>NC_138038.1:6549916-7749916 GCF_964106645.2 Podarcis pityusensis | reverse complement strand
GAACGGAATGACTGAAATTGACATTTGCTACTAGAGATGGAGGAGAAATTCGATTCGATTCCCATTTAAAGGCCATTCTACCCAATTGGCGCTTTGTGAAACAGTTCTCCAAATGTTACAATGCAGTTCTCCTGTCAGGTAATGCGCACAAATATTCGTTTACCTGGGTAAAGTGTTTATAAAAATGAATCTGTTAGTGAAAATAACATACAAATATATGTTATATTAGGGGGAATTCCTTTGCAAAAATGTGTACATTGGGCAAAATTGCATACAAAGCTATGTATATTAAAATAAACTTGCTGCAAAATGCTGGTGAATTTTCACAGGGTTATTTTTTAAAAAAAGCAAACTGATGTGGAAATGTGGGGAACTGAACTTAAAACTGGGGAAAAGTGAAAGTAAGAGAAGCCAAAATGGACATGCTCAACCACCCCTACTTGGAACTAAAGCCACAAAGAGTTGCTTGGTCTCTTGAGTCTCAGAATAGGTCCAAAACATATCTAAAGGCCCCACTTGAATCTTCCTCTGCCCTAATCAAGTGTTTTAAAACTTGGAATTAGCAAAGCTGACTGATTTGATAAGACAAAAACCAAAAAATATAATCCAGAAACAATGGAACTGTTTAAATGATCATTTATGTAGACAAGGATTAAGTGTAAGGTGTTGGTTGTGTTTATATGCCTGTTGTCTTTGTCCATGGAGTTTTCTTGGCAGGGATACTGGAGTGGCTTGCCAGTTCCTCCTCCAGGTGGATCACGTTTGGTCCAAACTCTCCACTATGACCTGTTCATCTTGGGTGCCCTGCTCGGCATAGTTCATAGCTTCTCTGAATTATTCAAGCCCCTTCACCACGGCAAGGCAGTGATCCATGAAGGGGATTTGGATTATGGAGAAAGCTAGAGAGTTCCAGAAAGACATCTACTTCTGCTTCATTGACTATGCAAAAGCCTTTGACTGTGTCGACCACAGCAAACTATGGCAAGTTCTGAAAGAAATGGGAGTGCCTGATCACCTCATCTGTCTGCTGAGAAATCTCTATGTGGGACAAGAAGCTACAGTTAGAACTGGATATGGAACAACTGATTGGTTCAAAATTGGGAAAGGAGTACGACAAGGCTGTATATTGTCTCCAAACTTATTTAACCTATATGCAGAATTCATCATGCGAAAGGCTGGGCTGGATGAATCCCTAGCCGGAATTAAGATTGCCGGAAGAAATATCAACAACCTCAGATATGCAGACGACACAACCTTGATGGCAGAAAGTGAGGAGGAATTAAAGAACCTTTTATTGAGGGTGAAAGA
Source organism: Podarcis pityusensis (assembly GCF_964106645.2). Taxonomy (NCBI): domain Eukaryota; kingdom Metazoa; phylum Chordata; class Lepidosauria; order Squamata; family Lacertidae; genus Podarcis; species Podarcis pityusensis. Next base: position 7,748,608 of record NC_138038.1, on the reverse strand, counting down.
GGAGAGCGCAAAATATGGTCTGAAGCTCAACATCAAAAAAACGAAGATCATGGCCACTGGTCCCATCACCTCCTGGCAAATAGAAGGGGAAGAAATGGAAGCAGTGAGAGATTTTACTTTCTTGGGCTCCATGATCACTGCAGATGGTGACAGCAGTCACGAAATTAAAAGACGCCTGCTTCTTGGGAGAAAGGCAATGGCAAACCTAGACAGCATCTTAAAAAGCAGAGACATCACCTTGCCAACAAAGGTCCGTATAGTAAAAGCTATGGTTTTCCCAGTAGTGATGTATGGAAGTGAAAGCTGGACCATAAAGAAGGCTGATCGCCGAAGAATTGATGCTTTTGAATTATGGTGCTGGAGGAGACTCTTGAGAGTCCCATGGACTGCAAGAAGATCAAACCTATCCATTCTTAACGAAATCAGCCCTGAGTGCTCACTGGAAGAACACAGCCTGAAGCTGAGGCTCCAATACTTTGGCCACCTCATGAGAAGAGAAGACTCCCTGGAAAAGACTCTGATGTTGGGAAAGATGGAGGGCACAAGGAGAAGGGGACAACAGAGGACAAGATGGTTGGATAGTGTTCTCGAAGTTACCAGCATGAGTTTGTCCAAACTGCGGGAGGCAGTGGAAGACAGGAGTGCCTGGCGTGCTCTGGTCCATGGGGTCACGAAGAGTCGGACACGACTAAATGACTAAACAACAAAATTGGTTGTGTTTAGAATAGATTTATGAAAGATTTAGAAAACCTATTGATTAGAACATTTGTATGAGATTGTATGGGGAAAATATGGAATAACAGATACAAATTTGCTTAAAATGTATATAGGAAGTGCAGTGTAAGCGATGGAAGTCAAATAATGAAGTTTTATTGTTGAGATATTTGTGGAGTGAATATGGAGGAAATTCTTCCATTTTTTTCTTCTTATTTTTTCTTTTTCTTTTTCTTTTTTCTTTTCTTCCTTTTCTCTTTTTTGTTCTTTTTTATGTCTGTGTGCTTATCTGAAAAAAATATGTATGTATGTATGTATGTATGTATGTATGTATTTGTATGTATTTTGCTTGTATTTTGTAACAATTATGTTAAATAAAATTTAATATTTATATATTTTTTAAAAGTGTTTAAACTCTGTATTCTGAAACCTGTTATTTATTCATAAATAATGGCAGACACCAATGGGGTCTTGTCATCTGGGCAGCCCAGCATCTCCATATACACTGCCCAAGCCATGGAAGGTCACTCTGGTGCTTCTAACACAGTGCTTTGACTTCACCCCTGGAGGTGCACTCCATTGTCTCTCAAGACAGACAGATGCCAGCAACAACAATGGCAGACAAGATTCCCTGAAAAATAGCTTGCCCATCACTACTGATTTCCCCTAGAATGTGGAGGAATATTAGGGGTGTTCTAGAGCACACATTCAATCCATGTGGGCAACACTAGCCCAGACCCCATGCGGACTCTTTGTCCTAGATCAGGCATCCCCAGCCTCATGCCCTCCAGAAACCCAACTCCCTTCACTCCCAGCTAGTATGTCCACCAGATGGCACCAGATTAGGGAAACCTGCCCCAGAGTCGGCTGGGGTTCCATGGCAGCTGCGCTGGGGTTCCTGGGAAGACAGATCAATGCCAAAAGGGTTCCCTGAAGGCTGAAAATTCATCTGAGAGAGATCATATAGATTAGCAATGGTATTTGCAGACTCAAAGCCCCTTTCCCCCGCATCTCAACAAATATGCTACTGTGAGCCAATTCTGGTGACTTTGGTAATATATTCGTACTGCTGATAAAGGATCTTTGCATTTAAGACTTAGAATTTGATGTATTCAGCTAAAACCTAATGCACTTTGGAAAGTGAGTTTAAAGGCTTTTTAGAACTTAGGGGTTTTTTTTGTAATGGAAAGGGCTTGTAAAAAGGGGGGGAAGCCTCTTTGTAAACTAAAAGGGTGTTTTAAAATGCTTTCAAGTTCAAAATAAATAGAGTGGTGAGGGGGTAAAGTGATTAAACATGTTTCAATATAAAATTAAAAACCACAATAGTATAAAGGCAAGATGGGGTGGGGTAGAGGGGTTGCTTCATTTTTGTTGTAAACATGCTCTTTGATTGTACTAAATCCCTTTAAATTTATGTATCCCCTGCCCTCAATGGTAGACCAACAGATTCCTATTAAGCCTTTGCTTGCTGCAAACCACTGGAAATGGTGTCACACTAAGTCTGCCTGGATGAGGGCTGAAAGGAACAGTTTTCACACCTTTGATTTTGGCTACAGAAAGGAAATAGTTTCGAGGTTTGGAACTGATTAGAAAAAAGTTGTTAAGCAGAAAGAAAAACTGCTGAGAGGCAGAAGCATCTTCGTAAGATCTCAGGGTGCTAGACTGATGTTGCTTTTGGACCTGGAGCAGCTTCGGCGCAATAATGTGTCTGTGTCCAGGGCAGCTGTCTACCAGCTCCATCTGGTACGCAGGCTGAGACCCTACCAGTGCGGTGAGCCAGTGTGGTGTAGTGGTTAAGAGCGATAGACTCGTAATCCGGGGAACCGGGTTCGCGTCTCCGCTCTCCACATGCAGCTGCTGGGTGACCTTGGGTCAGTCACACTTCTTTGAAGTCCCTCAGCCCTACTCACCTCACAGAGTGTTTGTTGTGGGGGAGGAAGGGAAAGGAGAATGTTAGCTGCTTTGAGACTCCCTAGGGTAGTGATAAAGCGGGGTATCAAATCCAAACTCTTCTTCTTCTTCTTCTACTTGCCCGCGGACAGTCTCGCCAGAGTGGTGCATGCTCTGGTTATCTCTCGCTTGGACTACTGCAATGCGCTCTATGTGGGGCTACCTTTGAAGGTGACCTGGAAACTACAACTAATCCAGAATGCGGCAGCTAGACTGGTGACTGGGAGCAGCTACCGAGACCATATAACACCGGTCTTGAAAGACCTACATTGGCTCCCAGTATGTTTCCGAGCACAATTCAAAGTGTTGGTGCTGACCTTTAAAGCCCTAAACGGCCTCGGTCCAATATACCTGAAGGAGCGTCTCCACCTCCATCGTTCTGCCCGGACACTGAGGTCCAGCACCAAGGGCCTTCTGGCGGTTCCCTCGCTGCGAGAATTGAGGTTACAGGGAACCAGGCAGAGGGCCTTCTCGGTAGTGGCGCCCGCCCTGTGGAACGCCCTCCCACCAGATGTCAAAGAGAAAAATAACTACCAAACTTTTAGAAGACATCTAAAGGCAGCCCTGTTTAGGGAAGCTTTTAATGTTTAATAGGTTATTGTATTTTAGTGTTTTTTTGGAAGCCGCCCAGAGTGGCTGGGGAAACCCAGCCAGATGGGCGGGGTATAAATAAATTAATAATAATAATAATATTTTTCAGCTCCAATTAACTTCAGTGATGGTTGTTCAAAAGATTTTCCCTGGTGGATTGGTTTCATGTTGATTAGTGTTTGTGTAGCATCACTGTATGGATTTTCTGCCTTAGGCATCCAAGTACCAATGAATTTTCCGGTGTTTTTCCTTTAAAGACTGGGCAAGGTTCAGGATATGTCTCCTTGCGGTGGCCATGTTGTCAGACAACAGAGCTCAGGGTCCCTGTCAGATTAGACTTGGAAGCAGCTGTTCATTCATGAGGAGTGCACCATGGACACCTCCTCTCCTGTCTTCCTGTGGGCTACTCTCCTCCCCAGAAAGTTATGGCCGAGGCGTGGGGACAAATGCATGTTTTGCTACACAAAGTGATCCCATTGCAACTAGTAATCCTGTACCTATGGGACCGCCTCTCCCGGTATGCCCCACGGAGGACCTTAAGGTCCATAAATAGCAACACCCTAGAGGTCCCAGGCCCTAAGGAAGTCAGATTAGCCTCAACCAGAGCCAGGGCCTTTTCAACACTGGCCTGGTGGAACGCTCTGTCTCATGAGACCAGGGCCCTGCGGGATCTGATTTCTTTCCGCATGGCCTGTAAGACAGAGTTGTTCCACCTGGCCTTTGGCTTGGAATCAGTTTGATTCCCTCCCCCTCTTTCTTTCTGTGATGGAACTCCTATTTGGGGACTTCCCTGGCTTTTTTCTGGCCCATGTAGGACCAGTCTGGATAGTTAACCTTGATGAAGACTTGACGTTTTCATCCCCAAAAAAGTTTTTGATTTGAGTTCCCACTGAAATGAGGCTGTATTTTAATGTTTTAATGTATTTAATCTTGTTTTAAGTTGTATTTCAGTCAATTGTTTTTATATCGGTTGTTAGCCACCCTGAGCCCAGTCTTGGCTGGAGAGAGCAGGGTAAAAATAAAAATTTTTATTATTATTATTAGTTGAGCTTCGTAATAAAGTAGGCATTTCTTCAGGGATGCTACTAGTCACATCCTAAATGCTGAGCTTAGCATCCTTTCATGCAGCTAACAAACACGGAAAAGAAGAAGACCCTCAGCAACCATATTGATGATACCTAAGGAGAACTGATGGGTAGCCCACCTTAGAGAGGCTACTTGCCATACAATTAAACCAATGAGAGCAAAGCTGGCAACGGCAGGCTGATACAGGGGCCAGGGCCCGGGGGACGAAGGCAGGGAAGGGATTTCACCTTCAAAGGGGCCAACCAGTCTCTGCTTTGGTTGGGCAAGGAAGACCACAGAGATATAAATATATTAGAGTGACACGAAGTCTCAGTTTCTGGTTTCTGTAGCCTCCCCTTTCCTGGGAAAAAAGTAGGAACTGCCCATGGAACTATGATCAGAGAGCAAATTTCCTCCAAGTAAGAAAATATACCAGCTCTTTTTAGCTGGAGGCCTAATTCATGTGAGAAATGAACCTTAAAAAAAAAAAAAATTTTCAAATCTTAAAAACTGTAACATGCATGCAGCATGAAGCAACTGAATACGACACACTGTGGGCACATGACATATCATAATAGGGTAATAAGAGGAAGTGCAAAAATAGGATAGATTTGAGATTATCTGGGTGCCCTTCCTGACATTCGAAAACTGGAACAAATGACAAATGTAAGCTCTGACATCTCAAGTTAAACTGTGCAGAGCTTTTATTCATGGTGGGACCTAAAAAACACACACACTGGTGCTTACAAATGGGCAGGTAACAGCACACAGGCCCACTTGTTTTGTTTGCTTTTACTTTGGTTGGTCAAATTATAAGCCTGTACTCCACATGTTTCATGTACAGTGGTACCTCGGGTTAAGAACTTAATTCGTTCTGGAGGTCCATTCTTAACCTGAAACTGTTCTTAACCTGAGGTACCACTTTAGCTAATGGGGCTTCCCGCTGCCGCTGCGAGATTTCTGTTCTCATCCTGAAGCAAAGTTCTTAACCCGAGGTACTATTTCTGGGTTAGCAGAGTCTGTAACCTGAAGCGTCTGTAACCTGAGGTACCACTGTATTATCTTGTTCTGTTCTGTAAGATACAGAATGTTGTGTAAGATACAGAATGTTGTGACCTGCAACATGGGGATGCACCAACTGTCTAGACCTGCAATTCCTCTAGTACTGAGCAGGACAAGACTGTGGAACTGTTGGGTGCTTTCTCTCAACAGTGGTTGAACCCTGCAATAAGGGTACGAAAAACCCCTTGGGAAAAAAATTACAGTTCACATGAAATAAGTTCTAAGTTAGAGCAGAAACTTGTCTTTCCTGACACTTTTTGTTTTGCAGGGGAAATTCTGCATTCTGTACCACAATCATGGCTATGTAAGATCCTGGATTCCTCCATTGATTTATTTGGCTGTTCTTGCTTCTGCCCCAGGGGAGGTTTAAAAATGGCTTTTCCTTCGAAAACCTGGAAAATCCTTATCCAGATGATATGATGCTGCTGCACTTCTTATATCTCTGTGAGGAAGAAACCCAGAGGGGAGAAGTGCAAGGCAAGAGATTAACCCTTGCTGGGAAGAGGCAAGCAAACTAAGAAAGAAGGCAAAGGAAAAATGGCCTATGGCTGCTCGATTTCAGACGCAGTCCCTGAAACCCACTGAATTTAGGGCACTCGCCTACATTCAGTTGAATTTCTTTCCTCTGGTTTACTCCTTATTAAAGGCAGGCGTTTCACCCTCAAAGAACCTTTTAATAAGGGTGAAAGAGGAGAGCACAAAATATGGTCTGAAGCTCAACATCAAAAAAATGAAGATCATGGCCACTGGTCTCATCACCCCCTGGCAAATAGAAGGGGAAGAAATGGAGGCAGTGAGAGATTTTACTTTCTTGGGCTCCATGATCACTGCAGATGGTGACAGCAGCTGCGAAATTAAAAGACACCTGCTTCTTGGGAGAAAAGCAATGACAAACCTAGACTGCATCTTAAAAAGTAGAGACATCACCTTGCCAACAAAGGTCCATATAGTTAAAGCTATGGTTTTCCCAGTAGTGATGTATTAAAGTGAAAGCTGGACCAAAAAGAAAGCTGGTCGCCGAAGAATTGATGCTTTTGAATTGTGGTGCTGGAGGAGACTCTGGAGAGTCCCATGGACTGCAAGAAGATCAAACCTATCCATTCTGAAGGAAATCAGCCCTGAGTGCTCACTGGAAGGACAGATCGAGGCTCCAATACTTTGGCCACCTCATGAGAAAAGAAGACTCCCTGGAAAAGACCCTGATGTTGGGAAAGATGGAGGGCACAAGGAGAAGGGGATGACAGAGGACGAGATGGTTGGATAGTGTTCTCGAAGCTACCAGCATGAGTTTGACCAAACTGCTGGAGGCAGTGGAAGACAGGAGTGCCTGGCGTGCTCTGGTCTATGGGGTCACAACGAGTCGGACATGACTAAACGACTAAACAACAACAACAAAGGCAGACGTCCTTCTGTAGTTAAGAGTTAAAGGCTATGTTATGAGTTGGCAGAAGGTAGACTGAAAGCCTGGGTCCCCTTCTTATTCCTGGAATAGCTGGGCTAGCTTCCTGGTGAGGTGATGGGCCATTAAGGGGAACAAAGGAAGTGGCTCTGCGCAAGAAGGCACATGGGTGGGGGCCTCCCTCCTTCAACCCACGGGTACCTAGAAAGGCCAGAGGAGAGAGTTTGAGTGTTGTGAGCTAGAAGCAAAGCAGCAAGCTGGGAACCGAGAGAGTCAGAGCAATGTTGGATTTCTGTGTGATGCCAAGGCTGTGGCTATGGGTGAAACAAGGCCCTCTTGTGGTGTTCATACCCCATCATAGGCTCAGAGTGTATATATGTGTAAGAAAACCGTATATCATAAAGACATTGCAGTCTCGGCTGTACCTCATTCCAAAGGAAACATGAATCCTGTGTAAGTGCCTAGAACCCCTGGAATCTCGCACCACTCAGAGATTGGGGTGGCATGCAACAGCTACAGCACATGATTATTGGTGTCTATAATCATAACAATACTTTTATTATTTGTACCCTGCTCATCTGACTGGGTTGCCCCAGCCACTCTGGACAGCTTCCAACAAATATAAAAGCATAATAAAACATCAAACATTAAAAAACTTCCCTATACAGGGCTGCCTTCAGATGTCTTCTAAAGGTTGTATGGTTACTTATCTCATTGGCTCAGGGTTGCATAACTCCCTACCCTCCAACATTTCTCCAATGAAAATAGGGACGTCCTAAGGAAAAGTGGGACATTCCGGGATCAAACCAGAAACTGGGATGGCTTCTGTAAATCTATGATTGTCACTGGAAAATAGGGATATTTGGAGGGTCTGGCATGTGGTCTCCTAGTGAAGGAAATTGCAGCTGCCTGGCTTCCACCAGGTCTTTTAAATTGTTGGTTTAGCTGAGCTAAACCAAGGTATGGCTTAGAGCAGCTTTTCTCAACCTGTGGGTCCCCAGATGTTGTTGAACTACAACTCCAATCACCCCAGCTAGCAAGGCCAGAGCTCAGGGATGATGGGAGTTGTAGTCCAAAAACATCTGGGGACCCACAGATTGAGAACCGCTGGCTTAGAGTGTTGTCCAAACCTGGCTCCCACTTAACTAGCGTTGGTCTGCACACAAACCTGCTTTTCTCACATGCAATCCTGAGACAACATATCTGTCAGGGGTTCAGGGACAGAGGCACAGGGTAGGCAGGAGATGGAGAGCGATGGGGATGAATCCCAGGACAGCGAGGAAGAGGATGACAATGACTCAAGAGATTCCATGAGTCTTTCCAGCGAATCAGAGGATTCCCAGAAGGGGGCGTCGGTGGTTAAGGCCAGGGGAGCCCCAGGGGGGACGTGTCAGGAGCAGGGGGCCAGCGGGGGATCCCAAAGTGGCAGCTGGGCGTCAGGACCAGCCTCCCCGCCAGAGTGCAGCGAAGGGGGTGGAGGTTTCAGTGTATCAGGGGAAGCGGCTCCGGCAGCAGAGAAAGGAGGGAGGTCGGAGCAAGCCACCCTCCCGGAAGGGGAGGGGAGTAGTGAAGGGAGTAGTGTAGCTGTTAAAAGGAAGGTTAGAGGTTGGGCGCGCGCGCCAAGTTCAAATGTAGAGGCGCGCGGAAGTACAGGGAGCCCGGAGGAGGGGCCAGGTCCCAAAGCCCGCAGGAGGGGGCAAGAGCAGTCTGATTCCGCGTCAGAGGAATCCAGGAGGGGCGAAACCCCAGCGGGCAGAAAGACCCTGTGGAAAAGGAAAGAGAGAAAGAGGTGGAGCAGCGCAAGCCTCTTAAACTGGTGCAGGGGAGGGACGGATTCAGAGGGGACTTCAGCGGTCTAAGCCTAGCAGACGTAGGGCTGCGCGCCTCGGATGTGAAGCAAACAATGAACTGCAATAAACACTTTTCTATATAAGAAGAGATAGGCGTTGGTCTTTTGTGAGCTGAGACTTGAGGGAGCCTTGACAATATCTCTCAAATCAGAGGTAGAAAAGGGGACCTTTCTTTACACCTAGGAAATAGGCTGGTTTGCGGTTTATATCAGAAATTGTTCTAATGGAATCCATGCAGCTGCAAGTGATCTAAGTTGGCACTGTATTTTACTTGTATTTAGTCAACGAAGCTTAAGACTTTGAAACTGCCAAGCTTCTCTAATATTGTATAGTTATTTATCTCCTTGACATCTGCTGAGAGGGCTTTCCACATCAGAAAAGACCCTGAATGGATTTGTTCCTACACCGTGTTGGGGGAGGTAGCTACAGACTCTTTTCTGGCTCTCAGAATGGCGGCTGCCCAGCAACAGCATCATCTAGAAGTAAGCCTTCACACTTACCAAACACTTACAAGTCTTCTTCATCCGAGACAAAAAGAGGATTAGACAAGTCACTGGATGCTGGGCCTCTCAGAGGCCACACCAGTCATGATGATGGCTGTATACTCCCTCCAGAATCAGAGGCAGCATGTCTCTGAGTACGAGCCACTGTGAACAACAGCAGGTGATGGCTCCTGCTTCTCTGTCCTGCTTGTAGGCAGAGCTGGCCAGCCCATGAAGCAAGGTGAGGCCACCACCTCAAGCTGCGGCACACTCTTTGGAGGCCAGAGCTGCTGACACCTCAGCACCCACACACCAGTTCCACAGTGGCTTCTCAGTGAATAGGAGGCACTGCTGGTCTCCACCCCTAGGGAGGAAATGGCAGGGGCTGCTCTCTTGGGTTTCCTGAGCTCTGCACCCGCCCAGTGTGATTCAGAGCAGGCACCTTTCACCCCATGAAGGCCTTTGATGAACAGTTCAACCTTGGAGAAAGGTAGATTCATAGCTGTCAACGTTTCCCTTTTTTTAAGGAAAATTCCCTTATTCCGAATAGGATTCCTCGCAAGAAAAGGGAAAGCAGAGACATCACCTTGCCAACAAAGGTCCGTATAGTTAAAGCTATGGTTTTCCCAGTAGTGATGTCTGGAAGTGAGAGCTGGACCATAAAGAAAGCTGGTCGCCAAAGAACTGATGCTTTTGAACTATGGTGCTGGAGGAGACTCTTGAGAGTCCCATGGACTGCAAGAAGATCAAACCTATCCATTCTTAAGGAAATCAGCCCTGAGTGCTCACTGGAAGAACACAGCCTGAAGCTGAGGCTCCAATACTTTGGCCACCTCATGAGAAGAGAAGACTCCCTGGAAAAGATCCTGATGTTGGGAAAGATGGAGGGCACAAGGAGAAGGGGATGACAGAGGACGAGATGGTTGGATAGTGTTCTCGAAGCTACCAGCATGAGTTTGACCAAACTGCGGGAGGCAGTGGAAGACAGGAGTGCCTGGCATGCTCTTGTCCATGGGGTCACAAAGAGTCGGACACGGCTAAACGACTAAACAACAACAACAACATGGATAGATTTGCTTCTCTCCATTGTTCCCAATGTAGATCTTCATTCCACTTGTTCCAGTTATAACCTCCCCCCCCCACACACACAATTTTTCCTGATGTAGATCTCCTTCTCCTTTTCTTACCTAGCTGGGGGACACCATTTGCTTCAGGTGCCAAGATGCCTTGGGCCAACTCTGCTTGTAGCCTTGCCACAGGCATGCAATTGGCCACTACGGGACACAGGATACAATAGGTCTGTGTCCTGATCCACTGCTTATTTTCTCACATGTTGCACTCAGCCACATATTACAGACCACATGTGACAGATTGCCAGTTTCAGACATTCACTGTGACATCTGCCATGGGAAAAGTAGTACAAAGGCCTTTTGCCAAGGGGTAACACAGATGCAAGAGACACGGGTGGCGCTGTGGGTTAAACCACAGAGCCTAGGACTTGCCGATCAGAAGGTCGGCGGTTCGAATCCCCGCGACAGGGTGAGCTCCCGTTGCTCGCTTCCTGCTCCTGCCAACCTAGCAGTTCGAAAGCCCACCAGTGCAAGTAGATAAATAGGTACCGCTCCGGTGGGAAGGTAAACGGCGTTTCCGTGCACTGCTCTGGTTCACCAGAAGTGGCTTAGTCATGCTGGCCACATGACCCGGAAGCTGTACGTCGGCTCCCTTGGCGAGATGAGCGCCGCAACCCCAGAGTTGGCCACGACTGGACCTAATGGTCAGGGGTCCCTTTACCTTTAATACAGATGCAAAGGAGCATCAGGGTAATTTGTCTATTTGTGCCTTGAAAATTGCATGGCTCCCCCTAGCCCCTCAAATGTGGATTGATATGATTTGGAACCCTGATTTCACGTGAGGAGCAGACAGGGATGGAAAATGGTCCCTGCTTCAGAAGTTATCAGTTAGCACATGAGAGAGGGACCATGCGACCTTTGGAGGTGGGGGGTTAAATGCATAGCCCCACAGCCCCTATGTATGTTTTGTCCCTTTATACGAGTAACACACATAGAGAACTTCACACTTGCTTAAATGTGGAGTATGTAATCGTGAATGTCTGAAACAGACCGTCCAAGTGTTCTTATTTTCCAGGGATGTCCCTGATTTACAGAAGCTGTCCCAGTTTCTGATTCGATCCCAGAATGTCCCACTTTTCTATAGGATGTCCCTATTTGCATTGGAGAAATGTTGGAGGGTATGGAATTATCTAATCCCTGAGCCGTCAGAAGGCAATCCTGTATAGAGAAGGGTGTTGTTGTATTTTAAAGTTTTATTATGTTTTGATATATGTTGGAAGCTGCCCAGAGTGCTGGAGCAACCCAATAAAATGAGTGGTGTATAAATAGTAAAATTATCATTATGGAAAGGGACGTCCCAATTTTCATCATAGAAATGTTGGAGGGCCTGCTGAAATTTGATGAATGTCAACAACTCCAAACAATTTTTTTTTGTGTGAATGTCCCAAAACTGAGATCTGGCTGACACATTTTCCTCCACACTTGATGCCTGGCAGTTGAATGTGCAAATTCTTTGTTGAAATCTGTTGTATTTCAGGTGATCTGAGGCAATATGACAGTTTTATCTGCGGCGCTATAGCTGCAACAGCCTTCTTCGCACAGAGCAATCCTCATGTGTCATTGCTGCTATCAAGTGACGAACTAATGAATGCTTAGTTGCTTCTCAACATTTGCCAATGCAGTCTGAGAAAGCAGAGGAATATTGGAGCTTAGCAAATAGCATTTCCGCAGCTCCAGTTCAGCACCAGCAGCTTACTCAACCCAGGAAAGAGTGCACAAGCAGGAAAAGGTGGAGCTGGTGGTAGGAAGGGGCGGGGCGTCAACACATCATTTTTGGGGACAAGAAGGGAAGGAGTGGGAGACAGAAGATGACGACGACACTGGAGCAAAGGCCCCTTTATACCACGTGTGAACCAGAGGCACAAGAAACCTGAGGAGACCAAACCTTTCTAATCACCTGCCTTAAGGCACAGCCACACATCTCTCCCAAGATAACCCCTCAACAAGCCTGCCTGTGAGGGAAATGGGAGCCAGAGTTGTTCCTTACTTTGTTTACCCCATTATAGAGCTTTCTTCTTGAGGCTTTGTGTTCCTTTTCACCTCCCTTTCCAGGTAAAGGAGCAGAAGCAACCAAGTTGGCTATAAATCCTGAAAGATCTGCTTCCTGCCTTGCAGATCTTTTCCCACCTGGACTGACTCCAGCTACAAAAACTGAGGCTGCTGAACAGACTCTTGGGCCAGCGTGTTATGGAGGGGTTGTTGTTGGCAGGGGTTGGATTTGGTGGCTGTTGGATTTCTGTATCTTTATTTTAGATTTATTTTATTTTGGAGTAGATTCCATCAGGGTCATCCTCTAGCCTGGCTCTCTCCTGCCTGTTGCCTGAAATAGATACACTGCAGCAATACAGATGATGTTGGACATTCACAAAATAAATAGGGCATTATCATTATTCACATGTGAATATAAACTTTTACTAAACATCAAACAGTGGTGGTATTCAATTAAATTTTACTCACAGTAGGCCCACTGAAATTAATGGACCTAATTTCATGATGGTAATTAATTTCTATGGTCTACCCTGAGTAAAACTTAGTTGAATACCACCCATTCACTGTTATACCTGCAAAACCCAAAAGAGAAATTGTAGCATTACGGTATAGAATAGCTGCTCTTTACAACTTGGAGACAATTCCCCCCTCAAAAATGAAACTTTTTATTACTCTTCCTTGACTGATAGCATCACCAGGGGGCCATAAAGCAGGTTTGGGGGCTGGATCTGGTCTTAATGCCCCCATTTGGCCGTCCCGGTTTACACAACTGGTAACAGTAATTCACAGACCGTGTATTTACGGGCTGTCATGTCGATAAATCACAGATTAAAGGTCCTACTCCTAATGCAATTATTGATGTGATAGTCTGAAGGAGCCATTAGTATTTATTGTGTCAATGATGCTCAGACAACAGAGGACTGGAAAGATTTTAACTGATTTTTTCCCCCCTCTTCATGTTACAATGCCATTAGATGGGAGTACAATAAAAAAAAACACAGAGAGAAACATTACTTTGTTTTCAGCAAAGAATTTGATTTTATGTCATTTTGTTATACAGTCCTTGTGTTGTTTTACAAGTGTTTGGATGTCACATCCAACAAAACACACTGCTATCATATAAAAGAGATGTTTTTAACGGGGTCCCATGTTTTTCGTTTTGTTTCTTTGTCTGGAATGGCTGGTAGTCTGAATGTGCAGTTAGAAGTTGAGTATTTTTAAAATTTGGTCTTCCAAGTTTCAGACTACTTGTGACACTTCCAGCAGAATCTTATATGAAAACCCCATTGAGTTCAACACTGTATACTCCCAGGTAAATGCCTATAGGATTACAGTCTCAGAGGGATATCCTGTGTAGCACTGAGTAACTTGTTCCATCAGTGCAAGGATTTAAGCTCACACAATGGAACTTCCCCTCCTTTTCCTCCCACCAGATCTGTTCCAGCTTCCACCCACCCCAAACCCTCCATAGTAAGAATAGGGGAGGGCGCAAGGCACATGCCGGAAAGCAGGTGTTAGTTCTGTTGTGCAAGCTTAAATCCAGCAGTGCATCCATTGACTCTCCTTCTTGATTATGGTATTTTTTGCTCTATAAGACTCACTTTTTCCCTCCTAAAAAGTAAGGGGAAATGTGTGTGCGTCTTATGGAGCGAATGTAGGCTGCGCAGCTATCCCAGGAGCCAGAACAGCAAGAGGGATTGCTGCTTTCACTGCGCAGTGATCCCTCTTGCTGTTCTGGCTTCTGAGATTCAGATTCCCCCCCCCCTTGCTTTCCTCCTCCAAAAACTAGGTGCGTCTTGTGGTCTGGTGTGTCTTATAGAGCAAAAAATACTGTATGTCTCTGGCAAGCAGTGACTTATATAATGTAGCTGGGAAAACCCAGTCAGATGGGCTATTATTATTATTATTACAGTGTTACCTCGGGTTAAGTACTTAATTCGTTCCGGAGGTCCGTACTTAACCTGAAACTGTTCTTAACCTGAAGCACCACTTTAGCTAATGGAGCCTCCTGCTGCTGCCGCGCCGCCGGAGCACAATTTTTGTTCTCACCCTGAAGCAAAGTTCTTAACCTGAAGCAATATTTCTGGGTTAGCGGAGTCTGTAACCTGAAGTGTATGTAACCTGAAGCATATGTAACCCGAGGTACCACTGTATTATTGTTGTTGTTGTTGTTGTTATTGCATATAAATTATTGGTGAGCTGGTTACTTGCACATCAGCCTGGCAAGTAGACTCTGACCAGTCCTATGCTTCTCTGAATTTCTGATAGTTGATGGAGTGTGGATAACATTTCCTCTGCCATTCTGCAGAATGAGGAGAGTCTACTGGCATACTATGCAATTCATGCCAACTTCCCATTTAGAAAATGGCGGACTGTGTCTACAGAATTCTAAGGATGATAAATAAGTTGAAAGCCTCTGTAAATGTTAATCCTTTGTCTCTAGCTGTCAAAAAGGATCCCTTGAAAGACTGCCTCCTTCCATGTATGGATGGTAAGACCTTCATGTGTACATTTCTGAGCACACTTCAAAGTGTTGGTGCTGACCTTTAAAGCACTGGCCTGGGCCCAGTATACCTGAAGGAGTGCCTCCACCCCCATCGTTCAGCCCAGACACTGAAGTCCAGCTCTGAGGGCCTTCTGACTGTTCCTTCACTACGAGAAGCGAAGTTACAGGGAACCAGGCAAAGGACCGTCTCGGTAGTGGCTCCTGCCCTGTGGAACACCCTTCCATCAGATGTCAAAGAAATAAACAACTATCTGACTTTTAGAAGACATCTGAAGGCAGCCCTGTTTAGGGAAGTTTTTAATGACTGGGGTTTTAATGTATTTTTAATCTTTTGTTGGAAGCCTAGTGGGTGACCACTAGGGAGAGGGTCTTTTGGTGGCAATGCTCCAGTTATAGAATGCTCTCCCAAATGAGGCTCACCTGGGGCCCTCATTCATACATTTTTGACACCAACTAGATACCTTTTAATTCTTCTGGGCCTTTTAGAACCATGTTTTAGTCAGTGGAAAACAAAATGTATATGTCATTTTTAGAATGAGTTCATGCTGCTTATGTGCATTTTCATGTGGATATTGTATTGATTTTAGTGGGTTTTCTATTTATATTATTTTAATTTTGTGTGTCCTGCCCAGAGACGGTTTGGTTTTCCCCATTGTAGCACTTCCTTTAGACTCCACCACCTGAGAACGGGATTAAAAAGCAGAGCCATTCTATTGATTAAGCCACAATTGTGCTCCTCTCCTTACTGTCCTCTCAGACTTTAGTAAGGAAGGGACTTGTAATTGCTGGCCCCAGACAATGTACTCCCCTGTCCTCTTACCTGGTAGATCCTGTTGTAGCTGCTTCTCTGGTATTACGAGTAACTTTATTTCCTCCTCCTAATTTTGGGTGCCAGAAACTGGGAGGGATGGAAGGAAGGGGGGCTCCCTCCTTCCCTTCCCTGCTACCTGTAATGCTTCTATTTGCATGGGGCAGGTACCAGAGAGGAAGGGGGGATAAGAAACTGCCAGAGACCACCTTCCCTGCCTGTCACTCCAGCAGCCGCCAGTGAGCGGGAAAGAAGAAATCTTCTCTGGCTTGAATTAAAATCTGAGCCAGAGAAGAAATCATGAGTCACAATGCTCAATGCATATTGAGTGTGAGCAATGCAAGTCTCCCAGCCAAGGGCTTATAAACTTTAGCCACATCACTATCTAATGCGGATTCTGACATTTTCTTTTCTTTTCTGCCACTTTGAAAAAATATAGTCATTGGAGCAAATTATCTGCATGACAATGTGTTTGAACAGACTTCCATTCAATGGAGCCTGGCTCTTCGTTGTGATGGCTACAAACCACTTGCGCTGCTCAGTGCTCAGTGGAAAGCAAGAACATATGTGGTGATTAGAGATGCATACTTTGGCTCTGGATGCATTTTAAGCAAAATTAAGTGCTTCTTATTTTAAGAGATGTTCTATTTGGAAATGTAATACAAAATACCCTGTCCGATAAAACATAAATAGTTAAGATCAATAGCTCCTCAAGTGGATTCGAAATGAGTGAATGGCTATTAGTACAGCCAGAAAATGTCTATAACCTCCATAGATAGATCTAAAGCAAAATTAATATATGGATTAGTTTTTCATTCCTCTGGTTTCAGCAGCCTGCTGTTTAAAAGACATGCTGCTGGAGAAAATACTGAAGCTTCATGTTATCCTGCAGAGAGGAGATAGTACTCCAACTTTCTCCTCCCAAGATTCAGGGAGATCTCAGTGAATTTTCAGCTGTTTAATTTGTATCTCACTTTTTCTCCCCTGAACTCAGAGCAGAGACTGAACCACCCGGGTTGGTTGTAGCAGTCAACTTTTGTCAACATCAGACAATTGTTTTGCAGTAGCATTTGATCAATTTGGAGTTGCTTAACGGATCAGAGCCTGAACAAAGAACTTAATCAGAATGGGGATTCAAAGAGGAGACTGTCTCTAAAATTGCCCCATGTTGTGAAGGTAATCTTGAACTTCCCAAGAAAACCACAAACTGCCAGGGTGGCTGTCGAATCCATAGGCTTTGCTACTTCTCCTGTGCTCAGAGTTTTGTCCATGGGGAGCTATTTCAATATGCAGCAGCCCTCATTGCAGCCAGTTTAGGAAAACCACTCATTTCTGCTGATTGTATAAACTGGCCTTAAACATGGCTGGATGGCAGAATCGGCAGCTTTCCGTTTTGATGCCGAGCCACTGGCAAAGCGCACTGATTTGGTTTCCAAACTGAGAGAGCTCCTCATGATGTTTCCCAACTGCCTTTTTGGCAAATCATTAAAATTTTAGAAGGGTAAATTGATACGGCTGTCCTCATCCATATAACGTAAAATGATGGGATAGAAGATTGAGAGTCATTTTAAATTATTATCCATCACTAACCCCAACATTCAAAAATGGGTAAGGAGCTATAATTGACACTTTAATGAAAAATGTTCTTTTGGCTTTTTCTGTAAAGAACAGTAGAGCTTATGTGAGAACGTTTCTAAAATATTTCATGTGGGGGAACTGGGTTGTTTTTTTTTTAAATCAATATTAGATATGAGAATTATTTTTTGCTTTAATCTCCTATTGATATTTCAGAAGTTATCTCTTAACTTCAATCCCCCTTTAAAGATTTTTCAGAGTCATCCAATTTTGTCTGGATTAATGCTAATACTGGTTTGGTCTCCATGCTAGTTTCACCTTTGTCAAGACCAATTCTCATACTTTCAGTTTACATTAGCATCAACTCTGGGAGAATTATGTGGCATTTTTGTTGCAGTGTGGAAAGCAAAGGGCTCCTTGTAGTTCTTATACAGGAAACCCCTTAGGACGGTGGCAGTGATATAGCCTTTGTTTTGCATCTTTGAGCAGTGGGAAGTTCCAAAAACAGCCTTTGACAGCTGTGGTTAAGTAAAGGTAAAGATAAAGGGACCCCTGACCGTTAGGTCCAGTCACGGACGACTCTGGGGTTGCGGCACTCATCTCACTTTACTAGCCGAGGGAGCCGGCTAGCTTCCGGGTCATGTGGCCAGCATGACTAAGCCACTTCTGGCTTAGGGTTAGGGTTAGGCCAGAGCAGCGCATGGAAACACCATTTACCTTCCCGCCGGAGCGGTACCTATTTATCTACTTGCATTTTGACGTGCTTTCGAACTGCTAGGCTGGCAGGAGCAGGGACCGAGCAACGGGAGCTCACCCCGTCGCGGGGATTCAAACTGCCGACCTTCTGATCGGCAAATCCTAGGCTCTGTGGTTTAACCCACAGCGCCACCCGCATCCCTTACAACTGCGGTTGCCTTGTGCTAAAGATGCATAGTGCCTTTTGCAATAAATTGTTTCCTTACACGTTTACAGGTTGAGCACTAATCCACAAGCAACATTTGTCCAATCCGTAATGATCTACTTTGGCTAGCTAGAGATATCATAGCCACATTTTCCATCAAACACTCCATGTGTCACAATGTGTGCCAGGGGGGAACCTATATGGCACTGTTTCCAAAAACAAATTGTTCAAATGCTCAATGTGCACACCCCAAAGGATGGGGAACTTTGGACTAAATGAAAATTTGGAGGCAATAGATGACGTTTATATATTTATAAGTGGGTTTATGTTCAGGAGCAAGGCCTTGTGTTCAAGTCAAGAAGAGGAAACACCTTTGTTGATGTTACCCTAAATGTCTTCCCAATCACTGAGGCTTTGGAACTGCAAATGCCACTTCAGTCCAATGGAGAAGACAGCCAACGACTAGAGTGCTGCCAAGCAAAGGAACTAACACAGCATCAACTGCAAATGATAGAAGCCCTGCCATCAACACGAGTAGCACTCTCATTCTGAGGGCTAAACAGGCGCATAACAAGGTTATATCAGGTGCAAGTATGGGCGATGAACCATGTAGTACCTTGCTGGGATTAAACAGCAAGGTGCAACAGACAAAAGAAAAAGAGGAAAGCAAGTAGGACTGCCTCTCTTTGGATTCAGTACACAACAATGGCAGATATGCTGGAAAATATATCAAGATAGGGGTCTCTGGTTTTCATCTGCATTGCCAAGAGAAAAGCTTTCACACTGTAGCAGGCTACAGTTTGTAGATGTTGCAGACACTATCCACTTGAAAGAACTTTAGTCTTAAAACCAGTCATCCTCAACTCTGGTGCATGTTCCTAATAGGCCTATATGCCACATATCTCAGTCATCATTTGCCCAGACAGGCGCATTAGGTGACCCATGAGAGCAGCAAAATAACCGGACTGTACAACAGCAGTGGGATAAAATCGGGCAGGACAGCAGCAGGCAGTGCAAGGGTTGGCATGGCAGTGGGTCCCAGGATCAGTTCATCATTCCACAAGCCCCATGTTGATGGAATGGATCTGCTGGGTTTGGATGACTCCAAACCTGTATGATGGGAGTAGTGGGACATGAGTGACTCTGTGGTCTAAACCACTGAGCCTCTTGGGCTTGCCGATCGGAAGGTCGGCGGTTCAAATCCCCACAACGGGGTGAGCTCCTGCTGCTCTGTCCCAGCTCCTGCCAACCTAGCAGTTCAAAAACACAGCAGTGCAAGTAGATAAATAGGTATCGCTGCAGTGGGAAGGTAAACGGTGTTTCCCTGTGCTCTGGTTTCTGTCAGGGTGTCCCGTTGCCCCAGAAGCAGTTTAGTCCTGCTGGCCACATGACCCGGAAAGCTGTCTGTGGACAAACACTGGCTCCCTCAGCCTGAAAGTGAGATGAGCGCCGCAACCCCAGAGTCGCCTTTGACTGGACTTAACCATCCAGGAGTCCTTTACCTTACTTTTATGATGGGAGTCGGCCAGTGCTGATCCTCGCCGTGGCGCAAGCCAAGCAAGCAAGGTTTTACTGGGGGACCATGGTGTGGATTCCAACCAGGCAGATACCGAACCCACACTTAGGTTTGCCATGGTCAGTCTTCCTTTCAGTCCCCTTATGCCGCCCCTCCCCCGTATACTATGCTGATCCTGATCAATGCCATTTCTGCTGCCTAACAAAGAAAAACCATAATTTCATTGAGGGAAAGGAGGAAAAAACCCTAACCAAGTGCCAATCAGGTTGAGAGAGAAAAAAAAACCTTTCTGGCCCTGTCAACCAATGACCCAAAATTGCTCAGTGAAGGCTCTAACCTTAGGCTGGGTGGAAAAGAAGCTCTCAAAGCAAAATGGCTTTGAGCTCTAGGGGACTGGCCCATTAGGTCCAGTCACGGACGACTCTGGGGTTGTGCGCTCATATCCCTCTATAGGATTAGGGAGCCGGCATTTGTCCGCAGACAGCTTCTGGGTAATGTGGCCAGCATGACTAAGCCGCTTCTGGCAAACCAGAGCAGCACATGGAAACGCCGTTTACCTTCCCGCCGGAGCGGTACCTATTTATCTACTTGCACTTTGACGTGCTTTCGAACTGCTAGGTTGGCAGGAGCTGGGACCGAGCAACGGGAGCTCACCCCGTCACAGGGATTCGAACCGCCGACCTTCCGATCGGCAAGCCCTAGGCTCAGTGGTTTACACCACCACGCCATCCATGTCTCTAGGGAAGCCACCTTATATAGGCTTTCCCCTTCCCTCTTCAGCAAGGGCTCATGGGACAGCTTTTTTCCCATGAGCCCATCACACAGAGAAGATACTGGGCAAAACCTTGCCCAGTATTTTGCTGCAATCTATGGGTCACAGTGCCGTCGGACAAAGGCTTCCCGATGTTTATTGGGCATGGAACAGTGCTTATAGCAAGTCTTTCAGCTGATTGTGCAACTGAGCAGCACTGATGACTAGCATCAAGTCAGCAGGAAAGAGGAAAGACAGGAGGACAGTAGCACAATTGGGATCAATAAATGTTTCCATGTGCACAAAGATGTAAACAGTACCATGCAAGAGTTTATTGGTACCATATATCACACATATGAGCCACACAAAGGAGCTTCATATACAAGGAAACTGAGGATCTCCCTTGGCACTGAAAAAATAACTGAGATTCCTAGTTGACTTCTGATGAGGACGGGTTATTTATAAGTCAGCTAATGTGGACAATGCTGAATATACGTATTTTGTTCCACACAGCAGAAATCATTTGGAATTACGGTATTCTTTTAAGTGGCTTGGGGTGGGGGAAACCCAGACTGTCACCATGGAAATTCAGCGCATGATATCATATCATGAGATAGTCCACACTGACCACAAACTGGTTTTGCTGACTATCACTGCCACAGCACAGGGCATAATGACAAAAGAGCGTGAGTACAGGTAAGTGCAGTGCAGGTACCCAGCCTATTTAACATAGCCCTCCTTCCAAGATAAACAAAAGCAGTTATGGCAAACACAACATGGGTAGAGATATGACACTGCAAAATGGTTACAGCTACAGTTTTCCATTTTTATGGATGTGAGGAAGCTACACTGCTACCTTGACTACCCTGATATCTTGGCACACCATTCTCTGACATCTGCACAATATACAAACCAAGTCTTCAGGTCCTGTTACACATCAGACAGGCACTGTCTCTATTGTATTTTTGGTTCCCATTGAATGCCTTCATTTTTCAGCAAGCCTTTTAAGTGGAGATCTTCATCCCAGTCTGTATCTGTACCGGATGCAAAATTGTTTTTGCATCTGGAATTGCTTTTAGTTGTTTTTACATATGGAATTCTTACTATTGTTGATGTTTCTACTGTGAAGTTGCTTTGAGTTCTTTTATGGCAAGCAATTCATGAGTGGAATCAGAAACTAAACAAAAATCTGCAGGAGCTATGTAAAAGGATGTTCTGCACAAGCATGGGAAATCCATCGTTGTTGTAAGAAGGATTCTCAGATTGTCCCTTGACAGAGGATGCAACTCAAATGAGAAAACACATAGATTCAAACATAGTAGTCGTCGCATGCAACCCAAATGTGATGCTAGCAAGAAAAGGTGGGGGGGGGGTTTCTTTTTGGTATGCAAACAAGGTTAGCAAGCAACATTTTTAGTGAGTATTTGAAATAAACAACCCATTTGGGAGCAAATAGTAGTGGGGGATTTGGGGAAAGGAACTGGAACCAGGCATCAATCTGGATCTGGAGCACATTCCAGACGGGGGTTCTGCAGCTCCTTTTACTTCAAAATAAATGTGCTCCATTTAAGCTCATTTGCTGTATTGTTTTTAACACTTGATTGGGAGCCACCCAGAATGGCTGGGGAAACTCAGCCAGATGGGCGGGGTATAAATAAATTATTATTATTATTATTATTATTATTATTATTATTATTATTTCTAATATGAACTACACCTTCAAATATTTAAAGGGCTGTCACATGGAAGATGGAGCAAGCTTGTTTTCTCCTGCTCCACATGGTAGGAGCCAAACCAATGGCTTCAAGTTACAAGAAAGGAGATTCCGACTAAACATCAGGAAGAAATTTCTGATGGTAAGAGCTGTTCAACCATGGAACGGACTCCCTCTGCAGCTTATGGACTCTCCCCAAGGGAGGTATTTAAGCAGCAGTTGGATGGCCATCTGTCATACATGATCTTGTTGAGATTCCTGTATTGCAGGGGTCTGGGCTTGATGACCCTCAACTCTACAATTCTATGCTTGCATGTAGTTTGACCCAGTGGTGTAGCGTGGGTTGTCAGCACCCGGGGCAAGGCAAGTAATTTGCGCCCCCTAACCCGTGGATTTGCGCCCCCTAACCTGTGGATTTGCGCCCCCTAACCCTAACCCCCAGATGTTGCGCCCGGTGCGGCCGGCCCCCCCTGCACCCCCCACGCTACGCCACTGGTTTGACCTTCAAGGAATGTGGTATGTGGCATAAGATACTTGGTCCACAGGGAAGTATCCATGGTCCTGACTTCCAGCTGCTTGACTTGTGCTTTGTCATGCCAGATTTAGCCAGAATATCCCCATGGACCTCAGCCTTCAAAGGAGACCCCTAGTGACTTTGCTTTATTTTCCTCTAAACTCCTTTGCCCAATGAAGATTCCACTAGTGAGTAGTGAATCTATTCTACAGTAGAACAATCAGGAGACCTACTTCAGACTTCAGCAGGGTTCTCAACAAGATTCCAAGGCCTGCTTTTGGATCTATTCACAACTAAATTACAAAATACATCATATTTTAAGAGCATTGTTAATATCATTCTCCTTGAGGTACTGAACTAGGCGGTGGGCCAGAGGCACTGGTGCTTCTGTAATCTCAAATACCTTGCTGTTCCTAAATGGTGCCTCTGGATATGACTTGTACAGCTCCAACTCATTTTACAGATGACGTTCCTGTGGTTTGTTGTCTGATACCGTTAAACCTTCTGTGCTTTTAATTCTAATACAGTTTCAGTTCCTTTTTCTTTATCCATCATTTCCATTCTCCACATCCTCTGTTACCTCTAAAAATAGTCAACAAATTATCTTAACAACCTAACAACAGATGTAGTTTGGATTTCAAAGTGCATTCAGTAATGGTCTGTTCTGGTAATTGTTGTCTTGATTCTGTGTTTCCTGTTACAGAATAAAAATCACTGCAGAGATTGATTTGTTATTTACTCCATTTGTGTCCTCCCACAAGGCAGCTTACAGTAAAAATAATACACCATTACTAAAAACAAACAAGAAGGCTAAAACCACAATAAAACACTAATAACCAGTATCAAGTAGCCAGAAGCATTAAAAACTTATCCAAAAGTCTTACCAAATAAATATACTTTGATCCTGTGCCTGACACACCAGTGGGTAGAAGTCTGTTGGACAACCCAAGGTAGGTTATTCCAAATAACTGGTGCCAGGACTGAGAAAGATATGGTTCCCATAATCACTACTCTAGCTTCTTGATGTCCATGGCACTTGGAGCCAATTCTCACCTGTATTCTGCAGCTTCAAGGAACAGCCCAATGTGGAATGCATGAAGCTACCAACATGATAATATCAACAGGAAGCTAGCAACATGATGTCCAATACCATCTTCCACAAGAGAGGACACAGATGGAGAATCAATTTGAAGCTAGTAAAATATACCCCTGCCTACAGAATGAATGAATCTTTATTTGCGTCAGCCATCGGCCAAAGCAATAAAACAACAATACAATAGACAAAGAATAGACATAAAAAGTCAATTATATAAAATACATTTTAGGGTTTTGAATCAATAGTCAAATAGTGGATCTTATTCTGATTGCCCCAGCTAAAAACCTTGCAACCTCTGCTGTCACCTGCTCATCTTGATCTGCCAAGAGAAAGGACATTGTGGCAGTGGCTGGGTGACCCGGAATGGACAATAAAAGAGGGGTGATAACCTCAAGTCTTTATAAAGAGTGCAAGCCAGAAGAGCATGCGCCACCAATCCGGTACTGCCATCTCCACAGGGACATAAGCATTTTTTGTGTGGAATCTGTTGGAATCGTCCGAGAGAAAAACGCATCTATATTTTAGAATTGCTAGGTTATGCAGATAGGGTGCCAGAGAGTCGAAATGGGAAGGTGGGAAATAATCATACCATGGGCAAAATTTCCTTATTGTGGGCAAGTTGTTCCGACGCTCAATATCATTTACCGGTAGGCGCTGACAAATTAGATTGTTTGCTTTACTAAAACCCAAAGTTTAACACTGTTAATAATAATAATAATAATAATAATAATAATAATAATAATAATAGAATAATTTATTATTTCTACCCCACCTATCTGGCTGGGTTTTCCCCAAGTGTGAAGTTTTTGATAGACAATTTTAGTCCAGGCACTCTTGTGACAATCTTGCAGCATTAGGGATATTAGGGATACTTTGGTTTCTCTTCAGATCATGTAAATCTTTCGCCCTTGCCTACAGATGCTGCCTAACCAACTAGATGTAACCCTGGTGACTTCAAGGAGAGGATGGCTATGCCTATATACAGAGCAAGTAATTTATCTGCTCGTAGGTAGGGACGCAGGTAGCGCTGTGGGTTAAACCACAGAGCCTAGGACTTGCCGATCAGAAGGTCAGCAGTTCGAGCTCCGGTGAGCTCCGGTTGCTCGGTCCCTGCTCCTGCCAACTTAGCAGTTCGAAAGCACGTCAAAGTGCAAGTAGATAAATAGGTACCACTCCGGCGGGAAGGTAAACGGCGTTTCTGTGTGCTGCTCTGGTTCACCAGAAGCGGCTTAGTTATGCTGGCCACATGACCCGGAAGCTGCACGCCGGCTCCCTCGGACAATAAAGCGAGATGAGCGCCGCAACCCCAGAGTTGGTCACGACTGGACCTAACGGTCAGGGGTCCCTTTACCTTTACCTAGGTCAGCTGGTCTATCTACAATCAGTAAATTCACCTTGCCTGCTTTGAGACTGTTTATTTACCCCATCCACTGCCAACTCTAGACACTCATTTAAGGAGCCCACTGTCACATCTACATCAGAAGAAAGGGAAACCTAGATCAGAAGAAAGGAGAAGCCAAAAGGAACAAGGCGCACGTTCTCTGACAGAGAAGCAACCCTCTCAGTAGGACTCCTAGCATGTGAACAAAGCAATGGTAACAAAGGAGATGTTCCTGTATTGCAGGGGGTTAGACTAGATGACCCTTGAACCCCTAATAATAATAATAATAATAATAATAATAATAATAATAATTTTATTTATATTCTGCCCTCCCCAGCCGAAGCCAGGCTCAGAGTGGCTAACAACAGTAAAAATAACACAGTTTACATAAAATCACAATCAATTAATTGAAATACATTCTAAAACCAATTCATTCTAAAATCAATTCAGAGTCAAATTAATGGCAGCCATTGGGCTAGAGTTCTATGAGGATTACAGAAGGAGAGAGGGGGTCAGGCTGTGCCCTGGCCAAAGGCCTGGTGGAACAGCTCTGTCTTTCAGGCTCTGTGGAAAGATGTCAAGTCCCACAGGGCCCTAGTCTCTTGTGACAGCGTTCCACCAGATCGGGGCCACGGCTGAAAAAGCCCTGGCTCTGGTCGAGGCCAGCCTAACCTCCCTGCGGCCCGGGATCTCCAAGATGTTTTTATTTGAAGACTGTAAGGTCCTCCGTGGGACATACCAGGAGAGGCGGTCCCGTAATAATATATATTTTTTTGTACCCCGCCCTCCCCGGCCGGAGCTGGGCTCAGGGTGGCTAACATAAAACTAACACAGTATACAAAGAACATAAGAACATAAAAACAGGCAATCAATTAATTAAAATGCATCTTAAAATTAGTTCAGAGCAAATTAAAATCTGGACAGATGGCAGTCCACAGGTAAAATTGAGAGTGGTTAATATTCTCCAGGGCCAACTGTTACCAATGGTCTTATAAAGGACCTGTGAGATGGCTAGGAGGCCTCTTTAATGCTTGTTCTTATACAGAAAGAAAAGAACCAGACTGAACCCGAACCAAAGGTTTATTGACTATGAAAATGAAGTGTGTTTTGTATTCTTTGTGTTATTCAGTTAGCTGTAAATTCCATTCACTTTCTGCCACCACGTTTTAAATTTTCAATATGTGACATAGTTTAGGAGTGACAAGGCATCACTGGTTTTCAACAGAGCAGGAGATAACTGAAGACTCACACAGATGGGAAGGGAACACTTTGGGATTTGTGCACCGGGATCCATAATTTGTTTGGAAATAATTTCCTGAAAAGATTTGCCAATGAAAAGTGATCAGCAGCTTAAATCTCCATTCAGCTAGCCAGTTAAGAGTTCCTTTTCAACACACGACTGAATTTAGAACTGCCAGGCTGTAACTTGAAGATCTATGCAGTACCTTGAAATCCCCTAATGTGCAGCTTCCCTCAGTTGCTCCCCACCTGTTCTTTCATCTGCTCTCCTCCTTCACCTGTTTTGTGGAACGTTTGAGTCAAGTGAGACAGGGAGGGAGATGACAGGGCCCAAGCAGAAACAACCAGGAGAATTTGCAACTGCCTTGTCCCTGTCAGGTGCACAGAGCTAAGGGCTGACAAGTACCTGGTGCAGATGGGGATGTGGGCAGGCAATCTAGTGGCACAAAGGGAGAGCCAGAAAACTTCCCATAACAGCGAGTTGCACCTGGTTCCTGGCTCATCACAAACATATGTGAGGAGACAGGCCTTCACACAGCCAGGTCCCAAGTCATCTGGGGCATCTAGAGTAAGATGAACCAATGCAGATCAGATTTGACTGAAGTTATTTATGGTATTTCTGCTCTCTCCTTCACCAGCTGGTGAGTACCTTGGGGGCTACATTCTGCACCGGTTGAAACTTCTGGACCTCTATTTCTGTTGAAATATAGACTGTAAGACCTTTAAAATATGCCCTTCCCAGCTCCTTCCAAAGTTTTCCTCTTCCTTCAATGTAGGTTAAAAAATAGTTTACTTAAAAACTCCCCAAAGGTCAGATTCATGTGCTTCAGAAAAGTTGCACAGGCAGTAAAACTTGGCTTTGTTACAAAGTGGTGCAAGTTCCTAAATTATTGGTAGAGGTAAAGGGTAAAGGGACCCCTGACCATTAGGTCCAGTCGTGGCCGACCCAGTTGCTGCACTCATCTCGCTTTATTGGCTGAGGGAGCCAGCGTACAGCTTCCAGGTCATGTGGCCGGCATGACTAAGCCACTTCTGGCAAACCAGAGCAGCGCACGGAAATGCCATTTACCTTCCCGCCGGAGTGGTACCTATTTATCTACTTGCACTTTGATGCTTTCGAACTGCTAGGTTTGCAGGAGCTGGGACTGAGCAACGGGAGCTCACCCCGTCACGGGGATTCAAACCGCCGACTATCTGATCAGCAAGTCCTAGGCTCTGTGGTTTAACCCACAGCACCACCCATGTCCCAAAATTATTGGTACAGGAACTCAATAGTAGCATGTGACAGCCATGCAGTCTGAGCTGAAGCAACCAGCTCAAACCTCTCCAGACTCTGAAGTTCACAGGTAGACTGGGGAGGAACAATAGGCTTGGTTACCCATTTCCTCCCTAAGGAAAGGGGAAGTGTCCTAGCTAAGCCTGGCAGGGCAGCTTACTCTATGGTATCAACCGCTTCATGCATTAACTTGATTTAAGCATGTTGGTTATATGAGGCTGGTTATCCAACCCATGGAACTTTTCATCGCACACGATCACTAAATTTGTAGGTGCCTGAGCAACCAGGCATTTGGGATTCTCCCTGCCCTGCTGTAAGCCGTTTCTATTACTTTGTGTGCTCTGTGAGGTTAACCAAGCTTTTTCTCCAGCTGCCCAATGCCCAATTAGCGGCACTCCCAAGCACGCTATCATTTAATACCAACCACTGCTGAGCAGCTGTTGCTTTCAAAGCTGTTTGCTGTATGTGGAGCATTTCACACTGGCTTCACAGCTATTTCTGCCTCCTCCTCTCCAGCTACATCATTCTGAAGAAACATCTGCACAAGTCATGAAGGAAGCGCTGGCAAGATGGTGTGCTGGGACGCCAGCTAACACTCGTTTTGTGCATTGCAAAACCCTCATAAAACTTCAACAAATATGACTTGGGTCAGGGGTCGGCAACTTAAGGCCCATGGGCCACAAGTGGCCCGCGGGGGTCATTTAACTGGCCCATGAGCTGCCCCCGAACCAAGCTGCCTGTTCAGCGAGTCCCCGCACACTGTGCTAAACCGGCACAGCGCAGGGACTCGCTTCCGCGGCGCCAGAAATCACGTCCATGCAATCTGGTCCACAGAGGGATCTCCACTGGAGTGAACCAGCCCAGGCGAGGTAAACCTTGCTGATCCCTGATTTAGGTCATGCTATCTCACCCACTACCCACCACTCTAGTCCTTATTACAGGGAAATGCCAATGGCATGTTTGGTGAGGGAAAGAAGAAAGAAGTTTGGCTCGCAGAAACTTTAGCATTAATCAGGAGAGGGTGGAATCCTGATGGGCAATGTTGCTAGTCTCATGAAAATTCTTTTGCTTTGGTAAAAATTCGTCAAAGGTTTCACCTGAGGAGGAACCCCCCATTTTGTTTTATTTTGTTTTTTGTTTTATTGGAAATTTTATTTACAACATAACATAAACCCCCCACCTCCCAATACAGAAATCCACCCTCATTAAACGTGAACATAACATACAACAATACAAACAACCAAATAAAAGACTTCCTTTATCCTCTATCTGGCCTCCTTATTTACTTCTTATAAGCTGTTTCCTTTATGAATAATTATTAAGATTTTTCTAATTATAACGTAAATATCCACAAAGTCTCCCGTAGACATTAATCGAAACAAGTCCAGGTATGTATTTTAGGGCACTGTTTTGTGAAGTATTCTCTGCATTTCCCCCATGCTTTTTGAAACTCTTGTCTAGTGTGATCTCTGTTAATCTAGCCAGTTCGATATACTCTAACAGTTTGTCTTGCCATTCCTTTTTTGTTGGCACAATTTCTTTATTCCAGTTTTTGGCAATTAGGATCCTTGCCACTTCTGTGGCATTAGAGGAATATTTTCTGATCTTCTCTTGCTATACCTACGTCCGTTATCCCTAGTAGAAAAGCTTCTGTATTTTTTATAAAGTTATGCTTAAACATTTTTTTAAGCTCATCATATACTATGTTCCAGAACCCCCCATTTTGATTAATGTTTCACTGCGAACAAAATTTCAGCATCAACTCACAAGCTTTAGTTCATTGACCAGCATATTTCTTCCTGGTAGCTAGCTGCCCCATTAAGATCTCAAGAAGCCCTGAGCCCTCCAATGTGTGGAGTGGCCCCAGATCAGAGACTGGATGAGGGCAATGAGCTGAGGAACGAGGTGCTAAGAGCCATCACAGAGGGCTTAAGATACAATGAACGCCAGCCCTGTTGCCAGGCAACAGA
This sequence comes from Podarcis pityusensis, assembly GCF_964106645.2. Classification (NCBI taxonomy): domain Eukaryota; kingdom Metazoa; phylum Chordata; class Lepidosauria; order Squamata; family Lacertidae; genus Podarcis; species Podarcis pityusensis. The sequence continues at coordinate 7,719,129 of NC_138038.1, read as the reverse complement.
GACCTAGTCTAGATACTGGCAATTATGAGGAAGCTGATGAGGAAACACCAACTGAGTATCAGCCAGTGAGGAACCAGGAAACGGGAGGCGGCATTTAAGAGCTATAGGGAGCAGGCCAGAGATTAATCCCTTGGTGCTCATTGGGATCTATGTTCCTCTCCCATGAAAGGAAGAGGGGCAAAGTTGGTTTCCATCTGATCCCCGTCTGAGTGAAAGCCCTGGTCCAAGAATCCCACGTTACTAGGTCCTGCTATGATTCCCCGTCCCACCACATTCTTTGATAGCTGAGCGATAGGCCAGCTTCCAGAAAGCCCATTTCACCATTCAAGGACTAGTTCAGCGCATTTCTCTGTGACATCAGAAATCTGTCAGACTCTACCGATAACCAAAACATCTCCAGCTGGGGACTTTCCCCTTGACTCTACAGTCATGTTGGCATTTTGCCTCCTTCCCAGGTCAATGGTTGATGCTCCTTTTCAGTGCTCACCTTTGAACTGACCCCGCTCCCTCTAAATAGCCCATGTTTGGGGCAGCTTCCATTGATTTCCCTGGGGCCTGTGCAACAGAAGATCTGTTTAGATCAGGCATAGGCAACCTCAGCCCTCCAGATGTTTTGGGACTACAGTTCCCACCATCCCTAGTCCTGTTAGCTAGGGATCATGGGAGTTGTAGTCCCCAAACATCTGGAGGGCCAAGGTTGCCTATGCCTGGTTTAGACTGTGCTCCTTTACTGCTATTTCCAAGTTTCAGCGCAAGTCACAGTATTGTCCTGTTGGACCCTCCCCTCCTTCCAGAGCAAGGAGAAATTTCAGGAGTATAGTGGTTACCTGGGTTCAGTTGCTTTGGAAGAAAGTCACAGAAAGCTTATGGCGTTTTGTAATATTTCATTATTTGAGTTTATTTACAAATATACTAGTTGAGCACGGGTGGGGGCACAGCTTCAATGGAGAAATTCATTACCCCTCATCAGATCTCAGAGAGGAAGCCCTGCAAGGATACTTTCCCCTGTACAGTAGTACCTCGGGTTAAGTACTTAATTCGTTCTGGAGGTCTGTTCTTAACCTGAAACTGTTCTTAACCTGAAGCACCACTTTAGCTAATGGGGCCTCCTGCTACCGCTACACTGCCGGAACACGATTTCTGTTCTCATCCTGAAACAAAGTTCTTAACCCGAGGTACTATTTCTGGGTCTGTAACCTGAAGCGTATGTAACCTGAGGTACCACTGTAGTTACAAAGCCCCAAAACACACACCCCTCTCCCTCCCTCCCTCTCTTTTCATGCGCACATTAAAAACACTGCAGTCTTCCCCTTTGTTTCCTCCCTCCCATAGCTACATTATATTGTACCTAGCTGGGCAGATTCTTTTATTTATGTTTATAAAAAGTGTCTCTATACCACCCTCTTACAAAATAACAGGGTAGCCCACAGCAATATAAAAAACTTTAAAGACAACCAAAAATGATAATTGAAATGACTGGCTGCTCAAGAAAATTGCAAACAACTGCATAGACCAATCTGGGGCTGGGGGTGGGAAGGCTTGCCCTCTTATTTGAACCATTTCCTCCACCCTCAGCTTTTCAGACTGTGTGTGCCAGCGAGGAGCAATTGTGTAAGGTAAAGGTAAAGGGACCCCTGACCGTTAAGTCCAGTCACAGATGACTCTGGGGTTACGGCGCCCATCTCGCTTTACTGGTCGAGGGAGCCGATGTTTGTCCGCAGACAGCTTCTGGGTCACGTGGCCAGCATGACTAAGCCGCTTCTGGGTCACGTGGCCAGCATGACTAAGCCGCTTCTGGCGAACCAGAGCAGTGCCTGGAAACGCCGTTTACCTTCCCGCCAGAGCAGTACCTATTTATCTACTTGCACTTTGACGTGCTTTTGAACTGCTAGGTGGGCAGGAGCTGGGACCGAACAACGGGAGCTCACCCCGTCGAACCACCAAACCTCTGATTGGCAAGCTGTAGGCTCAGTGGTTTAGACCACAGCGCCACCCGTGTCCCATAACTGTGTAACAACTTACTACCAAAGAGGTGTACCCAGATATTTCTGGGTAACACACACACACACACACACACACACACACAGAGTGTGTCCAATTTCATTTCCCTAATGCTGGTTAGGTTTCAAACATGATGATGTATCCCCCACCCCTTTCTATGGGATGTAGATTTGAGATGCAAGGAAAGATGTAAAGAGCAACAGTAACACAATATATGAAGTGATAGTTTTAGTAGTAAACATTAGCAGATGTACATTGGAGTGTATTAAGAGGAAACTAATCCACAGCAGTAAATCCTAAGAATGCACCTGACTGTGCCAAGTGTATATTTTCATGGGTGATAATAAAAGGAGAGGCTGACATTAAAGTTTGCTCTTGAAAGAAGGAGGCAGTACGGTGATGTGATGAGACTTAGATGGCAATGATAAAGAGGGAGCAAAGGAGAAGCTGGTGAAGGAGGATCAAGAGCTTAATCCATTTAGATGTTCAAAACCTGAAACATGCTCTAAATTAAATTAAGGCCTAATGCATTGTTGTCCTACTGTAAGACATTTGCAAGAGCATGCTCAGAAATAGGAGGTCAAATAATGTAATACAAGCACCACCAGAGCTTCCAACCAAAGCTTGGGGGGCATCAAGGCACAACTCAGTAACTCAGAACCTGGAAAGAGTGAATTTATCAAGCACAAGCCACTCGTCCTAAGCTCCAACCGCAACAAATATTTAAGCATTTACACTCGTTTGCTCCAGATTTTGTTTGCTTCTCCCATCCTCATGGCGAAAATTTAGGCTGCGGGTTCCTCAGAGAAGCGTTGTCTTTTTAGTTTGTGCCATTCTGTAAAGTGCCGCTATGTTCATGATGCAATATAAATAAAAAGTAAGACTTAATGGCAGAGATGCGGGTGGCGCTGTGGATTAAACCACAGAGCCTATGACTTGCCGATCAGAAGGTCGGCGGTTCGAATCCCTGTGACGGGCTGAGCTCCCCTTGCTTGGTCCCTGCTCCCCCTCTGCAGATTCCTCTCTGCTGGCCATGTCTCTCACAATTAAGTGCTACCTTTTATTTATATTTCATCATGAACATAGCGGCACTTTACAGAATAAAAGGTAAAGGTACCCCTGACCATTAGGTCCAGTCGTGACCGACTCTGGGGTTGCGGCGCTCATCTCGCTTTATTGGCTGAGGGAACCGGTGTACAGCTTCTGGGTCATGTAGCCAGCATGACTAAGCCGCTTCTGGCGAACCAGAGCAGTGCACAGAAACAGTGTTTACCTTCCCGCCGGAGCAGTACCTATTTATCTACTTGTACTTTGACGTGCTATTGAACTGCTAGGTTGGCAGGAGCAGGGACCGAGCAACCGGAGCTCATCCCATCGCGGGGATTCGAACTGCCAACCTTCTGATTGGCAAGTCCTAGGCTCTGTGGTTTAACCCACAGTGCCACCCACATCCCTGTAGCCCACTTAGGAGAAGGAAAACTCTGGTCCTAAACCTCTGCTGCCCTGCAGGGTATCTTTGGGAGGAGATAAGGCTAAGGAGTAAACCCTGCACAATTCCAGAGTGGAGTCCATAAGGTAAAAAAGTAAAGGTAAAGGACCCCTGGATGGTTAAGTCCAGTCAAAGGCAACTATGGGGTGTGGCTCTCATCTCGCTTTCAGGCCAAGGGAGCTGGCATTTGTCCACAGACAGCTTTCCGAGTCATGTGGCCAGCAGGACTAAACCGCTACATGGAGGACCATGATGGAAGCCAGAGCACATGGAAGCACTGTTTACCTTCCCACCGCAATGGTACTTGCACTGGCATGCTTTCAAAGTGCTAGGTTGGCAGAAGCCAGGACAGAACAACAGGAGCTCACTCCGTGGCGGGGATTCGAACCACCAACCTTCCGATCAGCAAGCCCAAGAGGCTCAGTGGCTTAGACCACAGTGCCACCTATTCCCTACAGTCCCTAAGACAGTTGGATAGCACCTTGTGCACCTCCTTCCGGCAACTCCTGCAGCTAAGCTGGTGGCAAATGTATTGCTCTGCTTTCCTTTGGACCACTTCAGCATACAGTCCTGTGAATAGCACTGGCTGTCAGCTCTTCCGCAGACTGTAGACCTCAACAGGGAAGAAGTTAGGAACAAAGTTAGAAGAAGTTGGTACCACCTGCCATCATTCTCCACCTTTTTGCCTTTTGCCTGACACTCTCAAGGGGGACCAGCTGCCACTGGGTTCCTGTTTATGTGGGGTGTGTGTGTGTGTGTGTGTGTGTGTGCGTGCGTGTAACACACATATATTTCAGGCCTGTGTGCTGTTTACTAACTTTGCATGTCAAAGGTGGAAATCATTTTCCTTGAGAGAAGAAAGGAGGGATGGTTGTGTTGATGCATCCAAAGTTAGATATTTCTAAGTCTTATTATTTCAAAGTGAATGCTAAGCATGCGTTTGAATCTCTCCCATTGCAACGTAACAAAAGTGCTGAATTGTGCCCATTGTAGTTGTGAAATATTACCCAAAAAAAGGAAATACACAGCACAAATGTTTTTAGAATGGAGCTGCGTTGTTGCTGTTTATGTTTGAATCCTGCTTCCTGCCTTTGAAAAGTCTTTTCCTTGCCCCCTTATTCACAGTTGAATAGCACACAGTTGTGCAAAAATTTATTACCTGCAGCAGTTCAGACCTTGTCAACAAATGCATTGTAAACTGGATGGCAATAACTGCTCACTTTACTATACTGGAAGGATGACTGGTTTTGGCATAGCATTCCCAGAAGGACACTGTGGGAGTTCTGGGAATGACAGATATAGGCATAAGGTTGTTGGGGTTTTTTAATCAGGAAAGATGAGACATCAGAGTATACCAGAACTAAGCAAGGCTAAACGATGACTTATTAGAAGATTATAAAACTCTGTAAGTGCCAAGAGGAAGTAAATGTCAAAGGCTAAATAAATTTTATTTCAGCACTGTCATCTGTGAGCATTCATCCAATGCAACCCCCATTTTTTCAGCAGAGCAGGTGCCAGTGTGGTATGTACCCAAGAGTTCTTGAAAGAACTCAAATATTAAATTGCTGGTCTTCTGTATATAAAAAAGGAATATCTCCAAGACTGGCTACCAGAGGACTGGAATTCAGGTAACATGATGCCAAGATTTAATAAGAGATCCAGCAGGGATCTGTGGTATCGCATGGTGGTTAGATTAACTTCTGCTCCCAGTAAATTGGTGGATAGCATTATTTAAGATAAAACTATAGAGCGCAGAACAGAAGAGGCCTCACTGAAGAAGACTCAGCATGACTTCTTCCTCACGAATCATTTTAGAGTTTTTGAGAGCCTCAGCAAAGCATGTGGAGACAAGGCGAGGCAAGCTCCAAGCAAAGTGCTCTCTGGTTTCATCTCCTCTGTTGGCGAGCCCCAAAGGACTTATCGGGAAGAGAACAGAAGAGGAGCCCTGTTAGATCAGACCAGAAACCCATCTAGCCTTCTTCTTCTTCTTTGGTGATCACTCGTAGCCGAGTAAGATTGTCTTCCATAAACACGGTTTTAACAGTGGGTCCGTAAGTGACTGTGGAGGCCAATTCTGGATCCACACGTCCTTCCACAGTGGGGAAATAAGTTTCTGGGTGGAGGTTGATCATGGTGATGGTTTGCCAAGTGTGCCTTCCTCTTAGTGCTTTTCTCCCTTATGTCCTGAGTTTGAGTGTCTTCAAAGTCCATGACACCTTTGGTAAAGGATGTTTTCCATTTGGAGTGCTCGCAGGCCAGTGTTTTCCAGTTGTTGGTGTTTATACAACATTTGTTTTAGATTTGCCTTGAGAGAGTCTTAAACCTCTTTTGTTGACCACCCACATTACGCTTACCATTTTTAAGTTTGGAATAGAATAATAATCAGGCATCCGCACAACATCACCAGTCCAACAAAGTTGATGTTGAAGAATCATTGCTTTGACACTGGTGATCTTTGCTTCTTCCAGTACACTGGCAATAGTTTGCTTGTCTTCCATCTAGCACACTAGGCAGCCTGGTGTAGTGGTTAAGAGTGGTGGACTCGTAATCTGGTGAACTGGGTTCGCGTCTCTGCTCCTCCACATGCAGCTGCTGGGTGACCTTGGGCTAGTCACACTTCTCTGAAGTCTCTCAGCCTCAATCACCTCACAGAGTGTTTGTTGTGAGGGAGGAAGGGAAAGGAGATTGTTAGCAGCTTTGAGACTCCTTAGGGTAGTGATAAAGCAGGGTATCAAATCCAAACACTTCTTCTCCTTCTTCTTCTTAGCCAAGCAGATCCCTGGCGGAACCTGCAGGACATGAACACAAAAGCTGAGCTCCCAAGCAACATATTGTTACATGCCACCCCAATCTCTAAGTGGTGTGAGATTCCAGGTGTACCAGATGCGCTTACCAGGGTCTGTCGGGGCAGATTTAGAGCTGTGTGCCCCCACTAGGTGCTGAGAAGGAGATGTGAGGCTCTGACAAGCTCCTAGGGTCCCCCCAGCTCCTTCCCAAAACCTATTTAGAGCTTTCCCAGCTTTGGGAAGGAAGTGGTAGGGCTCCAGAACCCTGCCAGAGCCCTTGTTCCTCCTTCCCAAAGCCTGGTGCCTCCTTACCCACCTTCAGGAAGGCAGCGCAAGGACTGGAGTAGGGAGGGACGCCAAATTTTGGGCTCACACAGGGCACCATTGTACCCAAGTCTGCTCATGGGTCTGTGTTCCCTTTTTGACAATGAGGCATGGCGGAGTTCTGGGATGTCTTTATGACCCATGGTTTATTTACACATATATACAACCTGAATTCAATGGAAGAATCTCCAGCATTACATTCGAAGAGGTTCTGGCCTCTCCCATTGCCACAGTACTAGGTTCAAAAACAGACGTCAGCATCCTGCTTTTTTGACTCCAGCCCACAGCTTAGTAACTCTGTTCCTTAACTTGTAACTGCCATTCTAAACTCTCCTAAAAACACTGGTCATACCTTTAAAGCGAGATGTTATTCTGCCCCCCCCCCCGGCTGTGCACTATTGTTTACCCATTCTTGCTATTTATTTCTACTGCTGTATTTTATTACAGTGGTACCTCGGGTTAAGTACTTAATTCGTTCTGGAGGTCCGTTCTTAACCTGAAACTGTTTTTAACCTGAAGCACCACTTTAGCTAATGGGGCTTCCTGCTGCTGCTTCCTGAAGCGCATGTAACCTGAAGCGTATGTAACCCGAGGTACCACTGTATTTCTTTTTGCGGCAACCGTGTTTTAATCAAAAGTTTTGATTTTACAAAAGTTTGTTCATGTCATGTGGGCTGGCTAAGGATGCCTAACACATGGCCTCCGCCAACAAAAAAATCCTGGGAACTTTAGTTTTCTTCTCACACAGCTACAATTCCCCACACCTTTTATCAAACTAGGGTCCCTAAGGTTCTTCTGAGGAAGCCCAGTGTTTAGAAGTGTGGTGTGGAACAGGAATGGTATACTACCTCTAGGATCGGGGACAGAAAGCAGCAGGCCTTGCGCTTGTGGGCTTCCCAGAAAGGCGTCAGCTTGGCCACGGGGAGAGAGGACTCAGGGTCCCTTCCAACTCTACAATTCTATCCTTCATGCGTATATTTGAAGATGGCTATCATATATCTCCTCTCAGGCTCCTGTTTTCCAGGCTAAACATACCCAAGTCCCTCAAGTGTTCCTCATAAGGCTTGGTTTCCAAACCCTTGATCATCTTGGTGGGCCTCCTCTGCACACATCCCAGCTTGCAAATATCCTTATTAAATTGTGGCACTCAGCACTGGACACAGTACTCCAAGTGGGGTCTGGCCAGGGCAGAATAAAGGTAAAGGTAAAGGGACCCCTGACAATTAGGTCCAGTCGTCACCGACTCTGGGGTTGCAGCGCTCATCTCGCTTTATTGGCCGAGGGAGCCGGTGTACAGCTTCCGGGTCATGTGGCCAGCATGACTAAGCCGCTTCTGGTGAACCAGAGCAGTGCACGGAAACGCCGTTTACCTTCCCGCCAGAGCGGTACCTATTTATCTACTTGCACTTTGATGTGCTTTTGAACTGCTAGGTTGGCAGGAGCTGAGATAGTGAAATGGGAGCTCACCCCGTTGCGGGGATTTGAACCGCTGACCACCTGATCAGCAAGTCCTAGGCTCTGTGGTTTAACCCACAGCGCCACCCACATCCCCAATAGAGTGCAGAATAGAGGGCAGAATAGAGTGGGATTATTACTGCCCCTTGACGGGGCAGCCTAGAATAGCATTAGCTTTTTTTGCTGCTGCATCACACTGTTGGCAAGGCTTGCTTTCCACATTGCTTTCCACATGTACCACTGGCAAGCCAGGTGACCCTCATCTGACATTTGCGTAGCTATGTGCCGATCCTGCCTATGCGCCGATCGTGACATGGGTCGCTATGTTAATTCGTTTCGTTCGTTTGGGCCCAGCCGGTCTCCTTCAACTTATTCGCATGTCCTTCACGAAGACTGCCTCTGCCATTCAACCGCCCGCTCGCCCCGGGCAAGCCGCGCTCTCCAGCTCACCGTTTGCGCAGTGCACGGTCAGGACACCGATCGCCTTTCCAAGGCCGTCGAGAGGGAATCCCAAGCAGCTGATGCGAGAATCCTCGAGGGCCGCTATGATAAATGCTTAAAAACACACACACACACACACACACACACACACACACCACACATTCCTCTTGCTCCCCACTTTGCGCGCAAGCAAGGCGCACCATTTAGTTCCATAGCCGCGCGCTGGCACCCTTGGGAACCAGCTTGGGGGGTCAGAAGAGAGGACCCTCTGGCAGCTCCACCTTTTTGGCGATTCTAGCGAGGGGGAGGGGAGGCCGTCAAGGAAAGGGGAGGAGCCAGGGGCGGGGCTAAGCGCACCGCCCCTGCCCCCGCCGCCGCGCTGGTGGCTGCGCGCAGCAGCAGCACCAAGGCGAAGCAGGAGCTCGGAGTTTCTGGCGCGCTGCTGGAGACGCGCCGCCGGGGCTTCCCAACACCGTCGCCATCCCCGCTCGCTACCGGGACGGAGGACGAGGAGGAGCGGCTGCAGGGCCAGACGCCGAGCCGAGGAGGTTGCGCAGCGTCTCCGGAGAGGAGGAGAAGGCGGAGGAGGGCGACGACCCGGCCGAGGCAGCCGCCGCAGCCCGCGCGCGGAGCCCATCCCGGGCGGAGCGAGGATGCTGCGCACCCGCCCGCCGGCGCCGCCTCTGGCGGTGCTGCTGCCGCTGCTGCTCTTGCCCGGCGGGACGCTCCGGAGCGCGGCCGGCAGCCAAGGTGAGCGCGCCGGGCGAGGGATCGGGAGGGCGCCGGGCGTAGCGGGGCATGGGGGGCGGGGAGCGAGCGAGCGAGCGCTTGCCGGGGCGCCCGTGACCCTTTTTTGGCGGCCCGCATCGGGCTTCGCGGGGCTTCGGAGGCGCAGTCCATCCAGCTGCCCGGATGGGAAGCATGAAAATAAAAAAGGCAGCTTTCTCCACGTTGGTTCTTCTCTTCCAGCCCGTCTTCTCAGGGGTGAGGAGAGGGGTTTGGGGCTCGTCCGGCAGAGTTCATGATAGAATGGGAGAGTTGGAAGGGTCCACGAGGGTCATCTAGTCCAGCCCCCTGCAATGCAGGAATCTGCCCAACGCGGGGGTCGAACCCACGACCCTGAGATTAAGATTCTCATGCCCTTCCGATCTGGCGGTTGTGCCCACGATCTCCGCCGTATCAGACAGGCGTCCGGAGGCAATGCACTCTGCACCTGCTCAAGGGCGCCCTGGCCGTAGGTTTGACACATCTTCCCGGGTTTGTTGCGGGTGGGAGGTAGCGGTGCTGGAGATGGGAGCTTGGGCAAAGCACGGGCATGAAGCGAGCTCTTCTTTTTCATCTCTCCCCCCCCCCCCCATCTGTAAGATCATTTCAGTAGCAGCTTCTCTCGCCTTCGCTTTTCTCTCCCCCCCCCCGCCACCCCCAGTTGCCCTCTCATCCTCCCGACTGGTAGGGGCAGTGCTTTTTTCCTTGGACGCATACTCCTAAACATTTTGTGAATCTAAGTTTGGCCTCACTGAAGGGCAGCATTTCAATATGAGTAGGAAAATGAGAGTACCCCTAAACATTTTTTTTAAAAGAAAAATAGCACTGGGTGTGTGTGGGGGGGTGAATAGGAGCAGCACTATTTGCGGGGGAAAGAACTTGCCTGGCTCCTGTTACATCCAGGAAGAAATCTCCCCAGCGAAGGTTTTCCCCATTGCTTTCATTTCCAGACCAGGAAAATCTTCACCTGCTTTTAATGCCTACATGTTTGGCTGATGTTGATACTGAAGCAGAGGAGGAAAAAAAAATAGTTAACAAAAGGAGGTTTTTTAAAAACCTAGAGGTAAAAGTGTGGGCAATTTTTTCCTGATCTTTCACTGCAAGTGTGTGAGTGAAGATTTGTTTGCATTTTAGTCTAAACAACTTCTGGTTATACATACAGTATAAGGGGTGGTAGTTGTTTTGCAGAATACAAGGGCCTTCTGAATACGACTCATACTGGTAGCTGATGGTCCAGAAAGAACCATTTTCACAGAATTGCAAGGGATCCCTAAGAGTCATCTAGACCAACCCCCTACGACACAGGAATCTCAGCTAAATCATACATGATTTCAGCATCTTTCCATGATTGTGGTGGCCACCGCAGGCTTAGAAGACTTTGCTTCAGTGGGCTGTTCAATACCGTTTTTGTCTTATTTGGGCTGGCAGGATCACATTGTGAAGAAGATTCAGTGTGTAGAGCTATGGAGATGGCTCTTCTGGAGTGCAGGGGATTAGTCTGGGAGAAGAAGTGCTTCGCCTCAGATTCTGTGGGGCTAGGATGAGCAAAGAAAAACCCACCATCCAGCAAGCAGGTTGTCCGCCTGTCCCTTCCTAAGGCATATGTCTGCGTCGGTGGCAATAGCTGGCCGGTCTTATTCCTAGCTCTTATCAACTGAACACCCCCCTATAATTTTTTAAATATAATTTTATAAAATTATAAATTGGTGGTGCCTTTAGAATTCCTGCGTTTTAGTTGGTTGAAGGGTATGGGAACGGCTTGGACAGTATGCATTTAGATGGAAAAATAACTCCAAAGTGACTTATTTGTAGAGCTACTTTGTGTGTATGAAAGCCAGTTCATTCTGCTCACTTAACTTGAGCTGTATGAAGTCTGTATAAAGAGGTGCTTATAAATGACCTCCCCTATTTTTATAGCGTTTCCCCCCTCCAGATTCTAGTATGGCGAGCTTAAGTGGGGGTTATAAGACTCAGATGCCATTTTTGCATGTGTTGGGTCAAAGGTGTGAGGCGGGGGGGAGCAGAAACTCCTCAGCAAAGGGTGAGGAAACCCAGTTCTTCCTGTCGCCAAAGAGAAGTGGGATTTCATATCTCTTTCAGTTACTTTCATAATTCCTGGGATGATAGCCTTTGCCATGCAATGAAATCAAGATACAGTGAGATCTGATGAGAGTGTTTGTGTGTGCTCGGAAGAGGACAGTAAATGAGCAATTTTGCAACAGGAAAGCCAGATGCTTTTGGAAGATTATTGGCATCTAATAGTTCTTTTATTTTGAAGCCAACACATAACAAGGTTTGTCGCTAGATGAGGATTGGTCTTGTTATATTGCGTGGTTTGATAGTCAAAGCCTTACTGGCAATGCCTCTATGTGATGTGAACTGAGAGAAAGGTTTCCTGACTATCACCCAGAAGAAAATGATTTGTCAAAACAAAACAAAACCTTCTTTATAGGTGTAATCCCACCCCCCACGGAAAAGCCTAAATTGTGGGGTCTGCAACAAACTGCTGCAGTGTTCCTGTCAGCCATTCTCTCTCAGCAGGACATTTCCTTTCTGTGGCTACTGAGGGTGTTTAGCCTTCACTGCCCCCGGTTTCAAGACTGTCATTTTGCAAACCTCAGGGATATCTCCTCCACCCTACAGTTGCCCTTTTTTTGGCTGCAATGCTGTCAACACCAAACGCATGAGTTTGCTGTTTGAATAAGTTATTGTAACACATGAATACTTGTGCATGGGGTGTTAGCCTCAATAATTAGAATAACTGTGTCTATAGCTATATTGATGTTTGATTGAACTGTTTGATCTGCCCTTCATGGAATAATATTTCTGTGCTGAATGCTATCATCTGGATAACGGGATGGAGGACATTAGACATTTCTAACACAAAGGCATTTTACCTTGCTCACCCCCCCAACCCCCATGATCTGCACTGATATGGTAATGAGAAGCTGGTGGATTTGGGGCTTGGAAAATGTTCACAAGCATCTTACTTAGGAGAATGGGTGTGAAATCTGCTGGGAGCCCTTTCTTTGTGGGAGAAATCTCCTAAGCCAGGTCTCCATTTGTGATCATATAGACAGATGGGATCAGTTCAGAAATAAACCCAAATGGTGGTATGTGCTAATTATACTTTGCAACCTAAGGCCAAGGGCTGGCACTGTGGGTTAAACCATAGAGCCTAGGACTTGCCGATCAGAAGGTCGGCGGTTCGAATCCCCGCGACGGGGTGAGCTCCTGTTGCTCGGTCCCTGCTCCTGCCAACCTAGCAGTTTGAAAGGACGTCAAAGTGCAAGTAGATAAATAGGTACCGCTCCGGCGGGAAGGTAAACTGCGTTTCTGTGTGCTGCTCTGGTTGGCCAGAAGTGGCTTAGTCATGCTGGCCACGTGACCCAGAAGCTGTACGCCAGCTCCCTCGGCCAGTAAAGTGAGATGAGCACCACAACCCCAGAGTCGGCCACGACTGGACCTAATGGTCAGGGGTCCCTTTACCTTTAACCTAAGGCCACCATGGTTAGGATCTCCCCTATTTAGCACTTGTCTCTAGACATAGTGACCTATAGAGATGGATCAGTAGCATGGCTACAGTTTGTCAAAGCATATGTTACACCAAAGTGCATTTAACACATATTGTGGCTTTTTATTTGCTAGATGACCACAAACCACGGTTTGCCAATGCACTGCCATGTCATATCATGGTTTGGCTTCCTCAACCATGGTGTGGCACGATTTCTAAATTAAGTCCTAGACTGACAGAGTTTCCTGATGGGCAATTAGGTGTATTTGGAAATACAGTATACTGTATGTGTGTGTTTTCAAAAAGTTGGCACTCCCAGAAAGATGGATTGAGGAAGGCAAAATATAGCTAGGAAGTGAATTTATTTATACCTTGGCAGAGATCAGTTGATGCTATAATTTTGTTCTGTGTGGCATGTTTTAGTGAGGGGCCTGGGTGTCTTTCTGCTTAGGTGGAAAGCATGGGTTTATTCCCTTAGGAAAACATAGCTTCTGACTGGAAAGTACTCAGTCAAAAAGCCCAGAGTTTGTTTGCACAGTGCTGACTGAAAATTTCAGCTCCGGGAGAGAGTCAGAGCTGCTGTAACAGACTGTTTTCCCAGATCCATCTTTTGGGACAGTGTATCTTGAAGCTCATAACTTTGAGATGTGTGGGAAGCCTTTTCAGTTATGCCCTCTTAATATTTCATTAGCATGGCAAAATGAAATTAACCCTAGTCACATCCTACAAAGTCAACATACGCGCTGCAGGAACGACTGACTTTGTGGAACTGAGCAGGTTATTGGCTTGAAACTGCATAGCCAAATTTGGAAGAGGATGGGGGGGGGGGAAGGTTGGAAAATAACCAATGAATTATGCAGTCAGATACAGGATTGTTGCACCTTGTCTACTTGGCTGCTTCCGTTCACCCTCTGTTCCTGCCCTTTTAAAAGGGACATGGCATTAGAAGTGAACCAGGGTTTATTCGCTAATGGCCAGTTGGTACCATTTGGAAGTTTATTTGTAAACAAGCATTATTTGACAAATGCTTTGCACAGCAGGGGGTGCCTTGGCCAATTATGACCAAACAACACTGTCTCTGGAAGTGGCTCGGCTTGCAGTGAGCCAGCCACCATTCATTGCGACAATAGTCACTAATGTCCTTTTTCTAGGGTCCTTGGAAGTTCAGCTTCCTGAAGCGTAGCTGTACTCCTTCCAACATGTGGAATAGAACTGAGGATCACTTGAGCTAGTTCTGCAGGCTGATGGAAAAAGCTTAAACTACCCCCCCTCCACTTTTATAACCAGTGTCAGGTTTTGTTTTTTTTTAAAAAGAAGATTATGGGCCCAATCAAGATTTCATTGATTTCAGCGAGTTGGCATATTCTTAACTCTCCCCCATTAAAATGAACGAGTCTTGAAACTATTAAAGAATCTTGCTGTATAATTCAAATAGACTTTTTTATTTTTATGAAGTTTAATTTTCCGGCAAAGATCTTTAATCGCTTGGCTTTGTAAGGGCACTGGTCTCCCCCCTCCCACCCCGCTTTTCTTTGAGAGCTAATAATTGGAATTTTCTGTGGCCTTGTAACAAATATTATATCGCTGTTACATCTGAGTGAATGTTAGAGGATTTGGTTCTGGATAGAGAGATTTCTAAAAGTTAACCTGCCTGCTCTTCAGAATTATGAGTGGATCAGCAGTGATACTTTAAAGCAGCTAAGTTGAAAAGCACTCGTCAAGATCTCCAGAAAGCAATGCAAGGCTGAAATAGGTTTTTGATTAGCACTCTAATGACATCACTGCTATACTTTACTGGTCAAGACCTAGCTCTTTTTTTAAATAGGTACTTGCTGCTCAGTTGTGCTGCTAAGGCAGGCCCCCTCAAACTCAGCCCTCCAGATGTTTTGGGGCTACAACTCCCATCATCCTCAGCTAACAGGGCCGGTGGTCAGGGATGATGGGAATTGTAGTCCCAGAACATCTGGAGGACCGAGTTTGGTGATGCCTGTGCTAAGGGTATTACGGTTTTAGCTCAGTGCTGTTTGTTTATTTGCATGTATTGTAACTTGTAGGCCACAATCCTGCACTCACTTACTTGGGAGGAAGTCCTTTGGAACTCAGTGAATTCTCCACCCCCGGTAGCCACATATAGGGTTGCACTGTTAGCGTGCCATTTTATGTGCACCAAATAGCATGTAGAAGCAGCACTGACATCTTTCCGCAGGGCCTGCAAGACAGAGCTGTTCCACCAGGCCTTTGGTCAGGGCGCAGCCTGACTCCCTCCTCTGGCAATCTGCACAGAATTTTGCTTAATGGTTGCCATCAATTTGATTTTAATTAATTTTTATAATGCAGTGTTTTTAGAAAGTTGGATTATTTGATTGTTGTTAGCTGCCCTGAGCCCGGCTTCGTCTGGGGAGGGCGGGATATAAATAAAATTTATTTTTATTATTATTATTGAAAGCCATACAGGCATGAAATATTATAAATAGTAAATAATAAGCGCCGTCTCCAAGACGCTCTGTTTCAAGTATTGCTTTGCCAAGTAGTTTTCATTCCCTTTCTTCAAAAAATAAATAATAATAATAATAAAAAGCAGGTGTGAGGATCAAGCTGTTACTTGAACTTCACATGAAGAATTGTGCTGTAAATGTACGTACAGGTGTTTTCATAGTGCGCTCAAGGGAAATGTTGTATCATAGTGGTTCCATTTATGGTTCAGACTGAGCAATGGTTCTCAAAGGGTGTGGCAAGCGTGGCAGGAAGATTCAAACACAATCAAAGAAACAATAAAAGAAACAGTGTAATATAGTCCAGCGCAGTTTCAAAATAACTTTCGTTTTGACGCACAACCGGAAACAGTATCAATACCTCTCTTCAAGAGCATTGGCTATTCTTCTACAGTTCTCCACAACAAATGGTTGTGAACAGGGATTTTCAACTCTGACAAATATGAAAGATCAGAAAAGAAAAAGGCTTCTTTGTGTTGATGAGGAGAGGAGAGTTTGCTTGTCTCAAATTAGATCCAATATAAATGAGATTACAGTGGTACCTCGGGTTAAGAACTTAATTCGTTCTGGAGGTCTGTTCTTAACCTGAAACTGTTCTTAACCTGAAGCACCACTTTAGCTAATGGGGCCTCACACTGCCGCGGCGCGATTTCTGTTCTCATCCTGAAGCAAAGTTCTTAACCCGAGGTAATATTTCTGGGTTAGCGGAGTCTGTAACCTGAAGCGTCTGTAACCTGAAGCATCTGTAACCCGAGGTACCACTGTACTGGGGTAAAGCAAGCTCACACCACTCATTGAGTTTGTATACATACTTAAAGTACATATGTAAGAGGCTCATTCATCATTATATTTTGGGAATGATTTATGTTCTTATGCAGCTGCATTGTTTTATACTTTCTGATCATATTATAAAGTAGCTGTGTTCTGTGTTATAAATCAAGCACTGCTAGAAGTTGTTTCCTTTTGTTTTCCAATGTATTTCTTATCAATTTTTTAAAAAAATACCTGGTGTAGCGAGAGCAAGTTTTTATTCTGTGTGGCCCAGAGGGGGAAAAAGATTAGAGAATTCACTGGTTTAGAGAATCAGAAACAACGTGTGTTTGTTGCATCCCATCCCTCCTTCGCAGTTTCCCTTCTCTATTTCCTGTTTAGCATTTACCATACTTTATCATAGTTCCAGTTACAGATAGGTAGCTGTGTTGGTCTGCCATAGTCAAAATTAAAAAAAAATGTGTATCTGAAGAAGTGTGCTTGCACACGAAAGCTCATACCAAGAACTAACTTAGTTGGTCTTAAAGGTGCTACTGGAAGAATTTTTTTAATTCATACTTTATCATGACAACTATGGCAGCTTTGGAGAGGTGATTTTTCTCAGAACTGACCTTGTCTGAAGAAGCATTCATGCACACAAAAGCTTATACCCAGAACAAACTTAGTTGGGCTCTAAGGTGCTACTGGACATTTTTTTAAAATTTTTTAATTGTATTCCGACTTGTCAGGGAGAGATATAGTTAAACCTTGTCTCCTCACCCCCAGGGTCCTGGAGCCCTATAAGGCTTCTCCATGGTTGCTATTAACATAACAAAAATGTGCATGTTAATTGCATTCCTGCAATTAATGCCCCATCTAGTTTGGCCTTTAGTCAAGGTTGTAAAGTTGCAATTGAACTTGTTCTTGTTTTGTCCTTTTCTGGAAAAGGAAACCATGGAGATGCGCAGAGTAAATACAATCCCTACATAGTTTGGATCTTCCTTAGTGCTATCTTTTAGTCTCCAGTTGACAAAAGAGGGATCACTAGAATACAAGATTCTATTTTCTTCATGCTTTTCTCTCTAATGAATACCCAATGTGGAGGCTAAGAAGATTGGAAGGCAATAAAATTAAGGGAAAAAATTGCACTTAATGTAGCTTTCCCTATAAGTTTTATTTATCTTTTCCCCCTTGTTATCTATATATATGTAGCATATATATATAGCATATACATATATATGTAGCAACAAAATAATTTGTTGGTTATTATTTTGAAACGGCCATCTGAGCACAATCACAAGAAAGTAAGCCATGAAACTCAGTGGGATTCACTTCTCAGTAAATGTGTTTAGGGTTGAGAGTGGTTTTTTTTTAATAAAAGAAATCTAAGATTGAAATGTATGTTAATCAGGCAACTTGCAGGAGAAATAACTGCTGACACCAGCATCCTTTTTAGAAACTAATAAGTGTGTGAGAGAGAGATAAAAGTGATTCCCAGATATAATTATACTGCGTAAATTTGGAGAAATTAAATCTAAGGCTGATGAACCTAATTGTCTTGATGATTTGAGAAGAGCAGGCGCTCAAATTAAGTCACTTGTTCCCACATTCTTAGAATGTGGGTTTTACTTTTTATATGCATGATTTAAAGAGAAGGAAGGTGGACAGACCACTAGAGTTTGTGAGATGGGACATCCTGCTGATAATTGACTTGCATGGAGAGTGTGCTGTCATGATAGACACAGCATTATTCCATCAATCATGCATGTTGTTACATCAATGCATTAAATTAATTAGGTGCGTCCATATGTGAAGTCCTTATAAGTAGACTACAGATCTGCTTTAACCTTCTGTCAGTAAGGTCAAATGTATTCTGTTGGCACATCATGCAATTTCTTACAAACTGGATAAACGTTCTTTCTTTCTTTCTTTCTTTTAAAAAATTGATCCCCCCCCCCCCCCATCTTAAATACTGTAATAGCTGGAATACTAAGTAATGTGAATATCAGCATGCTAAAACAATTTTTTTTGAATTATGGTGCTGGAGGAGACTTTTGAGAGTCCCATGGACTGCAAGAAGATCAAACCTATCCATTCTTAAGGAAATCAGCCCTGAGTGCTCACTGGAAGGACAGATCCTGAAGCTGAGGCTCCAATACTTTGGCCACCTCATGAGAAGAGTGGACTCCCTGGAAAAGACCCTGATGCTGGGAAAGATGGAGGGCACAAGGAGAAGGGGACGACAGAGGATGAGATGGCCGGATAGTGTTCTCGAAGCTACCAGCATGAGTTTGACCAAACTGTGGGAGGCAGTGGAAGACAGGAGTGCCTGGCGTGCTCTGGTCCATGGGGTCACAAAGAGTCGGACACGACTAAACAACAACAACAACAACAAAACAAATTTGATCATTTCTTAAATATGAATATTTATCCAATACTTTCCATATGCAGCTATTTCATATTTACCTGATGAAAATAAAATGCTCTATTTTATCCAGTAACTGTTTTGACTTGCTTTAAGCTTCACATGAGTCAACAATGTGATGCAGCAGCAAAAAAAGTGAATGCAATTCTAGGCTGCTTCAGCAGAAGTCTAGTGTCCAGAACAAGGGAGGTAATAGTCCCACTCTATTCTGCCTTGGTCAGACCACACCTGGAATACTGGGCCCAGTTCTGCATGCCACAGTTTAAGGATATGGACAAGCTGGAATATGTGCAGAGGACGGTAGCCCAAATGATCAAGCATTATGAGGAACGGTTGAGCGAATTGGGTATGTTTAGCCTGGATAAGAGGAGACTGAGAGCAGATAAGAGGAGACTGAGAGAAAATTTTTTTTTCTTTATCCCCCCCCCCAAAAAAAAAACAACTAGGTGCATCCTATACGGCGGTGTGTCCTATGGGGCGAAAAATACGGTAATCAGCCACTTGTCGTGCAAATATAGATGCATGTATTTTATATGTATATATACAGTGGTACCTTGGGTTAAGAACTTAATTTGTTCTGGAGGTCTGTTCTTAACCTGAAACTGTTCTTAACCTGAGGTACCACTTTATCTAATGGGGCCTCCTGCTGCCGCCGCACGATTTCTGTTCTCATCCTGAAGGAAAGTTCTTAACCCGAGGTACTATTTCTGGGTTAGCGGAGTTTGTAACCTGAAGCGTCTGTATCCCGAGGTACCACTGTATATATATTCTGGGGCACAGTATCATTGGACTCCTTTACAAGGAAAAAGTTCAGATTCGAAGACCAGGTTCAATGCCAAACTGTAGCAGTGACAGGTGAGCTAGCTTATCTGTGTGTGACCTGTGGGTTATGTTTTCTAGGATTTTTCCCACAATGCTTTGTGCTGGTCAGACCAAAGGTCTACATCAGGGGCCAGCAAACTTTTTCAGCAGGGGGCCGGTCCACTATCCCCCAGACCTTGTGGGGGGCCGGACTATATTTTTTTTTGGGGGGGGGGAAATGAACGAATTCCTATGCCCCACAAATAACCCAGAGATGCATTTTAACTAAAAGGACACATTCTACTCATGTAAAAACACGCTTATTCCTTGACTGTCAGTGGGCCGGATTTAGAAGGTGATTGGGCCGGATCCAGCCCCTGGGCCTTAGATTGCCTACCCATTGTCTACATAGTCCATCATTCTGTTCTCACAGTGGCCAACCAAATATCTGTGGGAAGTCCACAACAGCGCATGAGTGCCATACCACTTTCCCACTCTTGCTGCCCATCAGATGCTACTCAGAGGCATCTTTTTTTCTGATCCTGGAGGTAATAAAGCCATCACCTCTAATAGCACTTGATAGCCTTATCCTTGCTGAGCTTCTGCAGTGCTTCACAATGCTTTCTTAGTTTAATTTGCCCTATAATGCATGTTGCAGTCTTAAAACTGCTTGCCTTTTTGACATTAGTATTTACGTTAGTTTAGTTCGGTGGTTCTCAAAGGGTCTGGCGGGAGAGGATGGCAAGCGTTGCGGGAAGATTCAAGGACAAAGAAAACATTTAAACTTTTTAGTATAGTGTAGCATGGCATCTAAATAATGCTTTAAATGGAAGATCTGAAATGAGAAAGGCTTCCTTGTTTGGATGAGGAGAGTTTGTCGCAAATTAGACCTAAAATAAATGAGATTGCCCAGCAAAAGCAAGGGCACACCTCTCATTGGGTTTGTGTACCTGCTTAAGGTAAATGCAGGTGGCAGCCATTTTAACTGGGTCCTTTTGGACCTGGGAGAAGCCAGAATGGGGCAAGGCATGCTTATACGCTTATACACTGACGCATGCAGGGGCCAGGAATGGAACATCCATGCAAAATGATATCTTCCTGTATGTAAGAGGCTCATTCATCATTAGTGACAATTTCCAGGGTTTGTGACTGGATTCTGTAGAGTAGCCTTGCAGAATCAGTGTGTAAGACCTTTTCAAAGAAGCTCACGCCTTTGTTTTCCCAGGTGACATGATTCCTCAAGAGAAAGAGGAAGGAAACGGTGAGCTTTAGGAAAGTGAACAATTGTTTCCATTGCATGGATGGAACTTTCAGCATTTTCCATGTGTTGTAATTGTGACTTCTACCAAGGCGTCGTCTCTTGGGGGAAAGGGCTTCTGTAAAGCTTCCTTTTGCTTTGCCCTAATCTGTTCCAGGCAAGAGAGCACCTTGGTTACAAACGGCATGTGCTCATTTTTAAGAGAGAGGGAGCTGAGCCAGTGTGGTGTAGTGGTTAAGAGCGGTGGACTCGTAATCTGGTGAACCGGGTTCGCGTCCCCGCTCCTCCACATGCAGCTGCTGGGTGACCTTGGGCTAGTCACACTTCACTGAAGTCTCTCAGCCCCACACACCTCACAGATGTTTGTTGTGGGGGAGGAAGGGAAAAGAGAATGTTAGCTGCTTTGAGACTCCTTCGGGTAGTGATAAAGCGGGATATCAAATCCAAACTCCTCCTCCTCCTCCTCCTCCTCTTCTTCTTCCTCCCTCCACAAATGCAAGAACAGGTCACTTCACCCAGGCCACAAATTGACTTAAGTGATAACCTTGTTTGCACTTCTGAAATAAAACTTCTGAATTAAGTGAATTGGTATATTTTGGCTTGCATTGTTTGTTTTCAGGGTTTTTATAGTAGCAGGAGTTTTTCTTGGAAGGATGGGTTTTGTACAGAGAAAAGAAGTCTAGGCTTGAAGGTTAGTCTAGTTGACCAGGGCAGGGGTGGAGGGTGGTGGGTGTGGGCCACCCCCGGTGTCACCCCTGAGGGGGGTGACAAAATGCCAAGCGGCACTCACCGCGGGGCCTGCAGTGTGTCTGAGATTGGGTGCGCGCAGGCTCTGCGCTGCCCAAACGGTCCACCCCCTGCCTCTCCCCCAGCTGTAGGGCGGCTGAGTGGGAGGAGGCAGGCAGACTCGGGAGGCCCCGCAGTGCGCCTTGCCCCTATGGGTGGCTTGCCCCGCCCTCACCCTGCCCCTTTGGGCGGCCTGCCCCTTGGCGCATCACCCCAGGGGCCCAAGCGGCTTCCTCCGCTGCTGAACCAGGGTGCTAATTCTATAACTTTAGCCCTGAGAGAAGGATGGGGAAATGGCTGAGGAATTGAGGTCTCATCTCACACAAACTATGCATAGCCTTTCTCGGATTTCAGAACCTTATCAGAAGTTCCTAGAATCATAGGAATTGCTGGGATGGAAGGGAACATCTCATCTCTGAAGGTTCATCTCGTCTAAGCTGTTAATGTACAGTGGTACCTTGGGTTACAGACGCTTCAGGTTACATACGCTTCAGGTTACAGACTCCGCTAACCCAGAAATAGTACCTCGGGTTAAGAACTTTGCTTCAGGATGAGAACAGAAATTGCACGGCGGCAGCTGGAGGCCCCATTAGCTAAAGTGGTGCTTCAGGTTAAGAACAGTTTCAGGTTAAGAACGGACCTCTGGAATGAATTAAGTTCTTAACCTGAGGTACCACTGTACTTTCATTCTTTCCTGTGTCCCTGAAATCTAGAATTTTGTTGATTCTTTAGTGGATACTAGTGTGTTCATGAACCGGGGAACCTCCAGAGGCTTCGTAAAACTGCAGTTCAAAATATCAATCTTACTTTGACCCATTCTCTTCCATTTTATTTTAAAATGCAGGTGTTAATGAAATCAAATGGAAATAAAGGTAATTAATGCAATTGTGGGTACTGATTTTTTTTGTTTTATTACATCATCTTCATTACCATGGGTAATTACCATGGGTACCATAGTTAAAAGAATTGCTTTATTCAAGACTGGAAAACAAACCAACACTTGCACAAATACAGTTCAGATTTTGTACCCTAAAAAGCTGTTCCTTGTTTGCTGGAGCTCTGAAGAGGAACATTTCTGTTGGAACAGGGGATTCTCACCACTGCATATATATTTTTTTGAGGGACCTCACTTGTTAAATTTGAAGGTCTTGCTGAAAGGGTTAGGATAGCTCAAATTTCTTTAACTGAAGCAACAGAAGAATTCAGGCAGTTTTGTTGCCTGTAGTTGAGCTTTTTCTGTGTCACTCTCTGCTCTCCCACCTTATCTAGTTTAATAGTATGCATGACATATTTTGTTAATTGCATTCTTTAAAAAATGCATATCGGGGTTTTGGATTACCCAAACTTCTAGCAAAATGCTTTTCTAGTAGAATTGCATCCATTTCAAAATGCAGAGGAGTTCTTTTCTCTCTCCGCCGCCCTCCTTACCCAATTAGGTATTGATTAGTGAGGCTGGGTCAAAGTTGCAAAATGGCACAATGCAGCTTGCTTTCTGTTGCCACCGCAGGAAAACTCTTCCTGTTCTATGTGCTTGAGCCTTTGTTCTGGTGGCCTCCTACATGCATAAACAGTGTTAGCATCATATCATAAGTGCCTGCTCTTCCTCATCTGTTCTTAAAGGGATTTTGTTGTTGTTTAGTCGTTTAGTCGTGTTTGACTCTTCGTGACCCCATAGACCAGAGCACGCCAGGCACTCCTGTCTTCCACTGCCTCCCGCAGTTTGGTCAAACTCATGTTGTTAGCTTCGAGAACACTGTCCAACCATCTCGTCCTCTGTCGTCCCCTTCTCCTTGTGCCCTCCATCTTTTCCAACATTAGGGTATTTTCCAGGGAGTCTTCTCTTCTCATGAGGTGGCCAAAGTATTGGAGCCTCAGCTTCAGGATCTGTCCTTCCAGTGAGCACTCAGAGCTGATTTCCTTCAGAATGGAGAGGTTTGATCTTCTTGCAGTCCATGGGACTCTCCAGAGTCTCCTCCAGCACCATATTTCAAAAGCATCAATTCTTCGGTGATCAGCCTTCTTTATGGTCCAGCTCTCACTTCCATACATCACTACTGGGAAAACCATAGCTTTAACTATACGGACCTTAGTTGGCAAGGTGATGGCTCTACTTTTTAAGATGCTGTCTAGGTTTGTCATTGCTTTTCTCCCAAGAAGCAGGCGTCTTTTAATTTCGCGGCTGCTGAAGCTATAGGGCCAAGCCAAAATGCAGGCCTTCTTTCCAGGAAGCCTTTTGCCCTGCCCAAATTTTCCCAATTTAGCAATTGTGTGTGTGTGTGTGTGTGCTTAAAGAGGTGAAAATATTGACCTCCTTTTCAAAATGTAGGCAGTCCATAGCCCAAGCCTTCAGTTCTGCTCTAGACCCTGGCATGTATCTGGTGACATCAGGCACACATGAGGCCCTACAAGTCTTTGTGCGTCTCCAGTGACAGGGGTGGGTACTTGGAGCAGGTCAGCAATAATTCACACGGCTTCAGTGAAGTTAACAGCCCAGGAGGCTAGGCCTAGAGAGCACAGCAACTCTTCCTGGAAGATCTTGCCCCAAAGAGGCAGCTGTGGGGACTTGAAGGTCCTTGCTTTTCCACAGCTCCCTAAGTCTCCTTCTCCCCATGGTTCCTTCCCAAGCAATCTGATGCTCCACATCATCTTTGCTCCACTGTCTCCATACCTCTTTAGGTTCTTGGGAACCAGGGGAGAGGAACTTGTAGCAGAAGGAGGGGGAGACCCCCTGGCTTCTTCAGCAGTTCCCTAAGTCTCCTTCTCCCCATGGTTCCTTCCCAAGCAATCTGATGCTCCACATCATCTTTGCTCCACTGTCTCCATACCTCTTTAGGTTCTGGGGGACCAGGGGAGAGGAACTTGTAGCAGAAGGAGGGGGAGACCCCCTGGCTTCTTCAGCAGCTCCCTAAGTCTCCTTCTCCCCATGGTTCCTTCCCAAGCAATCTGATGCTCCACATCATCTTTGCTCCACTGTCTCCATACCTCTTTAGGTTCTGGTGGACCAGGGGAGAGCAACGTGTAGCAGAAGGAGGGGGAGACCCCCTGGCTTCTTCAGCAGCTTGCCTCATCTCTGCCTCTTGGCCTCCGCATCTACCTCTGCCTCTGGAGTTCTGTCTGCCACAGACTCTCCCTGCTCACTCAACCCTGTTGCCTCTTTTGACACCTCCTCCTCCCAGTCTGCTCCCTCTTCTTCCTCTGACCACTCATCGTCATCCCACCACCAATCTTGTGGTTTTGAGCCTTTTCACTTGGGGTTTCCCTAGCTGGTACCTCCTTCCACTCCTCTGCACCCAGTCAGTCCATGGCCAGATGTGAATCTAGGTCCTCATCTGCACCCATCTTTTGTGTACCAGGTTCTAGTTGGGAGGACTCAGTTCACCTCTGGAGAGGGGCAGACTTCGTGGCGGCTTGAAGGCTCCCCTACATGTCTAGCTTGGCTGGGCATCATGGAACTGAACCAGTATCAGCTTGGTGCAGAAATAGACTTTGCCCCAGACCTGGGAGGCTTTTCACTTTTTCAAACAGAGAGCAGCATCTTTAACATCCTGCTACTGATGCTTGTTAAGGAAGGAGTACAGTGGTACCTCGGGTTAAGTACTTAATTCGTTCTGGAGGTCCGTTCATAACCTGAAACTGTTCTTAACCTGAAGCACCACTTTAGCTAATGGGGCCTCCCGCTGCTACTGTGCCGCCAGAGCACAGTTTCTGTTCTCATCCTGAAGCAAAGTTCTTAACCCAAGGTACTATATCTGGGTTAGCGGAGTCTGTAACCTGAAGCGTATGTAACCAGAGGTACCACTGTATGGCATCCCCCTCTAAGAGAGAATTGTGTCTCGTTTCATTTTGGGAGCTCATTCCATTGTACATGTTTTCTTTTTCTGATGGTGTGTTGAGCATAAAGGCTATTTATAACCAATTTCCTTCCACAGCTGGCTTTCTGTAGCACCTAAATACATTCATCCTAGTATAAAATCTCCTTTTCTTTCATGCAAATAATTAATAAAGTATTTGCTTCGTACAGTGGCGTTTTGATTTCTTGTGGGGGTTTCACCTGTATTTTGCGTTTTGATTTCCTAGATCACTGAATCCGTCTCTTGGTTTCAGGAGTGGTTTGGATTTACAGCTTTGCAGAATTACTTAACACAACAGGGAGAACGGCAGGGAAACAAGTAATTGCTGTGGAGCAATGAAATCAATAAGGATTTACGAGGGGAGAAAAGTTTTGACTTCTAATGATGAAGGGGCTTGAACGCTTTGGTAGAGCCGAGAGGTCTAGGCAAGATGGTCTTCTGGGACAGTATTGGAGCTCTGTTGTCACCCTCAACTTGGGCTTCTAGCCAGAGCAGGTACTTGCTGCATGAACACTTCACTGCAGAGGAAGCCAAAATGATTCCTTGCAGATGTTGCTGCAACTCTCAGCATCCCTGACCACTGGCCATGCAGGTGGAGGCTGATGAGAGATGAATGACATCTGGATGACACCACAAAGACTATATCCCAGGCTTCCTCAAACTCAGCCCTCCAGATATTTTTGGCCTACAACTCCCATGATCCCTAGCTAGTAGGACCAGTGGTCAGGGATGATGGGAATTGTAGTCTCAAAACATCTGGAGGGCTGAGTTTGAGGAAGCATGCTATACCCACCCATTACTATGCTGTAATGTGTTCTTCCTTGCTGGCTGAGCCTCGGATTGCCTGCCATGACTGGGAGAGAGGGCAAAGGGTACCTGTTATCTCTGGAAACAGAATATGCCCAGACTGATGGCTAGATGTGAGTGAAGATGAGTAATAGAATTGTTGCCAGCAGTATGCTGATGACCATGGCTCTACTTCTCCTTTACATCTGCAGGGGTGGCTATGGATGTGCTGGACCGTTGTCTTGTCTCAGTAATGGACCGGATGAGAGCCAACAAACTGAAACTCAATCCAGATAAGACAGAGGCACTTTTAATGAGCTGGATGGATGGGAGGTGGCCTGCTCTTGATGGGGTTACATTGCTTCTGAAGGAGCGGGTACACAGCTTGGGGATACTTTTGGGTCCATGTCTGTCATTTGAGGCTCAGACGGCACATAGAATCATAGAATCATAGAATCATAGAATCATGGAGTTGGAAGAGACCACAAGGGCCATCGAGTCCAACCCCCTGCCAAGCAGGAAACACCATCAGAGCACTCCTGACATATGGTTGTCAAGCCTCTGCTTAAAGACCTCCAAAGAAGGAGACTCCACCACACTCCTTGGCAGCAAATTCCACTGTCGAACAGCTCTTACTGTCAGGAAGTTCTTCCTAATGTTTAGCTGGAATCTTCTTTCTTGTAGTTTGGATCCATTGCTCCGTGTCCGCTTCTCTGGAGCAGCAGAAAACAACCTTTCTCCCTCCTCTATGTGACGTCCTTTTATATATTTGAACATGGCTATCATATCACCCCTTAACCTCCTCTTCTCCAGGCTAAACATGCCCAGCTCCCTTAGCCGTTCCTCATAAGGCATCGTTTCCAGGCCTTTGACCATTTTGGTTGCCCTCCTCTGGACACGTTCCAGTTTGTCTGTGTCCTTCTTGAACTGTGGTGCCCAGAACTGGACACAGTACTCCAGGTGAGGTCTGACCAGAGCAGAATACAGTGGCACTATTACTTCCCTTGATCTAGATGCTATACTCCTATTGATGCAGCCCAGAATTGCATTGGCTTTTTTAGCTGCCGCGTCACACTGTTGGCTCATGTCAAGTTTGTGGTCAACCAAGACTCCTAGATCCTTTTCACATGTACTGCTCTCAAGCCAGGTGTCCCCCATCTTGTATTTGTGCCTCTCATTTTTTTTGCCCAAGTGCAATACTTTACATTTCTCCCTGTTAAAATTCATCTTGTTTGTTTTGGCCCAGTTCTCTAATCTGTCAAGGTCGTTTTGAAGTGTGATCCTGTCCTCTGGGGTGTTAGCCACCCCTCCCAGTTTGGTGTCATCTGCAAATTTGATCAGGATGCCCTTGAGTCCATCATCCAAGTCGTTGATAAAGATGTTGAATAAGACCGGGCCCAAGACAGAACCCTGTGGCACCCCACTAGTCACTCTTCTCCAGGATGAAGAGGAACCATTGATGAGCACCCTTTGGGTTCGGTCAGTCAGCCAGAGTGCCTTCTATCAGCTTTGGCTGATGGCCCAGCTGTGCCCCTGTCTGGACAGGGATAACCTGTTCTCTGTGCTCTGGTAATCTCTAGGTTAGATTACTGCAATGCGTTATACATAGGTCTGCCTCTGAAGACAGTTTGGAATTTTCAGCTAATGCGGAATTCAGCGGCTGGGTTGCTCATCAGGGCAAGATAGCCTGAGCATATTACACTGAACCCTGGCCCCGACTGCACTGACTGCTGATTAGTTTCTGGATCCAATTCAAAATTCTTGTTTTGACTTGTAAAGCCTTAAATGGCTCAGGACTGCAATAACCCACAAACCTACCTCGACTCTGCAGTCATCATCTGAGGCCCTTTGTGAGGTCCATGAGAGGTGCTGAGGGTGACAACATGAGAATGGGCCTTTTCAGTGGTGGCTCCCAATTTGTGGAATGCTCTACCATGAGAGGCTGCTTTTCAAGCTGCCTTTCAGCCTTTTCCCATGCTCCAACGGTCATAAGGGGTCAGTTTTATGCTCTTTCATAATAATAATAATTATTAATAATTTTATTATTTATACCCCACCCATCTGGCTGGGCTTCCCCAGCCACTCTGGGCGGCTTCCCAAAAAAATATTTAAATACTATAATACATCAAACATTAAAAGCTTCCCTAAATAGGGCTGCCTTCAGATGTCTTCTAAAAGTCTGGTAGTTGTTGTTCTCTTTGACATCTGGAAGGCCCTCTGCCTGGTTCCCTGTAACTTGGCTTCTCACCGCCAGAAGGTCCTCGGTGCTGGACCTCAGTGTCCGAGTAGAACGATGGGGGTGGAGACGCTCCTTCAGGTATACTGGACTGATGCCGTTTAGGGCTTTAAAGGTCAGCACCAACACTTTGGTGTTTTTTTTATAAGATATTGAGATTTTTTGAAATATTACAGTAAAAATGAAAAACAAAAGAAAAATACAAAATAAAAACAGTTAAAATCACACATATTTTCCATTACTTATTTTCCTTTAGCTTGTTTCCCGGACCTCCTCATACCTCCCTTTTTTGTATTCCACTTCAATTTATTGGTTCAGCAAATCCTTACCATTAGATTTTAACCCATTTATAACCCTTTTTTCATATTCTCTTAGAGCATTACAGCTGGAAACCGCTTAATTACTATCCAACATCATTCTATCATTCATTAATTTTACAATATTTCTGTAGATAGTCTTTGAATTTCTTCCAGTCTTCTTCCACCGACTCTTCTCCCTGGTCTCGGATTCTGCCAGTCATTTCTGCCAATTCCATATAGTCCATCACCTTCATCTGCCATTCTTCCAAAGTGGGTAGATCTTGTGTCTTCCAATACTTTGCAATGAGTATTCTTGCTGCTGTTGTAGCATACATAAAAAAAGTTCTGTCCTTCTTTGGCACCAATTGGCCGACAATGCCCAGAAGAAAGGCCTCTGGTTTCTTCAAGAAGGTATATTTAAATACCTTTTTCAGTTCATTATATATCATTTCCCAGAAAGCCTTAATCCTTGGGCACGTCCACCAAAGGTGAAAGAATGTACCTTCAGTTTCTTTACATTTCCAGCATTTGGTCAGCACCAACACTTTGAATTGTGCTCGGAAACGTACTGGGAGCCAATGTAGGTCTTTCAAGACCGCTGTTATATGGTCTCGGCGGCCGCTCCCAGTCACCAGTCTGGTTGCCGCGTTCTGGATTAGATCTTGATTTTTTAAAATAAAAAATATTCAATGATCATTTCATATTGTTTGTTGCAGAATGATTGTTCCAAGGTACCTGCTTCATGACCCCTTTTCTTTTATACTCAGCAAATCAGTACATTGCAAAACCAGATTTAGAGGTGGTTGTAGCCGAGTCGTCCTTTATTGCTAGCATTCTGTCTTGAGGTCTGGTCCGTTTTGGCTAAATGTGAGAGAATCAAGTCTTCATTGTTATGAATTTGGTGCTCTGTCTGTTTCGTTCACTAATTTTCTGCAAACATACGCCATTTAGCTATGTTGCAAAACTGAACCTAGTGGGGGTTTTTTATGTTTTAATTAATGTATGCAAAATAACTTTGTGCTATCAAACATTCCATCTAATTATATTCATTACTTGCTTCTCCAGGACAGGTTTTAATTAGTTATACAACAATGTAGATCAATACTCATCGTGCACCCATTGCAATTTGCAAAACGTATGCACTTTCCTGGATGACTTAATTATTGTAACTGTAGCAGAGAGATTTCCTCTAGCTATGTTGTCTTTTTGCCCAAGTCTTCCTTTGTTCTTAAAAATAATAATAATAATAATACCGTCTTTATAAGAATATGCTCAAATATACCCATGTGCCTCTCAATTATCTCATTGCGCGCGAAGAACTTCTGGTGGTTCTTGCTCGCTTCTGGGTTCCTGCAACAGTCATATTAGCCACTTTGTGCTGCAGATTTCTTAAGGGCCAAATCTAGAAATGAAAGGTTCTTTCCCATGATCCATTTAAAAGAAGAGTTTGGAATTGATATCCCGCTTTATCACTACCCGAAGGAGTCTCAAAGCGGCTAACATTCTCCTTTCCCTTCCTCCCCCACAACAAACACTCTGTGAGGTGAGTGAGGCTGAGAGACTTCAGAGAAGTGTGACTAGCCCAAGGTCACCCAGCAGCTGCATGTGGAGGAGCGGAGACGCGAACCCGGTTCCCCAGATTACGAGTCTACCGCTCTTAACCACTACACCACACTGGCTCTCAAAATGGAAACACAGCCTTGGAGTCAGCACTGGAAGAGTGGCAGACGGGGAGACCCTATAGCTCCCTCTACTTTGTGGATGACTTTTTTTTAAGGAAACAACAAATAAGCAGCCTTGAAGAGTAGCAATTGGAAGCAAGAGAGCAGTGGGAAGGGCCCTTTCCTTTCCAGACTTTAAGGGTGGTGAAAAATGCCCAACCCCAGAAGACACAAGAACTTCCCACACTGGAGGAATGGCAGATGAAACTGATGGACTATATGGAACTGGCGGAAATGACTGGTAGAATCCGTGACCAGGGAGAAGAGTCGGTGGAGGAAGATTGGAAGAAATTCAAAGACTATCTGCAGAAACACTGCAAAATTAAAGAATGTTAGAGTGATGTTGGATTGAAAATAAGTGGTTTCCAGCTGTACAGGATTCAAAGTTATAGATAGACTAAGATTAAGGATTAGGATTAAAGAAGTTTAAGAAAATGGAAATTTGGTTTTTAAGAGGTAAAATTTTAATGTTATACTATATTAAGATTAAAGATTAGGATTAAAAAAGAGGGAAAGAAATTGCTGGACAAACAGTTTGAACTGGAATACAAAAGAGGGAGGTATGAGGAGGTCCAGAAAATAAGTAAATTTAAAGATGGAAATGAAAGGTGATATTGTTTTTAACTGTTCTCTTTCTTTTTTGTCTTTTGTCTTTTGTTTTTTTTTCTTCTTCTTTGGATTATGTATTATGCATTTTTGAATTGTGTATTTCTCTTTTATGTTTTTCTGTTCAATCTTTTATTGAAACCTTAATAAATATCATTTAAAAAAAAGAAAAAAGAAAAAAAAGAAAAATGCCCAACCCCGTAATGCAGAGTTTGGCCCTTGGACCTCTTAGCTTAGTGCAGCGATGCCTTATCCATTGCCCTTTGGTTCTTGTTTAATCCCAGGCCTCACCACCACCACCCAGAACTGCCAGGGAGTCATAGTCTAGCAATCTCTTGAGGGCCAAACATAAGTAAAAGAGGAATTTTTGTATATAAGCTATCACCACCTTCCCCATACCTCCTCCTCTCCTCTTATTTTAAAATTGTTTTGCTGTACATTTGTGCTCTAACTCTTCAGAGCAAGGCCTTCTAGGGAGGAGAGTGTATGGCAGGCATAGTCAAACTCTGCCCTCCAGATGTTTTGGGACTACAACTCCCACCATCCCTAGCTAACAGGACCAGTGGTCAGGGATGATGGGAATTGTAGTCTCAAAACATCTGGAGGGCGGAGTTTGCCTATGACATATAGACTTCAAAATATTTTTTAAAAAGGAAATTGTATCCGTGAAGGCACTTTCCTGGTCCACTTCAGCCACAATGTCTTCCTCTAAGGAAGGATTCAATTTTTTGGGGGGTGGGGATTGCTCTAAAGAGCCCCACGCCGGTTAGGAGTCTCACCTGGTGGGCAGACAGTAGCTTATGAGAAGTAGGGACGCAGGTGGCACTGTGGTCTAAACCACTGAGCCTCTTGGCCTTGTTGATCGGAAGGTCAGCGGTTCAGATCCATGTGACAGAGTCAGCTCCTGTTGCTCTGTCCCAGCTCCTGCCAACCAAGCAGTTTGAATGCATACCAGTGCGAGTAGATAAATAGGTACTGCTCTGGCAGGAAGGTAAACGGCGTTTCCGTGCGCTCTGGTACACATCACAGTGTCCCATTGCACCGGAAGCGGTTTAGTCCTGCTAGCCACATGACCCAGAAAGCTGTCTGTGGACAAACGCCGGCTCCCTCGGCCTGAAAGTGAGATGGGCGCCGTACCCCATAGTCACCATTGACTGGACTTCTGTCCAGGGGTCCTTTACCTTTTTTTTGAATGGAAACAAACCAGGAGCCCAGGGGTGCTAATTTTCCCTTTCCTCCCACACTTCATGATGCAATTGCATCACGAAAGGGCCGGCTCTGTATGGAAGATTATTCAGCTATGTGAGAAGCAGCTTAGTTCAGAAGTGGGCATCCATCATTTTTCCCAAACAGATGCTCACTGACATACAAAGGTCTGGTGAGTGTGTGTGTGTGCCCTCACTCTACAAGCCTTGCTGTTAGCGTGTTTTAGGTGCTTCCTGATAAAGATACTGGCTTCTTGCTGCCCTGGTGCCAGAAGGAAAAAATGAGCAGACCTGAACAATGGGCAGCATAGTAGTCTCGTTGCCATTTGCTGAATATTTTTTGTTTTGTTTAAAAAAAGCAGAACCTCAAATGAACCTACTGAATTTCTTAGAGTAGTTCAGCACAGTGACTTGCTTGCAGATTGCCTCTTAGTGGGAAGTCTCCCTGAGAAGAACGGTTTCTAATTCTGATTACACCACGGGCAATTTCACTTTGTTTACAGCAGAAGGGTCCAGGTTGGGCATGCTTCATAACTCCACAATAACTGGATCTGATTTGGTTTTTTAGTGCGAAGAAGGGCCATAGCTTGTTGATAGAGCATATGCTTTGCATGTGGCAGTTCTCAGCTTCCAGCCTAGGCATCTCCAGGAACAAAGAATATAGGCATCTGTCTAATCCTGGAGAAGAACCGTTGTCAATCACAGTAGACATCACTGAGCCTTGATGGAACAATAGCCTGCCTTGGATTAATGCAGTTCTTATGTAACTTTAGTAACAGAATTATCCATAAAGTAAAGATGGGGTTGGTGTAGTTTCAAACAATATCTGCAAAAATTAATAAGAAATTATGAAAAACAAAAGGCCTCTAAGATGAATTGGAAATGAATTTGTTGCCATCTAAGTAACGCCTTCACCCTCTTACAAAATTAGGCTTTGTGTTAGTTTAGCAGGGATGTGGGGTTTTTGTTTTTTTTTAACGCTCAACAGACTGTTAACTATAAGCCCCAAATGGAAGCTGCTATAATTTTCTTCAGCTTGCTTAAGTGTGTGCAGATTCGTTTTTTAATTATGTCCTCTCTGTTTGGACTACGAATTTTAGGTAATGCAAGAAAAATTTCGTAAGCTTGGGAATAGTTTATTACTATTTAATGCAAAACTGTCTGTTAATTGGCTGTAGGGCTTGGCAGGGTAGAAGCTGCGGATTTCAGCTCAGGCGGACAAAACGGAGCGCAATTCTACCTAGAGTGGAAGGTGCAGTCCACAAAGGATTGCTGCTTCACCGCCTCCTGAAATTCTAAAATGCAAGATGGGTGCTCCCCACTTGCCACCCAAAGGGTTCTCATAAATCTCTGCTCTCTC
Source organism: Podarcis pityusensis (assembly GCF_964106645.2). NCBI lineage: Eukaryota > Metazoa > Chordata > Lepidosauria > Squamata > Lacertidae > Podarcis > Podarcis pityusensis. Next base: position 7,685,778 of record NC_138038.1, on the reverse strand, counting down.
TTGGATTGTACAGTGCAACTGACTAAGCCTGAAATCAGTTCGTCAACAGATTCGTCTCGGGAGTAAGATGGTCGGTGCCCTCAGTCTTGGGCGGACTGTTCCCTTTAGGCCTTCCCCATAGCAGTTCTGGAACGCCATTCCCAAAGTCATGGATTCACTGTTAGAAGCCAAAGGCTACCTGGGGCTCAGATCATGTGAAGGTAGCCAACTTTGTGCCCTGCAGATGTTGCTGAACTCCAGCCGCTGGCAGCCCCAATGGCTGTTGGCCAAAGATGGTGATGTTCTCCAGATTTCCACTGTGACTCCCATCACGGTGGCTGCCTCTATTTTACTAGCGCTTTGTCTCCCCTGGGACTGGTCACCCGTTTTTCTTGTCAAATGCCATATCGCCTTCTGTGTGGCAGACTTTTGTTTCTGCAACAAAACGGAACCACTAGCAGATTTTAGGGTCCGATCCAAATATTTGTATATATGTGTGATTGTGATTGGCTAGCTTCCTTTCCAGGGAAAAGTGTAAACTCTAGGGAAGGGGACTGAAGAACAAAGGCAGGGCTCTGTTTTCTACTAGACTTGAGAGCTTTTGCTATTTGCTCCCACTACGTTTCATTAAGCTTGACCTTTTCAGCCAGCTGGACAGTCTGGCTTTGTGTCTTGGATATGCTAGGTGACATCTTCTGACCCTGCTGAGAAGTACTGGGCTCTGCCTCTACCTCACCAGGCTTCATTCCAGTTCCCAGACGCTGCCCTCTCCTGGGGTCTGAGTCTGGCAACCTTGGCAACAAAACACCAGCTTCCTGCAGCTCCACTCCTTACTCTGTTGCTACCTGGTCTTGCTTTCACTCCACAGGCCTTGCTGTTTCCGTTTCTCTGTCGCTCCTTTTGCACCTGCTTTCTAGAGTTGTCTTCTGCTTGCCTCCCTGACCTGCTATTTTTTTGGTCTGATCCTGTTCTTCTTTCCCTCTCCTGGAGATGCTCTTATCCCACGGGGAAGGGAGCACAAGATCCCTACAGTGCATTTTATGGGCTGTGTTACTGGGTGGCGCTGTGGGTTAAACCACAGAGCCTAGGTCTGGCTGATCAGAAGGTCGGCAGTTCGAATCCCCGCGACGGGGTGAGCTCCCGTTGCTTGGTCCCTGCTCCTGCCAACCTAGCAGTTCAAAAGCACGTCAAAGTGCAAGTAGATAAACAGGTACTGCTCTGGGGGGAAGGTAAACAGCATCTCCGTGTGCTGCTCTGGTTTGCCAGAAGCAGCTTAGTCATGCTGGTCACATGACCCGGAAAAACTGTCTGCGGACAAACACTGGCTCCCTTGGCCAATAAAGCGAGATGAGCACCGCAACCCCAGAGTCGGTCACCACTGGACCTAATGGTCAGGGGTCCCTTTACATTTACCTTTAATCTTGCCAGCTGTAATAATGTTGCAGCCAATTTACACAGTGCTGCAACCTCTAGTTTATTTACAGAAATATTCTAAAATTAATGAATGTTAGAAGGATGCTGGAAAGAAGTTATATGACTTTAGTAGAAATACTATAAAGAATTAAGTATGAATAGATTGACATTGGGTAAAGATGTAAATTTAAGTCTAAAATTGCGTTAAGTTAAATTATGGAACTAAATTTGTGAAAGAGGGAAAGGACTTGCTGGAATAATTAATTGAACTAGAATACAAAAAAGGGGGTGTGAGGAAGTCGAGGAAATAAGCAAATGAAAGATAAGGATATGAAAATATGGGGTTCTTTTGTATGTTTGTTTGTTCTCTTTTGGGTTCTTTTAAATGCTTTTGTTTTCTTCTTTTTCTTTCCCCCCCTTCTTTTTTGTATTGTTGATGTTGTGTATTACTGTATTCGTTTTTGTTTTTGAGGCTTTGTAATTGTTTATTGCTTGTATCTTTCTTTTGTTTCTCTTTTCTTTTCTTTGTAATGTCTAAACTTTAATAAATAGCTTATAATAAAAAAAGAAGAAGCATTGAGGTCCTTAAATGCTCTGCCACTGAGCTATGGCCCTAACCCTTCCACATGCAAATTGACTGTAGGGTGTAAACTGTGCAGTGCATGCAGTACATATGCACATAGTCCAGCATGATGATTTGATACAGTAAGCCCACAACTTACACGAGGGTTATGTCCCAGGGTCGGTGCCTGAAACCAAAACCACGTACAGTGGTTCTCAAACCCCAGAGTCGGTCATGACTGGATCTAATGGTCAGGGGTCCCTTTACCTTTAGAATAGAATTTAAAAAAGTAAATGGTTGCTTGTTTCCTGTGGCAACCATGATTATTTACCTCCCCCTGCAACACCTCTAATTCACATTTTATTTTATTTTTGTTTTTCAGTGAATTTATTGGACTCTCGATCAGTAATGGGGGATCTTGGATGGATAGCCTACCCGAAGAATGGGGTAAGTTTCTCTTGTGCCATATGATGTTCTAATGATAGTTCTCCTTCATGTAAGGTTCTCCAGAGTACTTTGTGCACCCTTACGCTCAAGGCTGCAACTCGGCTTCCAGATAACTCTGCCCAGAAACTCCCAGATCTTGGGGCCAAGCTAGGTGACGTTAGTCACATGTTTAAACAAGTATGTCTAACATGGCCTCTTTTATTTTTGGAGCAAAAACATCAGTGGGGACCCAGTCTAGATAATATGCTCTGGAATAGGACCCCTTATGACTGTTTTTGATCCACAACAAATGGGACACTGAACCTTGTTGCTTTTAACCCAGCATGTTTCTGTCATGCCTTCAAATTCACTATACCTTTTGTTGTTCTGACCTCTCCTTTCGGATGGGTGGGTGTGTAGTCATTGTCAAGCCTGTAGAGGTTTTGCACTCCAAAATCTTGTCTGCTTATCTCCTTTTCTTATTGGAGGTTCCCATTGAAGACTGCTCTGGTCAGACCTCACCTGGAGTACTGTGTCCAGTTCTGGGCACCACAGTTCAAGAAGGACACTGACAAACTGGAACGTGTCCAGAGGAGGGCAACCAATATGGTCAAAGGCCTGGAAACGATGCCTTATGAGGAACGGCTAAGGGAGCTGGGCATGTTTAGCCTGGAGAAGAGGAGGTTAAGGGGTGATATGATAGCCATGTTCAAATATATAAAAGGATGTCACATAAAGGAGGGAGAAAGGTTGTTTTCTGCTGCTCCAGAGAAGCGGACACGGAGCAATGGATCCAAACTACAAGAAAGAAGATTCCACCTAAACATTAGGAAGAACTTCCTGACAGTAAGAGCTGTTCGACAGTGGAATTTGCTGCCAAGGAGTGTGGTGGAGTCTCCTTCTTTGGAGGTCTTCAAGCAGAGGCTTGACAACCATATGTCAGGAGTGCTCTGATGGTGTTTCCTGCTTGGCAGGGGGTTGGACTCGATGGCCCTTGTGGTCTCTTCCAACTCTGTGATTCTATGATTCTATGATTCTATGACTGTTAAAGCAGTAGTATTCAATATGGTGCCCTCCACTTGAGGCTGGACTCCAACTTCCATCATTCCTGACCATTGTCCACGAAGGCCAGAGCTGATGAGAGTTGCTGTCCAACCTCCCCGTTAAAGGGTCATCTTGGACTTTTAGCATGCTACCAGCTTGGAAAAAGAAATGGTCAGTATATAGGTGCAACAACAGTGATTGACTAAAATAATGGAGGACATTTTCTTTTCTTTTTTAAAAAGATTTTTAAAAAACCAAGATGGCCAGACTGTTGACTACTTTCCAGAATTCCCTAGGGCCTTCTGGTGGTTCCCTGACTGTGAGAAGTGAGGTTACAGGGAACCAGGCAGAGGGCCTTCTTGGTAGTTGCGCCCGCCCTGTGGAACACCCTCAAGGAAATAAACAACTATCTGACTTTTAGAAAACATCTGAAGGCAGCCCTGTTTAGGGAAGTGAAGTGTAGGTGGATTCCCACGAGGCAAGACATAGTGATAACAGCAAGAACCTTTATTGAACTAACAGAGCTGGACAACAGGGACAAAGCAACTGCTTATATACATTTCTGAAGGCCTGGGCCAATCCCACTCCCAACGTGATTGGTTGTCTAAACTTCCAAGCTGTGAATCATCACTCAGAGTTTAAGGGTCAATGGCAGAGGCCCAAATCCTGAAATGTTCTGTGATTGGATATCATATATTGAATCAGAACACAGGAGCTCAGATTCCTTCATCCAGACTCAAGCTCAGGCAAACACAGACCACTGAATACATAACAGGAAGTTTTTCATGTTTGATGTTTTATCTTGTTTTTAATATTCTGTTGGGAGCCGCCCAGAGCGGCTGGGGAAACCCAGTCAGATGGGTGGGGTATAAACAAATTATTGTTGTTGTTGTTGTTATTGACTTGAGTTCAGTAAACCCACTTCTCTTGAGATTTATGCCCCAATATATTCACAGCCTTTTTTCAGATGTCGGAAATGCTGCTTTATTTCTCTACAACTGGCGCGCCATTTGTTTTCTCTCGTTTTCCCTAATATCCCCCCTCTCTCAAATCTGCTCTATGTAAATATTTAATTCTCAATTCCAGATATAGATTTGAAAAGTGGTTGCTGTAATTAAAATGAAACCAGAGGAGGAGAAGCTTCTGAAGGCTGAACTTCCTTCCCCATATGCTCTGCTGTCAGGACGTCCTTTGAGGGATGCTTAGTGTACTAAAGATTCATCTTCTTGTGGTGCTTTAGCAAGGTTTAGCCAGAAAACAACCCATCCTTTCAATAGACTGCCTGATTAATGCCTATTACTAATATTGGAGTCTTCATCATTTTAATAGCTTTCAAGTGCTTTGTAGTGATTCAGTGTGATGGTTTGCTTTAAACTAGCAAAATCAAATTACTTTCTGGAAATATTTATGCTTGGTTTGAAGTATGTCATTTTTATAAAATAAAATAAAATAAAAATAAAGGAGATCTGTTAATGGCAGCTGCAAAATATTTCTTGCCTTCTAAATCTCAGTCTACAAAAAAACCAGCAGATTGCATGGTGGAGGAAATTGCATGATGAGTCCCTCATGTAGAAGCAAAACCACGTGTCAGGGGGAGAAGGCAGGATTAGAGAACTTCATGGCATACTAGTTCCAAATGTGGAGAGAGGCTTTCAAAACGTGGAAGGCCACTCAAACATTTGATTTTCGCTCCGATAATATGTTCACAACTGAGTCAGTTGAATTATATAGTCACTCACCTTAAGTGATGTGATGACTACTACAACAGCAATTCTTTATTGCGTGTCGAGGTCCCCAGGGCCACCACAATAACTCACACATCACACAGAAATTTTGTTTAAGGTTTTTGGCATAATTTTGGCCACAACTTTATTAAAATACAAAAATGTGAGTGCTTGCTTAGGCATTGGTTGCGACTATATGCCCCTCCATGGGGAACAGACTGACATTCCGCACGATGCGAAAGTCAGAAAAGGGGAATACACTTGGGGGTAGCGACGGAGCAGGGAACCTGCCCTCAGCCCTCCCCAAATGCAGCCAGGGGCTCTTGCATGGCCCGAGCCCCTTGACAGGGTGGACAAGCAATAGTTAGCCCCCGATTCCTTTAACGGAATCCCTTGCAGCAGCAGCATTAGAGGGGCAGGCACAGCCAATCCATGCCCCTCAACCAACCAAACCATCAACCAATGCCTAACCGCAACCTTACAAGTTGTGACGATTTGCTGCGCAGTAGGCAAAAACCAAATGGCCCCAGCCAATCAGCCAGATGGACAAAATTCCTACCGGGCCCCTGCCCCAAGAGCAGACGACCCCATGACAGGCATAGCAAGGTCAAAGCGAACAACCCTAAATATAGGGGGGGGGGGGACGGGCAATCCGATGCATGGAGCAAAAAGAGGAAGCTCTACGCCTTGTGCAGGGAGTTTTAGCATTTCTGGCTGTCAATCATCAAATGGCAACATTAACATCTTCCCAACAACAAGGGAAGCCCAATCACAACAGTGGCCAATGATCAGTTAGCCCACCCCACAACTTTGGAGTGTCCTGTCGGCCCCCACTGCAACACGTGCTCTCCATGAAGGAGAACACGCTTTGTGGCCCAAAGACCCACCTGATGAAATTCAATGCATATAAAATACATTGAAAGCACACAGACTACTAGGACAAATCATAAGACAATGCTAGTTTCTGACTTTTGTCTAATACATATCGATCTCTGATTCTGACCACCAGGGACAGAAACTTGGCAATGGCCAAAGTCACACTGGAAATCTCATTGTCTAGTAAGCAACTTGGCATAGAACTGGGCAGATTTACCTGGTAGATTTGCCATTAGTGGACTAATCAGATGTTGTCGTTTCCCAGCATTTGATGACTAAACCAGAACTCAACCAGTAGTAGTAAATTAGTGAGCATTTCCTTCATCCATTTACATGGATATGTAATATGGCGTGCATGCCTTTTTTCTCATTTTATTCTTGCAAGAACTCAATGAAGTAGGCTGCTTTGGATTTTTGTAGGTGTGTTTTGTTAGTGGGTCTCAACAAGATGGATCCCTTTTTAAATCATGGAATATCAGAGAAGGCTGGCTAACCTTAACTTCTGAAATATCTTTTAGTACTTTTCCTGTGTAAAATTGCACCCAGCAAGTTTAATTCTGTTCTTATTCTGTTGCCACTATTTCCCTTAAAGGTAAAGGTAAAGGGACCCTGACCATTAGGTCCAGTCGTGACCGACTCTGGGGTTGCAGCGCTCATCTCGCTTTATTGGCCGAGGGAGCCGGCGTGCAGCTTCCGGGTCATGTGGCCAGCATGACTAACCCGCTTCTGGCGAACTAGAGCAGCACACGGAAATGCCGTATACCTTTCCGCCGGAGCGGTACCTATTTATCTACTTGAACTTTGACATAATTTTGAACTGCTAGGTTGGCAAGAGCAGGGACCGAGCAACGGGAGCTCACCCCGTCGCAGGGATTCGAACTGCCGACCTTCTGAGCAGCAAGTCCTAGGCTCTGTGGTTTAACCCACAGCGCCACCCGCGTCCCAAGTACTATTTCCCTTACCTACAGTTAATTCCAGCGCTGACTGTCTCATTTTGATTTGTAGATTGGAACATCAAATCAGCAATATAAACACCATGTTTCAGAACAGATGCAAACATAGTTCAAAAGCGCCTGTATCTTTGACCTATAGCTTGCTTCTGGCTACATTCAGACAGGGGGCTTATTGCATAAGTTTTCCTGGTTATATGCTAGTGCTTCTGTCTCTTGTTGTGTTGTGTCACAGAACGGTGGCTTTTTGATTGACACACCACCATGTTGCACTAAAATTTTAAATCTCAGATGGTGGGAAGGAATTGTGTGTACTGGGACACAAATCCAAATTTTGTAATGCAAGCAGTGGTGGCGCTATTGTGAAAACCGCAGGAAAATTACAACACAAATCTCCAAGTTAACGGGGTTGCAAATTGCTTTTTCTATCCTGGAAACAATTAACCCAGAAATGAGCACTAAAACTTCTACTAGATTTCCAGAAGCGGCTTTTATGTTGTGTGAAAGATCACATAAAACTTGAAAATGAACAGGTAAAGAAATGTTTGAAAAGATGGCACAAAGTGCTGCTTGAATACACCCTCTGTACACAAAGTAGTATAGTGGTAACTTGGTTCTCAACGCTTTGGTTCCCAAACACCAAAAACCCGGAAGTAAGTGTTCCGGTTTTCAAACGTTTTTCAGAAGCCGAACATCCGATGCGGCTGTCGGCTATTGTTTCCGGGGCGCCTGCACAAATCAGAAGCCGTGCCTTGGTTTTCAAACATTTTGGAAGTCAAACGGATTTCCAGAACAGATTAAGTTTGAGAACCAAGGTACCACTGTATTTGGTGCTTTTGGTTTTGCTATTTATTTGTGTTTTTGAGGCTTTTTTCAGTTAATTTGTTTTTTGACTGTGTGGAACGCAATTCAGCTGATTGATTGATTGTGTGACTGCAGAAATGGATAAAAGTCCCCCCTCCAAACAATGACTAACATCAGAGCAAGTAAGAAAAAAAATAATTTTAATTTTCATCATTTGTCTTATTTATTTTATAGTACAGTACATTGATTATTGCTTTCATTTTATGGATCAATAATCTTGTTTGAGAGTAAAATTCATGTTAAATTGCTGTTTTAGGGGTTGTTTTTAAAAGTCTGGAACGGATTAATCAATTCTGCATTACTTTCCATGGGAAGCTCACCTTGGTTTTGGAACGCTTTGGTTTTGGAACGGACTTCCGGAACGGATTAAGTTTGAGAACCAAGGCACCAGTGTATTAGCTAACAGGTTACAGGCAAAGCAAATATTGCATCTTTCTTCCTGGAAGCTAAGCCGCTGGCCCCCTCATTGCTCCCTTGAACTCATTGAAAACAGGCAGCATTTTTAATTTTTGTGAAATGTAGGGGATTTTTGGAAAGCCATGCCTAGCATTCAAGTTTAACTGTATTAGAAATGTACCAGTGACCATAGAGTTGAATAAGATTGGCATAGTAGACTTGTTTATGCAGTCGGGGAACTCATTTTGTGGTATGGTTATATGCGCAATGAGTTAATGAGAGGCTAAAATGAGAAGAGTTTGTGGGTCAGTTGGGGCTTTTCACTCCGTGCTGTGAAAAAAGAAAAAGTAGCTTTGACTTATGAGTTTGGGAATTGAGAGATGTGGTTTATGTGAACAGTTTTAGGATTTGCCTTTGTGGGTCCTCATCAGAGGTAGGCACTGAACCCTCACATAATACTAAGTCATTACAGTTTTCTTAATAACTTAGTATTATGTGAGGGTTCAGTGCCCTTTGAGATATTCAGCAGTGTCCTTTGAGATATTCAGCAGTGTCAACAGTTCAGTCATACCTTGGATCTCAAATGGCTTGCGATTCGAACGGTATGGCTCCTGAACGCCGCAAACCGGAAGTGAGTGTTCCGGTTTGTGAATGTTTTTTGGAAGCCAAATATCCGACAGGGCTTCCGTGGCTTCCGATTGGCTGCAGGAAGCACCTGCAGCCAATCGGAAGCCGTACCTTGGTTGTCGAACATATTGGAAGTCAAATGGACTTCCGGAACGGATTCTGTACAACAAGCAAGGTATGACTGTATGGTTATCAGGGTGGTAGGTTAAAAAAAAAGCCAGATATCAACTGTTATTTCTGATTTGTGTAACTGTGGCTTGGAAAATGCCCCCAAGAGACTTGGCCACGTCTGCTTCAATAGGCATGCAGAAATTTTGGTGTGGTTGTTATTTGACATTTTCTGCTTTTTAGGACTGGGGCTCAGAAGGTGTGGGAGGTGGGCCTTAATACCCTCAAGCTGTGATCCTGATGAAAATTGCCCTCTCAGCTGCTATCTAAAGCAGTTTGTTCTTGCATGCTTAATTTTTCTATGTGTTTCAAATAAACCACTCTGTGTGCGTATGCAAAAAAAGCTTATGGTCGCCTGCAACTTGCAGAATCTGTTCAGGCCTTGGCTTTGCTCTGTTTGGTTCATTTGGCATACAGTATAAACCACAGAGCCTAGGGCTTGCCGGCGGTTCGAATCCCTGTGACGGGGTGAGCTCCCGTTGCTCGGTCCCTGCTCCTGCCAACCTAGCAGTTCAAAAGCACGTCAAAGTGCAAGTAGATAAATAGGTACTGCTCCGGCAGGAAGGTAAATGGCATTTCCGTGCGCTGCTCTGGTTCGCCCGAAGCAGCTTAGTCATGCTGGCCACATGACCTGGAAGCTATCTGACGACAAACGCCAGCTCCCTCGGCCAGTAAAGCGAGATGAGCGCCGCAACCGCAGAGTCGTCCGCGACTGGACTTAACGGTCCGGGGTCCCTTTTATAGTGATGGCCACATCTTGTTCTGAAAGCTCTCTGTCCTCCTCCCCCCTGCCCACCCCCCACCTTTGTGAGAGCTTAATTTTCTTTGTCCTTTTGTCCTGCTTTTTAGCCCCCCCCCCCCCACTTTCAAGCAAGAACACAACAACACCTGCCTGCCTTGTGTGTAACTCATCCCTGCTTTCCTCCAGTGATTTCACTGAACTTCCTGTAGTCAGGAACACTTCTCAGTATTCCTCGGAGTATTTGCAGTGTGTTGTGGCTCACTGTTCAATTACTTGCTGCTGCTGCTGTTTGTTTTTCTGTATGAGCTTCTTTTAAAAAAAATAATAAGAAGAAGACAGATGACACCAAAAAAGCCAGAATCATGCATGGATCTTTTTCATTGCAGAATATTTTTCTAAAAAGGTTGATTCTTCTATTTCCATCCCCCCCCCCACTACACCAAAGAAACAAGCCAAGTAATTGCTCCTGACGGGGGAGGGGGCATAATTGTGGGTCTTCAGGGAATGCCGGCTAAATATACAAAGCAGGTATCTGCGGCCTATGTGTGATTTTGTATTTTTTTGCTTTGTTCCCCCTTGCTACTGTTCTTTCTTTTTTTTTTTTTAAATGATATTTATTAAAGTTTCAAGAAATACAAAAAAATACAGAATACAGAAAAAAGAAGAATAAATTTTTTTAAAGTATAACCAAAAAAGTAAAAAATAAAAAGAAACATACCAAATAAAACAGTTAAAAAGACATTAATTTTCCATAACCTATCTTCCCTATACTTATTTCCCCAGACCTCCTCATACCTCCCTTTTTTGTATTCCAGTTCAATTTGTTAGTTCAGCAAATCCTTACCATTAAACTTTTACCCAGTTGCAAACCTTTTTTCATATCTCTTAAAGCATTACAGCTAAAAACCTCTTAGTTTCTATCCAACATCCTTCTAAAATTCCTTAATTTTACAATTAAGACTGTAAATAGTCTTTGAATTTCTTCCAGTCTTCTTTCACCGACTCTTCTCTCTGGTCTCGGATTCTGCCAGTCATTTCCACCAGTTCCAGCTACTGTTCTTTCTCTTCTGAAATACATATTCTCTAAAACTCCAGACTAAATGGGTATGAGTGAGGTGCTGCAGGAACAGTTTCCATAGCACACTGCTATTATTTATATGTTTTAAGCGTTTTGTGTACCCTCCTTCACTTGTACACACCAGAGCAGTTTACAGTGGTACCTCAGGTTACATACGCTTCAGGTTACATACGCTTCAGGTTACAGACTCCGCTAACCCAGAAATAGTACCTCGGGTTAAGAACTTTGCTTCAGGATGAGAACAGAAATCGGTCTCCGGTAGCGTGGCAGCAGCAGGAGGCCCCATTGGCTAAAGTGGTGCTTCAGGTTAAGAACAGTTTCAGGTTAAGTACGGACCTCCGGAACGAATTAAGTACTTAACCTGAGGCACCACTGTACATCAATAAAAATATTTTTAAAAATACAATAGAATAAAATGCAAGCATAATAAACAGTTCATAGCTCCAACACGTGGAGGGGGCGGAGCATTAAAGAATTCACCTGTTCCTTAAAAATCCGGTTGTAAAACTGACATCTACCATTGTAGTCTGACAAGTGTGCCTATTGTGGTGATGGAAGCCTGTTAAGAAAAATTTAGCTAAAAACTGAGGGGCTCCTGCTGTCTCCCTTCTCTCTCAAGATAGTTTCTGGTCTAGTCAGCTCCAATTAAAACACACAACATTTTGTTATTGTCGAATTCCAAATAAAGTTTATAAAATCTAATAATAAAAAAAGGTCCATACATGTATAAGTGTCTATTCCACCTGTCTGTTCATAGTTCCACATAGTTCATAGTTACAGTTCCACAGAATCTTTTCACAGAGTCTTAAGACAAGGATTTCTGGAATATTAGCCTTGTTTTGCCATCCTAGGCTTCATCAGTAGAACAGGCTCATATGTAATATTGCAGGATAGTGGATCTTATGGCATAGTAGTGGTTGCAGACTCTGTGAAAGGATTCTGTGGAACTGTAACTATGCATGAACTGACTCGAGAATGAACTGATCCACTGGGTCTTCTGCTTTTTTCACTGAACTTTATGAGACTTCCTTTGAAATCTACAGTTTGATACAATGAATAGTATACCTTATTTATTCAAATGTACAGCCAGTTATGTCTTGGGAATCTCAACTAAAGCATCTCTGACAAATGGCCACCCGAACTCTGCTTAAATACCTCCAATGAAGGGGAGTCCACAACCTCCCGAGGGAGTTCATTCCACTGTCAAACAGCTCGGGTTTAGCCAGAATCTCTCTCTCTCTCTTTTTTTTAATGATATTTATTAAAAAAATTTAGAATTACAAAAGAGAACAAAGCAGGAAAAGAAAAAGAAAAAAACAACAAATCACATCAAACAATACAAATTCAAAAAACAAAAATACACCACAAACACTCAAAAACAAATCCATCGTTTTCAAATCCTCAACTGTCATTACCGTCTTTCTTTGACCTCCTCCTCCTCCCTTTTTTTGTATCCTAGTTATTAATTGTCGCAGCAAATCCTTTCCATATTTCATAATATTCTGTCATTACATTACCTTAATCTATTTTAATCTTATCTTACTATAAAGAACCTTAAAGCTTAAAACTTAAATCTTATTTTTACCAACTTCTCATAACCCTAATATTCTTACATAATTCTTTAAATATTTTTGCTAAAGCCAAGTAATTTTGTTCCAACATTTTTCTAACATTCATCAATTTTATAAAGCAATCCTAGTAGTAAAAAAAAGAAATGAAAACAATCCAATCTTCATCCAGCGTCCCTTCCTCCTGGTCCCGGGTTTTGTCAGTTCTTATTATCCCATCGATCTAGCGCATTAACCTGGTAACCTTGTATCCGAGGCCCTTAAGTCTCTTCCATGTCCCTTCCGCAGCTCTTCTTCATATTTATAACTGTATTTTCCTTTGTCTCCTGCTCCTTTCACTCGTGGGAACTCCAGCTTAACAATGTTTTTGACCCTTCTCGACAAATCAGCCCCTTTTCCATAGTCCACACTAAACTCCATGTGGTATTTAAGAACATGTTTCAAAATCCCTCCAAAATTAAGAGCCCCCACAACCCCAAACATCTCACGGCCCATTGCCAGACTTGAAAAGTCCAAACATCCCTGCATAGGGGGGTCTATACAACCCCCCATTTCCAAACCAAACCAAACTTTATCTTTCCAAATCTGGCTTTTTCCAACTTCATTTGTCAAGTCCAAAAGCTCATGTTCCTGCTGGGCCACAGCTCCCTTCAGCTCTGGCGCCCAAGATTCAGCAACATCCTCTTCCCTCATCTGTTCTGTCAGGGCACACTCCTGATTTAATTCCTGGGTGGGCTCCATATAATTTCCCACTGCCTGTTCAAAATTTCTGATCGCATCAGTCATCAAGTCCGTCTTCTCATGTAGCTGTTCCAGTAGGGCATTTGTTTTACAGAAAGCACGCAACAGAGCTTCGGAATACATTGTCCTGCAAGGTCAGAAGTCTATTCCCATGATTGTAATCTGTAACAGCTGCAAGCTCCCCGGAGTTGGTTACAGTTTCACAGTCTCCCTCTAGGGGGAAAACTTCTATTTGTTCTTTCTTTTAAAGACAAGTCTAACAACAAAGTTTCCTTTTTCAGATATTTTGTCAATATTTGTTCCTTTAAAATGCGAAGGGGAACAATGGAATCAATGTTTCTCTTCTTATAGCTATCTGTCAAAAACGTTTGTCTCTGGTCAATGAGCTTCAAAAAAACGTCAGTCCTGACACCCCGCTCCAGGATCAGGACGGTGGAAAGTTACTTTACTTTACACTCACTTCTGCAGGTTTAAACAGTCCGAAAAAATTTCCCCTCTTCTCCTGCTTCCGAAGGGGGGTTCAACAATTTTAAATGATGAAAGTTAATCTTTTACAAGCGATTTTCTGAGCTCTAGTTTGCCATGTCTTTGCTTTAATCTATCTACAAGAAACGGAAGGCTGACTTCCCGTTTAGACCTTCCCGTTTCAGTGCCAAATTGAGGTAAACTTTTAAGTCCAATTTTCCTTTCTGCTCGCAAGTCCTTATTTAAAGTCCAATTGTCCGAAATTTAAGTACTCACGGGTGATTATTTTAGAAGCCAAATTGTCCCAGGAAAAAGGCAGCGCTCTCCGGCAACGGCTGTGCGGCTTCGCTCCACAGAAGAAGCAGTTGACTCTCAGCACCGCGCCACTTCCCCCTCTTTGCTCCGGAGCCCATTAGTGGGTTCTTTTGTGGGGCGCTAAAGGTGCCCGCCGAGTCCCATGGTCACAGGCTTCATCCGCCTGTGATTTTTGAAAGGGTCCCCACTTCGCCGTAGCGGAAAAGACCCGTTTCGCGTGGAGCTAGTCCCTCCAGATCAGAGGGAGTCCGCCATTGCCGATGGCGCCACCCCGGAAGTAGGGGTTTAGCCAGAATCTCCTTCCTTGTAACTTGAATCCATTGATTCGGGTCCTACCTTCTAGAGCAGGAGAAAACAAACTTGCTGGATCTTCCATGAGAGAACCCTTCAGATATTTGAAGATGGCTATCACATCTCCTCTCGGTCTCCTCTAGTAACACTGGCGGAGGAACGGGAGGAGTGCACTGCCCCCGGCACCATCGGGGAGGGGGGTACCATTGCGGCCGCCCCCAACACGCACCACGCACCCTCCCTGTGCCGGGCGCCACACCCCCACGGGTGGCGTACCATGTCTCCAGGACTCATTCCACGCTCCCGTGGGTGGTGCGCAAAGCCCCAGGATGCACGCCGCGCTCCCGCAGGTGGCATGCCACGCCCCCAGGACACATGCCATGCTCCCAGGGACGCGCACCATGCCCTTGGGGCGCGTGCCAGCCATGCCCCCGCCTGCTCTCATACCCCTGTGCTGTAGCATACAGCTTTGCCACTGTCTAGTAATACTTTTTATTGCTTCCCATTCCCATTTCAAATTTTGTTCGAGAGAGTGGGGTCAGTTCTGGATGGGCAAGGAGTAGGTTTTCTTTTTGTTTTTCTAACTAGGAGTAATATTATGGGCCTTTGCTATGGGGAAAATTATAATTGGACCGTTAACGTACACACCCAACCATGTTGTCCTGCTTCTTTCCATCACACCATAGCTGCTGTAATTCTGCAAGTTCCCATGTTGAGAGGCTGCCCAGATTTACTGTAAATGTCCCAAAGGCGGCACAGTGCATATAAAAGATTTAACGTCTGCTACAGGGCTGTGCTCACTGTTGCTTTTTGCTCTGCCCTGTCACAAAACTGACTCTTGGGACGATTGCCCTGATATTGGGAAGAATTATTTGCAGTTGCCCTGAGACAGAAATACTCTTCTATGGAGAATTCAGTTTAAAGTTCCTTTTTTATAGTTAAAATGAAAACCGCTGCTTTGTGACTGCCTCATATGTCATGTAGGCTCTAGAAGACTTTGAGAAACTAGATATCTGATATAAAGGCTTTTTATTATTTAAGGAAGGGGGAGGAGCCAAGGTATGTTTGTCTGATTTGTTTTTTAAGTTCATCATTAAGTCTCCTTAATAGACTAATCTGATTTTTGGAAAATATGAAGGCATTTTGGAGAAATACTTCCTTTTCTACAAAGAAGAAAGGAATATGTCCCTTGCATTGGGTAGGGGCATTGTGATACTCCATTTGATTTCCAACAGAAATGCCATAATTTCATTAGTGTGGTCAATTAACCTCCCTTCTGTTTGATTTTTTTTTTTTTTTTTTACTTATCTAGGGTAAACATCTGCGGAATAATTTAAAAATGGGGTGCACATCATACAAAATTCAACATGCACATAATTTATGCTTGCAGTTCCTAACATCAAGGATCTCCAAGGCACTTAGTGGAGTTTGTATGAATAACTGAAACTGGGATGGAAAAGCAGACTGCTCCATTGTTTTCTTTAATTTATTTCTTTAACTTGTATACCGACTTATACCTGTAGATCTCAGGGTGGTTCACAAAACAAAATCACAATATAAAAACAGAAAATACAGAATCTATGAAAGGGACTTGTTTTGCATAGGCTTAATACCTGGGCAGTGTTTGGCTTATATGCAAAGATTTGTAAATTTGTGCCTTTTTTAAAATAAACAAACCCCACTCTACCCCACTCAGGTTCTGAGCACCTGAGGATGGTGAATTTTATTTCCTTGGGGAAACAGTTAAGCCAGCTTTCAGTTTCTTTATTTTCAGTTTATGCCCCTGCCCAAGTTTGTCTATGGTGGGTCCACTGTCAAAATGTTCTTACACAATGCAGCTGTGAGTGGCAGGGTATCTGGGGGTTCAGTTGGTGAGAGATAATGATCTGCAAAGAAACCTGGAGCCTGAAGGCATTGGCCTGATCACACATCACAAAATGCAAGCTTATTCATTGTGTCAAAAATCCTATTTTGACTGTGCTGCTGAAATAACCGCCAGTATAATTCTGTGAGATTAAGCCCCTCCATTGCCTGAATTTATGCATCTGACGAAGGGGTCTCAAGGCCATTAAAGCTTTTGCTGAGATAAATTTGTTAGCCTTTAGCCCACAATATTTTTGTTTTTTTATTCATTTAGTAGCCATCTTTCCCTAGAGGAGGGATGGGAATGTGTGCCCTCCAGATGTTGTTGAATTGCAACCCCTGTCATCCCTGATGAACACGCACTAGCCACAATGGCCGCTGGAGTTCAACAAGACCTAGAGGCGTGGAGGGTCCTCATAGTTACCCCTAGAGATCGGGAGAAGCAGGAACAGCTCATTCTTAAGGCACAGAAGGTAACCAGAAAGAGATAGTGGGAGAAATGGATATTGTAGAACTGTCATCGCCCCCCTCCCCTTTGTCTACCTTGATCTCCTCTTGCCTACTCTGCCTGTTTCCAAGAGAGCCTACAGAATTCTCAATATTTTATTTTTATTTATTACATTTTTATGCCACCTTTATATTCCAGTGAGCTGGAGGTGGTGTACATGGTTCTCCTCCTTCTCATTTCAACCTTCTGAGGTAGGATAGGCTAAGAGCTTTGCAGCTTCTGAATCCCTTGCCTTGCTTTTATAATTTGCAATATTGACTTCTGGACTGTGTGCTTTGCTGCCGAACCTATACTATCGCTGTAGGGGAGTGGGTAGTGCTGCGGTCTAAACCATTGAGCCTCTTGGGCTTGCCAATCAGGAGGTCAGCGGTTCGAATCCCTGCAACGGGGTGAACTCCCATTGCTCTGTCCCAGCTTCTGCCAACCTAGCAGTCTGAAAGCACACCAGTGCAAGCAGATAAATAGGTATCGCTGTGGCGGGAAGGTAAACGACGTTTCTGTTAGGGCTGTCTTAAACATATGCGGCGCCGGGGTGCAAAGATCCGCCTGGCGCACCCCCCCCCAAGGTTGTCCAGAGTTGTCAGCCTTTTTTTAAGGGGGGACGACCCCAAAGTTGTTGACCTTTGTTCCCTAGAGCTGTTGGGCACCTGGGGATTGGGCAACCAACACAAGCAGCAGAGGAGCCCAGCGCAACAAACCAGCCCGAGGCATCGGCGTCAGCGACTGAGTTAAGCTGGGCGCCTTGTGGTATAAGCAGCATGTGCTGGGCGGGCCTCTCCCTGCCCTACGCCAATCTCAGGCACGCAGGAGGGCAGAGCTGGCCAGCCGCCTCAGTGTCTCGCTGGCTCGGTTGCCCCTGAACTCGCGGCGCAGAGCTGCCCGCAGCAGAAGAGCCCGTTGCGGCACTCCAACCGATGGGTAGGCTCTTTCCCGGACTCAACTCTTGAGCCCCTGAGAGCCCAGTGCCCGGATGCCCCACACCCCTATCGCCTATGGGTAAGACGGCCCTTGTTTCTGTGCCTCTGGCTTCCGTCATGGTGTCCTGTTGTACCAGAAGCGCCTTAGTCACGCTGGCCACATGACCCGGAAAACCTGTCTGCAGACAAACGCTGGCTCCTCAGCCTGAAAGCCAGATGAACGCTGCAACCCATAGTCACCTTTGAGTGAACTCAACTGTCCAGGGGTCCTTTACCTTTTTTACTTTCGCCACCTTAAACAAGTGAGAACCCCTGTTGTATTTTGCACAGGAGCAGAACAAGAGGTTTCTCTTTACAGAAAGAGTTTATTTTGTACCTCCATAATCATCTTTGTGAAGAGGTTCTCTCCCCCCTCAAAAAAAGAGGCACGAACCTGACTTTCCTTCTTCTGCTTGTTTGCCTCTGCCTAGGCCTATCACAATCTGGATAATAATAGCAACAGTAATAAATCAATGCCCCCCTGCTGTTTTTATAAATGTTAATCAAATCTGTTAAATGCTTGACAAGTTGTTTCCCTACCAAATTATCATTTTAAGTCATTACTTGATTAAAGCAAGAAAATAAATCTTTTTTCATAAAAAGGATGTATTAGAAACAACATGTGGGCATGTTAATCACTTTTTTACCACAGCAGGAAAAAATTACACATGCATTGGAAAAAAAAAAAGCTAAATATTAATATTTACAACCGGGGTGGAGGAGTCTTTCTTCTTTGGCGATCGCTCATAGCCGAGTAAGATTGTCTTCCATAAACATGGTTTTAACAATGAGTCCATAATGGACTGTGGAGGCCAATTCTGGATCCACATGTCCTTCCACAGTGGGGACATTGGTTTCCGGGGGGGAGTTGATCACGGTGTGGATTTGCCAATCGTGCCTTCCTCTTAGCACGTTTCTCCCTTGCGTCCTGAGTTCGAGTGTCTTCAAAGATGAGTGCCGCAATCCCAGAGTCGTCCGTGACTGGATCTAATGGTCAGGGGTCCCTTTACCTTTACCTCGGTTTAAGAACAGCCCTGTTTACGAACTATTTGGTATAAGAACTTTGCAAAACCGGAAGTAGTGTCCCAGTTTGCAAACTTTACCTCTGTCTACGAATGGAAGCTGAACAGTGGAAGGGCACCGGCGGCAGGAGGCCTCATTAGGGAAAGTGCACCTCGGTTTAAGAACAGTTTTGGTTTAAGAACTTCCAGAACGGATTAAGTTTGTAAACCATTTACCACTGTAATGAGTTAGATATTAGTCTGTAGCCCTTGGACCACACCATCATGCAAAGAGATCCATTTGCATGTTATAATGCAGTCTCAGTAGAAACATTTTTCATTTCTTGTTGAGTACAGTAGGTTTGTTCCTGGCGAAAAGTGAATATATAATTAATGTGAGGCTTTTATAATGTAAATAATATATGGCGATGAATGATCTTTTAATTAATACACTTTGTGTTTTATTTAAAATGTGCTTTAGAACCATCGGTGTGTAGGGGGGAGTAGCAAGGCCATGTCCTTGGGGTCAAAATGTTCTTTGGTCCTGACCCTCTCCTCAGGCCCCACATGTGTGGATGTCTACATAGAGTGTATGTGTAGAAGCAACTCTCCTTCAGAAAGTCTGCTATTCTGTAAACTATTTCTTATAGTGATGGTATTACATAAATAACTGCCCAAATTAGCAAAGCAATTTGCCCGGCTTAAACAACTCTAGAGGCAGAAAAATAGACAAGCATAAAAAAAAGCTAAGAGGGAGAAGAAAGAGTGGGTAACAACAACAACAACAATAATTTCATTTCTGTGCCACTTTATATTTTTAAGGGGGAAAAACTCAAAGCAGTTGACAACCTACATTAAAACATTAGATCAAACAATCTAGAATGAAACAAATACGAAGTATACATTCAAAGCAACATAACGGGCAACTAAAATATTATCTCAAAAGATTTCAAAATAAAACATTTTGAAGAAAGCATTACTAAAGGAAGACGAATATAAAATGCACCTTTAAACCAGCATAATTAGCAAGAGAACCTAGGACCCTGTTTCGGGAAAGTTTTGATGTCTAATGTTTTACAATTTTTTATGTGCTGTAAGCAACCCAGAGTGGCTGGGGAAACCCAGCCAGGTGAGTGGGGTATAAATAACAAAATTGTTGTTGTTGTTGTTGTTGTTGTTTTAAATAGTATTTATTGAATTTTAAAGGGTTACAAAAAGAAAAAATTAAAAAAGAAGAAATACAAAACATCACATCACAATAATAAAAAAAAGAAACAAGAAAAAATAAAAGAAAAAATACAATAAATACAATAAATCTTCTCATATCTTATCTTTCATTTGCTTGTTTCCTTGACCTCCTCACACCTCCCTTTTTTGTATTCTAGTTCAATTAGCTATTTCAGCAAATCCTTTCCATCTTTTCCAGTTTTTGTCCTCTATTTTATCTTAATATAATGTAACTTTACTTTCCCTCCTTCACCATTTAGCAATCTATTTTTCCTTAATCCTTTATAGCATTTCTGCTAAAACCGCATTATTTCATTCCAACATCCTTCTAACATTCCTTAATTTTACAATGTTTCTGTAAATAAACTTTAAATTTCTTCCAATCTTCTTCCACCAACTCTTCTCCCTGGTCTCGGATTCTGCCAGTCATTTCCGCCAGTTCCATGTAGTCCATCACCTTCATCTGCCATTCTTCCCGGGTGGGTAGATCTTGTGTCTTCCAATACTTCGCGATGAGTATTCTTGCTGCTGTTGTGGCATACATAAAAAAGGTTCTATCCTTTTTTGGCACTCTGTAAGCAACCCAGAGTGGCTGGGGAAACCCAGCCAGGTGAGTGGGGTATAAATAACAAAATTGTTGTTGTTGTTGTTGCTCTTGCTGCCAATCTTGCCCATGGTGGTTCGTAATGGTTGGCGGCTGTGGAAGCTCAGGCTCGATGACCTGGGTCTGCACTAAGAGACGGGCAAAATGGTAGACAAGGCTAGGCCAATTCTTTCTGCTCTTTCCACTGTCGTTTGGTATCCTCCTACCTCTCCTTTCCTTCATGTTCAGTTAGATTTATGAGCTCCACATGTGTACAGCCATACCTCGGGTTGAAGTAGCTTCGGGATAAGTATTTTCGGGTTGTGCGCTGCAGTGACCCAGAAGTAATGGAGCGTGTTACTTCCGGGTTTCGCCACTCGCACATGCGCAGATGGTCAAAATGATGTCACGCGCATGCGTGAAAGCGGCGAATTGCGACCTGCGCACGCGCAGACGAAGGTTCGCTTCTGGATGCAAATGGGGCTCTGGAACGGATACCATTCGCATCCAGAGGTACCATTGTACTCAGTGTGCTGGAAGACTGCTAGATCTCTGCTTGTAAAATTGCGGAAGGATATAAGGAAACTGTGTAGAACCCATGCCATATTTCAGGGGCCCTGAACATGGCTTCCACCATGTTATGACCTTCCCAGAGGGTTGTTGGGTGGGTGGCAGCACCATAGTGGTAAAAACTAGATTGGGCCCAGAGACACTGTGGGGTTTGTTTGGAATGCAGGGCCATTATTTTTTTAAAATGTAAAAATCAAAAAGTTGCTGGCAGGAGGGGACACCAGCATGCTGGGTGATGTGAAAAGGTAAAAAGATAAAGGAGCCCTGGACGGTTAAGTCTAGTCAAAGGCGACTATGGCGCTGTGGCACTCATCTCGCTTTCAGGTCGAGGGAGCCGCCGTTTGTCCACAGACAGAAACCAGAGTGCACGGAAACGCCGTTTACCTTCCCGCCACCTATTTATCTACTTGCACTGGTGTGCTTTCGAACTGCTAGGTTGGCAGGAGCTGGGACAGAGCAACAGGAGCTCACCCCATCGCAGGGATTCGAACCACCGACCTTCCAGTCAGCAAGCCCAAGAGGCTCAATGGTTTAGATGTTGACCTTGAAAACAGTAGCACATACTAGTCTCTCTTCAATGTCCCCTGACTCTTTGTTTGGCCAGCTGGCTATTAAGTTGCCAGAGGTGGAATGCTGTATTCTAGGGATTCCGTATTCTAGGGAAGAATTGTTGCTTTCCAACTTTCCTTATCAGCTCCTTGAGATGTTTGGCTAACTGTTGTCAGATTGCAATGCCAGATTGGATGGATCTTTTTTGTGTGTGTCTAACCCAGAAAGGCATCTGCACGCTTGGTTTAGCTAGGAGGACCCACTGGACTTCATCATGGGAGAGAGGTGGTTGAAATCCCTAGGTAACGGTAAAGGGACCCCTGACCATTAGGTCCAGTCGTGGCCAACTCTGGGGTTGCGGTGCTCATCTCACTTTATTGGCCGAGGGAGCCGGCATATAGCTTCCAGGTAATGTGGCCAGCATGACTAAGCCGCTTCTGGCGAACCAGAGCAGCGCACGGAAATGCCGTTTACCTTCCCGCCGGAGAGGTACCTATTTATCTACTTGCACTTTGACGTGCTTTCGAACTGGTAGGTTGGCAGGAGCAGGGACCCAGCAACGGGAGCTCACCCCATCATGGGAATTTGAACCGCCGACCTTCTGATCGGCAAGTCCTATTGTGGTTTAGACCACAATCCCTACTGGGCCATAAATCCCTTGAGCCTTGGATCCCTGTGTGACAAATAGCTGTGCGTTTGGGGGGTCCTCTTGCCTGCCGTACAGTATGCAGCGCAGGCCATTTAATGCAGCTCACGGCATGCAGACAGAGAAGACTTCGCTGTTTATTAGGGGATATATAATCATTTAAGCCTGACTAAGCTTCAAAGCCCTAATGCGGGTGTTTGGCCAACAGAAATGAGATGTAAATTTGCACTGAATAGCCACTGATTACAGAAAGATGATTAATGAAAGATTTGAAATTGATTTATGGCTGCAGTTGTCAAGGCCTTCGCCACGATTGTAATATTATCTGCGTGAAAAGCTCTTGGCAAATTAGAGACAAGGGAGGCAGGGTGAAATATCAGGTTTTCTGTCAAAGGACCGCTGCATTGTGCGGTTCTGTTGTCTGGTCTTGAATGACACAGGGCTGAGACCTTTTGTTTTGTGTGCCAAAAGATTGCAGCATACAGAGAGGCCTGTGTTTTCTAAAGTACTGGGAGAGCTGAAGACCAGTGTTTTGTCACAGCATTTTCCCTTAATGGGCCTGCAACTAAACTCCCCCCCCCCATTTTTTTTTTTTTTGGTCTCTCCCAGGCAATATGAGAAACTAACTGACAATAAGCTGAAGCATGTTTTTCAGAAAAGTTTGGGAGAAGATTATTGGTGTATATTCAGCACTTCTGTGTAATCCCTTTTCAAGACCACAGCTGAAATACCCAAGAGCAATAAATTTTGACTACCCTTACTGGCCACTGGTTCTGTTAGCTAGGCAGTGGCGTAGCGTGGGGGGTGCAGGGGGGTCCGGCTGCACCGGGCGCAACATCTGGGGGGGGCGCTCGCACTCACAGCTCTTTGCCCCTACCAGGCTCACTCACTCTTTCTCACTGCAGTGCTGGCTGTGCGAATCCGATCCGAGCCGCCAGGTCGCCGCCCACTGTGGAGGGGGGGGGTGCCAGGCGTGCGGTGCGGTGCAGAGAGAGGGGGCGCAAATTACTTGCCTTGCCCCGGGTGCTGACAACCCACGCTACGCCACTGTAGCTAGGGATGATGGGAGTTGTAGTCCCAAAACAGCTGGAGGGCCAAGTTTGGCCATCACTGGCTGAATATTTGTCAGCAGGTTTCCCTGCTTTCCCAAAAGAACAGAGAACATACTCTCCAACATTTCTCCGATGAAAGTATGGATGTCCTATTCCATAACAGTAACAATAGCAATAATTTCATTACAGTGGTACCTTGGGTTACATACGCTTCAGGTTACAGACTCCGCTAACCCAGAAATAGTGCTTCAGGTTAAGAACTTTGCTTCAGGATGAGAACAGAAAATGTGTGGCGGCAGCGCAGCAGCAGCAGGAGGCCCCATTAGCTAAAGTGGTACCTTAGGTTAAGAACACTTTCAGGTTAAGAACGGACCTCCAGAACGAATTAAGTTCTTAACCTGAGGTACCACTGTATAAACATAATAAAACAGTTAACTTTTTTTTTAAAAAAACTTCCCTATACAGGGCTGCCTTCAGATGTCTTTTAAAGGTTGTATAGTTACTTATCTCCTTGGCTTGGGGGTTGTATAATTCCACACCCTCCAACATTTCTCTGATGAAAATAGGGACGTCCTACTATATCCTTCAGAGACGCGGGTGGTGCTGTGGTCTAAACCACAGAGCCTAGGGCTTGCCAATCAGAATGTCGGTGGTTTGAATCCCCGCAATGGGGTGAGCTCCCATTGCTTGGTCCCTGCTCCTGCCAACCTAGCAGTTCGAAAGCACGTCAAAGTGCAAGTAGATAACTAGGTACCGCTCCGGCGGGAAGGTAAATGGCGTTTCCATGCGCTGCTCTGGTTCGCCAGAAGTGGCTTAGTCATGCTGGCCACATGACCCAGAAGCTGTACGCTGGCTCCCTCGGCCGGTAAAGTGAGATGAGCGCCGCAACCCCAGAGTCGTCCGCGACTGGACCTAACAGTCAGGGGTCCCTTTACCCTTTACCTTTACTATATCCTTCAGCATTTCTCCAATGAAAATAGGGACACTCTAAGGTAAAATGGGACATCTTGGGATCAGATCAGAAACTGGGACAGCTTCTGTAAATCCGGGAGTGTGCCTGGAAAATAGGGACACTTGGAGGGTTTAGAAGAATTGCCCCTGACCTTGGGCTAAGTATGAGAAATACAGTGGTGCCTCGCAAGACGAAATTAATCCATTCCGCGAGTCTCTTCGTCTTGCGGTTTTTTCGTCTTGCGAAGCACGGCTATTAGTGGCTTAGCGGCTTAGCGGCTATTAGCGGCTATTAACGGCTTAGCGGCTTAGCGGCTATTAACGGCTTAGCGGCTTAGCGGCTTTAAGAAAAAGGAAACAAACTCGCAAGAACTCGCAAGACGTTTCGTCTTGCGAAGCAAGCCCATAGGGAAATTCGTCTTGCGGAACGACTCAAAAAACGGGAAACCCTTTCGTCTAGCGAGTTTTTCGTCTTGCGAGGCATCCGTCTTGCGGGGCACCACTGTACTGGTGAAGTCAAGCTGGGCTCTGTCCAGCTTGGAGCTGGGAATGGAACCCAGAAAGCAAGCCCCTGCCAACACAGCTCTTCAAAGTTGGGCGGGCAGGGCGTAAAAGACTTGCTTTGCCTCTTCACCTGACAGGTACTCTGAGCCCGGAATGCTGCTTTAAAAGGAATCGCATTCTCTGCCGGCTACTTTGCCACCCTTACGTTGGAAAGGGTCTTTCAGACACACAGCGCAGAGCCATTTCATGCAGTCTCAACGAGCCACTTCTTTTGAACCGGCGAAGGATGTTCTTTTTCATCAGTTTGCTCTCCAGCATTCAAGGGAAAGGAGGAGTGGGGTGGGGGAAGTTCACACAAACGGCGGTGGCAAGAAAGGTGACTATTTGCCAGCTTAATATAGCTATCTGCTCCGCTGCAGACAAGCAGAATCTGAAGGAAGTCTGAAAGGCAGCGCAGCCTCAAAGCTGCACCCTGTTCTCCTCCTTTTTCTAGCCGTTAACTTTCCTCTTGTGGGCGAGCTGTCTGCACACTCACGTGCCTAGCCTCCAAATCAAGTCCCTTCCCTGAAGTACATGAAACGAATGAATTTTGATTGTGTTTAACTGTGACCCTTGCCTAGGAAAGGGTTGATGGGACAGGAGAGCAGACGAGGCTTGCTACCAATCTGGGTGCCGCTGCGTTGAAAAGTGTGCCCTGTTTTATAAGGGTGGGGGTTGGTTGGTGCAGGTCGGAAAGCGGTTTTTAAAAATTGCAGGGAAAAACGTCTTCTGCAGCAGTGCTCCCGAGAAATGTGTAAGGATAGCAGGGGAGGTTAATGAGAATCTGAGCCTGGAGGCAAGCTGGAGCATTAGTCAGGCCTCCAACTTAAATGCTAGGTTTGGTCCCTTGATATTCAAGTATGTACCTGGCATTCCATGGTATAAATGAGCAAATTCTATTGGGCACTATGATCAGGTCTTATCAGATCTTTTCTTTAAAAAAAAATTGAGAAAACTTAATCCATATTTTAAATATTTATGATTCTGAGCTGTTGCAATATCTTTTTTTTTAAGTCCCGTATTCCATCTGCTGTTTTTTGCTTAATATTTCATAAGTTTATTAATACCAAGCCCAGTCTAGTTGGGGAAAATATTTTACTTATCATGTGCAGTGTGCCTGTGCCAAATATCCTGACTTTCTGGCTTTGTAGAATTGGTCCCTTTCGCTGTGTTTTTTGGAGCGACATCTGCTCATTTTCAATTGGATTTTCCAGTTAACTCTAATTGGAAGTTGGGGCGCAGTTGGATGCAAGCTGGACCTGAAAATGGGGCTGACTTTTCAGTGTTGATAAAGGCCAAGGTGAGGCACACACCCACTTTGTGGAGACTCAAAACAAATAAATAAGCAAACCCGGATGACCGATGCCTGGGGGAAGTCCAGATTTGGAGTTTGAAAGTGGGATTTCCACACAGCCAAGGTATTGTCTGGGGGTGAAAGACACCCTAAAATTCCAATTAAGCTAGTGGCAGAATTTATTTGTGGGATGCGGGTGGCGCTGTGGTCTAAACCACAGAGCCCAGGGCTTGCGGATCAGAAGGTCGGCGGTTCGAATCCCTGTGATGGGGTGAGCTCCCGTTACTCAGTCCCTGCTTCTGCCAACCTAGCAGTTTGAAAGCACGTCAAAGTGCAAGTAGATAAATAGGTACCACTCCGACAGAAAGGTAAACGGCGTTTCCGTGCGCTGCTCTGGTTCGCCAGAAGTGGCTTAGTCCTGCTGGCCACATCACCCGGAAAGCTGTCTGTGGACCAACACCAGCTCCCTTGGCCTGATAAACACCACAGCCCCATAGTCACCTTTGACTGGAATTAACTGTCCAGGGGTCCTTTACCTTTTTACCTTTAGGCTCAGGTTGTATATATGTGTAAATGACCATATATCATAAAGATACCACAGTCTCCTCTGTTCCTGATTTTTCCAACAAGAAGCACAGACCCTGGGTCTGTGTTTGGAACTCCCTGGAATATCTCACTGGAGCAAATGGGGTGCACCATGTACCCCTTGGAGAAAAAGATGGGATGTAGATGCAATAAATAAGCTCATCTTCTTACCTGCTTAAGATAGCTGGAGGGGCCAGCCAGAAGCAGATATCAGTTGCCAATGTGGCACCCAGAGTTCTACATGTGGTTGCAGTTGGACCCGCACCAGTAACACAATGCGCCTGGCTAATTTTTATCACTGAGCAGGGCACAAAGGGATAGAGCCAGCACAGGCTTTTGGGTGGCACTGAGACTTGTCATCCTAGCTTAAACATGTCAGAAACCCATGATTTGGGTTGCCAATGTGGGTGACTGGGTAAACTGTTTTAGGATACAGAACTGCGACCGGGAGGAGTTCTAATGGAATAGCTTGAAAGAAATGCACTGCTTTTGTATTGGGGTTGGGTCAAAGTGTGTTTGTGTTGTCATCTGTGTTTGCTGATCGTCTTCTTTGGGAGGGATACTTTTGTGATTACAGTGGTACCTCGGGTTACATATGCTTCAGGTTACAGACTCCGCTAACCCAGAAATATTACCTCGGGTTAAGAACTTTGCTTGAGGATGAGAACAGAACGGACCTCTGGAACGAATTATGTACGTAACCCGAGGTACCACTGTACTTAATTCATTCCGGAGGTCCATTCTTAACCTGAAACTGTACTTAACCTGAAGCACCACTTTAGCTAACGGAGCCTCCTGCTGCCGCCGCGCCGCCAGAGCACAATTTCTGTTCTCATCCTGAAGCAAAGTTCTTAACCCGAGGTACTATTTCTGGGTTAGCGGAGTCTGTAACCTGAAGCATATGTAACCTGAAGTGTATGTAACCCAAGGTACTACTGTACACACCTGTGATCAGGTGGCTGTTTCTTGGGGGTGGGTTAGTGTTATGAATCTGGGGATATAATGGCCTGTTGGGCTCATTCAACCGGCCAAGGGTCGTTTCATATTTCTGGTGAAGGGTGGGGCAGATCCAGGGTTTCCTGATGCATAGACCTGTGTGATGCACACTTTTGCAAACCAAAATGCATTTGTCAGCCAAAAACATAAGGAGAAAATTCTGCACTGCCCCAGATGCACTGGGTAAATTGGGACACACACACACACACAGAAAATCAGTCTAAATCAGTTGATGTCACCGTTAAACCAAATACAGATGGAAGACAAACCACACTATGAGTCATTAATACTTAATATACTGCTAGTCTGCCCCAGAAAAGGAGAGTACATCCATTTTCTTATTTGGGCAACTCGCTTACCTCCATCACGCGGCAGCAAAATTAGCTACGAATGGTGGGGCCGTGGGCAGGTTCATATCCTAAATTTGGCTTTTAATAAACTCCTTCAGCCTTGATAGTTGGGATGTCTCTTGTCCTCTAGCAAGATAAGCAGCCAGCCAATTTCCCACCTTTACAAATTGTACCTAGCCATTCAAGCAAACATTTGCCTTGACAGGAGTTGTTTTTGCAGCCAGCATTTTAAAATTAGCACTTGAACCTGAGGCTGGTCTGCCACATGCTGTGTCCCTTGTATTTTTAGTAGTACGTGTGATATCTTTGTCTTTATCACTGTGCATTTATATCTGAAGTGAATAGCGTGGTTGGCAGGGGCTGTGAGCCTCCCTCCCTCCCTCCCGTAAACTCACTCGCTGTTTTTCGCCCCTGAACACTTACGATTCAGAAATAGGCCTTGCTTATATAAATGATTTAATACCAGGTAATTGAAATGCATGTATGTTTTCCTTCTCAGGTTGTTAGAGACTTGGAAGAAACATTTAGCATCAAATTAATGTCACATGTTCTGGGGTTTAATCTCATAGATAGTTAAGTTACGGATCTTGCACTCATGTGGTACACTGGGTACTAGCCCTATGTGGTGTCCTAGCTGGTGTTTCTTTTAAAACACTTTACTGATTGTAAACGTATGGCAATACCTGCCATTGGATAGGGAATGTGCCTTTAGTGTAGAGCTCTCAGTCAGTCAGTCATTCAATAAGGGCAGGTCCTATGAATGGCTATTAGACATGGTGGCTAAATGGATCCTCCATATTCAGGGGTCTTAGGTGGATCAGATGGGGATCATCAACCTGGGAAGCTAGCCCATTTAGGAAAAGAAAAATTCTGATCCTAAACCTCTGATGCCTTGAGGGAGATCTTCGGGAAAAGAAAAGGCGTAAGGCGTGAGTCCTACACAAATCTGGAGTGGAGCCCCTAAGATGGTTGGATGGCATTTTGTGTGCATCCTTCTCAGGGGCATAGGAAGAGAGGGCAGGGGGTCGGTACGCCCCTGGGTGTCATTTCTGAGGGGGGTGACAAAATCTCCCCTGGGCGGATCGCTGTGCTGCCCCCCGGGCGCCGATCGCCCCCCTGGGTGCCAGTCACCATGCCAATCACCCCCAATGGCCACCGGCCACTGGCTCTGCGCCGTCCACCCACTGCCTCCCCCCTAGCTGTAGGGCAGAGGAGGCCCCACGGTTTGCTCTGCTCCTGTGGGCAGTTTGCCGTGCCCTAGGTCCCTGAGAGGCTTTGAAATATACTCAGAGTTGAGAGTGGAATTCATGCTCTTTATTCAGCTCATAGTAGTGAGGAATGGAAGTTCCCCCAGAATGTCTGCTTTATATACATTATTTACACAGTGGGCCCCACGTGAGTGGCTAATTCCGGGATTCTCCTGTAGGCCAATCAGGTTGCGGATTCACTTCTACCTGGAGCTGGATTGGGTGGCTCCTGTGGACCAATCAGACTGCTGCATTCTGAGTCCTATTGTTCTAGGGCCAATCAGACTGCTGCATTTTGGATCCTATTCAACTCAGTATATAACAGGCTTCCTCCACTGCTGGTCTTTCTGGTAACTCCTGCAGTTTGGTCAAAGCTGGTGCCAAACGTATTGCTCTGTTTTCTTTTGGACCAGCTCAGCGAGGCCGAGAGGGGAGTCTTGTCGTCTGGGCAGCCAGGAGCTCCATGCACACTGCCCAGGCTTGCATTCTGGGAAGATCATTCTGGTTTGACTTCACCCCCGGAGGAGCACTCCATTGTCTCTTAGGACAGATGGAAGCCAACCAGGTGATAAAAACAGGGCGGCTGCCTTCAAGGCCTGCTTGTGGATTTTTTCTGGAAGCCTTTGACAGGCAAGTGTTGGAAATGGAATCAGGATGCTGAACGAGAGAGACTTTTAAGCCTGAGTAGTGATTTCATTTCATTTAAAAGCATTCATATGCTGTTTAGTATTTAAAAAACCTCTAAGCAGTGTACAGTCCCAAAACAAACGAATGATATATCACTGAAACAAAAATACAACCTAAAACCAGTAAAGCAGCAATGTTAAGCACCTTCTTATTACATTGAAAAGTTTCATAGCCGTTTAATCCATTCAATGGCTGTTGATTCCTTCTCTTTTATTTCATTTAAAGCGAGCTGATGTTTGGCATGTTAAACCTTTTGCAGTGGGTGGGTAGTAATAGAAATCTCGGGAGGTAGCTGTAGCCTTGTTTGTGCTGCAGATACGAATGGCTTGGTGGTGGGAGGTGGACTGGAAGTTGCTGTTGTGCACTGAGATAGGAATCAAGGTACAATAATAGGGAAAGGTCAGGGTGCCTGGATAAGATCTTGACAATCTCCCTTGTGGGTTTGCAGAGATAAGCAGCCTTCACTCACTAGCAACAGTAGCAGCAGCAGCAGCAGCTGCTTTTTCATCTCATTTCCTTCTCAAGTAACTTTGCAGCAATGCCAGACGGGAGAGAAAGGGGCAGTTCTTTTCATCTCTGCTGAATATTCTGTTCAAAATGGCTGGTGGCAAGACCTCTGCTCCCCTTTATATGTTGTTGCTAGGCAGATCTGAAAATTTGAGACCCATGTCCTCCTCCCCCTCCAGCTTTTTAAGAAGAGTCCTGCTAGCTCAGGCACCCCCAAACTCGGCCCTCCAGTTGTTTTGGGACTACAATTCCCATCATCCCTAGCTAACAGGATGAGATGTAGTCCCAAAACATCTGGAGGGCTGAGATGGGGAATTCCTGGGCTAGCCAAACCAAGGGTCCATCTATTCCAGGGGTGGGGAAGCTTTGGCTCTTCAGACCTTGCAGCTTCCATCATTCCATCCTGAACACAGACTCAGTCGGGTTACAGACTCTGCTAACCTGGAAGTAGTACCTCGGGTTAAGAACTTTACCTCAGGATGAGAACAGAAATCGCGTGGCAGCAGTGCAGCAGCAGCGGGAGGCCCCTTTAGCTAAAGTGGTACCTCAGGTTAAGAAAGGTTTCAGGTTAAGAATAGAACAGTGTTTTGTCACAGCATTTTCCCTTAATGGGCCTGCAACTAAACTCCCCCCCCCCATTTTTTTTTGGTCTCTCCCAGGCAATATGAGAAACTAACTGACAATAAGCTGAAGCATGTTTTTCAGGAAAGTTTGGGAGAAGATTATTGCTGTATATTCAGCATTTGTGTGTAATCCCTTTTCAAGACCACAGCTGAGATACCCAAGAGTAATAAATTTTGACTACCCTTACTGACCACTGGTTCTGTTAGCTAGGGATGATGGGAGTTGTAGTCCCAAAACAGCTGGAGGGCCAAGTTTGGCCATCGCTGGCTGAATATTTGTCAGCAGGTTTCCCTGCTTTCCCAAAAGAACAGAGAACATACTCTCCAACATTTCTCCGATGAAAATATGGATGTCCTACTCCATAACAATAGCAATAATTTCATTACAGTGGTACCTTGGGTTACATACGCTTCAGGTTACAGACTCCGCTAATCCAGAAATAGTACCTTGGTTGAAGAACTTTGCTTCAGGATGAGAACAGAAATCGGGCAGCCGTGGCATGGCAGCAGCAGGAGTCCCCATTAGCTGAAGTGGTGTTTCAGGTTAAGTACTTAACCCGAGGTACCACTGTATTCCTTTAGATCAGGCCCCCACATCCATATGCATTCCTCGCAGAAATAAATTGCGTGCTGGGCTAACTGGTGCTCAGGAGGCTGTAAATGAGCCCTCACAATGTCTGTAGCCGTTTCCACAGCTGCTTCAACCAGATGCGGAGAGTAGCTTTCTGTTGGATCGCCATCTCTTGCCTGCTCAGCCTCTGGCAGCATCTGACCACTTCTGGCCGTGGCAGAGAGGAGCAAGACAGCTGTAGCAAATATCCCTTGGCCAGAAGCAGACAGGTAGTGCGATGAGTGAGCAGGTGGGCAGACTGCAGAGAACGCAGGTGGGAGACTCTTCTCAAGTGGCTGTTAGAGGAATTTTTATAATGCTCACACACAATGTCTTCTCAAAACACCACATCACACGCTGCACCACACAATTTCCAACGCTGTTCTGCTCAGGGAAAAGATGGCTACCGAAGGGGGGACTTGGGGAACTGGTAAAAGACAGCCATAATCCCTGAAACCTGGGATCAGGTAGACAGCAACCTTTTGCATAAGAGATCATCACTGGCACCCTGGCAAATGGGTGCCAGACAGGTAGTCATCCTGTGGACAATAGCAAACCATCAGGAATGGATTAGGCTCTTGGTCAGGACAAACCAGGAACTTATAAATATTTTTGGGGGGTCTTACTTGATGGGTGTGAGGTGGAGGTCAAGGGAAGGATGGGGGCAAACCTGATGTATTTGTGATGTATGCATGATGCAATTTTAGGGGTGTTGTGGGTATCTTTGTAAATCTGATAAAAGTGGGGGCCATCCTTTGTTCTAGGCTTCTTCTTGCTTCTCCCATGTGGTGGGCAACAGTCCTTTAAAATAAAGACCAGACCTACTGGCTGCTGTTTTGCTCCTATATTCCTGGCTGGTGTCTTTGTTTGATAATCCAAGTGAGGCTAAGGATTTTCCTATAACCCGGCTTTGAGAACTGATAGCTAAAAGTCACCCAGGAGCTTCTGGCCCTACAAACAGTGGCGTAGCGTGGGTTGTCAGCACCCGGGGCAAGGCAAGTAATTTGCGCCCCCTAACCCAGTAGGGGCAGAGAGCTGCAAGTGTGAGTGCGCCCCCCCAGATGTTGCGCCCGGTGCGGCCAGCCCCCCCCTGCACCCCCCACGCTACGCCACTGCCTACAAAGTTCTATTTGTGGGCGCCTTTGTGACTAGATCATTGTAAGAGGAGGAACCATTTGTTACCCATTCGTAACGTGTGTGCTTTTGATGGATTGCTACTGTGAACTAATAGACATAAGCGCCAAGTACCAAAGTAGAAGTATGCAACATGAGGATGGAAGGAATATTTGCGGCTAAGTAGTGCGGCATAAGAGAAACCAGTCAGAAAACAATGTGACTCTTCCTTAGTGGAGCTTTTATGAGAACATCGTTGGACACACGGCAGAGGCTGTTTGCTTCCTTACGAGTTTAACACGCCACAATAAACAATTTCTTCCCCATTGTCGAGGGAGCGTCAAGCTAGAACGTAAAATGTATTAATTGAACAGTAATGGGGTAGTTCAGCTTTTGGTCTACGTTTAACACTTCAGTAACTGGGAAAGGAAGAGCTTACCGGCAGGCAAGTGGAAAACTTGGTGCCCCGTTGCCATAGGCAACTTGAAAAATTGGACCAGGTGACTGGTTCCTGGTTGCTGTCGAAGATAAGAAGCAGATTTCCCTGGCTTTTCATGTTTGCCTCTGTGTGTGTGACCTGGACATTTCCTCTTTTCATCCCCTCTGCAATTACTAACTTAATTTGAAGTGTGTGCTCCCAGGGATTCTCGGAGCAATGTGGTAGAACCTCTTTTCGTGTTACGTCTCCGCTCTGGAATGTATGAAGCAGTGGTAATGATGTGTGTCAGCATGTGCAAAAGGGGGGAGGTGGTCAGAATGCACCCAAAAGAACAGGATTCTTCTTACTGGCAGAATCATCAGGTCACATTCTCTCCCTCTCCCCCTCCCTCTCCCTCCCCCCACCTTCCCAATTTAGCTTTTAGAATATCTGGCAGACACCCAACTTTTGCAAACATACTTCACTTCTGCTTACTGAGGTCTAGCACAGTTATCAACTTAGAATTACAGACATTTGCAATCTGCTTTTTAAATGTGTGCTTTCATTTTTCTTCTTTTTCTCTCCTCCCTCCCCCCTCCCCAAACGTTTAGTGGGAAGAAATTGGCGAGGTGGATGAGAATTATGCGCCGATCCACACATATCAAGTGTGCAGAGTCATGGAACAGAGTCAGAACAACTGGCTTCTGACAAGCTGGATCTCCAACAAAGGAGCCTCTCGAATCTTCATTGAACTGAAATTCACCCTTAGGGACTGCAACAGCCTTCCTGGAGGACTTGGGACTTGCAAAGAGACTTTTAATATGTATTATTTTGAATCGGATGACGAAGACGGAAGGAACGTAAAAGAAAACCAGTACATCAAGATTGATACCATTGCGGCGGATGAGAGCTTCACAGAGCTAGACCTTGGAGACAGAGTCATGAAGCTGAACACAGAGGTGAGAGATGTCGGGCCGCTGACCAAAAAGGGATTTTACCTTGCTTTCCAAGATGTGGGTGCCTGCATTGCGCTGGTCTCTGTGAGGGTGTACTATAAGAAGTGCCCTGTGGTGGTTCGGAACTTGGCCGTCTTCCCCGACACCATCACCGGAGCAGATTCTTCTCAGCTTCTGGAAGTCTTGGGGTCGTGTGTGAACCACTCTGTGACAGACGAACCCCCACGGATGCACTGCAGTGCCGAAGGGGAGTGGCTGGTGCCGATTGGGAAATGCATGTGCAAGGCAGGCTACGAAGAGAAGAACAACACTTGTCAGGGTAAGGATTTAATGTTGGGAATAGTTTGGCTGGTATAGCTGGATGATCAGCTTTGAATGCTATTACATATGCAGATTCTTTATACAATGTCAGAATGAATACATACATGCCTTATCAGAACGATGGCAGTGTTTTTATTTCACACATGCACATAGCAGTATAGTTGGAACTCTTGCAGTACATCAACACCCTACCTTCTCGGATGCTGGGGGCACTGTGGTCTAAACCACTGAGCTTCTTGGACTTGCCGATCAGAAGGTTGGCGGTTCGATTCCCCGCGACGGAGTGAGCTCCCGTTGCTCGGTCCCAGCTCCTGCCAACCTAGCAGTTCGAAAGCACGCCAGTGGAAGTAGATAAATAGGTAGTGCTGTGGTGGGAAGGTAAACGGCATTTCCATGCGCACTGGTTTCTATCACGGTGTTCCATTGCGCCATAAGTGGTTTAGTCCTGCTGCCCACATGACCCAGGAAGCTATCTGTGGACAAACGCCGGCTCCCTTGGCCTGAAAGCAAGATGAGCACCACAACCCCATAGTCACCTTTGACTGGACTTAACTGTCCAGGGGTCCTTTACCTTTTTAGCTTTACCTTTTCGATGAAGGATCTTCATGCACTCAGCCACAGGTTGTCACTTGATAAGGAACTGAGCAATGTGCACGCATGCACGAGTTAGCCCTTAGTCGTCAAACTCTAACTTTTGTGATGCCAGAGTTTACACCGAGCCTCCTTAGAAGAGCTTCAGATGAGTAGGCAAGTGACATTGTTACTCTGCTTTTCTTAGATGACTGTAAGCAGATGGCTGTGGCTGCATTTGAGTAGATGGCCATGGCTGTGTTAAGCTAGAAACAAATGTAGATTTCCCTGTGGCCACAGACACAGTCAGCCCTAAGGAAATAATTGGATTGCAAAGGTCCAGACACCTTGGTCTTGTTTTATGGGCTTGTGAGTACAGCTATGTTTGTGGCAGCAGCCCATGGACAGAGTAAATCATAATCTGGACCAAAATTGCACGGAAAGCAGACAAGGGCACCAAAGGATTGTTGTTATCTCTCTCTCGAGTTATGGTCTGCAATTTATGCTTAGTAAGTGGTTGCTTGTCTGCACCGATAAACTCCAGGTGTGTGGAGACAGGAGTGCCTAGGTATAAAGGAAACCCATCCTTTCCTGATACAAATGCACTTTGTACAAAAGTCCACTATATTCTTACAAGCATTCTTGCAGTCTTCTATGGCTGCCTCTGACCATGCAGTGTTCTATCAGCTGCTGCTAATAATACACCTTTTGCCGTTTTGCTTTGACTCATTGTAAATATGGCTTTGGTCTAAGTCTGGCTATATTTGCCAATTGCCCTGGAGGTTGAGTTGCTTGTGCTGTATAGATGGCCGTCCATTGTTGCTTTGGTTGCAGGGTAACAATTTTGTTTTTACCCTTGAATTATTATTTCTTGTGGGTCGTCCTGGAAATGTGATCGAAGGGCGGTATAAAATTACTTGTATTTATAGATGAGCAAATGGTTTTTTTAATGACTAAGAAGCAAGAGGGTCATTCAGGGAACTTGGTGAGTAGTGTTCTTTTAAATGTGTTAAGGATTTAGACCAAATAAAGTTCCGTGTTGCATAAGATGGCCAGAAACTTTCTCCTGCACCCGACACGAACATCTTGCCATGCAAATGGGGATGGCATTGGGTGCTTCAAATCAGGTGCACAACTTTATCCAATCTAACAAGGAAATCTGTGAACAGATGTGTGGGCATGCCTCACTTGCTGAACTGGATTGCAGCTTTTGATACATTTTTGCTGTTATTTTTTCTGGACTGCTTATTTATTGATTAAATCAAGGTATGGGTAATTTTATGTGATTGCCAAGTTTCTTGATTTTAAAGAAATGAACCAGCAATGAAAGGACAGCACCGTGTGTGTCATCCGATTCTAAAAGAACTGGGGTATTCCTAATCTTTGACTATTCGATGAAAGGAGCATTGGCTATATTTTACCGCTTGCAAAGCAAATTGGCAGCAGTAGTAGCGCTTTTGACTGATTTGGTCATCCCCGTTCATGTTTACAAAATGATAGAGGATACTTTATCAAAATGTTCATGTCCATCAGAAAGCCATAAGGCCAAATAAGAGCTGTGCTGGATCAGAGCAGAAATCCATTGTCCAGTAAAACAAGAAGGCAGCCAGATATTTTCAGAAAGCCCATATGCAGGGCATATAGTCAACAATGTAACCTCCCACCCCACAACACAAACACACAACTGGTGTTGAGATGCACACGGCCAAACCCCACATAAGTTGATAAGGACAACCTAGGAGCTCGCAGCCGAATGGGGAGACTGACATAGCTAAGAATACACATTTTAAATGTTTCCTTGGTTTTAAATGGGACAAGGACTTTGGGGAGGAGGATACTGGAATTACAAGCATTTCAGCATAGCCAGTTTGTTTCATTTGCAGTATAAATGAATAACTGTGTGCCAGATTAAGGATGTGAGGTGTTGTAGTTGTCTCTGAAATGTACCTGCTAGTCCATGAATAATTTTAATTAATGAAATATTTTTATCGTTTAAAAATATCACTTTCGTAATTTGTGTGGTGACCCTGTGCTAAACCGGTCACTTCTTTTGTTTGCTGGAGGGCTCATAATTTAGGAGTAACTGGTCAGAAAAGCAGATATGCCTTAGATGTCCTCTCTTGGGCTTTGTGAAGCAATTTGCCTTGCAGTCCCTTGGACCAAAACCCTGCCTAAGGTAGCAGAAGAAGCTTATGTTTGGAAATCATATGTCTCTGTAAGGAAACCATAGAATCTCATATTCCATTGTGCTTTCTGATTCTTGCTGTAATAAGGAGTGTATTATTAAAAGATTCTTACTTTTTTATCCTGGAACAATATAATAGATTGTTCTGCAATTGCTGGGAAGTGATGGCAAACTGACGGGATATGATTAGGGGTCAAAAATGTCAACTTTCATGGCAATCTGCAAAAGGTTATGTTGATGAAAGAAATATTGATTAATCAGGCTAAATCTCCAATTTTATAATGTTGAACCACAATTCACACTATTTTTGCCAGTACAGTGGTATCTCAGGTTAGGTACTTAATTCGTTCCGGAGGTCCGTACTTAACCTGAAACTGTTCTTAACCTGAAGCACCACTTTAGCTAATGGGGCCTCCTGCTGCCACTGCTGTACGATTTCTGTTCTCATCCTGAAGCAAAATTTTTAACCTGAGGTACTATTTCTGGGTTAGTGGAGGCTGTAACCTGAAGTGTCTGTAACCTGAAGCGT
This sequence comes from Podarcis pityusensis, assembly GCF_964106645.2. NCBI lineage: Eukaryota > Metazoa > Chordata > Lepidosauria > Squamata > Lacertidae > Podarcis > Podarcis pityusensis. The sequence goes on along the minus strand of NC_138038.1, from coordinate 7,648,109 downwards.
CTGTAACCTGAAGCGTCTGTAACCCAATGTACCACTGTACAGTGCTGTGTAGAATTGGTTTGGGATACCTGTTTTGGGTTTTTAAAATATATATATAGAGAGAGAGGTAGAGCACTTGGCTACTTGAAGCTGTATGGCTCAGACACTTCTTTGAAGTGTCACTGAAACTGGCGATTGTTTCTCTAATGGAAGAAATGATTGCCTCAGACAGTTGTGGTCATAACCCCACCTGCGGCTTTCTTCGTTATCATGCTTGATGTTTGGAATGGCTGAATTGGGAGTCCTGGAGCAACTTCATATCCAATTCGGTATATTTTTATTTTTTTTAAAAAATGGAGACAAGAACGAGTACACTTGAGATGAAATTCTGTGACTCTGAATAGTCCATTCATGTGAGTAACAGAAGGAAGATTGCACCCTAAGGTATAGTGGAAAAACAGGTCAAGTTTAGAGGATAAGAAAAACCCTAGCACGCAACATTAATTGTTCTACTGGGAGGTGATTGCGTAGCATGGAAATAAAGCATGGACGGAAAGACTCTGAGAGTGGAAAGCGCTGCATTTGGAAACAGCGGAGCCTAAAGGGAACATTTCCCGCCACAAATACCATGGGTGCGTTTTCCCCCGATGCACACCAAAAATCGGCTGAGACGACAGCGTATCAATTTCCTATAAATACCATGACCTAAAGTTCCTAATTAACTTTAATTAGGAACTTTCCACAGCATATTTGCTGAATTGTTGGTTTCGGCGGAGCTGTGTATTATTTGCCTGCATATTTATAATTTGGCAATTCGTCCAAAGGTTTTGCTTTGCTTATGCACCAAGTTTTCCTATGGAAACTGTGGCAAACGTACTTATGATATCACACACTGCTAATTAATTTGACTGCTAACGTTGTGGCCTCTTGCCACTCCCCTGGATGCCTGTTAAGTGAGGTGGAAAAGCTTTACAAAGTTGCATCTTGTCTCTTGGGCTACAAGTGGCTATTGCAAATATGCGAGGACTGGTAGCTTTTTAATGATTTGTTGGCAAGTCTGGTTTTAGTTCCCTGGAGATCCTCAAGGCTCTCGTCAGTGCTTAGGTTTGCCGTTGAGCTGCTTTGAGTAGAAGAAAACACACCCAAGTTGCTTCCTGGTATATCCAACCCCTGCATTTCACCGCCTCATGTTTCCTCACCTACCCCCTTTGTGTTGCTGTTGTTTAGTTGTTTATTCGTGTCTGACTCTTTGTGACCCCATGGACCAGAGCATGCCAGGCACTCCTGTCTTCCACTGCCTCCCGCAGTTTGGTCAAACTCATGCTGGTAGCTTCGAGAACACTGTCCAGCCATCTCGTCCTCTGTCGTCTCCTTCTCCTTGTGCCCTCAATCTTTCCCAACATCAGAGTCTTTTCCAGGGAGTCTTCTCTTCTCATGAGGTGGCCAAAGTATTGGAGCCTCAGCTTCAGGATCTGTCCTTCCAGTGAGCACTCAGGGCTGATTTCCTTAAGAATGGATAGGTTTGATCTTCTTGCAGTCCATGGGACTCTCAAGAGTCTCCTCCAGCACCATAATTCAAAAGCACCAATTCTTCGGCAATCAGCCTTCTTTATGGTCCAGCTCTCACTTCCATGCATCACTACTGGGAAAACCATAGCTTTAACTATACGGACCTTTGTTGGCAAGGTGATGTCTCTGCTTTTTAAGACCCTGTCTAGGTTTGTCATTGCTTTTCTCCCAAGAAGAAGACGTCTATTAATTTCATGACTACTGTCACCATCTGCAGTGATCATGGAGCCCAAGAAAGTAGAATCTCTCACTGCCTCTATTTCTTCCCCTTCTATTTGCCAGGAGGTGATGGGACCAGTGGCTATGATCTTCGTTTTTTTGACGTTGAGCTTCAGACCATATTTTGCGCTCTCCTCTTTCACCCTCATTAAAAGGTTCTTTAATTCCTCCTCACTTTCTACCATCAAGGTACATATCCATGTAGGGGACCCCCTTTGTACAACCCAAAATTGAACAAGGGCATGTAGATCCTGAAGTATACAGGCAAGCTGTCTTAGCACAGCCTCTCTGCCTTTTGGGGGAATGCAAATGAGCAGGAAAATTTGAGGCAATAGCCTCATTTTGGGGGGGGGGGATGTGTGCGTTTGTGTTTTTCCATTTTCTTATTTGCTCCTGCCTATCCTGTGGGACGCGGGTGGCACTGTGGTCTAAATCACAGAGCCTAGGGCTTGCCAATCAGTAGGTTGGCAGTTCAAATCCCCACGACGGGGTGAGCTTCCATTGCTCAGTCCCAGCTCCGGCCAACCTAGCAGTTCAAAACCACGTCAAACTGCAAGTAGATAAATAGGTACCACTGCAGCGGGAAGGTAAACGGCATTTCCGTGCGCTGCTCTGGTTCACCAGAAGTGGCTTAGTCATGCTGGCCACATGACCTGGAAGCTGTCTGTGGACAAACGTCAGCTCCCTCAGCCTATGGAGCAAGATGAGCACGCAACCCCAGAGACGTCTGCGACTGAACCTAACAGTCAGGGGTACCTTTACCTTTACCTTTATCCTGTGGGACTGACAAGTCTTTTTGGAAGAAAGAGATTGGTGGAGCTTTGTTCTTACCGATGAGGGAAACCTGTGTGTGGTACAGCTAGAAAGTAAGTGGGGGCTTGCATTGCCATATCAAGTATGCAAACTTCCTTGCACATAAATAACAAACTGTCCAGTAGACAACTTCTTAGATAGCCAGCACCCTAGGACTGTACACAAATGATTTTTTTATTTTTTGTATGGAGGAAAATTCAGTTGTGCGAAGTCTTACCTGCGGTGAGGAATGGTAAAGCCAAGAAACAGATTTGCCAACTTAATAAAAAGTAATTTAGGAATGGAGAACCTGTGCCCCCCCACGCCAGCCTTGTTAGACGCGATAATGTAAAAAAAGCAGTTTTCTTCAGCAAAATTTGCTTTCCATACCCAAGTCTGTACATATTTCGGCTTCTGGTGTTGATAATTATGCATCTCTTTTGCCTAATGCTTCTCCTTATAGCAGCATTAACGGTAATTAATGTTCTCCTGACGTTTCACTCATAAGCGATATTTCTTTATGTATTTTATGTTTGCATTTCTAGTTTAATTTATTATGCACAAAAGATCTTTTTATGTGCACATTGTCTGTGGAGGATTTTCTTTATTAAAAAAAACTATTTAAGTCATATTGCCAGTACTTTAGCCCCAATTGTTTCACATCCACCAAAGCTATCCTTAGTGAAGATTTCGATATTGATTCATGAGAGCAATGCTGTCTTGCTCTCCAAACAAGGCTGGGTCTTTTATGACTTTTGTTTGTGTTTTAGTCAATTCTAAATATATATGTCTGTGTATAGGTAGATAGATGCAGATTGTGGGGAAAAATTCAGAGTGGTGTATTTGTTATCTCAGTTGTCAGGATTCTGGACTGAGCAGCATAATATTTTGTGCAGCTTCATTGAACGGATGCATAGAAGTCCACACGGTGATTTGTATACACATTTTGTCAATGCAGCTTAATGCGTTGTTTGCGCAAGACCTGCATTTTAATGTAAAACATGTGTTGCTGTGTGTGCCGCTTGTACGCTGAAACTGCATCGCAAAATCAAGAATGGTGTGTAATTTCACCGGGAGTTATTTTCTGATCAGCAAGCAGGTTTGGGAACAGCTGATGGGTTTGGTCCATCACGAAATGCAAACCACATGATTTCCTTCTCCGCCTGTAGAGGAGACCTAGACACAGGGAACAGCACATGAACACATATAGGAGATCCCAGCTTGAAGCCTTGGATGTGATCTCCCTGAGTGGTTGACGTGCTGGAGCCAGTCGGAGGAAGCATGGCCTGGGCTCACTGCCTAGTTTTCATATCACACAGGTCATCAGTAGCCCATAATAACCACACGTCCCCTCTCCCTTCCTCATTTCCTTGTTTTCTGGGGCCTGGCTGCCATCTCTTCGTCCCCCTCTCCCCCTCTGGGTCAGTTGAGCACCTCTTTTAACACGGCTGCAGGGTCTAGACCAGGCATAGGCAATCTCGGCCCTCCAGATGTTTTGGGACTACAACTCCCATCATCCCTGACCACTGGTCCTGTTAGCTAGGGATCCTTGCAATGTCACCTCCAGGCTTGACTACTGTAATTCGCTCTACGCGGGGCTGCCCTTGAAGCTGTCTCAGAAACTCCAGCGGGTGCAGAATGCTGCAGCGAGGCTCCTCACGGGGTCTCTGCCATGGGAGCATATTCACCCAGTGCTTTTCCAGCTGCACTGGCTCTCGGTGAGTACAGGGTCAGATTTAAGGAGCTGGTTTTGACCTTTAAAGCCCTTCACGGCCTAGGACCCTCGCACCTACGGGACCACCTCTCCTGGTATGCCCCACGGAGGACCTTAAGGTCCATAAATAGCAACACCCTAGAGGCCCCGGGCCCTAAGGAAGTTAGATTAGCCTCAACTAGAGCCAGGGCCTTCTCAACTCTGGCTCTGGCCTGGTGGAAAGCTCTCGCTTTATTGGCCGAGAGAGCCAGCGTACAGCTTCCGGATCATGTGGCCAGCATGACTAAGCCGCTTCTGGTGAACCAGAGCAGTGCACGGAAACGTCGTTTACCTTCCCACCAGAACGGTACCTATTTATCTACTTGAACTTCATGCTTTCGAACTGCTAGGTTGGCAGGAGCAGGGACCGAGCAACGGGAGCTCACCCCGCCGTGGGGATTCAAACCGCCGACCTTCTGATTGGCAAGTCCTAGGCTCTGTGGTTTAACCCACAGCGCCACCCGCGTCCCTAGCAAGGTCATAATGTACCCTAAATATAGGGAGGGTGAGAGAGTGATCCGATGCACAAGGTGAAAAGAGGAAGCTCAGCGCAACATGCAGTGGTAGATATGGGTCCCTCAGTTAATGCATGAACAATCCCAATGGTCAGAATTACCCCAGCAACCAAGGGACCACCAATTGGGTTGTTGTGGCGATTCAATCGCTCCCACACACACAAGCAGTAAGGTCAGTCCTGATGATCTCACCGCAACACGTGCTCTTTGTGAGGAGGACACGATTTGTGATGCAACACTGCAAGCCTTCTGCACTGCCAGCAGGTAGTGGTGCATCTCTAGATAAGAGCAGAGATGTTTTTCTCTGTGGGCTACTACTGTGTGTGCTTGACTTTGTAAGTCTGAACTGCATGGATAAGTTGCACGGAGAATTGTAGAGCCACGAGCTGGGAGCTCATTATAGGCAGAAATGTAGCAAAACAAACTTCTGCTTTTCTGGGGATACTATAGGTCTGTAAAGTCCTCTCATCTCTTTACACTTTCTTCTTGCTTCCCCTTTCGGACAAGACCTTCCCTGTCTTTTAGCTCATGACTGGACTGCATTATTTTTACCCCTTCCACGCTGGTTTTTAGCAGTGCTCTCCCCCTCAGTCCCCCTTCATTATTTTCCGACTCTCGCTGATCGAGCATGATTTCATATGTCAAAACTCGTGTGCTAAACTGGGTTTGATTGTCTTACATACTTGCTCTGAAAGAGGCCAGTCAGATTTCCAAGCATACTGCTGCCCATACGAATGAAGCATTGCAGCATTTGCCACTTGTTCTCGCCTGGTGACAGCCCATGCTTCCTCTGACAGAGCTGGTGGCAAGGAAATTGGACGTGGTTAATGGCCAGTGATCCATACTGGGTCATTTCAGTGCATTTGTGTAGGTGCTCTTAATGCTTCAAAGGAATAAAATCCAGATATAACCAAATCTACTTGCAAGTAGGGATGCGGGTGGCACTGTGGGTTAAACCACAGAGCCTAGGACTTGCCAATCAGAAGGTCGGCGGTTTGAATCCCCGCGACGGGGTGAGCTCCCGTTGCTCGCTCCCTGCTCCTGCCAACCTAGCAATTCGAAAGCACGTCAAAGTGCAAGTAGATAAATAGGTACCGCTCCGGCGGGAAGGTAAACGGCGTTTCCGTGTGCTGCTCTGGTTCGCCAGAAGCGGCTTAGTCATGCTGGCCACATGACCCGGAAGCTGTACGCCGGCTCCCTCAGCCAATAAAGCAAGATGAGCGCTGCAACCCCAGAGTCGGTCACGACTGGACCTAATGATCAGGGGTCCCTTTACCTTTACCTTTACTTGCAAGTAAGACCCACAGCAGAAATCAGCAATAAAGCCTTTTCTTTTGTTTCCTGGCACATTGCAAGTGTCGTCTTACAAGAATAAATGCTTCCCCAAACAAACAAAAACAAACAAACAAACCCCTCCTTGCACATAGAAAGTTAGCATGATTGAGGGAAAGATCCAGCCTTTCCTTTCCTCCTGAATGTATGCCCCTCCTTATTTGCATGAAGGTTTCTCATGGAGCAACATAGAATTCCTGCTGGCAGCCTGAAGTGGTACAGTCCATTGTTACAAGTCTACTGCTTGCATCTGTTGAGGTTCCAGAGGGGTAGCTGTGCTCATCATTGCATCAAAAAGAGTCCTGTGGACCATCAGATTTATTGTGGCTCAAGCGTCTGCAGGCAGGAATCCACTTCATCAGATTCAAGCTCACTTTAGTCCATGAAGCTTATGCCATAATAAACTTGCTAATGTTTAAAGTCCCACAAGACTCTTTATTGGTTCCTAAGTGAGGATATTTAATGCTGCAACAATGTTTGCTCATTCAAGTCCTAAGGAGTGCAGACGAATTCGCCGTGCAAGGCATTTTCCACAAATGGAGACAAGCTGCAGTCCCCGCGAGGCCTCATTTGTAGGGGTACCCACAATCATAGCATCTTAAATTTAAATTTGCTTTATTTACTGCATTTTATTTATTCTCCTTTTCACACAACTGTAATCTCTCGAAGTGGCTCCCGTTAATACTAGTAATGAGCAAAAACTGCTTTGCAGGGTGGTTTTGTATTGTGAGATGTGTTGGAGGAAAATAATGAGATCCGTCTGACATATGTGTGGGTTAATTAACAAAAGAACCAGCTGGACGCCTGGGTTCAAAATGCTGGGCTTTGCATACTCTCCAGCAGGGGAGAGCCCCCAGCAAAGTTTAAAAACAGTCACAAAGTTAAGCAGCCATATAGTATGGGAATATAGGCTTTCAGACCCCTTTTCATATCCCATTTGGTCTGCTTACAGTGCTTGCCCTCTCTCCCCCTCTGGCAGTGAGCAGTCCACACACTGTTAAGTAAGCTTAAAATGCTTTACTTACAAAATCCAAAGGTCTGATTCATGTGTTATTCCATGCAGCAGCGTGGAGAACACCTTTAGATTACCCTTGGGTACAAAATACAGAAAGTTAGCTTCAAGCATGCATTCTGAGCTTGGAGCAAGCTCAGACATGTCCTTCCTGGTTTATCACATGGTGCGAAGAAAGTGAGAGAAAGGAGGAGGAGAAGCTTCATTTCCTATGACCTAACTGAGTCTAGGTAAACATAATGGTGGTGGAAATAGCACTACAACCTACTTGAGAATCTCAACTCACCTGTTGAAGTCTAATGCTATAGGACAGTTTTCAGATTCCCCCTCTCCAGCCCTGCAAGATTGGCTATTTATATTCTCTGCAGTGTTTGATATGGGGGAAATGGCTAACAACAACAACAAATTATTTATATGCCACCCATCTGACTGGTTTGCCCCAGCCACTCTGGGTGGCTTCCAACAAATTAAACACATTAAGCACAGTCAAACATCAAACATTAAACACTTCCCTACACAGGGCTTTCTTCAGATGTCTTCTGAAAGTCAGATAGCTTTCTTAAAAATAAAAGAACCCTATTTTTATTCGTATTAAAGCCTGCTTACGTGACAAATTTAGGGAGTAATCGCATCAACAGGATTTTCATCCTTGGCTTTCGTGAAACCGTTGCTGGAGTGTGTTCAGATTAGTCAGGTTGCTTCAGAAAATATTGTTTTTGCAAGGTTAATTGAGACCATAGGCAAAATGTGCCGCTTACCACAGCAATTAATCTTGGATTCTGCTAGGCTTTAATCTGACACACACCGTTTTCACCCCCTGTAACAGACCTTTGATACATTTAATTCTGCTGAGCAATATTGATTACGCTGCTGTGCCGTGTATGCATCCCAAAATTTCACAGGACTTTCTTGGTATTCTCTTACTGGTGATTATTACCTAAAAGCTCAATCACAATGTGGCCACATCTGGATGATCAAATGTACGTGCAGCCACACCAGGTTCTTTGCTCCTGCTTGCCTCTCTTGGGTGAGCAGGGAAACCAGCCAGGAAGTTGCAGATAGCCACAGTTTCTTGTTGCATCTGAGTCAGGACACTGGTGAATGGCTTCCAAACAACCAGGGCAGTCTTACCCACAGGCACTAGCAGTGCAGGGCACCCGGGCGCTGGGCTCTCAGGGGCGCCAGGCTGAGAGTCCGGGGCCCGAGAGTTGAGTCCAGGGAAGAGGCCGCCCGTCGGTCGGAGTGCCGCAACGGGCTCTTCTGCTGTGGGTGTCTCTCCACCCCAACCCCCTGCCCTCCTGCCCAGCGTTTGATGGCAGAGTCATCGTCAAAGTCTTAAGGTGCCACGGCACCAAAGCGAGCAGGCGCACCAGGTCCCCGGATGGGCTTTTATGAGCTGGCTGCAGAGGATTGCCACTTGAGTGCCCGGCGGCTGCCAGCCTTAACTTTCCTCCTTCCCTTTCTCTGCCTCCCAAATTGTAGGTGGCTTGCTGGAGACAGAGGATAACATGTGAGCAGGGAGGGCAACGCAGGCGACAAAGAAATTGGCTTGGCGGAGCCCCTGGCCATTTTATTTGATTTGTAACCCCCTCCCTGTTGCCAACACCTGGCATCCAACTGAGCTCCGGCCGCAGAAGCTCCGTCCAGAAGGCAAGTGGGGACGGGACGCTGGGCGGATTTTTGCACCCTGGCGCCGCATATGCTTAAGACAGCCCTGCAAACAACGGATTAAAATTAGTCATTGTGCTCCTTGGCACAGCCCTGTTCATGCAGTGATAGGACATGTGATCACTTTCCCTGGGATCACCCGTAGGAGAATTATTGGGAAGAAGACGATCTAGTAATTACATGGGGGCAGTGGCATGGAAGCAGTAGTGCTCGGCTGGGGAAACAATGGTGCTTAATTGGCATTTCCTCAAGTGTTGATTATAGGTGGAGGAGTAAGCAAATTGTATCTAAAGTATAATTATGCAAATGAGCTGGAATGGTTAGCCTGTCGATGCATTTAGTCGCTTAGAGTCGGCCTGATTCATGCGCCGTTTTGTTCTACCCATTTAAGCTATTAAGAGAAATGAATGCCTAATAAGATTTTTTTGCGGGGAGGAGCAGGAAGGCCGCTGTAATATCTGGATTTCAAATGTTTTTCTCTACCTGAAGGTAGGGAAGGGGGGGAGGAACTCTTCACATGCTTCGAGCCATCCAACTCTGAGACATTCTGATCTGAAAGGGATCTTCCTTCGTAGGTGTAGATTTGCAGTGAGTATTGCACCACTCCCATGCAAAAATACCGTATTATTCCATGTATAAGACTAGGTTTTCCCCCTAAAAAATAATGTCAAAAATTAGGGAGCATCTTATACATGGGGGGCGTCTTATAGATGGAAAAATACGGTATATACGTGGAGATGCCTTGCAGTATGCAAAAGGAGTTCATCTTTAAAGGCCATGGTCCCAGAAAAGATGTGGATCCACAGAGTCAGACCACTGGCCCATCAAGATCAGTTTGCTCTACATTGGGGTAGCCCATATTATGCCCACCATGCATGGTTGGGCTTCAACCACCATCAGCCCTTGGTTATATGTGAGGCCAACAACATTTGAAACCACCACATTGACTATCTTTGGTCTGTTCTGACAGCAGCTCTCCAGGGTTTTAGACAGGAATCTTCAACTAGCCTTACCTGGAGATTCCAATGTTTGAACCAAGGACTTTTTGGAGGGGTGGGGTGTTTTGTTTTATTTTTGCATTCAAAGTACATGCTATACTCCTGAGCCATTGCTCTGTCCCCAACCCTGCTATGTAGAGTTCTGGGTTCATTCAGAACTCCTTAGCTGAGGCCTTTAATGACTCCTGGTGGCTTGAGGAGTTGCCATTTTTCAGGCACACTTTCTGGGCCCCAGTATGTTTTCTCTCATAAATGGCTGGGTTGGGAATGGGACTTCTTCCACCATGAGGGGCCTCCTGTAATCAGTAACCCATGACTTTAAAAAATAAAGTAAGAACTGAATTTTCCCCCCTGAAAGAAGAGAAGGTGCTGTGACTTTACAGAATTAGGACTGTACTTGGAAAAGCCCAATTTATGGGATGTGACCCTATAGTATGGGAAATCCTATAGTCTCTGAAACCTCAGTGCCTGTGTTCAGTTATGTTTTCGGGGATTGGTGGGGTCACTGGGTAGTGTTTTCTGAAAATTGGTAGACGTTGGAGCCTTCAAATTGAAATCTATGTTTTGAGTTCTTGTTAAGTTATTGACCTCGACTCTGAAAGTTACAAAATTATGCAAAATTAACCAACTTCTGTTAGACAGCAAATAAGTATGATTATTTTTAATTATTAAAAATGTAGAGTTTACTTCTTCAATGTCATCCTATCAAGGGCCTTTAGTGTTTGTGTTGAGAACTCAAGAGAATAACATGCTGACGGTATTTTAGTGATTTTAATTATGATCCGGTAACGAGCATTTCTGAACTCCATCTGGACTTTTCAAATGTACAAATTGTATTAATCTGGTGGAATAAGATTTTATCTGCATTAATGGCTCATTTGAAAGTCTCTGAAACCCCTTATGGATACTTAATCATGTTATATCTCTGTTGTTCACATTGTTTCTACAAAATGGCCCCTGACAGGAAGAAATGCTTCTGTTCCAGGCACTGCCATTATTGGGGTGCTGATGTTACACCAGCTTCAGTTGATTCCCTTAGTGCTGCCTTTTAGCCTATTAACTATTAGTTGCTCGGGATCTATATATGCAAACAGCCTTACCTGGACATGCCAGGGTCTGAAGCTGGAATGTTCTGCAGGCAGGTGTTGAACCATTGAACGGTGGGCCTTCCCCTGAAAGCGCCTCGCCAGATGGATCTATCAGATATGGGAAGGGTAGGATGCCAAAAAGGTTAAACAGAGTTAAGATCTGTCATGGCATCACAGTTGAAAAGATGCTGTGTAACAGCAGGTTGAGTCTGCCTTAAAATGCAGAGCTATCCAAAACAGGCATCCTATTAGAAGTAGTAGCTCTGTATTTATCCTGCAGCAGTACTTCTGTTTTGATTGATGCAAACGCCAAGAACCTAGTCTTGCAAAGATAAGAGGCTGAAAATGAAATCAAAATGTTCATTGCCTTGTTGCTCAAGAGAGAGTGTGTGGGCTCTCTCTCCTTCCTCTGATCTGGAACTCAAGCAGAGATATTTTGAAATGCAAGTTTCAGCTCAGAGCCAAAAGAGTACCTCTCTCCTTTGGTGCCAAAGAAGCTTTCTGGCACTTTGGCACTGAATGGATTTCTAATGCAGTCACACATGACAGTATTGATAACTGCAAAATATTTCTGAAAGTTACTTTTTTCAGAGTTAGGAAATTTCTCTGTCTGCATTGTTTCCACGCAGCGCTGAGTTCTAATTCATTGCTTTCAATAAACAATTTATTTTTGGAAAACATCCGTATTTCCACAATCTATTTTCACTTACATTCCAATTTGCCCCCCTGAGGAATGGATTTACTCTGTCACACAAAGAATATGGGAATTAGCCACCTTCAGAGTCATGTCATGATCAATGAATAAGCAGGCAACCACAGAGTTTTCGTCCACCAGAAATTTATGTAATTCATCCTGAAATTCATAACGCGTGACAAGACTTTACCTATGAGCAGGCACCTTGACTTGCAACAGAAGAGTACAGTGGTACCTCGGGTTACATACGCTTCAGATTACATACGCTTCAGGCTACAGACTCTGCTAACCCAGAAATAGTGCTTCAGGTTAAGAACTGTGCTTCAGGATGAATCATAGAATCATAGAGTTGGAAGAGACCACAAGGGCCACCGAGTCCAACCCCCTGCCAAGCAGGAAACACCATCAGAGCACTCCTGACATATGGTTGTCAAGCCTCTGCTTAAAGACCTCCAAAGAAGGAGACTCCACCACACTCCTTGGCAGCAAATTCCACTGTCGAACAGCTCTTATTGTCAGGAAGTTCTTCCTAATGTTTAGGTGGAACCTTCTTTCTTGTAGTTTGGATCCATTGCTCCGTGTCCGCTTCTCTGGAGCAGCAGAAAACAACCTTTCTCCCTCCTTTATGTGACATCCTTTTATATATTTGAACATGGCTATCATATCACCCCTTAACCTCCTCTTCTCCAGGCTAAACATGCCCAGCTCCCTTAGCCGTTCCTCATAAGGCATCGTTTCCAGGCCTTTGACCATTTTGGTTGCCCTCCTCTGGACACGTTCCAGTTTGTCAGTGTCCTTCTTGAACTGTGGTGCCCAGAACTGGACACAGTACTCCAGGTGAGGTCTGACCAGAGCAGAATACAGTGGCACTATTACTTCCCTTGATCTAGATGCTATACTCCTATTGATGCAGCCTAGAATTGCATTGGCTCTTTTAGCTGCCGCGTCACACTGTTGGATGAGAACAGAAATCATGCTTCAGTGGCGCGGCGGCAGCAGGAGGCCCCATTAGCTAAAGTGGTGCTTCAGGTTAAGAACAGTTTCAGGTTAAGAACGGACCTCTGGAACGAATTAAATACTTAACCTGAGGTACCACTATAATGTGGTATATTCAGCATCCATTGCTATACAAAATTCAGGACTTGGGCTACAGGCAACTCCCCATTTGTGTGTTTGACATGCGTGTAACCACCAGTGTGCACACAGTTTTCTTCCCACCCCCTTTTTAAAAATCTTGCTTTATTAGTTCCAACATAAAAGACCAAACAGTCAAACAAAAAAACAAAAACAAAAAACCTTTAAAACAGAGGTATCCAAACTTTTTTCAAAGAGGGCCAGATTTGATGAAGTGAACATGCGTGACGGCCGACCAAAGGGGCTGACCAAAGTTGTTGACTTTTTTAAGGATTGAAGTTGTTGAGCTTTTTTGTGATTTTACCCCAGGAAATAAACTGCCACAGGGACCGAATTAATCCAACCAGCAGGGGTGGATTGGGCCCCGTAATGGACTTTGGACATGCCTGCTTTAGAACAATGCATCTAAATATGATAGTTTCCTAATATAGATCTTCTATAATGACTTCCCATCACCCCATCATGATACCTTGTTACTTTTTAGATTGTCACACTTATCTCTCTCAATACTAATACATATTTATTCTCTTAAGTTTCTCTAGTTTCCAAATTTTCTACAGAAGTTACTCCAGGCCTGCCGATGAGTTCAGATTATTGCAGTGCTCCCTGAGATACTTTCCATACTGGTCCCATTCCCTTATAAATGTTTGTTCGGTCCGGTCTCTTAGTCTTTCCGTCATTTTAGCCATTTCTGCAAATTCTAACAGTTTGGATTGCCACTCCAATTTCGTCCATACCACATCTCCTTTCCAGTTTCTGGCTATTAGAATTCTTGCTGCCACCGTGGCGTAAAGAAATATTTCCCTCATCTTTTTTGGTATATCAGTATCTGTGATGCCTAAAAGGAAGGCTTCGGGTTTCTTTTTTGCAAAGGTAATCTTGAAAAGTGTGCACACGGTTTTCGGCCCTGGAAGGGTGTCGCACAGGGCAGGTTTGTGCACATCCTGGCTTCCTCTAAATGCAACCCTCACATAAACTGAGAGTTGCCTGTGTCCCACTTGACAACTGTGATTTATTTTCAGAGATGAAACCAGGAAAGAGAGACCCACCTTTACCTGTGATACTACAAAGTACTACAGTGGTACCTCAGGTTAAGAACCCAATTCGTTCTGGAGGTCCGTTCTTAACCTGAAACTGTTCTTAACCTGAGGTACCACTTTAGTTAATGGGGCCTCCCGCTGCCGCTGCACCGCCGGAGCATGATTTCTGTTCTCATCCAGAAGCAAAGTTCTTAACCCGAGGTACTATTTCTGGGTTAGCGGTGTCTGTAACCTGAAGCGTCTGTAACCCGAGGTACCACTGTAGTTCCTTCTGCAAATTAATCCTACCAGCAGAAAAATCTCTCAAAACTGGGTGAGTCTGGCTAATGTGGTCAGGGTGAGTACAAAGTGAAGCACATGGAGAAAAAGAAAAAAATCCTAACTTCACAGATACATAGATGTCGTCTGAGATGGCAAGGTTTGACCAGGAAAGGGATCCTTAGGTTATGGTGGGTGTTTCAATGAAAAAGGTGACCCATTATGAGACAGCTTGTGAATAAGATACATTCAGTGTTAGAGATCATTTGCAAGAGGATAATTAGTAAGCCGCCTGTATCATAATGCGTTTACATAAATCTAGGATGCAGCCTCTGGAGTACCATGTACAGCTGGTTGTCACAGCTCAAAGGATAATGTAGAGTTGGAAAATATGCAGAAAAGGGCAGCAAAAAATTACCAGGGCTCTGGAGCAACTCTTCTGCAAAGAAATGTTACAGTATTTGGAGCTTTTGAGTTTAGAAAAGTGAGCAGATGGGAGGAGAAAAGGCACAGTGCCTATTGCCTCACCCACTTGGAGACAGTCTTAAAATAATTACAAATAAACATTGCAAGATACAAAGTAACACATTGCTCTTAAACAAGCAAGCAATGTGGCCCCATCTTCTTTATAATCCTTAATACAGTTCAATAAACTTTTCACTGTATGGTCACAGAGAGAAAGATCTCCTAAGCAACTTGTTTGTATTGAGAAGCCTAGCCACTACAGTAAGAAGCTGACATTCTCAGGTTTCATCCCCTGCTGTGAGAGACTGCAGCTTGGGCTTCCTGGATGAGTCATCAGTTAGCCTAAATACTGAACAGGAAACATCCAAACTATTCTGCCGCATTTGACAGAGTGAAACCTCTTGTACCTAATGCATACTTCTCTTTGCAAATGCTTTCAAACACAATGCAGCCAAACATTGCGTGTTATGCTTATCAAATGTATATCTTTTGTATGTATATCATACAAATGTATATCAAATGTATATCCAAGCAGCTGGGGCAAGGGACATAATTTTTTATGATTATTCTTAGTGACAAGCTGTTCAGGCTGAGGAACGGCATAACCATACTGGTCTTGCTGGGCTGATGAGCTACAGTATCTTTTCCTGGTTACCACTGTAGTACAACATATGTCTGCCCAATAACTCACACTGCCTGCGAGGTACCCTGCGGTTGTAGAAGGTAAAATCCTGCCCCCCTGCTACCAGAGTTCATGCCATCTTACAGTCTTCAGAGTCCTACACTTTATGTTCCACACCATGTTTTTGCAGTACAGCTGGACCGTATAAACAGTTGAAACAAATGTGGTGCAATTTGCTGGATATATGATGCTAGATCTTTACTTCTGCTTCATTAGCAGGTTTGCTGTATTACAGATCCATCAGAAAATTTCATTTGGGGGAAGGAAAAAAAATATTTGACACTTTAATGCGTCCATTTTTTCCAGCTGAATCAGAACAAGCAACTGTCACCCAGTCAAGGAAAGACAGAGCTGGTTAATCTCTAGATCCAATGCAATTTATTTTTCTCATTAGTACTTTTTGACAGAGATGCTTAAGAACAATTAATCAAATGTCATTTGTGTTGATAACCTGCACACATTGTCAGCTGTGGAGACCTGGTAGAGTGTTTGCTGCCTGACAGCACCAGGCAGGCCATAGCAGAAGGGGCACAGAGTCAGTTTTCATACTCAGAGGTTCTGCGGGACCCCCATGAAGTAGAGCTGGAACATATATCAAGATTTCAGTAAAAGGGGGATGATTTTTGTGTTTAGCTTTTTTGTTTCACAATCAGGGTTTTCTGAAAGGATACTTGAAACCCTACAATCTTCCACACTTGAATGTTGGGCTGCACAGAAACAATTTTAATGGGGACCCTGCTGGAGGGGAAAACACACTCATTGATTTCTTTGGTCTCATGTACAATCTTCTCTCCTGGATGAAGCTTGTGGGCCGGCTGGGGTGTGTATGTTCCTCTCATTTCCAGGAGAAGATAGACTTGGAGTAATGACTGGCCCTTGTGTCAATCACAAGATCATGTTACTCTTTTCTTGGGTCAATCTCCAAGAGTTCTAAAAAGTGTGTGTGTGTGTGTGTGTGTGTGTGTGTGTGTGTAAAGCATTATTGAAACATTTGATCAGGAAAGCAGGAATGGTGGGGGTGGAACAGCCTGCCTGCCATTGGCCACAGATCTAGGTGACCTTAGATGACCTTTCACCCTAGCCTCCCTTACAGGGTAGTTGTGAATATGGGCTGGGGGGTGGCAGGTAGCTTATTCTGAGGAAGGATAGAATGCAAGTAAGGGACGCGGGTGGCGCTGTGGGTTAAACCACAGAGCCTAGGACTTGCCGATCAGAAGGTCGGTTGGTTAAGTTTGAATCCCCATGACGGGGTGAGCTCCCCTTGCTCGGTCCCTGCTCCTGCCAACCTAGCAGTTCGAAAGCACATCAAAGTGCAAGTAGATAAATAGGCACCACTCTGGCGGGAAGGTAAATGGCGTTTCCGTGTGCTCCTCTGGTTCGGCAGAAGTGGCTTAGTCATGCTGGCCACATGACCCGGAAGCTGTACGCCGGCTCCCTCGGCCAATAAAGCAAGATGAGCGCCGCAACCCCAGAGTCGGTCATGACTGCACCTAATGGTTAGGGGTCCCTTTACCTTTAGAATGCAAGGGATTTGGAAGCTGTGTGCCCTTTGAAGACGTCAGAGTTCACTCCACAACAGAAAACACACACACTTTCTCTTGTTTTGCAGATTATCTACATGTAGTCTCAAGAACCGAGCTATATTTTCTGTGATTGTACCACTTCAGTGTGTATATGTGTGTAATTGCACAATGACATAATCCTACAATGAGAACAAGAAATATTCCACTTAGAAAAGTAGTGGCACTAAGGGATATATTTTTCCTTATTTGCAGTGAGGAAACTGTACCATGTACTTCCTGTTGCCTGTGCAGATCAGTGGCTACAAGAGACAGTATTTGTGTTACAGAGACGTGGGGAAAACAGGAGCCTGAGTAACTTGCTACAGATGAGAATACTGGGGGAAAGCAATATTGCCTGATTTTGCTGTTTGTGTGGATTGAATTCCTCATTGCTAAAAGCTGCCTTCATAGGCTGCATGCCATCTTCCAACTGCCTCTCTCCTTTCTTACTCCTTAAAACTCCCTGATTTAATTCATATGTAAGAATGATCTTCTCTGTTTGTGTCTAGAGTAGTCCATGAGCAACTGGTGGGGAAAAGCTAGGAGGATCTTTCCTGGCATTGCTGTTTGCATAGCTTCTGTGCCAGATGTTGGCAACCTAAGGCCCATGGGCCGGAAGTGACCCATGAGGGTTGCTTAACTGGCCCATGAGCTGCCCCCGAACAGAGCCACCCACTCGGCGAGTCCCCGCGCACTGCACTAAACCGGCGCAGCGCGGTGCAGGGACTCTCTTCTGTGGCTCTGGAAATCGCTTCTGCGCATGCCCAGACACCGGAAATCGCGTCTGCTCAGAAGCGATTTCTGGTGTCGCGCTGTGCTGACCCAGCCCACGGAGAATAATAATAATAATAATAATAATAATAATAATAATAATAATAATTTTATATTTATACCCCGCCCATCTGGCTGAGTTTCCCCAGCCACTCTGGACGGCTCCCAATTGAGAGTTAAAAACAATACAGCATTAAATATCAAAAACTTCCCTAAACAGGGCTGCCTTCAGATGTCTTTTAAAAATAAGATAGCTGCTTATTTCCTTGACATCTGATGGGAGGGTGTTCCACAGGGCGGGCACCACTACCGAAAAGGCTCTCTGCCTGGTTCCCCGTAACCTCACTTCTCGCAATGAGGGAACCGCCAGAAGGCCCTTGGCGCTGGATCTCTGTGTCTGGGCTGAACAATGGGGGTGGAGACGCTCTTTCAGGTATACTGGACTGAGGCTATTTAGGGCTTTAAAGGTCAGCACCAACACTTTGAATTGTGCTAAGAAACATACTGGGAGCCAATTCAGATCTCTCAGGACCGGTGTTATGTGGTCCCGGTGGCCACTCCCAGTCACCAGTGTAGCTGCTGCATTCTGGATTAGTTGTAGTTTCCGGGTCACCTTCAAAGGTAGCCCCACGTAGAGCGCATTGCAGTAGTCCAAGTGGGAGATAACTTTCTGTGGGAGTGATCCGGCCAATGCCCAGTAAGCCTTGCTGACTCCTGTTCTATGCCATACTCTCATTTGAAAAACAAGGCTTTTTTCTTGGCAGTCTTGCCTAAATGTAATTCTTGATGTAGATACTACATTCTTATGAGTTACGCAAAAACTTTCTCATTTTAATCCTGAATCTGTTCAAGAGATTGCTCTTGTTAGACTCTGAAATCCCTTATTGAAAAGTTTATTTTGTTCATTACTTGCGCTTTGTTATATTTTGTTCCCAAACGCTGAGGGCTTATCCACACTTCCCTTTCTTCTGCACTTTAAAGCTTCGTATCCAAGCTCTCTTCTTTTTGCTTCGGGACTTTCTCAGCGAAAACTCGCTCTTTGCCGCTGAATCGGAGCAAACAGCAATCTGTGGAGAATGCGAATTGCTGTTTGTTGCACTTCAGTGGTAGAGATTGGGCTTTCCTGGGGAAAGTGGCGGGGCAAGAATAAAAAATGAAAAGTGCCCAGACATGGACCAGGAAAGTGTGGCCCTTTGCCTAGAAAGCATGGGGAAAGACTATGGATAAGCTCCGAGACTTGCATGGAATTTAAACGAACGAAATAAATCATAGCTGGTACATATGCTGTCGCTTCCCACTTAAAACTGTATATAGCAGAAGGCTGCCTAAAATGCTAAGAACAGATTTGTGCACGAATGAGGCCCTGAACGGCAGAAACGAACCCTCCATGTTGCTCACTAGGTTTCTAATTATTCTCCAAGCAGAGATGCTTGACTATTCTAAATGCCAGCTCAATAGCTGCATCTTTCATTGCACTTGTTGGCTGAAATTTTCAGGGACGCAGAAGAATCCTTCAGATGCTTGTGTGAATGAGAAGGGGTGACATTTGTCAGAAATGCTCCAGAATCTAGGAATTTTGAAAACCAAAACCCATTTGATGTAGAAAAGCTGTTGCCTACTTTGGACGTTTGAGAGTAAAAAAGGAGTGAAGAACCCCAGTTCCAGTCACCAGGAGACCATGTATGTACTAACATTCTGTGTCTGCTGAACTTGGCAAGTCCTTCAATTGGTCTGTCCCCTCCCCCACCACGTTTTAACAGCTTTCCTCCTAAAGATTCTGCAAATCTCTTAAGTCCCCCCAAGTCTGCTGACACCTCCCTCTTCTGCATGAGTGGTGTGGTTCTGGCTACATAAGCACAAACGTTAAAATCCTTGAAACAAAATAAAAAAAATTCCTTCCAGTAGCACCTTAGAGACCAACTAAGTTTGTTATTGGTATGAGATTTTGTGTGCATGCACACTTCTTCAGATATCAAATCCTTGAGAACTGGTACAGTCATACCTCGGGTTGAATGTGCTTTAGGTTGAGCGCTTTCGGGTTGCGTTCTGCGGCAACCCAGAAGTAACAGAGCGCGTTACTTCTGGGTTTCGCCGCTCGGGCATGCGCAGACGCTCAAAATGACGTCACGCACGGAAGCAGCGAAACGTGACCCGCGCATGCGCAGATGCGCCGTCGCGCGGATCCTGTTCGCATCCTGAGGTACCACTGTATTTGAGATTGGTGATGTTATACGGAAAAATGGGGCCCTGCAACAAGCTTTTGCCCTGTGGAGTGTTTCTGTTCATGAATCCACTCTTTCCACCCATCCCCCACCCGGTTCCCCAGTTTCCATCAACCAGCAGTCAATCTGCATCCCATGTCCTCCGAGCATGCTCATCTTAATTATGACAACAACATCTTGGATTTTTGCACAGATTTTTATGGGCAACTGCCACTGCCGAATGTATCTGGAGATACTTTAAAAATAACTTCTTGGTGTGAACCAGGTAATGACGTATCCAGACCATGAGATGGTTCTCTCTATTCTTTTTAGAAAAAACAAAGAAAATATATTTGTGTATTCTTCTCTTATATCCTTTTCCCAGCTCATCTTCTGACTCAATTCTGGTCTATTTTCTGGAACCTGTAAAAAGGTAAAAGGTAAAGGTAAAGGGCCCCTGGACGGTTAAGTCCAGTCAAAGGTGACTATGGGGTTGCAGCACTCATCTTGCTTTCAGGCCAAGGGAGCTGGCGTTTGTCCACAGACAGCTTTCCGGGTCATGTGGCCAGCATAACTAAACCGCTTCTGGTGCAACGGAACACTGTGACAGAAACCAGAGGGCACGGAAATGCCATTTACCTTCCTGCTGCAGTGGTACCTATTTATCTACTTGCACTGGTGTGCTTTCGAACTGCTAGGTTGGCAGTTGGGACAGAGCAAGAGGAGCTCACCTCGTCGCAGGGATTCGAACCGCCGACCTTCTGATCAGCAAGCCCAAGAGGCTCAGTGGTTTAGACCACAGCGCTACCTGTGTCCCTCTTTCGGAGCCTGTAGTTCCCTATTCACTACTTTTTCTGGAATAACTTAATCACCTGTTGTGTCTGGAAAGCGTGGCCATCTGGTTTGTTAACTTCATATGAATGAGGAGCTACCTAAATGAACAGGGTGGTTGTGTAGCCAGAATGAGAGCCAACTGCTGGAGGCATCTCTATACTCAACTTGAGCCTGCCTTGCCGCCCTGATTTACATGTTTGGTGGTCACAGGAAATCTTTGCTGAAATTGGGCTTGCAAGGAGAGGAGTATGCAAGCTTGTTGATCTTGTCTATGGTTTATTGGAGCAGGAGTGATGTCTCTGAATGGGCACAGAGCCATTGAGTACACCAGGGAGAAGTTGCTTCTTCCGTATTGTGTGTAGTTCTAATCTTACTGATACTTAACAAATTACTAAGACTTTCCAGGCATTTCAAAACCCATGAAATTCCATATCACCACACTGTGTTGCTTTGCAGAGAGAGGTAGTAAAAGCAAGCTGGGCTTTTATCTCTCTACTTACTCAGATGTTTGTATGGCCCTTGCTTCTGTAAAAGATTCGGGAGCTTTATTTACAAATCAAATTCTGGGTGTGTTTTTTAATGTTAAGTGATAAAAAACATTCCCCACGTCAAAAGCTTGAAGATATATGTGCCTTAATATCCTGTTTAATAGAAATGCACCCCTATAGTGTCCTTTCTAATTTCCTCCTATCTATAATGCTTAAGAGATGTATTATGCGATTTCATTTTATTTTTATTACCTTTGCAGTTCCTTTGTGTGCATTTGTTGATTATGCTGGGTGTGTGGAGAAAAGCAGGACTTATTCAGATCAAGCACACATGAAACCTTCTAATGTGGAAAATGACATTTTGTGCTATTGATATTCAGTCACGTGGCAGTTGGGATTGGCACAATTATTTGCAATTTGTATTTTAGTTCTGTCTGATTTGCTGAGGAAGGGTCTGGTTGGTGTGAATCTGTGGCTCCCTTCAACATGGCCATTCATGCTAATCTTCATTCTGAATACCTGTACTCTTTGGCAAGCAATAAATACTAGGCTTCTTGCTTGCTGAAAGCTAAGAGTATGAGGAAGTTAACCTTTTGGCTTCACATCTCATCACCAATTCATTCTCAGGGAGTTGTCTTCTAAGGCGGCCAGTACAGTGGTACCTCGGGTTACATACGCTTCAGGTTACATACGCTTCAGGTTACAGACTCCGCTAAACCAGAAATAGTGCTTCAGGTTAAGTACTTTGCTTCAGGATGAGAACAGAAATCGTGCTCCGGTGGCGCAGCAGCAGCAGGAGACCCCATTAGCTAAAGTGGTACTTCAAGTTAAGAACAGTTTCAGCTTAAGTACGGACCTCCGGAACGAATTAAGTACTTAACCCGAGGTACCACTGTACTGAACAAATAAATTCCTTGAAATAGCTATTATTAAACAGTTGGGAATCAGAAGCTCTTGCTGATCTACTACAAATCATTCAGTGATCTGAGTAGATCAGCAAAGACACTGAAAGACATTAAGCAATCTACCCATCTATTCTCCTCGGTCATTTAGCTAACGGAATTCACTGCCACAAAATAAAGTTGAAGGCAACCACTTTAGATGGCTTTTAAAAACAGGATTAGATGAATGCATGGAGGCTTGGTCTTCTTTCAGTAACCATTTGCTATCATAGCTAAGTGGATGCTGGCATAGGACCTCTGAAAACCATTTGCTGAGGGAGCAAGCTTGGCGTTTGCTTTTTGTCTCCTGCTGCTTAGATTCCAAAAAGCGCATCTCCTGCCCCTAGTAGGAAATTGGACCATTGGTCTGATATAACAGTACTCTCCATATGTTCTTATTTCTGAATGCTATGCAACAAAACTGGCCAAACTGAAGCGGTATTTGGAGATGGGGTGGTATCATTAACCGATAAGACTCTGAATGGCATTTGACTGGGTTGTGTGTGTCCCACTTCACCATACCAACCATTGACCAACCATTGAAAGCTGCTCTTAAAGCCATTGTCTTTAAAATTTATTATTATTATTATTATTATTATTATTATTATTATTATTATTGGTATTTATTGAATTTATATACCACCCTATACCTGGAGGTCTCAGGGCAGTTCACTGAAAAGATCAACATAAAAACCACAATATATATAATCAAAATAAAAACAACTCAATACCCCCCTCCCCCCTAAAAAGAGAGAGCCACATTTTAAAAGGGCATAGGACATCAATCAGATCAACCAAAGGCCTGGTTAAAAAGGAACATTTTTTGCCTGGTGCTTCAAGGTGTTTAATGAAGGCGCCAGGTGAACTTCCCTGGGGAGAGCATTCCACTGATGGGGAGCCACTGCAGAGAAGGCCCGTTCTTGTGTTGCCAACCTTGGGACCTCTTGAGGAGGAGGCACACGAAGAAGATGATCTCAGGGTCCAGGTAGGTTCATATGGAAAGAGGCGGTCCTTGAGGTATTGTGGTCCTGAGCAGTTCTTGTCTTTCTCAACTGTTAGCTGCTTATTTTTAAAAAATAATTTTTATTGAATTTTACATTATTATTTTTTTCACAAGTACATCATAGCAAATAATAACAAATTAAATTCCCCGCTTTCCCCCAACACCTCCCCTATGACTTCCCTCAACTTCGCCTTCTGGTTTTTTACATCTGAACTTGTCCTGCTTACAGTGCTATACAGTGGTACCTCGTCGGGCATCCTCCTCGTTGAGCGCCCATTCCTTTGAACGTCCGCAGCAAACCCAGAAGTACCGGAACGGGTTACTTCCAGGTTCGCCGCTCGCACATGCACAGAAGTGCTAAATCACGCTTTGTGCATGTGCAGAAGCGCAAACCGCTCTGTGCGCATGCACAGACGCGGCACTTTGTCCAGCGTCCTTTTTGGCCAGTGTCTGGAGCTCCGGAACGGATCCCGGTCGCAAAACGAGGTACTACTGTACTTCAATATTATATCCTTAAATTAAATGCTGTTATATTCTTATCATTTTAACCTCCTTTGTATAGCTTCTATGTTTATGTTATTAATTGTGCTTACTCAAACCCTGCTAGTGAGTCCATTTCTTTACATTGATTCCGTAGATACAGCATAAATGGTTCCCAGTCTTCATTAAAATCTCTATTGTCTTTGTCTCTAAGTCTTTTAGTTAACTTCGCCATTTCAGCATATTCCATCAGTTTTTCCTGCCATTGTTCTTTGGTTCTCAACTGTTAGCTTCTATTTGCTCCAAGCCTTGGTTAAAAGTTAACCTGGCTCATGTTAAGTGTGGTGTGCTTTGGGGCAGATATATCCAACAATGAGACGAGGGAACATGGCTGAGAGGTGGAGCACATGCCTTGCACGCTTGCATGCTGAAGGTCTTGGGTTCAGCTTCTCACCTTTCCTGTTAAGGAGTTTAACTGGCAGGTGATGTGAAAGATCTCTCTCCCTCTTACCTAGATGGACAAGAGCTGTACATTCCTAATGCTAAAGGTAAAGGACCCCTGACAGTTAAGTCCAGTTGCGAATGACTCTGGGGTTGTTGCGCTCATCTTGCTTTACTGGCTGATAGAGCCTATGTTTGTCCGCAGACAGTTTTTCCGGGTCATGTGGCCAGCATGACTAAGCCCCTTCGGGCAAAACCGGAGCAGCACACAGAAACGCTGTTTACCTTCCCACCGGAGCGGTACCTACTTGCACTTTGACGTGCTTTCGAACTGCTAGGTTGGCAGGAGCTGGGACTGAGCAATGGGAGCTCACCCCGTCGCAGGGATTCGAACCGCCAACCTTCTGATCGGCAAGTCCTAGGCTCTGTGGTTTAGACCACAGCGCCACCCTTCCTAATGCTACACTATGGTTAAATCATGTCTGTGAGTGCATGTCACAGGAAGGGAAGGAGGGAGGGAGGATGTGAAGTTCTCAACAGAAGTCAACAGGATTTCTCCCCTAGCAGTTCTGAACCCACCCCCTGACCACTTAAAAATTGTTGGTGGTCTTGATGGGCCACTTAATTATTTTTCAGCCTGTCGTCGTAACTGCTGCAACAACTGTGCTCTAGACGTGGCATGGTTTTTAATTGAAATTTAATGGCTTCATCGATTTCTTGCATTACAGTTTCCATCCCATAGAAATAAAATTGCAATGTGATAAAGTACAATGCAAGAAATGAAAGAAGCAATAAAAATGCAATTAAATATCAATATGAATGTTTCTTGCAGGCATGCCACAGACCACCTGAATGAAACCTGTGGACCACTGGTGGTTTATGAACCACTGGACCACAGTTTGGGAGTATGTCGCTTGAGAACCTACACCTTCATTTAAGACACAAAACTAAACGAAAACAAAAGTCTATTAATGCATTCCTTCCATCTTTATAGAATCGTGTGCTTTTCATTATAGGCTGGTAAAACCAACCCCTTTTAGATGGCGGTGCATTTGTTAGAGGGACTTTTCGATGGAATTATTCTAGTGCTGCTGTTCTCTTAAGTTTGTTGCATTTATATAAATACTTTGACTTTTATAGCAACTGAGTTTGGAACGCAGCAATTAAGTGCAGTATCAAGCCAGGATTTGAGTGACATCCCAATAGATGTTTTCCGCAGATTTTTCTCCCTGGAGTGTTTGACATGCTATAATCCATTTTAGTATTTTACTGGGTTTATTTCATTAGCTTGTCACTCTCTGTCCTAAATATAAAGATGCATGCTAAACAAATCGATTGCTGTCACTTGTCAGTATGCTCCAATTACACCGCTGCGTACATGCCTCTAGGAGTAATTGCTCTTATTGGAAAAATGTTTGTGGAATGACCATGCTACCAAGTGGAAGAAGAGGGGTGGCTGTTAGACACTGCGTGGCCAGAGCAGAGGGACAGGCAAGGGTCATCAGGCCATTGTCTAAACATTTGGTGTGCCCACATTTATGATAATGTATAAGGTTCCATTACTCCGTGCCAAAAAGGTTTAGGGCTGAGATGAATTTTTGTACAGTTCATTTTTCCCACAATGGAAGGTGCCATTTTGGGGAGTGTTTCTCAGACACAACAGCTCTCTTGTTGAGAGTGGGGTGGGGGGAAATCGCCATTTGCACTGCTTCAAAACTGGGATCCTTCCTCCTCTCTTAGCAAAGTACTTACCAGGAGCAGAGCAGCTGTCTTGTTGGACATCACGCTGTTATCTTTTAAAGTGTCTATTTCAGGGATGGTGAACCTTTTAGAGACCAAGTGCCCAAACTGCAACCCCAAACCCACTTATTTATTGCAAAGTGCCAACACGGCAATTTAACCTGAATACTGAGGATTTAGTTTAGAAAGAAAAAAACGACTCATACATTAACATCTTTTGTCTTAAAAGAAAAACACAATAACGGAGCTTTCAATGATGCAAACACCTTTTATTGAAAGGTAAAAGTTTGCATTGTCCTTGTTTGGGAAATCGTGAAAAAGGGAATTACTCCCAGGCAACATGGCCGTTTGATAATTTCCCTTCAAGAAACTCTTCTTTGGGAGATTTCAAAGCAGAACCTGCCATGGATGCTGTAGTTGTGATCCCTGCATCTCAGGGGGGTTGGACTTAGATGACCCTCAGGTTTCCTTCCAACTCCCTACAATCCTATGAAAAAAACAAAACAGTCTCCTTTGCCCCCCACTGTGTGTCCCCTAGCAGGGAGGATCTTGCACTTATTCATGAGGATGGGAGAGAATTCAGCTCAAAAGTTTGCCTTGGTGTAGAACTGCCAGTAAGCATGGCGGTGATTTGCTCCCTCCTGCCCCAGTGGGCTTTAGACAACAGCCATATGAGAAATATGTTAAATAACCAAGCAAAAACAGTCATACCTTGGGTTACAGACACTTCAGGTTGTGTTTTTTCAGGTTACGGACGCACCGAAACCCGGAAGTACCGGAACCGGTTACTTCTGGGTTTCGGCGGTCGCGCACGCGCAGAAGCACTAAATCGTGCTTTGCGCATGTGCAGAAGCGCTGGATCACAAGCCATGCATGTGCAAACATGGCGCTGTGGGTTGCGAATGCTGCGGGTTGCAAATGTGCCTCCCGCACGGATTACGTTCGCAAGCTGAGCGTCCACTGTATTAGAAATCACCCCAGAATTGGCCCTACTAAACATCTTCCAACACAATAATGCCCATTTACACCACAAAGAACTCATAACTCTCCTACTTTCAGCAGCCAGAAACACCATAACCAGACACTGGGGAGACCTGTCAGGAGTAAGCATGGACCAATGGTACCAAACAGTATGGGAAACAGCCTTACTAGAAAAATTAACCAATAAACTGAAACTGACACGGGGACAAATAGAAGAAGACGCCTTCACCCTGGTATGGCTCCCCTTTATCACATACAAAGCCCAACAAGATGATGACAAAAATCCACCAACAGCATACGAATCAATATGGCTAACCTGATCCAAAACACCCACCCACCTCACTCACACATGAAAACAAAGACCACCACAGCCAACCAAAAACGAACAACCACACCCATGGCCAACCCCAGCCTCTCTCACCACCAAAGGAACACAAGTGAACAGCAGAGAACCTGCACAAGCAACACTGACACAAAACCCCACATATATTTAGTAAAATAGAAACATCGCCACCCCCCCACATCTTCCCCCACTTCACCTCTTCCCCCCCTTCACCTCTTCCCCCCCTTTCTTCTTAACGTCTCAACAAATGAAGCCGATTTGTAAAAAATGTTACATGGGGGGGGGGGGAGAGACATTGCACATACTTTTATAAATCAAGAAAATAATAATAATAATAATAATAATAATAATAATAATAATTATACCCTGCCCATCTGGCTGGGCTTCCCCAGCCACTCTGGGTGGCTTTCAACAAAATATTAAAATACAGTAATGCATCAAACACTAAAAGCTTCCCTAAACAGGGCTGCCTTCAGATGTCGTCTAAAAGTCTGGTAGCTGTTGTTCTCTTTGACATCTGGTGGGAGGGCGTTCCACAGGGCGGGTGCCACTACCAAGAAGGAGGTAAGCTGCATTCTGATGTGTCATGTGGCCTTCTTCTCTCTTGAGAAGAGAAGGAGAGGGTGCTGCTACAACTATTGACCAAGAGGAGGTGAATCCTCTGGAACCATTTAAATGGTTTTAGACGTTCTAAATTGTTTTAAACGTTCTTATTTGTTTTCATTTTTAATTGTCTTGTTTTCCACCCTGGGCTCCTCTGTTGGGAGGAAGGGTGGGGAAGAAATTAGATAGATAGATAGATAGATAGATAGATAGATAGATAGATAGATGATAGATAGATAGATAGATACTGTACACACAACCCCCATTCTTCTCCACCCTTGTTCCTTTTAACATCAAGAAAGAGACTGCATTTAAGAAGAAGCTGAGGCCGGGAGACGGTGGTTTCGTAGCAAAACAGGCTGCGGTGCGATTTGAATGGTGAAATCCAGTTTGTGCTGCTATGCTACGCTAGCTCTCTTTGAATGGGTATAAGGATTGCATTTAGCCACTGGTCCCCATGTGTCCTTGAAGAGAATCCTGCACCTTTTAAAGGCCAGCCTTATAAAACAATTATTTCAATTTGACCCTAAGCAAACTGAAATAAATGGAAGTGAAAATATTACTCCACGTAGTTAGCCAGGCAGATAAAAGCTTTCCAAAGTATGATGATAAAAAATATCCCCCTTTTAGAACTGTTTCCAGATGAAAACAACAAATGGTGTCAAGATTCGTGAAACATTTGTGTAGACTTCCCCCCAAACTCCCATCCTCCCCCCCCCCACTTTGGTGATGTAATTTATGTGATGTGTTAGTATTTCTTCTTCTGTATTAGGATTTCTTCCTCCCCCTCCTTTTAAGGGGAGGTCAGGGCTCTGGCCTCTTCTTGAATCCCAAATGAGGGTTGTCAGTCAGGCATGGCAAAATCTAATCTCATCCACTGCAAAAGAAGAAAGCAGACCAGAAAATGATCTGATTTTCCGATTTCATGGGCAAGGTTACCCTGGGAAGTGCTGAAAGGGGCATTTAAAGCCCGTAACTAAGGTGGCATGCCAAACTAAGCACTAATAATGGAGCAACCGGGCGGAAAGATATTGCTTAACAATTTTACAGTTGCTAAGTGTGAAAATTGTAGTGTGGGCTGGCCTGTGGAATCTGTGGCAATTGGCTCAAAGAACTGGAACTGATGTTTAGAGTGGGAATGGTCTCAGCCCCCATAACTCTCAAGCGCTGATGAAGTCAGCCTCTCTGCCTTGGCTGTTCTGACATAAAGTGGAACAGCTTTATCAAGCTTTATGCCCCCCTGCTCCACCAGCAAATTGCAAAAAAACGAATTAGTAAGTCTTACTTCCTTAAATTTGTTTTAAGTCACAGCCGTGGCACCGAAAGCTGCCTCCGCATTTGAAGAGGTATGTGCTGCAAGATTAGCAAAAGTTAGAACCCACGACAAACATAAAAGGCTGATTTTCATTTTTTTAAAAATGAAGGGGGGAGAGTTTGTTTGAGAGAATGTGGTTGCTGTATAGAATACATGAACTGAAATGCAGTTGTTAAAATAAAATCTAGTTGTTCCTTTTACAACAAGCCAGATTCTCTTGAAGAAACGTCTTGCAACCTTAGCAGTGAGAAGAGCGAAAGATGGAGTTTGAGCTCCCTGAAAAAGATCCTCTGAAGGTCAAACGGATTATAAATCTTAGGGAATAAATAAAATAAGAGGGAATTAATATCCAGGTTTGCTAATGTAAAGGCTGCTTTGTTCCTTTCCACTTTAGAACTTCTATTCATGTTTACAAACTGCAGACTTCAGAACAACGTGTTACTTTCCCGCTCCCTGCCATCTTGTTCTATATTCAGCATGATGAAGGGTTCTGGAAAACCCAAAAGTTTGCTCATTATGTGTGAGAATTTGGGTGGCCCATCTAAAAGTATTAGCAGACCTTTATTCCCAATGGGCCAACTTGGCTACCAGTTTTTGTAAAAGCTGGTGTTGTGCGCTACTAGTCTCCTTGCTTAGAAGAAGTACTTCCTGTGAAATACAACAAAATAAAAATAATGTAAATAAGAATTTCCCCCTTTCAGTGATAAATCCTCCTTGGTCAGTCTGTCCTGCTTCTTCCCTCCTGATGAAGGAGCTGCCTCTCAGCTCTTCCCTTCTTTTGTGCTGGTTTACATTGTTGTAATTACATCTGCTGTATAGAAGGGCTTTTTTTCATTTTGGTCACCAGAGCAGAGAAACCACACAGCTCTGATTCTCCAAGGGAGAGATGTACTTCGTGTGCCTACATATTTATCTATATTTATGCAACCTGTCAATCTTTCCTGAAGCAGCTACGTGTACTCTTTGCAATATCATTTCATTTCTTTCAAGCAAGTTGTTTGGGCTTTTGAATTCCCAGTGCTGCAACCTGAAGTGGCCCCAAACTGTGAACTTGGTCCTTTGGCGAGAGTGCAATCTATGCAGAAAAGGTTGTGCTTTTAACCTGGGACCAGCATTTAGAATCATAGAATCGGAGGACTGTAGAGTTGGAAGGGAACCGCAAGGACCATTGGAAACCTTTGCCCAATGTGGGGTTCAAAAACACAACTCTGAGATTAATTTCTAGCTTATTAGTGCACATCCCATTGGTTGCTGCACCCAGGCAACAGTTTGGGGTCTCCACAACCTCCTTGTTGCTAGTTGCAAATAAGAGACAGGCAGGCAGGCAGACAGAGCGCTAAATGTCACCAGCATATTCATGGTAAGGTAAAGGGTAAAGGGACCCCTGACCATTAGGTCCAGTCACAGACGACTCTGGGGTTGTGGTGCTCATCTCGCTTTACTGGCTGAGGAAGCCTACGTTTGTCCACTCCGCAGACAGTTTTGCCAGGTCATGTGGCCAGCATGACTAAGCCACTTCTGGTGAACCAGAGCAGTGCACAGAAACGCCGTTTACCTTCCCACTGGAGCGGTACCTATTTATCTACTTGCACTGT
This sequence comes from Podarcis pityusensis, assembly GCF_964106645.2. NCBI lineage: Eukaryota > Metazoa > Chordata > Lepidosauria > Squamata > Lacertidae > Podarcis > Podarcis pityusensis. The sequence goes on along the minus strand of NC_138038.1, from coordinate 7,617,613 downwards.
GACTAGCCTTCGAAGTGCTAGGTTGGCAGGAGCAGGGACCGAGCAACGGGAGCTCACCCCGTCGCGGGGACTCAAACTGCCGACCTTCTGATCGGCAAGTCCTAGGCTCTGTGGTTTAACCCACAGCGCCACCCGCGTCCCTTCATGGTACTCAACTCCAAATGTCAGCTGGCTTTAGCTGTGGTTTTTTCAGGCCTGCTCTCCTGTTCTGCCCTCTAGTTCAGGAGAGGCAAAAACCAAGGCATCTAGCAGAGATGCTGGGGCCTGCATATATAGTCTAATGTGTGGCTCAACTTGTGACATTCTCTCGCTGAAAACGTTGAATCAAAATGGGAAAGAAGGAGGGCTTTTACCACTTTTTAATGGCGACAGAAGCTCAGAACCCACCTACAACAAAAGAAGTATCCCCGTAGCACGGTACTTTATGTTTGAGAAGTTCCTTCAGGCTAGTTTGGTGCAGTGCCTCATGTGAGAGGAGATTATTGTTCCTTTGTGAGGAACGGCTGTGAACACCCACAATGGTACTTTGCGACAAATTTGATGCTTGCTGAAGAGGGGATGATTTGTGTGTCCTAATGCCAGATTTTTTCTCTCTCTGGCAGCAGATTGATAAGCCGCGTGGTGACAGCTCGGCTCTCTCACTCCTTTTGCCCAGACGCATTTTTCCTTGTCATTGTGTTGACGAGATGTCTCTTATGATTTGTGATCATTTGCAAAAAATAGCTCTTATTTGGAAGAGCGGAGAGGAAACAGCTTCTGCTGCCTTTTGACAACCCTCGCACGTCTCTGCCTTTTCCCATCTTGCCTTGTTTGTGAAACATATTTTGTATGCATTGAGCGGCCAATTATAAAGGTTAGGGTCAGAGCTCAAAGTTATAGTTCCATCGCAGTTCCGTTCATTCTGATGAAATTTTTGCAGCATGGCAGTAGAGCTCACTGCCTTGTAAGGGTGAAGACCAGTTAGACACGGGTAGAGCAGTTGCTTTGGCTCTGAAGCTCCCACACTGCATTCATGGCAAACATTCTCTTCCTTTCCTGACTGTGGGTGATATCAGTTGGACGGAGGCACTTCTCTGCAATTCCTGAAGGAGTTTTGTAACAGTAACTTTTGTGGGTTGTTTTTTTTTAAGGTTGAAGGGTAGATGCATTTATAGACCAACGTACACTTCCTAATTCTGTACAGTAAAGCAGAGTTCCCAGACAGTTGTCCACAACCTTCATTCAGGTTGTCCTCAGCTTGTCGTAGAATAATAGAATTGTAGAGTTGGAAGTGACTATGAGAAACATCTAGTCCAGGGGTCAGCAAACTTTTTCAGCAGGGGGCTGTTCCACTGTCCCTCAGACCTTGGGGGGGGGGTGGACTATATTTTTTTTGGGGGGGGGGATGAACAAATTCCTATGCCCCACAAATAACCCAGGGATGCATTTTAAATAAAAGGACACATTCTACTCATGTAAAAACACACTGATTCCCAGACCATCTGCGGGCCGGATTTAGAAGGTGATTGGGCCGGATCAATCCATGTGGGCAAAGAAACCGAAGTTTGCAGGTGCTGCAGAGCCAGGACGAGGGAGCACAGAAGTTAAAAAGAAAATTGGAGCTGTATCTATGAAGAATTAAAAAAGATGCTCAGAATATCTATAGGAAAAAACAACAACCCCAAGACATTCTTGCTGAGAATAGTTGGAAAGGAGGTACCACAAGATAGGAGAAAACTAATAGAATCATAGAATCATAGAGTTGGAAGAGACCACAAGGGCCATCGAGTCCAACCCCCTGCCAAGCAGGAAACACCATCAGAGCACTCCTGACATATGGTTGTCAAGCCTCTGCTTAAAGACCTCCAAAGAAGGAGACTCTCCTGACTAGTTGTCAGGAGAGGAGCAAATGCCTGAGGGAGCCCTCCTTCGATATTTGGAGTTGAGACAGAGGAACACCAGAAGTCCATTCAACTTGGTGTGGCACAGGGAGTAAAGAGCCTTCTGACTTCTCTTTCAGCGTGAGGTTGGCCTTCATTCAAAAGAGACTGTGACTGTAAAAGGAGCTGACATTGTTCCTGAACTGTTCTTGCACATTCGTTATAATGACCTACATAATTTAAGCTTAGTTCATTTAGAATTAAAAATTCAGGGTGTGCGATAACGGTGATACTTGACACTATTAGAGCAGATTTGCAAGGTGCATCACAATCACTGCTGGAAATGTGGGGAGCTTTATGCTGCTTTTTGCTACTTTTGGGGGCAGAAGGGGGATGCCTAAACAATTCAGAGACAGATATTGTCAAACGTTAAGCAAATAGTGCTGTTATCCGAAATCCTGCTGGCACTTGGTTGCATTGTTTGCAGAATATTGTTGAGAATATAAATATGGGAATGGTAATAAATGTACTAAATGCTGCAGAAGCAGTGGCGTAGCGTGGGGGGTGCAGGGGGTGCCGGCCACACCGGGCGCAACATCTGGGGGGGGGGCGCTCACACTCGCAGCTCTCTGCCCCCTGCTAAAATCCACGGGTTAGGGGGCACAAATTACTTGCCTTGCCCCGGGTGCTGACAACCCACGCTACGCCACTGTGCAGAAGTGTGTAATTTTGGAAGGCGAGCAAGTTTAATCTGTGTGGGTAGTTTCTTGGACTAGGAGGTGAAAGACTGTGTGTGATCTACACAAGGGCTTTTTTAGTTTACCCAATTCACCTCCAAAGGTTTCCTCCAATGTGGACGAAAGGGGCTGCTGATAGAAATGGGAATTGGCATGTGTTCATACATACATGTATGCAAGCCTAAATAATACTGCATTGAAAAGAAACTAAAGCATCAAGATACCTGTATATGGTGGCTGAAAGTCACTCACAGTATGTGCGCAATGACAAGTAATCACAGTTCCATTGCCATCACAAATCCTATTCAGGCAACATTCAGAAGGGAGATTCTAAGCATGTCGAGTAGGTTAAAATCTGCCTTCAAATCTTCATGCTCAATGAGCAAAGGCCAGGTGTAAAGGGGACAGAACACATGTCAGGGTGTCAGAGGTGGTACATGTGTCCTCATGCATGCAGCTGAACAGCTGAATTGTTGTTGTTGTTTAACCGTTTAGTCGTGTCCGACTCTTGGTGACCCCATGGACCAGAGCACGCCAGGCACTCCTGTCTTCCACTGCCTCCCACAGTTTGGTCAAACTCATGCTGGTAGCTTCGAGAACACTGTCCAACCATCTCGTCCATCCCCTTCTCCTTGTGCCCTCCATCTTTCCCAACATCAGGGTCTTTTCCAGGGAGTCTTCTCTTCTCCTGAGGTGGCCAAAGTATTGGAGCCTCAGCTTCAGGATCTGTCCTTCCAGTGAGCACTCAGGGCTGATTTCCTTAAGAATGGATAGGTTTGATCTTTTTGCGGTCCATGGGACTCTCCAGAGTCTCCTCCAGCACCATAATTCAAAAGCATCAATTCTTCGGCGATCAGCCTTCTTTATGGTCCAGCTCTCACTTCCATACATCATTACTGGGAAAACCATAGCATTAACTATACAGACCTTTGTCGGCAAGGTGATGTCTCTGCTTTATAACTTGTGTGGTGCCCAGCCAGGAGGTGTTTTCAGGGCTCTTCTTTCATCTGAACTTCCAAGCAGTTCTCACCAGCAATTTGTACCCTTTTACGTCCATTAAAATAATGACGCGGTAAGTTGCACCACAAGCAGACAGAGATGTGACTTTGATGCTGGGCATGTTTAGCCTGGAGAAGAGGAGGTTAAGGGGTGATATGATAGCCATGTTCAAATACATAATAAGGATGTCACATAGAGGAGGGAGAAAGGTTGTTTTCTTCTTCTCCAGATAAGCGGTGGTCTCTTCCAACTCTATGATTCTATGATGTCAGAAGTAACTGGTGAAAGACAAGTATATTAGCGTGGGAGGCTTCCACGTTCCTTGTCGCTTCAAACAATGGGCATACTACTTCACCAATAACAGCAGGGGGCTGCAGAAGCAATATACCAATTCTGCGGAATGAATGATTGGCTGTGATCACATTGTGCATCTGTGTGGCAATCTGATTTGCCCCAGTTATCTGAAACTGAAAAGTGTACAATTTTGTGAAAAGTTAGATTATGCAGCTGCATTATTTGAGCCTTCCTTCCTTCCACCAGTGTGGTGTAGTGGTTAAGAGTGGTAGACTCGTAATCTGGGGAACCGGGTTCATATCTCTGCTCCTCCACATGCAGCTGCTGGGTGACCTTGAACCAGTCACACTTCTCTGAAGTCTCTCAGCCTCACTCACTTCACAGAGTGTTTGTTGTGGGGGAGGAAGGGAAAGGAGAATGTTAGCCGCTTTGAGACTCCTTAGGGTAGTGATAAAGTGGGATATCAAATCCAAACTCTCCTTCCTTCCTTCCTTCCTTCCTTCCTTCCTTCCTTCCTTCCTGAGGTCCTAACATAAACCTCACAATCCCCCTGGTAAATAGAATGGCAGTCTGGTCTGTCTGCTAAGTCATATGCATGCTAAGTTGATGCATTGCCAAGTGAGTGTTGAGCATCCCTAAGATGATTACAAATTGGAGTCCTGGCCTCTTGATAACTGTTAATGACATTGTTCAGCTTCAGGAACAAAAAATAAAAATAAAAATATGCATTCGCCTGAACTTTGAGCCCTCTGCCAACCTCCAGTCCCTGTGCGGCTCTTTCTGTGCAAGCATCTGCATATTTTTCTAATTTATACAAAATTTTTGACCCTGGGAAAAGGCTGATTATTAAGTTAGGTGACACATTAAGGTCTGACATTTCTTATTAGCCTCAAGCAATCAGGTGCTAGGGTACAAATCAGAATACTTGTACATTAATAATGTTTTAGATGTTTGGGTACAGACAGTTGTTGCCAAATTGCCCCCAGAGAATAATTTGTAAAATGATTTGTAAAACTGGATTACACTGAGCTTTATTTGCTCTAATGTTATATTTTCTCTAATAAGAAGTCCGCAACTGGCTGTGTTCTTTCTTGGCTACATGAAAAAATCTAGTCTCTTAAGTACTTTCAACCAACCCCTCCCTCCAGATGGATGACTACAGAGAAGTCCCTTCACTCTTTTTATAAAACCCTTTGAAAATAAGTGTCCACGATTCAGCAAATTGCCTTGACTAAGGTACTTGGTGCAAGTGAAACCTGCAACAAAATTGCAGCATGGAATGATATGGTTTAATGCTCTAGTCTGACAGCAACCTCTTCCTCGCAACATATTCTATTCCATTCCCTTTTCCACCTCGTCTTTCCACTCATGCTCCCCCCTTTCAAGCCTAGCTACTGAGGAGAAAGGGGATGGATGGAGATTGCAGCTGTACCCTTCCCCACACAGCAACTAGGCTTCAAACCAGTCTTCACTTGGCACCAACAGAAGGCTGCTATTGATCCTAGTAGCCCTGTTGACGTGGTTTTTGTAGTTTTGCAGCACAAATTCCACAACTGTCCCTAATCTTGGGCGTGAATGTGCAACTCAGTGAATGCAAGAATGTGTTGCAAGGGTTGCTCACTCCCCTCTGCATAAATCTGCTCCCCTTCCCGGGGGGGGGGGTGTTTGCAGGCTGGCCAGGCACTCTCCCCGTGTACAACGGGGTGTGTGGTGATGCTGCCAGCATCACTGGGAGTCACGGCCACGTCACACCCCATGGCCGACCAATCCGGTTGTCTGGGGGGGTGCATGACTTACCTAATTTAAACCTCTGTGTGGCCAGGGGCTCTTTCTCCTTATTTCCTCCTGCATCAGATCTCTCGCCCTCCCACCCTATATTCATGCGTTCACCATCCTGACCTTGCTATGGACTATGGTTGGTCGCCTGTTGAGGGGGTCAGGTAGGAATTTTCCCATTTGGCAAATTGGCACCAGCCATGTGGTTTTTGCTGCCTCATAGCAATCATCACATATTGTATGGTTTGGCAGTTGTTGTTGTTGTCGTTGTTGTTGTTGTTGTTTAGTCATTTAGTCGTGCCCGACTCTTTGTGACCCCATGGACCAGAGTACGCCAGGCACTCCTGTCTTCCACTGCCTCCCACAGTTTGGTCAAACTCATGCTGGTAGCTTCGAGAACACTGTCCAACCATCTCGTCCTCTGTCATCCCCTTTTCCTTGTGCCCTCCATCTTTCCCAACATCAGGGTCTTTTCCAGGGAGTCTTCTCTTCTCATGAGGTGGTCAAGGTATTGGAGCCTCAGCTTCAGGATCTGTCCTTCCAGTGAGCACTCAGGGCTGATTTCTTTAAGAATGGAGAGGTTTGATCTTCTTGCAGTCCATGGGACTCTCAAGAGTCTCCTCCAGCACCATAATTCAAAAGCATCAATTCTTTGGCTATCAGCCTTCTTTATGGTCCAGCTCTCACTTCCATACACCACTACTGGGAAAACCATAGCTTTAACTATACGGGCCTTTGTTGGCAAGGTGATGTCTCTGCTTTTTAAGATGCTGTCTAGATTTGTCACTGCTTTTCTCCCAAGAAGCAGGCATCTTTTAATTTCGTGACTAATGTCACCATATGCAGTGATCATGGGTTTGGCAGTTGGGCGTTGGTAAACCTGGTTGATGGGAGGGGAAGTTGTGGACTTCACCTGCCCCTCCTCTAAGAGTATTCCGTTAAAGGGATCCAGGGGTGTGGATCCTGTCTGAAGCCCAGGTATGGGCTAGGGCCATGCCACAACCCCATCGGGGACCCTGTGGGAGCTCACAGTTGATGTACACCAACAGTGCTCCTCCTACTGGTGGTTGACCCTTATGAGACTACCTGCATGATGGGCAGGAATCTGATATAGTTGGTTCAGTTCCAATACCACTCACATCTGTAACCAATTAAGTTGTGACCTTATTTATCCCATTAACCCAAAATATTGGTGTCCACGTGTTTCATTATCTAGAAATGGGGTGGGCTTAGGGTCTTGCCATGCAAGTACTTGTGTGGGACCCTCGCAAATGTTGTACTAGGCTCTAATCCTTGCAGAAACATAAATGCAGGGAAGAAACCAGAGCAGTTGTACTAACTGCCAGAGAGAAACTACCGCCCTGATACACTTCAGACTTCAAATGCTTATAAAACACATTCTCACTAAAAGGTGGGCGGTTGTGTTCTGCACTGGCTGTAACCTTTGAACCGTCTTCTAGGATAACCTCCTATTTATAATGCATGACCCAGCAAAGGTAAGGGAGGGAAAATGAGGTTAAATCAGCCCCTTCCCTTTTCTCTGGGTGGGTGGTTGGTGTAACAGACAGCAGAAAGACAGTAGAAACTTTTGACGCAGTGTCTGACTCCTTAAGTCATTTGACAGAGTTCAACAAGGCTTGCTCAAATTGACAGTGTGCGTGGCAGAGCTGCTGACTAAAAGGCTAGCCAAACTTTATAGCCTTAAAAGCTCTCCATATCAATATTTTCATACAGTCAAGAGCAATGCAGTTGACATAACTTGTTGGGGTTTTTTTCAAAAGAAGCCAGCAGCACACCTGCATCGTGCCTTGAATTTAGTTACTTGCACTCCCGGAATCTCATCACACCTGTCATTGCATATTCACATTCTCAGGTCTGCTTTTGTGTTCCATTACAAGATCATGGGAGCGCTTTCGGAAGGCGAATGCTGTGCCTTTCTCTGAAGCTAGTGGCACTTTTCACATACCCACCTCAGAGCTTCTCTCAGAAATAAAAAAAGCGCACAGATTCTGTCTCTCTTCACCTGCCCCTCCATTGCATTCTCATCTAGGGAGGCGAGTGTCGCTGTGGTCTAAACCACTGAGCCTCTTGGGCTTGCCGATTGGAAGGTAAGCGGTTCGAATCCCCATGATGGGGTGAGCTTTTGCCAACCTAGGAGTTTGAAAGCATACCAGTGCAAGTAGATAAATAGGTATCACTGTGGCAGGAAGGTAAACGACATTTCCGTGCGCTCTGGTTTCCGTCACGGTGTCCTGTTGCACCAGAAGCCGTTTAGTCCTGCTGGCCACATGACCCGGAAAGCTGTCTGCGGACAAACGCCAGCTCCCTCAACCTGAAAGCAAGATGAGCGCCGCAACCCCATAGTCGCCTTTGACTGGACTTAACCGTCCAGGGGTCCTTTACCTTTACCTTTTTTACTCTCATGTATGTCCTCTGCACATTACCAGGGGCTAAGGGGCTTATATCCACAGCCCTGAGAGTTGGACGCTTCTTACTTCTTTTAATTAATTTTATTAAATTTATATTCACCCCTCCATTTCAGAGGAGTCCAGGGTGGCAAAAAAACCTTCAGTAATAAGAAGATAAACATATTTAAAACATTTACAGTTAACAGTTAAAGACATATAAAAGCAATAAAACATCTGAACATCTGAATGTATTTGAAACATTTACAAACTGTTAAAGACATATAAAAGCAATAATAATATAACTAAATCATGTGTCTGGAAAGCAAAATTTTCAGCAGGCACCTGGCAGACAGTGATGGTGCCTATCTAATATCAATAGGCAGAGAGTTCCAAAGTGCAGGTGCTGTAGCAACGCAGAAGAGACATTGTGTGGCACTTCCAGAGTCATCAAAACCATATCAAGAACATGACTCTTAGTCGTACTTTGAAGAACCAGCAAATCCATTCTGAGTTGGTTTTCTTATGGCAAAATCTTCCACTATGGATGCATAATATTGAACTGGGTATGTTAAGTTCTTGCACTAGAGTATAGAGGTGGGCACTTTTGAGAGCTCCATCCGACCTGGGAATGCCAGAACAATTCTCCCAAGCTGGACTCAGACTCACTTTGGTGTTTCTGAAAAGTCTGCCTGAAACGAGAGGCTAAGCTTTGAGGGTTGTGAGAATGGGTGGGGGGAGGTAGATTTGGTTTATTTTTGACCTCTTGGATAGGCTCAGAGAAATGAATTGTGTCCTTCCAGAAACACTTTTCAAAAGAGATTATTTCCAGATATAATCCAAGTTGAGTTTAGGACAGCTTGCTGCTACTCTGCTACTCTTAGCTTCAGGCCTGAGAGAAATACTAAGGCTGTCATTTAGCATTCTGTTCAGAAATAAATATATTCTCCATGGGTCGAATGAGGACTCATCTAGCCCAGGCATGAATTGTCTGAGCCTTTTCAGAATATGTGTTCAGAATGTATTCTCTCTTTGGCCAATGGAATTTCAGTAAACACATCAGGGGTTCTTTTTTGGTTGTGGTTTTTGGGCTTTCGCTTCAACTGTTTAATCCATCTATTGATTTTGGGACATGAAAATAGTATATTATTAATAAGTGTATCTATAAGATTATAGCAAGTAGATTCCTCTCCACTACACTATAAAGCAGAGGTGCTACTGGCAGGGATGCCAACAGGATTTCCTGGGACTGGTAAAGTGGATTGGGGCCTTTTTTACATATATTCCACAACCTCCTCCACCGTGGGCAACCTATTGGAAAGAACTGCTGCTCATGTACTTTTATTTTTATTTATAAAATATACCGCTGTATCATAATGATATATTGCATTGGTTTACAACAATATAAAAACAGAAAGCCAGACAATAAAATAATAAAAAGTTAAAACAGTTAAAAGCAAACAGAAATTAAGAGCAAACATCAATTAGTCATTGTAGGGGGTGTACTCTCTTAGCTGCTCATGGAACAGAAAGGTTTTTCAGCAGGTGTTGGCACAGAAGGCATCTGCTGAATCTCTAGTGCAGGGTCAGCAAACTTTTTCATCAGGGGGCCAGTCCACTGTCCCTCAGACCTTGTGGGGGGCTGGACAATATTTTGAAAAGTATAAATACCCTGCAAGCCGGTCCCGCAGCTGCCTCCAGACCTGGAGGAGGAACACACTCTGCACACGCTCAGGAGCATGTCTTGGTGCCACCTGAGAGCCAGTGTGGTGTAGTGGTTAAGAGCGGTAGTCACGTAATCTGGGGAACCGGGTTCGCATCTCCGCTCCTCCACATGCAGCTGCTGGGTGACCTTGGGCCAGTCACACTTCTCTGAAGTCTCTCAGCCCCACTCACCTCACAGAGTGTTTGTTGTGGGGGAGGAAGGCAAAGGAGATTGTTAGCCGCTTGGAGACTCCTGAAGGGGAGTGAAAGGTGGGATATCAAATCCAAACTCTTCTTCTTCTTCTTCTACCTGCTCTCCAATGTTTTTGACGAGCAGCAACCAATCCACCGGCCTGTCCCCACAAAGCTCCCAAGTGGCATGCACCACACGCTGCAGCCTGTCGTCTGAGGCCAGGTTGGCGGGCAGGCCGCGGACGCAGAACGCCAGGCAGGCGGCGTGCAGCTCGCCCTCCAGCTACTCCAGCACGGCTGCTGAGCGCGCCACCAGCAGCAGCGCCAAGCCAGGCGCAGGGCCAGCAGGCGCGCCAAGCTCCAGCTGAAGCCCTGCGACATGCCCATCACAGTGCCCATGGCGCGGCCCAGACCTGCCGCCTGCCCGCCCGCCAGCCTCTCCATGGCTGCGTCGGAACTTCCTGCAGCCAATCCGAAGCTGCGCCAGTACCGCCGCCTGCCCAGAGCTGTCCGCAGCTTCGGATTGGCTGCAGGAGCTTTCTGCATCCAATCCGAAGCTGCATAAGTGTCACTGCCCACTCAGAAGCCGTGCCAGCGTTGCGGAAGTCAGTCCCTGCACAGCGAGGCATCCACAGTGCACGGGGACTGACCGAGCGGGCGGCAGGGTCCGCGGGCCAAATTTATGAGCCTGGGGAGCTGCATCCGGCCCCCGGGCGATAGTTTGCCGACCCCTGCTCTAGTGGCAGGGTGTTCCATAGGACGGGGCCGACGACACTAAAAGCTCGTTTCTTGTCGCTGTCAAACGAGCCTCACCAACTTGGGGAATGACCTAGGATGCTCCAGCAGATGATCTTAGTGATCGAGCTAGAATATGAGGGTTGAGGCAATCCTGGTGTGATGGCCTGGGAATCCGATTCAGAGGCTGAACCGGAGGAATCCCAGCCTGCACAGGAGTCCCCGCCTCCAGGGCCGGCTGAACTGGGGCAGGGCCTTGATTCTGAAGCGCCTGCACCTGTGCCGGATCCTCAGGAGCAGACACCAGATGTATTCACTCTGGCTCCGGAGGTGGTTGAGGACTCAGTGCCTACAGGTGAGTCTCCCCCTGGGTCCAGTAACCCTTCAGCCTCTCCTGAACTGCAGAGGCTCAGGGCAGAGAGGCGAAGGGAACTGGTTTCTCCCAGGAGGAGTGCTCGCCTTAAGGCCAGGAGAGGCGGGTTTCCTGGGGGGCGGGACCGACCCTGGCCTCAGAGAAGATAAAGGCCAGTCAGCCCGGTCCCAGGTTGCGGGAGCAACGTCGTTGAAGAGCTGTTTCGGCCAGCTCCCCCAGAGTTCCTGTCCTTGCCCGGCTTCTCGCTGTGGACCCCGCTTCGCCCGAGGAGGACTGTCTGCCGACCCTCAACTCAGGTCCTGGACCTCGCCCCACAGTAACCTCCCCCCTGGACCAGCACACCTTGAGGTATCCTGCACCTCAGTTGTTAATGTATTAACTTACTCTAGCCTAAATCACAGGGCCATTAGAAAGATAAAAAGTGGAGGTGGGAAGATAATGCACAGAACCCAGAGGTCTTTGGAGAAAAATCAAGATGCAGAGATAGAATGCTGTTCATGTAAGGGAAAATAAATATGCATCAAGCAAGACAGGCAGCCCCCCTTGATCTAACTGCAGCATTCCATAGTCCTGATATTTTACAGCAAAACAAAACAAAACGGAAAGCTCACCAACGCTGGAGATGTAAAAATACATACGCCACATATAGTTTATTGTGAAAACCAGTTAGTCATTAGGTGTCATTGCTGTCATTTGACAGGAAACTTTATTTATATCAAATGACAGCAGTGACACCTAACTAAGCCCTGCCTAATTGCTTTCAAAAATAAGCTTGGAGAGAGGGAGAGATCAAAAACACAATCCTCCAATTTGCTCAGAAGTAGGGTTGCCAAATTTCAAAAAAGTGCATATCCGGACACAAAAGTTGAGCTATTCTTAACGACATTCACCAAAATCTACACTTCTGACATGGCTTGCCATATGTCTGGGTTTTCCCGGGGACTGTTTCCAATGGCCGAATCAGAGAAATTCCAGATGCATGGCAAAGCCTATTGAAAGAAAACCCCACCACGTTTTGCCCCTCAAGCCCTTCTAAGTCTGGGCTTGGGCCAAGCGAAAGCTATGGTTAGGCAAAGAATTATAGACACCGAGAGACAACAGAACTGCTTAAGGTGCCCCGACTACAAAATTGTAGAAATCGAAAGATACATATATAGCTTCACCAGCAGCATATCTCTTTTTTCTTGCATCCAAAAATGCAAGAAGGGCTTTTGCACTTGCCAGAAGCTCAGCTCTATCCTCACCAGTCTTGGAGGTAAAGGTAAAGGGACCCCTGACCATTAGGTCCAGTCGTGGCCGACTCTGGGGTTGCGGCGCTCATCTCACTTTATTGGCCAAGGGAGCCGGCGTTTGACTGCAGACAGCTTCCGGGTCATGTGGCCAACATGACTAAGCCACTTCTGGCGAACCAGAGCAGTGCATGGATACGCCATTTACCTTCCCACCGGAGTAGTACCTATTTATTTACTTGCACTTTGACGTGCTTTCGAACTGCTAGGTTGGCAGGAGCAGGACCGAGCAACAGGAGCTCACCCTGTCGCGGGGATTTGAACCGCCGACCTTCTGATCGGCAAGTCCTAGACTCTGTGGTTTAACCCACAGCACCACCCACATCCTCACCAGTCTTGGAAGGATCCTTTAAAAAAGTCCCATATGCCCAGAGATTTTGCACCTGCCCATTGGGGGATATAGGAAGCTCCAAACACATATCTTTTAGATGTCCCTTTTACAATGATGCACGTAGAGAAACCATTGACCCCCTGCTGGTGAGGCATGCTGACCTCCCAGTAAAGCAAAAGTTCGATCTTTTCCTGTTAGGCAAAGATCACAAGATGACCTGGATGGTTGCCAGATTCTGCGCAAAGATCTGTAGGCGCAGACCATCCCCCGATCCAAACTAGTTTGTTAAGAAAATTCCCAAAGTCGGATCCACGGGCAACTCTGGTTCATTTCTCTATGGTAGTCTATCTTTATGTGTTTATATGCCTACCACATTTTTAAACTTAAAATCCATTGTTGTATATTGTTTTAAATGGTTGTTTTGCTTTTGGGATTGTAGGTCCATTTGTGTTTCACAAGCTGGTCTCTGACCATAATAAAAAATTATTCTTTATTATTAACCCCAGCACAATCCTTACCACGTCTACTCAAAAGTAGCTCACATTGAATTCAGTGGGGTTTACTTCAGGTGAATGAGATTAGGATTGCATCTTTACTCCTGGAAAAGTTAGCATAGGATGCTGGGCAGGACCAGATTCAAATCAGACTAAGAATTAAATGAATAAACTGTAGCCCAGTAAAAATTAATCTTAACCACCAACACATTTAATGGCATCATAAACTGCAGACCCACGTCTGTATTTCGCTTCATAAATTATTTGAGAGATAAAATGTATAATATGCCATTCTCTGCAAATGATAAAGGTTTTTTTTAAAAAGCTGTTATGTGCACTTTTATTATCATCATAGTCACTGAAATTGTTTAATGTGCATGCCTATGGAGATCTTGTAGCTGTGCTGCTGCTGGATGTGCAGAGAGAGAGAGAACGAGAGAGAGAGACGAGTTGGTGGGCAGGTACAAGTGCTGTCGCTGAAAGCCACAAACTCATTAACTCATGTGATGTGTGTGCACATGCACAACATTACATTGCTATGAGTGGGTGGGGTGTTGTTGTTGTTGTTTAGTCGTTTAGACGTGTCCGACTCTTTGTGACCCCATGGACCAGAACACGCTAGGCACTCCTGTCTTCCACTGCCTCCCGCAGGTTGGTCAAACTCATGCTGGTAGCTTTGAGAACACTGTCCAACCATCTCATCCTCTGTCGTCCCCTTCTCCTTGTACCCTCCATCTTTCCCAACATCAGGGTCTTTTCCAGGGAGTTTTCTCTTCTCATGAGGTGGCCAAAGTATTGGAGCCTCAGCTTCAGGATCTGTCCTTCTAGTGAGCATCCAGGGCTGATTTCCTTAAGAATGGATAGGTTTGGTCTTCTTGCAGTCCATGGGACTCTCAAGAGTCTCCTCCAGCACCATAATTCAAAGGCATCAATTCTTCGGCGATCAGCCTTCTTTATGGTCCAGCTCTCACTTCCATAGATCAAAAGTGGGTGGGGTATTAATCTATATTCCAGAACCCTCCAACCCCTGGATTCAGCAAGTGTTGAAATCTAACCAAGCCTTCTAGTTCCAGGAATAGCCAAACTTCCTTCCTGGTGAAGCGATGGGGGATTAAGGAGCTCTGTGGGAGATGGCAAATGGGTGGGGCCCCCTCCCTCAACAGACAAAGCCTGAGTTGAGAGTTAAAAGTTGCAGTGATGTGACCCAGCAGGTAAGCAGCAAGGTGGAAAGTGAGAGAGACATAGCAATGGTTGATTTCTGTTTCAATCCAAGGCGGTGAATATGGGAGAAACAAGACCCCTTTGGGGTGTTGATGCTGTGAACCCCTCCATCGTAGGCTCAGGTTGTAAGGTAAAGGTAAAGGGACCACTGACCATTAGATCCAGTTGTGGCCGACTCTGGGGTTGCGGCGCTCATCTCGCTTTATTGGCCGAGGGAGCCGGTGTACAGCTTCCGGGTCATGTGGCCAGCATGACTAAGCCGCTTCTGGCAAACCAGAGCAGCACACGGAAATGCCGTTTATCTTCCCACTGGAGCGGTACCTATTTATCTACTTACACTTTGACGTGCTTTCGAACTGCTAGGGTGGCAGGAGCAGGGACCGAGCAATGGGCGCTCACCCTGTCGCGGGCATTCGAACCGCCGACCTTCTGATCGGCAAGTCCTAGGCTCTGTGGTTTAACCCACAGTGCCACCCGCGTCCCTGGCTCAGGGACTGTATCTATGTGTAAATAAGCCATATATCCCAAAGACAGCAGTCTCCGCTGTCCCTCATTCCCAAAAGGAAACACGAACCCTGGAACGCCAGGAACCTTGCACCGCTCTGAGATTGGGCTGGCATGCAGCAATATGGGATGTCTGGGCAGCAGTGAGACAGAAGCAGGAAAACTGGCAGCTTCTGAAATTCCTATTATTATTATTATTATTATTATAATATTTTTATTAGTTTTTTAACAAGCAGTTTCAACAATTATTAAACATACTTTTATATCTTATACACTTTTTTTTTACTTCCATCAATCACATCTGAAAATTTTCCAGTCTTATCACTTAATTTACATTTCTTACTTTCGCTATTAGATTTAAATATTATAACTAATGCCTCTCTTCTTTGCAATGTTTCATATATTTCTCCTTACAAAACTTCTTGTAGTCCTACTAGCGTAATTTGTTGATTACAGTTGCTCTTCAAATAGTTTGTATATTTCTTCCAATCTCTGGTCCCGCAGGTTTCAAATCCTTCCTGTCATTTTATCCAATTCTGGGTAGTCCATTAATTTTGTCTGCCATTCTTGTTTCATCGGTATTTCTTCTTGCTTCCATTTCTGGGCCAACAATACTCTTGCTGCCATTGTTGCATATAAAAACAGTTTAACATCCTGTCTGTTAATATCCTCACTTATAATACTAAGTAAAAATGCTTCTGGTTTTTTTTTTTTTAAATGTATATACAGTTTCTGAAATTCCTAGCTCTGCCCTCCGCCACTGGGGGGCGGAGAGCAGGCGAGGGTAGGGCTGGCACGCGTCTTGGGGGCGTGGCATGCTGCCTGCGGGGGTGTGGTGCCCAGCATGGGCGGGGGAGGGGCAGCCGCGATGGCACCCCACCGGGATTGCGCTGCCTGGGGCGGTGCGTCCCCCCCCCCACTCCTCTTCCTCCGCCAGTGGCTCTGCCTAGTGATGTCTGAAAAGGCGACTTGCCAATCACAGGGGACTACCAGGCAGGCTAGCTCATTTCACAGAAATTGGAGGGGAGGGGGGATGTTATGTACTGAAGTTCTCACCCTGGGCCAGCAGGGGGATACTGTAGATAGTTTTCACTCAGGTCCACATATGCAAATAGGGAATTGAAAGTGATGTTCAGTGATTGGACAGTTACAGAAAGTTGTTACTGTTGCTTTGTAGTTGAGCTCTATATAAGCAGGCTGGCTGAACCCTTCAGTTCAGTTCTGTTCTGGCCTGTGAATAAACAAGAGCTGTCTGAAGAATTGCTGTGTCATCTGATATGTTCACCCACAACTTAACAGGGGACTTCTTTGTTCGGCTTAGGTCTTCTGATGTAATAATAATAATAATAATAATAATAATAATAACAACAACAACTTTTATTTATACCCCGCCCTCCCCGGCCAGATCCGGGCTCAGGGCGGCTAACACCAGTGAAATTACCGTTAAAACATAATGGGGGGGGGGGCAATTTAAAATACAGGTTAAAATGCAGTTTAAAATGCAGCCTCGTTTTAAAAGTAGCCCATAGATCAAAACCATAAGGGGAGGGAAACATAAGGGTCAGACTGAGTCCAAACCAAAGGCAAGGCAGAACAGCTCTGTCTTGCAGGCCCTGCGGAAAGATGTCAAGTCCCGCAGGGCCCTAGTCTCTTGTGACAGAGCGTTCCACCAAGTCGGGGCCAGTACTGAAAAGGCCCTGGCCCTAGTTGCTACCAATCTAACCACCTTGCGACCTGGGACTTCCAAAATGTTGACATTTGTGGACCTTAAGGTCCTCCGTGGGACATACATGTAGGAACTCATTCTTTTTTAAATTGGAAATTACGAGTCTAGGGCAGCCCACATTTGATCTTCTCTACCCAATTATTGGTGGCGTTGGGCACTGGTACTATCCGATGAATCTCTGCCTGTGGATCCTCTTGCCAGGTTGGTGGAAAATACATGCTGTTTCTTCATGATCACATGCACATTTTTTAAAAACTATCTCGGGGGAGGGCTGCTAATCCCTGGGGTTCAGCAAGTGTTATTTCCCTTTCTAAAACCTGATTGCCTTGCCACACAGTTACACGCCGGAAGCCTTTTGACAGCTATCATTCAGCCAAGGGAGTGAGGCATTAGATGATAGTGATAAATTGCCTATCCTGTTAGCTGTGTCCGGGGTTAGAGCAGGGCAACTGTTTGCCTGAAGCATCCACCCTTACCTCATAATAGGAAATGCACTGTGTTACCCTTTAAAGCACAAGGGAGCTGTAGAGAAAAAGTATTCCTGGTTGACTGGAAAGTTGTAAAGTGCAGGGGAGGCAAAATTTGCAAAACAGAATGGCGGGGGGATGTTACTTTAAACTAGTGAATTTTGGGGGCCCATTAATAATTCTCTGTTCAAATCATTAAGGCTGTTGGCCTATGGCATCTTTCTCTTCTTTCATTTCTTTTAAAAACATTATTTATACTTTTTGAAATTTATACATTTCATTAATTTTACAATCATTTTAACATTTCAAGGTTTGACTTCCTTCCCCTTCTTTCTGTGGTTCTTTATTTTATAATAACTTCTGCATATCCGAATTCATTTAAATTGCTAATTTTATTACAGTGGTACCTCAGGTTACATACGCTTCAGGTTACATACGCTTCAGGTTACATACGCTTCAGGTTACAGACTCCGCTAACCCAGAAATATTGCTTCAGGTTAAGAACTTTGCTTCAGGATGAGAACAGAAATCGTGCTCCGGCGGCGCAGCAGCAGCAGGAGCCCCATTAGCTAAAGTGGTGCTTCAGGTTAAGAACAGTTTCAGGTTAAGTACGGACCTCCGGAACGAATTAAGTACTTAACCTGAGGTACCACTGTATCTGCTTTAAATAAATACTCCTATGAAACTGCAGGTTATCACAATAATCCTGCCAATGCTTTTATCTGTTTGCAATTTATCTGTAAATATTCAATAAACCATTTCCATTCTTTTATAAAAGAAAGATTGTTATCTTGATTTCTTATTCTTCCGGTATGTTTCACCATTTCTGCAAATTCCATAAGTTTTTGTATCCGTTCTTCCTTTACTGGGACTTCTGCTTCTTTCCGTTTGGGAGCAAGTAACATTCTTGCTGCTGTAGTCACATACATAAATCAATTTCTATACACTTTAGGTAGTTCTGTCCCAATAAGAAAAGCTTCTGGGTTTGTTTTTTTACAAAGGTTATTTTAAACATCCTTTTCAATTCATTACTGTATATATCATGTCTCTTCTTTCAAATCCTTTCTCAGATTCATAAAAAGAGTCTGTTAGATCAGGCCAATAGCTCATCTGGCCCATTCCTAAATTCTGAAACCTCTTGCAGGAAACCTTTGGCTTAATTCTAAAACCTCCATTCTCGCCACTGACTGAAATGAAGCCTAAGTACATGTCTTCTTCTTTGGCGATCACTCGTAGCCGAGTAAGATTGTCTTCTATAAACATGGTTTTAACAATGAGTCCGTAAGTGACTGTGGAGGCCAATTCTGGATCCACACGTCCTTCCACAGTGGGGACATTGGTTTGCGGGCAGAAGTTGATCACGGTGTGGATTTGCCAAGCATGCCCTCATCTTAGCATGTTTCTCCCTTGTGTCCTGAGTTCAAGTGTCTTCAAAGCCCATGACACCTTTGGTAAAGGCTGTTCTCCAATTACGTGTAAGTACATGTAACTGCATGTGATCGTGTCCATCCTTGCAGTAATCTTCAGCAACCTTTGCCTCCTCACCCTTGACCTGGCTCAAGTAGAAATTTAGATGACAACAGTGCCGGATTTATGTATAAGCTAAACAAGCTATAGCTTAGGGCCCCATTCTCTTGGGGGCCCCCAAAAAAATTAAAGGAAAAAACCTGGATGTACATTTCCAAAATATAAGATAAAAAACAAATAAAATAAAACCTACATACAGCAACAGTGTTTTGTGTTCTGTAGGCTCCTATGATGTAAGTAATGGGCCCTGCCTGCTAGCCTGCTCCCTAAAATATCACTGGTTTGTTCATTTCTATATATAGGGTGCCTACATTCTGCATGTGCCAATGGCTTTAGATACCTATTAGATCCATAAATGACCATATAGCATATATTCAACCCAATAAACAGTGAAAATTTGTTGTTGACAAAGGACAGCTGGACATATAAAGGGCCCCATTACTTTCACTAGCTTAGGGCCTCATCAAACCTAAATTCAGCGCTGGATGGCAACCTTATGTTCCGGGGGGAGGGAATCAAACTTATTCAGTATGGACGTATCCATAAGTCCAAACTTTGGACTTATCGAATATAGAGCATTCATGGAAAGCAGGCATGCAAAAATAGAATTAATAATAATAATAATAATAATAATAATAATAATAATAGCTTTAGGGCCTCAGCCAGATCCCACTACCATGTGAAGGACCTTAATATCTGATGTGAAGCCTACTTTTATTTCCCAAAAGACTTGCTCAAAGGGCACCTGATGGGTATGAGGCACAAAACCAGCAATATCCTTGTCAAAAACCCCACACGAAAGCAACAGATCCATCCATTCATATGTTTCTGTTAAAGTCAGTGGTAACTAAAAGTGGTTGGGCAGCTTGAAAATCCAATCATGAATTAAAGAAGCAGGGTAGCCTTGTTCCTATAACAAACACCCATAGGATTTTCATGCCTGACAGCAGAGTTCCACCTGTACAAGGTTGAAAGCAAGGCATGGAATGAGAAAAAAACGTCGGGCTGACAGCCATACCTGTTGGCATAAGCTTACAGGTGTAATTTTTCAAAACGGCCACTTCACCTTTCTGCAGCACCCGGCTCACAAACCATGGTACCTACATCCATAAAATTCATGTCCAATTTTTTGTTTCTTTGAGTGCAATAAAAGCATTGGGCAACATCCTTAAAGTTGTATTGAGTGAACATTTTGTAGTGAACTATGGGTTAAACCACAGAGCCTAGGGCTTGCTGATCAGAAGGTCGGCGGTTCGAATCCCCGTGACGGGCTGAGCTCCCGTTGTTCGGTCCCTGCTCCTGCCAACCTAGCAGTTTGAAAGCACGAAGTGCAAGTAGATAAATAGGCAGGAAGGTAAACAGCATTTCCGTGTGCTGCTCTGGTTCGCCAGAAGCGGCTTAGTCATGCTGGCCACATGACCTGGAAGCTGTACGCCGGCTCCCTTGGCCAATAAAGCAAGATGAGCACCGCAACCTCAGAGTCGTCCGCGACTGGAACTATTGATCAGGGGTCTCTTTACTTTTACCTCTATTGAATTGTGGGCAAAGGTAACGGAATCTGTATCTTCCCAAGTGGAAGTTTTTGCAGCTTATACTATGTTATACATAACTATCTTTTGCTTTCCTGGTTGTGACCATGTACACCCTCCAGAAGTGACTTTTTTGTGGTCATGGTGGACGAGGGAGCCTTCTGGTCAGATTCTAAAGGAAAGGGTTTTTTTGAGGGAATTTAGAGATTGAAAAGAGGAAATAGATTCTCTGGAGAGAATCTGAGCTATCAAGACAGGGCATAATATAGTCCCTTTAATAAACCTTCATAGGAATTTCATGCCTGATAGTAATTTTATCTGCATGAGGCAGAATCCTCTTTCTTCTACTGTGATACACATCAGGCATTAAAAAGGATTAGCTTTCTGGGGGATCCAACAGGGACTACACTTAGTAAATCATTGTCTCTGATCAGTAATGGACTGGATAGGAGCCAATAAACTGAAGCTCAGTCTCAATGAGATAGTAAGTGGGTATTTCATCTCTACTGCCAGATGCTGTTCATAGATTCCCTCTGAAAAACCAAATAGGATGTTTGGAGGTGCTCTTACACCTGTTCTTACCCTTGGAGACCCCTGTGGCCTCTGTATCTCAAAGCACCTTTCACCAGTTCAGCCCTCCTGGGCAGAGAAAGCCTTACCATAATTAATCACTGGTAAGAGTCCCATGGACTGCAAGAAGATCAAACCTATCCATTCTGAAGGAAATCAGCCCTGAGTGCTCACTAGAAGGACAGATCGTGAAGCTGAGGCTCCAATACTTTGGCCACCTCATGAGAAGAGAAGACTCTCTGGAAAAGACCCTGATGTTGGGAAAGATGGAGGGCACAAGGAGAAGGGGAGGACAGAGGACAAGATGGTTGGATAGTGTTCTTGAAGCTATCAGCATGAGTTTGACTAAACTGCGGGAGGCAGTGGAAGACAGAAGTGCCTGGCGTGCTCTTTTCCATGGGGTTACAAAGAGTCAGACATGACTAAACGACTGAACAACAACAACAATAACTTGTTTAGACAATGGCTGTGGATTGTGCATGGCCCTTCTTCTCAACTTTCATTGCTCCTAATAAACCCACCACTTCTGAAGATACTTGGCTGTCAGATTGCAACACCCTTTTCTTCCATGTTTACTGCCATGTCTGGCTGCCTAATTCATTCCCGGTCATGCCTCCTACCTCATATAGGTGGAAATTGTCATTGGAGCTAATGAAAGTATTTATTGTTATTATTTGAAGAAAAAAATATGGAACACTGCCTTCTCTAGGTGGCAGATGGTTGTTGAAAGGACCGTGAGTGAGAGGCAGGGAAGTGAAGATCTCAGAGAGTGAGAGACTGGGAGGAGAAGAAAAAGATCGCAGGTGAGATCTGGAAGGATCCACCACTTTCTGTGGGGGAGAAGTGTTAAGAGCTACTTTTGAGAGAGAACTCTTCTTCTTCTTCTTCTTCTTCTTCTTCTTCTTCTTCTTCTTCTTCTTCTCTTTTTGGTTTCCCCCCCTCTTTTTGTTTTTAATTAGTTTTTTTATCTTACTGTATTATGAAAAAGCATTAATAAAGCCTTATGGGAGAAGAGAATATTGTCTTCTACTATGTTATACTGGAATATCATGGGGTGTGCCCATTTATTTTAAAGTAAAGCCTAATTTTATTTCTGATGGCGACCAAAGAAGGAATTGTATTTAGAAATGTGGTGTGTGTTTTTCCCTTTTTGAGGAGAAACATGGCTGTACCTCTAAACAACCCCCTTTAAATATGGGTTTGTTTCATGGTAGATATGTGACATAACTTTGTAATAATATCCCTTATAAATAAATGTCAGTTTCTGCCACAGGGGTGTGTAAGCATTTCATAAATTACCTACTGAGTGGATCAATCCCTGTGGTTTGCGATTGCAATTTGGCATAATCTATATTTTATGAGGTAGCGGCAGTTGCGTCTTAATCTATTGTAAAAATACAATAGCTATAGCTGTTAGCTGGGGGAGGGGAGGGAGTTATTTGTGCAGAAATATATTAGTTTCCTTTTTTCTTTAGGAAGTTTTAAGGGCAGACAATCCATTGAATTTATTGGATGTTTGACCTAAAGGATTTTAAGATTGGAAACACTACAATGGAGCATGCATGTGAATGGATATAACACGTAATATGCACATGAATGGATACAGCATCAGGAATTTAATAGTCTACCTGAGTTAATGCAAATATGAATCTTATTGGCACAAAGAGTAGATGAACGGCTGGACTATATCATTTCAGATTGTAAGTGCTCACACAATTGAATGCTTCTTCATATTAAAAAAGACAAGGAAGGGGAATATATATATATATATATATATATATATATATATATACACACTCATATAGAAAACCTGATGTCAGGGAGATGAATTCCAATCAATTCAACATTAGTTACTTGAAGTAGATCCATTGGAATCAATGGACTAGAGTAGCCTAGTTTCAGTGGGTCTACTCTATAGTTTAGTTGGACATCACCAGCATTTTGCCTTCTGTTGTTGAAGGTTAAAAATGCTCTTATTAAATGCTAGAATTGGATGAAGTAGCTGCATGAATGTAATTGCGTTGTGCAGATTGGGTATCTTGAACTACACTTTTTGATTGCCTTGTGCGGTCCTTCATTTACACATTGATCAACATTATTCACAGTTAATTATGAGAATTGGCTGCCTACTGAGGCTTGTTGTGGTTGTTACTTTTCCAAAAAAAGAGTTCAGTTTATTTTTAACAGTGAGAAAACAGATAGGGGTCTTGAAGTACCATGATAGGAAGAATAATGTTGTATTGCTCAAGCAAGATGGAGTTGAGAAATAATGTATTTATAGGAGTGCATTAAGACCAATTTAGAAAAGGTTGATTAGATAAAGCAATTTTCATCCAAGCAAGCCTAAACCATTTCCTTATTTCATTGAATCAGCAACCATGTGCTCGTACAAGCACAATAAATGTATACTCCGATCAGCTTTTCCTTGAGCTACATTTAGTGTTCTCTGCTTGTTGTCAGGATACATTGTTAGTGTAAGTTGTTTTTAAGAGTGCTTCCTTCCAATCATTACGTTTTGCCTGGGCACCCAAAGGAAGATCAGAAGATGAAAGCATGACTTGTGTTGAAGACAAAACACAAGGTGGAAGGTAAATGTTTTGTTTTGAGCAAAGAGCTTGATACTAACCAATACAGTGGTACTTTGGTTTATGAACTTAATCCGTTCCAGAAGTCTGTTCTTAAACCAAAACTGTTCTTAAACCAAGGAGCACTTTCCCTAATGAGGCCTCCCGCTACCAGTGCCCTTCCACCGTTCGGATTCCGTTCTTAGACCAAGGTAAAGTTCTCAAACCAAGACACTATTTCTGGTTTTGCAGAATTTGTAAACCAAATTGTTCTTAAACAGGACTGTTCTTAAACCAAGGTACCACTGTACAAGCAAATATCCCCCCCCCCTATTGCACCATCTGAGCAAACATGTCTCATCTACCCATGACTCATAAGTGAATTAAATGAAAGATGGTGATAGTTTGCCACCAAATTTGTAGCAACCCACAGCATCAAAAACAGCAGGGTACCACTTCTGTGCACTATCCTAACATGGGGGAGACTGGATAGGAATAGATAGACAGATGATAGATGAGAGATGATAGATAGATAGATAGATAGATAGATAGATAGATAGATAGATAGATATAAACTTTATTTGCACTAGCCATAACAATAAGATAAAATATATAGGGGATAGAGCTAAATAGTTAGCTATACAAAATACATTCTGGAGATTTACATCAATACAAATAACCAAGCTGATAGCCACAGATAAAACAATAGGCTTTCTTTTGATTAAAAAACAAAAAGCTGAGGAATGTTAGAGAGCTAATTAAGTAATAGTTCTTATTCTAATTGCCCCTGCTAATTTTTTTTGCAGTTTTTGCTGTCCCCTGGTTATCTTGATCCGCCAGAATAAAAGACACCGTAGCAATGGTTGAGCAACCTGGACAGAAATTGCTTGGCGTTTGTGGAGTGACTGAAATAGTTTTTCTCTATCAGCCTACCACACCTCCAGCCTTTGTGCTTTTGCAAACTTTATTTGGCTGTCCGCTCCTTCCTCTGTCATGCTCACCTCTTCCTTCCAGCTCCCCATAATAACAACTTTTGTCCTTGGGCTGGAATTTCCCATGAAAAACAAGGAAAGCTCCAAACTGTAACAGGTTGGAGAGACAGATCTGCTTCTCACCTTCCCCAGAAGCATAACAGAAAGGGAAAGGGTAGTCTTCCATGACCTTCTTCTGCCATTTCCCTATTTTCTCCCCTCTCACTAGATTTTCAGCTAAGGGTGATTGCTCTCTCAACTTAGTCCTTCTTTCATTCACTGGAGGTTTATAGATTTTCTGAATCTCATCCTTCTTTCATCCTTTACTAATCCTTTACACTCCCCACAAGTTATTCTCTAGTCTACACACACACACACACACACTTGTCCCCTCTGTTGCTGTCCTCACCCAAGCACAGTTTAGTGAAACTGGCTTTCTAGCCAGACATACCACCCATTGCTAGCTTCCTAGTGTGGCAGGTGCCTGGTTTTCTTGTAGTAGCAGGGATGCCAAATCATTGTCTTTGCAAAAGGTGGGTGCGGCAGTATCTTGCAGGGGAGCAACAGAAAACCCTGCTTTATTCCTTTTTAAAAAGTATATAATAGGGACGCGGGTGGTGCTGTGGGTTAAACCACAGAGCCTAGGACTTGCCGATCAGAAGGTCGGCGGTTTGAATCCCCACGACGGGGTGAGCTCCCATCGCTCGGTCCCTGCTCCTGCCAACCTAGCAGTTTGAAAGCACGTCAAAGTGCAAATAGATAAATAGGTACCGCTCCAGCGGGAAGGTAAACTGTGTTTCCATGCACTGCTCTGGTTTGCCAGAAGCGGCTTAGTCATGCTGGCCACATGACCTGGAAGCTGTCTGCGGACAAACGCTGGCTCCCTCGGCCAATAAAGCGAGATGAGCGCTGCAACCCCAGAGTCGGCCACGACTGGACCTAATGGTCAGGGGTCCCTTTACCTTTACCTAGCATACAGAAGCAGATCTGCACGAACAGTGTTTCTCCAGTCTGACAAGTGGGATCATCTTTAGAATGGTCCTGGTTGCGGGCAGCCCGGTTCCTCCCCCCACCCTGGCGTGGGCAGAGTAGCGCTTTCATGCCAGGGTGGCATCACAATCACCCCAGGCCTATTGGCCAATCATTTTGAGAGGGGGGGTTGTGGGGGGGTGTTAAAAGCGGCAGCGCGACGTGGGCCGTGCACCTGCTTCACGCTGCCGAATACCCGCCCACCTGCCCTGTAATTTTATGTGTTCTCTGGTCTTGCTTTGGATGTTGGTTGGTCGCCTGTCTTGGGTCAGGGGCCCGGTAGGAATTTTTCCATTTGGCAAATTGGCATGGGCCACTTGGTTTTCGCATACCTCTTAGCAATTGCCACAACTTTGTAAGGTTTTGCGGTTAGGCATTGGCTCATTGATTTGTGGGGGAGGGGAGGTCAGTCATCACCTGCCCCTCCATTGACCAAGGGTATTCTGTTAAAGGAAGCCAGGGCCTGGTTCCTGTCCAAAGTCCGCTTGAGGGGCTAGGGCCATGTCAGGCCTCTCGGGACACCAAGGAAAGCTACAGATGGTTTCCCCCTGATGTGGCTTCCTATTGGAGTGGTTTACCCTTATTGACGACATGCAAAGCGGGCAGGAGTCCGATATAGTCTGTGCCAATGCCTAAGCCAATACCGATCACATTTCTGTAATTCAATAAAGTTGTGGCCTAAAATTTGCCAATAACCTTAAACTAAATATTCTGCGTCGGTGTGAAATTATTTTAACAAGGCTGGGCTGGGGGCCTTGCCACACAACTAGTTCCGAGCAACTATCTAAATGTTTTACATAATAAAATGATCTGTTCTGAATTGGTTTAGGCTGTCATCCATCATGTCTAACTATTAATGCTGGATGTGGGATGTCCTTGCGGGCCTTGAAGGGTCTGGCTTGCTGATGAATTTACGTATAAAATTGCTGATGCACAACATCCTTGCATGGGTTAAAGAAAGCAATGGGGCTTTATCTTTCGCCGTGGCACTCGTGATGTTGCTTAGTCAAGCAGCAATATTTGGCATTCCGTTCACATTCTGCTACTGCCACTAAAGCGGCCTGAAGCAAGAGGCAAAAGAAGCGCACTAAATTGAGCACTTAAATCACTAGTCCTTTGGCTCCATGGCAGATTTAACGAGCATCCTGGAACGAATGCCGTGAAATAATATACTGTCAAACCTGACACAGCAGAATGGCACTGCTTCCAATCACACAATAGTCCAGGTGACCATGCAATTACAATTAACCTCCTGCTTGCTTATACCTAATGAGAAATGATCATATGAATGATAAACCCAGGAAAGTAACGTGGCCACAGGAAAGTGATCTTTCAACCTTATGGAGGCGGTGGAGGGTTGGTGGGTGTTTTTTTTGGTATATGTGTTTTGAATAACTTTGGAAAGAGCCAAAGGAATATGAATTTCCATTCTTTCCCTGTCACCCATGGCAAATGGTAGATCACATATACACTGAGCTGTCTGTTAGCAATTTCCCCCCAAACAAAAGTGCTCCTCAAATGCTAAAGGGTACATGAAAGATTTATAAAAACATTATGGAGAGATTGTAGAGAGATCCCCCCCCCCCACAAAAGCACTATAGTTTTTGAGATTACTCTTTGAAAATTATGACAGTAGGTTCAGGACCAGCAAAGGGAACTTTTTTATTTCACACTGCATTTTATGGGTGTGGCGATCACACAGGGTCCCCGGACGTTTGACGGTCTATTGATCCCTGTGCCACCACTGTGATTGCCTTCCCGCTGCCACCAACCCGTTTCTCTCGGGTGCACACGGAGTCCAGACAGTTGTTAACGTTAACAAATAATCAAGTTTATTTTATAGGCATGAACAAGTTTATGGTTTCAGTTAATTCTTCTTGGCAGTTTCTTAATCTTAGTTTCTTTACTGACCTATATGTTCCTAACACTTCAAACTGATTATCCCACCTATCTATCTGACTCCACTTAACAGTTCCTCTCACTCTCTCACAACACAACTCGACCAACCCACAGACTTATCCTCCCTCTTCCTTCTCCAACTCCCAACTCTCAACTGACTTCCACACAACTCCAACTCACTCTAACGCCTCCCCTCGGGTTCCCACTGGCCAATCACTTCACACTCATTTAGCCCTTTCCTTATGACCCACCTAGGAGGCAAACGCCACAAGGGGTTTCAGTACCATAAATTGTGGCAGTGGTGACTCTGCTGGGCTAGTCAGAACCACAGACTCATTAACCATTGCTCACAAGGCTTAACCCAAATTGACAACCCAGCAGGGCGGCGCTGTGAAGGGGTGTGTGACGCTGGCTGCCGCTCCTCCTCCCTCTCCCTCAGTCCGCCCTTCCTTCCTTCTCCACGTCCCTTTTTCATGCTGCTTCCTTGTGTGCTTTCTTCATCCCCACCTGCCTTCCTCCCTCATTCCTCCCATGGTGTTCAGGCGGTTGTTGCAGTGGCCGTGGCCACAGCTTGCAGGTTGGTGGGCGGCTCTGTCTTCTTCTCCGTGGTGCCTCTCAGGAAGCAGCAGCAGGTGGTGGTGGGCAAAAGTCCTGGCAATACCCCGGTTCCCCTACCTCCACCCGCAGTTCTTCCGCCGGGGCTGCTGCCAACGCAGCCTCCTACCCCGCCATGGTGCCTGGCTAACTGGAGAAGCCTAACTGTGGCTATTGGGATGACAACTGGGACAGATAAAGTGAAGCATCTTCAGGCCTCTTTGCTGGCAGGCGAAAATCGTCCACCCCACCCCCCAAATATAGTCTGGCCCCCCACAAGGTCTGAGGGACAGTGGACTGGCCCCCTGCTGAAAAAGTTTGCTGAGCCCTGCCCTGGAATCTCGAGGGAAGAATGGAGGAGCTCCCCTGAAGTTTGGAGCATGCCATGCAAATTCCTGGTGGTTATGACATTGCTGCTTCTCCTTCTAATCTCACTGTCATACCGAGAGGCCGAGCAGTTCTCATTTGATTGTTTCCTCTCAGTTCTTTGTCCTCCTCCAGCCTTGGCTCTGAGACAACCCTCACTCTTGAAGAATCCACACACACACATTAATATTATTGACACATTAGCTAAAACAACAGACTGGTGTGTAACTGCTTTCCTGGCTACCTACAGATTTTCTTCCAGGTGTCCAGACTGGAAACATCACTAAGACTGAAGGTTTTTTGTGTGTGTTTCTTTTTACTAACATAGATGTATCTGGGCAGGCGGACCAGAAATTATTATGTACTTATTTACGATGTTGGGAAAGAGTCAGCCATGGACTACTGATTGATTTATTGTGGTTTCTTAATTCGGATGATGGAGTCTTCAGAGTCTTCATTTCCCATTTCAACAATGTTGTGATGATCGCAGGGGATCATTTTATTGCTTCAAATTGTTTAGGATTTCTTAGCTTGAGAATCAATCTTGATTGAACGGGGTTCAGCTGATTGCTCTTGGAAATCAAAATAGCCCATTACATTCCTTGAAAATGAACCCAGATAGAAGTCTTTCTCTGCTCTCCAGCTGTTTTTCTTCTGTCTCCCCTCTCCCTCTTCTTTCTCTGAGTCTTTTTCTTTCTCTTAAGTAACTGGGGATCATGATCTACAAACTGCAAGCCTGAGCTATGGTGCAACACTATTCACTATTCTCCACTATTCACTATTCTTCCTTGGACTTCCAAGTGTCAACTTGATGGGTTGTCGCAGGGGTGCCATCTAGAATAAAATGTTGTGGGGGCTCAGGTAAGCCCCACCCTTCATAATTGATCACATGATGTAACACACAAACCATTTGAATGGGAATGCCCATCAACTTTGTGGGGCCCGCCCCCTCAATTATTTTATTGTGGGGACCGAAGCCCCCACAGCCCCTAGGAGATGGCTCCTATGGCTTGCCGTATAGAAGTACAGTGGTACCTCAGGATGTGAACGGGATCCATTCCAGAGCCCCATTTGCATCCCGAACAGAACGCAAGACGCGACATCATCTGCGTGCGACATCATTTTGAGCGTCTGTGCATGTGCAAGCGGCAAAACCCAGAAGTAACGCACTCCATTACTTCCGGGTTGCCGCGGAGCACAACTCGAACGCGTTCAACCCGAAGCACATTCAATTCGAGGTATGACTGTACCACCATACTATTTTCAGCCAGTTTTGTTTTTGTTTTGTTTTTTGGAGGGGAAAAGAAGGGTCTCCCAGCTTCCTCAACCGCCCAAGAAGATAGATACCTTGTCAAATTAATACTTGCAAAGGTGGAGTTCTCAGGGGAAGATTCATGATCCTCATAATGCTATAACAAGCAGAATCAATATGTCAAGCACAGGTATTGCAGCGCTTTCCTGTCGCAGGAGCTAATATATTGGCAGTGGAATTCTCGCATACTGTTTAGCCACTTATTTTGTTAATGGTCTCCTTATTAAAGTGGTTGGCTGACGTCCTCGTGTGATGTTATATTTCTTAACCCCAGCAGTGAAAGAAATGTAGAATGTGCTTGGCTCTGCAGCTATGAATTTTTTCAGCTCGAAAGTTCAGAAAGGTAGATGGGTGGCTTTTCTGTCTGAAGTATTCAAATATTTAGAGTTGCAATGCTTTGCTGTCTGATTCTGTGCCTGAAAGCTCAAGGTTTATATCTTTTAAAACGAAGATATCTCTGTATGCACCCCTGCCCCGGGGGCAAAATAAATTGCGTGTGGTGGGTATTGCATCTTAAATCCTAATGTTGGAACCATCTGCAAATGTTTGATATTGGATCTGCTTGCTATGAATGTGAGGACAACAAAGCTTTAATTCCTTCAATCGTTTGTGCTAAGTCACACCTATTTAAAGTAAACAAGTGTGCATTGGTAGAAAGTTGGTATATACAACACAACTGAATAAAAGTTGTTATTCTGATTTGAGATGAGAGGAAATAATCTGTATAGTTTTCATTTTGTTTTTATCGGGAGAAGAGATGGTCTCTGTTTTTTAATGTCTTCTTCTGTGTTCCTTCAATGTTTTCTCTAATGTCCAGGACTTGAGTGAAAAATAATATGGCAGCTCAAACTCCTGCCCTTATTTGTGTTCAGCTCATTCTTTTGCAATAAATTAGGTTGACTTTTAGGGCAGTCTTGCAGTTCCAGGACAATTGTAAAGAGGTTGAAAAAGCTAGTTGACTGTGTGGGTGGCAACAGTGGTGGCCAAAACTCACATGTCTCTCTACCACATAATGAACCCAGAATAATGGAAATGATGGTCCCTTGTATTATTCCTGTGGGGAAAAACCTAGTGGAGCATAGTGCTCTGGCTACTACTGCCACCACCAACGGGAGTCAGTTGACTTTGTCAACTGTGTTGTTGTTGTTTAAAACAATTTTATTATTTTTAAAAATCTGAGGGGTAGGGAAGAGCAGAAGCAATATCTTGGCAAGCAAAATCACCCCCTGAACCAAATTGCTTGGTGTAAACCAGTAATCTGAGGAGATGAGGAGTTCTCCAGAGCCGCTGTATTTGAAGAAGTGAGGGATGTGGAGACCCCACTTTTCCCTGAGGTGGTGAGATTGGTGCTCATCTATACCTCCCCACCAAATCCTCTAAGCATGCACAAAGAATATGAGTGGCAGCCAGGCCTCTGAATTAGCAGCCTCGATTACCCACAATCCACCTGGTTGCAGAGAACCTTATCCATGCATGATTAGAGCAGGAGACATCACAGCAGGCCCACTGCAATATACCATTGGTAGCATTTAACACACTAAACAGAACGCACATTTCTGAGGTAGGTAAAAAGGTAAAAGGCCCCTGGACGGTTATGTCCAGCCAAAGGCAACTATGGGGTTGTGGCTCTCATCTTGCTTTCAGGCTGAGGGAGCCGGCGTTTGTCCACAGACAGCTTTCTGGGCCATGTGGCAAGCAGGACCAAACAACTACTGGTGCAGCGGAACACCGTGACAGAAACCAGAGTGCACGGAAGTGCCATTTACCTTCCCACCACAGTGGTACCTATTTATCTACTTGCACTGGCGTGCTTTCAAACTGCTAGGTTGGAAGAAGCTGGCACAGAGCAACGGGAGCTCACTCTGTTGTGGGGATTCGAACCACTGACCTTCTGATCAGGAAGCCCAAGAGGCTCAGTGGTTTAGACCACAGCGCCACCTGCTTCACTTCCTGTTTGCCTGCTACCACCATCTGCCAGTGCAAACTCTGGAAACACACACACACTAAAACATTTATTTCGAATTCCATCACTACAGCCATCTACAGAAACGTAGTCGCTTTATTTAGCCTTCTGATCTTGGCGTGTTTTTGCAGAAATGGCAGACCACCAATAACAGAAGCAGCTTTGCAACAGTAGCACCTTAGCTGTTCGAGTTAGTTAGCTCGTGTCTAAAAATGACTGCTGTTTTGGCACTGCTTTTATTTTAGGGATCCACCCCCCTCACCTTTGTGGTTGCTAATCAAATGAGTAGATAATTCTGATGTGAGGAACTAAGAAAAGAACAGGTGTCTGTAACAGCTTCAAACATTTATTTTAATTAGACGGAGCGTTGTTTTCTCCTTAACTCACTCTTCCTCACCCCCATCCCCTATTTTGTTCCCAAGGGACTGTTATTAAATTGAGTCAAGGTGTCACAATCCTGATAAGTACCTTTTTTATAATGCAGCTGAATAAGAAATGGTGAATTTTTTAAAAGCGGAATAAAGTGAGAGTTTGTGAGAAATTGAACCCCGCAGGATCTGTGCCATTTGGAGGAAAGTCATTTATGGCAGGGAAGGAGGTTTTAAAATGGAATGGACATGCAAGCGCTAATCTTAACAAAACAAAAAAAATCCCAAGGTGTAGCTTAAATTTATGAATAAAATAATGTTGTCACAAGTATGGATTATGATCTTCCAATCAGAAATCAATATATAGAAATCATTCCAAAGACCACTGTAAGGCGGCAGTAGCCAATGGCTTCAAATTATGTCTTTAAAAATCTGCATGGAAGTAAAATGTTCAATCCAAAAAGCAATGTCACAGTGCAATCTGTGCCTACCTGTTCAGAAGTAACTCCTAATGAGTTTAGTGGGACTTGCTTTATGATAAACATGCTTAAGATTAAAGCCTTAGTGAGGTTTATTTCTCAACAGCTGCTACCAAGATATTATTTATTTCTGTTAGGGATAAATAAACAACCCTGGACATTATTAAAAACATAAAGTGTATACTCAATCAATCTAGACCTTGGGTCCCCAGTGTGGCATCTGTGAGTTACTCGCTTTGGTGCCCACCAAATCCCGCTGCCCTTTCTAAAGTTGAATTGTTTTTAAAATGAGGGAGGAGTTTGGCACTTTGGGTTGGGAGTGTCTCCTGTTTGCGGAAGTGTTGGCCAGATTTTTTCCTGTGTTTTCTTTTTTGTGTGTACAGTATAAGTTTTGCCTGGGTTTATTTTGGGGGGGGGGGGAGAGAGAATTTGAGCATTGTCAGTTTTTTTCTTCTGTGAAATGGGTATTTTCTGGTGTCCACCAAAGCTGCTTAAATCAGCCAAGTGGGGGAAATTCCTGCCGTGCCCCTGTCCCAACGACAGACGACACATGACGGCATAGCAAGGTCAGTCGCAAAATGCCCTAAAAGTAGGGAGAGGTGGGCGGGTGTTCCGAATGCAGAAGCCGAAAGAGGAAGCTCTGGGTCACGTGCATGGGTTTATATAGGTCCCTTGATCCATTTGGACTGCGCCCCATTGGCCAGATTGAACCCAACATCGAGGGGCTGACCAGTCTTACCCACACACAACACAGGAGGTCAGTCTCCAGGTCTCACCGCAACACGTGCCCTCTTTTAAGGAGGACACGATTTCTCAACCTGAAGATTAGTAACGATGGGCAAATTTCCCTGAAAGATCACAATGACTGATTGTTGTCATCAGTGTGCAGCCAAAGGGGAATGTTGGATGTAGTCAACATCATGTTAAGGGTTAGCAGGCCTGTCCAGTGTGGTGAATTAACTGAATTCATGTCCCAGAATCCTTTGCAACAGGGGATCCTCAGCAGATTGGTCAATGCAGAAAGGAGTATGTGAAGGCTGGTATCTTAAATACCGCCAAATGGGAAAAACCTTTACCCATCTTGTATTTCCTTCCGTACACTAGGTGATGGGAGCAATTTTAATCTTGCTTCTTTCCGATTTTGAAATCTTAGGTGGTATGAACGTGTGTGTTCCTCTTCGAAACCAATTAGGTGGCACACATATCTCACTGTCATCAGCAAATTGCATTGCTTTCTATCAGGATCTATCAAAGAAATCTCGTGTCTGCTCGTTTACACAGAATAGAACCCCATCAAACTTTTTGTGCTGTAATGATTTTCTGTCCGTCTTGATGAGGCATAATTGGATAAATTCAAGACCGCTTTGAAGGCTAATTATATCCTGTACATTGTAGACCTGGGCTGCCCTTGTTATATATGAGCTTGTGTCTTCGCTTTTATCTCTTTTCTTCTCTGGGGTTTGCGTGCGAGCGGATTGGGTTGCAGCCTTAGAAGAAATTAAATGGAAGGGACACCCGTCTCGTCTGTCAACCCCCTCCCTCCAGCTCCTGTAAATATTAAAACGCAACATGAAACATCTCTATAGATAGGGCCTTATTTAGAGATAGCCTTGGAGTAAATAAAAACAACAACAACAGCGTTTCATGTCAGGAACCATAAAGCACGAGACCCACATTTGAGTAATTTATGTACAGTCCTGCAGAACAAATTCAATTCTGAAAGCACTCTCAGGCTATCTGTAGCTGTGATTTATATTCACTTTAAAGGGCCAGATTTCGGAAGGTATCAACAGCCAGTCAATAGAGCTCAACTCCTGCATGGATGGCTCTTCCATTTCCTCTCTTAAAATTGCCCGTATATATCTTTTGCGGGTTTGTTTCTAGAGCACCTGCGATAATTTGATGCTGCATATAAAACAATATGTGAATGCCCCATTCTCATGTACGGGGAAAGGGATAGAAACCCAGCGGGGTAGTTTCACTCCCATATGATTGAGAACTAGCCGCCAAAGGACATTGCACTGAGTATAGGATAGGCTTTCCATCTAGGTACATCGTAAAATCATCAATAGCTAGCTAAGCTATTGCTGATTTTACGATGTAACTGTATGGAAAGCCCATTATATGAGAATGGGGCAGCGACTACTTCAGTGCAGCAAGTGAGCAAGCAAATGGGAACTTCTGTGGCGCTGAGCCTCGGCTGTCTGTTCACCCCCACACTAGCATCTTCATAATGGAGGAAGCAACAGTGCCTGATCTGAACCAGACTGCATGTCTGATTCCTCCTGGGAGGAAAGGCTAGGGGCAGGTTCTGGTGGTTCTGGAGTGGGTACCAAGATTGGAGTCAAAGCTGGCACAGAAGCTTTGGCTGAAGCAGGTGCAGTCCATGCTGCTGAGTCCAAGCAACTGAGACCTTCCTCAGGAGGTGACTCCTCATTCATAGTTCCCTCCCACTGTCACACACAGCCCAACCCAACCCACTGGGCCGTTCCCAGCGTCGTCATCCAGCAGCTGCTCCATACTGTCCTGATCCGACCAGGCCCTCCGCAATAGCTCTTTGGGACATGACAAATCAGTGTAGAAATGGTTCCAAACCATGATGGAGGCAGCAATGCTTCTGAATAGCAATTTCTGCAAAGAAGAAGAAGAGTTTGGATTTGATATCCCGCTTTATCACTACCCTAAGGAGTCTCAAAGCGGCTAACATTCTCCTTTCCCTTCCTCCCCCACAACAAACACTCTGTGAGGTGAGTGAGGCTGAGAGACTTCTGAGAAGTGTGACTAGCCCAAGGTCACTCAGCAGCTGCATGTGGAGGAGCAGGGAATCAAACCCGGTTCACCAGATTACGAGTCCATTGCTCTTAACCACTACACCATGCTGGCTCTCTCATAGGAGGTGAGAGTGCTTTTGCGCTGGTGTCCTGCTTGTGGGATTCCGACACGCATCTGTTTAGCCACTGTGAGAACAGGATGCTGGGCTATTGCCCTGATCCTTGAGGAAGTCGTCTTCTGTCAGGAGTCCCAGTTCTCATCTTGATAACACAGCAAGCGTAGTTAATTAAACAGGAAGATTTATTGCAAAAACAAGCAGAGTTCACAGGATGGCTTTAACAAGCCGCCAGCCTCGTCAGTCATGATGCCCCTTCTGAAAACTGCTTCTTGCGAGACCAGAAGCAGCTGAACTTTTGCTTCTGACATCTTTTGTTTTGGTTCCTGTCTCTGAGACCTCCCATTCGCCGAGACCTTGGACTGGGAGGGTCAGCTGCCGCCTCTTCCCCATTCTCTGAGAGGCTGTCTCTTAGCTCTTTCCTGCCTGATAAACTGCTTCCTTCTCTTTTCGTGGCATTTTGCACTTCTTGATAGCAGGTTCTGGTTCACTCTCAGGCATTCTCTTATCAGCTGGCATTCCAAGGGACGGGAGAGTTGACACTAGCCTTCACTCATCCTGCCTGGCAGTTAACCCTCTCTGTTTCTGGCTGGTTCCTTCAGCTGACTGCAAACCTTCCCTGGGGGCTGGCTTATTCGTGACACCTTCAGTTATTAATTTAATTACAGTGATACCTCGGGTTACAGATGCTTCAGGTTACAGACTCTGCTAACCCAGAAATAGTACCTCAGGTTAAGAATTTTGCTTCATGTTTAGAAAAGAAATCGTGCTCCGGCAGCACGGCGGCAGCGGGAGGCCCTATTAGCTAAAGTGATACCTCAAGTTAAGAACAGTTTCAGGTTAAGAATGGACCTCCAGAACGAATTTAGTTCTTAACCTGAGGTACCACTTTACATTTCCATACACCCAGAGTGGCTGGGGCTGTGTAATCATCATCATCATGACCAGTGTAAATAAAATAAACATCAGCTACATCAGATGTTTTTCACCACAGGACTAAGGCTCCAATCATATACATGATTACATGCAGTAAGTCCCATTAAGCTCAGATGGACTAAACGAAAATGCAGTTGGCAGCAAATATAATCTATAGAACTCTCTTCATATGTAGTAAACTAAGGGAGAAGATAAGAGAATTAAAGATTATAATGCTGTAAACTCTTGTTTAGTGCATACAAATTACAACTCATTGAAACACTTAAAAATCCTTTACATTTCCCCAAGAATTCAATTGGGTGAGTTATTCTAAGAAGGCAACATCTCTCAGGAGGCTATTCTAAAACAAGGCTTTGTATACAACTCAAGCTCAACTCCTTTGGAATATCGGCTTTTAACACAGTTGGAACAACATGCTAATTTAGCCATCAAATGTTAAGTTGACTTTTTCATTTGGAATTTACTATGGTGATTATTGCACCAAAGGGATTCTTTAAAGCATTAAATATATTATTGAAGCATCACATGTGGGTTAATTCTGTGTTTATCTTAACTGCTTGCACCTTGTTATCAACGATGGCTGTGTTGGATCCTATATGGCGGCTGTATACCATTGTAGTATTCCTAGACATGGGTAGTACTGAGTGTCTTTCGTCCTTCGTAGTCTGCATCTTTCGGTGAGAACATGTTGCCAGCGGCGTAGCGTGGGTTATCAGCACCCGGGGCAAGGCAAGTAATTTGCGCCCCCTAACCCGGGGCAAGGCAAATAATTTGCGCCCCCTAACCCGGGGCAAGGCAAGTACAGTAATTTACTCTCCCAAGCAGCAGCAGCAGCGAGGCTTCTCTTTCCCCCGCGCTCTCATGGAGCTGCCTCTTTTCTTTCCTTTTTTCCCTTTCTCCAAGGCTTTTCGCTTTCTCTCCTTAACTGATTCCTCCTCCACACCGCAGCGTTTCCTAGCTGCTTCCCCCCCCTTCCCCTCTCTCTCCTCCTCGCTCTGCTTGCCTTGCCCTGCACCGGCAGCAGCAGGCGCAGCCAGACCCCCGCCAGCCCGCCCGCCCGCCCACCCGGCTTCCTCTCCTTTTTTTGCCCGCGGCAGAAGGCTTCGCTCTCCCCCTTCCGTGACCTCCTCGCCAAGCCGAGCGAGCGCGGGCTCCCTAACCCGTGGATTTTAGTAGGGGCAGAGAGCTGCTAGTGCGAGCGCGCCCCCCGCCCATGTTGCGCCCGGTGCGGCCGGCCCCCCTGGCACCCCCCACGCTACGCCACTGCATGTTGCTAGTATGCATTCAGATTTAATCAAGTTCTGTCACAAAGTAAACAAGTTTTCTGTCATTTCCCCATGCAAGCCAACTGGTAGACGTAAGAAATTCAGATGCTCAAAGCAAGGTTTTGATTCAGATCAGAAGCATAACAGGTTGTGCCCAAAGCCATCAAAGTTGAACTGGCCCACTTTTCGTAGCTCAAAACATTATTCTATAAGTTTCTCAGGCATAATGCTAAATCAGCTGCCAAAAAGTTAGTACAAAGGTCTGGGCTCGTCTCTCTAAGACTATACAATCAAAAACAAACAGTGCATCCAACAGATATTCTCTGCTCTATACCACTGGTAACCCATGAATGCTAAGTGTAGAAAAGTATAATAATGGTCCTTTTTTCTTTCCAACTAAAAAGAAGTAAATCTTCCAGCCACTATTGTGCAGGACAAAAAGCATGAGAATAATAGCTCCCCCACACTTTCAGACAACAAGCTCTCTTGTATAGACGTATTAAATCCTGGAGGCATGTATTTTACAGGGGACACGTCTAGCTTGGAGCAAACTTTGAGGAATCTGTCAGATATGTGGTAATTTGAAATTCTTTGCAGGTTTCTGAGGGATGGGAAAACAAAGAGCAATGAGGTCCCCCCCCTTTTAAAAAAGAATTCATTACAGCACCTTCTCTGCAAATATCCCATTTCCTCTCTAGGCCAATGCACTATTTCAATTTTGGCTAAGGCATTTATTTTTAGGAGAAGAGGCTAGATATTAAAAGCGAAAAACACGTTCAACCATTTCCCTGAAATGCAGCTCTTAAAAAAAAAGCTCAAAAGCAGCATTCTAATGTTTTCAGTGATTTTTTTATAGATGCTTGAAGATTTCTTAGCTGTAACACCTGAAGGCAAAAATTAATGATAAAACTAAGGGGTTGGTATACAACGAAAAGAGAAGAAGAAACTACATTTACGCTGACATTTAAATAACTGAGTGTGCGATTATTTTACCCGACTGAGTCTCAGTTGTAGAAAATGTATCTTGATGAGGGGTGTCGTATTAGGTCAGGCATAGGCAAACTCAGCCCTCCAGATGTTTTGGGACTACAGCTCCCATCATCCCTAGCTAACAGGACCAGTGGTCAGGGATGATGGGAGTTGTAGTCCCAAAACATCTGGAGGGCCGAGTTTGCCTATGCCTGTATTAGATTGTTGGGGGAAAGCCAAATAAAGAACTTATTTATGTACACTACAACAGCAGCAAGAGTCTTGATAGCACAAGTATGGAAGAATGAGGAAATTCCAACGAAAGAACAGTGGCAAGAAAAAATGATGAGTTATGCAGAACTGGCTAAATTGACATACAAACTGCGGGACAAGGACAACTGTGACTTTAAGGCAGAATGGGAGCTTTTTACAAATTATCTAAAAAGACAACAAAGTGAACTGGACTCCTTGGCAGGGTTTGAATAAACATACACAAATTTATTGATTGATAACATGATAGATAGATAATGTAAGGATATGTACAATTTTATAACATGCAGTGAATAATATGTGCTGAGAAATCAGAGACTGGAGCTGAGGGAAGTCTCTGTGGGGGGGGGAGGGTTTGATGGGGGTGAAAAAAAGGAAAATAATAATAATGAATATGATATGTTTTGAAATTTTGAAATTTCAAAATATGTTTTGAAATTTTGTTATGCTGAAATTGTTAATAAAATTATTATTTTTTTATTAATAATATTTTTATTATGGGAATGGGAGGGAGGGTTTTTCTTTTTGGGGGAGGGGGAGAGAAAAATGGGGGGAAATGAGGATGATGTATTTTTTATAAATTGCTAGGTTGAAATTCCTAATAAAAAAAAATTCCGGAAAAAAATATTTAAAAAAAAGATTGTTGGAGAAAAGCCCACTCTAGGAGTCACACTCTCTCTGAAGAAACAACTTTGCATCTTCTTCTTCTTGGGTGGGTGAGGGGCTGGACTTGGTTGACTTTTGGATTCCCTGATAGCAGCTATGAACTTAAATGTTGGTTCTTCTCTTGCAGCATGTCGGTCAGGATTCTTTAAAGACTCGCCACAGAGTCAGATGTGCACGAAATGCCCTCCGCACAGTTACACACGCGAAGAAGCGTCAACTTCCTGTGTTTGTGAAGAGCACTATTTCCGAAAGGAATCTGACCCACCTACGATGGCCTGCACAAGTGAGTCAACTTGGACTTAATCAGTTAAAGTGCTCATTTTACAAGCGACGTGTTAAATGACGATTGTGATAATTGAGAACACAGGTACCTGCTTACACTGAGTCAGACCATTGGTCCATTTGTCCCAAATTGAAATGGAAGTTGTTCCCCAGGATGTCAGATGGAGGTCTAGATACGGTCAAGGGGGAAAGGAGTTTGGGCAGCGGAAGGGGCAAAATCAGACTCCCTGTCCCTCCCATATCTTTTCATGTTCTTCTTTGTTGCCTTACATTTTCCTATAGTTGTGTTTTCAGTCATTACATCATTGTTCTGCAGATGCTGTCAGAGGTCGTTCTGGTGGGGTGGCAGGACAATTCTGGGCCATGCTTTGAATATTTAGGGATTTGTGTGTGGAAAGAACATGTATGGCAAAAGGAAGCTTGATAATTTTTCCACACTCCCTTGAGTTATGGAAATTCATACGGTCAGTTGTTGGTTTCCATAGGAAGAAAAACTACTGGAGTTCTAGAGTGTTGTGATAATACCTGATTCTTTACCTACAAAGAAATTGACCACAAGGAAGCAGGCAGACACCATCTGTTCTCCACATGCAAGACACTGCTCACTCCCCATCTCATTCCCCCCCCCCCAGATAGCTGCAAAACTCAAGATTTCTATCTCCTGCATACCTTATTCCCATGCTACCAACCTGTTCCTTTATATATATATATATATATATATATATATATATATATATATATATACACCGTATTTTTTGCTCTATAAGACTCACTTTTTCCCTCCAAAAATAAGGAGAAATGTGTGTGCATCTTATGGAGCGAATGCCGGCAGCATCTATCACGGAAGCCAGAACAGCAAGAGGGATTGCTGCTTTCACTGCCTAGCGATCCCTCTTGCTGTTCTGGCTTCTGAGATTCAGAATATTTTCTTTCTTGTTTTCCTCCTCCAAAAACTAGGTGCGTCTTGTGGTCTGGTGCGTCTTATAGAGCAAAAAATACGGTGTGTGTGTGTGTGTGTGTATACTGTATCTCCACTCAGAAAGCCACCAGTCATAAAAACCCACCAATGCCCGTTAAACACATTTAGCTATGAAATATACCAAGACTGGAGAATAGATCCCTTCATAGTGTGCAGTACAGTAGCATTCCTTTAACAACATATTCATTCAGTTCTCAGTGTCTTCTTTTACTCTGCTAACCAGCTCCTTAGCTCAAGAGAACTGGCTTCCATGGCTCTCAACTGTCAGTTATTTGCAGTACCGCCTGAGTATTAGGGTGAATGCCTTGAGTGCTTTATACTCTTGTTTGAGTATAGGGGACAAAGTTAATATAGCTGTTTGGGAAGATGATGGCTCAGAGGAAGAAGATAAGAGAAACGTTTTGAATGCTGGCTACTCAGGAGAGAGTTAGAAGCTGCCTGGTATTCTGCAGCTTGTTGTATTGTAAGGGTTTGTAGCTTTCGGGGAAGCGGGAGAGAGAGAGAGAGAGAGAGAGAGAGAGAGAGAGAGAGAATGGGTAGGAACAGAAAGCTCCTTTTATGCAAGGCATTCTTTATGCATTGCTCACACAAAGGCTCTACACCAGGGGTTGGAAAACTAAGGTATGTGGGCTGGATCAGGCCCAATTGCCTGCGGACTTTCCGTGGGTTGGTGTGGGGATTCTGTTTGTTCCCCTGCGCCATTCCATTCCCCCCTCCCTCACACACACCACGGTGGCGCCTCCTCCCTCCCTCCTCCTGGCTTCTCCCTGCCCTGCCTAGAGGAGGAAGGGGGCTGGGCTGAGCTGGCTGAGCGCCATTTTAAGCAGCCCCTCTCCAGAGCCAGCCCTTTCGCACCACTCATCTTCCCTCCACCACCGCCACCCTGGTGCTCCTGTGGGCCAGAGAGCGGAGTGGACGAGCTCGCTCTGCCTACCTATGGGAAGCAGTAGTGGCGGCAGTGGCAGCCCCTGAGAAGGTAAGCACAGCAGCTGGGGCTGGCAGTGGAGAGGAGGACTACTTGCCCCCCTTGCCTCTTCTTCCAGCCCCCCCCCCGGTGCCACTTCTCCGGCCCACCACAAGGTCTGAGGGATAGTGGACCATGGCTAATTTTTTTTGCCAACCCCTGCTCTATACTTTGAAGGAACTCTGTGGACTACTCTCAACAGCCATACCTTGAGTATGGACATCTGCAATAGGGAATGCCCAGACCTCTATACGTCCAGAACCCTGTACAGTCGAGGTTCCAGAAGTCTGTTTATATGCTAAGTTTTCCCACTGCATACATCTATATAGTCATACCTCGAGTTACAGACGCTTCAGGTTGCGTTTTTTCGGGTTATGGACCACCGAAACCCAGAGGTATCGGAACGGGTTACTTCCGGGTTTTGGCAGTCGCGCATGTGCAGAAGCACTAAATCGAGTTTTGCACATGCACAGAAGCACCGAATCGCATCCCACCCGTGCACAGACGCGCCACTGTGGGTTGTGAATGCTGTGGGTTGCGAATGTGCGTCCCGCACGGATCACGTTCGCAACACAAGCGTCCACTGTATATTCCGCACATGGCCAGGACTAGTCAGCTAACACAAACTTGGGGGTGGGCTTTGCAGTCCTGCAGTTTCAGGGTGGCTGTTTTTATAAACTAGCTCCTGGGGACCCTGTGGAAGCTGCCTTAAATAAAACTAAGAAGAGGAGCTACTGCCGCTGTCCCAAATGGCACATTTTATATCTGTCAGCAGTGAGGGAGCCCTTCCTGTTTGGACTTTCTCCTGCAAACATTTATTTTGAAGCTCCGATTTAGAATCTGTCAGGGTCCATTCATGCAGGACAAGGGAATATCTTGAATTTGCCTCTATGCTGCAGAAACCAGGCAAGAAAACTGGGCAGGTGGGGGACACAGTCATCCCAGGGGAAAATGAACTGTGTTCATAGACCATACAATAATATATGACTCATCATAACTATGAGAGAGATAAACATTGCAGCCAAACCCTTGAATGCAGAAAACTCTTGGTCATTTTCCTGCCTGCTGTTCGCTGGCTTAAAAACATGATGTTTTAAGAAAAAGTTATTTTACTCATTTGTTGGAACCCTGCTGTTCCTTCACAAGCAGTGTACGGACATGGAACCAGTTTTTAGAGAAAGTGATGGATGTGATGTTGCAAACAGCATCTTAGAATCACAGAATCAGAGAATTGTAGAGCTGACTGCAATGCAGGAATCTCAATAATTTTTTACTTTAA
This sequence comes from Podarcis pityusensis, assembly GCF_964106645.2. Taxonomy (NCBI): domain Eukaryota; kingdom Metazoa; phylum Chordata; class Lepidosauria; order Squamata; family Lacertidae; genus Podarcis; species Podarcis pityusensis. The sequence continues at coordinate 7,574,839 of NC_138038.1, read as the reverse complement.
GAGAAATTTGCATTTGTGGACAGGGAGGAGGAATGGAATAGGTGGGAGAGCACCAGAGAACTCTTCGTTGAAGATGCTTATGTGGCACTGTCATGTATACACACTTTATTTGTATATTACTTTTCTGCATACACTGCAATCACAGCAGTTCACAACAAAGCACGACAAATAAACAAACACATTTCCCAATGTTTACGTTCTAATACGTCACTGCCCGTAATGCTTCCGTAGAAAAGACAACTCAAAGCAGTTTCATAATATCAAAACACATAATCAAATCACCTCCAAATCAAAACAATTTGTCAATAATTGGTTTTTGCTTTGTCTTGAGCTTCGCTTTTGGTTTTAAGCCTGCATCAGACACTGTGCACACACTTCCAAAAAAACATTTCCCCAACCCTGGGGGCTGAAATAATGCTTTGTTTGGCAAAATAAATAAATAAAATGGATCCTCTCTAAAGCCGCATACCATGAAACTTGTATTAGTATTGTGTTAAAATTAGTTTCACTTTGGTTCCAGTGGGACATGTTAGTAATGACTTATTTACTCCTGTTGATTTTAATGGGTCTATGCTAAATATGACTAAGACTAGATCCATTCTAATCAAAACGAAGTCCAACTATGTCTAGATAAAGCCCATAGTATCCTTTTTTAAAAAAAAGCTTAGGAATAAGACATTGGAAGCCTATGTGGAAAAGTAAGAGAAGTTAGTTTAATTGGGATGGTGGTGGTGAGGGAGTAGCCTCAGTGCATTTTAGAAGAGAGAGACAACACAGGGATAGGAGCTTACTAGAGAGCTTCCTTCTTTTTGCAAAAGGTGATACATTATAGAAATGTTGAGGAGAGTGAGGATGTGGGACTTGACATTAGTATGCGTCTGGTGAGAGAAGGAGAATTGTGAGACAATAATTTCCTCGATGCTGATTGTAGGAGACGTAATGGAAGACAGAAAAGTATATTTTTTTACTCACAGAACTGATTGTGGGGGAAACCGTGATTTATATAATAGGAAATATGTATAGAATTCAATCTTTGTAATGTAATGTAATGTAGTTTGAGACTGTTCGTAAATACAAATGCTCCAGCGTCTATTTTCACCTCTAAATGATGACACTGCAGCTGAACAAAATGCTCACTGAACATTCACAACCTACTACTGGTGGCTATTTAGGATAATTTTCCTCCCCTCCATTTTTCCCCCTCACTGCCCATGGTGTTATTTGCCCACATTGCCATTCAATCTATTTGGCCGTAATGGCCAATTTTATTTATATTTATGGATGTTTGCTACATCAGCTAGAATAATCTGGGGGAGATGGATGGAGGTACCGAGTTAGATTGAGTTGGTGGTGAGGGCAAATGAGGGTAAGAACAGTGAGGGCAGAGGAAGAAAGAAGAACATGGTCAAAAGGAGAAACAGTTTTGGTCCATCCCATCCCTAATGTGTAATCTTTGTTTTTCCAGAGGCATTTTCCAGATTTTATGTGCATTTCTTATTTGTTTATGTACAGTGGTGCCTCGCAAGACGAAAAGAATCCGTTCCGCGAGTCTCTTCGTCTTGCGGGTTTTTTCGTCTTGCGAAGCAAGCCCATTAGAGGTTTAGCGGCTTAGCGCTACAGTATTAGCGGCTTAGCCGGCTTAAAGATCAGCTGATAAGCGGCTTAGCCATCAGCTGATAAGCGGCTTAGCATCAGCTGTTAAGCGGCTTAAAGATCAGCTGATAAGCGGCTTAGCATCAGCTGTTAAGCGGCTTAAAGATCAGCTGATAAGCAGCTTAGCCATCAGCTGATAAGCGGCTTAGCACCAGCTGTTAAGCGGCTTAAAGATCAGCTGATAAGCGGCTTAGCAGCAGCTGTTAAGCGGTTTAGCGGCTTGGGAAAAAGGGGGGGGGGAAGGAAAAAAACCCTGCAGGAACTCGCAAGACATTTTCGTCTTGCGAAGCAAGCACATATGAAATTCGTTTTGCGAAGCACCTCCAAAACGGAAAACCCTTTCGTCTAGCGGGTTTTCCGTCTTGCGAGGCATTCGTCTTGCGGGGCACCACTGTAATGGTTTCCTATTACGAAACACAAGAGCAGTAAATGGAAAACTTGTGCAGTTTCTACAACTCCATTTATAAACCATGATATAGTTTTAATTCTATGGGTGTTTAAATGCTTTTATAAATGATTATGTTTGCTGTGTTTTTAGCTGTTCTTATTTTATCTGTAAGCCGACTTGAGTCCCTATCAAGTAGATAACTAATTCTCCCCACCACCACCACCCCAGGGACAATTTAAAACAAATTCATAGGGGGATCTCTCCCCTCACCCCCATTATATAAATGCAATAAAGGAAATTTCACCTGCTGAACTTCTTCCTATAAAGCAGCTGTTCAATAATTACTTTTGTTAGACAAGTCCTTCTTGTGTGGGGCTGTCAGACCTAAGTCCCTGGGGCTTTATCACGTCCTTTGGTTTCCCTTATGTGATCTGTGCCACCCTGAGTACCTTCCCCAAAATTATTGCATTATCTTCGGGTTAGGGAGCTCATGTCCTTATCTGTTGCAGCATCTGTGTCTCCTATTATTACCTTTCAGCTTGCAGCACAGAAGCAGGGAGAGTGGAAGAGAGCTGAGTGCAGGACTTTGGAAAACAGTGAAGTGCGTTGATTTGCTTGTTAGTACGGCTGAGAAGGAGGGACGTGGGTGGCGCTGTGGGTTAAACCACAGAGCCTAGGACTTGCTGATCAGAAGGTCGGCGGTTCGAATCCCCATGACGGGGTGAGCTCCCGTTGCTCGGTCCCTGCTCCTGCCAACCTAGCAGTTCGAAAGCACGTCAAAGTGCAAGTAGATAAATAGGTACCGCTCCAGCGGGAAGGTAAACGGCGTTTCCGTGCACTGCTCTGGTTCGCCAGAAGCGGCTTAGTCATGCTGGCCACATGACACGGAAGCTGTACGCCAGCTCCCTCGGCCAATAAAGCAAGATGAGCGCCGCAACACCAGAGTCAGCCACGACTGGACCTAATGGTCAGGGGTCCCTTTACCTTTACGGCCAAGAAGCAAGAGTGTGAGAAGAGCAGTGGTGGCCGCCCATGGCCAGTTCAGGAACAGAATTGTTTAGGCTTGCAGAAAATGGACATCAGTTGGCATGTGACCTCAAGCAAGAGCAGGAATGAGAGTGGCTTAGATAGGGGGAGCTGCACTGGGGTGCTCAAGTCCAGCAGAGGTGGCAGTGGGATTTGGGGAGGCAAACGGTGAGGAACATTTTTAGAAAATAATTTGTTCTACTATTCTTTCTGCTTTCCCCAATCAAACCCAGCTTCCTATGTCCCCTGGACATCAGCTAGGTACAATTTTGGATCCCGCTGCCTTCCGAACACATTTGGATTTTGATGCTCTGAGCTAGCCCAGCAGCCAGTCAGATATATCTGGGAGTCCATATGTAGAAATGAAAGTAATAGCCACTCCCTGTTCTCACTGGCACCTCCCCAAACCCAGCAGCACCTGGTACAGTGGTACCTTGGTTCTCCGACTTAATCCGTTCCAGGAGTCTGCTCAACTCTCGAAACCATTCAAAAACCAAGGCATGACTTCTGATTGGCTGCAATCAAGTGGACGCCATGTCAGACATTCAGCTTCCGAAAAATGTTGCAAACACTTACTTCCAGGTTTGCGGCGTTTGGGAGCCGATCTGTTTGGGAGCCAAGCCGTTTGAGTACCAAGCTACCACTGTATTCTGTTGCATAATACTTCGGCATATTTTGGTTCTATTTGGCTGGCCTAATAGCTGTCATGTTTATTCTCCATTAATTTGTCTTCTGTTCTTTAAAAAACAAGCAAACACCTATGCTAGGGCCACTGCAACATCATCTGGCAGTGAAATCTATAACCTGATTACGCACTGAAAAAAGTAATACATTTTGTCGCTGCATAACCTACTGCCAGTCAACTTCACTGGGTAAAATGTGTGGACTGAATGTGCAATATGGCAACATCAGGCTGGATTTGTCTGTGTATACGCACAAATAAGGCACATGCTATTCTGTTGGAAACTGCTCCCAATCTTTGCAGGAATACCAGGTTTTCTGCAGTCTGAGTGAGAGCCAAACTAGACCCCATCCACAGATTTAGCTAGGGTTTAAAGGCACTCTACTTTTTTCACCAGGTTTCGGTCCAAACTAGGGTCTTCGAGCCTGCTTTTTACATGCCCACTCTCTGCCCCTCGCTTGTAGTCCTCAACCACCCATGGAAGGATTCTGTGCTCAGTGAAAAATCATGCTATCTATGCCTTCTCTTGTCAGAGGTCAGATCAGCACCCGGGAGTTTTCTTAAAATACATGCAGCATGCTGCCATTTAGGAAGAGCAGATACGTTCTGGTTTCTTTGCAATAAGCAACCTTCAGATTGGTAGCACAATATTTTCCCAGCCCCTGTTTCCATATACACTAGTGGCCAAGATTGTGGAAACCTTTTGGAAAAAAGTGTATTTCTGATGTTTGATGGCTCATAACACCACTTCCTTTTGGAGTAATACCATAAAATTATATATCAGTGGAAAGATAATTAATGAAGAATGTAATGCCACAAAGTATGTTCAGTTAGGTAAAGGGTAAAGGGACTCCTGACCATTAGGTCCAGTCGTGACCGACTCTGGTGTTGCGGCGCTCATCTCGCTTTATTGGCCGAGGGAGCTGGCGTACAGCTTCCGGGGTCATGTGGCCAGCATGACTAAGCCATTTCTGGCGAACCAGAGCAGTGCACGGAAACGCCGTTTACCTTCCCGCTGGAGTGGTACCTATTTATCTACTTGCACTTTGACGTGCTTTCGAACTGCTAGGTTGGCAGGAGCAGGGACTGAGCAATGGGAGCTCACCCCGTCATGGGGATTCGAACCGCCGACCTTCTGATCGGCAAGCCCTAGGCGCTGTGGTTTAACCCACAGCACCACCCGTATTCTATCAAAAGTTATAGCCAAATAACCAAAAAAAGGAAGCACAACAGGTTGATATGGAGTAGTTTTCCTTCATTTGAATGTAGCCAATGAGCATGAGTGTTTAGAGAGCCAATCAGGTGTTATGAGCCATCAAACCTCAGAAATACACTTTCCCCAAAAGGCTTCCACAATCTTGGCCACTAGTGTAATTGCAGAGAAGCCTGCCTGCTTAAATATCCCTTAATGGCGGGCGATGCTCTGTCTCTGCCTTTGCCATTTAAGCTCTAGTATGCTATGTGCGCGTGAGTTGGCTCTCAGGGACTTTTCATGCACTGAAAGTGTAAATGTGACGAGCATCTGGTTGAGGCTGCTTATATCATACAAGGAAATCTTTCAGGGAACTGGCACGGGCGTGTGGTTCCCATCTGAACATACAGTTGGTGGATACCCCTGGTTTGCTACAACGAAGAGCTTTTACAAGCATCTGCTTTACACTTGGACCACTTTCTCTGGGACAGCAAAGTGGCAGAAGCTGTCAGCTGGTCCCCAATGAAGATTAGACAGCTTTTCCTGTCTCTTTTGTGCAAATCAGGTGACAAACTTGACAGGAAGGAGGTAACAAGGTTAGATCAGATTTAACTCTGCTCAATCCAGGGGTAGGCTAGCAAGGTGTTATCAAAGGCTGCAGGTCATGAATGAGTAGCTATGGCATTGCATTAAATGAATGCTATATACGGACGCGGGTGGTGCTGTGGTCTAAACCAAAGAGCCTAGGGCTTGCCGATCAGAAGGTCGGCAGTTCGAATCCCTGCAACGGGGTGAGCTCCCATTGTTCGGTCCCAGCTCCTGCCCACCTAGCAGTTCAAAAGCACGTCAAAGTGCAAGTAAATAAATAGGTACCGCTGCGGCGGGAAGGTAAATGGCATTTCCATGTGCTGCTCTGGTTCGCCAGAAGTGGCCTAGTCATACAGGCCACATGACCCGGAAGCTGTACGCCGACTCCCTTGGCCAGTAAAGTGAGATGAGTGCCACAACCCCAGAGTTGTCCACGACTGGACCTAACGGTCAGGGGTCCCTTTACCTTTTTACATTTGAAACAGGATTGGCCTGCATACAGTAGATCTCAAACATGCTATTGACAGAGATTCCACCTTCCCAACATATGCCTAAAGTGAAAGTATGAAGAATTCGAAAGTGCTATACCTTGGCTTGCAGCTGTGTACTATGGAACCATAGGATGACCTCAGTTTGTTCCTGTTGCCCCCTTAATAATAGGCATCACTAACACCATTGTTAAAAAATCTGCTTTGGTGGCCCATCTACTACTGAGCCAGGTTCAAGAACCTTGCATTAATTTACAAATCCCAGAACAACTTAGGTCCAGGGTTCCTCAGGCATTGCTTAAACCCTTATATCCCAGCTTGATCACTGAGATTATCTGCTGGAGTAGTGTTGTCAATTCCTAGAGTTGGAAAGGCTCCTTTTACAATTGCAAGAAACCGAACTTACAGTGTCAATGGCACAGTGATGTGGAATACTCTGCTGATAGAGATTCTGCAGGCACCTTCTGTTTCAACATTTATGCACATCCTGAAAACTTTTCCATTCCATCAGGGTTATTTAGGCAGTGAAGAACACATCTTTCCATCATTGCTAGCTGATTTCTGATTTTAACTTTTCCATTTTTGTTTAAATGGATGGTTTCATAGATAATTGCTGCATGCTGCTCTGATATTTCTAACAAACAGTGGTGAGAATTAATTATATATTTATTGCAAATATATAAAGCAGGGGTGGGCTGCATTCCAATGTCAGGCTGCTGACATAGCTCTGCTGCCTGTTGGTTGCGAGGATTCTTACAAAGACTCCGGCATGTCACTTGTTTTGTTGAGATAAGCAAGAATCCATTCTCAGGATAACTTCAACACAGTTTGGTTATGCCTTCACCGCTGAGAGAATCTGTCTGTGCACTCTTTATTCGAAAATGTAAAGCAGCTTAGTGGAACACCCACCAAGATAATCTTAGACAAGTCTTCCCCGGTTTTGTACCCTCTAGAAGTTTTTAACCAAGACTCCCATCAGCCCCAGCTAGTTGGCCATGCTGGCTGGGACTGATGGGAGATAAAGTCCAGACTACATCCCAGCTCTGATTTATGCCCTGAGTGGGGTTTTCATTCTGTGGCCTCTGTGAGATGGAGCCAGGGCCAGTTGAAGACATTTTGGCACCTGAGGCAAGCCACGGAATGGTGACTTCACTCCCTACCCCTTCCAGAGAAGAATGGTAGTTGAAGATCTACATCAGGAACAAGGAGGGAATGATGATCTGCATTGGGAACAAGGGGGGGGGGGATGATGGTCTACATTACAAACAAGGGGGAGAGGAGCCCAGCAGTGTCTCCTATTTGCCAAGATGTCACCTTAGAGGTGAAATGAGAGGGACTGCCATAGAGGCAGCAGATCAGGCCCACAATGAGCATGCCACACCTGTTGCTGCTACCATGACACTGGCATTGGAAGATGCAATCCTTGGAGGCTGGATCTGCTGTTCTGTGGAACCTGTTGTCCGAGACAGTCACCTCTCCTTGCCTCATGGGTGGGCCTCATGGGTGGGCCCTGGATGGAACCCACCAGCCTTCCAAAGAGCTGGGTTGGTTAGAATTTTTCCAATCCCATAGACAGTTTCTAAGCAAATGGGTTGGGAGGGACTTTGAATCTGATTCTTACCATGTGTTTTTCTCACTTTACACGCCAGGACCCCCCTCTGCTCCCCGGAGTGCCATCTCAAATGTTAACGAGACTAGTGTCTTTCTGGAATGGATTCCTCCTGCTGATACTGGTGGAAGGAAAGATGTGTCTTATTATATTGCATGCAAGAAGTGCAACTGGCACTCGGGTCTCTGTGAGGAGTGTGGTGGTCATGTCAGGTACCTCCCACAACAAAGCGGCCTGAGAAACACCTCTGTGATGATGGTGGACCTGCTTGCCCACACAAACTATACCTTTGAAATTGAGGCACTGAATGGTGTGTCCGACCAGAGTCCGGCTGCGAGGCAATTTGTGTCAGTCAATGTAACCACAAACCAGGCAGGTAAGTGCAAAGTTTCACAACGGGATAATTAGGTTCTGTGGGTGGGTTTGCCAGGCGTGGAACACGCCGGGTTGAGCACAGCTTGAAATCGCTGAGCTTGGCTTTTGATAATGAACTTGCGTTTCCTTCCTTTTTTGTTTTTCTCTGGTTACATCACATAAATTACTAAGCCACACAATATAAGAAATGTTTCCTTTCAGGGGCCCGTTTAATAGACCATGGAGTTACTTGTGCAGAGTATTTCTCATTGACTGTCAAATCAGTCATAAATGCAGCCATTTTCCCTTGTCGGTTAAAATCGAGATGTAGCTAAGATGCTTTCAACAGCCTTTAAATCAGTAGTTTGCATTTTTAAAATATTGTTTGAAAAAGAAGGAAAGATAGTGACTTTTTAAAGTGTAGATTTGGCACCAAGAATACATTTGCAAGCTCCTAGCAGAAGACCAAGTGAGATGGCTTGAGGGCAGAGTTTTCTAGAGTGTGGTCTGTGGACCTTCAGTGGTCCAAAAGGTTCAGTCAGGTGGTCCTTGGCTTGTGTGTGGATTTGTGGTTGAAGAAAGGAAGATGACACATCCATCACATTGAATAGTCATGCTGATTTTTAATGTTATTTTAATGTTTGTTTTATTTCTTATGCTGCCCTTCTATTGTATTACAGTTTGAATTATATGGAATTATGGTTCTGCAACAGGTTGAAAAATAACTAAGTGCTCCTCCAAGGACATCAGCAATTCTCCATGGCAGGGAAAAGTCAGGGAAGCACTGCTTTAGGGTTTTTCTTTTTTTTGCTATATTGCTACAGAAATTACATTGATGGGTCACTCCCCCCACTTTTTTAATGAAGGCTTGAATCCAGATGTGCTGTTGTGCAAGTGGAGATACTTTTCCTTACAATTCAAGGTTCTTTCATAAGGAAAGGACACAAAAATCCACCAGACAACTTTTTTTTTGCTCTAAGTCCATGTCGTGTGACGTATGTGGCAACAATTTTCAGGACAGCGCTGCTGCCCAAAGTTGCTCTGCTGGAATATCTCTGCGTTCAGATTTCGTTACTGAAAACATGATGGTAAAAGGGAGTAGGTTGAAAGAAATCCAAATTATGTTTGATAGCTAAGATCAGATTTCTGATCAGAGTGCCTCGATATTCAAGGGCTGGTGTGGTTTTGTTCAAACCAATTTTCAGAACAAGAATGTTGTGGAATGGGGCAACATGGGCCCAAACTGTAGTTTGGTAGTAAAATGCAGTATATTTTATTGGTGGTCATAAAAATCTGTTGTTTAGTTATGGTTACTTGGACTTCCAGTATGGCCTTTGAAAAAATGGCCCAAACTTGTCAGAAAAGAATTTACTGGCTCTTTACTCTGATTTAGGCTATCTTTTAAGTCCATAAAACCACACAGTAGCTTTAGAACATTTCCCTTCGTATTAAAATCAAGGGCAGTATACCTGGGACTATTGCAACTGTGCAGCAAAGAATTATAATATTTTGTTGCTTTTGCAAACAATCCTTTTCATTCAGTGCAGAATTATTGCCGACTTCTTCGGCAATAAATATAGTCAGTAAGATTTCTCTTGTTTATGACTGATGAATGTCCATTACAGTATTAACCACACACAAAAAGCAAAATAATTTAAGAACAAGTTAACCACCTACATTTTCAGAACTGCAAATTATAAAATTTGTAAAAGTTTCCCAAATAATTTAAATTAAAAGGCATGCTTGCCAGTTTACACCACTTTGCTTTCAGTTTGCATAAAAAAAGTAGCCTGCAACTTTCTCACTGTTAGTGTATATAAAGCTACGTTACAGGTATCAAACTTGTCTACAATGGGATCTGCTTTGTGGGCCAAATCTGACAGGTGGGTACAGCCACCTATCTTTCAATCAACTGATGATGCAAATAAATGGGGTTTGGATCTTTGAAGACCTGAAACTGGGTCTTCAGATCAGGTGACAGACAGCAATGTGCTACTAAATGGTTTTCCCTTCTGTTTTGAAGGAGAGGACCTTTCCATTGGCAGCACCTTGATGCCTGCTATGTGCCCAGCCAAACTTAGCAGGTTTGGGTGCATGAGAGAGCTCTGTGCACCCAGATCAAGCAGGATCACCCAGGCGATGGTGCAGGTGTGTGTGTTCTACTTAATGCTAGAGTCTGCCTTCAGGTGCTTTGCAAAAGGGCTGCTTGAAAGAGCTTGCACACCTCTTTTGAGATGGTGGGTAGGGATTCCTCTCCCATGCTGCCAGCCAGCTGGCTTCAAGGAGGCACATGAGCAGCTTCTATCCTATTCCCCGCAGATAATAGGGTGTGCAGCCCATGGAAGGTTGAATCCTGTCTTATCGCCCATGTCTCCTATGGTGACACTGCTCTAGCTGCTAGTTCTAGAGGTGTGGGGTGTGAATATGTGAATGTGGAGAATCTGAAACTAAGGCAGATCTTGGGATGTGGTCAAGATGGGTTATCTGGGACCCAGAGAAGACATCCATAAGTTGGGACACTTCAGGCAGCCATGGGAATATTGCTGGTTTCTTCCAGAAGGGTTCTATGTATTGTCCCAAGCCTATTCCTCAGAAGAGTTCTGGATAAGGTAGGTTTTTAAATAATGCCAAGGCTCCCTACCACTGTGGTGTGATATTGCTTGCCTAAAAACATTTGGAAGGATTAGTCCAAGGTGTCCCTCAGGTTCACTTTCCCTCCCTCCTTTTGGCCATTCACAAGTCTGGCTTCCCCGATTCAAGAATCCTGATCTGGAATTTCTTATCATTACGGGGACAGCTCACAGCTGCCAGAAAACATAGGTCTATTGCCAATGTAGTCCCAATGCCAGGCATGAATTTGGGCTGTGCCTTGTGTCAGCGAAGCCCCAAACAGAGAAATGGAAACCTGGTTGAAATTTGGTCAGAGCAGCACATGTCAGTATAATATGTATCTAAAATAAGATCACCAACCTCACTGTGCCTGCATTGGTTGAAAAGCAGTTGACTTTTGCACAGGAGATGGCTGCTTTTTTAAGGAATTGGCTGCTCTGCTCTGTTCCACACCACAGAATAAACTTTGTATGGTCAGAGTGATTAATGCTTTCAGGATGGGAAAAATGCACACAGGATTAAACACACACACATGCCCATCTCTCTGTCTCTTCCCATCCCCTGTTGATCTCATGGGTTATTTGAGTTTAAGGAAGGCAAGTCTTTTAGCGTGATGTAGTAGATAGTGGACGCGGGTGGTGCTGTGGGTTAAACCACAGAGCCTAGGACTTGCCGATCAGAAGGTTGGTGGTTAGAATCCCCGTGACGGGGTGAGCTCCCATTGCTCGGTCCCTGTTCCTGCCAACCTAGCAGTTCGAAAGCATGTCAAAGTGCAAATAGATAAATAGGTACCACACCAGTGGGAAGGTAAACGGCTTTTCCATGTGCTGATCTGGTTCGCCAGAAGCTGGCTACATGACCCAGAAGCTGTACGCCGGCTCCCTTGACCAATAAAGTGAGATGAGCACCACAACCCCAGAGTCGGCCACGACTGGACCTGATGGTCAGGGTTCCCTTTACCTTTAGTAGATAGTGTTAGGACAGGACTACAGGTGACATTAAACACAGAACTGCTTTGGAAAATGACAGCCTTTTCTGGAGTTCTTTGCCTCTCCAAGTAATGTTTGCTCAGATCTGCTGGGGCAGCACATGCTGTTTCACCACTTGAGGTGACTGCCATCCTGCCCTGTTGTTGCCTCTGCTGCTGCCACCACCTGCTCTGCCACCACCACATCTGCCACTGGCGGAGAAGTGCCGCCACCATTAGCACCAGTTTCAGGCAAGATCGTGCCAATTTGGGGTGAGAGCTTGCCCCAAACGGATGCAATCTTACCCCAAATTGGAGGTGGAGGCAGGGTGCCCACAGTGTCCCCACCGGGGGGTGGGGGCGGTCTTCAGCCTGAGGCAGCAGCCTCACCTTGCCCAATGGCTGGGCTGGTTCTGAGTTCTACACATGTCATTCTCCCCCCCCCCCAACACCGCATCCCTGTCAGCAGAAACCAGTGGGCAAATGCAAAGAAACACCCTAGTAAATGTGACAAAATGTACAGTGAGAAAGGGATAATTTGGCATGGAGACTGCTGAGAAGAGTTGGGTTCCTCAGACAACCAGGTAGATGTCAGGTGAGCACTATTCTGTTTTGATCATATCTTCCTTAGAATCATAGCTGTCAACCGTCCCTTATTTGGCGTGACAGTCCCTTATCCCAGCGCCGTGTCCCGCTGCTGTCCCTTATTGATGATGTCCCTTAAATTTCCCGGGTTTCAAAGGAAGCAGCTCCTCCCTGCCGGCCAGGGAGGAGGGAGGCTCCAACTGTGTTGCTTGGCTGAGTTGCTCTCACCCAATAAGGAGTCTAAGAACGACTGGGGGGTGGAGCTTGCATGCCTTGTGCTGATCAAATCGGCTACATTGCCTGGGGACTCGCCTTTGCTCAGCGCTTCCCAGTGGAGAGGTGACGGTGGTTTTCCTTGCTGCATCCCCTTTGCCGGGTTGCTGCGCTGTGGGAACCACCGCTTGAGGCTTCGTTTGGCTGCTGGCTGGGCTTTCTGCCTTTGGCTTGGAGGGGCTCAGAAGTTAAACATACCTGTGCCTGGAAAATCCCTTATTTTGGCTGCTGATCCCTTATTTTCAAGGCTGCTGGTCCCTTATTTTCAAATCTGTAAGTTGACAGCTATGCCTAGAATACTGTGTCAAGTGCTGAGCACCCCAGTTCAAAAAAGCTACTTGCAAACTAGCAGGTGTCCAGAGGAGGGGTGACAAAGATGATGGGGACTCTGGAGACCAAGTCCTGTGAGGAAAGGTTGAAGATATGTTTCGCCTGGAGAAGAGACAATTAAGAGGAGATATGATAGCCATTTTCAAATGTTTGAATGTTCAAATGTTTGAATGACCACCTAGATGGTGGTGCTAGTCTGTTTTCTGTTGCTTCAGAAAACAAAACCAGTGGGTTTTAGTTACAAGAAAAAGGATTTGGAAGAGTTTGAGTTATCTGACAGAGAAACAGACTGCCTCAGAAAATGGCGGACTTTCCTTTGTGAGAGGTTTTTAAAGCAAAGGCTGCCTAGCCATCTATTAGGAATGCCATAGCGGTGGATGTCTGCACCAGCAGGGGATTGAACTAGATGACTTTTGAGATACTTTTCATCTCTATGATTCTTTGAAGCTCAGCAGATGGTCATGTTCAGGTCACTTTCCCTTCAGACTAGCCTACATCCCATTGTTTTTCTGAGAGTAAGATGGAATGATATACAAAGTACACCACCCTAAGCTTTGCAGATAAAGTTAGATATACCAATGTGAAGGGTTTCTAAAAAATGGAGGTACCATCAGACAACTTCCCCCTTTTGTGTAGAAGCTGGGTGTACCAAGGTTTGGTGGAAGACATTTCTCAGGACAAAGACATCTATTTTATATTGGCAGTAAGAAATGTTGTGCCTGGAAATTCAGACCATATGCCATGGGATTGGTCTGGCAGACTCATTGGTGTTGACAGAAAATTTGCTAGCCAGCACCGCAGATGGGGCACTACTTTACCATGTCAAGCCCAAGAAAATTCTTGTGAATTTCAGAATTTACAAAAGGCTCGTGCATTAAGATTCTGGCTGCTCCAGATGTACATCACAAGTGTAACTTTTGGAATAAATTTGTTTTTGGTTCTTGCAGGAAATATTTCCTGAAAACTTTGCCTTTTTCTCAAATAATTTATGTCTCCCCCCTCTTTTTTCTTTTGTATAACTGGCACCTTTAATATGTCTTGCTTTCTTAATATTCATTTTTGACTGCAAGGGGTATGTGAAGCATCTAGGAACCCAAATTACACTGGAAATTGCAACAAGAAAACAACTGGATCATTTCCAGACTGAAAAATATAACAATAAGCTGGATCATATCTTTGAATAGCTAGCAGTAGAAGATCAGATGATAGAATCCATGAACGACTTTATTGTGAAAAGTTGATCAATTTAATGACTAATCTATGGTTCTCTGTACATTATTCAAATTGTTGTGTCCATTTAGTAGCACTGTGAAAAGGAAGACTGGAAAGGGGTGTTCAGAGTCCAATAAATTCATGTGCCAAGAAAATGTGGATTCTGCAATTGATGTAACATGTAACATAAGCAAACCTTTACATATTTCTGCTGAGGGCTTTTCAGTTTATTTAAATACATCATGTACCATCTTTCCTTGAATTATGAATTATTTTTTATTTAATTCACAAGATTTGGATGCCATCTGATTGTTAAAGCAAAAACCTCAGCTTTTAAAGTCAGCTTTAAAAATAATAATCTGCTAACCCTTTACTCCTGCACCCAAGTGTGAATCCCCATTCTTGCTCACCAATAACCTTATTCAGCTACACCTCGGATGTCTGGCATTTCACTGGAGCTTACCCACGACGTTTAAGCCTATGTTTCCATCGATCAGCTTTAAAAGAAAGAATTGAGATTCTCACAGTGTCAGCTTCCGCACCCAACACCAATTCCCTGGGCTTGTGTGAAATCAGAGAAACAAGCCATATTCACATACTCATAGAATTGTAGAGTTGGAAGGAACCAAAGGGTCAATTATGGGCCCCTTGAACAACAGCCCCAGCCCCTCCACCATTATCTTCCCTGTGTTGAGCAGACAGGCAGCCTGAAGGAGAATTGCTGGTTGTTGTTGTTTAGTCGTTAAGACTTGTCCGACTCTTCATGACCCCGTGGACCAGAGCACACCAGGCACTCCTGTCTTCCACTGCCTCCCGCAGTTTGGTCAAACTCATGCTGGTAGCTTCGAGAACACTGTCCAACCATCTCGTCCTCTGTCGTCCCCTTCTCCTTGTGCCCTCAATCTTTCCCAACATCAGGGTCTTTTCCAGAGAATCTTCTCTTCTCATGAGGTGGCTAAAGTATTGGAGCCTCAGCTTCAGGATCTGTCCTTCCAGTGAGCACTCAGGGCTGATTTCCTTCAGAATGGATAGGTTTGATCTTCTTGCAGTCCATGGAACTCTCAAGAGTCTCCTCCAGCACCATAATTCAAAAATATCCATTCTTCGGCGATCAGCCTTCTTTATGGTCCAGCTCTCACTTCCATACATCACTACTGGGAAAACCATAGCTTTAACTATACGGACCTTTGTTGGCAAGGTGATGTCTCTGCTTTTTAAGATGCTGTCTAGGTTTGTCATCGCTTTTCTCCCAAGAAGCAGGCTTTTAATTTTGTGACTGCTGTCACCATCTGCAGTGATCATGGAGCCCAAGAAAGTAAAATCTCTCACTGCCTCCATTTCTTCCCCTTCTATTTGCCAGGAAGTGATGGGCCCAGTGGCCAAGATCTTAGTTTTTTTGATGTTGAGCTTCAGACCATATTTTGCACTCTCCTCTTTCACCCTCATTAAAAGGTTCTTTAATTCCTCTTCACTTTCTGCCATCAAGGTTGTGTCATCTGCATATCTGAGGTTGTTGATATTTCTTCCGGCAATCTTAATTCCAGCTTGGGATGGCTGAACATGGTTACAATCATCCCTTCAACTGGGTCCCTAGTTGTGGAGAGATCAAGGGCAGAGGAAGCAGGACTGGCTCGCTCAGCCCTATAAACCATCCATAGATACAGATTAAGATGTCCTGGGTAAGGTTTTAGTTTCTGTCCATTTTGGCATCCTTCTGAGCCAGAAACAAAGGTTCTGCCATCAGGGGTCACCATCGGCTCAAGTGTTGAGCCGGGTACCAGAAGATGATGGAGAACCAGCTCAGCTCCCTCAGTGACACACGCTGCACTAGTTTCCCAGTGACTTCATGGAAAGAACACCTTTCTCATTTGTAAGCCTATTGTACTGGCACACTGAGACTGGAAGTGGATAATACAAGATGCATGCTGATGCCACATAGCAGCTGCTCGCCTCCTCATCCTTTCCCCTCAGTTCATGCCATGTGATGTGATGTCGCCATGCTGCAAGTCCATGCTCTGTTTCACCGGCTTCTGCTAGAAGTGGTAGGAAAACACACTGCGCAGAAGCATCGCATCTTACTTCTTGATGTTAGTCAGGAGGAGAGGAAGGGCTGGGTGCTGTTTTCATTGGCACCCACATACGTACCATAACATCTAACATTGGCTGAAGAAGTCTTCCTACACCAGAAGGTTTGGGACTATGTGCTTCTCTCGGGACACAAAAAGGCGGCGCTTTTGTGAAAACAGTGTTCCTTTTATTTATTTATTTTTTGATTTGACAAGCACTACCTTTTGTCAAGTCCCAAACTCCACAGATCTATGCAAATATGTATAATGATATTTCAGGGGTCCAATGTAAACAAGAGAGGCAGGGGGGAAAGGTGTCCAACTTGTTGTTTCTTTTCTTAAAATAATCTCCCCGGTGACTC
Organism: Podarcis pityusensis; assembly: GCF_964106645.2. Taxonomy (NCBI): domain Eukaryota; kingdom Metazoa; phylum Chordata; class Lepidosauria; order Squamata; family Lacertidae; genus Podarcis; species Podarcis pityusensis. The sequence goes on along the minus strand of NC_138038.1, from coordinate 7,558,454 downwards.
TTCTCCTGTGAGGATTATGATGTGCTGAGTACCCCTTCCTTTGCTGCTTCCTCACTTCCAGTCACACTCACTGTAAACAGATTTTCTGGTTTCAGAGACTGTCTGGCTACTCTTACATACATTTGTGATCAATGAATGTGCTTCAGCGGGGTTTTTGCAAGTCTGTGATAGCCTTCAACTGCTTCTGAAGAGCCAAGCCATTGATAGATAGATAGAGAGAGAGAGAGAGAAGATTTCTGAGATTTTTCTTTTCCCCATCTAAAAAAGTAAAAGCTTGCTAACCCACTCCTGTTATTTCCTGCCACCCCAGGTAAATTTTCCTCTACAGATCAAGACTGTCATCCTTTCACACACCCCAAAAAACAAATGAACAGATTTTCTGTCCTGGTTTACTATATATATATATATATATATATATATATATATATAAAATGTTCAGTTTTACAGTTTTATATTCAACACGATCATCATTACCACACACAAAAATGTAAATCCTAATACCCCCTCCATGACTTCTCTCTGTTGGAATTCTGCCTGGGTCAGAGGAATGTGCCACAGCGTAGGCACCGGCAGATATTCCTGTCGACCTCCCCTGCGTCTCCACTCTGCTGATAAGCAGGCGAGGTCCGGCGATTCTTCTCAGATGTATGAGAGGAACACACCGTTCTTCCTCTCTCCCCTTTGGTGTCCCCAGGGAGGGGAAAGAAGCAGACAGAAAACTATTTACATCATTTATTTCTGCCTCTTACATCAGTACAGAGAATCATGTCTGCACTCAACAACAGCAAGAAGAAACTCCTCCCAAGTACATCCAGTACGGGTCATATGACACACACACACTGAGCTAACATCCGGTGCTCAGTACAGAATGGACTGCCCCTTTGTTCCCATGGCAACAGTCACAAACATCCTGTCTGGCTTTCCAGCCACAAGCAGCTGGCTGAGCTGCTAGAGCCTTTGCTTGCTGCAGCATTGGTGCTTTATGGTAACATACTCCCCCTAAAGTATCAATGTGTGCTGCGAGCAAAGCGTCATCCAGAGAAGAAAACAAACAGTTGTTATATTTATAACATTCCCCTGTTGTTTCAGTTCCACCCTTGGAACTACCCGCCACTGGTTTAACCAATGTACCTCTCTGGTTGTGTGACTTCGCATTACCTTGGTTAACAACTCTCTGTTGTGCCTTTGTCTCTGACTCAGACACAGCTTCAATCTGTCCTTGGTCGTTTACATTAGCAACATATGCAAGGTTAGCAAACTCCTTTGAATACCTCTTGGGTGGTACACCCTTCGTTGCTCTCTCAGACCTACGTATGAGGTTCTGATCCTCTGTGCTCACTGGTTCAACCTTTGGATTCTGTTGAGAACCAGTAGCTATCAGTGGTTCTTCCTTCACCTGTGAAGGTCTATCCATTGTGTGAGATTTCCTCTCAATGACTGTGACAACTGAGCTGTCTGAGCTATCGCTGTCATCATCAGTACTACTGAACTCAATAAGATCAAACTCATCATCATCATCATCATCAGAATCCTCTGTGGGAAATGCGTGAACAATCAACCTCTCCTGTTCAGGAGCACTCTCTAGAAACCTTGTGAGAATCACCTGACCAGATTCAGACAAAATTACTCTGTAGAGACCTTTTTCATAACCCACAAAAATGCCTCTGGCATTCTTTACTCCACCTGGAGCTTCTGTTCTCACATGAGACCCGAAAACCTTAAAATAGGCAACAGAAGGTTTTCTATTGAACAGCTTCTCAAAAGGAGAACATCCCAACTCTGTTGAGACCTTTCTCAACCACACATGAAGATAGGACGCTAGCGATTCGGCCCAATATTCATGTGGCAAATGTGAACTCAGCAATTGCGCATTCATCCCCTTTTGCAATTCTTTGTTCACTCTCACACAGACCCCCCTGTTCCACGCTTCGGTCGAAACAGCCACTTTGTGGTCTATCCCTTTTCCATCCAGGAACTTCTGAAACTTCTGTAACAGAAAAACTTGCTTCTCATCTGTGAAAAGACAATCAATGTTAGCATCATGCATACTTTTAACCTTGTCACAAAACTCCTGAAACTTTTCTAAAGTTTCTTGTGGTTTCTCCATCATATAAACCCAAGAATAATTAGTGAAACAATCCACACACAAAAGGTAATACTTTGCACTGCCTCTAGATGGTTCTAGAGGACCAATCACATCAGCATACACTCGCTGAAATGCTCTGTCGACCTTCTTCGTCTTGGTGCTCACACTGGTCACACCTGCAAGAGAGATTTCGTTAGAAACAGAAGAATTACATTTCATGTAATCACTTTGATCAAAAGTCAACAAATACAGTCCATCTTTCTCTTTGGCAGTAAGAAACAGTTCTCCATCTTTGTAGATCTTGCAGCTTTTAGCATCATAGGACAGTTTCAGTCCTTTCTTTGCAATCTGCGACACGCTCAGCAGATTAAATCTCAGTTCTGGAACCAGGTAAACATCACTTATAGTCAAGTTCAGACTCTCAAGATACACAGTCCCAATTCCAGTCGCTTCCAACTCTTGACCGTTGGCCTGTTTCACAGTGAAGCTTTGCTTCTTCAACGTCGAAAACAGTCCTCTGTGCGGGCACAAATGTTTCGTACAGCCCGTGTCGATTATGAATGCGTTCCCAACATCTGGCGTGGTTCCTTTCGCCATCATAGCCTTTGCAGGTTTCACCTGGCACTTGGTACGGCTTTTGCCTGACGCCTGAGGCTTCGTAGAGCTGCTCTTTGCTCCTCTTGACTGGCGCGGCTTCTTACAGTTTCGCTGTAGATGCCCAGTCTGTCCACAATTGTAGCATCGGACAGCACTCAATGCTACACCATGCTCTCCAGTAGCATCAGCAGTGGGGGAATTAGAACTCTGTTCTTCCCTCCCCCTGTCCTTTTCTTCCAGTGCAGCAAGTCTGTCGTGTTCATTCAGGACCACAGCACAAACTCTCTCCGCGGTCAGCTGCGCGGCCGGTAGGGAACCAAGCTGACTGGCAACAACCTTGTAGGTGCGGCTAAGGCTGTTTATCATCATGAAGCAAAACACTTCCTCCTGAAGACGGAAATTGCGTTCCACCATCTGTTGACGCAGAAACTTCATTTCTGTCAGGTGCGCTTGAACATCTCCATCAGGCGCAAGTCTCAGATTGGTCAATTTCTCAAAATACAGCAACGCTGAAGAACCAGCATCTCTCTGATGCGTTGTACGCAGCGTGTCCCAAACCTCTTTCGCATTTTCTAAATGCTGAACATGCACCAACTGATCATCTGAGACACACAGAATTATAGCAGTCCTGGCCCTTACATTCTGTGACTCCCAACCTCTGGTTGGTGCTGCAGGGATGGGGTTTTCAATTACATCAAAAAGCCTCTGATTCTGCAGCAGGGCCTTCATCTTTACAGACCAAGATGAATAATTGTCATTGGTTAAGGGAGGTGGGCAAGGCAAACCTCCCCCTTTCTTGGCATCCATCTTGAAGCCAAGCCTCCAGCTCACTGTCAAACAAACTGTAAAATCCAACAGTTGTTTTTTCCTTTCTCACGCAGCAAAACTGCAAGTTGTTTGTGCTTTTTGCACCTGGCAGCTAAACTCAGGCTGCTATTGAAAAGTCCCTTCGAAGAGCTCGTAAACCTTGTAGCCAAAACATTCTCTGGTTTTGTTTCGCTTTCCCAGGCTCACACTCAGAGTCCAGCCCCTTTGCCAGTAACTTTCCAGGACCGTTACCTAGCAACAATGCATTTCAATAGGACATCTTATCTACCACAAAAATTTGTGGAATGCAGGCTTCAGCCTTCAAGCTGCAGGCCTCTTCTCCCGGAGCTCCTGTTTTCTTTGAAACGCAGCTCCGTGAACCAGGGAATTAATCTTCCTGCGTTCACACTTTTAGCCCGAAATGCAGCATACCTTGAAGTTTGTTGCTCTGGAAAACACCTCTTCTTTCCACCAGCTGTCTGTGGAGCCTCTGGCATCTTTCAGACGCTTCTCTTCCTCCTTGGAGCAGAGGAGGACAATCCACCAGCCTCTCATGCAGATGTTCGATGAATCGCAACCATCCGAAGGCTGCCACTGTTGGAATTCTGCCTGGGTCAGAGGAATGTGCCACAGCGTAGGCACCGGCAGATATTCCTGTCGACCTCCCCTGCGTCTCCACTCTGCTGATAAGCAGGCGAGGTCCGGCGATTCTTCTCAGATGTATGAGAGGAACACACCGTTCTTCCTCTCTCCCCTTTGGTGTCCCCAGGGAGGGGAAAGAAGCAGACAGAAAACTATTTACATCATTTATTTCTGCCTCTTACATCAGTACAGAGAATCATGTCTGCACTCAACAACAGCAAGAAGAAACTCCTCCCAAGTACATCCAGTACGGGTCATATGACACACACACACTGAGCTAACATCCGGTGCTCAGTACAGAATGGACTGCCCCTTTGTTCCCATGGCAACAGTCACAAACATCCTGTCTGGCTTTCCAGCCACAAGCAGCTGGCTGAGCTGCTAGAGCCTTTGCTTGCTGCAGCATTGGTGCTTTATGGTAACACTCTCAACCTCCGATTCTGGTTCTTTAGATATTTGCTTTTCCTGCTTATTTTATTCTACATTAATTTTGTAGTCTTTTCATTAACTGTTCTTATATTTTTATCCTTTTTATACCATATCTTTTCAATTACATCTATGTTGTTTTCCCAATAATTGCACCTTAACCTTTTTGCTTGTTTTCTTAATTTTAAGTGTTTACTCAAACCCTGCTATTGCATCCACTTCTTTACAATGTTTCTATATATACATCATAAACGATTCCCAATCTTTTTAAAAGTCTCTTTTGTCCTTATCTCTACGTTTTCTTGTGAGCTTCGCCATTTCAGCAGATTCCATCCATTTTGCTTGTCATTCTTCTTTCGTTGGTGTCTTGTCATCTTTCCATTTTGGGGCTAGTAATATCCTAGCCTCTTTTGTGGCATACATAAATAGCTTATTCCACTCTTTTGGCAAGTCTTGACCTGGTTTACAAATTTATTGTACAAATAAATGAGCATAGACGATCTTTTGAGTCACATTTCAGTCCTCAATTTGTATATATCTGTGTTCTCATTTGCCCTTTTTTTCTCATTTATCTTTTTTTGGGGGGGGAAGGGAGTGTTAAAAAGGTAAAGGTAAAGGACCTCTGACAGTTAAGTCCAGTCGCAGACGACTCTGGGGTTGTGGTGCTCGTCTCACTTTACTGGCCGAGGGAACCTGCGTTTGTCCGCACCGCAGACAGTTTTTCCAGGTCATGCGGCCAGCATGACTAAGCCGCTTTTGGTGAAAGCAGAGCAGTGCATGGAAACGCTGTTTACCTTCCCGCTGGAGCAGTCCCTATTTATCTACTTGCACTTTGACGTGCTTTCGAACTGCTAGGTTGGCAGGAGGTGGGACCGAGCAACAGGAGCTCACCTCGTTGTGGGGATTCGAACCGCCAACCTTCTGATCGGCAAGCCCTTCGCGTCCCTAAGGGAGTGATACAATTCCTCATTTTTTGACAGTGTAGGAGTGGCCATCCTCTTTGGCAGCAACTTAGTATTTCAAAGTTGTTCCAAGTGCTCTGCGGAGCCACATGGAGGGCTATAATTTGCTCACCACACAAAACGATAAACACACACCTTTCCCTTCCCACTACCACCAGACAGGGAAAAGACCACACAAACAACTGAATTCAATCAGGAAAAGCACCGTTGCTGAAATGCACAGGATATTTTAAAAGTGTAGATGCCTTGCATTATATAGTGATATCTAGTGAGGCTTGAGAATGAAAAGAACTAAGTGCTGTTTTGTGCCAGCGTGTTGCAGCTTTTAATTCTGCATTGTGTTTTATTGCAAGGGAGAACCTGCACTTGGTGTACCCTCCATGGAAATGTTTTAGTTTTCTTTTGTTGTACGTTGCTTGGAACAAACCTTGGAAAGGCCATGAAGAAATTTTAAATAGATGCAGATGAAAACATGAGCAGGATTTTAATCTCACTTGTAATGTAACAAATACTATGGACAATATGGATAGATATAAAATATAGATTATGAAATAATATGCAGTTGAAAATGTTGACAATAGGACCCATGGAGGGGATGGGGGGGAGTCTAGAGATTCAGAGAAATCTCTTTATATGGATATGTGTGTGGTTTTGTTATAAATTTATATCTGTAAAATCAAATAAAAATGATTTTTATAAAGAAATTTTAATTAGTCTTGGGGCACCTCAAAGATGCACAAATATATTATGGGATAATAAATAAGCTTCACTTATTCATAAATGGAAAAAAATAAAACTACAAAGGCTAGGATCCAAATATTCAGTTCTACATATCTCTACTAGCTTGTATATGCTTTCCTTTCATGGTACATGAGATATCTGTGCTGTATCACAAATAGATTTTGGTAAGGGGGCCTCTCAAAACAGTTTGCAGTGCTGCTGCCTGAGAAACACAAACATAAACCCACCTTCAGGATGTGTAACCAGTTACCCTGTTCATAGAATCTTGTCCATAAAGCATAATTTAAAAAGCATCCTAGACAACTGGGTAGTTGACTTGCTTAGAGTGTGGTGCTGATCTGGTTGAAGGTTCAGTTCCCATATGGGACAGCTTCATATTCCTGCATTGCAGGGGGTTAGACTAGATAATGCTCAAGGTTCCCTTCTAACTCAATGATTCTATGAGTTCCCGTGGAAATTTTTACAAGTGTGCACACCACAATTTGCCATCATTTCCTTCCTTTTCTTAAATGCAAAATATTGCAACTTCGAAAACATTTCTATTGTTTATGTGCTTTCCTTTGAAAAGCAATGGAAAACATGGAAGTTAATCCCACATGCAGCCAATAATGTTTTTTTTTAAAAAAAACATCAGAAATAAGATATCACATGAAATCATTTGCAACATCAACACCCATTTTTGCATGTCAAATCTTCATCACAAGCCATCTGACGCTTGAGATGCAAGTTCATCCCCACTCCAGATGGCAGAATGTCTGTTACCAATGAATTATGGATCAGATGAATACTTTATGGTTTTATTTATAACTCCCTTGTTGGTAATTGGTTTCTCTTAGTTGGTTAGCAAGCTTTAAACAATCCTTAGATATCTAGCAATGCACAATATGTATGGGCATTAAATGAAGAGCTTGGAGCCCAGGAAATTTAGCAATGGTTATTCTGTTGCGCAAGTCCCTTTTATACAGTTGGGCAGGTTGATTTAATGGGTTGGATGCAGTCATACTTAGAGTAGACCCACTAAAATCAAATTAAGTTAGTAATGACTCATGCCCCATTAATTTCAGTGGATCACTCTGTGTGTAACTAGGACTGAATCCAAACCTATGTATTCAGTACTTTTGAGCCCTGTTTCCTGTAGAAAGGCGTGATAATTTGACACACTTCATTCTTTTGTATTCTTAGCGCTAACTTTCACCAGCATCAGCAAACCGATCACAAAGTGAGCGCCATTGGACTGTAGTGGTTTGAGTGTAAACATAAAAATATAAGAAATAATGTTCATAACTTGCTAAGCCTTCCAAGATATTTCCTTTTATGTCTTCAGAAGGCTGATTTTGCCAGAAAATCTACCGTTTAATTCACCAGTGTTTATATATATACACCAGTGTATATATATATCCCTGACAGTTTTGGCTTCTCTTGTCTTATTTACTGTAGATCTTTCTCTACTATTGATCCTGGTACTTCTTTTGAGGACATATCATTGTGGCGTCAGCATAACAGACCCCTAGGCTTAAAAAGGTGTGAAGCATTGAATGACAAAACAGAGAACACAACATTCTTATTGTCAGTCATGGTAACACAGTGTTTGGGAACCACTGGTTCAACTTCTTGGACGATGGTAGCGTGCCAAGTGATTTTCTGGTGGCGATAGCCAAGCCTTTACCTGTGATTGGCTGAGTTGTCCTAATGTTACGAAGGGTGCCCTGGAACGCAGAGTCACTCCAGCTGGCAGTGGGTGAGCGCTTATATTTTGGGGTGGGGGCACAACAAAAAGATAGATAGGGATGTAAGGGGTAGCGAGATGATAAAGAGCCTTAGGGATCCCAGGGAGGGAAACTTAGAAGAGGAAGTGGGATGATGATCTAGTCCCTTTGTCTAATTCTACATGCCAGTCAACTGAGGACAAGAGGAGGGGAACTCAATGGGTGATCAAAAGAGTAGACAGGGAAGAACATGCATGCCACTGGGAGGAGCAGGGAGACATCCAAGGCCACATATTGATTTGAGCAACCTAAACTTTGCCATTAAAGCATAATTGTAAGACCATCCCCAATCGATAGTGTTCATAAGTACATTAAGATTCCAGTCGTCTGAGAAATTTGTACTGAAGGATGGGCTCCTAAATACCCTTTTGTAAGAAGGAGGAAAACCCTACTTTGCATAGGGGCTGTTTAAACATACATCAAAGATGCCTTATAGTGAGTTTGATTATTGATCCATCTAGTGCAGCATTCGCTATTCTGATCACTGGGCAGTTCTCCTGTGTCTCAGGGAGGGAAGTTATTCCCAACTGAATTCCTTTTGCTGGGACCTTGAAACTGGGACCTTCAGTATGCAAGGCAAATGATGTACAAACTTAGCTATTGTTCTACCTCTGCAGTAGATTGCTTAATATTTGCTTTGACGTGGGTTATCTGTGAGAGGTCTAGTACTGTGGCCCTACCTTACTTATGTACCTTATGTAACTTATGATGTTATAGTTTATAATTATTGTGTAATGTTTTAATTCTGACTATCGGTCGAATAAAGAAATTGATCGATTGCTTAATATTGCTGCCCATTTTCTGAGTCTTCATTGCCTCATGTGCACTGCCTGATTGTCTTCTAGCATATTTGTCCAGTTAGCCTTGTCTCTGAAGCTTTCCTCTGCATGCAAGATTTCGACGTCCTTGCTCCCCAAGGTATTCTTGAATGAAGCCCTTTTTTGCTGCAATGTGGGTCCCCATATTTGACTGTCTGGAAGGCTCAGCTTGCTTCAGTAACCTCAGAATTGAGAAGCAGCTGAGACCTCTTGATGTGTCTGGCCGCACTGACAGGATGATAGATGTATGTCCCAGTGAATCTGTACCTAGCAATCTTCCCAGCTCTTTGCTTTGCGTTCAACACACAAACAAACTCAGTCGATTGCATTTCATGCCACCTTGTATTTTCCGTTGCTCAGTCAAGTTGAGAACTCCATAATGTTGTTCAGACTTTGTATTCTTTTGTTCCCAGGTGCTCTGAATAGGAAAAAAGCCTGGTATGCGCCAGTCCTTTTCTCTGATTGTACATGGCATGTTTGTGCCAAAGGTTTTTCAGCGACTGCTAGTTGTGGCTTTTCAAAAGTGTTTCAGCCTTCTATGATCACTTGCCATTATGATCTTCCATCATCATAGCATTTTCTAGGATCCTCTATCTATCAATCTATCTATCTATCTATGTATCTATCTATCTATCATCTATCTATATCTATCATCTATCTATCATCTATCTATATCTATCTATCATCTATCTATCATCTATATCTATCCATCTATCTATCATCTATCATCTATCTATCTATCTATCATCTATCTATCTATCTATCTCTCTATCTATCCATCTATCCATCTATCTATCATCTATCTATCATCTATCTATCTATCTATCTATCTATCTATCTATCATCTATCTATCTAGCTATCTATCTATCATCTATCTATCTATCATCTATCTATCTATCTATCTATCTATCTATCTATCTAATCTATCATCTATCTATCTATCTATCTATCATCTATCTCTATCATCTATCTATCTATCTATCATCTATCTATTTCTATCTATCATCTCCATCCATCCATCCATCCATTGTTTGGAATGCCAGTTTTAAGACATCCTTCTGGAGTTCCTCATAAACCCTTTCTGCGGAAACAAAAATGTATTTTGCACCTTTCCTTTTTCCTTCCTACCTGAAAACAGCTGCGGGTGGGCTAAAGCTAGTGTTCAAATTATGTTCTGAGTGTATAGACTAAATTTCATTCCAGTGTACCAATAATTAATGGAGAATTGGTTCTGAACAAAAAAATGGAGGGTGTCAAAAATTCACTCCCAGTTAAACCAGCAACCTGATTTAGCTTGGCTAACACGTGCTTTCCTGTCGTAGAATTTCCTAGAATTCTGTGCCATAGCTCTAACCAGTTACATGCTTGCCGTGATGGTCTAGTAAACCCTACAGGGTTATCTTTAGTCAGCGAAGAGTGTGATGAATTTTAGTACTGATAGATGAGCCTTCTGCTGTATAGGATAGGAATGGTGGTGTCACAGTCAGCGGTCGCTAATTTTAGTGGGATTGACATGGACTTCCTCTGCCTTTCACACCCTTTGGGGGGCGGGGGGATTTCAATGTAGCTATCAAATATGAAGTCAATCTGCTGCATTTCACAAATATGAGTACCATACTGCCGCACACTTTCAAACGTGTCATTCAAAATTGACGAGATGTCTTGCCTGTTGTCTTCCTAATTGTAGGCATCAAATCAACAATGCATGCTGGAAGCAGAGATGTGTGCTTGTGAATGAGTAGTCAGGCCAGTTCTGATAACAGAATGCATTTAGCTAGAGTGAGAGGGGGTGTTGTTGGCAACAGAAGAAACTTCAGAAATTGCTAGCAGACATTCTAAAGTTTGATTTACTGCCAGTCAACAGTTTGCTCAACTCTTCTGTTGCAATGTCAGCTATTTTCTGAGCACCTAACACGTGTCTTTTCCTTCTGTTTTGCTTGAAGTTTTATTGATATGCTCATTGAATGATGCGATGTATGAAGTCAAAGTGAGTAGCTTCACTTTCTTGACTTAGTCAATGTGTTGTTGTTGTTGTTAATTTTGTTAACCACCCTGTCATTTTCAATGCAAGAACCTGAAAGCTGCAACTGTATGGAGTTCTTGCTTCGTGACAAAACTGTGTGGCTTGGCTACATTCCACACATTTTAAGGATTTCCCCTTTGTGTCTAGACTGTTCTTGGTGTGTATTCCCAGTCATCTCAGAATGTTTCACAGTGGCAAGTTTCTGCATTTGTGACTTGCCAAAAGTTGTTGCAGACAGCTGAAGCCTCATGATGGATCAGCTGCTATTGAGAACCATAATTCAGTCCATCTTGTTTGTCCAGTTATGGCCTTACTACTCCTCTGGGATCTTTGTACTGTTCGCTCCAAATTTACGTCAGGAGCAACTGCATTGAAAAGTCCTTGTTCTGCTTCAGAACAAAATGGCCGGCTTGAAACTTTTTGTAAATACCATGGTGATCAGCTTTATGTTGTCCTATTTTCTCAGTGTATATTTTTTTCTCATTGTAACCTTTTATAACTAATGCTGCCGTAATTGTGGAATAATACTTTGCCTTCTCTGAAGGTGACCTTCCCTGATCTTCTCTGTCTGGAGGAATGAGGCTGTCAGCGAATGATCAAAAACTGCTCCCAATGAGCACACATTTGTGGTTTCTTCTTGAAAGTCTCTGAGAATTCATGAAAGCCATGTTTTAGTTCATTCATTATGGAAAAGGGACCACATAAAAATGTCCCTGTTCCTGTACAGAATTGCTTTCACTGAATAGCATTCCCCAATGCCCAACTGCATGAGGAACACCCAGATATTTACTACTTTCCATTGCCATCCAAAATGAATCCCATTTCATAGGTTGTATTGTTTCAGCTAAGATTACCATTCCACAGAGATCCCTCACATAATGCAAACCATTCATTACTGACTCTACCACACAGATGCAAAGAGATCTCAGTTCCCACAAAAGCATCAGGAACTTGATTTGCACAGAGGTACTTGCCTGTACAGTCCTGCAAAACCTTGACTGTGTGAAAGATAACTCTTAGGCCAGACATTGTGTTTTTGTTGTTGTTAATGAACAATTTCTGATTTCATTTTACCCAACTTATTTTCAGAACACCTAAAATGTGTCTCTCCCCTTGTTACTAAACTTGGAATCATATATTGAATTCCCATGATGGGGTGAGCTCCCGTTGCTCGGTCCCTGCTCCTGCCAACCTAGCAGTTCGAAAGCACGTCAAAGTGCAAGTAGATAAATAGGTACCGCTCCGACGGGAAGGTAAATGGTGTTTCCGTGTGCTACTCTGGTTTACCAGAAGCAGCTTAGTCATGCTGGCCATATGACCTGGAAAAACTGTCTGCGGACATACGCCAGCTCCCTCGTCCTGTAAAATGAGATGAGTGCAGCAACCCCAGAGTCGTCTGCAACTGAACTTAGCTGTCAGGGGTCCTTTACCTTTACCTTTAAAAGTATAGTCTGACAGAAACTCCTATGAATGTAGGTACTATGGTTTATGAGATAGGTAATGCATGTGAACAACCAGCAGCCATATTGGAAAATGGCTTCCACAGAATGCAATGCAGCATGTCAACACCCACTCACCCTTACCAAACTATGTCTTCTGTGTCATCCTAATGGAAATGTCTGCCAATAATAACTTTTCTGTGGAAGTCTGTTAAAAGGGTTATATATTCCACCATTGGCCTTGATGCTATCAGCTTGCTGTTGAGATCCAACAGCCCCCCCCCCCCTTTAAAGCCTTAAAATATGTAATTTGATTTCAAAATAACTCCAGTTTAACATTTTGTGGAAACCACGTTCCACTAACACAAAAATTATGTACACTGGTCCCTATACCATTAAGAAGAAAACAGACCTGTGGCATGTGATTTAGTAAATGATCCAGCCAACAAAATAAGCAATCTTCGTTGTGCTAATTACCAATTTGGATGTCCTGGAAGAAGGAAGAAAAAAGCAGAAAAAGCGAAATGGAAACCTAAAATGCATAGGTAACATACTGGTCTCATAGTCAATAATGGAACATCGAGATACAGCCATAGAGCAATTGGCTTTCTCCACCTGTCTCCCCAAACAAATAAGAAATCAGAAATCAGTGTTGCAAGACTGCAGGGAGTGTGAACATCTATGTCAAAATAAAATTAAAATGGAGCAGAATTAATCATTTAGGCTAGGAAAAGTTTACTGCTGGAGTTTAACAGACCCTTGGAGTACTTTGTAATTTTTTTTAAAAAAATACACATATACAGATTTATTTTACAAAAACAGAAAATATATATATACTCAAGTGCTCTTGAAATGGCATAATGGAATTTATGATAAAGCCAAAATGCTGTTATTTCTCCAGTACTATATCGAAAAGCTGGTAAGAATCAAACGGACTGCCATTAACTTAAGTGTCTGGCAATTTCATTTCCCCATCCATTTCAGTAAGGGTAAATTAGACCCCTGATAGCTTAATAAGTTGAACACAATTTTTAAGAAAGTGAGAAGTGGGTGCAAATGACAACTGATTCCATAATTCTTGAGGGGTACATGGAATATGAAGTGGTTTAAGTTTGCTAAGAGCTTTTCCCCTATATTCTGAACAGCTGCTGGAGTCAGTCCACAGCAACCCAGCTGGCTTGGGTGGGTTAAAGATTTTGTTTGTTCTTTAAGTTTAAAAAGTTCATTTTCGTAGCTGGCTTGTAGTCAGTTTAGAGTCTTGTGACTTTCCAGTCTAACTTTACGATGTTTGCACTGAAATACCACATGTTTTTCTGTTATACTATGGGATGAAGCCCTTAAACAAGTTTGCCCAGAGAAATCCCATTGACATTTCATTGGAGTTGATAGGTCAGTTCAAGACTTTTTAGTAGAGTGGGCACTCCTCTGTTTGATGGGCTGTCTGGTCCAAGTCCAGTTCAAAGATGAAACAACAACAACAACAACAATAATTTATTATTTATACCCCTCCCATCTGGCTGGGTTTCCCCAGCCACTCTGGGCGGCTTCCAACCGAATATTAAAAAACAATAGTCCTTCAGATATTAAATCTTCCCTAAACAGGGCTGCCTTCAGATGTCTCTTAAAAGTCTGGTAGTTGTTTTTTTCCTTTGACATCTGGTGGGAGGGTGTTCCACAAGGCAGGCACCACTATTAAGAAGGCCCTCTGCCTCGTTCCCTGTAACTTCGCTTCTCGCAATGAGGGAACCGCCAGAAGGCCCTCAGAGCTGGACCTCAGTGTCTGGGCAGAACGATGGGAGTGGAGACACTCCTTCAGATATACTGGGCTGAGGCCGTTTAGGGCTTTAAAGGTCAGCACCAACACTTTGAATTGTGCTCGGAAACGTACTGGGAGCTAATGTAGGTCTTTCAAGACCGATGTTATGTGGTCTCAGCGGCCGCTCCCAGTCACCAGTCTAGCTGCCGCATTCTGGATTAGTTGTAGTTCAAAGGTAGCCCCACGTAGAGTGCATTGCAGTTGTCCAAGTGAAAGATAACTAGAGCATGCACCACTCTGGCGAGACAGTCTGCGGGCAGGTAGGGTCCCAGTCTGCATGCCAGATGGAGCTGGTAGACAGCTGCCCTGGACACAGAATTGACCTGCGCCTCCATGGACAGCTGCGAGTCCAAAATGATGTGAGACCAAAAGATGGGAGAGCAGAGTAGCCTTCATGTAACCCATTGACAGTTAGCACCTAGACAGTATTTGGGTGATACATTTACTCATTTTCAGAGCTGCATGAGTTGGCCGTCCTACTTTTAAGCAGCTCATGACATGAACTACAGGCGTTGGCTCCAGTTTTCCAAGTGTTAGAGCACAATCCCATTATCAGTGGATGACTGCAAATAGAACTGCTTGAGGATAGGGCTGTTACAGTAAAATGTGCATGCATTTTTGGTGAATGATCTGGTCTCATTTGTGCTGTCGAAGATAATCAATGATCAATTGTGTTGGTTTGTTTACGGTGAACTCCATATCTGCCTCCCCTCCCTCCCTGGCCAGTGTCTGGAGAATAGTGTCTATCACTCTGATGTAGATTAAGTACAGAATTTCATATTTTAGGTCATATTACACTGAGCTTTGAAGAGATCTTCATAAAGATGTTAGTATTTGGGTGGGCGGGGGAATAATTCAATTGCTGCCGATGTTTGAGACATTTAATTATATTTTGCAGAGTGATCTCTAATTATAGCAAGATGCCCTATATATGTATTAAGAGCCCTTGGATAAATCTGCAGCTAAAGTATCTGCTAAACAGTCTTTCTGACTGTAATTGAATCAGCTTCAGTGTCTTCTTTTCTCTCTCTCCTTTTTGGTGTGTGTTTATTTCCCACAAGACTGAACCGCTGGTAGGGGTCCGCAATATAATTTGGTCCCTCACCCTCACTCTTTTAGAATGAATTGGAAATTTGCTAGAGCAATTTATGCTGTATAACTAACCAGCCTGTGAAATAGTATTATGGAAAACGGATTGTATATTATCAAGCTTTCCCCACTGCTTGAACGTTTGGCACAAAAGTACTAACCTTATTCATGTATTTTCTGTTGACTAAAATGCAATAAGACTTGCAAAAATACTAACAGTCATAGAATCATGGAATTGTGGAGTTGAAGGGACCCTGAGGGTCATCTAGCCCAACCCCCTGCAAGGCAGGAATCTCAACTAAAGCATCCATGTCAGATAACCACCCAACCTCTGCTTAAAACCCTCCAAGGAACGCGAGTCCATTACCTTCCAAGGAAGTCTACTAAGACTCCCTCAATCATTTTCACATTTACTACTGGCAAGCCATGTGTCCCCCTTTTTATTTGTGCATCTGATTCTTCCTGCCTAAGAACCTTACATTTGTCCCTATTTAAATTCATTTTGTTAGTTTGGGCCCAGCTGTCCAATCTGTTAAGGTCATATTGAATCCCGATTCTATTTTCTGGGGCATTAGCTACCCCTCCCAGTTTGGTGTTATCTGCAGATTTGATGAGCATCCCCTCAATTCCTCCATCCAAGTTGTTTATAAAGATATTGAACAGCAGGCCCAGGACAGAACCCTGTGGCACCCCACTTGTCATTTTTTTCCAAGTTGACAAGGAACTATTAGTGAGTACTCTTTGGGTTTAGTCAACCAGCTACAAATCCACCTAACAGCTACCTTATCCACAAGACTATCTATCATAGGGGACTTTGTCAAAAGCCTTACTGAAATCAAGATATAATACATCCACAGCATTCCACCAAGCTTGCAACTCTATTAAAACAAGCAATGAAATTCGTCTGACATGACTTGTTTTTGAGAAGCCCATACTGGGTCTTAGGAATCACAGCATCCTTTTTAAAGTGCTCACAGCCTGACCATTTAATGATCTGTTCTAGTACCTTTCCTGGTATTGACGTCAAGCTGACCAATCAGTAGTCTATTAACCAGGACCTGAAAATTGGACCATCAGTACCACTTGGAAGGAAAGGGACATGGGTGGCGCTGTGGGTTAAACCACAGAGCCTAGGACTTGCCGATCAGAAGGTCGGCGGTTCGAATCCCCATGACAGGGTGAGCTCCTGTTGTTCGGTCCCTGCTGCTGTCAACCTAGCAGTTCGAAAGCACGTCAAAGTGCAAGTAGATAAATAGGTACCACTCCAGCAGGAAGGTAAACGGCGTTTCTCTGTGCTGCTCTGGTTCGCCAGAAGAGGCTTAGTCATGTTGGCCACATGACCCGGAAGCTGTAAGCCAGCTCCCTCAGCCAATAAAGCAAGATGAGCGCTGCAACCCCAGAGCCGGCCACGACGGGACCAAATGGTCATGGGTCTCTTTACCTTTACCACTTGGAAGACAATGACCAACCAGGTTTTATCAGACTTTGCTCTAGAAAAAGGCAGGGAGTGGGGCTTAAAAATAAGAATTTATATTTGAGACACTGTAACAGTAAAACAGTAGTGGTCATAGATCAAACTCTGTATGCCAAAGCAGTAGAAATTTGCCCAGCAGCCCAACAACATGTACACCACATTAGAAATAATGAAAATGGACAATTTCTGCTCTGTAATTGTTCCAGGATTCTGGTATTCCGTCTGCTGAACTCAGATTAAATGCTGGTCAGAAATCAGATTTTTCCAATCTCAGGATGGAACAGATTTTGTCTGTGCACTGTTCCTATTTTATTAGAACTTAAAACAGTAAAACCTGCATCATTGTACCTATTCACACCAGTCTCCACTTAGTTCAGTAGGGTGAAAGACTGGAAACATCCGCCTCCGACAGAGAGCAAAGCTACTGGTGAAGACCCCTGGGGCAAGAATGTCTCCATTGTGGGGTGTTTGTTTGAGCACCAACAAAAGCCTCTGAGAGCTGGTCTGGGAAGCTGGGTTGCCTCTTCCCTAGATATCTTGAGCCCACCTGTAGTAAAGAGGAAATCACGGTCTCCCTCTGGCACCTTAGCAGCCTTTAAGTTCCCTTTTGGGGCATGAGGGAAAAACGCAGGGAACAGGAAGTGCAAGTCAGTTGTGTTTCCTATTTCACCTTCATAGTGTCGTGCTCAGAATGGCTCTCAGCCTATGCCTTCAGCGCTCTCCATCCTTTTGCTCGACTGCTGTTAAATTGAGACCAGCTACATGAGCCAATTTTAAAGTGTGTGGGAAATTTCCTTTGGTGCCAGCGCTGCCTCTTTCCATGATACACCAATCAATCACTTTGATGAATTCTGATATTAAAGCCAAACTACTGAACACACCATCAAAATCAGAGGCTACAAAATTCACCCCTTACCTTTCAGCGTGAGATATAATTGTTGGAGCAAGTTTGTTTATTAGTAACCTGGGGCGGGGGGGGGGAGAGGCTGTTTGGTGTGTGTTTTTTTGCAAAAGAAAAGAAAGGAAAAGAAAGATTTCTTTGAGTGCAATATTGATTCCTTTCTAAAACTGCCCTATTGATCTTAGTGCATTAAGCTTCTCGGGGAGCGAAAAGCAGACGCTGGAATGTATGCAGGGAAGAGACCACACACATCCCAGAACACCCTTCAGAAACTGAGCATAGTTTCCATAAGTAGAATCCGTCCCCAACTACTGAAACAGTTCACCAGTGACTAGGAATATTGTTCACAAGCCACTAAGTCTTCTGTGCAGAATTCATTCAGCTGGAAAACTTTGCTAGTCTTCATTTATGTTGCTGTGTTCAATGTATGACAATGTATCCCCTTGAAAAGTCAACTTTTCAGGAAGGATTTGAAACCTGCAGGACCAGAGATGCTCAGAAGACTGGAGTAAATTTACGGACTATTTGAAAAGTAATTGTGATGAACAGATTATGCTAGTAGGTTTGCAAGAAGTTTTGTACATTGAATTATTTGAAATATTGCAAAAAAGACAATGAGGTGAACTATTAGTTAAGGACAATTAAAGGTAATATAAAATTAAGAAATGCATAATAAGTGACATGGAACGGAAAATCATCAGAGGAATTGACGGAAGTCCAAAAATATTGTATAAGATGAGAAGTTAAGCTGTATGAATTTTGGAATTAATATGTTAAAAAAAATAATAAAAATGTGTGTGTATGCGTGTACGTATGTGTATATGTCCAGTTTTTAGTACAGTCGTACCTTGGTTCTGGAACGCCTTGCGACTCAAACATTTTGGCTCCTGAACACTGCAAACCCGGAAGTGAGTGTTCCGGTTTGCAAACATTTTTGGGAAGCCAAACATCCAACGCGGCTTCTGTGGCTTCTAATTGAGTACAGAAAGCTTTTGCAGCCAATCGGAAGTCACGCCTTGGTTTTCAGAAGTCGAATGGACTTCCAGAATGGATTCCGTTTGAGAACCAAGGTACGACTGTACAGTGTAAGTGTTTATTCATTATGAATTAATTTTTATTGCATTTGGAACATAGGAAGCTGTCTTCTACTGAGCCAGACCACCAGTCCATCCAACTCAGTATTGTCTGCACAGATTGGCAGCTGCTGTCCAAGATTTCAGACAGGAGGTCTCTCCCAACCCTATCTGGAGGTGTGCTGGGAACTGAACCTGGGATCTTCTTTGCAAGGCAGATGCCCTACCATTGAGCTACGGCCCTTTAAAATAAATATAAACAAATGAAATCAGGTTAAACAATTTACCATCAGATGGAAAATCCGTTTAAACAATCAGATGAACAGGGTGGGTACTAAAGTTTGTGAATGTGTGTATCGACTGGCCAGTTAAACCAGGTGAGGGTAGCTGATGGGTCTCAAACCCTTGGTGAGTTAGGGACTTCTGCATGCAAAGGCTGGCTGTGGCAGATTAAGTGGACAAGACCAATCATGGGTCCAAAACAGAGGGGTAGCTGGGGGGGGGGACACCCCTTGGGGGTTGGCACTTACAACAGGACCTGCAGCGCGCCTGAGCCACGCGTCTCTCCTGGGAGTGACGTGGTAGCTTGGGCGCCTGCAGGCTCCACGCTGCCCAAAATGGCCACTCCGCTCTACAGCTGAGGGGAAGGTGGTGGGTAGACTCCTTGGAGGCTCTGCGCAGCATGCCCTATCCTGGCTCGCCCCGCCCCAGACTCAGGGTGCATGCACTGTCCCAAGTGGCTAGCTATGCCGCTTGTCCAACAGTTGAGAAGGCAGTTTCTGCACATGCTGTAGAGCAGCGGTTCTCAACCTGTGGGTCCCCAGATGTTGTTGGACTACAACTCCCATCATCCCTGAGCTCTGGCCTTGCTAGCTAGGCATGATGGGAGTTGTAGTCCAACAACATCTGGGGACCCACAGGTTGAGAAAGGCTGCTGTAGAGAGAACTGAGGGGCAGATGGGGGTCATTAACGTGGGAGGTAGCCCAGGTTGCTGATCCTAAACCTCTACCGCCTTTCTCAATCATGAGACATGCTTCAGGAGTAAACCTCAAGGAAAAATGTGTGCCTGCTGCCTTGTGGGACATCTTTGGGAGAATAGAAGGCTAAGCAGTAAACCCTACACAAATCTGGAGTGGAGTCCCTAAGACAGTTGGATGGTGCCTTATATGCCTCCTCATGGCAACTCCTGCAGCCAAGCTGGTGCCAGATGTATAGCCAGTGTGGTGTAGTGGTTAAGAGTGGTGGACTTATAATCTGGTGAACCGGGTTCAATTCCCTGCTCCTCCACATGCAGCTGCTGGGTGACCTTGGACTAGTCACACTTCTCTTAAGTCTCTCAGCCCCACTCACCTCACAGAGTGTTTGTTGTGGGGGAGGAAGGGAAAGGAGATTGTTAGGCGCTTTGAGACTCCTTAGGGTAGTGATATCCTGCTAACCTAGCAGTTCGAAAGGACGTCAAAGTGCAAGTAGATAAATAGGTACTGCTCCGGCAGGAAGGTAAACGGCGTTTCCGTGCGCTGCTCTGGTTCTCCAGAAGCGGTTTAGTCATGCTGGCCACATGACCTGGAAGCTGTATGCCGGCTCCCTCGGCCAATAAAGAGATGAGTGCCGAAACCCCAGAGTCGGTCACGACTGGACCTAATGGTCAGGGGTCCCTTTACCTTTACCTTAGGGTAGTGATAAAGCGGGATATCAAATCCAAACCCCCTTTTCTTCTTCTTCCCTTTGGACCACATCAGCAGAGCCAAGAGGGGTCTTGTCATCTGGGCAACCCAGGACCACCATACGCACTGGCCAGGCTTGCGTCCCAGAGAGTTCACTATGATTTGACTTCACCCCTGGAGGCACACTCCACTGTCTCTCGAGACAGACAGATGCCAACAATAATAAGCATTTAAAGGTTACAGCCTACTTCTTCAGCTGCAAAAGAGGAATGGGGGGCAGCATGTAGTTCAAGGCATGTAGTGTCTTGCAATGATACTAATTTTTAGAGGGGCAGTACTGGGAGAGCAAGTAAAATATTTGCAGACTGGATAATGGCAGAAGAATCCATAGTAGTTATTGAAGCCCTGGTTCATGGCACCTATTATTATACAAACAGCTGTTCTTCCAGCTGTTCCTGAGCAGCCTCTCAGTGCCATGTCCATTTGCCTGCATTATCTCCCCAGAGCTTGGATGGGATAGGTATCCATTCTTTCACATCTCGGTTCTGATGCTATCTGAAGGCATCACAGTTATTCAGCAAAGAACTGAGACTACAGATGATTAGCTTGGTACAAGGAAGAGTGAAGTGCCAGGCTGGGCAAGAAAGTCTGAGATTGTAGGTGTGGGGGGTGCCTTATTTTTATTTAGTCATTAATGTCCCTAGATGTAAGAAGTTCTGTTTTGATGTCTCAGCTGAACCTTAGAAGATTAAAAGCATTTTGATCGTTGCTTTTTGCAGCCAACATTAAACATTATTGTTCCCATGAAGTCAGAGTGTAGGTGTTTGTGTGTGTGGAGGAGAGTGAAATTAAGAAAAGAGCATTTGGTAAGAGATAAAAACAATGAACATAATCATAAAATTATATAGCTCTTTGCAAACTTCTCTGTACAGGCAGAGTAACATGATCCACCCTGCAACTTGTCTACTTAAGATTAAAACAAGGCAGTGTGATGTTCATTGTGCTTTTCATGCATAATACAGTGGTGCCTCGCAAGACGAAATTAATTCGTTCTGTGAGTTTTTTCGTCTTGCGAAGCACGGTTTCCCAAAGTCTTCAAAATCACCAAAGTCTTCAAAAACCTCAAAAAAGGCTGCCACGCCGCGTGCTATGAGTTGCTCCTTGAAGTCACCCTGGGTATTAACGGTTTTAAGAAAAAGGAAACAAACTTGCAAGACGTTTTCGTTTTTCGTCTTGCGAAGCAAGCCCATAGGGAAATTCGTCTTGCGAAGCAACTCAAAAAACGAAAAACTCTTTCGTCTTGCGAGGCATTCGTCTTGCGAGGTACCACTGTAATAATAACAACAACAATAATAGTAATAACAGCTTTCATTAGGATAAGTCATAGATTCTCTTTCATGCAAAGCAGCTATGTGTTCAGAGACTGGCTGCGGGGACTGTCAAAATCTTTCCATGCCAGCATTCATCTGTTCACAATTGTCTGCTTTTCTCCCCACATAG
Organism: Podarcis pityusensis; assembly: GCF_964106645.2. Classification (NCBI taxonomy): domain Eukaryota; kingdom Metazoa; phylum Chordata; class Lepidosauria; order Squamata; family Lacertidae; genus Podarcis; species Podarcis pityusensis. Next base: position 7,536,628 of record NC_138038.1, on the reverse strand, counting down.
GATTTTTTTCTCTCCCTTAAAAATAAGACACAATGGATGCCTACCAGCCAGCCAGCCAGGTTTTACCAAAATTTGCCAGCTCTCATGTGTGGCAAATAATTGTGGATAAATACATGCAATATTTTGAAGAGAAAATTTATCCACACCCTGCAAAATTCTTTTAGCTTATGTAAAAAATTATTCGGGTATTTAACTTTTGAGTGACATTCATATATATTTGATATCTGTCTATCTGTCTTGTCTATCTGAAATTAGCTTTTGGCAAATTCCACTGACAAGCAATTCAGAATTTCAAAGGCCTAAGATTTTTGAAGTGGGACTGTGGTCTAAACCACTGAGCCTTTTGGGCTTGCCGATCAGAAGGTCGGTGGTTCGAATCCCCGCGACGGAGTGAGCTCCCGTTGCTCGGTCCCAGCTCCTGCCAACCTAGCAGTTCGAAAGCATGTCAAAGTGCAAGTAGATAAATAGGTACCATTTCAGCAGAAAGGTAAATGGAGTTTCCATGTGCTGCTCCGGTTTCTCCAGGAGTGGCTTAGTCATGCTGGCCACATGACCCGGAAAAAAGGTCTGTGGACAAACGTCGGCTCCCTTGGCCTGTAAAGTGAGATGAGCGCCGCAACCCCAGAATTGTCTGCAACTGGACTTAACCGTCAGGGGTCCTTTACCTTTACCTTTTAAAAAAGATTTTTGAACTCTTCTCCCTTATTTCAAAGTTCCTCTGCTTTTCCAGCTGAGGTTCACTTCAAATTTGGTTTTACATCAAGCCGTGTGGACAGTTCTATTCATGAGCGAACACCCTGCATGGAAACTTAAGTTTAGAATAGTTAACATAGATGTGCAAGTTTCTCTGAACAGTCAGGATTAAATATGTTCCCTTAGCCTGCCTCTCTTTATAAAAGTAGCAACATGTTCTTTGCATGACTTTTTGGAAACCGTTTTGCTTCTACTACACTGTCTTTTGTAATACTTTAGAGTTTAAATCTTCTTGTTTGAATGTTTTTGTTTATAGTAATTTTAACTTTTTGTAAACCGTCTTGGGAACCTGTTTAAGTACAGGGTGCAAAGAAAATAAATCAAATGGTTCACTAATTTGGTTCCCACTTATTCAGAGGATATTGTCCTTGTAGTACCAATGACCTTTAAAATACTGGTTTGTTTTTTGTGTTTTTTTACAGCAGTCCTTTTCCCCTGTGATCATATTGCATGGTATCTCATTTCCAGCTTTTAAAATAGAATGATTGCAGACTTTGTCTGATTGCAGAGATTGTATTACGTTTTGTTTGACAAAGAAAGCTAAAAGATGCATACCTTCTTCCTTCACTTCAGAGTTTTGTAATTTAGATGTATGGAGGATGCAAAGTAGCTATGGTTTCGTGCCTGAACCGCAAAGATCGATTGAACATGCTTAATTGGTCCTTATCTTGCAGTTATACTTAACACTTCTTTTGAGGAAGATTCTAAAAGGATACAGTTACTGCCTTTCTAAAGTACTCTAGGTGTAGGGTTACCCATTTCTCTTATCTCTTCCCTTGCCTCCTTCCCCAAAGTTGAGCACAGCATTTTACATAGCAACTAATGAACATGTTAGTGATCAGTGTAGTCAGAAATTCAGGCTTCTGAAAACACTAACTCCACAAAGGTTAATTGCATTGCAAAGTAGACTCCTTTAAAAAAATAATCACCAAAGTGGTATTTTAGTGGGTTAACACTCCAGAATAAGGAAGAATGGGGGGAAATGTGTTGTGGCTGCTATCTGAATAGTTATTGAGGTGTCCAATGACTTAGACATTTTAAAAACAGTTTTATATTGTAAGTAGTTTGTCATGTAGCACAGGAGCCTAACATTTGAAAAACTAAGACTCAGCGCACCTTTGGTAGCACAGAACTAGATGTGCTTTTTTGGTTTTTTAATCTGACCACTGTGTAATTGTTGTTTAAAAAGAAGAAGAATATCATCATGGCTCACTTCAGACATCACACCAAACTATGGTTAAGAAAGCTGAACTATGTTATAGTGCGATATATGGATTGGCGAACCCTGGTTTGCAACTGGCCAACAAACCAAAAATCAGAAACCATGCTTTATGCTAACTATGGTGTGATGCCAAAATTGACAGCTCATAGTTTCAACCATCATTCTGCTTCCAGAAGCTGCCAGACAGCCATGGAAACAGGAATGGTATAGCTAGGGGATTTCTGCTTATGTAGCTGAAAATGAAAATTAGAAGCAGACCTGGACCTTCATTCATTCCATATCCCGCTTTTCAGAGAGAGTTTTGTGGCTTGCCCTGTTGTGCTTTTGGGATCTCTAGTCAATATCAGCAATTCCAAACAGGCTACAATTAGAGCCAATACATTTGAGAACTTTCTGTACCCATTTCTATCATTTAGTAGGAGTTTGGGTGTTTCCTCTGGTAGTAGAACATGTCATCTTAGTCGGTGAAACTTAATTTTGCAAATTTCTTCAGTGAGGGGGTCTTAAAATATGTTTTCGGGTGTGAGGAATTCAATTCTGTTATTATTTTTTTATTGGGCAATGTTTAGCTCGGTAAGCCTACGTTTGATGAAGAAGCACAGAAACTGTTTTCGGAAAACCAAAGCATTTTAATTTTAACCTTCCAAAAATGTCAGGTAATGCTAAATAATAATACATAAGTAATGAAAATTTTTAATATACAATATAACTGCAATCATTTTTAATGATTTCTGTGCAATTTTACACACCTTTTACTTACCAAGCAAAACTAAATTACTGTATTTTTCCTTGTACAACAAGCCCCCATGTATAAGGCTCCAAATTGAGAAAAAGGGGAGAGATTGTATCCATGCATAAGACAACCCACAATTTTGAACATATTTTTAAACAAAACAAAACAAAACCTAGTCTTATACATGGAAAAGTATGGCATATCAGTTTAACCAAAATACATTTTGAGTTCCCAAACCACGTCACAACTTTTTAGCACCCCTCATTTTGGGAATTTGAGTTTTGAAAAATTCAATTCGCCCTACTCTGGTAGGCTTTATTTTCACATGGCGATTATTCTTTTAACAAGCAAATGTACTGGAGCTGGCCCACTCATGGGGCCAGGATGAAGCTCCTGCCTCGGGCTCCACCCACACAGCCACTTCTGTTGTCACCAACTAGAGCAGTGGTGTCCAAACTTTTTTTCAAAGAGGGCCAGATTTGATGAAGTTTCAATTTAGAATTTAGGATTGAAGTTGTTGAGCTTTTTTACGATTTTACCCCGAAGTTGAGCTTTATTTAGGGTTGACATTGGCTTTTTTAGGTTTGAAGTTGTTGAGCTTTTACAGTGGTACCTCGCAAAACGAATGCCTCGCAAGATGGAAAACTCGCAAAACGAAAGGGTTTTTGGTTTTTTGAGTTGCTTCGCAAGATGATTTTCCCTATGGGCTTGCTTTGCAAGACGGAAACGTCTTGCAAGTTTGTTACCTTTTTCTTAAAACCGTTAATACAGTTGTGACTTGACTTCGAGGAGAAACTCATAGCACGCGGTGTGGTAGCCTTTTTTGAGGTTTTTGAAGACTTTGGTGATTTTTGAAGCTTTTCCAAAACTTTTCCGACACTGCGCTTCGCAAGACGAAAAAAACCGCGGAACAAATTAATTTCATCTTGCGAGGCACCACTGTATTAGGATTGAAGTTCTCGAGGTTTTTTTAGGATTTTTACCCCAGGGAATAAACTGCCACAGGGGGCAAGATTAAACCGACCGGCGGGCCAGATTAGGCCCCCAAAGGGGACTTCGGACATGCCTTAACTAGAGGGAGGCGTTCCGGTTCTCCCAGGTGGAGAAGCCAAGCAGCAATGCTTTGAGGAGCACCCTGACTCCTACGAGGCTCTGTGGGGAGCTTGGCAGTGGGGCAGGAGGCAGCAATGATAAACTTGGTCTGATCCAGCAGAGCTGCTCTTCTTAGGAAATGAGCTTTACGCTCTGTGGTTAAGAGACTGGGAAATGTTATGTTTGTACTGGAGAAGTTTCTCCACCAGGCGAAAAATGCAGAAATTCTTCTCTTAAACTCTGACTCATTTATCGCTCGGGGATTGATAGACGGCTTACAACAAAGAGCTGTTATCTACTTTGACAAGCTCTAAAGCTGCGCAGCATTAGGGGGAGATTTCTTTTTCTTCATCCAAACTAGTAATTATTCTGACTCTGTTTTGATTTCTTCTCCTGTTCCGCAGCACCATCTCCAATCACAAATGTGAAAAAAGGGAAAGTCGGCAAGAATAGCATCTCACTCTCTTGGCAGGAGCCAGATCGACCCAATGGCATCATCCTGGAGTATGAAATCAAATATTTTGAAAAGGTGTGATTGTCCGATTGCAACACTGTTCTAACTATCTTTGATTTCTGCCTTCCTCTGCTCGGTTAGAATTATCGTATCTGTTCAAAAGGGATGGAGTAATTTTTGTTTGTAACTCCATGTCAAATTAATTATACTGTGACTGATTAGGAAGCCTTGATGTGTGTGTGTGTGTGTGTGTGTGTGTGTGTGTGTTTGTGTGCATACTTATTTTCCTTAGTGCATTGCTTCTGTTGAACAAGGTTTCTTGTCAGTTTCATGTCGTTTTATTTCACTAAAATTAAGAAAACTGACAGTGCACTCCTGTGCATGTCTTCTCAGAAGTAAGCCCCACCAACTTACTCCTAGGTAAATGTGTACAGGAATGCAGCTTGATTAACTATGATTGAGGGATAGTCGATAGATTGTATTCTTGTAGCTTTTCCAAAACGTCATGCAGTTATTATTAGACACATTTAAATGTTCAACATCCATCACATAGATGAATTTGTAATATAATCTTAATAAGCCTAGAGTACAATTAGCTACATCAGAGTGGAGGAACTTTGTAGCTCAGTCTCTGAGACACTGTCCTACTGCGTTCTGCGTTGACATTTGGGCCATAGCTGTCAACTTTTCCCTTTTCTTGTGAAGAATCCTATTCGGAATAAGGGAATTTCCCTTAAAAAAAGGAAAACGTTGACAGCTATGATTTGGGCTCTTCTAGAATTTACTTTGTCCAAGTATTATAGTTTCAGAACACCAAGTCAGTTACTTCATGCCACTTTTGCTGTTCTCGTTTCCCCTGAAATTAACCAAAAAACCCACAATATGGGAATTGTAGTTTGGTGAAGGTGCTGGGCTGGCCCAAGACATTTTGGCATCTGAGACAAACCACAAAATGGTGCTTCCCTGCCCACCAGGGAAGAAGGGGTGAGTGAAGATCTAGATCCAGAACAAGGAGGGGAAGATCTACATCAGGATCTTCAGTTCCTGTGGATCCTGCCACCTGAGGCAGTTGCTTCACCTTGCCTCATGGGTGGGCCGGCCCCAATGCTGAGACTTCTCTTTTAGAGATCCCTAAGCTGCCTCCTTCACCACACAGAGCCAGAGCTACAGTCCCTTGGTTTCCTTGGGAATAAAAGATTGTTCTCAAACTAGTTTAACTACATGGCACAGATATGCCCAGAGGCAGGCAACCTAAAGCCTACTGAGATCATTGAGTTCAGTTACAACTAACTCGGTCTTGAATTGTGGTGAATGAAAAATCAGAACGAGGGTTAGACTTACATGAAATAATAAATGAAGGACTGAGGAGAGATCAAGTGAAAGAAGCAGACTCCGACCCCCCAACCCCAGGTAGCTCTACTCCAAAATGGAGGACAAAAAAGTCAACAACTCAGCCATGCTGTTTAGGAGTTTGTCACCCATTGCTCCACAGCCTGAAATCCTGATAATTCTTGACAGGGAAGTTTCCCATAGATTTGGGGGCTCTGAATTACCTCCTCTTTTTCCTCGAGCATCGCTAGTACGTTAGGAATACTCTTCCATCTTCTGTTGTTTTCGTTTCTGAACTCTGTTCAGACAGCTAGGAAAAAGCACTAAACAGCATTTAGTGGTGGTTGTCAGAGAAAAAAGGTGGAAGAGACGGGGAGAGTCAGAAATGGGTTCTCTTGGCAGCAGGTGGGGAGAGAAGAGGCTGACAGGCTTGAGGGAACAACATACAGATAAAATGCATAGGCTAAATCCGTTGCAAACACCTGCTAATATTATGATGTGGGTAAGAATGGAAGGCTTCACAACTTAAGAACACAAAAGAGCTTGCTGGATCACGCCAATGTCCCATCAAGTTCAGATACCTGTGGAAAGCACGCAAGCAGATGTAGGGCTTCAGGATTAATTTCTTTGTTCTTCCGAGGGAAGAGTAAGCCTGTTTTCCTTCATAATAACATCTTATAAAGCACACTGATAAGAGCTACTCAGCAAACACTTTGAATAAATTAATATGATCATATACTTGCTCACATACAACGTGCAGAATCAAGATGATGTACTTGAATTGCCTTTTTTGTGAGCGGGATGGGGCACGTGCGCAAAGCAAAGTCGTTTAAATTTAGTGAAATAAAACCTGCATACTTCATTTTGTTTTTATTACCTCCATTAGGCTTGATAGTTAATATAAATGATCTTTCACACACATTCACACACACACACACAAAACACCAGCGTACTCAAAACAGCAGCAGGATTGCAGTTCAGTCTTAATTCCTGTTACTGTTCATGCTGCTTCCTTGTTTTGTGCTGTTGGGAAGCAGTGAAATATTTAAGGTGGGGCAGGCAGTTCCCCTGCAGAGGGCATCAAGCTGGGGGAATTTTTGTCCTCACGCTGGGCACCATATTCCTGAAGTCCACAGTCAGATGGGTGGATCAGTGCAGAATCTTCCTACATTTCCATTGCTTAGACCCGGCAGGCATGGTCAAACTTGGCCCTCCAGCTGTTTTGGGACTACAGTTCCCATCATCCCTGGCCACTGGTCCTCTTAGCTAGGGATGATGGGAGTTGTAGTCCCAAAACAGCTGGAGGGCCAAGTTTGGCCATGCCTGGTTAGAGGGTGGAAGACACCCGCACAATTGGCCTTGTAGCATTTCACTCAATTGGGTGCATTTAATTTTAGAGCCGCGATAGATGCAATACCGGAAAAGGCCTAGATCGGGCTTTTGGGAAGGATTGGTGAAAGAAAGATTCTCGCCGGCAGAAAAGGAAATCTTGTGCCTTGCCTTGCCTTGCCTTGCCCTCCCCAGTCTGCTTTCTATCCCTTCCCAGTCCTCAAAGCAAGTGAAGTCGGGGATTTCAATCAGTCCCTGCCCAGGTGACTAGCCAGAACAGAGTTTTGTGCTATTTGCAAATGTGCAATGCATTTATGCCAATCTGGCAACGTCGGCATGTATCAAGAGCTGATGAATTTTAGATGTTCAGCGTTGCTATGCAAGGTCTCTGTTCTCCCACGTTGCTTTACAGGGACCAAGCTGAGAGGCCATTGATATATGCAGGCATGCCAAATCAGGGGTCAGCAAGGTTTATCTTGCCTGGGCCGGATCCGTCCCACAGAGATCCTTCCGTGGGCTGGATTGCGAGCGCCAGCAATTTTCGGCGTCTGCATCTTCACAGATGCGATTTTCGGCGGCACAGAAGCGAGTCCCAGCACCACGCTGCAACAGTTTAGCGCAGAGCACAAGTGGGCAACTCGGTTTGGGGATGGCTCATGGACCGGTCAGATGACCTCCGCGGGCCGCTTCCAGCCCATGGGCCTTAGGTTGCTGACCCCTATGCCAAATAATGCTCCTTTCTTAACTGCACTACTGCAACGTTGCAAATGGTTGGATGCTCCCCCAGGCAAAAAAAGAGGAGAAAAAGCCAATCAAGGCTTTTAGCCTATGGAAGTGTGTGTGTGTGTGTGTGTGTGTGTGTGTGTTATACATGGGGGAGCACTTAAACATGCCCTCCACCAACTGCAATGTGAGGATATACTGTCCAGAAACCATTGTGTCACATTGTGATAATAATCCCTTAAGTGATTATTTTCTATGAAGGGCAAAATGCACTTGTATTATTTTACTGTGCTGTTAAAATTCAACAACAAGCTTTGATTACACAAAATCCTATTGCAATTGCAAGCTCTCAAGTCTCATCAAATTAGCAAAGCAGCCCGTATTATACAAATGTACAGCTTTAAAACCTAACTAGCTGTATCTAACTCTCACTTTGAATATAAAGACATATAGAAAGGGAGATGATTCCATTTTAAAATTAAATTTGACAGACATGTTTCAGCCAAACAATCCCTTTTGACTGCTTAGAAAAGTTTCATAGCTGCAGGTTCTCATTAAATGAGACCGCTATCTATATTTTAAAATACACATCCTTTCAATAATTTGGCTGCAGCAAAGTGAATGTGAATAGGATCCAAGTGTCTTAATTCACCAGAGGTTGAACATGAGGCAGCTGCTAAAATAGCAAATGCCATTTTAGGCATTACTGGGCACATAATGTCAACATCATGAGAAGTAACAAGCCCTCTTAAGGTGTTCGGTTTCTGCATGTGATAGCTGAGCTACAGAGGTGCACCCACAAGCCCTGTTCTCAGTTGTGCTCATCCCACCCCTGATCTTCATGCACTGTGCAGATGTGTCTGAAGGGGGGTTGCAGCCGTGTTCAACTGAACATGCTTAGATGCCTCCCTCTATTGGGGAACCCTGAATTATCACAAGGAGGCTTCTAATCACGTTCAGACAACTTAGAGGACCCCAGGGGCAGGTCTGACGTGGAGGTGGTACATGTGAGGACATTGGGGCAGCGCTTGGATGTGTGCCCCGTGACCTTCCCCTATTAAGCTCTGAGCTCCTGCTCCTGAGCTCCTGAGCTTTATTCTGCCTCACCTAGTTCTGTTACGGCCCCTTCTGGGTGCCACACTTTAAGGAGAGAGCAAGGTGATGAAGGATCTTGATGTCATGTTGAACATGACCCAGCACGAGAAACCAAGACCCACAAGGAACACTTAAAAGATCTGAGCATATTATAGCGTGGAGAATAGAAAGTTAAGGGGAGACATGATAGTAGCCTTCAGATATCTGAAGATTTGTCCCACCGAAGATGGAACACACTTTGTTGCTTCAGATGAAAGGATCAGAAGCAGTGCCAGATTTACATATAAGCTAAACAAGCTATAGCTTAGGGCCCCACTCTCTTGGGGGCCCGCCCAAAATTTAAAGGAATGAAAAACCTGGATGTACATTTCCAAAATATAAGATAGGTAACAAATAAAATAAAACCTACATACAGTTAGAGATTAATAAGTATCTCACTATTAACATACTTCTTCTTAATTGTATTTCAGTTCAACAATCACTATGATAAAATACGTATTTTATTATGTGCAAGTGACTTTAGATACCTATTAGGTCCATAAATGACCATATAGCATATATTCAACACACAAAAACAGCAGCAATTTGTTGTTGACAAAGGACAGCTGGACATATAACGGGCCCCATTACCTTAGGGCTTCATCAAACCTACGGTAAATCTGGCCCTGCAACTGCAGGGAAGCACATTTCAGCTAAACACAGAAAAAACTTTCCTTTTTAATGGTACAACCTCATTTGACAAGTGAACAGACTGCCTCACAACGTGGTGGGCTCTCCTTCACTTCAGACTTGACAGCCGCCGGCCAAAGATGCTGTTGCATCTTGCCCTAAATATGGGGTTGCAGTGGCTGACCTTCAAGCCCTCTTCCAACTCTACCATTCTCACACCTGTTAAATATAAAACTGAGTGTTCATTTACTCCCCTTCATATATGGAGTGCCGCAGGTGTGACGCTCCTAACCTTTTATCCAAAGTTGAGAGATCAACTGAGGACTCACTTTCTTCATTTCCCCCCTTCCATGGTTTGGGGTTAAATGTGTGCATCAAGGTTCATTCTTGGTATAAGCTTTTGTGTGCATGCACACGAAAGCTTATTGCGTGTCGAGCACCCCAAAACACCCCTGAATAAAAACACGTTCACACATCATTTTTGTTTTGGTTTTTGGCATAATTTTGGCCACAACTTTATTGAATTACAGTATGTGAGTGTTGGTTACAGATGGGTAGCCGTGTTGGTCTGCCATAGTCGAAATAAAAAAATTCCTTCCTGTAGCACCTTAAAGACCAACTAAGTTAGTTCTTGTTATAAGCTTTCGTGTGCATGCACACTTCTTCAGATACACACTTCTTCAGATACTTCTTCAGATGTATCTGAAGAAGTGTGCATGCACACGAAAGCTTATACCAAGAACTAACTTAGTTGGTCTTTAAGGTGCTACAGGAAGGAATTTTTTTATTTCGAGTATGTGAGTGGTTACTTAGGCATTGTCGAAATAAAAAAATTCCTTCCTGTAGCACCTTAAAGACCAACTAAGTTAGTTCTTGGTATAAGCTTTCGTGTGCATGCACACTTCTTCAGATACACTGAAACAGAAGTTACCAGATCCTTCAACCAGTTACCAGATCCTTCAACCATGATGTCAGATTGTGAAATCTGACATCAAGAATCACAAAACAGAGAAACCAGTAGGAGAACACTTCAATCTCCCAGGACATTCTATACAAGATCTCAAAGTAGCTGTTTTACTACAAAGGAATTTCAGAAATAGACTGGAAAGAGAAGCTGCTGAATTACAACTCATTACCAAACTTAAAACAATGGAGAAACCTGGTCTGAACAGAGACATCGGATTCTTATCTCATTATACATGACTAAGCCATTTCTCACCTTCTCACCCCTTGCCTTTTCCTGTAAGACCTATTACAGTCGTTAAGAGTCGTCAACAGGCTCATCTCAGCTATCTGCCAATCTCCGATTCCCACCACCCTTCTAAGTAATACCCCTCCCCACCTTCTCAATATATTGAAGGATCTGGTAACTTCTGTTTCAGTGTATCTGAAGAAGTGTGCATGCACACGAAAGCTTATACCAAGAACTAACTTAGTTGGTCTTTAAGGTGCTACAGGAAGGAATTTTTTTATTTCGACTATGGCAGACCAACACGGCTACCCATCTGTAATTTAGGCATTGGTTAGCGACTATCTGTTCCCACTTGGAGGTAGGAACCAAACTGACAACCGCAAGCCTGCGGAAGTCAGTAAGGGTAAACAATTTTGGGGAGAGAATAGAGCTGGGTGCCAGGCTCTCACCTCTCCCCAAATGCTCCCTGGGGCTCTTGCGTGGCCCTAGCCCCTTGTCAGGGATACAGTCAAGTGCATGGCGAGCCCCTGTATTCTTTTACTGGAATTCCCTTGCAGCAGCAGCAGCATTGGAGGGGCAGGCACAGCCAACCACATCCCCTCCACCAACCAAAAATTAACCAATGCCTAACCGCAACCTTACAAGTTGTGATGATTTGCTACGCAGTAGGCAAAACCCAAAGGCACCAGCCAATGGTAAAATTCCTACCAGGCCCCTACCCCAAAGCAGACGACCCCATGCATAGCAAGGTCAGCACAAACAAACCCTAAATAAAGAGAGGGTGGGCAGGTAATCTGATGTGCGCAGTGAAAAGAGGAAGCTCAACACTGCCCACAGGGAACATATATAGCACCCCCATCGATCAAATAAAATTGCAGCAATAAATTTCCCCCACCAAGAATTGAAGGTGTCCAATCAAATTCGTGCCCATCCAAATTAACCCGCCCAGCAACAGGGGATGTCATGGTTGCTCCCACCGCAACACGTGCTCTCCATGAAGGAGAACCCGCCTACCAAGAACAAACTTAGTTTGTCTCTAAGGTGCTACTGGACAATTATTTTATTTTATTTTTATTTATCTTTCGACTGCATCAGACCAACACAGTTACCTACCTGAATCTAGAATCAAGGTTCATGTTAGACAGAATTCATTCTTAACCAGGGCTTGAAGCTAGTTTACAGACTCTGGCGAAAGTAGACCAACAAAAGCATAAACCTTTAGCAGATGCAACTTTACACCATGTTTCACACTCAGAGAGGAAAGGAGACAGCAAGCGCACAGCCTGCTCTCAGTCTTTTAAGTGTGGTTAAGAGATTGCAGACATTGTGTTGACAGCAGCCTAGCGTTTCTGCTGTATAGTAATAGCCACCAAGCTTGTGCCTGCTATTTATAAGATTTCCCTTTCTATGTCTGTGTGTGTGTGCGGGTGTGTGTATTCATGCGTGCGTGCGCCAAAAAGGATCAAGAGACCAGCTACACTATCATCAAATCCAAGGAAACGAAAATTACCGCAGATGGACTGAAACCTGCTTCAGCATATGTCTTCCAGATCCGAGCACGGACCGCAGCAGGGTACGGCAGCTTCAGCCGAAGATTTGAGTTTGAAACCAGCCCAGTGTGTAAGTCATTTTAATTACTGTCTGCCCATGTCTCTGTAATGGTTAATAGGAAAGAGTCAGCAGATCGATATCTTTGCAGGGGACACGTCAGCCTCCATCTCCTCCCCCTGTCTCGCCGGAGCCCTTTGTGGCCTTGTGTGTTCAGACGCATCATTCATAAGCGTGGTGAGGGAAAGCTCAGCACATATTTCACCGGCTTGTTCCTCCTCCAGTATTTCAAACTTAAATCTTCTCTGAAGTCTGAATGCTAAAGAACCTCTTCTTTTATCGTCACCCTCTCCCCCAATACAGTGGTACCTCGGGTTACATACGCTTCAGGTTACAGACTCCGCTAACCCAGAAATAGTTAAGAACTTTGCTTCAGGATGAGAACAGAAATCGTGCTCCGGCGGCGCAGTGGCAGCAGGAGGCCCCATTAGCTAAAGTGGTGCTTCAGGTTAAGAACAGTTTCAGGTTAAGTATGGACCTCCAGAACGATTTTTTTAAAAAAAATAATATTTATTAGTAGTTTCAGAATTACAAAAAAATAAAAAATAAATAAAAAACAACACTACAATGCATAAAAAAGAAGAAAAGGAAAAAAACACACATAAAAACCAATGCAACAATACAGCAAAAATAAAAAAAAAGAAAAAAAAGACACAAATCCCATATTACATATCTTTAACTTCCATTTGCTTGTTTCATTGACCTCCTCACACCTCCCTTTTTGTATTCTAGTTTAATTAGTTATTTCAGCAAATTCTTTCCATCTTTCTCCATTTTTATTAAATAATTTATCTTAACAATTTAACCTATTAATTAACTCAACAAATCCTTTCCATCTTTTCCCCATATTCTATTATTCAAATTACCTTAATTTATTTAACCTTATCTTACCGTAAAATACCTTAGAGCTTGAAACTTAATACTCAATTATACATAACTCCTGATATCATTTCTGCTAGAGTCATATAGTTTCATTCCAACATTTTCCCTAATATTCATTAATTTTAGGCTAATTCCCTAAATAAAAATTTTCTTTATAAATTTTCTTCCAATCTTCATCCAACGTCTCTTCTTCCTGGTCTCGGGTCGTGTCAGTCCTTACTGTCCATTCCATCTAGTCCATCAACCTGGTAATCTTATGTCCGAGGCCCTTAAGTCTCTTCCATGTCCCTTCTGCAGATCTTCTTCTTGTTGTTTATACTTGCACTTTTCCTTGTCTCTTGTTGGTCTCTTTCTTAATTTCTTTCCTTTCTCATTGAGGAGTAGGTCTCTGGGGGGTTCCAACCCAAAATTATCTCCGTCTCCCTTCATCAAACCAGCCCATTCCCCACAGTCCCACTCCCCACAGTCATCAATGTAATCCAAAAAATATTTAAGAGCATATTTCAAAGTCTCTTCAAAGTTAAGAACCTCCTCAACTCCAGGCTCCCCCTGGCCCACTCCAACTTCAATCTTCAAGAACAGCGGCTTATTCTCCTGTAGGGCCTCGGGTCTCTCCATTTGTATTATTTGAGGTGCAACCACAACCTCCTCCATTATCTTCTGCACTTGCCCACTCAATACAGGTTCCTGAGTTGGTCCCTGAATGGTTTCTGTATCAATGTTCCCTGTTTGTCCACAGTTATTGACCACAACAGTCATCAAATCCATTTTCTCATTCATCAAATCCATCTTCTCATGCATCTGTTCCAACAAAGCACTTGTCTTGCATAAAGCAAGCACAAAAACTTCCTCCCAGCTCATATTTAGTCAAGGTCAAAAGGACTGGTCCCACGATCTTAATCTCACAGCTGTAGAGTCCTCAAGTAGACTGCAGCAACAATTTAGCAAGCTCCCTCTAGAGGAGACAATTTCTATTTGTATCCATCTTTTTAAGGCAAGTCCAACAAAGGAAAATTACTTTCATTTTTCAGATATTTTGTTTCTTTAGAATGCAAAAGGCAACATTGGAAGCAGTTTATTTCTCTTCTTTAGCTATCTGTCAAAGTATTCCATTCACAGTCAATGAACCTCTCCAACAATTTCTGTCTCTGACACCCCGTTCCCAGGTTAGAGATGGTGGAGACTTATCTTTCTTCACTCCCTCTCCTACAGGCATTAAACAAAGTCCCCCCCCCCCGCCCTTTTCTCCTGCTTCCAAGGGGGTTTCAGTAGTTATAAATGAAGGAAATTTAGACCTTTTTAACGACTTTCCAGGCTTTAGCTTACAAGGTTTTTGCTTCAGTCTATATACAAAAAGCGGAAGGCGGACTTCCTGTTTTGAACCTTCCCGCTTCGGTGCCAAATTAAGATATTTCTTGATCCAATTTTCCGTTTCTACTCACGGGTACTTGTTTTAAATCCAACTGTCCACAGGAAAAAGTCAGCACTCTCCGGCAATGGCTGTGCGGCTTCACTCCATGAAAGTAGCAATCAGTTCACAGCACCGCGCCGCTCACCCCACTTCACTCCGGAGCCCCAAAATGGGGTTCCCGGTGAGTGGGGGAGGCGCTCCTGGTGCCCTGCCGAACCCCACGTTCCCAGGCTTCCTCCGCCTGGGATTTCTAGCGGGTCCCCACCTTCGCCGCGGCGGGAAGACCCAGTTTCCACGGAGCCAGTTCCTCCGGTCGGAGTAACTCCGCCATTCGCCGATGGCGCTAACCCGGAAGTCCGGACCTCCGGAACGAATTAAGTACTTAACCCGAGGTACTAGTGTATATGCTAAAATGTAACAATCTTCTCACATATTGTTCAGGTCCTTTAAAATAAAAAAACAACCTCTGGAATGTTAATAGGTTGGCTATACATCTGAAGAAAGCAAGTACCATACTACCACAAGCATGGCTCCATGTACCCTGTGCTAAAACCATGGTGGACAAAAAGAACTTCAAATCTTCCACAGGTCACATGGCAGAAAACCTGAGTCCTCTCGACTGTCTGATTCAACTGTTCCTATATGATGCATGCATTTTATCTCATTCACACATTATATTTTTAGGGCACATGGTGTGTTTTTTTAAGAAAATGTGTAAATATTTGCGCGTCGATGTCCCCAAGACACCCCCCCCCCAAGAAAAACACAATTGACACTTAATTTTTGTTTAAGGTTTTTGGCATAATTTTGGCCACAACTTTATTCAAATACAGCAATGTGAGTGGTTGCTTAGGCATTGGTAGCACTAACTGCCCCCGCACGGGGACAGCTCTGACATTCGCACCCCCCACGAAGTCAGGAAGGGTAAGTCACCTGCAGCGAGAGACAGGACTGGGAACCATGCCTCACCTCTCCCCAGCATGCTCCCAGGGGCTTGCGTGGCCCTAGCCCCTTGCCAGGGGGTTTCGGACAAAAGCATGGGGGAGCCCCTGGGTTCCTTTAACGGTAAAACCCTTCAGCAGCAGCAGCAGCATTTTGGAGGGGCAGGCACAGCCGAATCCATACCCCTCCACCAGCAGAAGCATTTTGGGGGGCAGGCACAGCCGAATCCATACCCCCCAGCAACCAATTCCAGACCAATGCCTAACCGCCAACTGAGCACTGAAGCTCACCGCCAAACCACTCACAAATGCAACCCTTCCTTCAGTCCCAAAGCAACCGCATCCAGCCAGGTGTCGTTCCCCATAGGGGAAAGATGCACCCCATCTGCCCTAAAGAGGGCAACAGCCTTGAAGGAAATAGCAGGGTGCAATATCACAGAACCACTGTTATTTTATTTTATTTATTTATTTATTTCTATTTTATTTTATTTATTTATTTTTTATTTATTGTATTTTATTTTATTTTCCACCGCCTTATTAACATGCTTTCTGGCCTGCTCGGTGGTAGTTTGTCTAGGCATTGGTTCCGACTATCTGCACCTGACCTCAGCAGGGCAGCACTGACAACTGCGCCCCACCATATCGTCAGTACAAGCAAACATCGTGGGGGAGCAATGAACCAGGATCAGACTCAAGCGCACCCCAAATGCTCCAGGGACCCTTGTGTGGCCCTACCCCTCGAAAGGGGTCGACAAAAGCGTGGTGAATCCTTGGATTCCTTTAAAGGATTACCTTTGCGCATTGGAGGGGACAGGTGCTCCGACCCCCCCCTCCAGACTACCTTGAACCAATGCCTTAAATTATTTTGAGTCCAGGGAGAGCTGCCATCAACTCATCCAAGTCCTCCTGCATGCAGGAACGCAAACTTATGCTGTAAGAGGACAGCAAGTCATTCTCGTCCAGCTGCACCACTAGCACTGCGAAAGGACCTGTACAGGTCACACTCAACCGCACCAAAGGAAGGAACTCCTCCCAAAGCATTCCCCATCTGGACACCCAGTATATGTTCACTTAGGCAGGAAGACTGAGATGGCGCCCCAGTCCAGACTCGTCAGTGCGCTTGCCGGCCCAGTGTACAATGCTTTATTTTTTTTAAATTTTTTAAATTATTTTTTATTTATTTATTTTGCTTTATTGTATTTTATTTATTTTCCACCGCCTTATTAACATGCTTTCTGGCCTGCTCAACCGCCAATCCAAATGTGCACAGCTGCTCCTATGAAAAAAGGATATAACAGACAGGCATCAGCACAGACATCATTGGTGACACTTCCTGATGTAACCCTTGTCAGCATCAGACTTCCAATGACCAGTATTCACAATCCTGTCTACTGACAGGCCCCCAGTGTGCAGCCTTTGCAGCAGCCCTATTCAGAAGGAATGAGGCGTGTTCAGCGGTAGGCAAGCCGCAGGCCATAATAACTGGTGCACGACGTAAGCACATTGATGCCTGGCTAACGGGAACCCATTTTCATGCACTAGGAGCGGGCCAGCCCCCAGGGGAATGAAAAGCCAAATATTTCTGGTATCCATAACTGGGCAAGGGCCCTCCTCACCTGTGAGGGGAAGCCTGATGGTGGCACTCCTGCCCACTAGGTCTGTTTTAGAGTTCCCCACTCTAATGACCAGCTCGAAGGCAGATAAGGAAAAGTCCTGAAGCAATAAGCCTCCAGACTCTCAGCCCCGTGCTGACTCCAACACAATTTCCCCAACCCTCAGTGCACCAAAAATGCAATGGAATACTGAAAGGAGTCTCGCCTTGATCTTTAACCAGCAGACAAGTTATAACTTGTTGCAGATACTGCATAGGTAAAAATTGACCGACTTCCTGCCCACTGTCCTATGAGGTTGGAGCCTATTCCAACCTTCCAAGGCCCTGCGCACGACAGACTTTATACAAGGGTATCTGCAAATTAAAGCTTTACTATAACAGACATTGCAGCGGACTGAATACTGATAGTTTTAACAGCACATCCAATCTGCATCAGGTGGACCAAATATTGCAGAATCTGCTCAGAGGATGGGGGCCAGATCTTCTGAATGGCCGAGGACTGCCAGCTTAAGGCTAAGAAATCCATCCAGGCCTTCTCATAAGAGCTAAAAGCAGAAGGGGAAATGGAAGCTGCTGCTCTCTCTAATTGACAACTAATTGTTGTCAAAATGCCACAGGTGGTCTGGAAAAGTCTGGCAGTAGCTGAGTGTCTGGAGCCCAGGATCTGAAGCGCTCCATCTGAAAATGGGATAGAGTGTCAGCGACATCATTAGAGGATCCCGTAATCAGGAGAGCAGAAAGCACAATATTAAATCTTAAGCAGCGCAGCTCGAAGCGTGAGCGGAGGGGCGGAGACTCTGCTGGAGCGTGAGGACTGTTTTGCCAAGACGCTCACCACTGCCTGGTTATCAGACCAAAAGCAGATCCGATGGTCACTGAACTCCTCGGGCCACATATGAACTGCTACTACAATGGGGAAAAACTCAAGAAAAGTTAGGTCACATGATTGCTTCAGCACACCGGGATTGAGGCCATGGCTATGCACACCAGCAGCCCCTGAAATAAAAAACCAAAGGGCAAAGATCCAGCAGCATCAGCATGAACCTGAAAATCCCTGTGCAGGTTCAAGGTATCCTGCCATGGCGAACTACTATTGCATACATTCAGGAATTGCTACCATCGCCTGATATCTGCCTTCACCACACTTGGTAGGCGTACACAAAGGTAAGGGGACCTCAGGCCGCAGGCAGCCTGGCCTAGTGGGAAGATTAATTAAGTGACCCAGCAAGATCGGATCTGATGAAGCATCACTTGCTACAGAGGAAGTATTACAAAATAACTTCCTTCAAGGCAGACAGCTTCTCCATAGGCAAGTGGTATGTTTTAGCAACGATATCCGTCTGGATCCCTAAATAAAATGGGAATATGGGCAAAAGGTATTGAGCTATTGCTTGCCAGCTTCCAGCCCCCGCTTGGGCAGGGGGCATCTTGTGCTGCCATCATGATTTGTAAATTTACAGGGCCGACGCTGGCCAGAACCCCTAAAGAAGTCCCGACAAAGCTGCCGCCGAGCCAGCTTCCTTTTCAGACACACACTCTGTGCAATGCAAAAGCACACTCCGTGCAGTGCACACACTCCATGCAATGCACTACAATCCGTGCAATGCAACTACACACTCCGTGCAACACAACTACACACTCTGTTCAATGCAACTACACACTCCGTGCAATGCACACACACTCCGTGCAATGCAACTACACCCTCCGTGCAATGCACACACACTCCGTGCAGTGCAACTACACACTCCGTGCAATGCACACACACACTTCGTGCAATGCAACTACACCCTCTGTGCAATGCACACACCCTCCGTGCAATGCAAATGCAATCTCTCACGCAATGCAATGCAATGCAAATGCAGCCTGTGCAGCGCCGTGCCCTGCAACGCACAGAGCAAACTGCAATGCGGGCACGCAAAGGTGCTTTCTCCCGCTTGCATATTGCAAACGTGGCGCCCGTTACATCCGTCGCAGTGAGGGAACCACCAAAAGGCCCTCGACACTGGACCTAAGTGTCCAGGTAGAGCAATGGGGGGCATGTAGCTGTCCCATACAGGGACCAATCCTGCAACCTAGGCATTACCGGCACTATGCGCTGACCAGCTGATCTATCCAGGATGATCCCTAAAGACCCAGGACAGCTTCACCCTGACCCCTGTGGAGGTCCAAGGTGATGTCTGAATCATCATCCCTGCTCCTCTTTGCCCTCCTCCTGGATCGCAGCCTCCAAAGATGCTTCCTTATGGAAGAAGGCACCTGGGGTGTCCGCAAGTCATCCTCTGCAGGAGAGGCAAGCTCTTGAGGCATCTGCAAAAGCCCTGTCATAGTCTGCAAAAAACTAAACAATGTAAGGAACCGGTGAAACCAATGCTTCATGCACCACATGGGGACACTATTCAGGCTGGAAACGCTTCCAGGCCATCGAATTCTAGGGCAAAGCCCTAGGATCACCTGCTAGGCCAGGCATAAATGTTTCCAGTGAAATAGCAAGCTTGAGGCAGCCCACCACCTGACCAGGTACCCCTGCTTGCCCTTTTAGAGGGAAGCACCTCCTCAAGAAACCCAAATTTCTTTTTATTTCCTTTCTTTGGGGGGGGGGCAATGATATCACAAATGGGCCCAACTACCCAGCCACAGAATAGTCCAAAAGGATCCGAAGCACGCAGCGAAAGAGGACGTCCGTTGCTGCGTGCCTTGTATTTAACAAATAGGGCTGTCAATCACTAATTGGCAACATCTAAATTGCCCCAGTAACAGCCCGCCCCTGCTTACAGGATGGCCAAACCATTTGCCTAGTAACAGTGAGGTGTCTTGTCAGCCCCGCCCGCAACCTGTGCTCTCCATGAGGGAGAACACACTTTGGTGTACATTTGGTGAAGCTATCCTAAAGGGCGATAGCTCATTGGCAGGACAAATGCTTTGCAGACAGAAGGTCCTGGGTTCATTCATCAGCATCCTAAAGTAGGACTGGAAAGACTCCTAGCAGGAACCATAGACAGTTTCTGCCAGTCACAGTAAACCGTGGGTAGGCAAACTAAGGCCCGTGGGCTGGATTCAGCCCAATCACCTTCTAAAATCAGCCCGCGGACGGTCCAGGAATCAGCGTTTTTTTACATGAGTAGAATGTGTCCTTTTATTTAAAATGCACCTCTGGGTTATTTGTGGGGCCTGCCTGGTGGTTTTACATGAGCAGAATGTGTGCTTTCATTTAAAATGCATCTCTGGGTTATTTGTGGGGCATAGGAATTCGTTCATTTTTTTTTTTTCAAAATATAGTCCGGCCCCCCACAAGGTCTGAAGGGCAGTGGACCGGCCCCCTGCTGAAAAAGTTTGCTGACCCCTGCAACAATACAGAGCAAGATGGTCCAATGGTTGACTTAGTAGGTGGCTACTTCCTGTGATCCTCAAACATTCTTGAATCTGGGTATAATAGTGGCAAGGAAATATACTGGCTGATCTCAGTACTGAGTTGTGGCAAGAGACTAATCTTGGACATTCCTAAGAGGAACACTTTGAAGTGAACAGCTTTTTAACTGCTCTCCAAATGGGTTTTGTGTGCGTGTGTTTTTTAAAGGATTGTTATCTTAATTACTCTGTGAACATCTTGCATGGGTAACCAAAAAAGCCACCCATCGAAGACGTTTTTACTATATTGGTCCTTGAATTTACAGCCATTTAAATGTCTGAAAATGTAGGCTGCTTTCGCTAAGAGCGGATCTACAGACCTTTAGATTAGGTTTTTACCAGCTTAACTGTCATGGCTTCCGCCCAAAAAACAAATAAAAACATTGGAACCTCATTTTGGAATTCCAGGGGTTTACATGTTGTTGTTTTTCCCCTGGGGGAGAAAAAAAATTACCAGTTTAGATCTGTAATGTAGATATGCTCTGAATCTCTCTATCTGGTTCCCCTTGTATCCAAGCACTTTAGGCTTTTCAGAGTCACTCTGCAGACCACAACTGATGACCTTTAAATGTTTTGTTCAACTAGAAGAAAGGGGAGATTGAATGGAATCTTTTGTTCTGCACTTGGATTAAGGAGGAAGGATAGCATGTTACTGTTGACATATCTATTTACTACAAAGGAGGTGTGAAATCTGGGGAAAGGTCTCACCAATGGCTAATGAGTTTGTTTGATTTAGCAAAATACCATATTTTTTGCTCTATAAGATTCACTTTTTCCCTCCTAAAAAGTAAGGGGAAATGTGTGTGCGTCTTATGGAGCGAATGCAGGCTGCGCAGGTATCCCAGAAGCCAGAACATCAAGAGGGATTGCTGCTTTCACTGCACAGCGATCCCTCTTGCTGTTCTGGCTTCTGAGATTCAGAATATTTTTTTTCTTGCTTTCCTCCTCCAAAAACTAGGTGCGTCTTGTGGTCTGGTGCGTCTTATAGAGCGAAAAATACGGTAGTTCTGATTTCCAAAACACAGCTAGAGCTTTTGAAAGATGCAAGAGAGATGATGCTCTGCAGCTTTCTCCAGGGAGTTGATGATTTATCTCTGTTTTCTGCTGGTAAAATAATAATAAATAAATAAATAAATAAATAAATAAGGTTTCATCCTTCTAGATGAAAATAATGTGTTGTCAAACTGGTTTCTACTAATGGCATGTTGTGAGATAATTTCAACTCAGTACAGTGGTACCTCAGGTTACATACGCTTCAGGTTACATACACTTCAGGTTACATACTCCGCTAACCCAGAAATAGTGCTTCAGGTTAAGAACTTTGCTTCAGGATGAGAACAGAAATGGGGCTCCGGCGGCACGGCAGCAGCAGGAGGCCCCATTAGCTAAAGTGGTGCTTCAGGTTCAGGTTAAGTACGGACCTCCGGAACGAATTAAGTACAGTGGTACCTCGCAAGACGAATGCCTCGCAAGACAAAAAACTTGCTAGACGAAAGGATTTTTTGTTTTTTGAGCTGCTTCGCAAGATGATTTTCCCTATGGGCTTGCTTCGCAAGACGGAAACGTCTTGCAAGTTTGTTTCCTTTTTCTTAACACCGTTAATACAGTTGCGACTTGACTTCGAGGAGCAACTCATAGAACGCGGTGTGGTAGCCTTTTTTGAGGTTTTTAAAGACTTTGGTGATTTTTGAAGCTTTTCCAAAACTTTCCCGACACCGTGCTTTGCAAGACGAAAAAAATCGCAAGACGACAAAACTCGCGGAACGAATTAATTTCGTCTTGCGAGGCAACACTGTACTTAACCCGAGGTACCACTGTATAGATCTGGAGGCTATGTTTCCACTTGTTCAAGCATGGAATCCAGTTTCTGATGTGAATTGTGTTAAAAGGTGTTTCTGGTAGTGATATTTTGAGAAGTGTGAATATGGCCAGAATCCAGAGAACTATGCATCTTATTCCAAAGAGATTTCCAGGCCCAGATTTTTCTAGCAGAAGTACCTTCATGACAGAGGGAAAGCTGCCTTTCAAATTGTGGGGAGTTGCAAAAGCAGTTTGCACTATAGCACTGGGGAAGTAAGAAATACTCAGAAATTCTGCTTGCTTAGTTCAGTTCAAGCCTCTTGCCTAAGCAACTCTTAGATCCTAGACCACATGCTAGATTTCTTTGCTTGTGTCAGTGATAGCCAACTTTTCCAACCATAATTTGACCACGAACAACTGGCATCATATCTTGTCTTCGAAAGAAGACAAACAGAAACATACCTATTCCATCCATCTTTGGGGGGTTGATTTATTGGTCCTTTACTTGGATTGTTGGCTGTTGATGCTATTTCTAATGAGGCTTTATTGCGGAAGCAAAACTTTAACAGATAGAAAAACATGCCAGCTTCAATCCTGGGCATCTCCAGTTAAAGTTCTCAGGAAAGACCTCCAGCCACAAATGCAATGAACAGCCTTTGCTGTTTAGAGCAACTTGATGAGATGGAGACAATATCTGACTCAGTGTAAGGCAACTTGATAGGCTGATATATGTTTCACTTATGTTTGATTCACATATATACCTCAAGAGTTTGAGGTATGCAGGTTTTACATATGAGGTATATTATAGGCACAATTTAATTTTTCTGCATTCACATTTCTTATTTTATACTGCTTTGGGTTGTATACAATTTCTGTAAATAAACAAAAGTGTTTCATTGCTGTCCCTCATTAGGGCAGAAAATTACATATTACGAGGAAGTCTGGGCTCCAGCAGAAAACATTGCTATATTGTTGTCATTATCCCCCTTGCTGTAACAGCTAGTAATAATTCTAATTTCTGTAACATCTAGTAATTCTGACTCACAATTTGTCCAAAAAAAAGCAACAACTAAAAGATTCCTCCTCACCCCGCAAGCAAACACGTTGCGGAAACAAAGTTTTGGAGAAAACCAAGGCTGGGTTTTTGTGCTGGACTGAGTATGTGGATGCCCTCTTGAGCTAGCATTGGAACTTGCAGTGGCGCTGTGGTCTAAACCACTGAGCCTCTTGGGCTTGATGATCAGAAGGTTGACAGTTCAAATCCACACAATGGGGTGAGCTCCCGTTGCTCTGTCCCAGCTCCTGCCTACCTAGCAGTTCGAAAGCACACCTGTGCAAGTAGATAAATAGGTACTGCTGTGGCGAGAAGGTAAACGGCATTTCCATGCGCTCTGGTTTCCATCATGGTGTTCCATTGCGCCAGAAGCAGTTTAGTCATCCTGGCCACGTGACCCGGAAAGCTGTCTGTCGACAAACGGCGACTCCCTCGGCCTGAAAGCAAGATGAGCACCCCAACCCCATAACCCTAACCTTTACCTTACCTAGTAAATGCAGGTGACGCTGGGGTCTGAACCACAGAGCCCAGGGCTTGCCGATCAGAAGGTCAGCGGTTCAAATCCCCGCGACCGGGTGAGCTCCCGTTGCTCGGTCCTTGCTCCTGCCAACCTAGCAGTTCAAAAGCACGTCAAAGTGCAAGTAGATAAATAGGTACTGCTCTGGCGGGAAGGTAAACGGCGTTTCCGTGCGCTGCTCTGGTTCTCCAGAAGCGGCTTAGTCATGCTGGCCACATGACCTGGAAGCTGTACGCCAGCTCTCTCAGCCAATAAAGCAAGATGAGTGCTGCAACCCCAGAGTCATCCGCGCCTGGACATAACGGTCAGGGGTCCCTTTACCTTTACCTACCTAGTAAAAATAATTAAGAAGAGTCCTCAAGCCTTAAATCTTCCACTCCTTATTTAGCACATCTTACCCTGTGTCCTGAAGACATTCTGGTGTGCATTCCCACCCCACTGACAGCAGCCAGTTAACATGGGGTGGGAGTGAGGAACGTTCATTTTTAGGACAACAAGACCACAGAGTAAGATATGCAGTATTGCATCAGGGACAGGCAGACTGAAGACTTGAAGACTTGAAGTCACTATAATGAATAAAAATGTCCACTCTTTAGCCTATTGGCTTGGTTAAATTTCACTCGCCACTAATATTTATGCATTCGTGCCTGTTTAAAATTGTACAATTGACATGTTTATTACATTTCCATATAATTTCAATTAAGGAAATATTTAGTGACAGGGAGAAAAATCCCTTCATTTCCCTTTTGAATAGAAACCCACTCTCTCCATTTGTTTTCTAAATTTAAATTTGCCAGCCTTTGATTGTTTGTCTTGAGCTCTTATAATCTGCTCTCTCTCTCTTTTAATGCTGTCAGTTTTCTCATTTTCATTGCATGTTACCTTTTTAAAATGAAATAGATTTTAAAGGAAAAGGAGACAAGAGCCGTGGAGTCAATGAGCAATCTATTAATAGAGAAAAGAGCTCCATGATGCAAACATTAATGTAATAAAAATGATCTATTTAATGTATTTTATATTGCATTAACCATTAATCATGTCCTATAAGTAGAAACAAAACCTTATTATAGTGCCAGATAAATCTCTTATTGTGAATCTTGGATACAGTAGAAAAGTTTCTATTTCAGAGTAATTCAGTAATCGTGTTTCAGGTTATTTATAAATAACCTGCTGGCATTTTGACACCGTTGGTCTATTGCCATCCTGACCTTAAACTTCTGAGCAGAAATACCCATAATAATGTTATAAAGGTCTACCATGTAAATCAGAAGCATTGCCTAGATTATTATTTTTATGGGAACAGCCAATTCTAATGAAATCTGTCTAAAGCTTCAATTCTATAATCACTTACCTGCGAATAAAGCCCTTGGAACACACTGGAACTTATTTCTGAGTAGACACACATAGGATTGCCCAGTGAAAATGCTTTTCAGTTATTAATGAACTGCCTTTAGAAAACTCTCAGAAACAAGTAAATGCTGTTACAGTTACCAAATTGAATTGATGCTGGATTTCTCTTCACTGGGAAAGAATTCCAGTTAGAGCAGAATGTTTTCTTGGGAATCAGAGAGAGGAGTAGAATCTGAAGTGGGATTTTTGAGGGCTCCCCATCACAGTGAAACTTGTTGATAACTGCCTCTTCTGTCTCTAAATCTGAAGCACTAATTAGAACTCTAATGGACAGTTTGCAATGTATCTGTGTCCGTCCAATCGTTACGAAAGCATAACTATTGACTATCATTTAGTTCCATGCTGCTCAACTGGTGATTTACTGATCAAATACCGTGTTTCATTTTTCACATCACACTAAATCAAGGAATGGCTTGCCACAAATGCGTGAGTTCTGGGAGAGGAGGTAGTGACTTATGCGCTACCGGGGCTAAGCCATAGTTTGGCTGAGTGTGTCTCCCCGAGCCCGGCTCATGGTTTGTCTCACTCCGGACAAACCACAAGTGGTAAATGAAGAGCAGACCTTAGTTATAGCTCATGGTTAGTCTGGAGCAAGACAAGCCACAAGCCCAGGTTTGGACAGCATTCTAAGCCAAACCATAGCTTAACTTGGGGTAGTGTTACAGCAGGAGGATTGGGGGAGGAGCGCAGTGGTCTCATTTCTGGGAACCCCCACATTCACACAAAACCATGGTTTGGCTTAGTATAAGGTTACCAGATTTTTTTCTCAATGAATCCGGGGACACTTTAAATAAATAAATACTACACATTCTGGATGCTGATGGCAGTGGCAGAGGGGCGGCTGCCACCTTGACCTCAACCACCATGTTTCTCCTTCCTCTGAGGCTTCTATCTCCTTTCTCCATGAGCCTGGGCAGCCCCTGAGTTGTTGATTCTTCAGTGGTGGTGGTGGTGGTGGTGGTGAAGCGGTGCACGGTGGGTCAGGCATGGAAGGCGGAGAAGGCATGCAAGGCTCAGGCAGCGCAATGCCTCCCTTCCCATCGGAGCAGCCCCAATCCCATTCCTACTTGCGTGCAAGCAGGAGGGTGCGCGGATCCCTCAGCTGGGAAGGGAGGCTTCCCGTTTGCCTAACTGAGAGATCCCTGCCCCCTCCTGCTTGCACGCAAGCTCTGATAGGCAGCGTGAAGCTTCCCTTCACAGCTGAGAGATCCCTGCCCCGCTCCTGTTCGCACGCAAGTAGGAGTTGGGAGGCTGCTTTGATAGGCAGCATGAAGCCTCCCTTCACAGCTTAGTTGCTGGGGTCAGGGAAGGTGGAGGCAGACCGGAAGCTGCATCTGAGACCCCCTACACCACCATCATATGGGGACTTCCGAGCAGCTCCTGAAGCCAGCCAGAGCCAACTGCTCCAGGCTGCTGAGACTGCTGCATTTCCCGGGGACATTAGATGAAATCCGGGGACATTTTGGGGATGGGATTTGTCCAGGGACTTATTCGCAAATCTGGGGACTGTCCCTGGGAAATGGGGATGTCTGGTAACCCTAGCTTAGTATTACATGCAAATCAGGTCTCTGTGTGCACAAAACATAAAGTTTGAACAAATGGAGTTAGAACTTTACAGTTTGAACAAATGGAGTTGCCATCAAACTTCGTCTGAAGTTCAGTTTCCAGGCAATTTAGGAAGTTGCTGCTTTGAGAGGAAATACAAAGAAATTACAAAGTTTCTTTGGGAAGCAAGACAGCGTCCGCACACCTCCATAACAGGCAAAATACAGCTTGCACAAAATCAGTTCCTTGACCTCGGCAGGCTTGCTAAAACTAAAAACACAGGTTTGTCATTATTTTCTTTCCAAAATAACAAAGTGACAAAAAACCCAGACATGCTAAAGAATTATTTAAGCCACAGCTCCTCTCTATCAGGCTTGAAGCAGGGCCCGTCCTGGAGGTCGATGGCAGTTTTAACCTTAATCTCTCTTTTTGTCTCTTCTCTCAGCAGTAGCTGCATCCAGCGATCAGAGCCAGATTCCTATAATTGCTGTGTCTGTTACAGTGGGAGTGATCCTCTTGGCTGTTGTTATTGGTTTCCTTCTCAGTGGAAGGTAAGGGGCAAAAGCTTGTAATTTTGTACTCAACACTTTTTTCCTCTGTCTGTATCTCCACCCTCCACTGACCTCCCTTTTTACTTCAATCTAGCCAGCTGTATTTGCAGCACGTTTCTTCACAAACTAGAGAACGTGGAAGCACTGTAGTCTATTAAACATGGGGTGATATTCTCAGGGGTGGAGGAAGGGAGGTGCAGTGGGGATGGGTTGCACCAGGTGTCACCACTGAGGGGGTGACAAAATGCCGGGCGGCATTCACCGCGGGGCATGCAGCGTGCCCGAGCCACGCGTCTCTCCTGGGAGTGACACGGTGGCTTGGGTGCCCATAGGCTCTGTGCTGCCCCAAATGGTCCACCCACCACCTCCCCCTCAGCTGTAGGGCGGCTGAGTGGGAGGAGTTAGGCAGACTCCTTGGAGGCCCTGTGGAGCATCCTGCCCCGGCTCACCCCGCCCCACGCGCGGCTGGCCCCGCCCCGGCACAGGGCACACAACCATCCCAGACGCTCAATCAGCTTGCTCTACCGCTGGATATTCTCTCTGCAAAGAGAGCGTCACCTATGCTTCCCTATGATGCTTGTCTCTAGGGTTCAGAATGCCGCGGCGAGACTCCTTACAGGGTCCTTGCCACAGGATCACATTCATCCAGTGCTTTATCAGCTGCACTGGCTCCCGGTGGAGTACAGGGTCAGGTTTAAGGTGCTGGTTTTGACCTTTAAAGCCCTATGTGGCCTAGGACCCTTGTACCTACGGGACCACCTCTCCTGGTATGCCCCACAGAGGACATAAATGACAACACTTTGGAAGTCCCGAGCCCCAAGGAGGTTAGCTTGGCCTCAGCCAGGGCCAGGGCCTTTTCAGCTCTGGCCCCGGCCTGGTGGAATGCCCTACCACAGGACATCAGGGCCCTGTGGGATTTGATAGCTTTCCACAGGGCCTGCAAGACGGAGCTGTTCCACCTGGCCTTTGGGCTGGACTCAGTCTGACCCCACCTATTTTTTTATTTTTTTTATTTATTTTTTTTTGATGGAACCCCTTATATGGGATTTTGTATATAAATTTTCCCTTGGCTCTTTTTGCTGGCCCATGTAGGACTAGCATGGATAGTTGGCCCTGGTGAATATTTGACATTTTCTCCCCTTATGGCTTTGATCTATAGGCTACCACTAAAATGAGGCTGCATTTTAAACTGTATTCTAACTTATATTTTAATCAACTGTTTGGTTTTTAAAAAAATGTTTTTACTGTATTTATATTCAGTGTTAGCCGCCTTGAGCCCGGCCTTGGTCAGGGAAGGCAGGGTATAAATAAAAATTTATTGCTATTATTGATATTATTATACAGAGGTGAACACCTATTTTACTTTGCCTAGTCAGCAGAATGGCAATCTGTTCTCTGCCCGATGGGCAAAATGTGGCCCCGACTCCCCATCAACTCATCAGGATAACCTTACTGTAGGTCTGGATTCATGTAAGGTTGCTGTTGCACAGGAAGCACTCATCATATTGAGTTGAGCCATGGGGGACGAGGAAGGGAGATGAGAATGGGAAAAAGACAATAGGTGATCCATCTTCCATTGTGCTGCGGGAGGGCAGAGGGAGGGAGTGGAGCGCAAGCCAACAGCTCTCCTTGTGTAGGTGAGAACATGGCAGCCAACACTTTCTGCAGGGTCCTCCTGTGAACCTGTCCTTCTTGTGCTAATTTTGCTCTTCCAGTGAGTGTCTCTACTGTAGTCTGCTCAGGAGTGGATTTTTGGTAATATGGTGCCCTGTGTGAGATAAAAAATGGCCCCCTCCCACCCAAAATAGTTCTAACTTTGAGTAGGTACCCATGTAAATACAGGTTGTTGTTGTTATTGTTGTTGTTGTTATATTGCACCCCCTGGACTCAGTGCCCCATGCAGGGGAACTGCCCACACCATCCTAAATCCAGCGCTGTTCTGCTTCTCCTGAACTGTGATGGGACAGAAAAAAGGGTCGCAATGCAATGTTGGTTCTTGCTCCACCCACCATCAACTTTGGCTCCACCCACCATTGGCTCTAATCTCACTTACTTTTCCTGTGGGTCATTGGCCCTTCATAGAAAAGTTTTCCCCGTTCCTGGTTTAAACAAGCCACAGTTCTATGCGTTTGGACATCACAGGGAAGTGTGGTTTGTTTCAAAGTGACTTCCAGTTCAAAAAAATAAGAGAGGAGGAGCACACATGCTTGGAGCTCACCAAAGCTTGTTCGTGTCACAGGAAACCGTGGTTTGGCATGACATCTGAACCATGCCTTTTTGAGTGACGATGGTTCTGGGATGCTCAAAACTGTTAAGAATCCACATTCACTGTTCCTAAAAAGCCCTTCAGCATTATTTGGCTTCTGCGGTAGCTTTCCTTCATGTATTTCAAAACTTGGCTGGTGCTTTGAGTGGCTCTTCACAATCCAAACTAAAACAGATTTTTTTTAAAAAAAAACAACCATCCTCCAGCTTTTCCAGCTAGCAGCCAATTTGGGAATGAAAGCAAAGGGGAGCTGATTTAAGAGGCAGAAATTATTTTAGCCCTGCTGTGTTTGTCTTGGATATGATTTTGAATGAATTCGTGGAGTGTCTTAACATGCTGTGGCATTACAAGGTGGTTGGGTTTTTTTATGCATTCCAAGCCAAGCTAAAGCCATTTTCTAGATTCTGCTAATCATTTTGTGGGCATATTTTGAGCCCAGACTAGTGCTTAGCAGACATCATGGGGTTCAAGTTCTTTGTAATTATTTCTAGCAAGTATCAACACTTGGCTACAGCATTGCTAGGCTCAAGCACAGCCGCAGCAGGGACTTGCCGCTCCTTATCTATGAGTTTTTGGTCTGGGCGAGAAAAGACCAATTTGCTAGAAACCCAGGCAGAGGGGTAAATGGCTGTTCCACTTACTGCGTCTTACTATATGGGATGATCTGAGTCAGAGTGGAAGCAAACATTGCACACCAATGCATGCAATTAAAACCCTCACAGCTACTTTCTTCTTTTTTGGAAACGGCTTCAGATGGGAGGCAGATTATATTGGGGTGGGGAGCAGGGTTATGAAGTATTCCCAAACCCTGGCAGGGGACACAGTGTGCCCCTTCTGGGGCACAATGTCCAGCTTTGGTCCTCACCCTGCACTCAGCTTAGCGGCGTAGCGTGGGTTGTCAGCACCCGGGGCAAGGCAAGTAATTTGCGCCCCCTAACCCCTAACCTGCCGCTGCTGCCAGCTTCTTCTTGCTGCTGCCTGGTCTGGTCTGGTGTGGTTCTCTCCCATGCTCAGCGCTGCGCTGGGTGGCCGCTGCACTGTCCCTCCCCCAGATAGTCCCTCGCTCTCTCTCCGCACCACACGCCTGGCACCCACCCCCTCCACAGTGGGCGGCGACCCAGCGGCTCGGATCGGATTCGCACAGCCAGCACTGCAGTGAGAGAGAGTGAGTGAGCCAGGTAGGGGCAGAGAGCTGCGAGTGCGAGCGCGCACCCCCCCCCAGATGTTGCGCCCGGTGCGGCCGGCCCCCTCTGCACCCCCCATGCTACGCCACTGACTCAGCTCTCACCCGTGGCTCCCAGAAATTGTCAGCATGCAACAGCAGCCACATCCTGGGAACGGCTTTGACTGGCTGGCTAAACCAGGTGAGGGTAGCTGAACGGTCTCAAACCTTCGGTTAATGAGGGGCTTCACCTGCATGCAGACACCAGCTCTGGCAGATTGAGCAGACAAGACCAAGAGTAGGTCCAAAGGTTAAAAAGGCAGTTGTAGTTGAGTAAGATTGTCTTCCATGAACACGGTTTTAACAGTGAGTCCGTAAGTGATTGTGGAGGCCAAGTCTGGATCTACACGTCCTTCCACAGTGGGGACTTTGGTTTCCAGGGTGGAGTTGATCACGGTGAGGGTTTGCCAAGCGTGCCTTCCTCTTAGCATGTTTCTCCCTTTCGTCCTGAGTTCAAGCGTCTTCAAAGCCCATGACACCTTTAATAAAGGTTGTTGTCCAATTGGAGCACTCGCAGGCCAGTGTTTCCCAGTTCTCGGTGTGTATACTACATTTTTAAAGATTTGCCTTGCGAGAGTCTTTAAACCCCTTTTGTTGACCACCAGCATTATGCTTTCCATTTTAAAGTTCGGAATAGAGTAATTGCTTTGGAAGACGTTCATCAGGCATCCGCACAACATGACCGGTCCAACGAAGTTGATGTTGAAGAATCATTGCTTCTTGTACTTATACTTGGTTTTGCCCTCACAGAAAGCAGTACTGGTCTAAACAGACCATTGGCTCAGTATAAGTGTATAAGACTTTGTGGTGGCATAAACCATCCTATGGCTACTCTAAAGTGTTGACACTTCATTCCGTTTGTCAGCTACAACTACAATCTTTCTGTTTGTTTTTTCGTAAGTGTCACAAATAGCAGGCTGGCATTCTGATGCCCTATGGTACCATAGGACACCTGAGTCCACTGGCAACAGTCCTCTGCAACCAAAGGTCAGGCAAGCATTAGTCATAGTGGTACTGTGGAAATGCATTAGTTTCTGAAAGTTTATGGATGCCTGGAGAATTTGAAATTAGCCCTGTTTTGTCCTGAACAATCAAGCTGCATTTTAACCTCATTTTCTTGCATCTATTCTAAACTCCCTTATTAAATAACGTGCCTTCTGATCGAGGTCATATTGCTGTAAAGCAAAATATTGATGGACGCTTTAATCATATGTTCGTTCCTTTTCTAAAAACACAAAACAACATTTTTTTTACTGTCTGAAAAGCAATTATTCTGGAAGATTAAAATAAAAGGTCATTAGAAGGCTTTGGGGTTGCTGTTGTTTTGTGAAACCCAACTGTTTGCTTGTTTTTATTAGACAAGCAGCAATGTTCATGGCACTTTTGCAAAGTGACATAAAGACACACACAAAAAGAAACAAAAAACACACACATGGTCCTTGCTTGATGGAGCTAGCATTCTAAATTTCAGTAACAGAGGGGAAAGCAGGTTCAAAGGGTTGTTAAATAAACAAGAGCAAATGCAGCTACCTGTATTTAACCTTTGTTTCCACTGATGTAAAAGTGAGAGGTGCACTTTTGTTACACCCCAGCTACAAATCTCAGAGCAATTTAACAGTCAATTCTTCCTCACAGGAAGCTCTGGGAATTGGAGAATAGAGGTCTCTTAACTACTATCAGCACCCTTCACGAACTAGAGCTCCCATAATTCTTTGGTAGAAGCCATGACAGTTTAAAGTGGTAGCGAGGTGCTTTAAATGTGTGGTTGTGAAAAGTATTTCAAACTATCTAGCTCTGAAAATACAATGTTATACATCTGCTGTGATTTACGGAGCGCCATGTGCGCTTTGTTTCTCACACTCAGGAACAGTAATTGTAAATATTAGTATAGACGGCATGTAGCCCAACTGCTCAGGGAATGAATCTGTCAGTGGCAGAATGCTTACAGCCCGGCATCTGCATAGGGAGGGAAACGCATCAAAGCTTAACACAAACCTGGGAACAGGTGAACCTGGGAGGGTGGCTGGTCTGAGAACTGGAAAACCAAAGGGAAGAGACTTCTGGGAGTCCGGGACTGAATGCTCCAAGGGAGTTGGGCTGAGGCCAGGGAAGGACTTTGGTCCTTCAGGTTTCAGTGAGGCCAAAATTTGGCATGCATGATCCACCTCTCGCCTTCCATTCTGCTCAGTTCTCTACGTCCTAGTTGCGATGCCCTGCAGTTCCCCCTGGACTCGATGCCCAGTGTGGGGGAACCAGCCACGCTGCCCTAAATCTGCCTGCGCCAAGACAAGAGAGGTCAGTGGGCTAAGGAAGAGATGGCAGCCTGAATTCAGTAAAGAGAGAATCTTGATGAACTGCAAGGGATTTAAGAAAGGGCTCGGCCCAGTATACCTGAAGGAGCATCTCCACCCCCATCGTTCAGCCAGGACATTGAGGGCCTTCTGGCAGTTCCCTCACTGCGAGAAGCGAAGTTACAGGGAACCAGGGCCTCCTTGGTAGTGGCGCCCGCTCTGTGGAACAACCTCCCATCAGATGTCAAGGAAATAAACAACTATCTGACATTTAGAAGATATCTGAAGGCAGCCCTGTTTAGGGAAGTTTTTAATTACTGATGTTTCAATCTATTTTTAATCTTTTGTTGGAAGTGGCACAGGGTAGCTGGGGAAACTCAGCCAGATGGGCAGGGTATAAATAATATATTATTATTATTATTATTATTATTATTATTATTATTAAGGTGTTTGAGGCAAGCAAGGAAGCACTATTTAAGTAACTAAGCTAGCCCATTTAACTAACTATTTAAGCTAGCCCATACACTGGAATTATATATATTTTTAAATACATGTAATATATATATATATTCCTGGACTACCCTGAGGCTGATACCTCTTTTCTGGAATTTAACTGCTGCTCAGATCCCACAGGCTCACTTTCCCAACCTTGCAGAAATTGGGATTTATTGGTCCTGGATTGAGTAAGTTGCAAAAGTAGGTGCAGTGTTCTGATAATCAGCATTTCATGACATGGAAGGGGCAAGCTTTGATCAGATATTCCTTAAAAATTTGTGTTGCCAGCCTGTGCCTAAGCTTAAAATAGTTCGCTCGTCCTAATATAGAAGGTGGTAAAGACAGTGTCTGCGTATTAGCCAACGCTTTTGTTCCCACACTTGCTTTGCTACCATACAAGCCTGAAATTTATCTGTCCATGTTCAATGAAAAATACCAGGAAGAATTTAACTCCAGTGCTAGAGGAATCCACCCCGCCGTCTGTGGTCCTGTCCCCATTTTGCTGGAAGACTTGCTGTCGTTGGTCCTGTTACAATCCATATGAGCACAGTGTGCGTAGCTTTAGGAGTGGCCACAAAAAGCCTATGTTTTTATTGAGAAAATATAAAAAAGGCAATTTATGGGATAACTATCTGTTTGCGAAGAGGGACGCGGGTGGCGCTGTGGGTTAAACCACAGAGCCTAGGACTTGACGATCAGAAGGTCAGCGGTTCGAATCCCCGCGACCGGGTGAGCTCCCGTTGCTCGGTCCCAGCTCCTGCCAACCTAGCAGTTTGAAAGCATGTCAAAGTGCAAGTAGATTAATAGGCACCGCTCCAGTGGGAAGGTAAATGGCGTTTCCATGCGCTGCTCTGGTTTTTCCAGAAGCGGCTTAGTCATGCTGGCCACATGACCTGGAAGCTGTACGCCGGCTCCCTCGGCCAGTAAAGCGAGATGAGTGCCACAACCCCAGAGTCGGTCACGACTAGATCTAATGGTCAGGGGTCCCTTTACCTTTACCTGTCTGTTTGTGACACTTTTATACTGCCCTTCAGCCAAATCCTCAGGGCAGTTTACAGACCTATAAATCAAATGATATATAAATTAGAATAAAAACAACTTTAACCATTCCAATGCAATACCACCATTATAATTATTGTAAAGTGTCCCAGAGAGGCGTTGGGGAAAATGAGGTGCTGGCATAGCAAATTGTGCATTAATGCTTCAGCATTTGGGTGGTCTGGGTGGGTGGAGTCACAGAAGCTGGAAAAGTGGCAAAAAAAAGGGAGGGAGGGAGCAAGTTATACTTTCCCCTTCCCTATGAACTATTCCTTAGCACCAGGGTTCCTCAGCTACTGCAAGGTTTTACTGGATCACTGGGTGATATACCTTTAAAGCTCATTCAGAGGACATTATTCCCCTCACAGAATTCTGGGAGCTGTAGTTCACCCCTCACAGAGTTTCACTTCTCAGCAGCCCTTAACAAACCTCACTGCCCAGAATTCTTTGCAAGGAAAACGCCTTTCGAATGAGTTTTAAAGGTATCATGTGTGCACAGCCAGAGTTCAGGGCTACAAGACTAGAAAGATAAAAATTAGCAAAAAGCTAAGGCAGGCCATGGAAGGACGATTTCTGCAGAAAAGGGAACAAATGATGGCAATTCTTCTTGACAAAGGGGGGGGTGTCCTTGTGTTTCAATACTAATTGGGTAGTCACACAGGAACACAGGGCTGTCACTAGCCGATTCATTAGTGATAGATACGTCTTCACTGAATTAAGCAGCAAGGAGGATTTGAATTTAGTGATTCCAAGAGTTCCCAAGCAAAAGTATAGAGAGTTGGGAAATTCTGTTTCCATTTCAAGAGAGGTTGTCTAAGAGATCTACAAAACGCATCCTGCCCTAATTTTTTTAACCATTGCCAGCTAACATTTCCAGGGAAAACTGAGACTTTGACTCAAAGAGATAATGTGAGGACCTAAAACAGAGGCAGGAATGTACTCTTTTCTTATTTGTGGCATTCCATGACTTGTTTCTCACCGGCAACTGAGTGTGTGACTCTGCCAGATCCTTTCTTGGCTACATGCCATCTCCTGCACTTTGCCAGAGTTGAGCCTAGGACAATATCGTATGGCCCAGCTCAGTCTATTAAAATATTAAGATGGATGAGACTGCAGTTGTGCTGATTTCTCTTGCTAAGGAACCAATTCCCAGGTGGTAAGCTGCAAATTCTGACCTCACCTCAACCAAATTAAACCTCACAAACTGATGCTAGGTAGTCCTTACAGATATCAGGGCCCATATAGAGAGATGTTTCCCCTCGTAAAGGTAAAGGGACCCCTGACCATTAGGTCCAGTCGTGACTGACTCTGGGGCTGCGGCGCTCATCTCACTTTATTGACCGAGGGAGCCGGCATACAGCTTCCGGGTCATGTGGCCAGCATGACTGAGCCGCTTCTGGCGAACCAGAGCAGCACACGGAAACGCCGTTTACCTTCCCGCTGGAGTGGTACCTATTTATCTACTTGCACTTTGATGTGCTTTCGAACTGCTAGGTTGGCAGGAGCAGGGACCGAGCAACGGGAGCTCACCCCGTCACGGGGATTCAAACCGCCAACCTTCCGATCGGCAAGCCCAAGGCTCAGTGGTTTAACCCACAGCGCCACCCGCGTCCCTTGTTCCCCCTCTTACATAATCCTAAACCAGGGTCATCCAATGATGCTGAATATTGGAAGATTCAGAACAGGCAAAATAAAGCACTTCTTCACAAGTTGTGTAGTGAAAATACGGTAAATGGAATTTCCTTCCACAGTATGTAGTGATGGTTGGCAATTTGGATAGCCTTAAAAGGAGATTAGACAAATTCATGGAGGATAGAGGCTTTCAATGGCTACTGGCCACTGTTGTACCGCCAGTATTGTCAGTGCTATGCCTCTGAGACATGTGAGTGGGGAACATGCAGTTGTTTTCAGGACCTTCTTGCAGACATCTCAAAGTCCTCTGGCAGGCCAGTGTGAGAACAGTATTCTGGTTAAGGTGGTCTCTGATCCAGCAGGGCTGTTACGCTCTAGGGTGCATCATCTTTGGACAGCAGTCAATGAAAGTTGACTTGCATATAGTAAACCAGCACCTCAGGGAAAGACGTATGCTAAACCTCTCTCTCTGGTGGGAGTGTTTTTGTCTGTTTAAATGTGCAAAGTGTTCAGATACCTGGACTGGTTGTTATTATTATTATTATTATTATTATTATTATTATTATTATTATACTTCTCTGAACTGGATTCTCGTCTTATAAGCACATCAGTAAAGAGCTCACAGCCGCCCAATGCAGGCCTTTATCATCCATTACCGCACTATATGAATCATTTTCTAGTGTAGTCTTGTAAAAACCAGTTACGTTGGGTTGTGTGCACGCCTCATGCCATCCCTTCACCAATAAGATTTGTCATTCTCCCATCAGCCCGTTTTCTCTCTTATAAATTTGTTAGAGGAACACTTTTACAGCCTCAGTTTTACGAAGCATGCCATAAATATTTCACTAGGTGATTGCCAGTGTGAAAGTAGGTTTGTTACCAGATAAAATGCCACAGGAATATTTAGAATGGAAATGCCACTCTTCTGTTTTACATTTATTGAACAACATTGACCTGTGTCCTGGGCCTCATTTTTTCCTTCCAGTATGATGGGAATAAGAGGCATAAATTTTCAGGGGAATAAGTCGTTTCCAAGGTATGGAAAAGATCAACCAACTACAATGCCACATCTGATGTATTTTTAGCAGCTAAAGAACTCATTCAGTTTATTTTAGATAAACCAAGCCTTAATGCTTGATACGTTCCGCAATGACTGATATAGCACAGTTAAGTCTTGGCATCTGCTAATACAGCAGTAGGCATAAATGTTCCCTTGTAGGACAATTTTATTTCCTGAAGTGTGCATAAAACAAATAGGAAGGCTTGTCACCATCCTTTAGATTACATTTCTTGCCATTGACAATATAAAGGAATGGCTGTGTTAACAGGCCTCTGCTTGTAAAAAACACTTTACTAATCAGTTATTAGGATCAAACAAGCCTGTTTCAAGAATTCTTGGTCCCCTTTAAGGAGGGCTATTGAGACCCCAAATCCTACCAGGATTTTCCTGTATCCTCTTCCTTTTTCTGAATTAAAAGGTGGATGTGGATAGCAGATCCCGCAGGACCCCAAGTACAGATGATGCCAATATTTTATCTAGCCCTTTTTTCTTTTCCCCAGACAAGGGTTGAATAGGGCATGCCTTGTATCCAGTTGAAAAATGTTGGTACAAACAGGGCATCTTTGCATTCCTTATTTGATAATCTGCCTGTTGTGTGATGGTTTTGGTGAGAAGCTTCCTTACATCATGCCATAAATCTTGTTCCATAACAGGAGGTGTGGCTACAGCAAAGCAAAGCAGGACCCTGAAGAAGAAAAGATGCATTTTCATAATGGTCACAGTGAGTAAAGTTCAGATAATACGCTAGAGAACTGCACGGCTTTCCAGTATTTTTGTCTTGATATGGTATAATACATAGCATTATAGTTCTATACTGTTTAGGGGCAGGCAGAACCAATGGGCTCACCTTCTCTGGCTTTTGGTAGAAAGTGGAATGGGTTTATTCCACTTTGCCAAGACGGCAAAATAGGTACAACATGAGACTGTTAATATCAGGGTTGTGGGTTCGATTCCCACATTGGGCAAAAAGATCCCTGCATTGCAGAGGGGTCGGACTAGATGACCCTTGTGAACCCTTCCAGCTCTACAATTCCATGATTCTGCAATTCATTCCAGTTCGGTAAAGAGAAGATGACAGAATCTTACCCCTTGCTAGATCCAGTCCTACGGAGTGTACGTCTAGCACAGGCGAAAGGGCTGCATTAGCTTCACACTCTTCAAGGCAAGAGTGCAGGGAATAAAACTTCACATCTGCATTGTTGGCCTCCTTTTATTTCCAAAGCAGCACTGCTGTTCCAGAAATGCTTCATGCCAAAGCTGTGGATTTTGCTCCCAAGCGGAATTCTGCCCCCAGCAAATGGGCTAAATATCCTAAATAAGTCAATTAATATTTTTACAGTGTTGCAGATATACTGGGAAGGGCAGGCATGACCCTCCAGTTTATTTAAAAAAACAACAAAAATGGCTAAAATAATTGGATATCGAAAGTGTTTCCTATTAGAAAGTTCCCAGGTGAGAGCTGGGAGGTAGTGTGAGACTTTCGAGAGAGGCCTCTGTGTTTTCTTTGTTCTTTCTCTGTTCTTGTTTTCATTTCAATTAGTTTCTTTAATTTTACTGTATTATGAAAAAGATTTGATAAAATATTTTCTTTTCTTTTTTAAGTATTTCGTATTAGATGGAAATGGTTAGAGATTAAAGAGCAGCTCCAGGATCTGATTAAAAACCAGCTCCGGAGTCTCTTGTTTTGCGTCTTGAGGCCCCAAGCCAGCCCCCTGTGAAATAACTACACACGAACACAGAGTTAAGGTTGATGGGTAATGTTAAGGCCACAACTTTATTGATTGCAAATTAAATGTGAGTGGTATTGACATAGGCATTGGCTGAAGACTATAACTGACTACTGCCCCAGTTGCCAGAGTCTATGTAGGAAAATCCATTGGGGCAACAACATTGGGGTTTTGCCCGACAGAAGCTTGCCACGAGGTTCCTGTGAACCCGGCATGGCCCTAGCTCATCAAGCGGACTTCGGACAAGATCCGGGACCCCCAGATTCCTTTAATGGAATACCTTTCAGGGTTGATGGCCACACCTCCCCTCCACACACAAAATTAAGCCAATGCCTAACCACCAAACCTGGAAAGTTGTGACGATTGCTAAGGGGGTAGGGAAAAAACCAAGTGGCCAGTGCCAATTTGCCAAATGGATAAAAATTCCTACCCAGCCCCTGTCCCAAGATAGGCAACTCACACATAGTGCAAAGCAAGGCTTAGAACCGACACTAAGGGCAGGAGGGCGGGTGTTCAGCAGCGCCAATCAAGAGCCTAGGGCACTCTTGCGCTGATGCTTATATAATTCCTTAACCCCACCCCCACCCCTTTCTTGATTGGCTGTGACCTGTGATGCCTATTTAGAGAAATGAAACTTAGACCTAGAAATGAAACCTACCATAGATTCCGGCATATAAGAGGACTTTTTAACCCCGGAAAAGAGGTTAAAAAGTCGGGGGTCGTCTTATACACCGGGTATGGGCAGCATGGAGCGGAGCCCACCCCCCACGCTGCTTCGGAAACAGCAGCAGGGTGGCTTTCTCCTGGCACGGACCTGCCCAGCATATTAGGCGACTGGGCCTATAAGACGAACCCTCAAATTGCAGCTAACAATTGGGGGGGTCGTCTAATACGCCCAGTCGCCTAATACACCGGAATCTATGGTACTTCGTCAGGGGTGTGTCCAGGGGCCCAGTTGCAAGAAGGACCGCCTTCTGAGGACGATCCCATTTCTAGCAGTGCTGTACTTACCAAACAAACAAACAAACAAACAAATAACAGGAGGCCTGCAATGCAGGTGTGATGTACCTTGAAGCATGTGAAGCAAGGATCTTGTGCAGAACCCCTTATAACTATCCAAAATCTAGAGGAGTCATATTTTCTGCAACATTTTTTCAATAATACCACCTTTGTGACTTTGAACTTTATATTTAGTTTTAAATCCGGTGGGGTTTGATAGCTAGGACTGCAACTCAGTTTGTGACATCTTAATGGGGTAATCGTATGAATTTAAGTTGAACTATCCGTTAAGATTGCGTGAATTCGTATAGGGATAAAAAGAGTATTTCTGAAGCAAGAAGCATACTTACTTTGTTGCTGTTGTTTATAATGCATACATATATCACAGCAGACATCATCTTAGAGAAAGGGAGCAATGTCTCTTTTAAAATGGCGCTTGCCACCTGCAATTTTTATGAACGTTGGTATTAAAAATACAACCCCTTTATTAAAAATATATACCCTACCCGATTAATCGTGGTTCCCTTCGGTCTATTAAAAGTTTTTTTAATAAATTAATCAAAGTGAGTAATAGATTAAATATTGCAGCCCTCGTGTGCACCAAATGTTTCTTAAGTAGCTCATAATGGTATCTTTGTGACAATGATATGCAGTGCTCACATACTCCGTTTTGTAATTAGTAAAATACATTTCCCTTTGCACTAGTGTTCCAGCTTGTTCAATTTTCAGTTCTGCTGCTCGCCAGTACTTTTAACATATTAAACCCTTAATTTTATGCACAGTTAAATTACCAGGAGTGCGGACTTATATCGACCCACACACCTACGAAGACCCAAATCAAGCTGTCCATGAGTTTGCCAAGGAAATAGAAGCCTCGTGTATATCAATTGAAAGAGTTATTGGAGCTGGTAAGATTACCAATATCACCATTTACCCTTCACTCACGCTATTGCTGTAACACCAGGATTCCGTTTTTGCATTGTGCGACCAGGTGGTGACCACCCCAGCCCCCAGGGACCACCAGAAAGGAATAATGACTGGTGACAACGTGTTATGGAATTAAAATTTGGCCATAACTTTATTAAACTTCCGAATGTAGGAAGACCTTCGTTTAGGCCTTGGGCGTGTACCCCTCCCAGTCCTCCAGCCGGGGGAAACTGGGGCTCATCAGGGTAACTGGGATATGGGGGTGCTCAGCAGGACGTAAGTGTAGCAGGCAGCCCAGCCCATATCCCCGCACGCAGGGTCGTTCACTGACAACCTTTCAGTGTATGGCCAGTGACACCCATATATATAACCCCTTTAAGAGGGGGACCCTGGAATCGCCGCCACGGGGGGGGTGAGTCGCCACTTCACGCCCCCCCCCCCATAGTAGGGTTACCAGATGTCCCCATTTCCCAGGGACAGTCCCCAGATTTGCGAATAAGTCCCTGGACAAATTCCATCCCCAGAATGTCCCCGGATTTCATCTAATGTCCCCGGGAAACATGGCAGTCTCAGCAGCCTGGAGCAGTTGGCTCTGGCTGGCTTCAGGAGCTGCTCGGAAGTCCCCATATGATGGTGGTGCAGGGGGTCTCAGATGCAGCTTCCGGGCTGCCTCCACCATTCCCTGACCCCAGCAACTAAGCTGTGAAGGGAGGCTTCACGCTGCCTATCAGAGCTTGCGTGCAAGCAGGAGCGGGGCAGGAATCTCTCAGTTAGGCAACAGGAAGCCTTGCTTCCCAGCTGAGCGATCCCCACCCCCTCCTGCTTGCATGCAAGTAAGAATGGCATTGGGGCTGCTCCGATGGGAAGGGAGGCATCGCGCTGCCTGAGAGATCCCTGCCCCCTCCTGCTTGCACGCAAGTAGGAGTTGGGATGGGGCTGCTCCTCAACGTGTAGTATTTATTTTATTTTATTTATTTATTTAAAGAGTCCCCGGTTTCATTGAAAAAAATCTGGTGACCTTACCCTATAGGCAAGAAAAGACTAAAGGATTCCACCCAAGGCCTTAAACCGCCAAAGTTGTGACAAATTGTATAAAGACAAGGAAAAGTTTCTTATCATTCTTTTTTATTTCTATCTTTAGTTGGATAATGGTGTTGTCCCGAGTGAATCTCCACCCTCCATCTCTCCCACTTCCTCATTCATCATCATCATCACCTCCTCTATGGGTGCTGCTATATGCCCTCTGTCTTTGAGTTCTTTGCTCTCCTACTTTTAAGGCTTTCCAGGTTCTGGGAGATGGAGGGTCTGGGATGCTTTCTAATGACAACATGTCCGGCAGCTGTTCTGGCTCTCCCATGATTTCCCAACTTTTCCACTCATCTGCCTCTGAGCTGGTACCTCCCTCAAACCCCTGCTATAAATCTATATTGTCTTCCTCTTCCTCTTCTCTGGAAGGGTCAGGCTGTGAAGGCAGTCTCCACCATTCCTCCTCTGCCCAGTCCCTGAGAGAAGTATGGGTTTCACTGGCATCCCTATAAAAATGCAGCCTGAAAGTTTAGGCTCAAGTAATTGAGATGTATGTAGCTGAGAAGAAGAATGATCTCCATCACATGCGTTGGGAACAGTGAATTCAAACAACTGGTCGTACTGGGTTAACCAACCTCTTCATTGGTTATGCATTGTGTGATCCTTACACGAGAATGGTCAGACAATAACCGGGAATGCTAACTTGGGGTTTGTTTTGTTCACAGGTGAATTTGGTGAAGTATGTAGCGGGCGATTGAAACCACCCGGAAAGCGTGAGCTACCAGTAGCCATTAAAACCTTGAAAGTGGGCTACACAGAGAAGCAGAGGCGAGATTTTCTGGGAGAAGCCAGCATCATGGGGCAATTTGACCATCCCAATATAATTCACCTAGAAGGCGTCGTCACAAAGAGTATGTACCTGCT
This sequence comes from Podarcis pityusensis, assembly GCF_964106645.2. NCBI lineage: Eukaryota > Metazoa > Chordata > Lepidosauria > Squamata > Lacertidae > Podarcis > Podarcis pityusensis. The sequence continues at coordinate 7,493,694 of NC_138038.1, read as the reverse complement.
GCCAATGAGTTATAATTTGCTTATAAATGTCTTCTTGGCTTATGAAATGCCATTCAAGCCGCTATCTTGGTGGCCTCAATGTGCCTACCTGTGGCATCTGTTGGGGACGCCGCCAGAGCTATTGAACCATTCGCATGGTCCCCTCGAGCACTTTTCTGAACCCCATTAATGCCAACGCAAATCTGTGAGACAAAAACTAACCAAACAAGGCTGGAACGCATCCAGACACAATTCATTCTTTGTCCTTCGCTTCTCCTGCTCTGGCAGAGGCTGTGATCCAGAGGCGGAGATTTTGCATGTGTTCCCTTTTCCAAAGAGCAGCCCCATCCCTTAACAACTAAAAGTAACGTAGGAAGCTATAAGAAACAGGTTGCCACCCAAAATGGCCATGCGTTGTTGGGTCTCTCACCTTTACCACAATGCACAATTTCCCCAGTGTTTTGATACTATTATGCAAGATTCTTACCTTGCCCCTGATAACAGCAAGCAATGATGCAATGGTGGTGTCTGGTGGGTGCATAGCTGTCAAGGCATGAGTTGAATTGTACGAAACATTACCAGGGGCTGCGCACAGTGTTGTTGCTTTCAGCAGCAGGCTGTGTGTTCCGTGCAACATGCCTTCGCCCTCACGTGTCCCATTTTATAACACAGCCTTGTCGATTCCGCCACCAGACCTTCATAAGGATGCCAAGGTCGCTGGTTCAGAAAGCCTGCCACTTGCTTTTAATTTTTCTCGTTGAAGCGCCTACTCATTTGTGTCCTTAGTTTTATGTTCCGTAATGCGATGCTAATTTATTCAGCAATTACTCTCAACCTGCAGCACACAGATAATGAAGCATAAGGTCAAAGAAATATGATTTCCTTGTGATTGAAACAGAGGCAGGGAGCCAGAAGCAGCACTCCTAGGGGGTGGTGTCATGGTGAGGTGCCATCCTTTTCATAATGCTGCCTTTAAGGGCCCGAGATAAGGGAGCTGCGCTGTACGACTTGCCTGTGATCTGCTATTAAAACCGGGCGCATCATAAATGCCACTGCAGTCTGGAGAGATTTTATGATAAATGAGGAGAAGGCAGAGCCCTTCCCTTAAATTGCTCATTTGTGATGCCTGAGAACATCAAGTTGAAGCAAACCCGTTCCGGTGCAAGGAAGCGCCATGGACTAACATTTCCCCACACTGGCCTATAAAACTACCTTTCCAGGATGGGAAATGTGGGCAACAGTGATTGGCTTTAGCTTCTTGGGGATAAAGATCTTCACGTAAAAGGCTTGTTGGGAAATTCGAATCACAAAGAATACAGTCAAACCTTGGTTCCCAAACACCCCAAACCTGGAAGCAAGTGTGCCAGTTTTCAAACGTTTTTTGGAAGCCGAACATCCGACGCGGCTTCCAATTGAGTGCAGGACATTAACTTATGGTCTGTGTGTGTGGTTTGGGAGCTGCATGGTCAGGGAAAAAACAATGCTGGCCAGGGTTGTAAAGACTGCGGAGAGAATAATTGGGTGCACTCTTCCCACCTTGGATCAAATCTATGCTTCCAGGTGCCATAAGAAAGCTGCAGAGATAGCGCAGGATAGTGCACACCCCAGAAATGATTTCTTTCAGCTTCTGCCTTCTGGAAGAAGGTACAGGGTTATAAAGACTAGGACTAGCCGCCTGAGAAACAGTTTCTACCCAAATGCGATTTTGGTTTTAAACGCATTGTAATGAGTCTGTGTGGGAGTATATTGTATTTAAAAATGGGGTATCAAAGTTTTTAGGGGGCTAACCAGGTTGGGATAGCTGGGATAGCAGGGTTGTTGGGTTTTGAATGTCTTATGTAGATTTTTCAATTTCGTTGTTCTGTATGGGACAATGACAATAAAGATTATTGCATCATGTTGTATCGTATCGTAAGCTGAATGCGCTTCCGGAATGGATTATGTTTGACAATCGAGGTTTGACTATAGAAACTATACCTGTCCTCTATGTTCAGGGAGGTCCAAAGCGTAGGTATTGCCACACTACAATCATCATCATCATCATCATCATCATCTGGCTGGGTTTTCCCAGCTACTACAGCCCAGTTCCTACATGATACGGACAGACCTACTGATGAGTTGATGCCCACCTCGGACCCTCACCGGCAGAACATAGTGACTAATTCAGTTTATAAAGGGAGAGGCAATTCTTTTATTCATAAGAAACAATCCCCTTGTGTCCTTAGGCAGCCACTCTCTCATCCCAGCTTTTTCTCCAGGGTAACTGTGGGAATAAAATGGGGGAGGAGAGATGTTTGGCTCCTTGAAGAAAGGACAGGATACGAATGTTCATTTAAAACCTTTTGAAAAGAATCAGCAATTACTTTTCGTCTGCACTTTTGTCTGCTAGGTAATGAAAATTGATTTAAGCAGAAAGCTGTATGTGTTCTACCAGCATTTCATTGAATTTATAAGGTCAGGAGCAAGTCACGCTCATTATTGCTGTGTCACTCGAGCATTTACGTATAAAAACGGAGTGTAGGCTATATATAATTACCTTTAAAACAACTCGGTCAAGAAATTAGTCTAATGGGGTTGGGAAAACATTGCTACTGTTGTCAACAATCAGGTAATAAAAATCTTTATTGTGTGTTACCGTGATTGAGCATCTTAACTTTTTTTATACTTGAGGTGATTCACGCAAATGTATTCATGGATTTGCTAGCGATACATATATTCAGCATTACAGAAGGGAATTTGCAAACATCCCGTCCCAGGGTGGGGGGATTAGCCGGGCTCCTAATGTGCAATGCTAGTGTACAACCAGGTGCAAATATGTACCAGTACTGAGGTGTCGATCTGGGCCTCCCTGAATTTTCGGACATAACTGTAGATGAAGACATGCACCCCCGTTCATCATGCATAGCACACAAGGAGGGCTGTGTACAGACTATGTCTTTAAAGCACATTTGAAGCACCTTATACCCACTCAAAGAATTATGGGCCCTATAGTTTGTTGAATTGTAACTTTGTGGGGTGTAAACTACATACCCAGAATTCATTGGGGGGGGGAGAACATGATTTGAATGTGTCGTAAAGGTACAATAAATACACAGCCTAGAGTTTGGTTGGCATCTCTGTGAGGAAAAGTAAATCTCCAGCTTACACAAACATACACTGCTTGAGTATGGCGGGGGGACAGACGGACCTCAAAGCTTATTTTAAAGCTATGTTTTATTATTACATTTTTGTATTGCATTAGATGGTTATATATAAGGTGTACATTCTTTGTTTTTTCAGCTTGTAAACCGCTTTGAGTATTGTAAGATAGAAAGCCTGTATACAAATTAAAAGTGGTAATCTATGCCACAATGATAACCAATAACTGAAGACTTGCTTCCACAGGCAGGTTTCTAGGGATGCGATCTTCAATTCTAGTCGCATGGCTGCGTTACTTACGCACAGGGGAAGCATTAGGATCCGACGTAGGAATTGGTTTTGCAGAGTCTCAAGAGGAGCAAGATCTGTCATCACGGCCCAGAGCGGGGCAGCATAGGCAAGCGCGGTAACCACTTTTGCCTTGAACACCTTTAGGGCCGAGGGAACATGCAAAGCTCCATCCGAAAAGAAAAATCGGAGGAGCGCATATGACAGAGTTTTGGCCTTATTAAGTAGGTGTTGAATTTGTGCTTTCCACCCCAAATTGTATTGAAAAATAACTCCTAGGTATTGAAATTTTAGGACTTGCTCTATTTTTGCTCCGCCAAGCTTCCATTCGTATAATCTCCGACTTCTGGTGAAAATCAGAATCTTAGATTTAACATGGTTGATGGTTAATTGGTTGAGTTGACAATACGTGGCAAAGATCTTCAGAGCTCTGGTTAGTCCAACACGTGTATAAGATAGAATTACCGCATCGTCCGCATATAAAAGGAGTGGACAGCGGTAATCCGCTAGTCTAGGCGCGTGTGTACTTGGAGATGAGTTGACTAGGGGTGCTCGCATGTCGCTGATGAATAGGTTGAATAGGCAGGGAGCCAGTATACATCCTTGGCGCACTCCCTTGTTTATTGGTATCGAATTTGTGAGGTCGCCCGCAGGAGTAAGTCTCACTCTGGCATGGGTACCTGCTCAAAGACTGATCCGCCAAAGACTGGATGACATCGATTTACAGCGAAATTATACGCTGGGGGGAGGTGTTTGTTCGCCCCAGAACATTGGTATTACTTTAACTTACTGCGTTCCATCATACCTCTCCTCCCTTTCGACTGTTGCCCATAGGCTGGCCTTCACCAAAGCGAGGTTTAACGTTTTTCCCTCCAATGTTCTGAGACATAGATTCTCAAAGGGCCAAGCCTCCGCCATGTGCGAATGTGATAAGGAGACGCCGGAGTCGCTTCAGCACATTATGTTCACTTGCCCCTTGTTCAACGGGCCACGGGCAAATTTGTTGGGATCAATCATGCAGAAACTAGAGGGTACCCCACCAAAATTCCACCTTGCCCAAATCTTGCAGGATAAGGATACCCATACGACCCTGAAAGTGGCTAGGTTTCTGGTCGCTGTCCTTACCCAAAAGCGTTGCCAAGGAGCACTACAAGCTAATTAAGGCGCAGTATGTCATTCCATCTCATAGTATTTTATTGTTACAGTGGTGTTTTAGCGGCTGTTTTTACCCACGTGCACAAGCTGTTATTTATGTCTTGTTTTTTCTGTATGGGCCTATGGCCGTAATAAATATTATTATTATTATTATTATAATTAAAAGTGATGATGAGTGATGAAAGCGGTTTACAAAAAAGATCAGAGAATAAAATCAAGAAAAATCTACAGCCATACTTTAAAACAGGCAAAAGTTAAAATACTGAAACAGATTAAATGATCTCCACTTTCTTAACCTCCTCTCTAAATAAGAACATTTTTAGCTGTTGCTGAAACAAGTACAGTGAAGATGCCTGCTTGATATCAATAGACAGGGAGTTTGAAAGTGTAGGCGCTGCCACACTACACAATAGAGTTCTTAAAAATGTTTCGCCTCAGGTAGAGAGGAGGATGACACAGATACCCAGTTCCTTCTCCTCTTTGGAGACCGCTGGATTCTTCTCTGTCCCTGCAGTCACACGTGTCTTCCTATGGGTTCATAATTCAGCCAGGGTTGGTACCACTCTTATCTACCAGCTCTTCAATTTGCATGAAAGTAGCAGCTCTGAAAGGTGCACAGCTCCAAAAACCAACACTGGAGAGCTGCCGCAATTGTGCAAGCTGGGGCAGTCCTTTTTTGTAGACCCCAATGTAGAGGTACTGAATTGTACAATCTCATCCTGGTGACAATTCACCGGGAGCTTAGCTACACCAGAGATAATTGCCTGTGAGAACATCTCCCTGAGCAAGGCCAGTGCTTTGCTGTATCGTAGATATGAACTTTGATCCCATTCATCTTGCTTGATAGCCTTCAGAGCACCTAGCGAAACATTCTCAGAGTGTTTGGCATTTCCTACACCAAATGGCTTCTAGAGTACTTCTGTCCAAATGAGATATTCCATAGCAGTGCTGTATTTACATATAAGCTAAACAAGCTATAGCTTAGGGCCCCACTCTCTTGGGGGCCCGCAATAAATTTAAAGGGGGGAAAAACTGGATGTACATTTCCAAAATATAAGATAAAAAAACAAGTAAAATAAAACCTACCTACAGCAACAGTGTTTTGTGTTGTGTAGGCTCCAATGATGTAAGTAATGGGCCCTGCCAGCTCCCTAAAATATCACTGGTTTGCTCATTTCTATATAGAGAGTGCCTACATTCTGCATGTGCAAATGGTTTTCGATACCTATTAGGACCATAAATTACCATATAGCATATATTCAACAGAAAAAAACAGCCACAATTTGTTGTTGACAAAGGACAGCTGGACATATAAAGGGCCCCATTACCTTCAGGAGCTTAGGCCTCATCAAACCTAAATCCGGCCCAGTTCCTGAGATCAGTCTGTAGAAGAAGCCGCAAAATAAGGCAGAGTCTTCAGCTAGGGTCTGTGTTGTTTACCAGCAAATTCTGACTTGGCACTTCCCACGGCTCAGAGAACAGTGTGTTGCATTTGAGAAACGTCTTTGTTTGTATTTAAACACGCTGCCTGTAACTTTCATTGGATCGCCATGTAGTACTTTGTTGTACATGTTGTACTTTGAGATGGAAAATTAAAGGTCCTTGCCAATTTTCCCACCCTACTGACTTGTTTGTGAAAATGCACAATTTGCTGTAGGATGTTCCATGACTTACAGCACTGAAAGGGTTTTGATCTTCTTCATCTAGGTAAGCCAGTCATGATTGTAACCGAATACATGGAAAATGGATCTTTGGATACATTTTTAAAGGTAAGACTTAAAATGCGTATCAGCATCAAATCACCCCTATGCCGCTTTAAGACAATACTTGTGCTTTGAAGAAAAGTAAGAATGATTTCATTTTAGAAACAATCCTTGGCAGGATGTTGTTGTTTTTGTTTTTAATTCAGTTTATATACCACCCTTTATCTAAAGATCCCAAGGTGGTGTACAACATTAAGAATGTAATTTACACAGCATAATAATAAAAACATAATACACCGCATAATAATTAAATGTAATCATCTTCAACAAATAAATAAACTTCTATACACCAGAGCCTATTTTATCCTTTGCAAGAAACTGGAGAGAAATTCACTGTGAAGAATATATTCTGGCATGCTTTTTGGATGTTGCTATTCTTGCTCGTATCATTTCTTTCCAATATTTGCTTCCCAAATGGTGGCATTAAATGTTGTTTGCTTGTTCCACACTTGCACATTTTACACGTGAAAAGTCTATTCTTCTTTTCTGGTGGGGTGGGAGAGATAATTTTCAAATGCAAAATGTTGGTTAGCCTTCTTTCAAGCTTTGATGATTATGGTCATTCTTACTGGTGAAGCCTTTGAAAGGTTTCCATTTGCCATTTGCCTCTTGCTGTAGAAGGTCTTTCGTCACTTTAGGATGGTTTGTGTGGTGAGTTCCCGCCTCCCCCCATGGAAATAAAGACACGAGACACAAGAATTCAAGTTAATGGGTCAAATTAGGCCACAACTTTATTGATTACAGGAATTGAGCGGTATTGGCTTAGGCATTGGTCCTACAACTAACCGGTTTCAACCGGTGAGGGTTAACCACCAATAGGGGGAGTCCTGCTGAGGCACGTCGGCTAGGAGCTCCCCCTGGAGTTACCGCTTGGGGCGTGCCGAGGGCCCACACCTCCCTAGGCTCAGTATGAGGCCACGCCCCCGGAATCCTTTACCGGACTACCCTTAGTTTTGGGGAAGGTGATGGCGCTTCCTTCCCCCCCATCATCTGCATAACAATAGATCAATACCATACCAATGCCTAACCGGCAATACCGTGGAGTTGTGATGGATTGCTACGAGGTAGGCGAAAACCAAGTGGCTGGAGCCAATCTGCCAAATGGAAAAATTCCTACCAGGCCCCTTGACGGCGACCGACCGGAGTCCATAGCATCGTCAGAGAGCCTAGCCTAACGGGTGGGCGGGATGGGAAAACCTGGGAAAGAGGAAGAGCCTCGGCCGCGCCAGATCTAAATGCAGCTAGGCCACGCCCCCCAGCCCAGCCAATTGGCTGGGCCGGGGATGACGCATCCGAGGATTCCCCGGGTCATCGTGGGGCTGAGCCCGGCCCTGCGAGGGTGGGGTGGGTGTGGAGCCCGCAATCCCACCTCCTCCCTAGCTCGGAAGTGGCTTTGTAAGGAAAGGGGGGCAGTGCATCAGAAACCTCAAAACCGCACAGGTCAAAGTTTTTTGTGCTTGGGCTGTGTGCTTCAGACATTGCTGATTCCTGAGCCTCTTGCGCTTGCTGATCAGAAGGTCGGTGGTTCAAATCCCCGTGACGGGGTGAGCTCCCGTTGCTCTGTGCCAGCTTCTTCCAACCTAGCAGTTCGAAAGCATGCCAGTGCAAGTAGATAATGACCGCTCCCCGCTTAAAACGGGGGGCGCCCTTTGCGGGGACGCGCGCAGCCCCTAGATCTGGAGCGGCTCCAACAGCATAGGCTTGGTTTGCCTTCCCTCAGGTGGGATACCTGCCTGGCGGCGTAATGGGGGTGGCTATCTCTGCTTGAACATATGTTCTCCAGAGCCGGCCCATCCCCCCCACACACACTGGATAACCCTGATGCTCCCTAGGTCCCTGGCTGGGGACTGGGGAGGGAGAACACCCAATGCCTGAGCCGAGGTCTACCCACATTTGAAATTTAATAAAGTTGTGGCCAATTTAATCCCATAGCACGTTGTCATGAGTCGTTATTCCACATGATGGGGGGACCGCGCGGGATCTGGGGACTCCGCCTGTCCACGCAAATAGGTACCGCTGTGGCAGGAAGGTAAATGGCGTTTCCACATGCTCTGTCTGGTTTCTGTCATGGTGTCCCATTGTGGCAGAAGCGGTTCAGTCATGCTGGCCATGGGACCCGGAAAGCTGTCTGTGGACAAACGCTGACTCCCTTGGCCTGAAAGCAAGATGAGCGCTGCAACCCTATAGTTGCCTTTGACTGGACTTTACCATCCAGGGATCCTTTAACTTTTTTACCTTGCAATACAAGCAGTTCTTGCACTCCTGTAAATGACTATGCATGGCACCAGAACTGCCTTGATAGCCCCTTTGTTGTAAAAGGTACGGGAGGTGGGATTCAAAACTCTTGGTTTTCCTGGACCTCTCGGCCATTTTTGATACCATTGACCAGGACATCCTCCTGGACCACTTAAGGGAGCAGGACGTTGGGGGCTGTGCATTGCAGCTGTTCCTCTGAGGGCAGTTTCACTCCCATGTGGAGACGTTGGGGACTGTCACCAGGTGGTTTGGCTCATGAGGACACCAGTGTGCTGTTGACGCACAACTCATATCTCTCTGTGCCATTTGAATTAAGAGAGGCAGTGCAGGTGGTAAACTGGTGTTTGGTGGTGGTGTCAGGCTGAATGTGGTCCCACGGGTTGAAACTGAACACTTCTTCAACCAGGAACCTTCTTGCATCTGAAGACCATCTTTTGAGGGCTTTCTCTGAGCAACCAGGAAAGAGGCTCAGAGTGTACCAAATGGAAATATGGGGGCTATTGTTTTGTTGTTTCTGTTTTAACTATTTATTTGTGCTCGTGTTTTTATCTTGTGAACTGCACTGATAAGACCCTTTGATGAAGGGCAGTTTATAAAATCAAACAAACAAACAAACAAACAAATGGGAGAGGAGGTTTGCGGTTGTTGTCCCCTGCCTGTCCTGTTCTCTCCCCACTAAGACCCCCCCCCCCGGCACTTTCCTGACATATGTTTGGTGCCGACTTCTCCCTTCTCCTAGGCATTTGATGGAATATGATCAAAGTTGTGTCAAGACTTTATTCTAGTCCCACTGGGTTGCTGATAAGTTTTTGCCTGCTTCTTTCTTTGTTTTTCTGTGGAGGGTGGTTCTGTTTTATGCTTTTTTGGTATTGGTTTGTCAGAAATTTTGATGGCTGTTTTTAACAATTTTGTATTTTTTAAAAAACCTGATTGTAAGTTGCCTAGAGAATGCCCTGTGTTAAGCAGCTAAGAAATTGAATAAATAGATGAAATTTCTGCCCTGGAACCTTTGGGTAGAGGTTAGATTATGAATACATTTAATAAATAAACGATAAATACAGCATGTTTAGACTTCTAAGCATTGCTTTTTACCCATGGGTAGGCAAACTAAGGCCCGGGGGCCGGATCCAGCACAATCACCTTCTAAATCTGGCCCGCGGACAGTCTGGGAATCAACGTGTTTTTACCTGAGTAGAATGTGTGCTTTTATTTAAAGTGCATCTTTGGGTTATTTGTGTGGCATAGGAATGCGTTCTTTTTTCTTTTTTCTCAAAATATAGTCCAGCCCCCCACAAGGTCTGAGGGACAGTGGACCGGCCCCCTGCTGAAAAAGTTTGCTGACACCTGCTTTTTACTTATTCTTTATACTGACATTTTTTAAATTTCAATATTTATACTCTGCTTTTCCATCCAAAATGATGCCCAAAGTGGCTAACAGTGATATATAAACACACACACACACACACACACATGCAAACAGTTTGAAAGATCACCTAACAATTAAAAAATAAATAAATGCTTTACTACCCTATAAATAAAAAATTGATTCAGTATCTAATGAGAGAAATAACACTTTGTGGTTCGAGGACCCGATCCCCGCGTAGTGGAATGAAAACACACCAGTCAAGCTTGCAAAAATTTATCATTTGCCCGATAACAAATGTTGGAAATGTAATGAAACTGAAGGTACATTCTTTCACCTTTGGTGGACATGCCCAAAGATTAAGGCATTCTGGGAGATGATCTATAATGAAATTAAAAAGGTATTTAAATATACCTTCCTGAAGAAACCAGAGGCCTTTCTCCTGGGCATGGTCGGCCAATTGGTGTCAAAGAAGGATAGAATTTTCTTTATGTATGCCACAACAGCAGCAAGAATACTCATTGCAAAGCACTGGAAGACACAAGATCTACCTACCAGGGAAGAATGGCAGATGAAGCTGATGGACTACATGGAACTGGCGGAAATGACTGGCAGAATCCGAGACCAGGGAGAAGAGTTGGTGGAAGAAGATTGGAAAAAATTTAAAGATTATTTACAAAAACATTGCAAAATTAATGAATGTTAGAAGGTTGTTGGAATGAAGCTATATGGTTTTAACAGAAATGTAATAAAGATTTAAGTAAAAGTTGATTGATAATGGGTAAAAATGAAAAAATTAAAGGTTAGACTGTTAAGATAAATTATAGAACAAAAATTGAGAAAGATGGAAAGAATTTGCTGAAATAGTTAACTGAACTAGAATACAAAAAGGGAGGTGTGAGGAGGTCGATGAAACAGGTAAATGAAAGGTAAAGATAAGGAATATTGGATGTGTTTTTGAATGTTTTTTGTTTTTAAATGTTTTTTTTTTATTGTTGTGCTGCATTGTTTCCTTTCTAATTTGCTTTTTATTTTATTTTGATGTAATGTATTGTAATTTTTTACTGTTTTCCTTTTTTCTCTTTTTCTGTAATTGTTAAACTTTTAATAAATATCTTTAAAAAAAGAAAAGGAAAAAAGAAAACACGAGGACATGTGATATAAGGTTAATGGGCAAGAAAAGGCCACAACTTTATTGATTACAGCAAGTGAAAAGATATTGGCTTAGGCATTGGATTACGTCAGCTGACTCCACCCCCTCAGAGAGGGGTGAGTCTAAAACAGGGGGGTTTATTCACCAGTAGGTGGAGCCTGTTGATGCTAATCCAACTATAAGCTCTCCCCTGATGTCACCGAGGGTTGTGCCATGGTCTCCCGCCACGCAGGCATCGGACAGAATACACGACCACCGGATTCCTTTAACGGAATACCCAAAAATTGAAGGCGTTGGCGATGGCCACACGTAGCCCTTCCACACACCACAACACATTATTCCAATGCCTAACCTACCCATCAATACAACGAAAGTTGTGACGATTGCTACGAGGTAGGCAAAAAAACCACAAAGCCTAATGTCAAATGGAAAAATTCCTACCAGGCCCCCCGGACAACCAGGGCGACCAACCTAAGGTCCATAGCAAGGCCAAAAGAAAACTGAGACCCTGAGCTCTAAGGGAGTGGTCCATAGCAAGGCCAAAAGAAAACTGAGACCCTGAGCTCTAAGGGAGTGGAGGGTGGGTGACTCGCGACGGGATGACGAAAAGTGAGGCCGGAAGGCTGGTGCCACAGCAATTTAGGCTGCTAAACACGCCCCCTCACAGGCACCTGGTTGGGTGCCTGCCTGTGGGCGTGGGCGCCAGCCAGGTTAGTGGTAGGCAGGAGGCTAACGCCCCCTGCTTGAGGCGGAGTCCGGCTCCCGACCACAACCACTCCCCTCTCTTGCAGGAGGAGAGTCTTTAGTTTACAAATGGTCTAACATTTGTTACTGTCTTTTATATCAACCTTTGGCGTCTCTTTTCAGGGTGGTTTAAAGCTCCAATAATAAAACATATTTTTCTAAGATCAATTATAAAAAACCTGTTTCTCTACATATAATATTTCTTCTAAAGAAGTATTTTATTGCTGTTTTATTATGTGTTATATTTTATTGCATTTTGTTGCTGCTGTTGGCGACTTCAGGTGCCATGTACTGGAAGACTGGGGGTACAAATTTAGGAAATAATTTGAAAAAAATCTTTTCTTTTTTAGGAGATTTAGATGCAGGGATTCAGCCAATTACTTGATGTTCTCATTCTGTTATTTTTACAGAAGAATGACGGGCAGTTCACTGTAATTCAGCTAGTTGGTATGCTGAGAGGGATCGCATCTGGAATGAAATACTTGTCTGACATGGGCTATGTACACAGAGACTTGGCAGCCAGGAATATCCTCATCAACAGTAACTTAGTGTGCAAAGTATCTGACTTTGGACTTTCCAGAATTCTTGAAGATGACCCAGAAGCTGCCTACACAACAAGGGTAAGTTCCTAGCCAGCAGGAGCAATGAACCGCCTGCCAAGCTATGAAAAATGGATGGGAAAATGCTAGAGTCTGGATGGGGGCAGATTATTTGGAGAATGTCCTGAATGGGTTTAGCTAAACTATGCAACCTTTAGAAGACATCTGAAGTATGTTGTTGTTGTTGAGTTGTTTAGTCATGTCCGACTCTTCGTGACCCCATGGACCAGAGCACGCCAGGCACTCCTGTCTTCCACTGCCTCCCGCAGTTTAGTCAAACTCATGCTGGTAGCTTCAAGAACACTGTCCAACCATCTCGTCCTCTGCCATCCCCTTCTCCTTGTGCCCTTCATCTTTCCCAGCATCAGGGTCTTTTCCAGGGAGTCTTCTCTTCTCATGAGGTGGCCAAAGTATTGGAGTCTCAGCTTCAGGATCTGTCCTTCCAGTGAGCACTCAGGGCTGATTTCCTTAAGAATGGACATGTTTGATCATCTTGCAGTCCATGGGACTCTCAAGAGTCTCCTCCAGCACCATAATTCAGAAGCATCAATTCTCCGGCAATCAGCCTTCTTTATGGTCCAGCTCTCACTTCCGTACTTCACTACTGGGAAAACCATAGCTTTAACTTTAACGGACCTTTGTCGGCAAGGTCTGAAGTATAGGAAGTTTTTAATGTTTGACGTTTTGTTACGTTTTCACATATGTTGGAAGCTGCCCCGAGTGGCTGGGGCAACCCAATCTATCTATTTGATCAGGCATAGGCAAACTCGGCCCTCCAGATGTTTAGGGACTACAATTCTCCTCATCCCTGACCACTGGTCCTTTTAGCTAGGGATTATGGGAGTTGTAGTCCCAAAACATCTGGAGGGCCGAGTTTGCCTATGCCTGTATTTGATGATGCCACAATGCTGTGCCTGATGTTGTCGTGTTGCTGAACGTTGGTAAATAAAATCCCAAAAAATCAAGTGATGACAATCGCTTGTTAAATTTCCTCCGCTTTTACCATACAATACATATTTCAGAGTCTGCAGCAGAACTCCAGCTGCCTAGCAAGGAGTAATTGAATCAAGCACCAGTATGTCTGTTTCAGAGTGCGAACATGTAGACGGATCATTTTGGGCTTGACCTTTGCCTCCCTCCCATTTTCCTTACCAATTTGAATTCAGCGCTGGTCTGTCATTAACATCCCAAACCTCAGGATTTGCTTGATGTGCAGCCATGACCTGAAGATTGTCAGGTGGTGTTTCTGGTACCCTGGAGTCAGCATCTCTGGAGTCCACGCTGTGCTGACGATTTGCTTGCTTGCTTGGATTTCTCCCCCACTAGCTACCATGACCTAATTGAGATGTGAATTCTATACATGTCCTGGTGTTCAGATGAAATTTAAACAAGCCTTCAGGACAGGCAATTAGTAGTCAGCCAGCAAGGCACATATAGACTGAGATAATGTGGAAAGAGGCTTTCATGCTCTCAAAACAGATTTACATTAGCAATTCTACATCACTTTCCCACCCCATTCAAGCCAGAAAATGGTCTCCCATGGCACTCTGAAAACAAAACAAAACCAACAGCCGCATTTTCTCAATCTGGGTTTTTTGCCTTCCTAGGGAGGGAAAATCCCAATCCGATGGACAGCTCCAGAAGCCATCGCCTTCCGCAAATTCACTTCTGCCAGCGATGTCTGGAGCTATGGGATTGTGATGTGGGAAGTGGTGTCTTATGGGGAGAGACCTTACTGGGAGATGACCAACCAAGACGTAAGTATTTCAGTTGCCCTTCCTGTCAGAAAGCTCTTTAGCTGCGGAAGCAGGACGCCGCATGCATTCATGATTCCCAACACGTTTTGCTGTTGCCGATAAGTATCTGAAGCAGGCGGCAGATCTGGAAATGTTACTGTTGAATCCATGAGTAGGCAGGAGGGTCGGGAGAGAAGCAGTAACTGAATGGGCACACGAAATGGGCTTCTATTCGTGCTTCTAGGTGATTTCTGTGCATGCTTTATTTCTGCATGTACTTCTGAACGGTGAATGTGATATGCAATTTAACCCACTTGTTTGCCTGCTAAGACCAGGCTGCAAGCCCAGCCAAGACCTGAAGGAGAATGATCTGCACCATGAATTTGTCACAGAGTCAAAGCCATTTGATGCCCTCCCCACAGCTCCTGTGGCGCCGGCTTAAGTCAGGCTTCGGGAAGGAGGCACAAGGTTCTTGCAGGGTCCTAGAGCCCTCCTACCTCCTTCCCAAATCCCGGTAAGCGCTTGCCTGGCTTTGAGAAGGAGGAAGGAGAGTTCTGGGACCATGTGAGATCCTTCACACATCATTCCTGAGGCGGGACAAGTGCTTAGAGGGCTTTGGGGAGATGCGCTCCTCAGCTGCAATCCTGGTGTGACTGCACCACTCTCACTGCCCTAAATCTGCCCCGGTAGATGTTCACTGAACTACAACTCCCATCATCCATTGGCCCGGCTTGCTAGGATTGACAGGTGTTGTAGTTCAGCAATATCTGGAGGGCCAAAGGTTCCCCACACCTGATACAACATTGGAGAAATTGTGGGAAATATACCGTATTTTTTGCTCCATAAGACACACCTGACCATAAGACACACCTAGTTTTTAGAGGAGGGAAACAAGAAAAAAAAATATTCTGAACGAAACAGTGGATGTATGATTTATGTGGTTCATGCTGTGGCCACAGACATGTGAATTGACGGTGAGTTTGGGGTAGCCCAATGCTAAAATCCTGAGGATCCATGTGGATCTGTGCTTTGTAACCACGTTTTTGCGTCATTGCGGCCCCCCCACAACAGTGTGTGCGTGATTTTTTTTTTGGTGCAGGCTGTAGCCATGGACATGCCATGTTATCTGATGGTGAATTTGGGGTGAACCAATGTAAAAATCCTGAGGATCCATGTGCTTTTACCTCCCCCATCCCAGGCAGCCTCGGCTAGTGTCCCTTATCTCTCTTCCGATCCCACCAATCAGCTGTTTCCTTTCAACACCCCCTTCCCTCTTGTTTGCCTTAGTGTCTTTTCCTTAGCTGGAGCAGTTTTTTGCTCCTCCTTTTCTTCTAATTTCTCTCCTTATTGCTTTAGTCTTCCTGTTTCCCCCCTTTGCAAGTTTGCTGTCTTTACTTCCCCACTCCCAGGCAGCCTCCTTTATCTCTAGCGTCCCTTATCTCTCTCCCCCGCCCCCCCCCGATTGGCAAACGATCAGCAGCTTTCTTTCAACACCTACTTCCCTCTTTCAAAAAGAAGAAGAAGCATGATCTGCTTTTTGCCCCTGGGCAATTTGGCTCCATGGACCACACATTCGCTCCATAAAACGCAGACATTTCCCCTTACTTTTTAGGAAGAAAAAAGTGCGTCTTATGGAGCGAAAAATACGGTAAATGGTGGCTAGACTTAGCTGCCCAGCACTGCTTTGCCAAAGTTCAACTGTTCAGTATGGCTGAGTTCTGAGTTGCACAAACACACACACACACACACACACACACACACAACACACACACACAGATATGCATTATGGAAACTCTCCTATTCCCCTTTTTGGGTAAGAGTAGCAGGAACATGATGCCAGTATTCAGGAAGGCAGGCATAGCCATGGAAATCAAAGGGAAGATTTCACACCTCCCTGGCTAGCCAGCCAAGCAGCAGCTGTTTTACAAAAACCTGGGGAAATGCTCCCAGTCTCTCTTTGCAGCCCCTTTCATTGCCAGCCCTTTCTTTCCGTAGCGCAAACACACTTTATTGCAAAGTGAAACAACAAAGGCGGAACAGGTTCTCTTGGCAGAAACATTGTCATCCCGTGAATAGGCCTTAATTCAGCATCCATCAGTATTATTTTTAAGGATGAAGGGCTGTCATGGGATAAATGCATTTTTATTACTCAATTCAGAAACACTGACAGGCTCGCACAGCTTAATCCTTGAGGGCCATACATATTGCTAACCAGTGAGATTCCTCTGGGAAAAGAGAGGAGGCTGTGTGGTCTGTTTGGTAGTGTTTGAGCAGGCCTTTGCCCATGAATGAGTATTAGGGAAGTGTGCATTTTCCCTTTTTGACATGCTTCAATCCCCCTTTTGTACTCCCAATCTGGGCAAGGGAGATTAAATGCAGATAGCAAGCAGTGTGGATTGTACCACACACACACACACACACACAGAGAGAGAGAGAGAGAGAGAGAGAGAGAGAGAGAGAGAGACTCAATAAATGCTAACGAATAGGAAGGGAATCCTAATACACATTAACAATTGCCATTCAGAGTTCCAAGTTCAGTAGTCAGGGATGTCAACAGGATTCCCTGGAACTGGTACGCACAATCTATTGGCAACAACTCCTTCTTAAACACATACAGCATGTGAATTTACACCGGCCCACCTCGCCAGGCTGTTGCAAAGATATAAAGAGGAGAGGGTAACACAACCTTCAGCCCCTGGGAGGAAAAGATACAAATATATAATGTCATTCATGGAAAGAAAAATAAGCATGGGCAAAGCCACAAAAGCCTTTGATTTGATTGATTCCAAGCTCTGCTTAATAATCTCCAGTGAAGGAGAGTCCGCAACCTCCCGATGGAGTCTGTTCCACTGTCATACAACTCTTAGGGTCAGAAAGTTCTAGTTACAGGTAGGTAGCCGTGTTGGTCTGCTGTAGTTGAAACAAAATAAAAAAAAATTCCTTCCAGTAGCACCTTAGAGACCAACTAAGTTTGTCATTGGTATGAGCTTTTGTGTGCATTGCACACTTCTTCAGATACACTGAAACAGAATTCACCAGACCCCTATATATAGTGAGAGGGTGGGGAGGGGTATTACTCAGAAGGGTGGTGGGAATGGGTGATTGGCTGATAGGTGTGATAAACCTGTTGACAACTGTTAATGACTGCAATTGGTCTTACAGGAAAAAGCAAGAGGTGAGATGGCAAAAAAAAAAAAAAGCTTTATCATGTATAATGAGATAAGAATTGTGCTGTGATTTAAAGCCTGCTTTACTTAAAAGGCTCAGAAAAGGTTTTGTGGTGGCTGTCGCATGCTGGCAGCTTCTAGGAGCCACAGGTGAGAGCTGAGTACAGGATGGGGACCTAAGCTGGACATAATGCCCCAGAAGGAGCACGACGGGTCCCACACCAGAGGCACTACCATTCCCTAACACCCCATGTGTAGTTGAACCCTAAACTAGGGGCTATTGATACATCTTGGGGCTATTGATACATCTTGACATAATGAATTCCATAAATGCTATGTGTTTATAATTCTTCCAGTAGGGAAGAAGACTGCTTCTGTACACAGTGATTAAATGTGAAAAGACATCTAAAAGTGATTGAGGACTAGGACTACTTACCAAGAACCCAGCACTTGTTTTATGCATCTCGAAAGCCATTATGATCCTTTCTTGGCAAGTAGTCAGAGGACACTGATGTGCTCAGCAAGACCATCTGGATTTTATAGACTATATTTTGTCGCAGAGATATTATGCCACAGAGACATTGTCATTGTGTGGTCATCAGAGGCAGATTGTTTGCTATTTGGTAGTCCCTGTTGTGGTCAAAACTAATTCCTACTGGTCTTGTCGCTGGCTTCTTAGGGTTTCCCAATCCAAGGTCAAGGAAATGCAACACTCTTTCTACTTTATGTTTCCCATCCTTCCTCCAAGAAGCGCAGAATGGCACATGTGAAGATAACCCAAATTATCTTGTTACTAATAGATCGCATTTTACTGATATGGCCATAGACCCATTGTAAAATATGACTGGAGTAAGAAATCTCAGATAATATGGAATGTTATACATAGCCTGAAACATAATACAAACAAGACATATACAATTTTGCATCCACGCCAAACTCACTCTGAGATCATTCATGCTCTTATTCTGGTTGCCAAATTGTCTTAACGGGGCTACCCTTCTAGTAACATACTTGTCTTCTCCCTTCTTACAGAATTCTAAACCAAAACCTTTTAAAATGTTTTAAAGGGGGACAGGTCAAATCCATTACAATATTCACAATGTGACAAAAGCTTTTCTGTTAATCAGTCTGCCATTGCTGGTATGAGGTAAAGAACCTTCTCCAATTCCCACAATTATCTCCCAAATTTACAGTGTTTTGAACCTGTGAAATTATCAGAAAACGTTTAGGTGTTTTTTCCCCCCAAATACCTTGTTTGCCATCCTGGTTAAAACAATGAGCATTGAGGAAGGATGTTCTGGAATCTGCTTTGACCTCCCTTAGGTGATTAAAGCTGTCGAAGAAGGGTATCGCCTGCCAAGTCCCATGGACTGCCCAGCTGCTCTTTATCAACTTATGCTGGATTGCTGGCAGAAGGAAAGGAACAGTAGGCCCAAGTTTGATGAAATTGTATGCATGTTGGACAAGCTCATCCGGAACCCTAGCAGCTTGAAAACATTGGTGAATGCATCAAGCAGGTACAAAAACCAACCCCAAAAGTCATGTTGTGTCCTACTTCTGTCACGGTTTTCTAGGATTATCTCATCTGTTGTGATCCCTAATTGGATTGGACTACTTGAGGAGGGATGAAACAGAGGAGAAGCATCAACAAGGGGGAATAAGGGGCTACAAACAAAATAATAATAATAATAATTTATTATTTATACCCTGCCCAGCCACTCTGGGCAGCTTCCAAAAGAAATATTAAAATACTGTACTACATCAAACATTAAAAGCCTCCCTAAACAGGGCCGCCTTCAGATGTCTTCTAAAAGTCTGGTAGTTGTTGTTCTCTTTGACATCTGATGGGAGGGTGTTCCACAGGGAGGGCGCCACTACCGAAGAGGCCCTCTGCCTGGTTCCCTGTAACCTCACTTCTCGCAATGAGGGAACCGCCAGAAGGCCCTCGGTACTGGACCTCAGTATCCGGGTAGAACGATGGAGGTGGAGACGCTCATTCAGATATACTGGACCAAAGAATAGGTCCAAAGAAGCAAAGAATAGGGCTGGCCCAACTATGAGGCAGCCGCTTCAGACAGGAGAATTCAAGGGGTCCCCCAGAGAAATGAGGGGAAGTGACGGCAGCAGCTTCCGGGTTTCGGCAAGGTCTTGGAGAACACCGCAAAGTCTCATGAGAGCCCCACAAAATCTTGCCAGAACCTGGAAGATGCAGTTTCAGAACCCTGGTTTGAGGCTTCTGAAGGGGATGGTGAGGGGAGCCCATGGGACATCTTCCCATAAACAGGACATACTGCAATTGGCAAAGAACCAATAAAAAGGGTATTAAGAGTTGTGGGGGTGGGACGTGGGGAGTTTGAGCCTCCCGAAACCCTATTTCCAAGCTGAAAAGTAAACCTGCAGAATAGTTGGGTAAACTGTGAACCCTACAGTGAAATGCTCTTCTGACATGTGGAGAAGCTGACTTTGGGCACTGCAAGGTCCCGCTTTCTTATTACAGTGGTACCTCTGGTTGTGGACGGGATCCGTTCCGGAGCTCTGGTCAGATCCCAAGGTTTCTGCAACCGGAGGGACCGCTTCTGCGCATGTGCACACAGCAAAACCCAAAAAAATACTTTCGGGTTTGCCACATTCGCATCCTGAAGGATACGCAACCGTAGGTGTGCGTATCCAGAGGTACCACTGTAATTGTTGCTGTTAACTCCATGCAAAACAATACCGGAAGCCTAACACCCAAATGAGTTTTTTGTTTTTGTTTAGGTTTGTCTTAATCTGTATCTTGGTTTCTTTTTTAGAGTTTCAAATTTATTAGGTGAACACAGCCCGCTTGGAAATGGTGTCTACAGATCTGTAGGGGAATGGCTGGAAGCCATCAAAATGGGACGGTATACAGAGATTTTCATGGAAAATGGATACAGTTCAATGGACGCTGTGGCTCAGGTGACCTTGGAGTGAGTAGATTTCCTGATCCTTTTCATTGAAATAAGGGAGAAACCTGTTGGTTTGAAGCCAGTTAGAGAGTAAAGATAGAAAGTGAAGACTGGAAGCATTTAAGGGTTTTTCTTTGTTTTTCTTTTAACACCCATCCGATTCCAAGGAAGTTTCAGCATTCATATCCTATATAAATGATAACAGACCAATGAGATAGCTGGCCTTATGGTTACGGTCAGCTGTTGGCAAAGCAGCTCTAATAAAGTACCACATGAGTTTGGACGTAGCAACAGCATCCCAATTTTGGCACATGACTTGGCTTGTTTCTCATGTGACAAAGGCACTCTTGCCGAGTGCGCCGCAGTAAACGAAACTATGGGAGTTTTGAAGACCGTAATCTTCTTTGCAAGCCAGGAAGTCTTGATTCCACAAACACCTTTGAATACCTGTGGGTGCAATGGCGGGAGGGGGAGGGAATCCACCCCCAATTTAATCTGGCCCAGAGCCACAGCTTCTTGTGGTGATGGAAACCATTCCAGAGCAGCTTCAGAGACCCTTTCTTTCTGAGAAGTTCTCCTGCAGTCCAGAAATATAGGGATGTCTCCATTTCAAGGGAGGAAAGATGTTCTTAATATCCTTGGAGATCTTGGCACATGCAAGCCTTTGGGGAAGTGAGAGGAGGAGAACTTCTTTTAATTCTTCCCCACAAAAGCAGAGAAGTGATGCCTTTAGGGGAAGTTTCTGCAGAGAAGGAATCCCATTAGAGGAAAGCAGAAAGCAAAAGAACATACCATGCCTGTATCTGAGACTGTCAGATCCTGGAGAGTCTAGCACAGCCAGGGGACTTACGGTAGATGTCAGGTCCACCTCTGAGATGCAAGGGGAAAGTGTTAAGGAGTGCACCAGCAGAGATGTAATCCCACGAGTGATTTTCAAAACTTGTTTTTAAACCACCCTTACCTACATCTGAAGAGTCTGAAATGCATGAGGAGCATACTTTATTGATCTGCTTTTTAGGAAAAAATAATAAATTGATTTTCCCCTCTTTGCGGCTTGAGGAAATTTTCCAAGCTCATCCCTTTCATACAGTTTCTCCAGGCTCCATATTTTTCAGAAAATCCTTATAAATTTCACCAATTTGGGGTTTACTTTTTTAAAATGTTAATTTTGCACAAATACCTCTCTTTTTTAAAAAAATAAATAAATAAATTCCACTCACCTTAAAGCAAACACAATCCCTGCTAGTAGATACCCATGATAGTCTTAGATACAGACAGAGGTGTGAATTATTTTTCAGATTGCCTTCCACCAGAATACTTCTCCACAGTAACAGAGGGAAGGTTAAAGTACAAAGACCACCTTCCTTCCTTCCTTCCTTCCTTCCTTCATATCATATAGGGAGTCTATCACAGTTCCCTGGCTGTGCTAAAACACTTCAGTTTCCTTGCATCTGTATCAGATGGGGGAAGGTGCGGGGTGACTGTAGAGAGAAATATGGAAGCCATCTGAGATTCAAGGATCCATTCCGGCAGAATGAATCAATTCCTCTCTCCAGCAGAGCTCACAAGACTCTGATTCTAAATAATTGGGATGGTTTTCTGTTCACAACTCATGAGCAGATACCAGGTTTGCACATCATACCAAGCCAAACCATGGTATAACATAAACATGTGAGTGCACAAACTTCAGGGGAGGACAGTTACTGCTTTGGTCCTCCCAGTTGTTTTTCTGCAGCAGACTAGACTTGGCCTAGCTTGGCATGTCACCCAAGCCTTGCCTGTTTTCTTGAAATTAACCACAAGCTGTAACTCAGGTTTGTCCTGTGGTTTAAGGCTCATGGTTTGTCCAGGAGAGCTAAGCCAAGAGCCTGCGTTTAGTTCACACACCAGGCTAACCCTTGATTTAGTTCAGCATAGCAGCGAAATAACCAGACAAGATCAAAGTGGATGCAGTCTCTTCTTCAGGAACCCTTGTGTTTTGGCTAAGCCATTTTTTAGACATGGACACTTAAAGTTGTGTATGAAAGTGGATTTATTTTGCTCAGTATTTCTGTTTCTCAATTACATTTAATTTACCGGGAACTCTCAGATCCTCCTTAGGCTGCCGTTCCAATGGCCGGCATGGTCAGCTCTCATATCATATGGCATGGCTGGGAATTTATGATTGATTTCCAATTCCTGTGGCAGAAATTCAAGAAAGAAAGAAAAGTTTAGATCTCCCTTCTGTAGTTTGACCTTAAAGAGTTAAAGGGAAAATGCAAACGATGTTGTGTGTTCTAAATTCTTACACCATACTTGTTCCTTTGGAGTAACCTGATACTGTCTCTTTTGTGTCATGGGTGGACGACTCCACGCAAGTATCTGGAAAATCTCTGCCATTCAGAGCAGACAATTTGTAATTTGGGTCAGGTGTGTGCTGTATTTATGAATGTACTACTTTGCTCGGTTGGATCTAATCCTATGGAATATCAAGCACTTTTAAATGGTCTAGCAAATGCTTTTTGCATTTCTCTTAAATAACATGTACATGTAATTGTGCTTGTATTTGACTTTAGCGTTTATTACAGTTCTGACACTTTGATGCTATATTTCCCCTCGGGTGACACAGAAGTGACACAAGATACCGAAATCCTGAAATGCAGCCTATAGAATCATAAGCCACCTCCCAGAGGTGCTTTCAAAATCTTAACTTTTCATTGTGTGCAAACAAACACAAAACACAATGTTATCAGCTACAGCCCATTCATATCTATCAAGAGCTATTTTTTAAAAGTCAATCTACATTTGCCAAAGCTTAATTCATCTTGGAATGTGTATGTATCAAGAATGAAGCAGGATTCTCTGTGTTTTCAGTGAAGTTTAACCCTCACCAACCCAGATCTTAAGACCCTAACTCAGAATGTAGTCCAACTGGTTTCAGAAACTGTAACAATAATTATGCTGCAGTTTATTCTCTAGAATAAGGACTGCGTGATCCAAACTGTCAGAAACTAAAGGTGCATTTACACCAGGGGCACAGGGTGGAATCCAAGGCAAGTGAGTGGAACAGTACTGCCTCAGACAAGTTAGTCATGACATTAGTAAGGTCCCATTGATTTGAAGGTGAACTTATTGCAACTAGCTTAGTCTGGATTCAACCGATAAACAAGTTTTATAGTCATCCTCTCTCCCTAGGGGACTGAAGTTCTCTTTAAGGGGACATGGGATCTTTGGCAGGGTGTTGTTGTTTTTAAAACAAAAACGAAAAACTACAATTCCCTTGGGAAGAAACACCAATGTGATGTTTATAGTATAGATAGGCCCTAAGGGGAGAATTATATTGTTATTGAAGTTCACCTTTAATCAACTGGCCTAATTAAAATTGGCCGAAAGACCTCATGGAAGTGGCTAAACACACCTTCGTACAGCTAATTCCTATAATTCCTAGCAGCAACCATGCTGCCAAAGATACCATCTGAACTAGATCTAAATAGTTGCAGGATGAAGATGCCAGTATTCCTCCCCTCTCCATTACACTTGTGCCACCAGCGTTTGTGGTGGATTTATTATGAGTTCTCAACCTCAGGTACTCTAGTGCCACACCAGTTTTTCCCTCATCCTTTCTCTTCCTCAACAACCCCCCTCCGCTTTTCTACCTTCTTCTTGTCTACCCAGCCCATAATAATAATAAATAATAATAAAATTTTATTGATATCCCACCCTCCTTAGCTGAAGCTGGGTTCAGAGCGGCTAACAACAGTACAAATAACACAGTTTACATAAAATCATAATCATTTAATTGAAACATTCTAAAAATCAATTCATTCTAAAATCAATTCAGAGTCAAATTAATGGCAAACATTGGGCTAGAGTTCTATGAGGATTACAAAAGGAGGGGGTCAGACTGCCTTGGCCAAAGGACTGGTGGAACAGCTCTGGCTTGCAGGCCCTTCAGAAAGATATCAAGTCCTGCAGGGCCCTAGTCTCTTGTGACAGAGCGTTCCACCAGATCGGGGCCACAGCCGAAAAAGCCCTGGCTCTGGTTGAGGCCAGCCTAACCTCCCTGTGGCCTGGGACCTCCAAGATGTTTTTATTTGAAGACTGTAAGGTCCTCTGTGGGACATACCAGAAGAGGCAGTCCCGTAGGTACGAGGGTCCTAGGCCATATAGGGTTTTAAAGGTTAAAACCAGCACCTTAAACCTGATCCTGTACTCCACTAGGAGCCAGTGCAGCTGGTATAGCACCGGGTGAAGTAATGTAAACACTGTTCATGGACAGACTATAAGGAATCCAAATTTTGCTTTTCCATCTGAAACAAGGGGCTTTGGAACAGCAGCCCGCCTATTAAGCTGTAAGAACCGAGGTCATGGAACCAGGCTAAATTCCTTGGAAGTTCTGGTTCTCACATGGGCGGCAGAAGAAGGTAGAAACCACCCACATTGTGGTGGAAAGCTTTCCCAACCACCTTCCTACCAGTCTAGTTCTGTACTTGTAAGAAGTTCATGAAAGTCACACACACACACATTCCTGCAGCCTAAACTGGTACCATACTCTGCCATCACATTCTCCTCCAGGTTTAAACCAGGCTTCAGCCAGTGTCAGACATAGCCTTTCTCTCAGAAGATGAAGAGAGTGTAATTGTACTCTTGTCCCAGCTGGACTTGTCCAACAGAACTTCCTGGTAGATGTGGCGCTGACCTTCTGACAGCTCCTCAACTATCAGCCAAGTTCCTATACTGAATTGGGCCATGTTCATTTCAGGGGAAATTTTGAACTAGGCAAATTTAGCCGCTTCTCTGGCATTTATTTTTGTCAGCATGAGGAATCCAGAGAACCTTGAGAGCCAAACCACACATGTATGGAGATAAAAAGACGTGTGGCTCTTAGTTCTCCTTCTGACACATTTGTTGCCTTCAATATATGATGCAGGACTCAGTCTTGGTCTGATCTATCTACCTTAGATGACCTCTGGAGTACAGGATCTTAGAACCAGTTTACTTTATACATTTTTGTACTCAGGAATTAATAGCCTTTGGATTTAAATGGTAAGATTCACACGTGACAACATTCATAAATGGTGAATGTTTCATGTGCATTAGTCTCACAGGCAACTTTAGGTAAAGTTTCATTTTTATCACAGGGATGCCCAGCTATTTAAATGTACAGTTCACGTGTTAGGATATTTATTTCACTATTTGAGCCCAATTCTTTTGAGAGTTGTTTGTACATCTTGCCACTGATGTGCTTCTGTTCTTTTTCCTTAATGCTGACTGATTTTGTCCAGATTGTCATTTAATTTTGGTACTTTTATCCATACAAAATAATTAATCCTATTAATAATTATTTTACATATATAAAAACACCAAAATTAAACTACAGCCTCCACAAAATCAGCCAACATATTTTTTTTCCTTTTTTTGAAAAAAAAGAATAGAAGCACATCACTACCAAAACACGTGAACATAAAAGCCTAAATTTATACTTCCTTTACTTCAATTAGCTATTCCAGTTTGTCTGTTTAACTTAAGACAACCATGTCTACATCAATACTTTCCCATTTGGCTCACTCAGTTCATGGGGAAACACCCAACTATAAATTTTGCACCTGATTTTTAAAAACACCATTTGGGTTTTATTATTGGCAAGATCCGCAAGGCCCAATTCAAACATAAAAGCAGAAGCAAGAGCCACAGATCACTCATGCATCTTTATTTGTCCCAGTTTGTATATAATTTATAAACTGGGTCTGAGTGCACGCAGTTGTAGATCTTTTCATGTGAAAGGTAGAATTGCTAGACAGTGTGTATGTGTTTTGCTATTACCACATTTGACCAGATGATCTGCTTTTGACAAAAATTGCAGGTGGCTGAGAAATGAAATCCCTGGACAGTATGTGATTTTTAGGGCATGCCTATAATGCCCTAAAGCACATATTTTCACACCTAGGGGGAGGGAATCAAAGTAAATTAGCTATTGCTTCATTTGACATAGCTGACCTAAGCCACAAGAAGTTGCAATTTCAAAGTAGAAAGAGTGGGGTTGTGGGGTACTACATGAAAAGAGTCACCACTTTATTGAAACCCTTAGCCTCCCTCAGAATTCCTCAGATTCTTCATATACTGAGAATGCCCTCCCAAATTCACTTTGAATTTTGTTTGATGGCAGCTCTAGGAAAAAGGCCACACAGTTAAGAACACTGGGCCAGAAACTCCACTGGTATAAATCACCTTCATTCCTTTGAAGCCCTCACAATTCATATCACTTGGCCTGAGAACACAGTTGTTGGGAAAAGGAGAGCCCCCTCATCTGTTCATATGCCTCTAAAACCATGAAGGACCTTCAGAATTTTCCGGAAAACCACAGACTATGGTTAACAGCTTGTTTGGAAGAGGAAAAACACACAAAACTATGGAAAACATGTTGGGTTTGAATGTGTTGTTCGGTGGGGACAACTGTTTGTTCTGTTCCAGAGCTGGGACTTGGGGGGATCAAGATGAGAACCAGAATTGAACTGAATTTTCAAACTCCCCTGTTAAACCCTTGTTTAAAATTAATGTGCCAGTACTCCTGATTCCCTAATCTCATATCATGACATTTCAGCCTACTTAAGAAACAGGTTGGAAAATAACCTAGAAGAGGAGACTGGTCCTACAAATAACAAAATCAGTCTCTGCGAAAGGCAAATCTATGTGTCTTTCATGCGCTAGAAAAGTGAGTGAGCTAGTATAATATTATGTCATCCACACCAAGATTTTGAAGTGTCTGGTGGTTTGGGGTGCCTCTCAGGGTGAGTGTCCAACTTAAGACGCCTTCAGGGGGCCTTGGTTTGTGCCATTAAGGAAACTGAGCCTTTTGGAGATGTCTTAGCTGTCAGCTCAAAACCTGAGTCACCTGAAACAATTTGAAAATCTTGGTAGCTTCCTTGCAATAGTCCAGTCAGAATCCCACCTGCCAGCAAGGCCCTGTCAAATGCATGCTCTCAACAAATGCTGCCTTTCAAACAGTAGCAAATTGAAATAATCACAATTATAATGGGCTCCTATGGCTAATGCCCCAAGTCCTGTGCTCTGTTCAGGCCTCATCCGCAAAGGCCTGATCTTCAATATGTTCCAGCATTTTGCCATGTAGTTCTAATCCTAGCGGAGGAGATGGATATGTCCTGTTTTCCACCTGGATTACCAGACTGTTACCACAGCAGAGAGAACAACTGCTTTCTAAACATGTGGACAATCTCTGGTGGCTTTGAGTATCTCTGGAACTCTTCCCATACTCAGCAAGAATAACATGGCCAGAACAACCCTCAAGAATAGCTAGATCATGAGACTGGCCACTTTTAGTCGTATACCTGACTGGACTTAAATGGCTAACAACAAAAAGGTGGACTTCTTCACATCTCCCTTTTGAAAGATAATGTACTCACTGAATCTCAGGACACCTTGTTGCTTGTCATCCGGTGGACAGCTCTGAATATCTGTAACAATATGTGTGTCTGTTGTGTTACATTGTAATTGTTTTTCTTTCTTTTAAAATAAATGTTTATTTATAAAATAAAATAAAATCCCTCACTCAATGGGGAAAAAAAGAGAGATCTACATCAAGAATTCACCGGCTCTTGCTTTTTATTCCTTGCTCTTCATTCTGTAACATGGTAATTATTATCAGGAATTATGATGCCATGCTGCTGCCCGGAAGGGGATAAATAACAAGAGCGGATGAAAACGTTATGCAAAGAATTCTTAAGGATAGGTGAGCCTCAAAACTATTCCTCACTCTGTGGGCAACCTTGGTGATTTGAGGGAGTTGCCCTTCCAGGGTTAGGGCTCACCATATTCCACTTTTCTAACTTGCGCGTCATGTCAATTGCTAGTTATGGAAACCACATTCAAAGCACTACCAAACCCTTTGTCACGTAAATACAAAACTGATAACAACACAACAGGCTGTATGTAACTATATAAATTCTTTTTAAATGCGATTCAACATATCATATCAAAATATATGGTTCCATAAACAATTTATCATATAAACGAAACATGTAAGTCCAGTAGATAGATCAGGAAATACAATCTACAGTGGTGCCTCGCAAGACGAAATTAATCCGTTCCGCGAGTCTCTTCGTCTTGCGGTTTTTTCGTCTTGCGAAGCACGGCTATTAGCGGCTTAGCGGCTATTAACGGCTTAGCGGCTATTAACGGCTTAGCAGCTATTAGCAGCTTTAAGAAAAAGGAAACAAACTCGCAAGAACTCGCAAGACGTATTCAGTTCTTATATTGGCAATATCCATGGTGTGGAATTCTTATATCAATCTTGTAGTGTTCCACATGAAGACGCTTTTAAGAATTCTAGAGTTCCTTGTATGCAAGTATCAGATGAAAAACTTGGAAGAATGGCACATGCAGAAAATAAGACAAGGATTCCAGGATAATTCCTTGCTTCGCCCAGCCGGACTTCGTCAGCCGTCATACTCTGGATTATATAAACGAACATAATATGATGCAATTTTATACAAAACCAAGTACAGTGGTACCTCGGATTAAGTACTTAATTTATTCCGGAGGTCCGTTCTTAACCTGAAACTGTTCTTAACCTGAAGCACCACTTTAGCTAATGGGGCCTCCTGCTGCTGCCGCGCCACAGGAGTACGATTTCTGTTCTCATCCTGATGCAAAGTTCTTAACCCGAGGTACTATTTCTGGGTTAGCGGAGTCTGTAACCTGAAGCGTATGTAACCCGAGGTACCACTGTAACATAACACGCATACTAAACAATAAATTTACATACCATATTCTTGTATATCAGAGACATGGAACATGGAATCCTTGTCTTATTTTCTGCATGTGCCATTCTTCCAAGTTTTTCGTCTGATACCTGAATACAAGGAACACTAGAATTCTTTAAAGCATCGTCACGTGGAACACTACAAGATTGATGATAAGAATTCCACACTGTGGACATTGCCAATATAAGAACTGAATAGATTGTATTTCCTGATCTATCTGCTGGACTTATATGTTTCGTTTATATGATAAGTTGGTCTATAGAACCATATATTTTGATATGATATGTTGAATCACATTTAAAAAGAATTTATATAGTTACATACAGCCTGTTACGTTGTTTGTGCTGTTATCAGTTATGGAAACCAGACAAGTTGAATTGCTGGGGAAACAGCCAGCGAAACATGGCTCCATATCTGCTAAATGCACGTGCGGCTAGCCCTTTCCTGAGGGTGGAAGGCTGCTCCTCTCAGGTCTTGAAACCAGTAGCTTGCCTTAGCTTGTAAAGTTTAGCCTTGATGAAGGGTGAGTGGGAAAAACATACTTCAAAATCAACTGAGGTACGATTTTGCTGCTTTTCTGTGCACAGCTGAGAGTGCATCCCATGGATTTCTATGGAGATTTGTTGGTTTCCTAGAGATGGATAGGTTCACATTTTATTTCTGCTATGTATTCGCTGGCTGGCCTTATGCATGCTACTCAACCACCACTTAACCCCGCACCTACAATATGATAAGGATCGTTGAGATAACTTATGAGTTCTGTTTTCTACTTCAAATCGTTCCTCCCCAATGCTGCTTTAAAGCAATAACACAGGGTTTTGTCTCACTCAGCTTTTGCATGCAACCCTTAATGGCTAAATAAATAAGGCCTAGCTGTATATATGACAATAAATGCTTGGGTCTGGTCCAGTCTAGTTGCAGGATACTTTAACATTCCTTTTATCCAAGAAGGTAGCAGAAAGTACACTAGTTCCTACTTTTTCTAATTCAAGTCTTTGGATTATTTCGTTATACTTTTTTTTTTTAGTTTTTAAAGGCACACGGGTGGATCACTGCTTGCTCACTTTGTACCACACAGTGGGGTGGAACATAACACAAGGCAGAGGGGTAGATCTGATGTTGTCCTGGAACATTCTGCTGCCTTCCTTTCCCCTCAGCTTATTATGGGACTTCTTCAGCACATTGGACCCCATATTGCATGACCATGTTTTATTCAATCCATTGTGCCACTAGAGCAAACACAGAAACTTAATATGTGATATATTTCTCTATAGCAACCAATAAGTAACAGATTTTTCCCCCTCCCTACTGTACCAAAAAACAAACAAACAAACAACCAGTCTTGGTAATATTTTTTTTTAACCAGCTCTAAAGAAATTGGACAATTGGACAATATCTTCTTCCTCTTTGGTGCCCCAAATACAGAAATACACATATCCCAGTTATATCTTCTCTAAACATGTGGGTATTTTTTGAAACCTCAAAGCAATAAGTGCTTTCATCATTGCACCAACAGATAATTAAAAAGAAGAAGACTTGAAGACAATAATCTGTTCTAACAGAGTAGTAATATGGTGAGAATTGCATAGTTTGGTAACATTTAATTAACAAGAAGCCCCTCTATTTTTAAACTGTAGGAGTAATAACTTTAAGAACATGAGGAAACAATTCATACTTAGAAGAGCTTCATGTTTCTTAGCCCAATTTTATACAGATCCATTAGAAGTTTACTAAAAAAAAAAATAGAGGGAGGAGGAAACACATTTTTGTGCAACCTTGTTATCTGGTATATGATGTAACTTTGTACTTGAAGCAAGAAAATATGAAACTGGGGCAATATTGAAGAAACCCCAGGCTCCAATCTCATCATAGCAACAGGAGTGCCACGAGGTAGGTTTTTAATG
Source organism: Podarcis pityusensis (assembly GCF_964106645.2). Classification (NCBI taxonomy): domain Eukaryota; kingdom Metazoa; phylum Chordata; class Lepidosauria; order Squamata; family Lacertidae; genus Podarcis; species Podarcis pityusensis. The sequence continues at coordinate 7,462,763 of NC_138038.1, read as the reverse complement.
CAACCTAAAAATTACAAAATTTTGGTACCGTAGTTTCCAGTTTAGCATTTGCCTACTTCCACCCTTCTGTACCATATAGCACTCGTGGGATGACTCCCCTCAAAGAAGTCCTTAAGAGCAGATGGTTCTAAATTACCTTCTGTTGAGAGGGCAAAGTTTAATGTGGCCGTAGTCACTTGCCTAGCCCATGTACGGTTATCATTTTCTAAGAATTTGGGCACTGGGGAATCCAGTCTGGTGCGGAGTTGCCAGAACAATCGTCCAATTTTCAGCTGTAACGCACACAGCTTCGCTAAAGTATTATTGGCTGAGCTATTTTCAGAACTCAGTAGAAACCAGAATGAGAATCATCAGAGTCATAAAAAGTTAGTGGTTAATGTTACTATAAAACCCCAGCATTCACTGGCATGAAGCTGCTGGTATTATTTCCTGATGCTTCACTGCGCCTTCTTGTATAGAACTCTATGTACCTGAGGCTTGCGCAAAACCAAAAACTCTACGAAATCCAAACAAAGGGCTTTCTCCAAGCCGACATGTTCTTAGAAGTCAGACAATGAGATTTTAATATGGAGTATTTTGCCTGAGATAAGATGCCTTGTTAGAGTGTTAAAAGTATTCAGCACATCATATGCTTATAATGCAAACAGAGTTCAGAAGCAGCCTAATCATATTACAATTTTATCTATTATTTAACTTTCTGGCATTTCAAAGGATGCATGAGTCTTCTTGAAAGACCTGAAATAGTCCTCTTGGTGTAGTTTTGTGTCACTGATTCAGGTACACATTTGCATCCTTGAAGGTTCTTGGGATATCCTGACCATGGAAAACGTGAAGCCAGTTTTTCAGGAACCTGAGGCTGTGGAAAGCCACAGCCAATCCTTGCTAGATAGATAAAGCTGCCTGACCTGAACAGTGGTAGCTTCCTATGTTCAGGATCCAAAAAGCAAAAAAATGAAGTGGCTGGGAAAAAGGAATTGACCTTTGAGGAAAAGTGTGTGTTTCCAAAAACGAAAAAGAAAAAAAAGAGGACACTTTCAAATGCCTTATGGTGGAATGCACTTCCAGTCTTATTCCCCCAAAGCTAACGAGAGTGGCTTGTTCCATCAGATGCTGCAAACCCATTCACAAGTCTTTAAGATTAGATAGGAATGGTGCCTGGGTACATTATCACCCTCCTTCTGACACAGAGGCATAGGTGTGTGGCGGTCTTCCTGCAGCAGTTGACTTGGGATGGAGCAGACAGAGACCGCCTACTGAATTCAGTGCTCCAGTCCCTGCCTTTCACAACAGCAGGAAAAGAAAAGATGAACTGGGTAACCCCCCCATGTACATTGCTCCTCTTACTTGTGCCATAGTTCCATACACAACTCAGTCGCTCTGTTCCCCATTCATGAGGACAGCAGGCAGAGAAAGCCATGCTCAAAACGGGCAAGTACCCATTCAGACTCCCTTCCTAGAGCTTGAAAGAAACAAACATGACTAGTTTATACAATTAGCAGAATCGAGTGGCAAAGCTTTCCCTGGACTATGCCATTGCGCTTGAATATATACCCACAAAAACTCTACCTAGCAGGGGACAGAGGATAGTCCGTAAAGGAGGCATTTCAGAATAGATCTTCTCCGACATAATAAATGGAGAGGGCTTGTTCCTTTTATCCACAGGCACCATCACTCAATGGGCTATATGAAAACTTTGCCATTTGATCCTATTAATGGTGTAATATAGCCTATAATAAGAGCAGGAAGCATTGTCCTCAGCTACGCTGGACTTTTCTGTTGGAAGGGAAGAGGAGGATTTTCACTCCAAATAACCCTTGGATTTAATGTGACACACTTTAAATGGTATGGCTTAAAAGCAAGTGGATGTAGACAATGAAGATATATATCTATATACACATGGGTAATTGTCAAGAGCGGGACACAGGTGGCACTGTGGGTTAAGCCACAGAGCCTAGGACTTGCCGATCAGAAGGTCAGTGATTCGAATCCCCGCGATGGGGTGAGCTCCCGTTGCTCGGTCCCTGCTCCTGCCAACCTAGCAGTTCAAAAGCACGCCAAAGTGCAAGTAGATAAATAGGTACCACTCTGGCGGGAAGGTAAACGGCGTTTCCGTGGGCTGCTCTGGTTCGCCAGAAGCGGCTTAGTCATGCTGGCCACATGCTCCCTCGGCCAATAAAGTGAGATGAGCGCCGCAACCCCAGAGTTGGCCACGACTGGACCTAATGGTCAGGGGTCCCTTTACCCTTTACTAATTGTCAAGAGCAGCCACCTTCCTGCTGAATCTACCCTTTGGAATCAATGTCTGCTTTCTTCATGCAGGGATTTGAGGAGTCTTGGAGTCACACTTGCTGGGCACCAGAAGAAGATAATGAACAGCCTTCAAGAAATGAAGGTCCAGCTGGTAAATGGGATGGTGCCATTGTAACTTTCTAAAATTATTATTTTTTAGTATGACACTTCTTCAAGTGATCGACCTTGCACTTTGTAAACATAGACCTGACATTTATTTTGACAACAACAACAACAAAATGAAAGCCAGTGCTTCCTTTAATGCAACAGGAAGACACAGGCCTCAACCACATAATTTATAATCAGTGTTAGAACCTAACTTTCTTTACGAAGTTAATACAACGTGCGTAAAAAGTGGAAATGGGTACTGTATATGTTATATACAAAGTTAACCATTTTCTTCTGCTTTGACAACAACTAAAACCTTTCCAGCACACCTTGTCTGTACATGGAGAATATATCTGAGTACGTATACATTGCACCTTTAAAAAACTGCAAAAGGCAGCCCATGTTAATACTTCCAAGGACTTACTTGAATTGAAACATTTTACAGCCATTTGCGGGCTCCTGAAAGCTGCAGTTCACCGAAGTTTGCTTCAAGTCTTAAGCATCGGCGGAAGAATATTGAAGAGCAATATTAGACTATTTCTTGGCAGAGATTTCTGGTTTTGTACATTTTAAAGGATGATACTGTTGCACAGCAATTAAGCCGTAAAATCATTGTACAAACATTTTCAATGTTCAATGCAATACAGGGTGTGTTTTTCTTCCTCCTTTTCTTAACGGATTTCCTTTTTTTAGCTGTGAATTTGACCCACAGTCACTACGATGTATATAGGTAATATTGTCCAGTTTACTGCACACCCCAGATATGGGACTTCATCTTTTTCATGCTATTTGCTTTTGTTTTTACTGCTGTTTGGTTATGATGCAGGTAGCATCTCATCATAGCACAGAATTTGGAATTGGATCGAGAGTTCAGCTTCCTGAGGAATCTATTTGCATTTGCTGGGTTGGGGGATCAGGCTTCTGGCACTTGTGTTGTAGATATATCCTTGGAAGCTGGAATCATGTAGACAATTCACTGCGAAATCTCAGAAGCTGGGAAGTGTAGCTACACACAATTTCAGGAAGGGAGGTTGCAGCTTCCTGAATCAGAATCCACTGTGCGCATTCTGCTGATGTACAGCCTTTATAGAGGCTGCTGAATTATAAATACTGGGCACAGAATATTTTAAGCACAGGGCACATACAGCTTCAGTAATACCGGAACAATTCTGTCCAGTGTGGTAGGGAGTATTTAAATGTTATATTGCTTTTTTAAAAATTGATTTTAAGTGAATACAGGTCAGGCCAAGACCCTTTCCTCCAATAGTACAATCTGGAAAAATTGCTTTGCCTAGATCTGGGAATTCACTCTGTCTCCTGTGGCTCTGGAAAATGCAATGACTTCGTAATGGCCATAATCAGCTGCCAAGAATTGGCCGGTCTTCCTTCTGGATTCCTTGTTGCCTCTTGCAACTGACTATTACCACCCTGAGCACGTGGGATGGGCCCAAGCGTTGCAGTGCAGCGGTGAAGAAAAAAAGTATTGTTGGTAAAAAGGTCAGCAAACTGCTTCCAGAGTAAATAATACAGATTGCGTATATTTTACCTCCCCACACCTAAATCTAGTATATCTTCTAACTTGCTGCTGCTTATTTAGGATAAGGAAAATAGTTTTGTTTTTCTCCTGCGAGCTAAGGCAACTGATTCAGCAACATACAAAAATGGGGTTGTACATGGAAGAATTCTTTGCACCTTTGGGAATATAATCTGCCAAAAAGCCAGCCCTGTTTTAGGATACAAAAGGCTGAGAGGGAGAAGCTGTCATGAAGATCGTCTCATCCAGGCCCTCTCCCTACCAGAATCTCCTCTGCAATGAAACTGGAGAAGGGATTTGGCTGGCCTTTGTTCTTTAAGGTCTTTGGCCTGTATTCAAAAATGGTAGTGGCAAACCCCAGGCTGGCAACAGTAGCAATATCAGTGTCGCTATTTGTATTTATTGATTTGCTTGTTTATTTATTAAGCTTGGCTCCCCTCTGGCTCAAGAAAAGCACTCGGGGAAGCTTGCATGAAATCATAAAATGCAATCAAATGCCCTTTCATACAGTGAAAATGGCATTCGCCAACCTGGTGCCCCCCTGATGGTTTTGGACTGTGCTAGCTGCAAGCTGGTGAAAGCTGGACTGAAAATATTTTTCTTTTCTTTTTAAGGCACAAAGAAAGAGAGAGGTGGTCTCCAAGTAGCATTATGAAATGGCAACAGTGACTGCACAAGTTCTGCCTGCAGTTGGGGGGTTGCCATTACTGAGTGCTCCGCTAAATGATTAAAAACACTAAAAAATAAATAAATGACCTGCAAGTTAAAAGAGGGAGGTGAAGGAAGGTACAGAGACCACAGGAGTAGCTTGTCTAGCTTCCTGTGCAGCAGGAAAATACATTCTAAGTGGCATCATCCACACTATATTTTTAAAGCACTATCATACCACTTTAAACAGTCATGGCTCCCCCCAGAGACTCCTGGGAAGTGTAGTTCGTTAAAGTTTCTGAGAGTTGGTAGGAGAGCACCTATTCCCCTCAGAAAGCTACAATTCCGCGTGTTAAACCACTCTGGAAATTGCATCTCTGCCAGGGGAATACAGTATACATATTTATGAGATCAGGGCACTTGTGAGCAAAACTGACACCAAAAACTGTGTGCGTTCGGCATGGAATAGAGAGGTTTAAATAAAGCCAGAAATATCATGAGGTAGAAATTGTCTTGCCTAGAACAGGCCCTGAAAAATCAGGCAACTTCAAAATGGCTGCAACAGCTGTCATATCTTGAGAACGGGAGCGTTATCTCTAGGTTTGATTTTGCCCTCTTATCCACCCTGAGAACTTGGGGTTGGCTGGACTATAATTGAATAAATAAAACCATAAAGAATGCATTGCAAAATCCAAAGGAGAGGCCTTCCATTTTGTATGTTTGGGGTAGGCTATGGTGGAGAAAGTTCTGTGATTCCTAAAGTCACATTTGTGGCAGGCTAGGCATTCAGACGAATTGTGCATGACTTACTGGCCCTCTGTTTATTGCTATAAGCCAATGCCATTAACTGTAGGAACAGGCAGGCTTTGTAGTATCGTGATGTATGGGATTATCTGGAGCAATCATGTGTCATGGTCTCCTTCCATGGATATTCCAATCACAGGAATTGCTCCAAGACTCATCCAATGGCCAAATGTGGTAGTGCAGAAAGGAGGTTCCCAGCGGAATACTGTCATGGGAAAGAACCATATTTAGAGTCACAGAATCACAGAGTTGGGACCATGAGGGTCATTTAGTCCAACCCCCGCAATGCAGGAATCTTTTGCCCAATGTGAGGCTCAAACTCACAGGCCTGAGATTATGAGTCTCATGCTCGGTTCTTCCTTTTTGAAGTCTTACTTTGACAGAGAGTAATAGGATGGAGCTAAAGGGGTCAGCAAACTTTTTCAGCAGGGGGCCGGTCCACTGTCCCTCAGACCTTGTGGGGGGGCTGGACTACTTTTTTTGGGGGGGGGATGAATGAATTCCTATGCCCCACAAATAACCCAGAGATGCATTTTAAATAAAAGGACACATTCTACTCATGTAAAAACATGCTGATTCCCTGACCGTCTGTGGGCCGGATTTAGAAGGCGATTGGGCCGGATCCTACCCATGTTTGCCTACCCATGAGCTATAATATAACAAATCCCATATCACTTCAATAACACCCTTAATTTCCCCATTTTTATGCAATCCTAATCAATATAACTGGGAGTCCCACAGAAATCAGTGTGGCTAGCCTCAAAGTGTGATCCAGGTGTGTGTAACTCAGATGTTATTTTAAACAAAAGAATTTCAGATCCTCTCAAATCTGTTATTTTATTAGTTATTTCAGAATAATTACGCATTATTTATCAAATATTCGGGGTAATCAGATCAATATCCCAGACCTTTCTTGAAGGTGGAGCTGTAGGAAATACCATGTATTTAGGTCCCTCTGGGTAGTAATGATGTCAGCATAATCAACTCATACACAATCTATATTCTGGACTGAGTATAAGTGAATCATGATGACATCATTACTACCCATAAGACCTAAATTTGTGGTGTTTCCTATAGTCCTATGCAATTTATCAGGAAGCTGGGCTGTGAGAGATGTCACTTCAGGGATGATGCTGATCAGTTTCTAGTTGATCTAAAATTTTGCCCTGCCTATTTCAGAGCTTGTTAAATGTGTAATATGGAGTAGGGGAGTTAGCAGTAATTTGGGATTTTTTGGAATGTAAGTCTAGATGCAGGGCCGTCTTTAGCAGATGTGGCGTCGGGGTGCAAATATCCAGCGCCCCCAAATTACCACAGATAGTGGGGTGAGGGGCAAAGCTGTGCACTGCCAGCCATCGGGGGGGGGGGCGCAACTCTCCCTCCTGCTGCTGTGGCAGAGCAATCCCCGCAGAGGCTTGGGAGGCAAGCTGCATGCCCGCCAGTCATATAGTTGGCGAGGTGCAGCTGGGGGCGTGTAGGAAAAGGGGAGGCTGCCGGCAAAGCCGCGCAGCTCCCCCACTCGCTGGGGCGCCCCTGAGAGGCCCGCGCCCTGGCACAATGCACCACTAAGCCCTATGGGAAAGACGGCACTGTCTAGATGACACACACTATTACATTTCTGTTTTCTTTTTGAGCTTGGGATAGAAGACTCCCACCCAAAACATTCCCTTTCAAGAATAGTCAGTGGCTGCTCAGGATGGTTATAGATGGTCGTGGCCAGAAACAGGGGGACCTTGATAGCAAATCAGATGCCTGCAAGAATGGGGAGGGGCCTTCCCTTCTTTCTTCCATCTGCCATTGCTTGGCAAGGTGCCAAGCTCATCTATAAACATGAGAAAATGGCCAGGGGAAGGAAGGTAAGGCAACCTATGTGGTCGGCTTTCATGGCAGACAACCCAGCAAGCAGGGAAAGCCTGACAAATTCTGGCCATGCGGTTTCGTGTCTTTCATGTTTAATTCTGTTAGCTGGTGAGCCAGAAAGTGAATTTAGAAACGACGGAACACAGAGACAGAACCATTTTAGCACAAAGCAGATTTTTTTCAAGTAATAAAAAACATTATTAGAGCTGTCACGAGACCTGTTTGGAGATTATTTGTACCTTCTTGCTTGCAATTGTTTGTAAAGTAATTCATAGAAAAGAAGTTGCCACTGTTTCTTCTAGATGCTTTTCTTTCTTTCTTTCTTTCTTTCTTTCTTTCTTTCTTTCTTTCTTGGTCCACGAAGCCCTTCCACTTGAAGATGATTTCACTAATACATTGGCGCTTTTCTCTCTGGTCTCTACCAGTATCCTGTTGACTGTTGGAAAGCAATAAGTCTCATTGCAAAATACGTTTCTGCCCCCTCGCAAATTCTTTCTTTCTTGCCTCCACACACAAAAATGTTATACTTTGCTCAATTGCACATTTTTATGATTTTATCCCACTGAAATGTGAGAATTATTTTCCCACTACAGAGGAATGCTTCCTACCCCGTTTTCAACAGCTTTCTGTGGCTAACAAATAGGAAAGGAATAACACTGAAACACTTTGCACCTGCCACTAGAGTGACAAGGCTAAATGCTGTTTTCTTCAAACAGTTAAAGTATTTTTATTTTTAAAAAACTACTTTTAAGTAGACACTTCATATCAACAGACAATCAGCATATTCCACCCGAAGTTAAGTACTTTGAGTCTCACTGAAGGTAATGGGAGAGATACAAAATGGGATTTAAATAAGCTTAACTGTGGCTGCATCACAGCCAGTAATTTATGAGAGGATGCATGTTCAAATTATCAGAGACCCATCACAGTGCATGTCTTGTGAATAAGGAACACCTGCATCAGAAATTCTGGCACACATGTTGAAACTTTTCTGGGACTCATAATGCAAGCGGGGGTGGGGTGTTAAATAATTTGCTGCAATCCTATACTCAATTATCTAGGAGTTAGATTTCTGAGTAAATTGGACTGGCTGCAGTTTTTGAGTATGTGTGTGCATGCATTTTTCTTTTTTTCCCTGAAAAGTGTTTTCCCCCCCTGAAGTGTTACATTCCAGGAGTAATTTTACAGTAATGATGAGCTCTTTGCCTGTGGTGATAACCATGGAAGGATGAGTATGTTCCACCAGACCACCTTGCTGCAGATATATTTTCTCGGAAGACGTCTCCACAGAACCCGCTTGCCACGTTCAAATTACAAGCTTGAGCATTGTAATTGACTCCGGGAGGCAATCGCATTTACAATCCTGTGGCATTTCCCCTTAAACCACTCTGTACCAAGTCCCGAAAGCACTGTTAAACTTGGTCAAGTTTCAAACACACTTTGGGAATACAATGGTACCTTGGTTTTCAAACGTAATCCATTCCAGAAGACTGTTCTGGAAACATTCCGAAACGTTCCAAAACATTCGGAAACCCAAAACTCAGTATGGAAGCCTCAATATGGAAAATTCAATATGGAAGCCGCATGGCATGTTCGACTTCTGAGGCGTGTTGGAAAACCGAAGCATTTACTTCCGGTTTACAGTGTTTGAAAACCAAAATGTTTGTCAACAGAGACGTTTGAAAACCAAGGTATCACTGTTTTTTGTGGGGCTGTTTCTGAGGTTAAATATTTGCAAAAGGTGTGTGTGTGTGGAGAGAGGGGGGGTCAGGCATACCTGCCCTTTTGGCTGGCTGTCCAAGCAACTGATTTATTGAAAAATGTGTCCAGATATGATACCTCACAGCCCCTAATTAGTCAGTGGCTCTTTCTCTCTTTTTAAATTCCCTTCACCATAAGGTAAATCCCTCAAATGTTTGCACAAATCAAAATCAAGTTTCATTTTAACAAACTGTCAGCCCACACAATTTAGGTGGCTGAGGAAATAGCACATTTTTCAGAAGGAGCCGGTATCTAAAATCCTGTTGAACATTAAAGAGGTTTAAAGAGGCAACTTCCACATTGGGAAATCTTTTTAGGAAGCTACTTGTGGATGTAAGGCTGATGGTTCTGCTTCACAAATGGGGGCTGGGCCCCTACTCCCTCACCAAAGCTATCAGACCTGACTGCCCCATTGGGAAGAGAAGGAGTGGCAGGAAAGGCAAAATGGCTTAGTCATGGCGTCTTCAAATAGGCTATAGAACAGGCATAGGCAAACTCGGTCCTCCAGATGTTTTGGAACTACAACTCCCATCATCCCTATCTAACAGGACCAGTGGTCAGGGATGGTGGAAACTGTAGTCTCAAAACATCTGGAGGGCCAAGTTTGCCTATGCCTGCTATAGAAACACCGCATGTATTTTTTCTTGTTGTATTTGGGCATTACAGTGGTACCTCGCAAGACGAATGCCTCGCAAGATGGAAAACTCGCAAAACGAAAGGGTTTTTGGTTTTTTGAGTTGCTTCGCAAGACGATTTTCCCTATGGGCTTGCTTCGCAAGACGGAGACGTCTTGCAAGTTTGTTTCCTTTTTCTTAAAACCGTTAATACAGTTGCGACTTGACTTCGAGGAGCAACTCATAGCACGCGGTGTGGTAGCCTTTTTTGAGGTTTTTGAAGACTTTGGTGATTTTTGAAGCTTTTCCAAAACTTTTCCGACACCGTGCTTCGCAAGACGAAAAAAACTGCAAGACGAAAAAACTCGCGGAACGAATTAATTTCGTCTTGCGAGGCACCACTGTATTTTTATTGATATGGAACCCTTGTCCATTGAAGAGAAAGTCCCAAGGCAATAATAATAATAATGATGATAATGATAACAACAACAATAATAATGTTCTCTGAGCAATTTACACTAGCCCACTATTTCTGTGGAATTTTCCTGCTCCATAGTCTAAAATCCAAGGAAGCTCATGGAGTGTCGCAGATACCCTTACTCTTTACAAACTTCAGCCACCAACGCAGATGCTGATCACTGCTTCCAGTGGGATGGATCGCAGATGTGCATTGACCTGTGGGTGCTATGCATTACTTTCCATGATCACCCCCAGTCAGTCAGTCAGTCAGTTTTATTGCACATAGCCAAAGGCTGCCGCAATGTACACAAAATCATTCAACAATTAAAAGGAAAATACAAAAAACTTAAAACATTTATATTATCAAGACATTACCTGCTCTAAACAGAGCTATAAAAGTACCTTAATATACAGGTCAAGATGTTAAACAATAAAATTTATAGGCTAAAATCACCACATGGCCACTAATATATTAAAAAATAATGTTAATTAATACAATGTGCAATTATATTCAGAGTTTGGTGATAATGATAGAATATAGCTTGATGTAGATAGGGTCAAATAAATTCATCTCCTTTACAGTTGGGGTCTATCTTGGCTATATAATTTGCTCTCATTTTCCTAGCGGCAGTTGCAAAGAGTGCTACACGCCAGGTCACATATTTATCTATGTCTGTGAGGAGATATAAAATCATGTCAGAGGGGTTCTGGCCGGGGGACCTTGTCATTATAGGTGCTAAAAATCGTTCTCTTGCTTCATTATATAAGGGGCAGCACAAGATATAATGCATAAGGTCCTCTACTTCAGGACATCCCCTAATGCAAACACATTCGTTTCTTGGTATGCCTCTGTGGTACCCCCAGTCTCTCAACCAGTTAGTACAGGAATTTAAACACATGATGCTATTGAGGCACCCTCCCCTGCGCTCCAGAAGGTATATCAGATGAGGTTCAGGATAACTCTGAGCACCACCAGCAGAACAAGACCCGTGTTAGAAATCAGGTCGGCCAGACTACTATGGCATCCCTACTGTGGACCATCTCCACAGACATGCTTTGAAGGAAACTTTTTTTAGGAGGTTTTTTTGAGGGGGGCTCCAGATGTTGCTGGACTCCAAATCCCAGCACCCCTGGCTATTGGCTGTGTTGGCTGGAAAAAAAGAAAGAAAGTTGGAAGTCCCAACAACATCTGGAGGCCCACAGGTCCACTAGCTTCAGACTCTCAACTCCTTGCCACTATTTTCATTAGGAATTGGACATTTACTTTAATTGATCCCATACAAAAATATCCCATGCCCTTGTGATTTTGTTTGATGGGAGATGAGTGTGATGAAAGCACACACAGAGGAACTTACCTGTGGGAATCTCTCTCTCTCTCTCTCTCTTTTTTTGTCTGTCTTCATGAGTAGGATTTTACACTAATGTAGTTATTAGCCAAGATGAAATATCACTGTGTAGTGAAATGAGAATGCCAGTGCTGCAGTCGTGTGTGTCATCCTGTTGAAGTCAGTTTCAAGTGAGCTTGGAGAGAGGGGGACTATAAATATTGTCAACTTTTCTCCAGCAGTGGCCAAGCCTTTCTGGCAAGTGTGCAACAAGTGGTGTCCACAGTACCCTATAGTGAGCTTACCTGCTTACCTTGAGGCACTGGAGAGGCAGGTATAGCTGCTCTTCTTCTAGTTTAAGAATTCCACAGAATTGTGCTTCCTGGGGCCATTGGCAGTTCTGAGGCCAAAAGCTAGCCATCTATCTAAGAAACGAAGAATTGCTGGGATTCTGCCTGGCAATGACATTTTTTTCAGAGTTGCTGTTTACTAAGGAGAACAGGTTTTTTCCAAGTGGGACTTGGAAGTTTTGATGCACTCCAGGCAGTCTGTCTTTCTGAAATGCACTAACAGTTGCATACCTTTACTTTCCAAGTAAAGAAGCTCATTTCTCTTCCCCTCTCTATGAGTTCTCCATGGATCTTATTTTACAAGATCCTTATGCATCCTTTGGATATTGTTCTTAAGAGTGACTTTTTAAAACTAAGTTTTATTTATTCTTTTTTTGATGATTAACAATAAACAAAGGTTACAAAGTAGTAGATATCCTGTAATGAGTATAACTTGTAGCGAGGTCTCATGGCTGAGAAATTTCAAATACATTGACCACTGTGGTTCCAAGTTTATATGTGAAATACGTTAATAATATTCTCAGAATAAATTTTAAGTTAGTCCTTAACTCATTGCAAGTCAAGAAAGATTCTGACATTGGCCCCATATCACACCAAGAATCTGTTTCCTCTTTTGGAACTGTAACCAATAGAAATTTTTAGCATTACTGTATTTATTTCCTCCTTCCTCTTTGATACTCATTGTGCATTTTGTTTGTGTACATTGTTTTTTGTAGTGTAAAGATACAGAATTTTATATTTTTTCATAAAAATAAAAATCTTTGGATAGCAAATGAAATTTTGTAAATTCCATTATTATTATTATTATTATTATTATTATTATTATTATTATTAAAAAACCATTTTATTTCTGTGTATCGCAATTATCATAATGGTATTTTGCATGGGGGAGCTGCATTTGGATTCTCTTCTTAAATGCTCACAATAATCACTGCCAGTTGTGTGTGCCAGGGTAAAAGGTAGGTAAAGGACCCCTGGACAGTTAAGTCCAGTCAAAGGTGACTATGGGGTTGTGGCGCTCATCTCACTTTCAGGCCAAAGGAGTTGGTGTTTGTCCACAGACAGCTTTCCGGGTTATGTGGGCAGCAGGACTAAACTGCCTCTGGCGCAACAGGACACCTTGGCGGAAACCAGAGTGCACAGAAAAGCCATTTACCTTCCCACCGCAGCGGTACCTATTTATCTACTTGCACTGGTGTGCTTTCAAACTGCTAGGTTGGCAGGAGCTGGGACAGAGCAACGGGAGCTCACCTCGTCATGCGGATTCGAACCACCAACCTTCTGATCAGCAAGCCCAAGAGGCTCAGTGCTTTAGACCACTGCGCCACCCGCATCCCATACCACAAGCTGGAGCAGTCATATGACTCGCAATGGTGTGCAGACAGTAATTGCACCGAAAAGGATGGAATAAGGTGGCACCGATTTTTGAGGCCTGTTACCATTGTGTGTTTCCTGACAAGACAGTTGGATCTGTCACAAGTTTACCTTTAGTTTTAGCTTAGCTTATTAGACTTGTGCATCGCATCACCACCACCCCCAAAGGAAGTGGCTTAAAAGAGAAAATGACAAGCTCCATCTGTGACAAAAATATCCATTTAAAACAAAGCAATATACTAAAAATGCTGATCCGCAGTAATCACTTTAGAATGAGAATATCCCTCCCCAGCTTAGTACACCAAAAACTAACCATCAAAAAAGCTAGGCTTTAGAAGTCATAGCTCTAAATATTAGGTGGCGAAGGATTCAGCCATGCTGCGTAGAATCTATTCTATTAAAGTTTTGTCTCTGTTTGCATTCACCTGTACTTTGAAAGGTGATTTTGCTCAACCATCGAAACTCCTTCAGCTGTAAATGAATTAGGACGTGTCTGTGCACCAGAGACTCATAGAAATAATTTGAGTTCCCAGTGATTACTTTTTTTTTTTTTTTAGATGATCCATCAGCTGCTTTTAAATAATTGTTCAATTAACCTTGCAACCGGATGCACAACTGTTTAGAAACAAGCTCCATTCTGTGCACTGGGACTTACTGTTCAGTAAGCATGCATATGCTGGGACCAGTCATTTTAATAAATGTGCATATTACCAAAAGCACTGGTGCCCTTCTTGAAAGATTAAAGGCAATCTAATAGGTCTAGCCATTTAATGCATGAAACATCAACGATGAGCAGCCCAGTCAAATGACCAAGAGTCCCACACATCGCATTTCACATCTGCAAGATTTTTCCATTATATTGGGATGGGCGCGGGGCAGGGAGGGGGGACATCTCTTTTACCTCCCAATTTTAAAATAACTTAGGAAGCAGCAATGAGATCCCTGTCAGGCTCTTCAGTGACAAATGTTCTGATTAGTAGTCAGAAAAGAGTGGCAAGAAAGGATATCCATTTCCCCTCATTTCATTTCGTCCCCTCTCCCCTTCCCCGATAAAAAAAATAAAATAAGAAACCCACACAGGAAATGGAATCTGCCAAATGATTTTGTCCCTTGGTGCAGAGAGAGGTGAAAAATTAATTTTTGCCTGGTTTCTAAGTCGTTGCTGGAGAAAAAGCTATTTCCTCTTACTTGTTCGGAAAACTGAAGAGCGAGGGAAGAGACACTGTTTCCACAACACTCCAATTAAGATTGCCTTTGTTCTCATGATTTTTTAAATAGAGCATTATATTAACAAATTGATGCAAATGGCTCTAGTAGGTTAAGAAATCTTCTGAAAAAAATGGGAATCGGGGTACGCATATTCTGCTTCGGAGGAAACCGTAGTGATTTATGTGGCTTGCTTGGGATGCAATGTAGCCAAAAGATCAGAAAATGCAGATAATAATCACATTTAGTTTCTGTAAGGACATCCAGATTTCAGATTCTGTCACTAGCAAGAAGACCAAACAGTGATAGGACACCGCTTTCTCTCCCACCAAAATTTCCTCTAGCTATATAATCTTTAGCTAATATTTAAGAAAGTGTTTTGGGAAAACACTGTTCCATACAGCGTGACCCAGTGGTCTTGCTCCATTTACTTCTCAGGATGCAAATCACATTTTAAATGCTGAAAAGACAGCACAACCAATAACGGAAGGAAATATCCATATCGGCTCTTAAACTCCCCTTCCTCCTTCTGGGGGGGTTGTTTTGTTCTCAATTTAAGAAACCTATTTTTCCTTCCCACCTGTCGTCAAAGCTGATATGAGCAGTGCAAGGTGTTAATTAGTAACAGAAGCTTCTTCTTCTTCTTCTTCTTCTTCTTCTTCTTCTTCTTGTTGAAGAGGTGAGCAATGTATTTCTTAAATCCGTTTTCAAGATCTTTTTTTCCAAGAAAGAAAGAAAGAAAATTAAGACCATTTCACTTTTGCAAGTGGCAAATATAAGAACAAGTGGAAAAGGTCTGTATTGGAACAGTTTCAAAATATCCAGCTCACAGATGGACTCATTATTGGCATATGGCAAACAACTCTCAGACTCAGTTCCCTCTTCGTAAAAATGGAGTCTGATCTACAGATTATCATTGTCTGCTTCACCATGCTGAACATGTAAAACAAAGGGTTGGTTTTTTTTAGAAAGACACCACAGAGCACCAATACTCTCTCTTCCTCACAAGGAAACTGACTGTACAGTGATGGCCCTATTAACTGCATACTACTCTGGGAATTGGGGAATAAGATGTTAAGCATTATATTCATGTTGCTTCTGTAATGAATTTGAAGCAGGGGCATTGTTAGTGGGTAGACTAGGGCAAGTGCCTTTTGTGATGGGCCCCAGATCTCTCTCCTTTTAAAAATGCTTATTGGACTGTCTGGCGCATTGCACACTGTACCACGAGTGCGGTCCCAGCCACTCACCATTTTGATTTCCCAAAGGCATTTATACATATAAATTAGCATATGCAAATAAATGTTTATGACACTAGCAATGCAACCTGGTTTCACAGCTTCAATTACGATATAAGGAGCCTGAAATAAAGAAGCAATCCTATGGATTTCTACAGCTTGAGACAATTGATAGTGTTGAACTGCAGAAAACAGGCCAGAAAACTGTTTTCCTAAATTGGGGCTAAACCAGAAAAGGGGGGGGGGGGAATCTCTGTGTGATCAAAAAAGTGACAGGTGGCCTTGTCCCTTCTCACCAGAAACCATGCCTTATATATAAATTTTATATGGTTTGATATAAATTGGATATTTTCAACAATAAGAAAAAAGTTGTCCTAGGGCAGTGATGGCCAAACTCAGCCCTCCAGCTGTTTGGGGACTACAGTTCCCATCATCCCTGACCACTGTTAGCTAGGGATGATGGGAGTTGTAGTCCATAAACATGTGGAGGGCCAAGTTTGGCCATCACTGTCTTAGGGCCTTGTGTGACCTATGTATATAACCATCACATTGCTCCCAATTTCAAGCCCGCTAACCTATGTTGCTAATCTTGCTTAATAGTTTATGTGGGTCCTAAACATTATTTTTGGGGTGTATGGAAGGTTGTGCCCAATGCACAACATGGTCACAGATGATAGATGTTAAAGTCCAATTCACATGCTTACTATGTCTGCCCCCCCCCACCCGTCTGTGTGGCCCCAGGTGCTGACAACCCATGCTATGTCATTGACAGGAGGAAAATAAAGTTTTAAAAAGGTTGAAATCCATGGAAAGAGGAAGAAACAAGGAAATTCTCAGCTTGCAAAAGGAAGCAGACAGAGCAAAATATGAGAAGGGAAGGCACCCCCAAAACATTGGGTTTCTAATGGGTCAGCATGAAGTGTGTTTAGCATCTACTGCTTGCCTCTCCCCCTTTGCCTAACGGTCTGGCTGGCACCACAGAAATGCCACCATTTCCTCACTCAAATAGATACGATACAGCATGAAAGTGGAGCGCGATCTTGCTGCAAGCGAGGGATTTTTCGGAGAGAGGAATCCCAGCTATTTCGGATGGAAAAGGGGGTCCTACAGAGCGCAGTAGCCCCCCACTAAGCCTCTGGAGGGTGTCCAAGGCGTCAGGTTCTTGGCAGTGCCCTAAAAACTGCCCGTCCGGCCGTCAGGTAACCCCCAAAAGGGTGAAGAGCACGGCGGAACGGGTCAGCGGGCTATCGGGAAGCCATTGCTGCATCCGAATAGCGAAGCCCCGAGCTTGCAAAGAATAGCGCTCCGCTCTCAAAATCAAGAAATTTGGACCTAATTTAAACTATAAACTACAAGACGTGGATCTAAGGAAGGCTCCGGATCAATAAGGATTTCTTTTTGAGTTCAGCTGACATCTGGAATCAGCTTTGACGCAGCGATATATGCAGAGCTGGAAAACGAAAGTAAGTTGCCGCTAGCGGCTTTTGTTTCCATTTCCCCCGTAACTCTTAGAAACAAAATAAAGAAGATAAAAGTAACTTTGTGGGAGTTTAAAGAAGTGAAAGAAGTATCGGACTAAAAGGGAGAACAGAAAGTAACTATGGTGGTGAATAGAGATCTTTGATGGAATGGAGGACATATAAAGTGCGAAGTCCTTTGTTTTCCCACTTTCGCTTTTAAAGACAAGCAGCTTCCGACTCCATTGTTAACAATAGAGAAGTGCAACCTGGAAAGGCTACAGTTGCAACGTGCAGGATTTAATATACCTTTTTTTTCACTCTCCCCATTAATTGGATTTATAACTTTGGTGTACTAAAGTAATAGTTGGAACTTGTTTATTTGGGTTTACTAATTTATACCTCTCAGATTTGGGTATTGACCCCCTAGTGGTCGGAATAAGTCAGTATAACTTGTTTTTCTGTGCTCCTTCCTGGCCAGTGGAAAATTTGTTGAAGTGAACTTGGCTCCTCTCCTACTCCGTATTGTCTTTTTTGGGGAACTCTCCTCTCTGGATATTTTTGACTATTAACTGCAGACATTTATTATTATTATTTCATCAATTTTTGGGGGGCTATTAAAGAAATTTAGATATTAAATTTAATGTTTAATTGGCTCTCCTCATTGTTATTGTGGAAGGATTATTTCATCTCAACTGGATTATAACATAATTTGAATTTGGAGTCAAGCTCCCCATTCTTTTTTTATTATTATTAAACTCTGATTTGTTTGGACTCAAACTTTATTCAGATTATAATTTTATATGGATTGTATTACAATTGATGCAATTACAATATTCCATTTGGATTACAATTTGGATTACAATTGATGCAAGTATAAATACAAAAGGAAGAACCCAGTTAAGGATTAACCCAATTGGGGGCAAGAAGATTGTTTTCAACTGTGGACGTGATTGTAATTAGCCCTCTATTTCCCCCAAATTAAAGGGGGATCAAGTATCTCTGTTTAATTTCTAGTTTTGGGCTTATAAGACATTTTTATTTGCAAAAAGATTTTGGTTTTACATCTTTGTTATTCTTCCAAATCTAAAATTTGTAAATTGGTTATATTGTTGTGATTTGAACAGGTGGGGAACGTATTAAAGGATATTTTGTGAAAATGGCACATCAACAAAAGAAAGGGATGGAAGGGGGAACACCAACAGATAGGAGAGCATCTAAGCAAGAATCAGATTTTAGAGCAGAAATATTGAAAATGTTTGCAGAAATTAAACAAAGTGAAAAGAATTTGGAAACAAAACTAGAACAAGTGGATAACAAAATGGAACAAGTGGATAATAAAATTGGGAAAATGGATAAAAAAATTGATGAGACAGTTAATGAACTGAAAGGGCAAATAAAAGAGGTGTCCAAAAGAACACGATCTTTAGAAGAGGGGTTGAAAAAGACAAAATTGGAAATGAGGGAAGTGAAGCGAGAGGAAGAAAGGATGAAGGTGGAAATGATAGAAATAAATAAATCTCAGGAGGAAATTAAAGATGCAATTGCTATGAATGAACTGAGACAGAGGGAAGTCAACCTGAGGCTGAGATCTGTGCCGGAAATACAGAATGAAAATATTAAAGAGAGATTGATAGCAGAAATTGCGCAGTGGCTGGAGCTTTCAGTAGAAGAAGTGGCAAAAACAGTACAAAATGCATTCAGGATGAGAGTAAGAACAACAAAGGCAAGGAAATTTCCAGGTGACTGTTTAATCACGTTTAAAGATTGAGAGATGAGAAATTTGATACTACAGAAGAACAGAGAAAAAAGACTATATATAGATGGAAATTACATAATCATTTAAAAAGACATTCTGATAAGGCTGTTGAAACGAAGAGACCCATATAAGCCACTGGTGCAGATTCTCAAGAAAAACAAGATTGATTTCAGATGGGAATTTCCAGAAGGAGTTTCCTTTTTCTACAAAACTAAGAAACGCAGGCTGACAAGTCCAGAAGAAATAGGGAAATTTACGAGAAGATATAAGGAATTGCAAGTGGAAGAAGAAGTTAAAGGCGCAGGAGGAGGAGGAGGATCCAAGGATGAGTCAGAATCAGCGGAAGAGGAAGAAGAGCAAGGAAAGAGGTCTGAAGAAAAAGAAGAAGAAGAAGAAGAAGAAGAAGAAGAAGAAGAAGAAGAAGAAGGAGAAGGAGAAAAGGAAGACAGGTTATAAGTAAACCAAAGTAAATTTATTTAATTGGACTTTAATATGGCTCTAAAACTATGGCGGGACGCGGGTGGCGCTGTGGGTAAAACCTCAGTGCCTAGGATTTGCCGATCGCATGGTCGGCGGTTCGAATCCCCACGGCGGGGTGAGCTCCTGTCGTTCGGTCCCAGCTCCTGCCCACCTAGCAGTTCGAAAGCACAATTAAGTGCAAGTAGATAAATAGGTACCGCTTTATAGCGGGAAGGTAAACAGCGTTCCATGTGCTGCTCTGGTGCCGGTTCGCCGGAGCAGCTTTGTCACGCTGGCCACGTGACCCTGAAGTGTCTGCGGACAGCGCTGGCCTCTAGAGTGAGATGAGCGCACAACCCTAGAGTCTGTCAAGACTGGCCCGTACGGGCAGGGGTACCAAAAGTATGGAATTGGAACATTAATGGGATGAACGATAAAAAGAAACGAAATAAACTTGGCAACTTGGCAACAATCCAGGAGAGCTTCACCATCAGGCCCCCCCCCCCCTGCTTTTTTTGTTGCAGCCTTTGTACCAGTATATGTAAAACCAAGAGAAATGTTGACAGAAGAGGCTCTAGTGGCTGCATTATTTAAGATAAATGATTCATTGGATCAGCTTCACAGGAAAATGGACACGATAAATGCAAAAGTGGATGTTTCAATCATTAAAACTAACTTAAATATAGAAAGTATAAATAATACTAATATAGAAACTACCCAGAAGTTGACACAGGAACCTATTTCGATACGGCAAACTGCGGAGGAGGCCAGGGGAAAAGCTGTTGTTGCTGAATGTAAAGAAACACAACTGGAGAGAAAGAGCAAGAGAGCCCCAGCCCTACAGAAGCAACTTGATGAATATAAGTTGACGCTTGCTATGACTGAACTTAAAGAAAAACGGACGAATTTGAGGATTAGAGTTCACCTTTGGTGGACATGCCCAAGGATTAAGACACTTTGGGAGATGATTCACAATGAAATGAAAAAGGTATTTAAATATACCTTTTTGAAGAAACCAGAGGCCTTTCTCCTGGGCATGGTCGGCCAATTGGTGTTAAAGAAGGATAGAACTCTTTTCATGTATGTAACAATAGCAGCAAGAATACTCATTGTGAAGTACTGGAAGACACAAGATTTATCTATCCGGGAAGAATGGCAGATGAAGTTGATGGACTATATGGAATTGGCGGAAACGACTGGCAGAAATCCGAGACCAGGGAGAAGAGTCAGTGGAAGAAGACTGGAAAAAGTTTAAGACTATTTATAGAAATATTGTAAAAATAATGAATGTTAGAAAAATGTTGGAATGAAGTTATATGGCTTTAGTAGAAATGCTATAAGGAATTAAGTATAAATAGACTAATAGAGTATTAAAGGGAAAAATAAGATTAGAATATGTTAAGATAATTATAGGATAGAAAACAGAGGAAGATGGAAAGGAATTGCTGAAACAATTAATAGAAGTGGATTACAAAAAGGGAGGTGTGAGGAGGTCGTGGAAATAAGGGAATGAAAGTTAAGATATTGAAATTGTTTTGTGTTTTAAAAGGTTTGCATCTTATTTTGTTAATCTTACGTTTTTTTTCTTTTTTTGCCTTTTCTTTTTCTTTTCCTTTTTTGTTTTTTCTGTTTTATTGTGTTTAAATGGTTGGAAAATCAATAAATATTATTAAAAAAAAAACATTAATGGGAACATTAATGGGATGAACGATAAAAAGAAATGAAATAAAATTGAACAATTCTTTAAAAAGAAAAATTTGGACATTATATGCCTACAGGAAACACATGTGGCAAGGAGACATAGAAAAATTTTGGTCAATAAAAGACTAGGGAATGAATTTATATCTTTGGACAAAGAGAAAAAAAGAGGGGTTGTTTTATATATCAAAAACAAAATTGAATCTCAACAAATTTTCAAAGACAAAGATGGAAGAATTATAGCAGTTCAGATCAAATGGCAAGGCGAAAATCTAATAATTGTCGGGATCAATGCACCTAATGGAAATAAGACTGATTTTTATAAAGCTTTGGAAGAAAAACTATTTGAATACATGGATCAGAAAATCATAATAATGGGAGATATGAACGGAGTGGTTTCATTGGAAATGGATAGATTAAGAGAAGGAACAAATAAAGAAGGGAAACTACCGAGGACTTTTTTCACAATGACTAAGAATTGTAATTTGATTGATATTTGGAGACTTAGACACCCATTGGAGAAACAATTTACCTATTATTCAGAACCGAATCAGTCAATGTCAAGAACCGACCAAATATGGGTGTCGAATGAATTGACTCCAAGAATCCAACAAATTGAAATTCAGCCCAAAGTAATTTCAGATCATAATCCAATAAAATTGGAATTAAAAGGTTTTGAAGAAAGAACCTTTAGATGGAGAATTAATGACTATTTGCTGGATGATCAGAAGATTATAGAAAAAGCACAAAAGAAATTAACTGAGTATTTTATGGATAACACCAACAAAGGTACAAAGATGAACATTGTTTGGGACGCAGTCATGAGGATTCTTTATTCAACAGAATTCATTGAAGAACAAACATAGGGAAAAAGGGAAAAAAGAAATTTTAAAGCAGATTATGGACAATGAGCAGAAATTAATCAAAAAACCAAACAACCCAAAGATCAAACAAGAAATTAAGACTTTACAAACCCAATTTGCAATGATAATAAATAAATAAGTAGAATGGAATATTAAAAGGTTGTGACAGAAAAACTTTGAGTTTGCTAACAAATCAGGTAAACCGCTTGCGTGGCAAATTAAAAAGAGAAAAGAACAGAATACAATTAACAAAATTATTGTGAATGGGGAAGAGACAGTCAATATGGAAGAAATTAGAAAAGGATTTTTGGACTTTTATAGGCAACTATATAAAAATAAAGAAAGGAATAATATGAAGAAAATAGAAAGATTCTTAAAAGATGAAAAGGTGCAGAAGATCCCGACAGAAAAAAAGACCAGCTGAACACCCCAATAGAAGTTGAAGAGATTAAAGAGGTTATAAAAGAACTGAAGAGGGGAAAGGCCCCGGGACCAGATGGATTTACATCAGGATACTATAAAGAAATGAGGAATGTCTTGATGATTCCATTGAAAGAAGTTATGAATGATATTTTAAAAGTAAGAGAGATCCCAGAAACGTGGAAGGAAGCATTTATTACTTTGATCCCAAAACAAGTCTCGGATTTAACACAAGTTAAAAATTACAGGCCTATCTCACTGTTGAATACGGATTACAAAATATTTGCGGGGATTCTAGCGAAGAGAATGAAAAAGATATTGATAAGAAATATCCATAAAGACCAAGCAGGGTTCCTGCCAGGCAGACAAATGGAAGATAATGTAAGGAATATAATTAAAATTTTGGAATATCTGACTGCCAGGAATGAGAAACAAGCGATATTAATGTTTGTGGATGCTGAAAAGGCCTTTGATAATATAGTATGGGAATTTATGTTGAAAAACTTAGAGTATATGGAAGTGGGAAAAGAGTTTTTCAATGGAATCAAGGCAATATATACAGAGCAGAGAGCTAAATTGATAGTTTAATAATGTTGTTACAGAAGATATAAAAATATCTAAAGGAACAAGACAGGGTTGTCCGCTCTCGCCACTGCTATTTATAACGGTCCTAGAGGTCTTTTTAAATGTGATCAGACAAAATAGATTAATTAAAGGGGTGACAGTAGGTCAGAACGAATATAAAGTTAAAGCCTTTGCCAATGATCTGGTTATAACGATGGAAGAACCAATGGAAAGTGTTAAAGAAGTATTGGAGGAGATTGAACAATTTGGAAATGTGGCCGGGTTTAGACTGAATAAGAAAAAAACTAAAATAATGGTTAAAAATATGGAGCATAACACAATAGAAACAATGCAACAACAGACAGAGATAGAGGTGGCGAAGAAAGTAAAATACTTGGGAATTTGGTTAACTCCTAAAAATATTGACCTGTTCCAGAACAATTATGTATAGGTGTGGAAAGGAACAAGGAATGACCTGGAGGTGTGGGGTAGAATGAAACTGTCCTTTTGGGGCAGAATTTCTACGATAAAGATGAGCGTGCTTCCAAAGATGCTATTTTTATTTCAGACTATTCCCATTATCAAGGGGGTAGGGATTTTTAAGGACTGGCAAAGAGTGATTTCAAGGTATATCTGGCAGGGCAAGAAGCCAAGAATAAAATATAAATTATTAACAGATGTGAAAGAAAGAGGAGGCTTCACCCTGCCAGATATGAAATTATATTATGAAGCAGCATGTCTTTGCTGGTTAAAGGAATGGATTAAATTAAAAAAATATGGAACTATTAGACCTTGAAGGTTTTGATAACAGATTTGGTTGGCACGCTTACCTATGGTGTGATAAGAAGAAAGTTTATAAAGGATTTGGGAACCACATTTTCAGGAACTCGTTAATAGAAGTATGGGACAGGTATAAAAGTCTTTTGGAACCAAAGGTTCCACATTGGCTGGCCCCGTTGGAGGTTATGTGCGTAAAGAAAATTAATATGAGAGGTAAATGGGCTACGTACGGAGAATTGGTAACGAAAGAAGGAGGAAAATGGAAATTAAAACCATATGAACAAGTTAAAGATCATGTATATGATTGGTTGCATTATTTCCAGGTAAATGAAATGTTTTAAAAAGATATAAAGGAAAGTGGTTATGCAGAAAAAGAATCTAAGTTCCAAACAGATATAATAAATAATGAATATAAAATTTTGTCAAAAATGTATAAGATATTGTTGGAATGGTGTACGAAAGATGAAGAAGTCAAATCGGTAATGATACAATGGGCCAAAGATTTTGGATATAATATTCAATTTGAAGATTGGGAAAAATTATGGAAGGAAAATTTAAAATTTACTGCATGCATGGGGTTGAAGGAAAATGTGATGAAAATGTTTTACAGATGGTACATTACACCGGTAAAACTTGCAAAAATGTATAAAACATGTAATAAGTGTTGGAAATGTAAAGAAAAAGAGGGAACGTTTTACCATATGTGGTGGGAATGTAAGAAAGTGAAGAGTTTCTGGGAAGCGATATACAATGAATTGAAAAAGATGTTAAAATATACTTTTGTTAAGAAACCAGAAGTCTTTATTTTAGGGATCACAGGAAAAGAAATAAGAAGAAAAGACTGTAAATTATTTCAGTATGCAGTTACAGCAGCAAGAACTTTATTGGCCCAGAAATGGAAACAAGAGGAAATACCGACGATTCAAGAATGGAGAATGAAATTGACGGACTATGCAGAACTGGACAAATTGACTGGGAAAATAAGATATGTTCAAAACCAAAAGTTCATCAAAGATTGGGGAAAGTTTGTAGATTATCTGAAAAAAGTATGTGATGTGCAAACAACGCTAGTGGGGTTTCAAGAAGCACTGTAAAAGTTTAAGATGTATTGTTAAAAAGAAATAGAAAAGGGAGGGAAGTTAAATGGCAATACAATGAAGGGAATGCGTATTGAAGAGTAATTATGGTTGATAACCAGAGAAACTGAAAGAAGTCCAAAAAGAGTAATTTGTTAAAATTTGGATAAAATTGTACAATTGTGATGGAAAATTAATAAAAATTTATATGAAAAAAAAAGAAAGTTGGCTCACTCTTCCCAAGGACAGGAGGGCCAGTGATGGTTTTTGACTGAGTTCTCCTACAATCCTTGAGGCAGCACGATGCCATCATAATATCCGGGGTTTAATTTCTGGCATGTAGCACTGTTTGCGCAAACCATTATCCTGAATGCCGCTTCTGAGCCACTTGGGCTTGCTGATCGAAAGGTCGCGGTTCGAATCTCCACAACGGGGTGAGCTCCTGCTGTCCGGTCCCAACTCCTGCCAACCTAGCAGTTCGAAAGTACACCAGTGCAAGTAGATAAATAGGTACCGCTGTGGCGGGAAGGTAAATGGCATTTCTGTGCGCTACTCTGGTTTCGCCAGAAGTGGCTTAGTCTCGCTGGCCACATGACCCAGAAAAAACTGTCTGCAGAAGTGGACAAACACCAGCTCCCTTGACCTGTAAAGCGAGATGAGCGCCGCAACCCCAGAGTCGTTCGCGACTGGACTTAATTGTCAGGGTTCCTTTACCTTTACCTTTAGGGTGGGTAAACCATCAATGTCTGCAGGGGTCAGCATCATCTTTGCCTGCTGTACCTAAGACAAAGAGGAGGAGGAGGAGGAGGAGGAGTTTGGATTTGATATCCCGCTTTATCACTACCCAAAGGAGACTCAAAGCGGCTAACATTCTCCTTTCCCTTCCTCCCCCACAACAAACACTCTGTGAGGTGAATGAGGCTGAGAGACTTCAGAGAAGTGTGACTAGCCCAAGGTCACCCAGCAGCTGCATGTGGAGGAGCAGGGAATCGAACCCAGTTCACCAGATTACGAGTCTACCGCTCTTAACCACTACACCACACTGGCTCTTCAAAGATATCCAAGACACTCTGCAGAGATTCTGTGTTGCATATCGGAGATCATGGAGCAGAAAACAGTTGGAAACTACATAGGGCAGGAGGAAGCAGCATGTTTTACACAACTCTAGTGAAGCCCAAAGGGATGCGGATGGTGCTGTGGGTTAAATCACAGAGCCTAGGACTTGCCGATCAGAAGGTCGGCAGTTCGAATCCCCGCGACAGGGTGAGCTCCCATTGCTCGGTTCCTGTTCCTGCCAACCTAGCAGTTCGAAAGCACGTCAAAGTGCAAGTAGATAAATAGGTATCGCTCTGGCAGGAAGGTAAATGGCGTTTCCGTGCGCTGCTCTGGTTCGCCAAAAGCGGCTTAGTCATGCTGGCCACATGACCTGGAAGCTGTAACCCCAGAGTTGGTCACAACTGGACCTAATGGTCAGGGGTCCCTTTACCTTTACTAGTGGAGCCCAAAACTGGATTTCCTAGCTGTGAAGTTCAAGAATGACCTGGATGAGTCTCAGATGACCAAGGTTTCCTGTAGCTTACACATTTCTGCCATGGCGTGCATGCACATACATACGCTCTCACACACATATTCAACTCACAACTTATGCACATTTAACTTGTGTGAATTGAGCTTTATGCAGTTGGCCAAAAAACCTAAAAATTTAAAAAGGGGGTGGGTATCTGGTGGAAAGAAATGTATGTAGTCCCACCTGCCATTGCACTCAGCTTGGGAGAGCATTTTGAGGTGCAGGGAGATTGTGTTTTGACTATACATGGTTTTACCTATGTGTGCCACCTCCAGAACACAACCTCCATATAAGTTGACTGTATATGTGTATATAAAACAGAACAGAAACACCATGTGGCTTACTTCCCTTATTCCCCTTTCTTTTGCTACAGAGTCCCTCCCCTTCTTCGCAAACTGCAATGTGGCGAAGGTAATCCGCATTCAAGTGCTGTCGTTGGCATAATGAGGAGGCCAAAAGGCTGACAGCGATAGCTCCGAAGCCAAGGCCTGGGCCCTAAATGTAATGGAGAAATAAATTAAGCCAACTGAGCACGTTCAAATCCAGAATTCAGACACAGCTGGTATTAGGAAAATACCTCCTTCCTCCTGCTAGTTTATCATTCACACTTCAGTGATTTTTATGGAAATCACCAATAAGTCAGGCTGGGCACAAAAAGGCTCACTGAGGGAGTGTTAATACCCATTCTTATCAAATAGAATCACCATGGAACTAAGCTGCTGCAAATTATTTCAGGGAGTTGACATTTTCCATGCACATTAGACTTCCTGGGAAAGGTCTGAATATCTGACTCTGATTTCCATCAGGTTTCTGCTTGGTATTTTTAAGGCTTGATGTCTGTTGTATCTCTTCTAGCACAGAGCGGACAAAAGCCACCTTTAGATGGATCCAGGTGGAGGGAAAGCAGAGGGAGGGAGGGCGGCTATTGGGTGGATGGGTGGGCAAGGTGCAGCCCCCCATCTGGTGAGGCAATTGCCACACTGGCCACTGTAAGAGCCGGGGAAGGTGGGTAGCCTAGGAGGTGGCTGGTTGGGACAAAGTCCAAGCCACCTGGTGATGCGATCAGACTGCAATGTCTGGGGAGAAGCTACTCAGTGCCAGATTTACGTATAAGCTAAACAAGCTATAGCTTAGGGCCCCACCCTCTTGGGGCCCCCAAAAAAATTAAAGGGAAAAAAACCCCTGGATGTACATTTCCAAAATAGAAGATAAAAAACAAATAAAATAAAACCTACATACAGCAACAGTGTTTTGTGTTCTGTAGGCTCCTATGATGTAAGTAATGGGCCCCGCCTGCTAGCCTGCTCCCTAAAATATCACTGGTTTGCTCATTTCTATATACAGTGGACGCTCAGGTCATGAACGTGATCCGTGCGGGAGGCACATTCGCAACCCACAGCATTTGCAACCCACAGTGCCACATTTGCACATGTGCGGGTTGCGATTAGGCGCTTCTGCGCATGCGCAAAGTGTGATTTAGCACTTCTGTGCATGTACGGCTGCCGAAACCCGGAAGTAACCCGTTGCGGTACTTCCAGGTTTCAGCGCATCCGTAACCAGAAAAAACGCAGCCTGAAGCGTCTGTAACCCGAGGTATGATTGTATATAGGATGCCTACATTCTGCATGGCTTTCGATACCTATTAGGTCAATAAATTACTATATAGCATATATTCAACCCCAAAACACTGACAATTTGTTGTTGACAAAGGACAGCTGGACATATAAAGGGCCGCATTACCTTCAGTAGCTTAGGGCCTCATCAAACCTTAATCCAGCACTGAGTTGATTGGTTCACTAGGAGTTAACCACCACAACAAGCAGCTTTTGAAACAATGGGAGAGAGCTTGGGGTTGGGGGGAGTTGATGGAGAGGAAGACCAAAGGCAAACTAGCATACCCTCCAACAATTCTCTCATGAAACGTCCTAGGGCTTGCTGATCGGAAGGTTGGTGGTTCGAATCCCTGAGACGGGGTGAGCTCCCATTGCTCGGTCTCAGCTCCTGCCAACCTAGCAGTTCAAACGCACATCAAAGTGCAAGTAGATAAATAGGTACCACTCTGGCGGGAAGGTAAATGGTGTCTCCGTGCCCTGCTCTGGTTCGCCAGAAGCGGCTTAGTCATGCTGGCTACATGACCCAGAAAAACTGTCTGTGGACAAACGCCAGCTCCTTTGGCCTGTAAAGCAAGATGAGCGCTGCAACCCCAGAGTCATTCGGGACTGGACTTAACTGTCAGGGGTCCTTTACCTTTTTACTGTATATAATGATGATGATGATGATGATGATGATGACGATACCCCACCCATATGACTGGGTTGCCCCACCGACTCAGGCGGCTTCTAACATTGATAAAAACATAAGAAAACATGAAACATTAAAAAAAAACTTCCCTATCCCTTCAGATGTCTTATAAAGTTTGCATAGTTATTATCTCCTTGGCTCAGAGGTCACGTAACTCCATACCCTCCAATATTTCTCTGATGAAAATAGGGATGCCCTAAGGAAAAGCAAGACATTCCAGGATCAAATCAGAAGTCAGGACGGCTTCTGTAAATCCAGGACTGTCCCTGGAAAAGAGGGACTTTTGGAGTGTCTGTTTTATTGTTGATTATTAGGGAGTGGGTAACGCTGTGGTCTAAACCACTGAGCCTCTTGGGCTTGCTGAAGGTTCAAATCTGTGTGACGGAGTGCGCTCCCATTCCTCTGTCCCAGCTTCTGCCAACTTAGCAGTTCAAAAGCATGCCAGTGCAAGTAGATAAATAGGTACTGTTGTGGTGGGAAGATAAACTGCATTCCATGTGCTCTGGCACTCGTCACAATGTTCTGTTGCACCAGTAGTGGTTGAGTCATGCTGGCCACATGGCCTGGAAAGCTGTCTGTGGACAAATGCTGCTTCCCTTGGCCTGAAAGTGAGATAAGCGCCGCACCCCATAGTTGCCTTTGACTGGACTTAACCGTCCAGGGGTCCTTTACCTTTACCTATTGTTGATGATTGGTTGTTTTGACTGTTAGCTGCCTGGGAACATTTCAGAATTGCAAAGCAGGATATAAATGATTATGTGCATGTGTGGATATTGACCTATCCTAGGAACAGTGATAGCAGTTCAATTTCTGCTTAACAGATTACTCTAGAGATTGCTTGCATCTTGGTGAGAAACTTCCTGAAATATAGCCCATTTTTGCTCATGCACATCGCACAGTCTACATTCTCCACCACCCAAGTGCTCATGTTCTTTCTCCCCTGACATTTCCCGTGCCTTCCCACCCTAACTGTGATTCACCCCCATGTGGTTTAATGGGGTAGCAGGACTGTGCTGTTGGCTTCACTCTGAAGGTTGCACAAGGCCCCAGACTGTCTGTCCACACATTGAGTGTCTGAGGAGGGGAAGGCGACATGTCAGTAGTAGAAAATGTAGTGGTATGGTGTTGATCATCTGACCTCTGGTCAGTCGCATCTAAGCTCTGGTAAACTCTAGGATAGATTAATGCCATGCATTA
This sequence comes from Podarcis pityusensis, assembly GCF_964106645.2. NCBI lineage: Eukaryota > Metazoa > Chordata > Lepidosauria > Squamata > Lacertidae > Podarcis > Podarcis pityusensis. The sequence continues at coordinate 7,433,052 of NC_138038.1, read as the reverse complement.
AACCATGGGTAGGCAAACTAAGACCCAGGGGCTGGATCCAGCCCAATCGCCTTCTAAATCCAGCCTGTGGACGGTCCAGGAATCAGCGTGTTTTTACATGAGTAGAATGTGTGCTTTTATTTAAAATGCATCCCTTGGTTATTTGTGGAGCATAGGAAGTCGTTCATTCCCCCCTCCCAGATAGGGGCACAATTTGGCCACCAGCCAAAGCAGATGGAAGGCACTCTGCGCCACCAAGATGCTTTGACTAGGCGAGAGCTGAACTCAGGGCAATCTAGATATGACACCAGCTGCTTTTAAGCTGCTTTTAAGACACACAGCCCTAGAAAATGGCAGCTCCTTGGCTGAGTAACACATTTGACATTGTCTGGGAAGAGTGACAGGGACAGATGAGGCTGTGCATTGGAAGAGGCCTGGCCTCCTACTCCCCAGATGTGTGACCTTGACATCTGACTGAGTGGCACAGCTGGCTGCCTCCCTCCTGTATGGAGATGAAGCAAATTGCATCATTAAAGAGGCAAATGTTGATGAGCCTGACATTATTGTCTGCTCAGGCAAACGGCAACCCATTTGCCTCCCCAGTGCAAGGCATGGTGACCTTTCCGCTGATCAAATAAACATGACTGCAAATGGCAGACCCAAAGTGAGGGGGGTGGGTGGACGGAGAAGATATTTTAGCAAAATATCATTATGGATTAAGTGGCATTACACTATAGGAGAGCTCCAGCAGCGTTTATTTAGGGCACAGATACCGAAGCACTTGAGGCAAAAACAGCATGAGCCTGACATCCTGCAAATCTCTTCTCAAACCCAACTTTCTTTGCATGAAGCTTTCAATTTAAATACTTTGCCCACCCCCCTAACCAAAATGAAACTGACGTTAGCTGCCTTTGCTCACTCTCATCCCTCCTTACCATTGCCTTTCTCCTTCCCCCCTTTCCTCACCTTTTGTGGTCTCTCTCCACTACTGAAAGAGATTACCTGGGAGTAGGAACCTGGGAGTCCTGTACACAGCTGGGGCTGCCAACCCCATGGAAGGCCTTATTTCATGCCCAAGGCAGGACCCCAGAGTTGGAGCTTCCGTGTTGTTGTTTTTTAAAGTAAATCTGAAACCTCCTCATGGGAGGTATCTAGGGAACAAATAACAAAACGCAGCAAAAGCTGAAATCCATCGCAAATTCACAGGTAAGCCAAAATGCAGACCCCCTACTTGGGGACGGGCTGTAGATCTGTGACATACAGGCAGACATTCGCAGGTTCAATCCCCATCATCTTCAGGTAGAGCTGCAAATGTTCCACCTCTGGAACCCTGGAGCAGGGCCAACCCACCCATGAGGCAATGTGAGGCAACCGCCTCATGCGGCAGGATCCAGAGGGGCAGCAGACCCAACCTTGAAGGAATGCATTGTCTGCTGCCGCTGCTGCCATGATAACAGTGACAGCTGAAACATGCTCCTCGAAGGCCGGATCTGCTGTCTCCTCAGCAGCAGCAGCAACCCATGGCCTCTTTGTGAATAGGAGGTGCTGTTGGTCTCCCACCCATAGGGAGGAAATGGTGAGGGGCTGCCCTCTGGCGTCTCCTGGGCTCTGCATCTTCCTGCCCCCATGATGGCCTTTGATTCCCAATTCAAACATTGGGTAAGGTTGATTTGATCCCACCCCCTTCCGTGTCTGTCCTGTAGATCTTCTCGCACCCTTCCTACCCTGGTGGCATGCCATTTTGTGGCCAACCCTGCCCTGCAGAGCTACTGCTGATCCTTGTGGATAACACTGAGGTAGATGAAGTTGTGGTGGCTTTCTATGTTCTTTCCTAAGCCGTTGTCCCATGATGGGCTGACCCAACAAATCTTGCTACCTTGAGCGGAGCAGCACCTCACCCACCAATGGCTGAGTCAAGGTGTATAATGCTCAAGGCCAGCCAAGCTATTTTGAGCCAGGAAATCCCACAAAGCGTGTCCTCCTCCCAGAGATCATGCATTGTGGTGAGATCATCAGGACTGACCTCACTGCTTGTGTGGGTGGGAGCGATTGGATAGCCACAACAACCCGATTGGCGGTCCCTCGGTTGCTGGGGTAATTCTGGCCAATGGGATCATTTCATGCATTAACAGAGGGACCCATATCTACTGCTGCACGTTGCGTTGAGCTTCCTCTTTTTTGCCTCGTGCATCGGATCACCCGCCCACCCTCCCTAAATTTAGGGTCTTGGCGGTTAAGCATTGGTTCAAGGTGGAGTGGAGGGGAGGTTGTCACACCTGCCCCTCCAATGCGCGAAAGGGTATTCCGTTAAAGGAATCCAGGGGCTCGCCTTGCTTTTGTCTGATCCCCTTCCAGGGGTTAGGGCCACGCCAGAGCCCCTGGGAGCATTTGGGGTGAGCTTAAGTCTGAGCCTAGTCCAATGCTCCCCCAGGATGTTTTCCCTTACTGACCTCTCCCGGAGTCCAGGCGTCAGTGCTGCCCTGCTGAGGTCAGCTGCAACTAGTCGGGAACCAATGCCTAAGCAAACCACTCATGATCTATAATCAATAAAGTTGTGGCCAAAATTATGCCAATACCCTTAAACTAACTTCCGTGTCAATTGTGTCTTTATTTATTGGGGGAGGTCTTGGGAACTTAACACCCAAGTTTCTCCCTTGCAGTAAAAGCATGGTGATAAATTAAACAACACTTTCATGTCATCCATTACTTGCTTGCCTGAGGCAGCTGGTCCACTCTACCTAATGGTAGGGTCAGTCTAGATATTGTGAGTTGGAGAGCTCATTCTGGGGAGCTTTGGGGTCCCTCCATTTCATCCTGCCAAGTGGCAAAGAAGGTTTTTACCACCCACCAGGTGCAGATACTATACGGCTAGCCACCCAGACAACTAGTTTACCAAGTAGTCGCATACGCTCTGCATTGATAACTATTTTTGGTCAATGCTCTGCCTTCGCCCATACTCAGAGATGTAATGTTAACTCTGAAATATGATAGTTACATATGAGTTTAGTCGAAGCAGGACCGTTAATATATAGAAGCTGTAAACGGGTTTTGCTGCAGGATGGCTTGGCAAAGGAGGGGCAGGGAAGCTCTAGTTTTAATCCTTCAAGGCTGGGACATGTTGCAGATTAACCGCAGCAAACATGTGATATTTAGAAACAAGGCAGTCGGTATTCCATATTGAACCATCATTTTGCAGTGTTGAGTTTGTGCTTTTTCCACACTCGGATGTTTAGGGTATGCCAGTAAAATGCCTTCAGTGCACGAGAGAAAATTGACAGCCCAGACAAGCCATAAAAGTGGATGGCAGAAACAAGATGCTTTCTCAAATCAATACAAAGGCCCTAAGGGCACCGGTGCTCAGAAATATAAATGGTAGATTACAAGGCAATATTTATATGGAAGAGCTTCTTTTCCCCCTCTCATGCAAGATGGGGGGGGGGGAGGGGGGAGAAATCACTCCATTGGAAGAGACTCATATCTCATTCTCGTAACATCTAACATGGCAGCATCAAAATGATCACCATTTCACCTTTCAGTTTCTCAAATCTTCACGAGTGCAAAGTTTAAAAAAGAAGGGATGTATAAAATTTTCCTAAGAAAGTTCACAGATCTTTATAGGGAAAACATCTGGTGTCTCTCAAAATTCCTGAGCTGCTGCAGTGATGGGGCTTCATCCCATCTACCTTTCTCACATGGTGACTTTGAAGGTGACCCGAAAACTACAAATAATCCAGAATATGGCTGCCAGACTGGTGACTGGGAGCAGACGCTGGGACCATATAACACTGGCCCTAAGAGCTGCATTGGCTCCCAGTACGTTTCCAAGTGCAATTCATAGTGTTAGTGCTAAACAACCTTGACCCTAAATACCTGAAGTAACGGCTCCACCTCCATCATCCAGCCTGGACAATGAGGTCTGGCTCTGAGGGACTTCTGGCAGTTCCCTCACTGTGAGAAGTGAAGTACAGGGAACCAGGCAGAGGGCCTTCTAGGTGGTGGCACCCTCCCTGTGGAATGCCCTCCCCTCAGATATCAGTGAGATAAATAACCACACAACTTTAAGAAAGCGTCTGAAGGCCAGTGGTATCTCGGGTTATAGACACTTTAGGTTACAGACGCTTCAGGTTACAGACTCTGCTAATCCAGAAATAGTACCTCGGGTTAAGAACTTTGCTTCAGGATGAGAACAGAAATTGCATGGCGGTGGAGTGGCGGCAGCGGGAGGCCCCATTAGCTAAAGTGGTACCTCAGGTTAAGAACAGTTTCAGGTTAAGAATGAACCTCTGAAACGAATTAAGTTCTTAACCCGAGGTACCATTGTACTGGGAAGTTTTTTAAAAAAATGTTTGGTGTTTTATTATGTTTTTATATGTATTGGAAGCTGCCCTGAGTGGATGGGACAACCCAGTCAGAGTGGTAGAGTACAAATAATAAAGTTGTTGTTGTTGTTGTTGTTGTTGTTGTTGTTGTTGTTGTTGTTTGGCAAGGTGAAGTGACTGCCTCCACAGCATCCACAGGGACAGCAGATCCCAAGGTAGATCTTTATTCCGCCTTGTTCCTGGTGTAGATCTTTACTCACTCCTTCTTCCCCCGCAGGGAGGGAGGCACCATTTTGTGGTTTGCCTCAGGCACCAAAACGTATTGGGTCAGCCCTGTCTCCTAGGCATGACTGAAGACAAAACTCAGTAGAGGTGAAACTCCCTCTTACTAATTTGTAATGTAATTTACCAGTCTGGGATTGGAAGACCTTTTGAAACAGTCAAGCTTTAACTGAACCTACAGACTGATGGGCAGAGAAATCCTACACATATCTACTCAGAAGTAAGTTCAGGGCTTTTTTTCAGCCAGAACTCAGTTCTGGCACCTCTCAGGTTGGCAATATTGCCTTTATAAGAGAGCAAAGGAGGTGTTCATGGTGAGTTCTGGCACCTCTTTTTCTATAAAAATAGCCCTGCGTAAGTCCCATTGGGTTCAGTGGGTTTTATTTCCCGGTAAGGGGGTTCAGGATTGTAGCCTGAATGAAATGCAGTGCAGTTATAATGGTGTGTGTTTTTTTTTATTGGAAGTAAAAAAGGGGATCTCTTCCTCAGACCCACAATGCACCTGACTCTGTCAGTATCATTCCATTTAAATCATAGATGGGACATGAAGAAATGTGCAAAAGGCACATGCCCAATGTGTCAATTTTATTCATACTGCTGAGACACGTAGAGATAAATGGCTGCAACAGTGGAAATCGAGGTAGGTTTCTACTTTGTGAATTTGCTTAAGTGCAGAATGCAAATGTCCATTCTTAATGCTTCCTGCAGAAAATTCCTCAGTTGCCAGTTTTAATGCCCATAATTACCCTCTCACTGTGGAAGTAAGCACAGCCTTACTTTCAGCTGCTGAATAATATAGACACAAAAAGGCTGAATTTGGTCAAAACCAATTTGCACTAAATCTTGGGGAAATTTAACAATCTCTTTTTCTCTCTCTGTGCTGGAAATCCTATTGTGCACATAGGCTCATTATCAACAATGCACTTAAATGATAGGGTTTTCAAGGAGCTCCAACACTGGACTTCCTAAATTTAGCTCTTTGGTCTAAAAAAATAAAATAAATCTGTGTCAAGTGCATATTAGAGGAAGAGCATAATGAAGATCATTCTGAAGTGTGCAGCTGGCTAACAAGTAATACCTTTATTAGGACTAACGGAAAAGTCAGGGGGGGAAATATGGCAAGATTTTAGGTTCTCTGGAACTCTTGATCAGGCAAGACGTTACCACAAAGGCAGGTGGATGGGATGAGGAAAAAGGGAGGAAATATACAAAATGTGTGTATGATGTTATAGTCATGGACACAGTTCCAAGATGGAAATTGAAGGCTGATTGAGTGCGTCCCAGATGGTGCTAAAGATGTCTGGTTACAAACACCTCGGATTCTGGAAGAAAGAAGCAATTGGCCCTGTAACCAGGACCATCTTATCCATAAGCATTTGGGGTGCGGGGCACCTGAGTGCCAGGCTCTCAGGTGCGCTAGGCCGAGAGTCAGGGGCCAAGATTTAGAGTCCGGGGATTGGGAAGAGACGACAGCCGCTGCCGAGCAGAGCAGAGCCCATCAGAGTGCCGCAACTCTTCTGCTGCAGGAGAGCGAGGTGCTGAGGCAGTTGGCCGGCTCCGCCCTCCTGCGCGCCTGGGATTAGTGGGCCGCCAAGAGGCCCGCCCAGCGCATGCTTCTCAGACGAGGCGCCTGGCTTCACTCAGTTGCCACCGCCGCCACCTTGACTGTTGTTGCGCTGAGCTCTGCTTGCCCACCCCTCCCAGGTGCCCAGCTTTGCTTTGCTGCTGCCGCCACTGCCTTGGGCTCCTCTGTTGCAGCTGAGGTGGCCCTAAGAAAAGGTTAATAGCTTTGGGGTCCCCCCTCCCTAAAAAAAGGTCAATAACTCTGGGCAACCGGGGGTGGGCGCCGGGCGGATCTTTGCTGCATATGCTTAAGATGGCCCTGCCTGTAACTTTATTTCTGCTCCCTTCCTGCCCATGAGCTCGTGCGCCTTTCTTAAGGCATGAGACAAATCTGTGCGAAAAGCCCCTTTCAACTGATGTGGAAAGGAGAAGGGCTTGGCTTTCTATGAGATCTTAAAAAGAATTTTGAACTAACAAGGTAATTCATTCCCCTTGCACATTTTAAGATACATGCAGCATTGTGTAATGGTAGAAAATAAAATTGCTGGTTTTATTTATTCATACTTTTTTTTACATTTTATACATTCTTTTAAAAAAATTTTTTGACAAAGTAATAATCATAAATAAATAAGAATAAAAATGTGCACCCCACCACCGAGACCATTCCCTTATAACTATCCAACCTCCCAAAATTTCAACACCTCTTGCGATGGTTTGACCCCTTTCCATTTTAGCAGTACAAATTCTACAAACACCCCCTCCCCATTTCTCCTCAAAAACCAGCGGGTAGCTGGTTGCAAGCTTGTTTAAGCTTCTCAGTATAGATTCCTGGTAAAATCCCTTATTTCCCTCTTAAAAGAATAAACACACCACAATCTTATTGAAAGTATATAAAAGAGGTTTGCTCACAGCATCATCAGTTCACAGTTGGATCCCTGAAGGCAGACTTAGTCACAAATATACAGATGTGGGTCTATCCCATATGGAGATAGTCCCTTTGAGCTCTGTTGGCTGAAAGCCAAAAAGCTAAAAAGCTGCTCCAACAATGAGAGAGGGAGGTGCTGCGTGCCTTGCGCTTTTGTTACCTGCACAGGTAAGGTCACGCCCACCATTAGTCACATGTAAAAGGAAGGATGCTCCAGCCCAGGAGGAAACAGGAAGTTTTCGACTGGCTGGATCAAACATCCCCTTTGCATGTCCACTCTAGGAAAACAAGGAATGTTGTACTTGACTGCTACTTATGTTTCACATCCCAAAGAAGGGAAAGCGGTGAGTGAAGGGAGGGAGGGAGGAAGGCAGACAGACAGATGAACTGATAGGGGAAGAGGAGGAGGAGGGGTGGTGGTGGTGGAGCAGAGCAGTCCCAACCCCAATAGGTGTGGAGGTAGTCACTGGCAGGGAGCGAAAGGTGATGAAAAGCAAACTTTCTGAGTTTCTGTCCGTGGGCTCGCTCAGCTGCAGAGGCGCCAATGCACCTCCTTGTCAAGGGCAAAGGGGAGCCCAAGTATACAACTGGACATAAAGAATACAAATTATTCTCTTTCCATTCTGTCCATGTCATTCACATCTTTTCACCTGTAAAATATTCAGTGGCAAACATTCGGTAGAGTCCTAAACTAAACAACAGCCACAAAACAACTACAAACAAAATCATATAGGTGCAATACCCCCCCCCCCAAAAAAAAATAATAATCTGGGCATTAATGAGAGCACTTTCCTATTTGGTAGAGGACATAGCCAAACTGTTTAGTGAAAATAGATGTTTACAAACAGAAAATAATTAGGCCCAACTGTCCTGTAATGCTTCCTTAATTTGGCTACTTTGGTGATTGCAAATTGGTGCAATCTGCAAGACACATGAGGCTAGCCAGGCTATTGCAGAGCTTCTATCTTTGAGCAAATTGTTCAGCATGCCAAAAAACACATGAAAGCAGAGAGGTTCTTTTGAAATACTGCCCATTTTATGTTTTCTCCTAGGATATTCAAGGGCATTTTCTCTTTCCAACTGGAGATATACGATACTGTAATGGTAGGGATACAGCTCTCGCCTTCACAGGGGAAACGTATTTTTGCAATGCAGGCAAGGCATAAAATTTCATAAAAGAAGCCCCCACCTGCAGGCACCACATCACTTATTCGGAGAAGTGCAAATCCAACTCTGGAAAACACTCAAGCGCAAGATGCTTCAGATAACAAGGACCCAGAAGTCAGAACAGTGAGTCTATTATTCAGTCATTTTTGGTTCACACTCAAATAACTTCCATGGGGCAAAGTACAGACGCGATGGAAATATGCCAAATAAGCAGCAGGTTTAGCAATTAAAGGTAAAGGTAAAGGGACCCCTGACCATTAGGTCCAGTCGTGGCCGACTCTGGGGTTGCGGTGCTCATCTCACTTTACCGGCCGAGGGAGCCGGCGTACAGCTTCCAGGTCATGTGGCCAGCATGACTAAGCCGCTTCTGGCGAACCAGAGCAGCGCATGGATACACCGTTTACCTTCCCGCCGGAGCGGTACCTATTTATCTACTTGCACTTTTGCTAGGTTGGCAGAAACAGGGACTGAGCAATGGGAGCTCACCCCGCCGCAGGGATTCGAACCGCCAACCTTCTGATCGGCAAGTCCTAGGCTCTGTGGTTTAGCCCATAGCGCCACCCACGTGCCAGGTTTAGCAGTTATTTTTATGCAATTGCAATTGCAATAAAAATAAATAAATAAGTGGTGGCTTAACTGCCCATGCTATTGTTCAATAAATCCAATTGCTTGATGATGTGGAAAAATGACTCCAACACAGGGGAGGCATTTAGCAAGGAAACCCCCAGCTTCAGGCCACAAATTACACCTTTACCTTCACAGTGTTTTTTTTTTTTTGTTGTTGTTGTACATGAATATTTATTGAATTTTATACCAAATAATGATAAGGGACGCGGGTGGCGCTGTGGTTTAAATCACAGAGCCCAGGACTTGCCGATCAGAAGGTCGGCTGTTCAAATCTCCGCGACGGGGTGAGTTCCCGTTGCTTGGTTCCTGCTCCTCCCAACCTAGCAGTTTGAAAGCATGTCAAAGTGCAAGTAGATAAATAGGTACCACTCTGGCGGGAAGGTAAACGGCGTTTCCGTGCACTGCTCTGGTTCGCCAGAAGCGGCTTAGTCATGCTGGCCACATGACCCAGAAGCTGTATGCTGGCTCCCTCAGCCAATAAAGCGAGATGAGCGCCACAACCCCAGAATCGGTCATGACTGGACCTAATGGTCAGGGGTCCCTTTACCTTTTTTACCAAATAATGATACAAATCTCATTCATCATGTTATTTACAATTATTCTCCCTCCCCTCCTCTGGACTTCCCTCACCCCCCCCCTCTGCTGAGTTATTTAGTTTTGCTTTTCCTACACACACACAAAATCCCTTATCATTTCTCTGAAATATCCGTTACTCAAATGAAATTGTGAACTTTTATTCAAATCCTGCCAGTGAATCCAGTCCATTCTGTTGTTTCTGCAAATAAACTGTAAATGGTTCTCAGACTCTTTTGAAGTCCTTTTTGTCCTTCTCTCATCGTTTTTCTGTTAGCTTAGCCAATTCTGCACAGTTTATCAGTTTTTCTTGCCATTGCTCCTATTGTGCAATTAAGATTCTTGCCGCTTGTTGTAGCATACATAAATAATGTCCATTTTTCTTTTGGTAGCTCTTGATTTGAGATACCTAACAAATAGGCTTTAGGAAGTTTAACAAAATTCATTTTAAACATTTTTTTTTCAATCCATTGTATAACATTTCCCAGTATTTTTAATGCATTTGCATTCCCACCACATATGATAAAATGTTCCTTCCTTTTCCTTACATCTCCAACATCTGTTATTTTCTTTCGTAAACATCTTTGCCATTTTCACTGGTGTGATATACCGTCTATACATCATTTTCCTGTAATTCTCTCTTAATAGTATGCAATCTGTGAATTTTATATCAACTTTCCACAATTCACCTTCACAATGTAGACTGGGTCTTCCACAATGTGTCTTGTAAATTGGGATCTGAAAACATTTCTCGTTTTCTTCCATCTGCCAATGAATCCCCGAATGCTCCAGAATATTCTCTGGCAATATTTAGAGGTGGCTTTGAGTTTATGTGACCTATACACCCTAAGTCTGTTGGGCCTCGAAGACGTCTAAGGACAAACTTAAACAGGATGCCTTTCGAGTTTGCTGACTATTATTATCACTGGGGAGGTAAACTAGTATTTGGGCTATATCATAAGACTGCAAGCAGAATCTCACAAGGCCAAATGCTCATTTTTTAAAAAACATGCTTTGTACATAAACATCTATCAACTGTTCTAGCTTCATCTTTTTGCTGACATGCTAGATTTATAGGTGCAGTATTTTTGATATTTTCAACTGTATGAGCAGTTAAATCATAAGAGGACTCATTTATCTACAGTTCTCATTTTTCTAGTCTTCAATTCAGTTCTCCACATTTCCACCACAATTTACAATAAAAAAATTCTTATGGAAATTCATGACATTTTAGTGTGACTTTCCCCCTAATAAACACATTTATGTATGCAGTTTTGTACACATTTTTGCAGGTCATTTCCCCTGATATAACACATTTTTGTATGGCATTTTCATTAATATGTGTGTCACTGTCCACATTCCCCTTCTTAGATATGCATTTTTAACACATTGTTTGGCTGTAAAACTGCGTTGCAATATTTCGTGAACTTTTTAGGATAGTTGTGTGGCAGTTTTTTTTAATAAATAAATATTATTCGTCAATATCTTATTTGAGAATTTAACAATAAAATTGAAGAAAGGGGACAATCAAATAAAACAAAGGGGAAAGGGTATATAAATTATACTGACAACCGTAATCAGTTCACAATCCAGTTCACAATCTGAATGCAATGCACGTACCTTAGTTTAAACTTACTGTATAAGTTACCATAAGCCCTCAAAATGTCCATATAGGTATCCACACAAAACTGATATGCATATATGTACGTATACATTAAATGTAGCCAGGGCTGTGAATTAAATTCTGTAATGGTCTGTTTCAGTTTGCAGCATGGTTCAAGAAGTGCAAATAGAGTGCTTTCTTGTTAAAATGAAAACAAAATAGAATTTCTCCTCCATCCCTAGAACCTATAGAGTGAAGTAGGGCAGCCTAGGTATAGATTTACAACCCCGTGAGAATTAGGCCACAGAGCACACCTTATAACATACCCAATGTTCTCCTGAAACTGTAATGGTATGGCACAGGGTGAGTGGAATATTATGGGCACACCGTCTTTCCTTCTTCTTCTTTTTAAATAAATTTTATTGAATTTTCAAATTATAACAACAATTTTTCCACAAATTTTAATTGAATAATTTATATATCCATATTTCTCCCCTCCCCCCTCTTTGGCTTCCCCCATATTTCCATATTGATTTATTAAACAAATTCTATACCCTGCTAATTTTGCCTCTTATATAGTTGTGAAAGTTTAATCAAAACCTGCCAATGAGTCCAAATCTTTATACTGCCTTTTTATATAGTTTATAAATGGTTCCCACTCTTTTTTGACATTGATACTGTCGCTCTCATGTATCCTCTCTGTCAGCTTAGCCAGTTCCACGTAGTCCATAAACTTATCTTGCCATTCTTCCTTTGTTGGTGTTTTCTCTGTTTTCCATACTTGTGCTAATAAAATTCTTGCTGCTGTTGTCACAGACATGAACAATCTCCAATTTCCCTCTCTCACAGTATATCATGATCTAAAATTCCAAGCTGGAAAGATTCTGGTTTTTTAACAAAAGTTTTCTTCAACATTTTTTTCAATTCATTATATATCATTTCCCAATATTCCTTAACCTTCTTACATTCCCACCATACATGAAATAAGTACCACCTTTCTCTTTACATCTCCAACATATCTTAGATCTTGTTTTATACATTTCTGCAGTTTTTTCCAGTGTGATATACCATCTATGTATCATTTTCAAATAGTTTTCTCTTAATAATACACAATCTGTAAACTTTAAATTTGTTTTCCATAATCTTCCCCATTCCTCCAACTGTGTATTATGCCCAACATCCTGAGCCCATTTTTTTGTGGCGATTTTACCATCTCATCTAAAGTCTCTCCATATAGCAAAATGTTATATGCTTTCTTCAGTGATTTGGTATTACCCTCCACAATTTCCTTTTGAAAGTTTGAGATAGTATAGCTGAACCCCCTTTTATTATCTTCTTTAAACTGCTCATTAATTTGTCTGTGATGCAATCAGCTTTGTAAAGTATCTTTCAAAGTTTCATAACTTTTTAATTTCAAACCTTTCTCTTCTTCTATTAACAAATCTCTATATGTTGGCCAGTTTCCTTTTTTATTAAGGCACACGGTCTTTTTATGGAAATCTTGCCACCATTACTAAGCAACCTCTGTCTTGAAAACTCCCATGACTCCTAGCAACACGGTCTAAAAAGCAACTAGTCCATATGAACCGATATTGTCTGTACATCTTTAGAGGGATGGAGGTTTCGCGTAAAGAATGATGAACGCTGGATATCAGATAAGGATAACTCTCTGTGCGGAGGTTTCTCACCTGCTGACTTGTGATGGATTTGGCCTCAGAGCAATAAGGCGGCAGAAGTCTGTTCTGAGGCTTGGGGACTTTAGCTGGTATGTTTTTTTATGTTCAGCCTCACAGCTGGCACAGGTGGATTTCCAGCTATAATATGAAATAACATCCCCTGTGGAAACATTCAACCATGGTAAAACAGACAGAAATCTATTAAAAATGGGAGCGCAAAGTCAATGTTTACAGAGGGAGGTCAAATAACAGGATTCTGTTTGGTAAATGTCAGGGCTGTATAAGCAGAAAAGATCTGCAGAATTTGCATTGCTATCAAAGTGATACATGCTGAAACTCATAAATACTCAATATGTTTGGCAATTCCATTCCTCCCAAACATTAAAAATATATATTTTATAATAAAAAAAATCCCCATTTGTCGAGATTTGTGTCATTCACTCAAATCCATTTATATGGGGTTCTGTCTCCTTCACAGAAAAAGATGGAGTAAAGGCAATATCATGATTATGCAGAACATTAGGGAGCAGATGGGTTCACCCTGATGCATAGTAGATTCTCTTTTATTCCTGGCAGCTCAAGAGGATAGGATGATTATGCAATATGTCGAACGAGAGGAGAAATAACGCAGGACAGCTACAGGAGAGCTGGAGATGGTGGATGAAATTTCAAAAGAGGTCCACAGGGGAGATGCGCAGGCATTTGGTGTACGGCCATTATTATTAATTATTATAATCATCCCACTAAAGCACACAGAAAGTGGCTTGCAAAGATTAAAATAAACAATGAGCGTTCAAAAGGCAGAAAATATTCAAAACCAACGAAAGCCAAGCTTCTAGAACTGGCTGCAGACCAAAGCAGATTTAAAGCAGAAAACAGCAAGGTGGCAGAGTAGAAATTTGAGCCATTCACATGTCTCTTCCCTCCTTGCCCATCCCTGGCAAAATACAATGTGGTCAAGAATGCAATGTACTATAATTAGGGCGGCAATGTTTAGCTGATTAATTAACATCTGGCCCTGACCTGCGCAGGTGAAGCAGTAGCTGCTGAATGTCAAGAAAACTCGCTTGAGTTGTAATGTGTAGTTTTTCCCTTGGAGAGGCACAAACTGGGAATCTTGGCAGTGGCAAAACTTTGGGTGGGGTGAGGGGTCTTATCCATTTCTTGCACCCACAGTTTCACCTCCTCCCTCCCCTCTACTGAGAGCCAGTGTACAAATGGTAGACTCGTAATCTGGTGAACCGGGTTCGCTTCCCCGCTCCTCCACGTGCAGCTGCTGGGTAACCTTGGGCTAGTCACACTTCTCTGAAGTCTCTCAGCCCCACTCACCTCACAGAGTGTTTGTTGTGGGGGAGGAAGGGAAAGGAGAATGTTAACCGCTTTGAGACTCCTTCGGGAAGTGATAAAGTGGGATATCAAATCCAAACTACTCTCCTCCTCCTCCTCCTCCTCCTCCTCCTCCTCCTCCTCCTCCTCTTCTTCTTCTTCTTCTTCTTCTTCTTCTTCTTCTTCTTCTTCTTCCTCAGCTTCCAGTTTGCAACTGGAAGATGGGTCTGGAGGATACTTTCAATGGAAAACCAGAAGCCAAGAGAAGGGCCTTCTCATGAACAAATTAGTGGCTACATTTTTTAAGGCACACAATCTACCATGACTACTTCTGCCCTGATTCAGCCACATTTAAACCAAGGAGTGTGCAGCAAAGTGGGGGCGGGGACTGATTTTTTTTTGATGCAACATCAGCTGTGGAATGATGTAGAACCACTAATATTAGGCTTTCCCCTGTTTAGTAGATAAATAAATAACTCCTGACCAACAGTTTTCAAATTCTTTACCTTCTTCACAAAATGTTTTCTGCATTGACTTGTCTGCTGTAAAAATATCTGCCACAGAACTGGTGAACCTTACATGTAAATTAGATAACAGAAAATTAGTTTGAAATCTTGATATGCTTCCAAGAAAACTCAAGATTCTCCACAACATCCATTACAGTAGGTCACATTGTGGCAAACATATGGTGGAATTATAGCACAAGAGAAGGGAGTACTGTGATCTATACTGACCCCAGCAGTAACCCATCCATTTGTATGGCAGGTCTAATTATGACACTTATAGCTCGGTTGGCTTTAACGTAAACTGTTTTTTCTCCTCCGCAATTAACTGTCATTTAAGTCTACTGGGGTCTGACATACAGTAAATCTGTGCTATCAGGTAGATTGTTTCGCTTCCCCTATGGATTATAAATTACAGCTTTTGGAAACACAATAGTTTGCTTCGTTCACATTCGATTCTATTAATAAAAAATGAACCTGCAAAAAAAAAAAAAAAAAACAACCCTTGCTAACATTTATGAGAAAGCAGATCTTTTTATTATTGCGTGCCATGTCAAATCCTCTCTTTTTGTAACAAATGGATTTTTGTTGAACAAGCTGTTTGGTATATCCATACTATTAGACAACATTAGTTAGTATGATATTACAGCAAAATAATGTGTTTATATTCCTGAGTGTGCAAAAGTTTAATATGACTTTAATATGAGTGCTAGCCTTAATTATGATACTGAACATCAAGTTAAACCCCTGCCTTGCAGAGGTGGATTAACTTCTTCTCCAGTACTCAAGGTTCTTTCTTGTCTCAGATCAACTTCTGTTGGAAAATAGAAACTTTTGAACTGGTGTGTGTGGAGGGGATAATAATCTGACAAAGTTTTAACTTAATTTCTTTAGAAAGATTTGTAGGCTATTTAATCATAAAATTATAAGCAGGGTCATAAAGATCACACCAACCTGAATGCATCATCAGCTACAGACCTGTCCCAGCTGCAAACTATTAAAAACACAAGAAAAGCCATACTGGGTCAGATAAAAGCTTACTTGGTCCAGCATCCTGCCCCCAAAGTAGCCCATCAGATTCCTGTGGGACACTGCAGCAGACTGAAGCTCAATAGGTCACAGTATTATCAGGAGACTGCAATGACCTGGGTGGACTGTATCAGAAAAGGCGGTCTCTCTCCGATAATGTGGGAGATAGTTACTTAAGGGTTTATAAACTCAAACCATACACTCAGTTTTTCCCCCAAGGTACAGATTACACCAAGAGAGCCTATATCATGGGTGAGGAACCTGATTTGGCCAGCAAGCTTATCCTTACCTTCCATATCCAAATCTGGCAGGTGGGTGGGGCCTTCCCCTGCCAGTCACTTGACATCCTAATGACATCAGGTGATGATTGTCAGTACTTCAGAGCACTTCAGAGCTTGCAATAAGTGCTGCACAAGGCGTTGAAATAGGGTTGCCATACTTCCGGATTTCTAAGGGGGGATTTCTGAAAGGCGGTGCTTTGTCCTTGTCCTGGATCTCAGGCAAGTCAGTGTTGCTGGGGTCTTTCTAAAAATAAAGCTCAACAACTTTTGGATTGTTCTGGTTTTTACTTTTTGAAAAATGGTCAGTCACGATCAATGACAGGGATGAGTTGTGAAATCAAGTTCCCCACAGGATACTGAGATGATCCAGTCACTTTTGCCCCACACCTGACATCACATGCAACATAAGGTGTGGGTCAGGTGAGTATGGGGGAATGACGTCTCAGGCCAAATTGAGGACCTGTGGCACCAGGCCAGCTTTGGCCCATGCTTCAGAGGTTCCATCCTGGTCTCCTATGCAAGGAGGGATGACCCCATTCCCTCTACCATGAATTCATGTATGCACTAAAATACCATTCGTACAGCGTATGAGAGAAGGGGAGCACCCAGGTATTAAAAGGATTAAAGTGTTATTGGGAAAGAAGGTAAGTTCAGCCACACCCTCCCTTGGTCTGTTCTGCTCTACATAGATGTTTTGCATCCTTTAAAAACTTGAGGGTCAGGATCAGCTTCAGGACTCCTAAAAATAAGACACAGTCAAACCCCACATTACTAAAAGAAACCACTGGGAGAGTCATTGCAATATAAGGACCGTATCCTTGTTTGGGTTGTTTCAATGGTTAATTACTCCTGTTGTTAAGAAGTTGTAGTTTATGCCTCGACTCTAGCTTTATTGCCAACTCCCAGGGCTCCTTTCAACCTGGCCCTCCTACATTAGAAGCCAGCATTAAAAGAAAAGGCAATGCTTTATTGAGCTGTAATAGCTACTTTCCTGGTCATAAAATGAAACCAGCCAAGCCAATGTTCCATTTGAGGAGATTTCACCCCTCCCATATCCAAGAATCTCCTGAGGAGTCTGCTGATTCTCCAGAGAGGAGGAGGCGTGTTCTGCTCTCTACTTATTCTGCTCCAGCACCAGAGTCAGTCAGTCAGTCAGTGTCGGAGAGAGAGACTGAGTGTTAGAGATCGTGTGTAGAGATAAGGTTGCTGCTAAAAGCAGCTGCAGACACTCAGTGCAGTGTAGCATTCATTTATGCTTAGACCTATTTAGCTCTGTATATAGTTTGTACAGTTGTAGCTAGAATAAAGAAGCTATTCTATAGAGTTGCTCTCCGAGTTGTTTATATACTCTGCTAGAGTCTGCTGTACTCTGCTGTGCGGCGACTGTCTTCTTGTGGAAGTGAATCCGGTGCTCACATCTCTAAGCTGTGAGTCCACAGCACTTTGACCTGTTCCTGTGCAGAAGGTGGTCTCTGGAAGTGCTATCCAGCTCGCCTAGCCCAGTCGGGGCTGAAGTGGATGAGTCCAGTTGGTGGCACTGGCTCAAGGGCGATGCTGACACCATCATTACGCTGAACATGAAACATAGTGGAGAAACGCTTCCCATCATTTGTATTTTACAGATCAACTCTGTGTAAAAAAACAAACCAAACCAAAAAAATAGTGCTGCGGTGACTTTTCAGTGTTCTTAGTTTTAAAAATTGCCCCTTCAAAGGAAGTTTGTTATTATTACTTGGTCAAAAGCATTACTGACTTTCCCCCCTGTTTTCTCACAAAAATACCCTGTTAGTTTCAATAATGTTTGATTTATATTTTGGAGTTTTGAAAGCTGGGCTGCTACTGTTGCTTATGATGATGATTCCATGGCTTCCATAAATAAAGATGATACACAGTTCCATACAGCCAGTAGGCTAGCACATTCAGAAATGGAGGAATTATATGTGAGAAGCACACCACACATTTAAAGCATTGTGCTACCACTTTAAACAGTCATGGCTTCCCCCCAAAATTCTGGGAGTTGTAGTTTTTGAAGGTTGCTGAGAATTCTTAGGAGACCCCCTATTCCCCTTCCCAAAGCACCAGTTCTCTGTGAAGAAGGACTGGTTGTTGAACCAGTCTAGGGACTGTAGCAAAAGTAGATTGCCACCAAACAGTAGCACAGTGGTTCCACACCCTCTCCTGCCCTTCAGATCTTCTCTGCTGAAAATCACTCCCACCCTGCCGTTCTGTTATGGCTGTTTGCTGAGCTATGTGGGTTCATGACCTGGAGATCCCATGTCTCTTAGAAACAGGGGGGGAAGTACATTAGTTAACACAGACAAACGACTTCTATCTTTTTGAAGATTAAGCACCTGGGAATGTGTCAATCATGGCACTTACCTTTTCTGGCTGTTTGATCCACAGTTATCTAAAATGCCACACTCCTCTAAGTTCAATTGAGGAAGCATATAGATCTGCACAGTCTGAATGGGACAAGTTGATGCTCTCAAATTCTGTGGGAGAAGATAGGGATTTGTGGAACTGGGGAGTGAAGTGAATCTGCATTTGATTGTGCTGAAGATTACCATGGCATCTGAAATCAATTTAAAAAAAAGATTTTTGAGATTGTGATGGGTTACTTGAAATCTAAAACAGATACAGTGGTGCCTCGGGTTACAAACACCTTGGATTACAAACACTTCAGGTTACAAACTCTGCTAACCCAGAAATAGTACCTCAGGTTAAGAACTTTACCTCAGGATGAGAACTGAAATCGCCCGCTGGTGGTGCAGCAGGCCCCATTAGCTAAAGTGGTACCTCAGGTTAAGAACGGTTTCAGGTTAAGAATGGATGTCCTGGAATGAACTAAGTACGTAACCAGAGGTACCACTCTACACTTGAAGAATATATTTGTTCATTTTATTCTAAATGTCCTGGGTCTTTTTGCAGCATAGATGCTGAAAGTTGATTGGTAGGCAACCGCCAATCTCGGGAGGCAATGGAGGAGTGTGTCAATGGGGGTGAAGTCAAATTGTTGGAAGGTTATAGCGCCTGCTGTGGTTGTAGAGGGGATGGCACTGTGGTCCAGTTGTGAACAACTCTGGGGTTGCAGAGCTCATCTCGCTTTACTGGCTGAGGGAGCCGGCGTTTGTCCGCAGACAGTTTTTCCGGGTCATGTGGCCAGCATGACTAAGCCGCTTCTGGCGAACCAGAGCAGGGCACGGAAACGCTGTTTACCTTCCCGCCGGAGCGGTACCTATTTATCTACTTGCACTTTGACGTGCTTTCAAACTGCTATGTTGGCAGGAGCAGGGACCGAGCAATGGGAGGTTACCCCACTGACCTTCTGATTGGGAAGCCCAAGAGGCTCAGTGCTTTAGACCACAGTGCCA
This sequence comes from Podarcis pityusensis, assembly GCF_964106645.2. Taxonomy (NCBI): domain Eukaryota; kingdom Metazoa; phylum Chordata; class Lepidosauria; order Squamata; family Lacertidae; genus Podarcis; species Podarcis pityusensis. The sequence goes on along the minus strand of NC_138038.1, from coordinate 7,413,828 downwards.
CCTGCATCCCATATGATTTAAAAGGGGTTAATTTCATATAGGAGTGGCAATTCATTTTGTTTATATTTTGATGGGAACACGGATGTGTAGGCCGGTGGTCGTGTTTCGACAACAGAGTCCTCATATATTTGAATATTTCCATCTGCTTGATTGTTTCACTGTTGATAGAGCATTTTCATTAATGTGGTCTTTTACTAATTTTTGAAAGTGCTTCTCTTTTGCTAACAGATTCATGCTTATGCTACGGCTGTCAACCACTTAAAGAATTTTAATGAGAAATAAAGCTGCCTGACAGCAAACCCTCAATACAGGTGTCATTCTGAGATCCTCAAGGACAGTTATGTCACTTACAATTTAATAAACAAATGTTACCAGTCATAATTGGAAGGAAGCCTCATCCTTAGTATATGCTTCTCCCCACGTCCCCGTTACATTAATACCCCAGAACAGGCATAAATCTTTTAAAAAAATATTAATCCAGTGGACCCTTAATTTGCAGCCCCTCTAATTTAATTTTGTTTTCACCCATTAAGCAACAAAAGATTTACAGGGCAAGTCTATACATGTGCGCTCAAATGCAAGTCCCACAAAATTCAGTGGGGCTGACTCTCATTTGTTAAGTGGGTAACCGGTATGCAGTCTGAAATCTTACTTCAAAACGAAAAATGATATGATAGCAGGATAAAAGCACAGTGCTAAAATACCAAACCATCACAGCACAAAAAGGTAACACAAATACTAAACAATTTACAGAAATGCTTTTGTTGTTGTTTAGTCGTTTAGTCATGTCCGCCTTTTTGTGACCCCATGGACCAGAGCACGCCAGGCACTCCTGTCTTCCCCTGCCTCCCGCAGTTGGGTCAAACTCATGCTGGTAGCTTCGAGAACACTGTCCAACCATCTCGTCCTCTGTCATCCCCTTCTCCTTGTGCCCTCCATCTTTCCCAACATCAGGGTCTTTTCCTGGGAGTCTTCTCTTCTCATGAGGTGGCCAAAGTATTGGAGTCTCAGCTTCACAATCTGTCCTTCCAGTGAGCACTCAGGGCTGATTTCCCTCCAAATGGATAGGTTTGATCTTCTTGCAGTCCATGGGACTCTCAAGAGTCTCCTCCAGCACCATGATTCAAAAGCATCAATTCTTTGGCAGTCAGCCATGATTCAAAAGCATTAATTCTTTGGCAATCAATTCTTTGGCAATCAGCCTTCTTTATGGTCCAGCTCTCACTACTGGGAAAACCATACATCACTACTGGGAAAACCATACCTTGACTTATACGGACCTTTGTCGGCAAGGTGATGTCTCTGCTTTTTAAGATGCTGTCTAGGTTTGTCATCGCTTTTCTCCCAAGAAGGCCCCCACATTTGGAGCCTCATGGTTATTTCCTTGTGTGACAACAAAACTATGGGCTCATCCAGACTGCCTTGTATGCCAGATTTATAGGCACAGGCCTGTGCTTTAAAGTTCTGTGTCTGCCCCCCACCCCTTGGCACAAAGAGGGACCCCATCTAACTTCTCTAGAAAAGGAGTTCCAAAGTTTGGGAGCAGCCACCGAGAAGGCCCTGGTGACTAAGCCAGGAGGCAGTCACAGTCTTACTTACACCCCCACACATTTGTCAGGTATCCCTTTTCTCTTGATGTGCATAAGACTCCAAATGAAGATGGCTGGAACATGCTTAGAGCTCCAAAACCCGTGTTCCAGCCTTGATATGAGATGGAATCCACCTTGCTTATATATTCTCCTGCTAATTAAACTCCAACCATTTGCATCAACAGCAGTCTATCTAGTTCATGGGTCAGCAAACCTTTTCAGCACGTTCCACTGTCCCTCAGACCTTGTGGGGGGCTGGACTATATTTTGAAAAAAGTAAATGATTGAATTTCTATGCCCCACAAATAACCCAAAGATGCATTTTAAATAAAAGGACACATTCTACTCATGTAAAAACACGCTGATTCCGAGACCATCCATGGGCCAGATTTAGAAGGCGATTGGGCCGAACCCGGCCCCTGGGCCTTAGTTTGCCTACCCATGATCTAGTTTGTCACTGCTATGGTCTACAAACCCCTGGAGTAAGAGACAAGAAACCTGGGGTTCATCCACAGACTATGATGAAGAATTCTTCTTCATAAAGAGGGGGGAAGGTTGTTGGGTTTTTTTTTTGCAAAACTCAAGGTGTCAAAGCACCTATATGGACCTACAGAGGGAGCAGGCTGTACCTAACAAATGAGCAGTGCTTCCTGGGACTGCTGTTATTGTAAAACAGGTTTCACAAAGGAAATCCTATATAGTATAATTGATGATGATGATGATGATCACTATTATTATATAATTAATAATAAGCGCATCAGTCAGGTGGATGAAATTCTTGGCTGCAGATATTTCTGGTCATCCCTGTCTTTCATCGCACGAGCATCTCATCTTTTCCTCCTTTTATTTGAAAATTACAGCATGCAGTGGGCAATCAGCAATAGGGGTTATTTCACTGCAATTCCCATTAGGGGTTCTTCTTGCTTGTATGCTGCAACTTTTACTTCTCTCTCTCACTCTCTCTCTCTCTCTCTCTCTCTCTCTCTCCTGATTCCAAGGATAATTACACAGGAAGAAAAGAAAAGCACCACAGTGCAAGATGTTCAGATACAATTTCCCTGGGGCTATGGCCAATAAGATTTTAATCTTGAAGAAACTCTGGACCCCCCAAGGCTCCTCTAATTTTGAATTCTTAAATGGAAACTTGAATAAGGATGTGTGTAAACATCTTCTAATTTGAAAGGGTTATAGCAGAGTAATCTTAGAAAAAGAAAGTAACAATATGTTCGTCTTTCCATCATTATCAAGTAATGCGGATCAGATTGCCTGAAAGGAAGATAGGAAATTCCCAAGCTATGTTTAATAGCCCTTTGAACAAGGGATTCATGTTGAAATGGCTGAGTGGAAGACTTGGGCCAGAAAAATAGCTCACACACAAGCACCTTGTGTGGTGTAGTGGTTAAGAGTGGTAGACTCGTAATCTGGTGAACCGGGTTCACTTCCTCGCTCCTCCACATGCAGCTGCTGGGTGACCTTGGGCTAGTCACACTTCTCTGAAGTCTCTCAGTCCCACTCACCTCACAGAGTGTTTGTTGTGGGGGAGGAAGGGAAAGGAGAATGTTAGCCGCTTTGAGACTCCTTCGGGTAGTGATAAAGCGGGATATCAAATCCAAACTCTTCTTCTTCTTCTTCACCCGCAAATTCAGTCTTCATAAGACCATAAGCCCTCCTGGATCCCTCTAGCACAGCATCCTCTCATTTGCTATCACCAGCCATAGAGTCATAGAATTGTAAACTTGGAAGAGGTCTGCCTAAAGGTTGTCTAGTGACTAGTCCAACTCCCTACAATGCAGGAATCTCAACTAAAGCATCCCTGACAAATCGTCATCCAACCTCTGCTTAGAAACCTCCAAGGAAGGAGAGTCCACAGCCTCTCGAGGGAGTCCATTCCACTGTCAAACTTCTCTTGCTGTCAGAAGCTCTTCCTGGTATTTAGTTGGAATCTCTTTTCTTGAAGTCATCAACTCGAGTCATACCCTCCAGAGCAGGCAAAAAAATAAGCTTGCTTCATTCTCCATGTGACAGCCTTTTAGGTATTTGAAGATGGCTATCATCTTCTCAATCTAAATGTTTCTGGGAAGCCCACAAGTGAACCCAGTTTTGCCCTCAGCAGTTGATATTCAAAGGTATACAGCCTCAGAACATGAAGCTCTGAATATGGAAGGTTCATCCTGTTTCACCACCTGAAGTGAAATGGGAAAGTACTGGTACTGGGAAGGTTCCCGCTTCTTACTGCCAAAGCCTCCTTTGGTCCTGTGTTAGGGCAAGATCTCACAAGGTTTCATGATATTTCAGTGAGATCTCACCAGAAGCCGCCAGTGCTTCTTTGCTGGCAGTGGAGGTGCCCATGGGGACCCCACCTCTTGGAGTTCCAGCACCCTAAATGACTGCCTCAGCCCACCTCCAATCCCTCTTTAAAGTATCATTATGGTATTTGCCTTGTCTTTGGCGGTTGGAGGATGGATGGTGGCTAACAGATTGAGGTTGAATCCTGAAAAGACAGAAGCACTGTTTTTGGGGGACAGGAGACGGGCAGGTGTGGAGGAATCCCTGGTCCTGAATGGGGCCACTGTGCTCCTGAAGGACCAGGTGCGCAGCCTGGGAGTCATTTTGGACTCACAGCTGTCCATGGAGGCACAGGTCAATTCTGTGTCCAGGGCAGCTGTCTACCAGCTCCATCTGGTACGCAGGCTGAGACCCTACCTGCCCGCGGACTGTCTGGCCAGAGTGGTGCATACTCTAGTTATCTCTCACTTGGACTACTGCAATGCGCTCTATGTGGGCTACCTTTGAAGGTGACCTGGAAACTAGAACTAATCCAGAATGCAGCAGCTAGACTGGTGACTGGGAGTGGCCGCTGAGGCCACATAACACCAGTCTTGAAAGACCTACCGGTACATTGGCTCCCAGTACGTTTCCAAGCACAATTCAAAGTGTTGGTGCTGACCTTTAAAGCCCTAAATGGCCTCGGCCCAGTATACCTGAAGGAGCGTCTCCACCTCCGTCGTTCTACCCAGACACTGAGGTCCAGCGCCGAGGGCCTTCTGGTGGTTCCCTCACTGTGAGAAGTGATGTTACAGGGAACCAGGCACAGGGCCTTCTTGATAGTGGCACCCGCCCTGTAGAACACCCTCCCACCAGATGTCAAAGGGAAAAAAACAACTGCCAGACTTTTAGGAGACATCTGAAGGCAGCCCTGTTTAGGGAACCTTTTAATATCTGAAGGACTATTGTATTTTAATATTTTGTTGGAAACAGCCCAGAGTGGCTGGGAAAACCTAGCCAGATGGGCGGGGTATGTATGTATGTATGTATGTATGTATGTATAAATAAATAATTTGACATCCAGATAGCAACCAAACCTGGTGAGAACAGGGCTGCATGACTTTAGAATGTGCTTTAAGATTCTAAGGGAAAGAACCTTTGAAAACATGACAAAGTGCCGACATTCACCACAAGGGTTGCCCAGTCAAGATACATTACAGAACAAGATGAAAGAAAGGGGGGGGGGGAGACTATTACTGGCTTCCTTTGCCCATGATCACATCAGGGTGATGGACATTGGAGTCCCAACCTGGAACCTTCGGCCGAATGGTGGGTAAGAAAATCTACTGACAACATCTGGAGGACCACCCATGTTTGCCAGCTATATTTTATAGCAACCCTCACCCCATGACCGTCATTAACAGGTACATTTCACAGGCAGGTTTCCCATTACTATTTCCTCAGAAGCCACCTACCATTTTTTCCTTGCATATCAAGATCTGGCAATGCCTTTTGCAATGAGACAGAAGACAAATGCCTTATAGTTTTGGGTGGTGTGTAAGCATTAACACTCTCTGCTGGAAGGGCTGCCCTCCTTGCTCCTTCTCTTCATGAATTTAAATCTTTTGGAGCCAGCAGTGAGGCGATCTGCATGGTGACATCAGAGTGCCAGGTCCCAGGAATACCCATAGCGCCTTACTAGAAATAATTCAGGGACAGAGTAAAAAAACCAAAACCTTATTGTATGTGGTTTCTGGTTTAATGACCGCTGTTGCCCTTTTGGTTATTGCCATCTTACTGTTTGTGCTACTTTTAATTTTTATCGACCGCACCTCGCCTTGAGTGCTTTTAGTAGGAATGTGAATAATACATTTGAAAAATAAATAATGATTGCTATAACAAGATTAGGATGAAATTGGACAACAGGAGCAAATAGTTTGTCTCCAAGTGGCCAGACTGGGTGGGACTGGACACCAAGGAAAAAGCCTTGGTTGTGGAGCATTGTCTATAAGACGAGATGTAGTGAAATTAAGGAGACCCAAGGAATTTAACCCTTGTAAATTATTATATAAAATGACCTGATTTCCACCGCTCAGACTAATGTGTGGATCAGAACTTTGCTACCACGTGATTTCACACTTTACAGAATGTTGCATAAATGTCTTCTTGTCAGTTTAATTGTATCAATATATACATTTATTTGGAGGGAACATACATATTTAAATACATATTTTGAAAACCAATGCACATTCAAATATGTATTTTAAGAGAGAGTATGCATTTAAATACATATTTTGACAGGATTTTCAGCAGTGGGGATAGCAATGTAGGAACAGAATAAATTCTGAGCAAAAACATGTGAAAACAGCACAGACCAGAAATAGATTAAACCACCTCAAAGTGAGTGACTTGTAAGCAGCCTGATTCATAGGCAGTGTTTATATCATGATTTTGTGGGAGCATAATAAAACACAGAATGTGGTAGACAGCATGGAATCCACCTTCCTGAAAACCCCATTTTATTGTTTGAAAGGGCATATTTCTAGTTCCTACGGCTATAAATATGTGGCTTGAAAGTGTGCAGTCAATGTTTGCTCAAAATGGTGATGCTTCAGTATCCTTCCTCATCCCACCACTAGGAACCTGATGCTTCTGGGAGTCCAGCCTCATATATGGTAACTCTAGCATGTTTGAATTTGCATGAGGGGGCTAAACCATAGAGTAAGCTGTCATGCCAGGCTTAACCTTTGTCATCACTTCCCATCTTGAGATGAAATCAGCCACCAAGCCTTTTTTATCCCTGCCTCCATGTGGACTTCAGTATGTAATGAGCTCTGAACTGGCACCACATGGCTTTAACCAGCCTTTTTCATTTGTTTGTTTGTTTGTTTCAGAACAGAACAGAGTCTGAAACTAGCATTTTTCTTTATCAATAGTTTAGAAACATTTACCCTTTGTAACTAAGCAACAATTTAATGGCCTGTGCATCTTTTTCTGACAGCTGAGTGGAAAAGCATATGAATTTGACCTTTGAAGAGCTTTGTAAGTAAACTATTTGATGATGTACCCAACAGGTGGTCTATCTCTACGCTAGGAAACTGGGGTACCTTGGAAATAACTTTTAAAAGGGGACATTTTGGCAGGGGCATTCCGAGGAGGGGTGCAGTTCACCCCGGGCGCCATTCCAAAGGGGGGGGTGACAAGATGCCAACCCCTGATCAGCGGCACCCCTAGGGCGTGAGCTGCTCGCCGCGTGCCCCCCCAGGATGCACGCCATGCTCCTGGGGAGCACACCATGCCCCCTGGGACGAGCACCGCTCTGGGTACCAGAGCAGGTTGGTTCACCTCTACATTTTGGGACTTACTGGAAGGGCACATTTTAAAGGTTTTGCAGCCTATATTCCCACGCTTATCTCTGCTGCATGCTTTCTGTTGTCAAATCTCTGTTGGGGTTCTCTCACCATAGAGTACTTGCCCTAAACTTGGTTCATGGATTCCTGGATTCCATCAATCCGTAAGTTTTGCAAAAGTCAAAAGCAGGAGGAGCAGCATGTACAGTGGTACCTCGGGTTACAGACACTTCAGGTTACAGACTCTGCTAACCCAGAAATAGTACCTCGGGTTAAGAACTTTGCTTCAGGATGAGAACAGAAATCGTGCTCTGGCGGTGCAGCAGCAGTGGGAAGCCCCATTAGCTAAAGTGGTGCTTCAGGTTAAGAACAGTTTCAGGTTAAGAACAGACCTCCGGAACGAATTACGTACGTAACCAGAGGTACCACTGTATAGTGGTGCTGGGGCAGGGTAGTGACCACATGATTCCCCTGATAGGAGCAGTCTTGCACTCTCAGCGCTGCATCCACATAGTCAAGACCTCACTCCCAGCCATCCCCATCCAGCAACATTTATGCCAGTGTTAGGAAGGCAGTTCCATTCCACCAAGTGCTGCTGCTGGCAAATTGGTCAAGGTAACAATAACAATTTCAGCCATGCTATTTTGGCAGGGCTTGGCAATTATTTCAGGCATTTGTTGAACACTCACATGAATGTTACATTCAGGTAGGATTTGAGTGGCTAAAAATATCCAAAATTGGTGCCAAGCCTTGCCACAAATATAGCAGGGGTATCTAGTATGGCCTTTGTGGTGGACTACAATTCCCATCATCATAGCTGTCCCTTATTTGGCGGGACAGTCCCTTATACCAAAGCTGTGTTCCACTGCTGTCCCTTATTCATGCTGTCCCTTAAATTTCCCGAGTTTCAAAGGAAGCAGCTCCTCTCCCTCCCTCCCTGCCGGCCAGGGAGGAGGGAGGCTCCAACTGTGTTGCTTGGCTGCGTTGCTCACCGAATAAGGAGTCTAAGAAAGACTGGGGGGTGGAGCTTGCATGCCTTGTGCCGATCAAATCAGCCGCGTTGCCTGGGGCCCTTGCTCAGCGCTTCCCAGCGGAGAGGTGACGGTGGTTTTCCTTGCTGCATCCCCTTTGCCGGGTTGCTGCGCTGTGGGAACCACCACTTGAGGCTTCGTTTGGCTTATGGTTGACTAAAATCCCTTATTTTGGCTGCTGATCCCTTATTTTCGAGGCTGCTGGTCCCTTATTTTCAAATCTGTAAGTTGACAGCTATGCCCATCATCCCTGACCATTGATCATGACCCTCGAGGCTGATGGAGACTGGAGTCCTGCTCTGGGGTCTTCTGCTGAAGGGCAGGTAATAAAATCTAATAACATCATGGGCCACCCATGTTTGCCACTCATCATATATAGCAAACTGTTACTTTGTGTCTGTCATTAATAAGTACATTTTGCAGGCAGGTTATTTCCCACTACTATTTCCTAAGAAGCCATTCACCATTTCCCCCTTCCTTATCAGGATCCAGCAATGTCTTTTGCAATGGGGCAGAAGACGAATGTCTTGCAAACATCCTGCAGGTACTTAAAAGATAAAATGCATATCTGCACTATTACTTGGGAATATAGATTTCCAACCACCTATAAAACCTGCATTCTAATGCCAAAGTCAATACCGACTGTTGGGTGAGCTGTATTATGGCACTGATTCTGATCAGAGCCAGAAAACAAATGAAGTATAAATCATAGCACGGAGCATACAAATTGGCAAATTCCAGCCTCAAACAACAAGACAAACAAACCACAACTATGTTGTGCACGTGCAAATCAACAGCTTCTCCATCACCACAGAAACCCAAGGTTTCTGCATTCTTTGAAATCTGTCTATTGGCTGCAAGAGCTTTCCCTTTATTCAAATGAGCCTCCCGCCCTCCAGGCCCACTAGCTGAGCTGCTGTGATGTCATGGAATATGCATTTTATTGTTAAAGAGTAGATCTGAGAAGAATGTTCGAAGGCAATTCCTCTCCCATCAGTTGACAATTACTGTTATTATTATTATTATTATTATTATTATTATTATTATTATTTTAATAATATTTATTACTTTTCCAACAATTCAAACACACACAAAAAGTAAAAAGAAAAAAGAACAACACAACACAATACAAACACACTAAACTAACAGAACAAAAACAATTTTTTTAAAAAATCAAACAATTTCCGTATCTTATCTTTCATTCACTTATTTCAGTGACCTCCTCACACCTCCCTTTTTGTGTTCCACTTCTGTTAATTGTTTCAGCAATTCCTTTCCATCTTCCTCTGCTTTCTATCTTTTAATTATCTTAACAGATTCTAACCTTATTTTTCCCTTTCATACTCTATTAATCTATTTATACTTAATTCCTTATAACATTTCTACTAAAGCCATAAAACTTCATTCCAACATTTTTCTAACATTCATTAATTTTACAGTATTTCTGTAAGTAGTCTTTAAACTTTTTCCAATCTTCTTCCACCGACTCTTCTCCCTGGTCTCGGATTCTGCCAGTCATCTCCGCCAGTTCCATATAGTCCATCAACTTCATCTGCCATTCTTCCCGGGTGGGTAAATCTTGTGTCTTCCAGTACTTCGCGATAAGTATTCTTGCTGCTGTTGTTGCATACTATTGTTATTATTATTTTTGTTACTATGTTATTCATTTTTGTGTTTTTTAATATTGTGAACCCCAGACGAAGGGTGGCATAGAAAATAAATAAACAAATAAAATATTGAAATTATCCAAGTCATTTGATTCTCTCCCCCCCCCCCTTTAAATGGTGCCTGTTGCCTCGGTGACATAACTTTCTCTATGCATGATCCGAACCATCACTTTTTCTAGGGTACAGTTATCACATCCGTTTCTATACAAATGGCACCATGTGTGAAGGCTGGGGCGTGGCCAGCAGGAGCCACCCTGATCTCCCTCTCTGTGCAGTTGGATTTTTACACAGAATGGTCATTTGCACAGGTAATCTCTCTCAGTTACCTCACGTAACTGCTGGCGACCCCTCATTCTTCCTGAAAGCACTAGAGAGTTGGGGTCCAGAGTTTTATTCATCATTTTTAATGGATGAAAATCTGAGCCCGGTTTTCATCGGGTTTTACCTCAAGATACTGGGGACTAGGGACGCGGGTGGCGCTGTGGGTTAAACCACAGATCCTAGGACTTGCCGATCAGAAGGTTGGCGGTTTGAATCCCCACGACGGGGTGAGCTCCCGTTGTTCGGTCCCTGCTCCTGCCAACCTAGCAGTTCGAAAGCATGAAGTGCAAGTAGATAAATAGGTACCGCTTTGGCGGGAAGGTAAACGGCGTTTCCGTGCACTGCTCTGATTCTCCAGAAGCGGCTTAGTCATGCTGGCCACATGACTCGGAAGCTGTACGCCGGCTCCCTCGGCCAATAAAGCGAGATGAGCGCCGCAACCCCAGAGCTGGTCACGACTGGACCTAATGGTCAGGGGTCCTTACTGGGGACTGAACTTGGTAACTTCTGAATGCAAGATAGATGCTCTACTCCTGAGAGGTGAAAGCAAAATTTTAGGACCCGAAAAAACCCTTCCGCTTCTATGTCCTTCCTCCAGAACACCCCCGGCTACAGGTAAACATACTTCTCATTTCCCTTCCTGTTACTTCCACTGTAGTTACTAATTCACTTACGTTTGTCTTCATTAATTGAGGAGTTTCTTCTCTTAACACCACCAATCATTTTCTCACACAGCTTGTCGTCCAGTATGTTCAAAATGAATAATGTTCCACTGGCCTTCTCCTCATTTCTGCTACCCTCACTGCAACTTATCATCTTATAATGAGACTTGAGGTGTTTGGCAACAGTGGCTGGAATTGGTTTGTAGCAATGCATTGAAACGGAAGGGTTTTTTCGGGTCCTGAAATTTTGCTTTCACCTCTTAAAAATAACAGGCAGCATATTATGAAGGAGAAAGTAGATTTTAATGCCCATAAGCATGTATTACCGTATTTTTCGCTCTATAACACGCACCCGACCATAACACGCACATAGTTTTTAGAGGAGGAAAATCCGTAGGCATGCCACCTGTAGGCATTCCCTCCATAACACGCACAGACATTTCCCCTTACTTTTTAGGAGGAAAAAAGTGAGTGTTATGGTGCAAAAAATACGGTATTTTGACCTATTCTAATCTGGGTTCAAGCACAGTCTGGGGGCAGAATTGGACTTGGCAAGAGAGGGGAAGGAAAGTACAACTCTGTTGATTCCCATTTTCTTCTTCTTCTTTGGTGATCCCTCATAGCCAAGTAAGATTGTCTTCCATAAACACGGTTTTAACAGTGAGTCCATAAGTGACCTGTGGAGGCCAATTCTGGATCCACACGTCCTTCCACAGTGGGGACATTGCTTTCCAGGAGGGAGTTGATCATGGTGAGGGTTTGCCAAGCATGCCTTCCTCTTAGCACGTTTCTCCCTTTCGTCTTGAGTTCGAGCATCTTCAAAGCACTGCCTGCCTATTAGCTACTGAGTCACCTGTCTGCTCACCTGGGTGGTGTTGTGACCAGGCAGTTGGGTCTCAAAAGTTCACCGGCCAAAGGGGCAGAGGTACAACGCCTCTCCCCTGTCACGCCAGCCGCAACATCATTGCTGGGGTTCTGCCCTCTGTGGGACAGCCCCAGCCAATCAGCTGACAGGGTGGGTGTGGCCACAGATGATTTAACTGTGGCACAGTCAGCTGGCATCCTCTCTCTCACCCCATTGCCCTATTGGTGATTTACCCTTAAGTGGACTCCCTGCAGATGGGCAGGAGTCAGGATATAGCTTGGCTTCGCCCCAGTGCCTAAGCCAAACCACTCATATCTGTAACCAATAAAGCTGTGGCCTATTTGAACCCATAAACCAAAATACTTTGTGTCAGTGTGTTTTATTGTTCTCCTGGGAACTTTGTGGCTCAGGTCCCTTGGCACACAATATGACTTAGTTCACCCAAGGAAACTAAGGTGTGGGGGTCAAAGTGTTCCCAAGGGGTACTGCTGCTAGGGGCATAGGTAAAGGTAAAGGTAAAGGGACCCCTGACCATTAGGTCCAGTCGTGGATGACTCTGGGGTTGCGGTGCTCATCTCACTTTATTGGCCGAGGGAGCCGGCGTACAGCTTTTGGGTCATGTGGCCAGCATGACTAAGCCGCTTCTGGCAAACCAGAGCAGCGCACGGAAACGCCGTTTACCTTCCCGCAGGAGCGGTACCTATTCATCTACTTGTACTTTGACGTGCTTTCGAACTGCTAGGTTGGCAGGAGCAGTGACCGAGCAATGGGAGCTCACCCCGTTGCGGGGATTCGAACCGCCAACCTTCTGTTCAGCAAGTCCTAGGCTCTGTGGTTTAACCCACAGCGCCACCCGCGTAGTTAGTCACATGCAAAACCAGTATATCAAGAAAAAGTGTTTTTTCATCTCAGACAAGAGATAAGGTACAGATTTCTACAGCCTAGGCCTCAGCTCCATCTCCTTGCAGAGTTCTTTGTAACTGATTTCAATGAGTAAGGAGTCCTTGTCTGTGGCAGTGTTCCATGTGGCTGCCCTAACAGCCAAATGCCACCTAGCCTGCAGAGTGAGGTAAAAGGGAAAGGACCCCTGGACGGTTAAGTCCAGTCAAAGGCGACCATGGGGTTGCGGCGCTCATCTCGCTTTCAGGCCGAGGGAGCCGGCGTTTGTCCACAGATAGCTTTCTGGGTCATGTGGCCAGCAGGACTAAACCACTTCTGGTGCAACGGAACACGGTGACTGAAACCAGAGTGCATGGAAATGCTGTTTACCTTCCCGCCGGAGCGGTACCTATTTATCTACTTGCACTGGCATGCTTTCAAACTGCTAGGTTGGCAGGAGCTGGGACAGAGCAATGGGAGCTCACCCTGTCACAGGGATTCAAACCACCGACCTTCAGATTGGCAAGCCTAAGAGGCTCAGTGGTTTAGACCACAGCGTCACCTGCGTCCTAGAGTGATGTAGACACACGACCTGTGGGCGAAGACTGCAGTGAATGGCTGACATGTGAAGGGTGCCATAGCTCCCAACTGCTACTCAAACAGTGCAGGGTTCAAAACACCTTTGCAAAGGCACATATTGCAAATTCTTGCAAAAGGATCAGGGTTTTTGCACAATGACCAGGCCTGGGGTATTTACCTTGCATTGTAAGGAGAATTCATGCTAAACAGTCCTTCAATTTTCCAAATGCTTCTTTTAAGCACTTTCTTGGTGCTTTATAACCCAGCTGACTTCCTTTTGGTTAATAAAGACCTCCAATAAGTGGTAGAAAAGACAGTATGGGTGGTGGGGGGAATGGGGCTTGTGTTTATCTTGCCACAAAAGTGCTTCATGTTTAAAGTTTTGTTCATTCACCTTGGGCAAATCTGACACTGACAAATGGTTCATATATCAGAAAATACCCTGAATGGGAGAGGTTAGGCTATCACACTTTGTATACACAGTGTCCTACAGAGGTGACTGTAATGATGGTAATATATCAAGAGGCGATGCTGCTGCAGAAAACCAGGCGGTTGCAAATTCCACGAACAAAGGTTATTTATTTCTGCAGTTTTGATAGGAACCGCTGGAAACATTTTTTTTCTTCCTAATGGGCCTAATGTGTCTCTGAAGGCTTTGCTTCTTGTCATATTTCTTATTCCGGCTAAAAATAAAAGTTAGTATTCATGTGGCTATAGAACGCGATAAATAGATTTATCGTGCAGTCAATAAACTACTTTGAAACACTTATTTCTTCCCTGAATAGACTAGCGCATGTGCTAAAACACTGCCACAGGTTATTCTGAAAGTGCTATGCTGACCTAATCCTCACTGTCGTGGTCACCCAGTATGTCTGGGTAGCACCAGGGTGCAGATCAAGGCTCACATATTTCAATACTCCTCTGTACCAAAAATACAGGGATGCGGGTGGCGCTGTGGTCTAAACCACCAAGCCAGGGCTTGAGTATCGGAAGTTCGGTAGTTCGAATCCCCACCACGGGGTGAGCTCCTGTTGCTCGGTCCCTGCTCCTGCCAACCTAGCAGTTCGAAAGCACGTCAAAGTGCAAGTAGATCAAGAGGTACAATGTGCACACCAGCTTTGGTTCCACAATGGACGAAAATTGGGATATAAATCTAAGGAAGGAAAAATCTGCTGCCCCTGTGGATTCTGCCGCCCGAGGCAGTTGCCTCACTTTGACTCATGGATGGGCCGGCCCTGGGAGCAGCACCCATGTCCCTCCTTTAACAGTGCACATTGCTGCATGGCATTCTTCAGCATCCACATTTGGGGCATAGCCCAGTATTCAAGCAGGAATGCGGCGCCATTTCCCCACTATGACAAAAACATTTTTTTTCAAAAACAAAAAGTTTTTAAAAGAAAACCCTCTCCTGCTTACAACTACAAATATAAGTCTCCTGCTTTGTTTCCCCTAATTTATATTTTCTCACCACCCACTAGTTTCTTCAAGCCTTTTCCACATCTGCACAAAAGTGCTCAAAAAATGTCTCTAGGAACTTTTCAGCACTACTCAACAAGGAATCTGCCCTGGCTTCTGTTTGCTTGTGCAAAAGTTCATCCATACAGTGGTACCTCAGGTTAATTCGTTCCGGAGGTCTGTTCTTAACCTGAAACTGTTCTTAACCTGAAGCACCACTTTAGCTAATGGGGCCTCCTGCTGCTGCCACGCCGCTGGAGCCCGATTTCTGTTCTTATCCTGAAGCAAAGTTCTTAACCTGAAGCACTATTTCTGGGTTAGCGGAGTGTGTAACCTGAAGCGTATGTAACCTGAAGCGTATGTAACCCGAGGTACCACTGTAGTTTGAAGGCGGGGGGGAGGAAGGAGATTTTTAAATTATTAGTTCTTCATCCCCTCCCCCCGCACATCACGTTGCAGAAAAACCACAGCCAAGTGACACCTTGTACTGAATTAGGCAAAAGCAAGAAAATGAAATTTTTTTGGAGGAGGGGGGTTGGAATTAGGACCCTCTTCTGATTTCTATGCTTGCACCTGGCAGCTAATTTCAGAAGGAATACATTCCCCTAACGCAATGCTGAATGGAGGAACAATAGGCTAGATTTGTTAAATAGGCTGAACTTGTAGGGTGTGATAGTATAATTGTCTGTTACATGCAACAAACCACAATCTACAGTCTCATTTCATCCCATTTTGTTCAAACATAGCTAGCTGTCTTTTCTGTCTTTTTTTCTTTTTTGCAAAGGAAACTACTAGGCAAAGTAATTATGTCTGATTTCTTGATCTGAGTTAAGCACACAGAGTATTAGCATCTATTATTTCAACAAGATGATAGTGGAAAGAAAAGGTGTTCATGATGCATACATATAATTTTTCTCTCCCTTCTCATGTTCAAGTCCTCTCGCGCTATTGATTTGTCTGTGTTAGCTATTAACTGCAATACTTTAGCCTTTGGTTTATCTATTTATTTCTGGGGGGAGGGGACTTAAGGTTCATTTGTACATGAATGTATATAAGAAATTTCTTACATTTGTCCAGACCCATGAATTACATTACATAAATGGGTTTGGGGAACAGTTTTCTGATCAAAGCTAAATTCCAATGTAACTTGGGTAGTAAAATGTTCCAAAACCAAACCACGTCCATTATGTCAGAAAGAGGGCATTTAACCCTGCTTCCCTGCATCAGTTTTTATGTGAAAAAGCCATGGGGTATTTTTTAAAATTTTACTTTCTTGGGCTCCATGATCACTGCAGATGGTGACAGCAGTCACGAAATTAAAAGACGCCTGCTCCTTGGGAGAAAGGCGATGGCAAACCTAGACAGCATCTTAAAAAGCAGAGACATCACCTTGCCAACAAAGGTCCATATAGTTAAAGCCATGGTTTTCCCAGTAGTGATGTATGGAAGTGAGAGCTGGACCATAAAGAAGGCTGATCGCAGAAGAATTGGTGCTGGAGGAGACTCTTGAGAGTCCCATGGACTGCAAGAAGATCAAATGCATCCATTCTTAAGGAAATTAGCCCTGAGTGCTCACTGGAAGGACAGATCGTGAAGCTGAGGCTCCAATACTTTGGCCACCTCATGAGAAGAGAAGACTCCCTGGAAAAGACCCTGATGTTGGGAAAGATTGAGGGCACAAGGAGAAGGGGACGACAGAGGACGAGATGGTTGGACAGTGTTCTCGAAGCTACCAGCATGAGTTTGACTAAACTGCAGGAGGCAGTGGAAGACAGAAGTGCCTGGCGTGCTCTGGTCCATGGGGTCACGAAGAGTCGGACATGACTAAACGACTAAACAACAACAACATTTTTTAAAAAAAATCCCACTTCATTATAATAGGTTTGAGACAAAAAGGAGCGCAGTTGCAAAAATCAGTAGATTTTTTAAAGGCTATATTTTGTCCCAGCCTCTCAATTTTTCAACAAAAACTATGTATTTGCACTTAAACTGGATCAAGATTTGTTTGGTTGGAATATTTTTGACCCCATCATAGGCTGAGATAAAAAGTGCCCTGTAAAATGTAAACTTTCTTTTTTTTCTGGGATATTTTTTGTCCCATGTGCTTTTGCATGTCGAGGTCCCCAAGCCACCCCAAATTAACTCACACTTCACACATTTTTGTTTAAGGTTTTTGGCATAATTTTGGCCACAACTATATTTAAATACACAAACGAGAGTAGTTGCTTAGGCATTGGTTACGACTATGTGTCCATGCCCCAGGGACAGAACTGACTTCCGGATTCCAGCGGAAGCCAGTCAGGGAAAACAATATTGGGGATCAATGAAGCTGGGCACCAGACCCTCACCTCTCCCCGCATGCTCCCAGGGGCTTGCGTGGCCCGAACCCGATGCCAGGGATTTGGACGAAAGCATGGCGAGCCCCTAGATTCCTTTAACGGAATTCCCTTGCAGCACCAGCATTGGAGGAGTAGACACTTACCCCTCCACCAACCAATTTTTTAACCAATGCCTAACTGCAAACCTTACAAGTTGTGACAATTTGCTATGCTGTAGGCAAAAACCAAATGGCACCAGCCAATCAGCCAAATGGACAAAATTCTTACGGGGCCCCTGACCCAAAAGCAGACGACCCCATGACAGGCATAGCAAGGTCAAGCGGAATAGCCCTCATTTCAGGGAGGGTGGGTGGGTGATCCGGTGCATGCAGCAAAAGAGAAAGTCCAAAGGTGGGTGACCTGTATTTAAAACCTTTGTGTCCCACCCCCAAATTGGCAACATGAAAATCTCCCCAGAAACTCAACTGCCCAATGACTGCCAGTGGCCATCCAAACAGATCTGCCCAGCAACAGACCCCACCGCAACACATGCTCTCTGTTAGGGAGAACACGCTTTTGTGTACAAGCAGCTACCATTTTGTGTGGCGGTTCTGTTCCTTGCCACCATGCGCGACAGCAGAGTGGGCATAAGCCAGAGGCTTGTTGAGGCTGCTCAGTCCATTGAAAATAATTGAAGTATCTGAAGTGATGGGAAAGGTTTGCCTGTGGTTTTTGGCTGTGGTAGTTTTTTCACAGAGGGTTTTAAAGAAAGAACTAGATAAATCAATGGTGGATAGTACATACTCAGACTGCTTGCAGCTGTGCCCCATTCACACCTAGTTCCAGGTAAGGCAGGTTTGTTGATTTTCCCAGGGTGTCCAAAGGATGGGGAAGGGGTCTCCCTCCACTCAAAGCTCCTCCAGCAGCTTGCTGGAATCATGCTGGGGTCAAATAACAGACAAAGGTTGATCGTTGCATTTATGCCCTGCTCCTAATCTTCCCGAGGGACATGGGTGGTGCTGTGGGTTAAACCACAGAGCCTAGGACTTGCCGATCAGAAGGTCGGCGGTTCGAATCCCGGCGACAGGGTGAGCTCCTGTTGCTCGGTCCCTGCTCCTGCCAACCTAGCAGTTCGAAAGCACGTCAAAGTGCAAGTAGATAAATAGGTACCACTCCAGCGGGAAGGTAAATGGTGTTTCCACGCGCTGCTCTGGTTCGCCAGAAGCGGCTTAGTCATGCTGGCCACATGACCCAGAAGCTGTACACTGGCTCCCTAGGCCAATAAAGCGAGATGAGTGCCGCAACCCCAGAGTCGGCCACGACTGGACCTAATGGTCAGGGGTCCCTTTATCTTTACCTAATCTTTCCAGAGAGGCATGCACTTGGTCACTGCAGGAAGCAGGGAACCTGGACCAGATGGTGCCTTGGTCTGATCCCTCAAAGTTTTTATTATCTTCCTGAGCATCAAATATAATGAGTGAATATAACTTTAATGAGTGTGTGTGTGTGTGTGTGTGTGTGTACAGTGGTACCTCGGGTTAAGTACTTAATTCGTTCTGGAGGTCTGTTCTTAACCTGAAACTGTTCTTAACCTGAAGCACCACTTTAGCTAATGGGGCCTCCTGCTGCTGCCGCGCCACAGGAGCACGATTTCTGTTCTCATCCTGAAGCAAAGTTCTTAACCCGAGGTACTATTTCTGGGTTAGTGGAGTCTGTAACCTGAAGCGTCTGTAACCTGAAACGTATGTAACCCGAGGTATCACTGTATATATGTGTGTGTGGATTTTATTTTTTATTTTTCTGTGGGAAGAATTCCAGACCACATTTTCATGTCAGTGTTTGAAATCCTCCTTCAGACAGATGTTTTGTCTTGCTCTCTTGTAACCTAACACAATCAGGTGGCAAAATGCTGAGGTCCGCAAATTTGGAAATGCAAATGATCTTCATTGAAGATAATTACTTTGAAGAGCCAGCTTGAAGTCTGACCTTTTGTCGACCAAGTTTGTCAAGCACTCGGCACCAATAAGTGGGGACAGATTTTTCCAAAACTACTCTATTGGGAATGACTCATGAGTCATTCATCCATTTTCCATGGCGGGAGGAAAAGGCATTATACCAGTGAGAGGATTTCCTGCCATTACAGATTCTGCAGCACCACCTAATGGTGTCAGCTCTGTCCTATAGCCATGTGCTGTAATTGCATGCACATAGTACAACCAAAGTACGGTAATTACACCCAATTCTAGAATGCTTTAAAATGCTTTCCCAAGCCTAGTCCCACTGGATGAGAATGGGAAAGGCATCCCACTGTTGAAATGGACCACCTCGGAAGAGCACATGTCTATGCTACAGTTTTAAATGGGTTGAATCACTAGACCAGGGGTCAGCAAACTTTTTCAGCAGGGGCCGGTCCACTGTCCCTCAGACCTTGTGTGGGGCCTGACTATATTTTGGAAAAAAAAAATGAACGAATTCCTATGCCCCACAAATAACCCAGAGATGCATTTTAAATAAAAGCACACATTCTACTCATGTAAAAACACTAGGCAGGCCCCACAAATAACCCAGAGGTGCATTTTAACTGAAAGCACACATTCTACTCATGTAAAAACAAGCTGATTCCTGGATCGTCCATGGGCCATATTTAGAAGGTGATTCGGCCGGATCTGGCCTCCGGGACTTAGTTTGCCTACCCATGCACTAGACAGTTCTTCTCCACACAGAACTGAATATCTCCAAGGGGTCTTTTTAGTACCTTACTTAAACCTTTAAGCAAAGAACTGCCCTCTCTTGCCTCCTTAATGGAGTGAAAGTTATGAACTCTTCCATCTGCTTTCAGAAAGCTGATTTCTCCCTTTTCTGGTTTCAGCAGCTGAAAAGCTGCAGTGTTGACAGGGGTGCCAACCTGAATAAAATATTATGGGGGCGCCGCACATAATCGAGCACAATACGCGACAAGCGCACACCATTTGAATGGCAGTGCGCATCAACTTGGGGGCCCCCTGCCCCCCTCAAACATGTTATTGGGGGAGGGGGCTGAAGGGACCTCAGCCCCTGGGAGTTGGCTCCTATGAGTGTTGATATCCTTTGCATTCCTGTGTGGAACTCAGAGTCGGTCCCATTGAATTCAGTGGGGCTTCTGATTAAACATGCTGTGCCCCAAAGCCCAGGATGGAAAATCGATTGGAGACATGATATGAGGCAATAGCCCTATCAGCATGCCAACAGAGGCATGGCCACACCTTTGCCAGAAGTTGAGATCACAGGTCTTCTTGCTACGTGGTGGAAAGCATTTTCATTAGTTCCTTCTACGCATTCAGTGGGCATGTGGAAGAAGAAGAAGAGGAGGAGGAGGAGGAGGAGTTTGGCTTTGATATCCCACTTTATCACTACCCTAAGGAGTCTCAAAGCAGCTAACAATCTCCTTTTCCCTTCCTCCCCCACAACAAACACTCTGTGAGGTGAGTGAGGCTCACTGATTTCAGAGCATAGCTGTCAACTTTTCCCTTTTCTTGCGAGGAATCCTATTCGAAATAAGGAAATTTCCCTTTAAAAAAGGGAAACATTGAAGTTCAGAGAAGTGTGGCTAGCCCAAGGTCACCCAGCAGCTGCATGTGGAGAAGCAGGGAAGCGAACCCGGTTCACCAGACTACGAGTCCACCACTCTTAACCACTATACCACACTAGAGCAGGGAGAAGGGTTGCTTCCAAATTACACACCATGTGTTTATGCTATGCCTTATGTGTGTGCACACAGGGCAGGCTTCTCCAACTGGTAGCCTACAGATGTTTTGATGGGAGATGCAGTTCAAAGGAGCTGGAGGGCACCAGATTGGAGGAGGCTGACATAGGGGCTTCCACACAATTGGGAACCCTGATGATCACTGTTCCTCATGAAGAAGGCAGCCCTATTGTCAAGCAAGGAGAGTCCTCCTCTCCCTTTGGGAACTTCACAGGTAAGAATTAATGAGCAGTTGGTATATTTTTTATTACAGCATCATGTTGCAAACACAAATACACAACTCTCCACAAGCAGGGCAATTGGCTACTCTAAATCCTCTTCTGACTTCTGCAACATTTTAGGTGCTCTCTGATACGTTCCAACCTCCAAGTTTGCCGTGATGGAGGGGGGAGTGGTCCCCCACACTCTCATGTGACGTCTCGACTAGTTGCCGCCTCCCTTCTGGTTCTCCTGTCATTATCTCGTAACTGGATAACTCCCCCCTAAGCTGTTCAGCTTCTCCCTCTTTCTAACTCTGAACACACTGTGGACAAGGGGGGGGGGCAGCTCTTCTCCCTCTAGCTCTCCATCGGAGAGAAGTTGGTCTGCCATAGATCGCATTCCCCAGACCTTGTCTTCAGACCATTCCCTGACAACTATGCACGCTTCTTTTTTAAGTGTGTAGAGCAGGGGTCGGCAAGATTTACCTCGCCTGGGCCAGTTCACTCCAACAGAGATCGCTCCATGGCCAGACGTGATTTCCAGTGGCGCAGAAGAGAGTCCCTGCTCCGCACTGTGCCAGTTTAGTGCAGCGCACGGGGACTCACCGAGGGGCTGGCTCGGTTTCGGGGGCAGCTCGTGGGCCGTTCAAATGACCCCTGTGGGCCGCTTGTGGCCCATGGGCTGCAGGTTGCTGACCCCTGGTGTAGAGACTGCTTTCATGTCAGGCCCCTCCCTCTGTCTACGGCAAGTCCCAAGGGACCCTCTCCATCTCTGCTTCACTTTCTGCTCTTGTTCAGGGAGTGGGGGGAGGGCTGGCAGGCAGTCAACAGATACACTTTCAGGGGGGCTTTGTGGTGAAGCTAATAAGCCTGATTCCTGTCTTTGCTCTCTCTCTTTCTTCCATCTTCCATGCTCCCAGTCTCCAGTATCTCCCAGCTCCCAGTCTCCAGTATCTCCCAGCTCTTTTCCTCCTCTGGGATGTGTCTGGTTGTCCACCACCAAGATCCTGGCTCCAAATCTTCTCCTTATGTGCTTTCCCCATGGAGGCTCTTGGTCAGGCAGTTCCCAGCACTCCTCCTCATCTCACCAGTCCCTGACACAGGGCAGGTTGCAATTCAAAATGGAATTACAAAAAAATAGAACCACCAAAAATCTAATAAAAAGCAACAAAATTCTGTGGAGATCTGAGGCTTTGGGCAGAAGACTATGGCAGAAAAAAGGAAATGGTTTTGCACAGACCTCTTATCTGCATATGCATGCCAGAATAAGGAGAATAATGTTTTGTGCCTGTTTCCTGAGGTTAGATATAAATATAGCAACATAACAAATTGGGAAAGTGGGTGCCAATCCCATTCAAAATCCCTTTGGAATCTCTGTCCCTTAAATTTGGTAGATAACGAGAAAGAAAATGGAGTAACAGCCCTGCTTGAATCAGAACCCATTAATCGGATTCAATTGCTTCCTCAGCCCAAATTAAAACATTATTCAGTATAAAGGACCAGCCTGCTAAATTATACAAATGGGAAAGAATTACAAATAGATTTGCTTGCTAAGCTGGTGATGGTCGTCTTGTTTTATTGTTTTACCAATTAACAAAGGCCAAGAGCCTTTGAAATATCAGCTATGATTAGCTATGTTTGACACAGCACTGTCAGGTTCCATCATTTCCAATGGAAAGTGACAGTCCTGAGATTAAACTATTATTTCTTTATAAAGACGAGAAGTCACATTTACTTATAATTAGTATGCAAGCGTTGAAGGGCCAGGCATTTGTATCGCCATTTCAAATTACCGCCTGAAAATGACTTATTAACTATGAATTAATATTTATGAGTCGAACAGGGAACTGAATTTGGAATTTATGAGATGGGAATTTCATTAAGGAGTGTGTAAATCAACATCTTTCAAGAAAGATGATCTCCTTTTCCATTGTGTACCTTGTGTACACATTTCCAAAACAACGTGAAGTCTTTAGTTTTTGTTATTCTCTCTGCTCTGAGCACAGTCTACTGGGAGGAATTCTTCTGCCCCTGTGTAAAAATTCCCCAGGCATGGGACCTGCCCTATCATTAGGTAAAGTGAAGCAGCTCCCTCAGACAGCAGGGGCTGAGGATGCAGAACAGCAGCAAGGCATTGGAAGACAGAGCTGAATGTCTGCTAGCCTGCTGCCCTCAGTTACATAGGATGATGCTGGCCTGTTATCAGTGCTGAAGGAAGATTCAGCTGCCAGTTTGACTGGCTTTTGTATGTGGAACGGGAATGTCCTTTTTCTCAGCCTGAAAAATGTCTTGGACTGGCCCTGAGTAGACAACAGGTGGGCTAGAACTTTTCATGCCACTGTGCCACTGTGCATTAAGCTGGTTTTAACTTGGGAAGGGGGCATCCAGATTATGATCCCAAATCTGAAGCGTTACAATGACTGTTCCCCACATTAAATGGGGGGGCGCCCTTTGTGTGGTTGCGCACAGCCCCCGGACCCTATGCATCACCATTAGCACAGGCTTGGCTTCGCCTTCCCCAGGTGGGATACCTGGAGGTCTCCGCCTACCTCCAGGTCAGTTGCCCAATCCTGCCTGGGGAGGCATTGCCAAGGTGATCAGGCCAGGTAGGGGGAGGGACCACCTGCCCACACAATAGGGGGAGGATCTTACCTGGGAATCGTCAGTTGGCTTGCAGCCTTGGGTGGCGGTATCAGGTCTTGGGTAGAATCCTTTAGTCTATCTTCCCTAAATTGGGGGTGAGCGTGTAGTGGTGACTCATGCACCCCTTCTCTTTGCAGCGGCAATACCAGGGTTCCCTGTTAAAGGGGTTGTTTTGAGGGGAGGCTTTGGCCGTATGCCAAGAGATTGTCATTGCTCTCCTCTGCAATGGTGGTGAAACGGGGCCAGGCTCTCTGTGATGGCCTGGGAGTCGGATTTGGATGCTGAACCTGGGAAATCCCAGCCTGCACAGGATTCTCCGCCTCCAGAACCAGCTGAGCCGGGGCTGGGGCTTGAGCCTGAAGGGTCCTCACCTGTGCTGGATCCTCAGGTGTAGGCACCAGCTGAGTCTGCTCTGGCTCCTGAGGGGATGGAAGACCCATTGCCTGCAGGTGCTCCACCCTCAACCCCGTCTGAGGAAGCTGAGGTTGCCTCTGGGTCCGGTAACCCTCCAGCCTCTCCTTGGCTGCAGAGGCTCAGGGCAGAGAGGCAGAGGGAACTAAGTTCCCGCAGGAGGAGTGCTTGCCTCCAGGCCAGGAGAGGTGAGTCACCTCAGGATTGGGGCTGCCCTATGCCTCAGGGGAGATAAAATCCAGCCAGCCTCAGTCCCAAGTTGTGGGAGCAACATCGTTGGTTGTTGGTTCCAGCCTGATCCATGACCTGCTTCCCTGCCGAAGCTCTGACCTCACCCGACTACTTGCCCTGCAGCCAGCTTCGACTTCTACAGACTGCCTTCATATTGCACCATCGACCTCGGCCTGGACTCAGACCTCGCCTCTCGGTTAGGCCCTGGGACCAGCACACTCTCTCTGCTTGAACATACGTTCTCCAGAGCCAGCCCTCCCCCCCGCACTGGATCACCCTGATGTTCCCCAGATCCCCAGCAGGGGACTGGGAGGGATAAACGCCCAATGCCTGAGCCAAGGTCTACCCACATCTGAAACATAATAAAGTTATGGCCAATTTTAATCCCATAGCACGTTGTCTTGAGTCGTTATTCCACACGGAAGCCACCCAGGGTTTGGGGGGACTCCACCTGTCCACGCAATACACTCCACCATGTCAAGACTGCTATTGGTGTATATCTGGCCAGCTTCAGCTTCTTAACAATCATAGAATCATAGAATCATAGAGTTGGAAGAGACCACAAGGGCCATCGAGTCCAACCCCCTGCCAAGCAGGAAACACCATCAGAGCACTCCTGACATATGGTTGTCAAGCCTCTGCTTAAAGACCTCCAAAGAAGGAGACTCCACCACACTCCTTGGCAGCAAATTCCACTGTCGAACAGCTCTTACTGTCAGGAAGTTCTTCCTAATGTTTAGGTGGAATCTTCTTTCTTGTAGTTTGGATCCATTGCTCCATGTCCGCTTCTCTGGAGCAGCAGAAAACAACCTTTCTCCCTCCTCTATGTGACATCCTTTTATATATTTGAACATGGCTATCATATCGCCCCTTAACCTCCTCTTCTCCAGGCTAAACATGCCCAGCTCCCTTAGCCGTTCCTCATAAGGCATCGTTTCCAGGCCTTTGACCATTTTGGTTGCCCTCCTCTGGACACGTTCCAGTTTGTCAGTGTCCTTCTTGAACTGTGGTGCCCAGAACTGGACACAGTACTCCAGGTGAGGTCTGACCAGAGCAGAATACAGTGGCACTATTACTTCCCTTGATCTAGATGCTATACTCCTATTGATGAGTCAAGCAGTGAGTATAACCAATTCACCTTGGGTGTGTAAGAGCCTACTTTCAAACAGGGGCTCAGTTCAGATATTTCATCTTAATAAACTGAGATGTATGAGTCTTGTACCATCACATTCCATCCTGATTCTCCCCCTTCCTTCTTCCCTTCTTAGCACAACGCAATTATCCTGAAAATGTAGTCTTCCACAATTATCCTGTAACTATAGTTATCTCCCGCTTAGACTACTGCAATGCGCTCTACGTGGGGCTACCTTTGAGGTGACCCGGAAACTACAACTAATCCAAAATTCAGCAGCTGAACTGGTGACTGGGAGTGGCCGCCAAGATCATATAACACCAGCCTCTGGGAGACTACAGATTTGGGAATGATCAAAATTCAGCCTGATGTATGTTGCATTTCTAACTTGTAGGTAGATTATTTTTTTTTGCTTTTTTATTTATTGCAAAGTGTGTACCTTTTAGAACAAGTGAAAACTATTCAGACAGCACACTGTTCATATTATAGCAAGGCCTTTGTTAATTTTCCTAACTCCTGAACCTGTTTAAAATTGCCGAAGTGTCAGTTGTCCATTTACATTACAGTGACCATGTCCATTTACTAATAACGCTTGTAGAAATAGGCTTCAAAGGAGCACAGGTGGCACTAATTAATTCTTAATTTCTGTCCTTCAACAATACGACCTGGGATGAAGAAAATGATATTTGGTATAAAATAATAGCATTAATGATGCCCCCCCCCATACTACACACACCTCAAAAGGAATATGATGGAACTTTTAATTAATAAAACCATGCACATAATAGTTTTCTGCTTAGAAATGTTGGGAAGACATGTATGTTGGGTAAAACTGACAATATTTGGGTTACAGTGGTACCTTGGGTTAAGAACTTAATTCGTTCTGGAGGTCTGTTCTTAACCTGAAACTGTTCTTAACCTGAGGTGCCACTTTAGCTAATGGGGCCTCCCGCTGCCATCACACGATTTCTGTTCTCATCCTGAAGGAAAGTTCTTAACCCGAGGTACTATTTCTGGGTTAGCGGAGTCTGTAACCTGAAGCATCTGTAACCTGAAGCGTCTGTAACCCGAGGTACTGCTGTATAGTTGTGGAGCAGCAGATTTGCTTCTGTGTGGAAGTGTGCAAAGGCTTGCCTCCACTTACGCTTTAGCTGTATAAAAAGGTAAAGGGACCCGTGACCATTAGGGCCAGTTGTGGCCGACTCTGGGGTTGCGGTGCTCATCTCACTTTATTGGCCGAGGAAGCCGGCGTACAGCTTCCGGGGTCATGTGGCCAGCATGACTAAGCCACTTCTGGCGAACCAGAGCAGCACACAGAAACGCTGTTTACCTTCCCACCAGAGCGGTACCTATTTATCTACCTGCACTTTGCCGTGCTTTCGAACTGCTAGGTTGGCAGGAGCAGGGACCAAGCAGTGGGAGCTCATCCCATCGCGGGGAGTCGAACCGCCGACCTTCTGATTGGCAAGTCCTAGGCTCTGTGGTTTAACCCACAGTGCCACCCGCGTCCCCCACACTTTAGCTGTATATTTGTCAGTAAAGCAAATGTTACCGAAACCAGCAACCAACCAACCAACCAATGGAAAGTGCTCTCTCTCGTTTCAAGAGATCAGAACTTGATCAGGACTGTCACTATAACTTCTCTCTCTTTGGGAAAGTGAGGAGCACTCCTTTTTCATTTGCTTATTTGCTTGCACAAATGAAGTGGCTGTTCCAGCAGCAAATGGAGGCCTTGAAGCAGCTCCACACAGGTTTGGCACGCACTGAATACATTGTAATGTAATTCCATTGGCTGCCGCCTCACATGGCACTGATTGAAAAATATCTAACTTAAGGAAAGACCCACAGGAGTGATTCAAAACCAGAAAATAATACAAAGGGATAAGTGTTTACAACTGACACCAAAGACGTCAGATATGGGAATGGATGCTCAGCATCTTGGAAAATTGAGTCATTTATTTAAGATGAAATTTTCAAAAGTACTTAAGTGGCTTAATGGCTCGTGTCTTATGACTTCCAATGGGAAATGTCATACTAAATCATCTGGATACCTGCATACAGGGATCTATCTGACCAAGGTGTGCCTGAAATAAATATTTGTTTGTAATGGGCTCTCCTTAGAGGCAAGAGGCAGCCAAGTGAAAGGCATTCGCAGCACCGATAAACAAATATTTCAAATTTAGAATGAACAGAAATGGTGCAATACTACCAAGGTGACACACTGGGCTAGCCAAATATTTGAATGAGGAGTCGGAGCAAAGAATGCCCTAGGCTGAAATATGGTTGCAGTAAGTATTTGCTGAATAATTTACAATAATGAATAAAAATCTAGCACAACAATCCAAATGTTTGTGCACAGGGCGGCATAAAACAAATACGACAGGCTGGAAGGTAGACTATATGATTACATGGATCAAATACTTTATTCATTTCAATTCGTACAAAATTATAGGTTATAACTGTTTTCCAGGAGCTTCTCAGGTTGAATGGAATTTGATGATTAGGGCACAAAGAGTGCAATCCTAAAACAAGTATTTAGAGAAGTCCTATTGGAATGCAATGGGACTTACTCCCAGGGAAGTAGGGTAAGGATTGCAGCTTTACTCCCGAAAGCATAGCTGATACTTGCTTCCCATCACTTGTTTTGTTTACTGACGTGGTTGTTTGTTTCCCCAGTGCTGCACAACAACAATCATACAAATTCAGTAATATATAATACAGTACAATAAGGCAGCAATGCAACATAAAGTCCAAACAAAGAAAGACAGATAAATAAAAGCAGACAGTTAAAGCCTATTTCAACATATTTATAAATCAGCTTAGGGCTAAAGACCTGGCTAAATAAAATTGTCTTTGCCGGCCAGCAGAGGGTCATCATAGATCAGGCAAGCTGACCTCTTTTGAGAAGGTGTTCCAGAGCATAGCTGTCAACGTTTCCCTTTTTTAAAGGGAAATTCCCTTATTCCAAATAGGATTCCTCACAAGAAAAGGGAAAAGTTGACAGCTGTGTTCCAGAGCCGGGAGCAGCTGCTCATCTTCTGGCTCCAATTCATATGTGACTTCAGTGTCGATGGCACTGATCAAAACCAGACAGTGATACAAAAGGAGAAGTGTCAGCACCTGACATGAATGACATGGGATATGGAGGTGTCGCTACCTTCCATTACGCACAGGAAATTGTAGGAATGGATTTTGACACTAGGAGAGGATATATTGTTTAGGTGTTATCCTTCCTTGCTCAAGTGAGTGAGATCAGCAGAGTACCGTCCTTTGTAGCTTAAACTTGGAAGCTAAAACAGGTTTGATTTAACCTTCTGGAAACAATAATCCAAGAAGCTTTAAGGTGGATTGGGTTTTGCTGGTATTACCCCTTTTCTCCCTGTGAAATGACAATCACATACACATCGTTTTGTGAAGAAATAAAAGCAGCATTTACTTACATTACCTAGGTCTCAAAGCAGCAGTTACAGTAGCAAAACGAAGGCAGGTTTATAACTACTATCAAAGTCACAAAAATACAAGATGTAAGTTCAAACATGAACATGTGGTCAACTTGGAAGCATGAAGAAAGAGGAGGCTGCCCAGGTAGGCAGGAAGTACAGTGTTACAGCTTCCTGGGAAGGAAGACAACGGAAGTGATCTCACAGTGTTCCCTCTAGCAAGTTTTTCAGGATAGCTCTGTGAGTCCCAGCCCCTTTATGTGCCCATCTGGCAAAGAATGAATTGCTTTACCAACTATCGAAGAATGGCAGATGAAGATGATGGACTATATAGAACTTGCCAAACTGACCGGGAGACTCCGAGACCAGAGAGAAGGGACGGTGGAAGAAGACTGGAAGAAGTTTAAGGAATATTTGAAAAAATATGTTAATATTTAAACCTTAGAATAGCTTTGGAAGTGGATATAGGCTGTAGGGTTAGAAGTAGAAGATAGGGTATTTTAAAATAGTATTATTTGTAAGTGATAAAATGTGAAGTTATTTTAAGTGTGATTAAAAAAAAAAAGATGGTTAGAAATTATGATATATGTAAACTGCTAAAGATGAAGTAAAATGAAAATCAGATAGGTGGGACATGGGGAAGCCCACTTAACAATGTTTAGAAAAATAAGGATATGACAAGAATTTGTTCGTATTGTTTGTCTTTTCTGTTTGTGTTTTTTATTTGTGTTATAAAATAAATAAAAAATTTTGAAGAGAAGAAGAATAATGAATTGTTGGTTTGATTGAAATAATGTCCCACAGAAATAATATGTAATCTGGGTGCCTCAGCAAGGAGACGTCTACACCTGGTGTTTTCATTCACACGGCCCCTCTAGTCTTCCTTCCTTCCTTATAAATCCTATGCTGACTTTCTGTTCCTTGCAAACATCTAAGATAGCTGAGAACAGCAATCACCATCACTGCAACAGTCACAATAAATAAATAAACAAGAGCATATAGTAAAAAGTAAAGCCTAGGAGCTAGAAGCTATTAAAGTCCATAGTAGCTGCTACTCAGGTCTTACTGACAGATCCACATGTCAACCAGTTGTGGATGTGTTTTTAAATTCATTATGTGTTTATTTATTAGTGTGATTTAGTTTTATTTTCTCTGTTGTGCTGTTCTGGAGTTTTGAAGATCACTCTTGAAGAAATTCAAAGTCAATTCCCCAAATCCCCCTTTAGGCCTCCGTATTGGTGCACCAGCTGCTATGTTATGGTCTTCTTGGGAGTACTGTGAAATATAAACTGGTGGGGAAATGTTTAATAAAACAGTTTTCATATTATATATGTTTTACAGCTCTCTCTGGAAAACTGCAACATAACAGTTAGCGTAGCATTATGTCGGCCTAAAATAGATTTGGAATTACCTTTCGGGTGATCTTCAAAGCTCCACGACTGGAGTTGTGATAAGGGAAAGAAAAATAAAAGTCAATACAACAACATAGAATCACAGAACTGTAGAGTCGGGAGGGATCCTGGGGGTCATCTAGTCCAACCCCGGGCAATGCAGGAATCACAACATGAATATAATAAATAAAAATAAAACAGTCTTTTCCCCATAAGCTGAAAAGTTTAGCTAGTCTGCTGCTGTAAAAGTAGTATTCAACTACGTCATACTCAGAGCACACCAACTGAAATTAATGGACCTAATTTAGTCATGTTCATTAATTTCAATGGGTCTACTCTGAGTAAAACTGTTTAGGGAAGCTTTTAATGTTTAATAGGTTATTGTATTTTAATATTCTGTTGGAAGCCGCCCAGAGTGGCTGGGGAAACCCAGCCAGATGGGTGGGGTATTAATAATAATAATAATAATAATAATAATAATAATAATAATAGAAAGTCTATGCTATTAGGTCAAATGATGTTAATAAATTCAGATAAAGGAGAGCACTACTGCACCAGCAGGGTCTCAGCATGTAGTGTAGTGGTTAGAGTGTCAGGCCAAGCCCTGGGAGACCAGGGTTTGAATCCACACTGAGCCATAAAACTCATTGGGTGGTCTTGGGCCGGTCACTGCCTCTCAGACCAACTCACTTCACAGAGTGGTTAACTGAGGAGGGGGAGAACTTGCATCAACACCTTGAGCTCCTCAGAGAAAATCTGGGGTATAAGTGCAATGAATAAAATAAAGGAATAAAATTGGGAGACCTAAGCACTAATTTTGGAGCTGGAGTAAAGGGAAATTACCAGTTGTGTATGGTAATAAGGTCTCAGAAAAACAGATGAGTTCAACACTAAGTGAGTGTTGCTAATGCTTCGCTATTCTGTTGTGCTTGTCTTTATTTTCTCTGTGCTACAGTTATGCCCTTCTGTCAGACTTTGGGGAATTGACTTCCTCCCCGCTTGGCAGTAGATAAGCAGAACAAAGGAAAAGGAGTCTTCTTACCAGTTTGAATCTTTAATAATCACAGCGAGAGAACAAAAAACACATCTCCTAGAAATGGCTGTGCTCCCAATTGTGGGAAACTCCATCCTCAATCCCTATTAATCTACATTACTCCTACGTCTTGTGATCTGAGCTTGTACTCTCTGTGATTTCTGTTCTGACACTTTCTGTGCATGACTTTGGAGAAGAGGAGAAGCACATGAAACTGACCTTTGAAGAGTTTTGTAAATAAACCATTTTATGACTTCCCAAATGTGTGGTCTATCTCTGTGCTAGTGAATTGTGACATGTCTGGGGTTCATTGGAAGGGCACATTTTAAAGGTTTTGCATACTATAGCACCATGCTTTTCTTTGCTGCATGTTTTGTGATGTTAAATCTCTACAGGGGTTCTCTCACCAAAGAGTACATGCCCCAAATTTGGGTCTTGGCTTCCAGGATTCCAATGCAAGTCTGAGTTAAAATTTCTGCTTTTGGTGAAATTCAGTGGCAGTTCTATGGTCTGTACCTAGTGACAGGCCAGCTGGAACCAAGAAATGCACACAATCAGTTTGCCTTTATGAACTGAACTCTCTCTGTTTGTGCAGATCAGTAGGATAATTCTATTCCATAGAAGAGCTCCTGCTGAAGCATAAGCGGACAGATAAGAGCAAAGACTATTTTTGTGATGTCATTTATTATCCTACACTGTTTGATACAGTGAAATATATTGTACCAATAAATCAGCTGCAGCAAATTATTTAATGATGCATTAACTGGTGTGTGTGTGTACACACACACACACACACACACACACATCTATATGATAACAGTAACTGCAGACTCGAGCAGACGCATCCATCCCTGATACATGCAGAATTTTGGTGTTTCTTCTTTTTATTATATTAAAGCCCTCAATCTATATGCACACAGCACTAAATTAAAATCCCCAAGTGTGTTTTTCTAAACAGCATTCTCAGCCTTCAGTAGGGTCGCCTTGCAGAACGTGTCCACATTTCTGCTTGTCTTATGCCTAGAAAGCATGAGTTGGAGCGTTTTTCCACTGATCCCATCCTTTCTAGGCACAAATCGGAGTGGTTCCCCTCCCCCACTCCTTTCCAAGGGAAAACTCCCTCTTTGGTGCTAAATCAGAGCAAATGCCAATCTGAAGAAAACCCAAATTGCTGTTTGCTCTGATTGCGCACTAGAGAGCAGTTTTCCCTGGGGCAAAGTTGTAGGACAAGACAAAGTGTGGACAATCCTTCTACCTGCACCTTTTCATTCTGCAGAAAGAAAAGAAGTCTATACAGGAGAAAATAGGCAGGGTTGACTCTGAACATATATGAGCTTGTCACATCTTGAGTCTGACCCTTCGGTAGCTCTATTGTCTCTGACAGTTCCTTTCTGAGGTCTGGAAGCAAAACATAGTCTAGTATCCAAGGACAAGAAGGTGCCTGCTGCATCAAGCCAAGGGCCCATTTAGCCCAGCCCCTTATTCTCATGGTGGCCAACCAGATGAAAGCAGAATATGAGCACAAAGGCACTCTGCCTACTCATGATTCCCAACAATTTGCATTCCAGCCATACTGCTTTCAAGAGCGATGGTAAAACACCATTGTTGTAGCTGGTAGCTTTATCTCCCACGAATTTGTCTACTCCTCATTTAAAGCCATCCATGCTCATAGCCATCATTACTGCTGGTGTGATGGCCTGGGACTTGGACTCGGAGGCTGAACCTGAGGAATCCCAGCCTGCACAGGAGTCCCCGCCTCCAGAACCAGCTGAGCCGGGGCTGGGGCTTGAGCCTGAAGGGTCCTCACCTGTGCTGGATCCTCAGGTGCAGGCACCAGGTGAGTCTGCTCTGGCTCCTGAGGTGATGGAGGACCCATCGCCTGCAGGTGCTCCACTCTCAGCCCCGTCAGGGGAAGCTGAGGTTGCCTCTGGGTCTGGTAACCCTCCAGCCTCTCCTGAGCTTCAGAGTCTCAGGGCAGAGAGGTGGAGGGACCTAAGTTCCTGCAGGAGGAGTGCTCGCCTCCAGGCCAGGAGAGGTGAGTCACCTGTGGACCGAGGCTGCCCTATGCCTCTGGCCTCTGGCCAGATAAAAGCCAGTCAGCCCCCGTCCCAAGTTGCAGGAGCAACATTGTTGGTAGCCAGTTCCTGCCTGCACCCTGTCCTGCTCTTCTGCCAGAGTTCCTGACCTCACCCAATTCCCTGCCTTGGACCCAGCTTCAGCTTGACGGACTGCCTCCATACCGCCCCCTTGACCTCGGACTGGACTCGGACCTCGCCTCTTGGTTAGCCCCCGGGACCAGCACAGCTTGTGAGAGTGAATGCCACAGTTTGACCATGTGCTGGTTGAAGACCTGGGTGGGTTTTTTTGGCTGTCCTGGCTCTTCCAACAATCAGTTTCATTGCATGGTCCAATAACATGGTCTGTTATTTCAGGTCCAACCGTTGTGCTCCCCAGTCCCAAACCCAGATAAACAAAAGACCACTAAAACTGGTTTGGATCAAAACAGGCCAAGACTTTATTGAATACAGATGAAAGAGATTTGGCTTGGGCATGGGGCAATCGAAATATTTCTGGCCCACCCACCGAAAGTGATGCATAGGTCAATCTAGGTGGGGGTTCCTAAGACTTACATCAAATAGGGTGACCCCCGCAGGGAACGCTGTTTGGGGGAGTGCCTTTGGCCCTGGCCCCGCCTGGGCACACGGACATGACCACGCCCTCCCCCGGATCCCTTTAATGGGATACACCAGTATTTGGAGGGGCAGCCAGAGACTACAACCTCCCTTTCATCCAAGACAAAGGATTGCCCCATGAAGGAAAAGGTGAGGCCTGTTTAAATGGCCAGGGAGCGGATTCAAGGGGAGCCTTCCCACTCTGTTGGCTCCGCCCCCTGGCACAGCCCATGTCCAAGACCGCACCCCCATTCGCCAAACCGGGATTCAGGCCACCTATCAGAAAGGGGCACTCAGGCCATAATTCCCTCGTTTTGAAGCCTCTACTGTTTTGTAATGCCGCCCCAAAAGGGTGAGCTGACTTATGAGACGGGGAGAAAATATGTCTGCGCATCCTCTTCCCCCACATGACGTATAATTCTATACATCTCTCGTCACCTGTTTTCTAAACTAAAATGCTCCATGTGTAAAATAATAATAATAATAATAATAATAATAATAATAATAATAATAAATTTATTTGTACCCTGTCCTTCACGGCCGGAGCCGGGCTCAGGATGGCTAACATCATAAAACTAACATAGTATACAAAGAACATAAAAACAGGCAATCAGTTAATTAAAATACATCTTAAAATTAGTTCAGAGCAAATTAAAATCTGGACAGATGGCAGTCCACGGGTAAAATTGAGAGTGGTTAATATTCTCCAGGGCCAACTGTTACCACTGGTCTTATAAAGGACCTGTGAGCGGGCTAGGAGGCCTCTTTAATGCTTGTTCTTATACAGAAAGAGAAGAATCAGACTGAACCCCAACCAAAGGCCTGGCGGAACAGCTCCGTCTTGCAGGTCCTGCGGAAAGATGTCAAATCCCGCAGGGCCCTGGTCTCTTGTGAGAGAGCGTTCCACCAGGATCTAATGATGTTTTCTTTAGGAGTGGATGCACCACTGCTTCCTTCAATTCCCCTGGGAATGTCCCGGTGCCAAGGGACAAAATGATGATGTCACCCAGGGGGCCCCGCAACCTTCCCACTCAGAGGGGTTGCTCCAACTCCTGGATCACCATTGGAACTACTACAGGCGCCACATAATAACTGTTCCGCCTATGTAAGAACTTGATTGTTTAGTGTGGCACATTGGAACTCCCTGCCTATTGAGATCAAGCAGGTGCCTTCACTCTTTTTGGCACCTGCTGAAAACATTCTTGTTTAGACAAGCCTACCTAGGTGCTTGGGACGCGGGTGGTGCTGTGGGTTAAACCACAGAGCCTAGGACTTGCCGATCAGAAGTTCGGCGGTTCGAATCCCCGTAACAGGGAGAGCTCCTGTTGCTCGGTCCCAGCTCCTGCCAACCTAGCAGTTCGAAAGCACGTCAAAGTGTAAGTAGAAAAATAGGCACCGCTCCGGCGGGAAGGTAAATGGCGTTTCCATGCGCTGCTCTGGTTCGCCAGAAGCGGCTTAGTCATGCTGGCCACATGACCCGGAAGCTGTATGCCGGCTCCCTTGGCCAATAAAGCGAAATGAGAACCACAACCCCAGAGCCACGACTGGACCTAATGGTGAGGGGTACCTTTACCTTTACCTTTACCTTTACCCAGGTGCTTAGAAAGTTGACGCCATTTTAATACGTATTAGTATTTTAACCATAGTATGTTTCAATGTATGGATTTGAATTTTTCTCAGTTTTATCTTTTTTTGTAAACCACTTGAGTGGTGAATAAATTTTATGAAATAAATAAATAAATCCTGGTTGCCCAAAGTATTGTTTGCCAGCCAATAGTAAGGGGTTGATGTTACACACACCATGTTCTTGAGGACAGAACATGGAATAGTCCCCCAGGTCATTCACTAAACTTATTTATAGCCTCTAAAACTTAAAACATGGGTAGGCAAACTAAGGTCTGGGGGCCGGCCCATTCGCCTACTAAATCTGGCCTGCGGATGGTCCAGGAATCAGCGTGTTGTTACATGAGTAGAATGTGTCCTTTTATTTAAAATGCATCTCTGGGTTATTTGTGGGGCCTGCCTGGTGTTTTTACATGAGTAGAATGTGCCATTTTATTTAAAATGCATCTCTGAGTTATTTGTGGGGCATAGGAAATCATTCATTTTTTTTTCTTTCAAAATTTGGTCCAGCCCCCTACAAGGTCTGAGGGATAGTGGACCAGCCCCCTGATGAAAAAGTTTGCTG
This sequence comes from Podarcis pityusensis, assembly GCF_964106645.2. NCBI lineage: Eukaryota > Metazoa > Chordata > Lepidosauria > Squamata > Lacertidae > Podarcis > Podarcis pityusensis. The sequence goes on along the minus strand of NC_138038.1, from coordinate 7,377,764 downwards.
ACCCCTGTCTTAGAAGATAGTGCTATGAAAGGGGTTTCTCAAGAACCAGAATTCCATTATCACAATCTTGCTGAGCACTTTGCAAGACCTGTGTTGGCAAAAAAGATCACCTGACATCATTGGGACATCATGGGATTGGCCACCAGTCACCCAGTCACCCGCTCTGCCCATCTGTCAGACCTGAATGATCTGGCCTGCTCACCAGATCCAGTCCCTTTCCTGCTCCAAAGTAATGTTCTCCGTTCAGGCTCAAGAATCTCTGCTACTCTCCCTTCATTTCTGCCATGGGAGCAGTATGGAGTCAGTTTATCTTGTTTGTGGCTTGCAGGGATTGGCTCAATTTATTGAGCGCATCCGATTCCTGAGAAAATATTTCATTTGTGCAAATTCAGAAATGAGTTCATGCCCAACATGTTGAGTCTTGTGCTATCCAATATTTTCTTAAATACAGCTGTCGCTTTGAATCATCACTTTTCATTCTGCACGTGTCTCTGCAGGAAACTCAGCCAGCTTTGCAGAGTTAGGAAGAAAATAAACAAAGCGATGCTTGGATTGGGAAACAGAATTGATTCATTAGCATTATGCAGTAACAGACTTTTCCATGGATTTCCATGGAAATAGGAGTGGGCAATGAGCTGGATTGCAAGTTTGATCTTCACATCCTTCCTGTCGTTGACAACTGTCATTGACACCACACACTGACACATGTACACACATCTCTTGGTAAGTCTATTTTACCCTGAGAAAAGTATGAAGAGCCCTGTCAGATCAGACTGAAGGTCCCTCTGGTCCAGCACTGTATTTTTCGTTGTTGCCTGCCAGATGTTCTCAGGAAGCTCGTAAGTATGTAAGGAATGAATGCCAAAGCCAATCCCTGGTGCTTATCATTAGCATCTGATCTTGTGATATGTACAGAGCTATACTCAACTTTTGAATTATGGTGCTGGATGAGAGTCTTGAGAGTCCCATGAACTTCAAGAAGATCAAACCTATCCATTCTGAAGGAAATCAGCCCTGAGTGCTCACTGGAAGGACAGATCCTGAAGCTGAGGCTCCAATACTTTGGCCACCTCATGAGAAGAGAAGACTCCATGGAAAAAACCCTGATGTTGGGTACAAGGAGAAGGGGATGATAGAGGACGAGATGGTTGGACAGTGTTCTCGAAGCTACTAACATGAGTTTGACCAAACTGCGGGAGGCAGTGGAAGACAGGAGTGCCTGGCATGCTCTGGTCCATGGGGTCACAAAGAGTCGGACACGACTAAACGACTAAACAACAACAACAACAAATACTCAACTATTCACTAGAGCTGGGAGATATGTTGTTAAATTTTCTGAAACCTGCATGGCGTTCAGGTCGCAATACCGGTTTCAGACATTTTGAGCTGGCAATATACCATACCATTTCAGATCCACTTCATTCTGTTCATTAGATTTTAATCTTTAATCTGTTGTTGTACAGTGCTTTAAATGTATATTTTATTCTTGTGAAAGTTGTCCCAGTTGTGCTTTTTGATCTGGTCTTTGACCGTAATAAATGATGATGATGATGATGATCCACTTCATTCTGTTCCATGAGTAAACAGCACTGAGTTCAAAGCATTATGAGGAGATGTGAAAGTTTCTTCAATATCACATGCAAGTGACATGTGACTGTCTTCAAGGAATAAACATTCATGAGAGAACTCACCTGATTGTTCAACGTTTCATGAGCCTTCTGAGCCAAAAGCATTGTCCGACTGCCTTGAGAAGCATTCTGGGGCTTTTGAGGTATGTTGGCTCATTCATACATCCCAGTCAACACTTGATGCTGCAGTCATCCCATGGCAAGCATACTGATGTGAAGCACCCTGAGGTGTCATTTGCTTTTAAAGCTGAATGCCATTTGGCTGCATGTGAAGAAAGTTTCACGTGGATGCTCAGAGCGGAGGCATGCTTGCATTTGTTTGTTTGGTTCGCCATGTTTATTAATATGAAGCAGAGCTGGGTGACTTGTTCCAAATTCCTTCTTTTCTGTAAGGTGAGGAGCTGATAAGATTCTTGATGCATTTGAGCACCCCCTTGTTGTCAGAGGCAGAAGAGAAAGAAAGAAAGAAAGAAAGAAAGAAAGAAAGAAAGAAAGAAAGAAAGAAAGAAAGAGGCCATGATGAATATGCATTGAGTAAGTGTCCTTGCTTACCGGAGCACATCGAAGTCCCAGAGTTAGCATTCTCATCTTGATTTATGACTACCGTCACCAAACCTTATCAAGTTCAGCCACTGGAAAGGGGAACCATAACAACCTTGCCTTGCCTCGCTGTTTTGAAGTGCTTTCCCTCCCTTTGTTTTGGTGTCTCTCTGCATTCTCAGTAACATTTACTGAAAGCATTTATGTGGCTTCCAAAGCCTAATGGCTGCTCCAGACTGCTTATGCTTCCTCCAGGAGGCTCCTTCCTCGCCACTTGACGTTAAAGTGACCTTAGCTTCATTAGTATTCCGTGAATATCTGAGCTGTGCCTCCCTTCGCTGCCTGGGTGTGGGTGAGCAGGTGGGAAAATGACCAGCAGAAAATGAATTGTTAAGACCGCTACAGAGAAAAGATTGATGCAATTAATTTTTCATTATGTACAGTGTCTGTGGATTGTAATCAGTTTGGATTGTTCCTCCTCTGAGACACAAGTAAAATGCAAATAGGCTTGGAATGAAAGGAAATGGTCTTTTATGATGCATGGTGCTATTCGGGGCTGCGAAAAACAACTTCAAATCAATAGGAATGGTGACAAATACTTTATTAATATATGCAGAGGTGAGGCTGATGTGAATTGCATGTGTATGAGTTATGCTGGACTCCCAGGCCCCAGAGCAAACACCTTAATTAGCAAGCGACCAGGAACAAGCCAGAGTGCAAAGTGATAAATCCTGATGAATTAAGGGAAAATATGGTTTGAGATCAGGAACTCCCTCACCCCATGCAGACCCAGGTTTTCAACCAGTCTTTTTCTTTTTCTTGCACACAGGTAGAATGAATTCTGATCATACTATGTTCAAGTTCCTTTATAAATATGTTAGGAAAGGCTTGTTTGGAAGCTCACATCTCCAGTGACCCAGGTGGTAAAAACAGCAGATCTGAAGCTACTTGCTTCTCTTTGTTTTTCCCCCAAATCCAGATTAACATAATAAATATTAACAAATCTTATTAACATCAAATACAAGTACCCTGTGATAAAATAAAAAATAGCCTTTGAAACAAAGGTCTGAATGATAACCTTCATCCCCACCCACATGGGGTCTTCTTCTTCTCTAGCGACCATTCGTAGCTGAGTAAGATTGTGTTCCATAAACACGGTTTTGAAAGTGAGTCCGTAAGTGACTGTGGAGGCCAATTCTGGATCCACACGTCCTTCCACAGTGGGGACATAGCTTTCCGGGCGGGAGTTGATCATGGTGAGGGTTTGTCAGGTGTGCCTTCCTCTTAGCACGTTTCTCCCTTTCATTTGGGATGGATTTTTGGAAGACACCTGTGCGTGAATTTATGTTATGTGTGTAGATCAGTGCACGCTGACCAACGCACAGCCTCACAGTAAGGCTCTGTTCCGATGGCATGAGTAATCACAATGACCAGTACATTCTTATCTGCTGCAGCCTCCATCCGCCTTCGCAGCCGTTGTAACATACTGCTTGTTATCTTCCGCCTGTTCTTCCATTGAGGACTTCTTCTTCTTTTTTAATCATCTTTATCGAATTAAAATACAAATATATATACATACATAAAGATAAAAAAGAAAAGTTTAAGACAAGAAAAGAAAGAGGAAAACACACACACATACAAAACAAGAATTTGCATTATTATACAATTGTTCATTGAATTTCTAAATAAAAGACTTCCAATTCTTCTCATTATACTTGTATTGTTATTTACGTTTAACGCACAGCCTTCTATTACCTGAATTTGTTTTCGTGTACTCGAACAAATTAACATTTGTACATTGTATTTTACAAGGATCAGTTTAATTCCACGAGGAGATTGTTATTTGGACAATATGTTTTTAGGTAATCTTTGAATATTTTCCATTCTTTGTATACTTTCTGGTTAGAACCACCAAACCAGCCACCGAGGACTTTTTGGATCACTCTCGGTGTAGTTCTTCCCCTTTGACCTTACTGCCTTGGGTGACCCTGCTGGGAGTACGAGACTCCCAATGGCTTCGCTCACAAGGGTCATAGGAACATGCAAGTCCACTCATCACGACAAGGTGATGATCACCAGATCAGGTATATCAGCATTGCTATTGGATTGCTGAAGTAACATCATACATATGCCAATGTCTGTGCTGTATGAAATTTTGATTTCTGGTGCTGCCCACATGATGTGAGATTCAGTGGTATGGATCATCCTCTCAAGTATCACCTGGTGGCCTCGTTCTGTCTCTTGTATGCAGTCCTGTTGGCTGTGCTGAACCACTCTGGAAATAATTCGTGGAAGCTGTTGAAGACAGCAGCAGCATGCCCCCAAAATAAAATAAAATAAAATAAAATAAAAATCCCCTGTTACTCCTGCAACCCCAGTAATGGTTTGATGAAAAGAAGTGGCCCCTTTTACAAATAAAAACTGTGAGCCTTTGATGGAGCATTATGGGTGACTTTAAATGCTAAGATGACATCCTTCCCCCCCCCCTTTGTCCTTAAAACAACTCCGAGAAGTACTTTAGGCTCCAAGATAGCTTCTCTGAATTAGTGGAGATTTGAACCCAGATATAGCCAGTCTCTCCAACACTGTAACCACTACACCACACTATCTGTTGCTAACACATGGCCATGCATGTCATAGCTAAGTGGTACAGCACCAGCTTGGTATAAAGATATTCCCAGGTTCAATTCCCAACACCTCCTGGTAGGGCTGAGAGAAATTCTGGAAACCCTGGAGATCTGATGCTGTTCATTGCAGACAAAACTTACCTAGCTGGACCATTGATCTGATTCAGTATAAAGCAGTTTCTTATTCTCCTATGACCCTAGTTACATCAAGATTAGATTGCACTATCTACATATAACGATATACCAGTTTTGTGGGTTTCTGGCCTGCACCACGCCCCTTCATATTGACAGAGTCTTGTGTTAAAACTGTACTCGAGTGGGAAAAGTCTGAACTAAGGGGAGCCAAGATGTCTCCCGATGTAAAGACTGAAAAAATGACAAAATGAGACTTTGAAGGACAAAAGGAGGGCAGCAGAGAAAGGGGGGAAATGCTCAGACGAGGTGAAAGGTGTGCTTTAAAAACATGAAAATCACACCATAAAGAAAAGAGGCTGTTGTAGCACTGATAGACTGATAGCTTTGAAGGGCAGAGGTGAGACTGTTACACTTCACAGCCCTGGGTCGACTTAAATTGCCTAACAGCCTTTCGTCCCAATTTTCCAACCATTAATGATTTCATTTGGTCCAGTGCTGCCCTTATTCTCCTTTGGACACCTCTCTCTTCCCATTTCACTGTATCCTGCCAATGGGGTAGGAAACCTCTTTCTGAACATATTCTTTGCAATTATGTCGAGTCTCTAGTCATCAGACGCCTTTTCTTCTTCTTCTTCATTCAGATGCTCACACTGATGCAAAGTTGGGTTGAATAGTATACAGTATACCTTTTTCTCCAAAAGGTGACATAGAAATAAACTCTAACTATAGTAAACTCTAATAAGTACTTATTCGGTAATTTTATAAAGCTAAGAATTGTTAAGTAATAATGATTTTGAAGTACAACACTCATAATCAGTAGATAGTTCTTAAACGGAAACAGTTTCTTATATGCCTGATGATGATCATCATCATTTTCATGCTTGGGCATTTTAAAGGCAAAGTTTCATTCACTAATTCCCATTCTAGGATAACTTTTTTCAGATAAATATAATTAAAGCTCAGCTTCTGCTTAACCCCAATCTGGGCATCTTGGATAATACATACCGTATTTTTCCGTGTATAAGACTTGGTTTTTCCCCTTAAAAAAATGTAAAAAATTAGGGGGTGTCTTATACACGGATACATCTCCCACCATTTCCTTAAATCTGAGTTCCCAAAAGTAGAGAGCGTTTTATACATGGGGGCATCTTATAGACGGAAAAATACGGTAATTTAACGGACTCAAACTCATTGTTCCTACTGCAGCAAAACAAATTGTTGTTTGTTGACTACTTTGAGGTCAGATGCAGGGTATCCTCGGAGGTTAGAAATTACAATGCTATATATAAATCCAATTTCAGGATGAAAAATGAAGACTATTTGTACATATTAGCGGATATAATGGTCTTGTTCACAGATCACTTTAAGCCAGTGGTTCTCAAAGGGTGTAGTATGCCACGCTGGTGTGGCAGGAAAGGATGGCAAATGTATGGTATAGTATTGAAATATATGTTTTTAATTAGCAGAATATGGATAGATGTCTTTTCAAAACGAGAGCAAGAGAATCAAGTGATACTGAGAACAATCCTTGTGATCCATAATCGCCATTCAAACAGAGTGCTGGACTCGTTCGGTTTAACAATTAACCTAAGTCTCAGTTTCACATAATCATATTATAAAATAATTGTGTTCTGTGTTATAAATCAAGAACTGCTAGGAGTTGCTTCTTTTTGTTTTCTGGTGCATTTCTTATCAATTAAAAGAATGGTGTGGTGCAAGCAAATTTTTATACTGAAAGTGCAGCCCAGAGAAAAAGATTTGAGGCCCATTGCTTTAAACCAATGGTAGGGAACCTCAGGCCAAATGTAGTCTCCAAGCCTCTCTGTCTAGCCCTTGGCACTGTCCCCAGGCCACACACCCCTCCCTAGGCCACACCCCTTACTGGTTTTGTACCCTCCTTGAGTGTTTTTGCATGGCTGGAATGTGTCCTGGAACTCTGCTAGTTCCTCTTGCTTTCCTGGGGAAACAAGAAAGTAGAAAGTAGCCTAAAGGTAAAATTGGCATTTGTTACTCTGCCAACTTTTACCTCTGGCCCTGCCCACCACCAGCATGTGGTCCCCAAGGGGTTGCTCAGAAGGCAATGTAGGTCTCAGGCTGAGAAAGTTTATCCACTTCTGCATTGAACCACAGCTATGCTTACCTTTTGTTTTTAAGGCAAACGTGCCGTGAGCTGAAGCATAGGGGGGAAATTATGCCCACTTTGTTCCTCCCCTGCTGCTGTACTACCAGGACAATAATTATACATACTTTATCAACCTTCTGAGAAAAATACAAAACATTAAACAAAGCCACAAAGACTTGTGAACTACCCAGCCTAAAATGAACTTATAATGTCTGGTTTCAATAGATTTTTCAAATGCTTAACTCAGTCTATTATATAAGTTCATGAAGATACCGACAAAAGGTAAGTTCGGTGATATTCACAATACTGAGAGATGCTAGTAGAGTTGTAGACAATGAAGTTGTAGACGACAGGGTGCCGGCGTTTAGCACCTGTTTCGCCCTGGCAGTCCAAGTAATTAAGACGCCGCTCTTCGCCCCTGATGGGGCCCTTTAACTGGAGCGTGCAGGTAGCACACTCCCAAGATAGTTTTCCGGGCTTCTTCAGTGGTCTAATCTCAAAGTCTTGATATGTATATTGATATTCACTGATAATAATTCATCTCATGGCTTGTTTGGAGAGAGATGAACCACAAGCTTAGTATTGAATGTAGCGCTAGCTTAGCTCCTGGCAGTGCAGCTTTAAACTGTGGCTTAAGGTGAGATGTGAACCAGACCACAATTGAGTCTGGCTCACCTGTGCGCAGTGGATGTGACAGGTAACAAACAACAATGATGTCACCATAATGTTGTTGGTTTATGACAGGGAGGTGAAACTTGTGTCCTTCCCAATGTTGTTGGACTCCAATTCCCATCAGTCTCAGCCAGCATGGCCAGGGCCTAGGGATTATGGGAGTTGTAGGTCAGTAAGATCCGGAGAACCACAGTTCCCCCACTTCTGATTTGTAACCAATGCATGGGTGCTTGTTGCTCTTTGGATGGGTGTGATCCTGCTGCCCCATCACACCTGCAGTATCCTTTATGCAGTGCAAATGTAAGCAGGCTGGAGCCCTGGAAGCAATGGGAGGCTGGAGGTGCAGGTTCAACCACAGTGTAAGGGAGAAGACACTGGTACTTTATTGGGAAGCAGCCAGGCTGCCATTTGGTCATGTTATGACCTTTCTGTGATTGTTTGTTTCTGTGTGCTGCTTGCACGGCTCGGTTTCTGTGTCACGTAGAAGTCACATAAATAATGTCAAGGCACATCAAATCAAAGAGCACTGCTGCAAAGAATAAGTGCCCTATAAAGTCATTCAGGCTTCAATTAGAACGGCGTGGAACAGTAATAGGTTTAGGGCACTATCAGCAGAATGAGGCTGGCTAGGTAGATTTTCACCCACCCACCCCCTTCATGGGAAGATGATAATCTGTCAAGTGTTTCCATGAAGTATAAAGGAAGCAATAGACAACAGAAAGTGAATGGGTGCAATTTTAGTGTGTGTGTCTCTCTCTGTGTTTTGTAGCTGGAGCACAATGTCATTTTGGGCGGTGGGGATTTGCCTTTGTTCCATGAGCTGAAATTGCTCACATCCCTGGTAAATTTCCACCAGGAGCCATGTTGCTCATGGCTCTTTGGTGATGATGCAGCCTGACTATTCCAACCAGATGAAAACATAGGTGGTCATGAAGAAATGAAGCAGCGTGTACTCAGTGTGCCAGAAATATTTAACCAGTCCCCCAGGAAGAACAAAGGGGGAGAAGGAAGAAGTGGAGCAATGGCAGCAGAAGGAGCTTCCATGGATCAGCACAGCTCCATATCTCCCTCCCAGAAGAGACACACTTTTTAATTTGTAGTTTAATCATTTTTACTGTGTGTTTTTCAACAGTGTATCTGAGGTTATGCAGAGCATGTAGTGTGGGTGGCCTTTAAGAGGCCTGCTTGTTCTATAAAATGAAACTTCTCTGGGTGAGGTTCCCTCTATAGCTCAGTGGGAACCATTTGGAAACTTAGAACCACAGAATCATAGAATTGTATAGTTGGAAGGGACCCCAAGGGTCATCTAGTCCAACCCTGTGCAGTACTAAAGCATTCATGACAGATGACCATCCAACCTCTGCTTAAAAACCTCCAGTAAAGGAGAGTCCTTTCCACTGTCAAACAGCTTTAACTGTCATAAAGTTCTTCCTGAAGTTTAGTCAGAAGCTCCTTTCTTGTCACTTGAAACCATTGGTTCAGATTCTACCCTCCAGAGTGGGAGAAAACAATCTTGCTCCATCTTCCATGTGACAGCCCTTGAGATGTTTGAAGATTGCTATTGTATCTCTCCTCTCAGTCTCCTCTTTTCCAGGTTAATCATACTCAGTTCCCTCAACCATTCCTCATAAGGCTTTGATTCCAGACCTTTGATCTTCTTGGTCGCCTTCCTCTGCCCACGTTCCAGCTTTTCAGTATCTTCCTTAAATTGTGGCACCCTGAACTGAGCACAGTACTCCAGGTGTGGTCTGATCAAGGCAGAATAGAGTGAGACTATCACTTCCCTTAATCTGAACACTGTACTTCTCTTGCTGTGTTGTTTCTTGGTGTCAACTCCTAACTGCTATACTGAGTTGCTGCTCTGTTGTGCATAAACAAGCACAACTACTCAACTTCTCTTGACTCCAGCTGCTTCCTGTTATTAGGGCAGATCCACTGCAAGGTTTCCTCGTATATTGCCCTTCCCCAAACCCACAGGATGCTACAGAGCTTATTGCATTAATAGCTGGGCACCAATTTGGCAGCCAATTTGTCCTGCCAAAGGGAATTGGCTTCCCGGCCTAGAAAATCGTTCAATAATTTGTGTACTGGGTTGCTTCAAACAGGATTAGGAACGCCAAAAGTCCAGTAAGACTCTTTTGCCTTATATTTGATGCCTGTTTTATGCCCTGCTTTTTCCTATGCAAAAATCACAAACAGAATTGTTCTCCTGCTCTGCATGTACATGGTTGACTTCATGAAAGTGTTGTATTCTTACATAGCTTCATCACACCCAAAGATCTTCATAATACAGTGGTGCCTCGCAAGACGAAATTAATTTGTTCCACGAGTTTTGTTGTCTTGTGATTTTTTTCGTCTTGCGAAGCACGGTGTCGGGAAAGTTTTGGAAAAGCTTCAAAAATCACCAAAGTCTTTAAAAACCTCAAAAAAGGCTACCACACCGCGTTCTATGAGTTGCTCCTCGAAGTCAAGTCGCAACTGTATTAACGGTGTTAAGAAAAAGGAAACAAACTTGCAAGACGTTTCCGTCTTGCGAAGCAAGCCCATAGGGAAAATCATCTTGCGAAGCAGCTCAAAAAACAAAAAACCCTTTCGTCTAGTGAGTTTTTTGTCTTGCGAGGCATTCGTCTTGCGAGGTACCACTGTATATTGAAGGCAAATGGGATCCCATGTCTCCTTCGCCTCTTCCTCAGCCCCTTAATGGATTCAGTTCACACGAATGCTCCTTGACGTTTGCTCATTTACCATTGTACTTGACTTTATTAAAAGCTATGCTTCTGCCAGCTTGTCAAAACAGTTCCTCTTCAACCCTTTGGATGGTGACAAAATTGAACAGCAAATTGGCCCAAGACAAGTGTAAGCATCTCTTCAAACATCTCTTGTTCTCCTGCTTTCTGTGATGTGATACGCCGGCAACTTTAGCCATGGTATTTAGCAGGAGGATTTTCATGCTTTTCCCAGTAAAAATATAAAAGGAAGAGGCGCAATAAAAGTAAATCACGGGCATACCCAATTACCTTACTTATTGACTTTTCTCACATCTTGGGCAATTGCTATATTTGCCTTTTCTTAGAAGGATGGCTACAAAGCTTCTTTGTGAAGTGACTTCTCTGGGGATGCAAGAAGAAGAGATACAACAAGGCAATTTTCATTCCCTGCTAATTTGTAAGTGAGCCGGAAGCACCATTGGTATCTAGAAGAGCTCAGCACCTGAAAAAATTGCCATATATTGTTACAGATGTCCATCATAGTGTTTGACATAAAGTTGACAGGTGAATGCAAGGAAGGAGGGTACTGCCCACGGGGGGAAGGCCCATGGAGGAAATGTGATTTGTATGACAGTTTTGAAGGGGAGCAGAATAAGGATGCCACAAATATCTGTGGGCTGCTGGATATTGTAGCTCTGTGGGGGTGCCAAAGCAGCCTTGAGCATTTTGCCTTTCTCTAAAGCTAGGCGTGGACATCCGGTAGCATCAACACTGGAACTGAATAAAAATAAACCAAGCCAGCAACTATTTTATGGGGGCCAAGGGTGGGCAGGATCTCTGGTAATTTAAGCCGCATGGAGGCAGTTCAAAACAGATCTTTGTGGTCCTTGCTACTTCCACCCTGTTGGCTAAAAATTATCTTTAAGCCATGATACTTTCCTAGGATAGCTTTTGAGAAAATAAGCAATCACTTTGGGAAGTGGCTAAGTGGCTTGTCTCATCTCTAGTGGGGAAATTAAAAAATTCTGTATTATTTATAAAGCGTTGGGGGGAGATGAAGCATGTGAAAGAGTTTTCGAAGCAATGACCGTTGGGTTCCTCTCTTCCTAGGGATGCAGCAGCTATACCAGTTTCTGAACCACTGCCATTCTGCACGAATTTCCCTTGCGTTCCTCAAAGGGCTTGCAAGAATTCAGAGAGAGGGTGTCCTTTGCTAAACTTCAGTTGAACCCAACACCTCCAGCTCTTTTAGAAGGAGGAGGCAACAATAGGACATATTCTGAGCAGGGTTAGGCCAGCACATTTTGCTGCCTAATGCAAAGGACAAATGAATACGTCTGCCCTGTTTTGCCACCTAAGGTGAAACAGGAAAGTCCCGTCTACCCCCCGTTGAAGCCTCGCTTACTAGGGTTGTGCAGTGGCAGCTTCTGGCAAGATCTCTTCTGCAATCTTGTTGGAAGCAGACGCTTGCTTCTTCTCATTTCTCTAACGATTGTGGAAGGGGTGGGTGGATTGGCCACCAGGTGCCACCTCATGGGATTTCAGTGCCTGAGGTGGCTACCTCAATCCGCCTCCTGGACCAGTCGGGCCTCCCTCACCATTCCATGTACAGAAGCTGGGTGAACTTGGTGGATAACTTGGATCTTATTTCAACATTGGCAATAGAGAAGTAGGTAAAGGTAAAGGTACCCTTGACCATTAGGTCCAGTTGCGGACGACTCTGGGGTTGCACACTCATCTCGCTCTATAGGCCGAGGGAGCTGGCATACAGCTTCTGGGTCATGTGGCCAGCATGACTAAGCCACTTCTGGCGAACCAGAGCAGTGCAAGAAAACGCCATGTACCTTCCTGCCAGAGCAGTATCTATTTATCTACTTGCACTTTGATGTGCTTTCGAACTGCTATGTTGGCAGGAGCTGGGACCGAACAATGGGAGCTCACCCCATCGCAGGGATTTGAACCGCCAACCTTCTGATCGGCAAGCCCTAGGCTCAGTGGTTTAGACCACAGCACCACCCGCGTCCCTGCAATAGAGAAGCACCTTCCACCAAATCTGAAGATACACAACTCTAACCAAAGGGTACACCCCAGGTGGCTGCTGACCTCCAGCAGCTACAGCTTGAGGCGGTTGCTTCACCCTGCCTAATGGCAGAGCCAGCACTGTTTCTGAGCATACCTCTCCCTGTAGTAGCAAGCTGAAGATCTGTCACACAGTACTGCATACTGCCCTTCATCTAATGTCACGAGAGTACAGTATTTGGGTCACATTTTAAGAAGATCTATAAAGAGGTCAGTCTAAGAGACTACAATCTATCTGCTGTGTGGAAAAGAGAGATACACAATTGTGAAGACCACACATTTTCTCACTGATGTTACTGAGTTATTATTATTTTTTTAAAAAGGAGAATACTGTTTACTGTCATGGAGATTTCAAGTTTGTCTATATCTTTTACATACTGGTAATTGCATTCTGGTTTCTTGTTCTTTTTATTTATGTCAACTCGTGAGATATTTATATAGCTCTGTGCAATCTATTTGGTTTGCAAAGTGTTTGTTTTGTAATGGGATGATGATCAAATAAATAAATCTGAATCTGATGCCTGTTACAAGATAAATTATGAAATGAAATTGATAGGATGGAGTTCAAAAGGTCTGTGCTGTGCTTTCTGTTGCCTGTGCAAATATTGCACTCCAGTGGAATTAAGAGAAATTGCAAGCTCTTTTTTTATATACTGAATTCTAACCTTCCATATCTGTATCTATCTATCTATCTATCTATCTATCTATCTATCTATCTATCTATCATCTATCTATCTGCTCTTTGCATTGTTAAATTATATCTAGCATTTTCCTCACCCCACTAATTCACCAGAAGTCTGCATCAAAAATAAGTGAAAAGACTGGCAGCTCTATCTTTAAATCCACTTTAAAATACATTTGATGTAAATATTGGCTTGCACTGATGTTGTCCTATTGGCATCCTCTTAACTAAGCCCCAAAAAGTTGCTCAGCTTTGCTTAAAGGTATGAGACAAGGTAAGTCTGTGATGGATTTTGGGTGGCATTAAGAGTAGCAGAGTAGGATAAAGACAGATCTAAGCTGTCTGGAAAGTTTCCCCTTCATTCATCAGTACTGTGCTAAATGAGTTGTGCATTTTACCTGGAGAGATGCAATTTCAAGCTGCTAGATCTCAAGATCTTTTACTCCTTATCTTAGCTCCCTCACTGCTCGCAAACCCATTACTAAGGTTTTGTCAAACAAGCATTTTCCTGGAAGAAATTTGCACAGAAATGAGTGCTAAACTTCTGATTCATTCTGCTGGATTTCCAGAAGATGCTCTTACATCATGTGAAAGATCATAGAACAAAATGATGAGGTAAAATGGGGTAAATGGAATAAAGAACTGCCTGGATGCAGCCCGGGAGTGAGACCTTGGGCTCAAAGTGGGTAGGTCGAAGAGGATGTTAACTCTGTGTGTGGCAGGCAGCTGTGAAACAGGCAAATTCCATGCTAGGAATAATTAAGAAATGAATGGAAAATAAAACTGCTGATATCCTATTATACATGGTGTGAAGGCAGTAGATATCAGGATGAAGAAAACTCACCAATGCACTCACTCTCTCCTCTCTCTCTCTCTCTCTCTCTCTCTCTCTCTCTCTGTGTGTGTGTGTGTGAGAGAGAGAGAGAGAGAGAGAGAGATAGAGAGATTAGATGCCGTCCAACCAAATACTAAACTATCAAATTGAATTATGATATTTGCTCATACAAATTCATCCCCTGTTCACAGCTTGTAATTAAGTCAGGAATTTTTTGTGGATAGAACAATCCCAAGAATATTATAAGAATTTAATAAATTGAAGAAAAAATAATTACAGGGGAAAACAGAAATATGGCAGAAAAGAAAGTGTTAGCGTACAAGGCACATCTATTGTTATGGAAAACAAAACAACAACAATCTTAGAATTGTATAGTATGACACAGCTTGTTCATTCAAGTTGTCCAAGCTAGAAGATGGCTAAACATTTAGTTTTCCATGTACAGGGAGTTGGTGTTTTTAAACAACAGAAAATGAGGGTGCAGTCAGTCATGGGTTTCTCCTACCAGTCTAAGAAAAGTCTTACCCCCTTTGTCACTGGTATACTCCTCAAACAGGGACTGGGCAATCTTGTATTTCATAAGTTGCTTTTTGGGAAGGACTATTGTGTTTGAAAACCATGCCAGAGAGATGGCCAACATTCAGGCCTTCCCCTTTGTGTGATTTTCTTATTCCTTCTTCCTTCCTTCCTTCCTTCCTTCCTTCCTTCCTTCCTTCCTTCCTTTCTTTCCTTCCTTCCTTTCTTTCTTTCTTTCTTTCTTTCTTTCTTTCTTTCTTTCTTTCTTTCTTTCTTTCTTATGGCTTTCATATTGATGTAATATTCACAACTGGTGCTTAGATATGCAGATTAAAAGAATAAAGTAGCCGTACAGCAGCGAAGACTTTTATCCTGAATTTCTTCCATTGGGTGGATTCAGTTCAGTAGTTCAGCCTTTTCTCTTACATTGTGAAAAATTGGCCTTATTTTATGCCTAATGAGGCTACCCACTAAGCTGGTTCATTGGAGCTATTCATTGGAGCTATCTTTCAAAGGAAGAGATCATACTTTTTGTGATCCAAATGCAGGAAACATATGGGGGCATCTTCAGAAGTTGACTTTTTCCTCTTCCACTACTGTTATCTTGGATGTTTGTTTAAAATAGGCAGTTAACTATACTTCCAGTATTCAAATTTAGGGTGGACTGTGATCCTGAGCACCTCCTTTGCCTCCCACCATGGCTGATATTTACTTAATTCAATGCAGCTGCTAAATGCATGAATGTCAAATCTAGTTCTGCTTTATGGCTAGGACCGAAGGTCTGCTAAGGTCAGCCGGAAAGGCCCTTACAAACTTTTATAGCATTCAAATATGCAATTCCAAAGCCTGAAATTGACAGAGAAAGTGCATACTGTTGTACCTTGGTTTTCAAATTTAATCTGTTCCGGGAGTCTGTTCGACTCCCAGAACAGTTCAAAAACCAAGGCGCGGCTTCCGATTGGTTGCAGGAGTGTCCTGCAGCCAACTGGAAGCCACTGAAGCCATGCCGGACGTTCGGCTTCTGAAAAGCATTCAAAAATCGGAACAATCACTTCTGGTTTCTGATCGTTTGGGAGCTGAAATGTTTGAGTTCAAAGGTGTTCGGCTTCCGAGGTTCCACTGTACGAAGTGGTACCTCTAGTTACTAACTAAATTTGTTCCAGAGGTCCGTTCTTAACCTGAAAGTGTTCTTAACTAGAGGCGTGCTTTCGCTAAAGAGGCCTCTTGCTGCCGCCGCGCCGCCTGCACATGATTTCCATTCTCATTCTGGGGCAAAGTTCTCAACTCAAGGCAACTCTTCCAGGTTAGCGGAGTTTGTAACCTGAAGCGTTTGTAACCTGAGGCGTTTGTAACTGGAGGTACCACTGTTGTCAATTCTTGTGCGCCCTGTGACACTTAATTGCAATTCCCATGTGCTTTAGCCTATTTATATTTAGCATTAAGGTACACCAGTGATGCAGGGGAGCCGGGTGGCGCTGTGGGTTAAACCACAGAGTCTAGGACTTGCCAATCAGAAGGTCGGCGGTTTGAATCCCCGCGACGGGGTGAGCTCCTATTGCTCGGTCCCTGCTCCTGTCAACTTACCAGTTCGAAAGCACGTCAAAGTGCAAGTAGATAAATAGGTACCGCTCCGGCGGGAAGGTAAACGGTGTTTCCGTGCGCTGCTCTGGTTCGCCAGAAGCGGCTTAGACATGCTGGCCACATGACCCGGAAGCTGTACGCCAGCTCCCTCGGCCAATAAAGCGAGATGAGCACCACAACCCCAGAGTCAGTTACGACTGGACCTAATGTTCAGAGGTCCCTTTACCTTTTACACCAGTCATGCGCCCTCCTTGACTGCTGGTTGTTGGTGTAGTAATGCTACAGGCACATGAGCCAATGGATGTGGTAGCTGCATTTCAACTTGACGCGGTGGGTTTGTAATGCTTGCATTGGCATGCACTTTGCCTGTGGCCCACCTCACATCTATGCATGCCAGCCCTAAACTCTTGCCCATAAGAGACAGTGCTCACTTCGTCTCGGAAGGAATGAAACAGCTGCAGTCAATTGGCAAGGGGCGGTGATGTGCAGGGACGATCCCAAATGATATTCAGATTTTAAATAGGCTTATTTGCCAGATGCTGGGTTGAAGGTGGACCCCACTTAGCGCAGCTGCCATATTGTTCTGTAATCATCGTTCCTGGTGCTCTTTTTCTTCAAGGCCCACATTGTTTAAGAGGAACGATCGAAACATTTCCATACCATGATAATAATTAGCAGATGTTATTAATTTATAGTAAAGACAATAATAAGCCAGCCCGCACCATGAAAGACTTCATTATGAAATTAATTACTCCGATTGGGGTCAACATGAGAGGTGAGGTTTGCACAGCATTGAAGGAACAATTGCTTTTTATGAGTATTCTGCAGCCAAAGACGTGAAATTTGAAGGATGTGTTTTGCATTTATCGGCCCCTGTCTTCGCATTCATATGCTAAGTCCCCTGATAAACACCACTTGTCTCAAAGAAAATTGAAATCACTGAATTGAAGCAGATCTGGATAATGAGGTATTATAGATATATTCGGTAAATGTTCCAATTATTCTTTAGAAATTTCATTGAAATAAACAGCAGCCGCAGGGGGAAGGGTGTGTGTGTTACAAAGTCAGTTTTAATCTTTCAATGGCTGTTGTTTTTCTCCTCCCCCCCACCCTTAATAGACACGAATGGGGTTTGATTATAGTTCTTTTTGTGAATTCAGGGCTGCTCCCTTTGTCTCATTTCTCTTCAGCATTCAGCTCTCTTTCGGAGGTTGCTTCCCCTCTATGTAGCAGACACCTGCTTCCAATTCATTGCCTCTAAATAGATCTTAATGTGGTTTTGTATCACTGTGCCTCCAATGTTTATATATCCTTTTGCAGCAACTGCTGAATTCATAAAAAGGAGCAGCAGGGAGGGCAGGGCAGGAAGAAGGCTGCTGTCAGAATTGCTGCCGATGCAGAAGGGGCGTTGAAGATGCCTGAAGGCAAACTTGGGTCCAGTTTTAACTGGGAAACCATTTGCCCAGGCAAGAAGCCCCAGACCCTGTGGACACACAAGCATCTTGTGCAACCTAGGCCTAGCGCTCACTAAGACGTCTCCAGGGCCTGGGGCTGTTTCCCCTCTCCCTCTCTTGGTGCCATATGCCCAGCGGGGCAGTAAGGGAGAGAGAAGAAAGAACTTTAATGTCCATAACTTGCTATGTTTGTGTGCATTGTGCATGGAAACTAGTGGAGGTCTGCATTTGCGTGACGAGGACCCCCAAGACACCCCTGAATAAAAACACGTTCACACATCATTTTCGTTTTGGTTTTCGGCATAATTTTGGCCACAACTTTATTGAATTATAGTAAGTGAGTGGTTGCTTAGGCATTGGTTAGTGGCTATCTGTTCCCACTTGGAGGTAGGAACAGAACTGACAACCACACCCGTGCGGAAGTCAGTAAGGGTAAGCAATTTTGCGGAGAGAAAAAGCTGGGTGCCAGGCTCTCCCCTCTCCCCAAATGCTCCCAGGGGCTCTTGCGTGGCCCTAGCCCTTTGCCAGGGATTCGGACAAAAGCATGGTGAGCCCCTGGATTCCTTTAATGGAATACCCTTGCAGTAGCAGCATTGGAGGGGCGGGCACAGCCAACCTCATCCCCTCCACCAACCAAAAAATTAACCAATGCCTAACCGCAACTTACAAGTTGTGACGATTTGCTACGCAATCAGCCAAATGGTAAAATTCCTACCAGGCCCCTGCTCCAAAGCAGACGACCCCTTGACAGGTCAGCGCGAACAAACCCTAAATAAAAGGAGGGTGGGCGGGTAATCCGATGTGCGCAGTGAAAAGAAGAAGCTCAACGCTGTGCACAGGGACCTATATAGCACTCCCATCAATCAAATAAAATTGCAACAATCCATTTCCCCCAGCAACATTGGAGGTGCCCAATCAAATCCGTGGCCAACCAAACTAACCTGCCCAGCAACAGGGAATGTCATGGTTGCTCCCACCACAACACGTGCTCTCCATGAAGGAGAACCCGCTTTGCAGAATGTCTGTTCCGCAAAGGACTGTGGCAAGTGCAGAAGGTGCTTAAACAGCTGAAGTTGGGGGGGGGGGGACAGGTTGGAGTCTTTGTTTCAATGTTTCTTTTAATGACAGACTCATCTCTGGGAGTCTTGGTCTCTCTCAGAAACCACCAGCATATTGAGGAAGCAACTGGATCATCCAAGTCTCTCTCTGGGATCAGAGAGAGTATAGTTCTTGGACTATGCTAAGAAGAACCTAAAGAAAACTGGACTGCATTGCTAGTTGCTTAAGAGCTGTGTGTTGATTCCTGCATTGCCTGGCGTTGGACTAGACTCTACAGTTCTATGATTCCATGATTTCAATTTACTTTTTGTAATAAGTTAAAGTCAGTTCGCAGTAAATCTATAGAACTCTTTCTTGTGGTGGAGAGCTTATTGATTCATACTCGGCACAAGGCCCAGAACACATAACAATCTTATACACCACTTCTCAGCACCTCCAATGGGCACCACAACTGTGAACTCCAAGAGATGATGCTGATGATGGTTGTTGTGAGGTTTCCCTGCTCATCCATATTGAGTGAAATATGCATAAGTGTGACCCTGTTGGTCAATCACAATTTCTTTCAGAAAACTGAATTCTGGAAAGTGTTGCACTTTGGACAATGACAAAAAGCAGCACAAACATCACCATCCCAACAACAACAACAAACAAACACAACTCTCTTTTTTTCATATTTGTTAAAGGGATTTAACTAGATAGCGATTTCTCGGGGAAGAGGTCATGAAAAAGATCACAATGGAAAGTTTATCGCAAGTATTGATTTATTGTGCGGCTGCAGGCCCCCCCCCCAAAAAAAAAAATTTCGGTGTTAGGAATCATTAGGAAAGGGGATCAAACAAACAAGAATCATGATTTCACTTTATAAGCTGCAACCACTTGGGAGAATGAATAGATCTCTCTCTCTCTCCACACACACGCACACGCACATGCACACTTATTAATTGGGGTCACTCAACAATATTGATTGGGAATAGTTCCAAGACAGATGAAAGGAGGTATTTATTTTCATAACACATAATTAACTAGAAAAATTAATTGCCACAGGATGTAATCTTGACCACTGCCTAAGGGTGCGAATACATGATCGCGTTAGACAATGTTGATCAATACTTACCATGCACAGCAGCAGTTGTGTAATTACTTTGGCACACACAAAATATAGTGTTAAATGTGTAAATTGATTTGGACATAAAGTGGGTTAGTCAGGGGTATGCAAGCCAGTCACGTTGTGGGCTATGTCTGAGGATACCACACATTGAAATTGAACTCTAGGGAGAAATTTGAATAAAGTATCACTATTCAACATACAACCCACACTGTTGTTCTAGCCTCCCAGGAGGAAAAGCAGTCTGTTATTCTTAACTTGAAGCACACTCTTTCCTCTAAAGCTAATGTGGCCAAGCTATGAGACTTTTCTAATGCATGTGAAGTTGAATTTGCATTAGACAATGTAGTGGGGGTTGAAGAGGCTGATCCTATTGGATACTGATGAAGGAGACAGAGCAGAGCAGTCATGTTCCAGTAAGATGTCCCCACCCCCCATGCTTTGAACAATGAGGTTTCTGAACAAAATCTTGAAGCATATGTGCAATTTTTGCAACATTTCGGGAGCATTTCATTACCTGCTCCATCATACCACACATAATTATAATTTATAATGTCAACTTGCAAACAAAAGCCCCTTTATGCAGAAGTTGGTGCTAAAAGGGAACAATGGATTAGATAAATTCATGGACAACAGGTTCGTTACTGGCTATAGCCATAATAGATAAACTTCCTGGATAAGAGGCATTTTATCTCAGCCTTTTTTTCAAGACCTAACAGTTACTACAAAAAAGAGAGAGTAAAAAACAGGCTGTTACAAAGTTATGCAGGCTACAAGTGTGTTCTGGCAACCGAGAAAGAGAAAGCTTTGTTTCTCCTTTGCCAATCTGCCATGTTTCCACAGCACCATGAAAATGTCCACAGTGCAATCTCTTCAGAAGAGCATGATAAAATGTAAATTATTGAGCACTGGAGTGCAATCCCAGCAGATACTATCAATTGGCCAAGCGAAGTGTGACCATAGAATCATAGAATCATAGAGCTGGAAGAGACCACAAGGGCCATCGAGTCCAACCCCCTGCCAAGCAGGAAACACCATCAGAGCACTCCTGACATATGGTTGTCAAGCCTCTGCTTAAAGACCTCCAAAGAAGGAGACTCCACCACACTCCTTGGCAGCAAATTCCACTGTCGAACAGCTCTTACTGTCAGGAAGTTCTTCCTAATGTTGAGGTGGAATCTTCTTTCTTGTAGTTTGGATCCATTGCTCCGTGTCCGCTTCTCTGGAGCAGCAGAAAACAACCTTTCTCCCTCCTCTATGTGACATCCTTTTATGTATTTGAACATGGCTATCATATCACCCCTTAACCTCCTCTTCTCCAGGCTAAACATGCCCAGCTCCCTTAGCCGTTCCTCATAAGGCATCGTTTCCAGGCCTTTGACCATTTTGGTTGCCCTCCTCTGGACACGTTCCAGTTTGTCAGTGTCCTTCTTGAACTGTGGTGCCCAGAACTGGACACAGTACTCCAGGTGAGGTCTGACCAGGGCAGAATACAGTGGCACTATTACTTCCCTTGATCTAGATGCTATACTCCTATTGACCTTTGGTTTAGCTCACCTGTATGGCATACTTTGATTCTGCCTTTCTTTGTGACAAGATATCTCAGTTGAACATGGAGATACCAATGTGAAAACTGGCATTTACATTCAGGATGCAATTCTGTGTTTCATGTTTAAAGACACCAACTTTTGCATCCATTTTCATGGCAGCCACACAAGATGCAAGTACACTGCATTGCAGTATTACCCTACTGGTGGAGAGATATAAAATATAGTGTAATGTGACATATAGCCCCTTGTGATTTACTAGGTTAGATTTGCCCGAGGACTGCAGGAGTAGCCCTGTTTTATATATCTACACACACACACACACACACACACACACAAACACACACACACGACTTAAGGATCATCCAATAAAAAACAGGTAGATTTATTATTATGGGTTAGTGACAAGAAAAATCCAAATAGAAAAATTCCTTCCTGTAGCACCTTAAATAGAATTTTTCTATTTCGACTATGGCAGACCAACACGGCTACCCATCTGTAAGAAAAATCCAGAGAGATTATATAACAACAGGAAACAAGACAGCTCAATATCTAGGTAATACAAATCAATTGGATGATCAATAGGTGTTCCTGTCCACTAGGGCCTTGAAGCCTCTGCTGTCATGCTTTCTGCCATAATTAGCACTCAATGAACTTGAAATGTTTAATGACTGTGAAATTGCATTTCTACAGAGACAATGCACATCTGGAATGACAGCATGCAATTCAGACGCCTGCAGAGTCTCATGCCGGCAAGCACACACAAACTTCAAATAGAGTTTTCATAGTCAAAAATTAACTTGCTGCTTTGACATGCTAATACCTTGGACTAGGCTGTGCTTCCACTCCAGACTGACTGGCCTAATAGGAAAACTTCAAAGTACCCAGAAGGAACTTGAAAGGTATTGTAGCATTTGCTCATATCAGGGGGAAGTCTATACTCATACCAGGAAAGTGGAGCTGGAGACCACCCCTGCCTCACTCATAAGCTTTTTTTCATGTTCGGGGAGAGTAGGGAATACTACTAGAAACCCTCCAAGTAACAGCACCTGAGATCAAATGAAAATTTAGTTTGATTACCCTAATGTTTGAACAAGCAGGCTGCCACAGCAACTGTGTTACATCTATATTAGAGAGTCACAGGAGAGATTAATTTTCTCCTACTGATAAAATGCTTAAATTAGAGTTACGGGACACCGGATTAAACGTTTTATTTTCCCGAGACTGTATTTCATTATTTGTCTTGTATCACGTTCAAGAGAATTCCCCCGTCTGCAGGAACGCACTTAAGCCTTGGAGAAAGATTTATAGTCATATAGAGCAGGAAGGCAACAAAGAGCAAAGAATAATTAAACGGATAACAGCCTTGGTTTGGCTCTTTGGAACACGGCACTATGAATAGTAAAATGCCCCAATCCATAGCTATAGCACATGGTCCAAGAACCAGACCCCCATCTGAACATGCCATGCCATGCCATCTTGGCTCCTAAATGAACAATGTACATTTCTCTGAATTTTCATATGGGATCTAACCATCCCCCCCCCCCCCATTGACTGTAATAAATTACTTATTTGGATTACAGGACAGTTCTGTCCTACAACAAAGATGTCCACTACTAACACCGGAGTTTACATAGGAAGCTGTTTTCTACCTAGTGAGACCATTGGATCACCCAGCCTGCTCCTGTCTAGGCTAACTGAAGTGTCTATCCAAGTGTCCTTTCTGACCCTAACTAGAAATAGCAAGGGTTGAACCTGAGACTTAAGTCGGAGTAGCTTGCCCAATATCCATGGCATTGAGAAGGTGGCTAGAGAGGAGCTTTTCTCTCTCTCTTATAACACCAGAACTCATGGACCTCCAAGAAAGCTGAGCATTGGAAGATTTAGGACAGCAGAGCAACCAACCCCCAGAGCAGGTTGCCAGGAAAGAACAAGACAAGGAAAAGTCCTGGAGGTGCTGAAAAGTGCCCTCTGCCTTTGAACTCTTTGCTCTCCTACTTTCAAGGCCCGCCGGGTTCTGGGAGAGGGTGGGGTCTGGAATGCTTTCTAAAAACTCCACTGGTGCTTCTTCTTCTTCCAACTCCTCTCTGATTATTTCCCAGCTTTTCCTCTCATCTGCCTCTGAGCTATGACCTCCCTCAACCCTCTGTTGTAATTCTGAACTGTCTCCTTCTTCTCTGGAAGGGTCAGGCTGGAGAGGCGGTCTCCACCATTCCTCCTCTGCCCAGTTCCTGACACAGATAAAATACTCCCTCAGCACATAGTCAAACCATGGAACTTGCTCCTCCAGATGGCAATGATGGCCACCAGCTTTGATTAAACAAAGAGGATTTGAAAAATTCATAGAGGAGAGGGCTGTCAATGGCTACTAGCCAGGATGGCTGAGCTCTACCTCCACAGTTGGGGGCAGCAATGCTTCTGAGTTCCAGTTGCTGGAAACCACAGGAGGGAGAGTTTTGCTTCTGTGCTCACGTTCTGCTCACTGGTTTCCCACAGGCGTCTGGTTGCCCACTCTGGGAACAGGATGATGGATTAGGTGGGTGTGGCGTTTGCCTCCTAGGATGGGTCATAAGGAAAGGGTTAAAATAGGTGTGATGTGATTGGCCAGTGAGAATGCAAGGGGGGGGGAATAAAAGTTAGAGTGCGAAGTTTTGAAAGTCAGTTGAGGTTGAGGTTTGGGAGTTGAGTTGAGGTTTGGGAGTTAGGAGGTTGAGGTTTAGGAGTTGAAGAAGGAAGAGGGAGGAATAGGCAGTGGGTTGGTCGAGTTGTATTGTGAGAGAGAGTGAGAGGAATTGTTAGGTGGAGTCAGATAGATAGTTGGAATAATCAGTTTGGAGTTGTTAGGAACTAAGAATAAGAAACTGACAAGAGAAAAATTAACTGAAACCATAAGCTTGTTCCTGCATCTAAACATAAACTTGATTATTTATTTATGTTAACAACTGACTGGACTCCGTGTGTCCCCGTGAGATACGGGGTGGTGGCAGTGGAAAAAGCAATCGCAGTGGTGGCACAGGGTCAATAGACCGTCAAACGTCTGGGGGCCCTGTGTGTGAATCGCCACAGTGGCTCATTGGCCTGATGCAGCAGAGCTCTTCTTATAGTCTTCTCCTTCAATACTGTGAAGAGGAGTCGAGTGAGATGGGCAGCCATCTATCGATGAATCTTGGAACATATGGTTGCATACCACACCAATCTATGAGTGGTGTGAGATTCCAATTCCAGGAGTCAAGTCACATACCCAGGGATTGTGTTTCCTTTGGAAATGAGGCACACCAGGGGCTGTGGTGTCTTTATGATACATGGTTTATGTTTACTCAAATACAGTGCTACCTTGGGTTACATATGCTTCAGGTTACATACGCTTCAGGTTACAGACTCCGCTAACCCAGAAATAGTACCTCGGGTTAAGAACTTTGCTTCAGGATGAGAACAGAAATTGTGCAGCAGCAGCGTGGAGGCAGCGGGAGGCCCCATTAGCTAAAGTGGTGCTTCAGGTTAAGAACAGTTTCAGGTTAAGAACAGACCTCCGGAATGAATTAAGTAGTTAACCCGAGGTACCACTGTATACAACCTGAGCCTACAAGAGAGGGCCCCCCCCACCTGAATAGGGTTTTGCTTCTGCCATTGCTGCAGCCTCAAAAACAAACAGAAATCAAAGATGCTCCAAAATGTGGCTCTGAGCAGCTTGCTGGAACAGGTCTGGGGACAGTGTGGGGGCATGAACAGTGAGGGAGGAAGGGTGGGAAGTCCTGTTGCATAAGCGGAAGTCACTGCTATTTTTCTAGATAAAGAGGTGCCGGAGCTCACCAAGAACTTCTTCCTTGTTGTCTTAGAGTGGCAATGGCGCTCACCTGAGAGGTTCTGGAGCTGAGCTCCGGTGAGCTCCAGCCGGGGGGGTGGGGGAGCCCTGGCAGAAGTTATTCTATTCTCACAGTTATTTTGTTGAATATCACCCAAAGCCCCCAAGCATATAGCTTTATGCTGCCTTGAAATAAACACCTTGGGTCAGAGCAGAGCCTGCCCCGACCTATATGTGCTCATTCAGCATGTGGACCGAATATCCTTCTGAGATCGGCTTCAGAAGAACACTCTGGTAAGGGAAGTGTTAGTTCAAAACACTGGAGCAAGAGGTTTAAACATCCCTGATTTCCCCCCTCCTCTCTCTCTTAAGCAGCTATCTAGGGCATTGCCATAATAAACATAAATAGCACTGTATTGCCCTGTAAAATGGTTCAGCCAAACTTAATGTGACCTAGAAACCACACATTCCCCCAATAATCCCAGCAGCCCTAATTAAGCTGGAGAAGCCGAGCATTTCCCCCACATAACCTTCAAATAATCTCTTTGAATTCGCTCTTTGCTTCCAAATCGCCTGGGTTCCCCCAGTGTTTAGCTTGTCTCATTTCATACAGTTAATAATGAAACAACTCAATCAAAAAGCGGTGCTAGTTTTTGTGTGTGAGCTGAGCTTTTGCTTCGATTCCAGGAAGCTGGTATTTCAAACAACTCTTTGCCTTGAAAGGTTGTGTACAGACAGCTCTCCTCATAGGCTCTGGGCATCTTTTCTTCTTTGGAACGGACCTCTCCCCCCCCCCCGCGCTTTCTGCTTAGGGCTGGGATGCAGGAGCGTGGCAGAGCTCCTTCAGAGATTGCTTCACTTTATTTTGCTCTGCAGTTTCACATGCTCCAACATTTCCCCAAGAAGAAATTGGGACACCTCCCCCCATCTCACTGCCGCTGCTTGCAGGCTCACCCATTGTGACGTTAACATATGAGCGTGCTGGAGGTGAAATAGTTAAACAAGTTACCCAATCAGAACCCGGGGGGGGGGGTGGAGTCTATAAAGGGACTATAAAACCAGCTCTGGGATGGGTGAAAGGGGGAGTTTGTTGGGAGTTGGGTGGTTGGTTGGAGTGGGAGTGAATTGGGATAGAGTTTGGGGGTACGTTGAGTTAGTGTAGCGAAATAAGCTGAGTCAGGAACAGTTAGGAGCTAGGAAGACAAATAAATATCTGAGAGGTGGTTTAGTGAGGGAGAGCAGGTAGCGGAAGTTATAGGTCTGGATAGGCACCCCATGATTGTAATTGACTGATACCGTTTATGAAACCACACGCTTATTAAACTGCAATAAATAAACAGAAGTTTATGTTCCAATTTAAACCTGACTGGACTCAGTATTGTACCAGGTAGGGCCTGAGTAGTTGCAGCGAGAAATAAAGTGGTGGCACAGGGATCAATAGACAGTGAAACGTCCGGGGATCCTGTGTGATCGCCACACCCATCTGCCCACCACCTTACTGGCTTGTGTCTGTGCCCACCACTGCGTGGCACCGCACAGCACTGCCACTGCCAAATACAATCACTCACACGGAGGGCTACAGTGGCATACTTCCAGAAGCACTGCTATACTTCAGGAAGCTGTGGTTCTCCTTGTGCATTTGGGGCATGTGGCAGCTGGCCAGCAAGGTGTGGAACCCAAAACGTGTGTGGAACCCAAAGACATATGTTTTTTGGTTCCGCGCTCTTTTGACCCCCCTTGGCTGAAATCCTGGGACATCCTGGGATGGAATCAGAAGCCAAAGTGGGTTCTGTAATTTCAGGATGTGCCAGTAAAAATTAGACAGTTGGAGGGTGTGACCACTATGATCACTTCCCCTCTGCCACCAACCCGTTTCTCGCGGGTACACACTGAGTCCAGGCAGCTGTTAACATTAAAACAAATTATCAAGTTTATTTTATAAGCATGAACAAGATTATGGTTTCAGATAATTTTTCTTGTCAGCTTCTTAATCTTAGTTTCTTTTCTGACCTATACCTTCCTAATAACTCCTAACTAATTATCCCAACTGCCTATCTGACTCCTCCTCACAGTTTCCCTCACTCTCTCACATCAAAACTAGACCAACCCACAGACTTATCCTCCCTCTTCCTTCTCCAACTCCCAACTGACTTCCCAACAACTCCAACTCTAACTCCTCCCCTTGGGTTCGCACTTGCCAATCACTTCACACTCATTTAACCCTTTCCTTATGACCCAGCATGATGTCAGCTAGGAGGGCAAACGCCAGAGAGGGTCTGCATTTTCCTCTTCTCTTCTCTTCTCTTCTCTTCTCTTCTCTTCTCTTCTCTTCTCTTCTCTTCTCTTCCCAACATGGTTTAGGTAGGGGCATGTCAGGATGCTGCCAGCAGCTCCTGGCTGGTTGCCCAGCATATGAATTGCACAGTTTCACTGGAATATGGTGCAAACTAATGTCTTGCCATGCAATCCATTCCAAGCCAGGACTGGCCCAAGACATTTTGCTGCCTGAGGGCAATGACAACCTGATGTGCTCCCTTCATTCCATGTACACAGAAGCCAACTTGGCAGATCTGCACCCTGCCTTACTGGCCCTTTCCCATCTGCACTGGGAGAGTGGAGTGCTGACTGACTCCAGCTACAAAAGCTGAGGCTGTTGAACAGATTCTTGGGCTGGAGTATTGTTTACGGGGAGTTGAAAGAGCTGCTGCTGATATTGATATTATTGTTGTACAGTGGCACCTCGGGTTAAGTACTTAATTCGTTCCGGAGGTCTGTTCTTAACCTGAAACTGTTCTTAACCTGAAGCACCACATTAGCTAATGGGGCCTCCTGTTGCCACCACACGATTTCTATTCTCATCCTGAAGCAAAGTTCTCAACCCGAGGTACTATTTCTGGGTTAGCGGAGTCTGTAACCTGAAGCGTATGAAACCCGAGGAACCACTGTATCTTTAGTTTTAGATCATGGGTAGGCAAACTAAGGCCTGGGGGCCGGATCCGGCCCAAGCACCTTCTAAATCCGGCCTGCGGATGGTCGTGTTTTTACATGAGTAGGGTGTGCCCTTTTATTTAAAATGCACCTCTGAGTTATTTGTGGAGCCTGCCTGGTGTTTTTACATGAGTAGAATGTGTGCTTTTATCTAAAATGCATCTCTGGGTTATTTGTGGGACATAGGAATTCATTCATTTTTATTTATTTTTTCAAAATATAGTCCGGCCCCCCACAAGGTCTGAGGGACAGTGGACCAGCCGCCTGCTGAAAAAGTTTGCTGACCCCTGTTTTAGATCTTATGATTTATGTGGGAAATGTTTCCATTAGGTTGTGTACTTTTTGATGTGTTTTATTTATTGTTTATGACTTCTGTCATGTTTGTAATTATGTATATCTTGTCATGTTGTAAGCCGCCTTGAGCGTAGTTTCAACTATGGAACAGTAGCATACAAATAAAATGATGATGAAGAAGAAGTTGATGGCCAACACTTGAACGTTATTTCAGATAATGGAAGTGGAATAAAGTTCAGTGGGTAGGGGGATCGTTTCACATTAAGAAGGCATCTCTTTCGCTGGCTATGGTGATATTTAAACTGTTTCCCACAAATCAGATTGTTGCCATGTATCACCATTGCCATCTAGTGATTCCGAAAAGCTTTTGCAACTTTAAGCTGGTTAGTGAATAGAAGAGAATCATGAGTTTGCCTACTTGGTTTCAGTTTTCCGATCAATTTTATTTTTTTTAATATGACCAAATGGAAAGAGATAATGCATTAAATTAATGTGATTCCTGCTTGTTGCCAGAGGTGTAGCAATAATAATATAAAATAGACCCACTACAGTGGACTAGAGTTTCTCTGGTTCCTGTGTCACCTGTTGTTGGAATAGGGAACTTCAACAATAATGTGTGACAGAATGTAAATTTCCCATATTTTTCCAGGAGGCAGGACAGCAGCATTTCCTTAAAAACCTTTTATTCCAAAGTGATTACTTTTTTTAAAAAAAAGGTCAGGCAGGATGTATTCCCTTATTCATTGTTCTCCGCACACAGCCTTTGCATAAGAATCAAGCCTCATCCACTCATCTCATGTTCTTCTTACATTTTTAGAAATGCCAGATTTTCAGAAAGTATTGACTTGTTCCCTTCTCCCTGGCTCATGCAACTAGCTGGTGCACCAGGTAACATTCCATGTGAATCATGTATTGTAAACAAGTACTCAAAGTTCCCCCTCTGTTTTGAGGAAACAGAACCTCACAATCTGGAAAGACCCTCAGGAACTGAGTGTCGATACACAAGCCAGGGGCTTTGCTGAACAGCCAGCCTAAACCCCTGTTGTTTCTTTAGGAGAAACACCATACCAAGCTGGGCAGAGGATACATCACAGTGAGCAATATTTTGGTGTTTTCATCCAGTGGTGAATTTGAGGGTTGTGGGTTTGGGCAATCTCCTCTTTTTTAAAATCATTTTTATTTTATAAATATAAATTTATAACAATCCAAATACATATCCATATATAGTGGTACCTCAGGTTACATACGCTTCAGGTTACATATGCTTCAGGTTACAGACTCCGCTAACCCAGAAATAGTACCTGGGGTTAAGAACCTTGCTTCAGGATGAGAACAGAAATCGTTCTCTGGTGGTGCGGCGGCAGTGGGAGGCCCCATTAGCTAAAGTGGTGCTTCAGGTTAAGAACAGTTTCAGGTTAAGTCCGGACCTCCGGAACAAATTAAGTACAGTGGTACCTCGGGTTACATAAGCTTCAGGTTACAGATGCTTCAGGTTACAGACTCCGCTAACCCAGAAATAGTACCTCGGGTTAAGAACTTTGCTTCAGGATGAGAACAGAAATTGTGCAGTGGTAGTGGGAGGCCCCATTAGCTAAAGTGGTACCTCAGGTTAAGAACAGTTTCAGGTTAAGAACGGACCTCCAGAACGAATTAAGTTCTTAACACGAGGTACCACTGTAATTTAATATTGTTTTCTCAAAGATCTTTTTGAAATCATGTTGGGCAATTTCCTACCCTCTGGTGCACCAGGTAACATTTCATGTGAATCATGTATTGTAAGCAATTACTCAAAGTTCCCCCTCTGTTTTGAGGGAACAGAACCTCACAATCTGGAAAGAACCTCAGAAACTGAGTGTCGATACACAAGCCAGGGGCTTTGTTGAAC
Organism: Podarcis pityusensis; assembly: GCF_964106645.2. Classification (NCBI taxonomy): domain Eukaryota; kingdom Metazoa; phylum Chordata; class Lepidosauria; order Squamata; family Lacertidae; genus Podarcis; species Podarcis pityusensis. Next base: position 7,347,505 of record NC_138038.1, on the reverse strand, counting down.
AGCTAACATAAACCACTGTTGTTTCTTTAGAGAAACACCACACCAACCTAGGCAGAGGCTACATCACAGTGAGCAATATTTTTGTGTTTTCATCCAGTGGTGTCCAAACGTTTTTCAAAGAGGGCCAGATTTCATGAAGTGAAGGGCCGTGGGAGCTGACCAAAGGGCCGTTGTTGAGCTTTTTATTTTAGGATTTTACCCCACGGTTGTTGAGATTTTTTTAGGATTGAAGTTTAAGGTTTATAAACAGGAAATGAACTACCACAGGGGACAGATTAAACCGACCGGCGGGTTGGATTAGCCCCCCAAAACGGACTTTGGACATGCCTGAAAGTCTGTCAAAATTCCTAAATCCACAGCAGTACTGCATGGAACCTTACTACAGTGAGTTGACTGAGTAAATCTGGAAATTGAAAGTGCATTCAAAACAAAAGTGCTTTTGTACTGAGGAGGAAACTATTATTAGAACTCTTTGGCCAGGGAAAACAATTTTTGAGGAGTCAAAATCTATTTTGTCCCTGTATTTGGCTTTTGTTCAAATTGCACGCATGTTTCACCCTTGGCAGTTCCCTGGGTGTGAGCATCCCTCATTCCTTGTTATGCCAAATCATGTAGCTTTAAAAAAAGAAAGAAAAAAAGATCTGCATCAGTGGATACGAGAATGAGTTCATGCAGTCCATTCTAAATGTAAACCGGGACTTAAGGTCATGGGCTCCAGAGATTCAATCAGCTGCCTATTCGGCGATATCTTGCAATCAGATAATTTAGTGGAAAGGGGACACACAAACAGCTTAATTGCTGTCTGACAGCCTCCATGGAATAAGAAAATGGCCTCGAGTGCATTAGCATTTCAAAGACCAAAACACAAAATATTATTATATATAAAACCCTCCTAATGCACTAAGTGCAGCACAGCAATAAAATTTGTTTCTGTTTCTCAGTATGTGCATGTTTGCATGTTTATGCGTAGAATGTGGTTAGCAGACCCCTTAATATTTGTCTGAGCCTTTGTTAACTGCATGTGAACAGAAGCAGCCCTGGATGAAATCAGTATTTTCCAAGTTTAATATAGATACAGCGGTACCTTGGTTCTCAAATTTAATCCGTTCCAGAAGTCTGTTCGAAAAGCTGATGAGATGAGAGTTTGTTTGCTGCAAATTGGACCTCATATACCATATTTTTCGCTCTATAAGACGCACCAGACCACAAGACGCACCTAGTTTTTGGAGGAGGAAAACAAGAAAAAAAAATATTCTGAATCTCAGAAGCCAGAACAGCAAGAGGGATCGCTGCACAGTGAAAGCCGCAACCCCTCTTGCTGTTCTGGCTTCTGTGATAGCTGTGCAGCCTGCATTCACTCCATAAGACGCACACACATTTCCCCTTACTTTTTAGGAGGGAAAAAGTGAGTCTTATAGAGCAAAAAATACGGTAAATTAGGCTAGCCAGCAGAAGCAAACTCACACCTCTCATTGAGTTTGCATACATACTTAAGGTACATATGTAAGAAGCTTGTTTCTAATTATATTTTGAGAAAGATTCGTGTTCTTATGTAGCTGCATTGTTTTAAACTTTCTGGAGGTCAACTGATTATATTATAAAGCAGTTGTGTTCTATGGTATAAATCAAGCACTGCTAAGCATTGCTTCTTTTTGTTTTCCAGTGTATTTCTTATCAATAAGATACTGGTGTACTGGTGTGGCATGAACAAGTTTTTATTCTGAAAGATTTTAAAAAAGTTTGAGAACCACTGATCTAGAGTCCGGTAGGCTGAATTGGTTTGGTAGGTCTCAAGTTATTTCACATTACTATGTGAGATTCACCCTTCTCTAGATTCCAAGCTCTGCAGGACCCTGGGCTTCCCCATCCCCACCATAGCTGTCGGCTTTTCCCTTTTCTTGTGAGGAATCCTATTCGGAATAAGGGAATTTCCCTTAAAAAAATGGAAATGTTGACAAAGCGTATTCTCCTTCATGGAGAGCACGTGTTGCGGTGGGGGCCGACAGGATGCTCCAAAGTTGTGGGGTGGGCTAATTGATCGTTGGCCACTGTTGTGATTGGGCTTCCCTTGTTGTTGGGAAGATGTTAATGTTGCCATTTGATGATTGACAGCCAGAAATGCTAAAACTCCCTGCACAAGGTGTAGAGCTTCCTCTTTTTGCTCCGTGCATCAGATTGCCCGTCCCCCCCCCCCCATATTTAGGGTTGTTCACTTTGACCTTACTATGCCTGTCATGGGGTTGTCTGCTCTTGGGGCAGGGGCCCGGTAGGAATTTTGTCCATCTGGCTGATTGGCTGGGGCCATTTGGTTTTTGCCTACTGCGTAGCAAATCGTCACAACTTGTAAGGTTGCGGTTAGGCATTGGTTTATGGTTTGGTTGGTTGAGGGGCATGGATTGGCTGTGCCTGCCCCTCTAATGCTGCTGCTGCAAGGGATTCCGTTAAAGGAATACAGGGGCTCACTATTGCTTTTGTCCGAACCCTGTCAAGGGGCCAGGGCCACGCAAGAGCCCCTGGTTGCATTTGGGGAGGGCTGAGGGCAGCTTCCCTGCTCCGTCGCTACCCCCAAGTGTATTCCCCTTTTCTGACTTTTGCAGGCATGCGGAATGTCAGTCTGTCCCCCATGGGGGGGCAGATAGTCGCAACCAATGCCTAAGCAAGCGCTCACATTATTGTATTTTAATAAAGTTGTGGCCAAAATTATGCCAAAAAACACACAAAAATTATGTGTGAGCTGTGAGTTATTTTGAGGGGTGGCTTGGGGACCTCCACACACAACCACTGATCTAGGGTCTGGTAGGCTGAATTGGTTTGGTAGGTCTCAAGTTATTTCACATTACTATGTGAGATTTGCCCTTCTCTAGATTCCAAGCTCTGCAGCTCCCTGGGCTCCCCCATCCCCACTGGCCAACTGCAAACTTCTGGCCTTTGCTGAATCTCTTTGCAGATTCAAAAGACATCATAAACAAATTCTTCCATGTTCAGTGGAGGGTTACTGCTGCCTTACTCTTGGCAGTGTATTTACGAAGAAATAGACAGCTCCGCGCTCCTAGTTTATCGATTCTGCTTGCATAAAACAGCAGCTTTTCTCGCAAAAGCTATCTTCTTTCAGAAATTCAAAGTTACTGGGTGGGTTTGAGTTCCATGAGAGCATAATCACACAGCCTTCATTTTTCAAGCCCTATTTATTTGGGGAAATGGAACCAACCATCCAGCATGTGTGTTGCTTTGAGGCAGCAAAGAAAAGAAGAAGAACTGTCTGACTTCCAAAAGGTTCAATATTCAAACTGTCAGAGTTTACAGTAATTTTCTGCACACAAGTTAATGTGCACCATAAAATATTTTGATTCAACAATTATCACAAAAATGTTATAAAGTGATGGGAGCAGGACATCACTGTAATTTGAATGAAGAAATCAATGGATTCCCCCCTTTAATGGCAGTGCTATATTGCTGTGTATGGCTGTTCTATTGGCTTTGTTTGTTTAGTGGTTTTATTTTACGATATTTTAATGCAAATTGTATTTGTTTGAATTGTGACATTCTTGTAACATACGCTGAGACCATTTGGTGAAGGGTGGGCTAGAAGCACAAATAATAAAGGAAATAAATAAGTTTTGCTTAAAAGGTAAAGGTAAAGGTACCCCTGACCTTTAGGTCCAGTCACAGACAACTCTGGGGTTGCGGTGCTCATCTCACTTTACTGGGTACAGCTTCCGGGTCATGTGGCCAGGATGAGTAAGCCGCTTCTGGCGAACCAGAGCAGTGCATGGAAACACCGTTTACCTTCCCGCTGGAGCGGTACTGATTTATCCACTTGCACTTTGCCGTGCTTTTGAACTGCTAGGTGGGCAGGAGCTGGGATTGAACAATGGGAGCTCACCCTGTTGTGGAGATTCGAACCACCAACCTTCCGATTGGCAAGCCCTAGGTTATGTGGTTTAGAACACAGCGCCACCCGTGTCCCAAGTCCTGCAATGGAGCTGTAATCCAAAATCTGTTTTGCTTTCCCTCTTTCTTTTCTAGGGTTGTCATGCAGCGAGTTTGTGCAAATCACGTGGCCGTCTCAAATCCCTTTGAAAGTCATGTGCATTGTGGGGGAGTTCTTCAGTTTCAGTTTTGAACTGTGGAGGTGGTGAGTGAGTGATAGTCAGCCACCCGAATGTTTAGAGTGATGAGTAGTCTCTATTGGCAGTGTGAGATTGCATCCATGTCCTGCCAAGTTTTCAGTCTCTCAAGCAGCCGTGGTTTGCCTTGCCACATGCTCACCCAAATCAACTAGGAGAGGCACATCCAACTCCCAAGAGATTGCAGTCTACTCCCAGTATAAAAAATACTGGCTGTGATCTACCCATTGTCATTGGAGAGAGAAGGAGCGTGCGTAGGTTGGGTAGACTGCCCGGAGTTGTTGAGCCCAGAGTTGTTGAACTTTTTTGGGGTAGGATTGCCCAGAGTTCTTCAACTTTTATTTGTCAACTTTCAGTAAACTTTATTTAATCCCACGATCGATAAGGGTCCTGCGATCTACCAGGATCAGCCGGGGAATCTACCGGTAGATTGCATGGTTGCATGGTTGGACATGCCTGAACTAGGAGACTCCTTTCTCCTTTGTGTGAATGGCCATCTTCTTTGCTAGATGCTTCCTCACTCTTTCTATAATACAAATTGTTTCCAGAAGAAAGCTTTGTATCATAATTGTTCTGTATCCTGTAAACAGATCAAGGAAGTGGGTGGTTGGCAGACAGACATTAATAAAGGCCAGATTTTATATTGTGCTGCCCTGGTTGTAGTATAATTTCTATATCTTTTAAAATTGCAGTATACAGTGATACCTTGGTTTTCGAACGTCTCAAAAGTTGAACGTTTTAGTTTTCGAGCGCCAAAAACCTGGAAGTAACTGCTTTGGTTTTTGAATGCTTTCTGGAAGTCGAACATGCCATGTGGCTTCTGTATTGAGTTTTCCGGAAGTAAATGCTTTGGTTTTCGAACGTTTCGGAAGTTGGACGGTCTTCCAGAACGGATTACATTCAAAAAACCGAGGTACCACTATATTGAGCTTATGCTTAAATAGATATAACAGCAGTTTGACTAATTGAATAAAAGTTATTGCTCAGGGACATATTTGCTACATATCTTCACCTATCTCTGTATATAATGTGTGTGAAATGATTACAAAGCCACCTGCTTGGGTTTTTGAATGGTGAGCATGCCACTTCACAGCAAGATTGCAACATTTGGCCTCAATTGCCCTCTCCTAGCCATGCTGGATAGCTCAGTCTGTAAAGCATGAGACAGTGAGGGTCATGGCTTCAAGCCCCACATTGGGCAAAAGATCCCTGCATTGCCTATATAACACTTGTGATCCCTTCCAACTCTAGAATTCTATGATCCTATGATTCGACACATGCTTCTCACAAGTGTGTTGCAAAGTGACACAACATCGCTCATTTAAGAAGGATTGAAGAGTGCAACACAAACTGTGCGCAACTTGTGTGACTCGCCAGGCCACAAGACAGCCCTACAGTCATGAATGGCACATAAAGAGGCTGTGGTTGCTGTTTGTCAGGAACTGCAAAAACAGGAATGTTGTCAAGGTATTGGCAGCCCACACTACAATGGCTAATGGGATGCAGCAAAGGTGGTGGATCAAAAGGTTTCAGGCCTGGTGTAATATTATCATCAAATGTAACATAATAGACACGTGTCTATTAGGCTTAGTAGGAACAGAAATTAAAATAGAAGATCAAAATTTGTTCATGTATGCTACAGCTGCCGCGAGGACCCTTCTGGCCCAAAGATGGAAAGTACAAGATATACCAACTATACAGGAGTAGCAGGCGAAGTTGACAAAATATGCAGAACTTGCCAAACTGTCAGGGAGGATCCGGGACCAGGGAGATCAAAGATACCAAAATAACTGGAGTAAATTTATTGAATATTTAAAGAAGAATTGTAGAGGTCAAGACACTAGCAGGATTGACATAATACCTCCAATGTATAATAGTACTAATTTGAGAATGATGTGTGTGATGGAAAGAGGATAAATATACCAGTTGTGGGGAGGGAGGGGGGTCGTGACTCGGCAGAGTCAAAGGGAATGTATGGTGCTATTACAATTTGTTGGAAAAGAATATGTAAGGAAAACAATAAAAATTCACTTGGAGAAAAAAAAAATGTAACATAGACATTGCTGGAGGCTGACACTAACTTTTTGAATGTTCAGGAATAACTTAATGCCTTTCCACTTTCCACATGTTTCTCAGTCATAAGATTACAGTGCAGGGTGGGGGGAATGGCATCCAAATTTCTGACTCTTTAGAAATTCTACAATTACATTGACCTGGATTATTCCCAGACAGAGCCACAGAAAATCTTGCCTCCAAACTCTGGGGACAAAGGTTGCATCCCTACACACACTTTCTTAGGCAACGAAACTTAACTTCCGAGTAGGGGTGTAAGAGAAATTCACTTAAGTTTGCATTTAAAAGCAAATCACCTAATTCATGCTTTCTGAAACAGAAAACCAAAGCACAGCCATCCTTCGAAATTCGTGCTTTTCCAATTTTTTCAATGCATCTAAGTAACATGTCATCACCTTGCCAACAAAGGTCCGTATAGTTAAAGCTATGGTTTTCCCAGTAGTGATGTATGGAAGTGAAAGCTGGACCATAAAGAAGGCTGATTGCCAAAGCATTGATGCTTTTGAATTATGGTGCTGGAGGGGACTCTGGAGAGTCCCATGGACTGCAAGAAGATCAAACCTATCCATTCTGAAGGGAATCAGCCCTGAGTGTTCACTGGAAGGACAGATCGTGAAGCTGAGGCTCAAATACTATGGCCACCTCATGAGAAGAGAAGACTCCCTGGAAAAGACTCTGATGTTGGGAAAGATGGAGGGCACAAGGAGAAGGGGACGACAGCGGACGAGATGGTTGGACAGTGTTCTCGAAGCTACCAACATGAGTTTGACCAAACTGTGGGAGGCAGTGGAAGACAGGAGTGCCTGGTGTGCTCTGGTCCATGGGGTCACAAAGAGTCGGACATGACTCAACGACTAAACAACAACAACAAAAAGTAACGTGTAAGGGATTTGGGTGGTACTGTGGTTTATCACTTCAGCGAGAACTGGAGCTTCCAATCGACATCATCATGTCTTGTAATTAAGACATGCCAGAATTTATTGCTCTTAATAATCACTCACTTTTAGCAAGCCACAGTGATAGCCATATCAGCACATTATTTAAAGATCAATGGAAGTGCTTCAGTAAGCTTACTCCTACTCATGCCAAAAAACAGATCTGATGACAAGTGCATGACCCAGCTATTAAAATGCAAGAAGTAAAATAATTTCTCAAAATTATTAAACATTAGAGCTACCCGTGGGGACAACCAGGGGGCTTGGGCATGCCTTGTGTGAATTTTGACTTTCCCCTTTCTAGTGAAAATCTTCCTGATGATACCATGGAGAGCTATTGTTTGAGAAAAAAACACAAATCCCCCTTGGAGCACATGGAACCAGTTGTGTTGTTCACTGAATCCTGCTCATGTCTTTCTTTTTCCATAGGCACATTTTCTATAGCAAACGATTCGTCCCAAATGCATGATCAACAGCAGTTGCTTGGACTCACCACCTCTGAAACTGGACATCTACTCAGGTGCCTAAATATGTCGCAAAAGTGTTTAACTGTGGACTAAGCCACACTTAAACCCTGGATCAGTCATAATAGATCTATTTCCCAGCATGAGAAGGCAGCATTCATTCAGTGATTTCCTCTATCAGAGCTTCTGCACAGTAGGAAGCAATCTGTTTCCAAGAAGAAGCTTGGAATGTGTGGGGTACATAGTGATGGGTGATGTGCCATTGACAGGAGCAGTGAATGACAAGGCAAGTCAAAAGTGCCACGGATCAAAAGCAGAACACACATTTCTCCTAAAAAAGGAAAGAGAGAAAGGAATTTACGTTATGCTATGCTACACAGCAGTAGGCAAAAGGAGACAGTGCTGAATGCAATCCACCCTGAGATTGCTATACAAAGAGGTGTTCGGAACTCATTTTCATATGGCACTAAACTTTTTAACATATTTTCTAGGGTGGAGTGAAAATGGCCTCTCAAAACTATCCATCTGTATTCCTGGTTTGCAAAATGGGAAGTGATGAAGTGGAGGGATTTTGCTGACTATTCTTGAGTGGGGTGTGTGGGAAAAAATTCTTAAGGGAAGGGGAGAAAAATTACCATTAAATCAACATAACTCAGGTGGTCAGAAAGGCCCAACAGAGACTCCATTTCCTCAGGGAAATGCGGCAGAATAATGTTAAACAACAAATGATGAACTCATTTTACTGGTCCAGAATAGAAAGTGTTCTTTCATATTGTATCACAATATGGTATGCTGGCCTGACAGCCACGGACAGAAAGTCTCTACAGAGGGTAGTGAATACAGCACATGATATCATGGGCTGTCCCCTGCTAGATGACATCGCAAGGGATCGTTGCCTTAGGAGAGGGAGAAAAATTCTCAGAGATGACTCACACCCTGGCTATCACCTCTTTAATCTTCTACCCTCAGGCAGGAAATATAGAAGTATAATCAGCCATACCAACAGGCTAAAAAATAGCTTCTATCCATGAGCTGTTAGGCTGTTGAATGAAAAATAACATAGTGAAATTGACTTGCGAGGTGGTGTGTTGTTTGATAAGAGATTGAGTGTTGGGGGACGGAGGCTCGTTTAATTTCATTGTACACAGGTTGTACAATGACAATAAAGGTATGATGATGATGATGATGATGATGATGTACTACTACTAATAATTTATTATTTATACCCTGCCCATCCCCAGCCACTCTGGGCGGCTCCCAATCGAGTGTTAAAAACAATACAGCATAATAATAATAATTTATTTGGGGTCAATTAATAGTGAAATAAACTAATTCATTCCTATTTGCTGCAACTGCATTGATGTTAGAGTTGGAGTCTGGTGTAGGTCAGCAACAAAAAAATACATCACCCAAGGCCAGTGAAGTTAACTCTTTATTCACGGAACCAATCCACAGCTCAGGCCTAGTGGTCTCAACAAATCTTTTTAGGAGGTCTTGCCCCAATGAAGTGGTTGTAAGGACTGAAGGCTCCTGCCTTCCTGTGCTCATTAGGACTCCCCATCTCCAGGGTCTTTCCCACGCAGCCCCACGTTGTATGTGTCTGTGTATAACCACACTCTGCACTGCCTGTTCATGTCTCGTTGTGTTCTAGGAGACCAGAGGGAGGGGAGCTGGTCACAGGAGGAGGGGGGACTCCCTGGATTCTTCAGCAGGCCAGTCTCTCTGTCTCCTGGCCCCACTCCTCTCCAGACCCATTTGCGTGTTCAGACCCAGAGACCTCCTCCCTAAATAAAGACACATTTGACTCAAATTTTAGTTTGGGTTTTTGGCAGAATTTAGGCCACAACTTTATTGATTACAGAAAGTGACTGGTTGCATAGGCTCTGGTTTGATTAGCTCCCTACATCCTTGCAGGTAGCGCTGACCCAGAGCTCTATCATAGGTCAGAGAAGGGTGAACACCTGAGGAAGGTTAAAAGCCTGGGAGCAGACTCTGTTCACTCCCCACTCCTCACTCCCCTGGACTCAGGCACGGGCACAAACCCCTTTCGGGGGTTGACCAAACCAAGATGAGCCCCTGGATTCCTTTAACGGAATACGCTTCACATAGGGATGGCGAGACCATTCTCCCATCCCTATCACCTGAACCAGAGCCTATCCACAACCTTACAAGTTGTGACGAATTGCTACGCTGCAGGCGAAACCCAAATGGCAACAGCCAATCAGTCAAGTGGGAAAATTCCTGCCGTGCCCCTGTCCCAACGACAGACAACACACAACGGCATAGCAAGGTCAACCGCAAAATGCCCTAAAATTAGGGAGAGGTGGGCGGGTGGGCATGAGCTGAAAGAGGAAGCTCTGGGACACGTGCATGGGTTTATATAGGTCCCTTGATCCATTTGGACTGCACCCCATTGGCCGGCCAGATTAAACCCAGCAATGAGGGACCTACCAATCAGGTGTTGTGGCTATCCAATAGACCCACCCACAACCAGGAGGTCAGTCTCCAGGTCTCACTGCAACACGTGCCCTCTTTTACGAAGGACACGATTTCTGCCTCAGAGTCTGAACTGTGCTCTGCTGCAACCTCTTCCTGTTCACTAAACCCCATTACCTCTTCAGCTTCCGACACCTCCTCCTCTCATTCTGCTCCTTCTTCTCCCTCTAACCACTCATCGTTGTCCCACCACCAATCCCCTGGCCCTGAGTCTTCTTCCGGGGTGGGGGAGGATTCCTTAGGGAGTTCCCTGGCTGGTGCCTGGGAACCAGCCAGTCCGGCAATGGAGCTTTCGTTTATTTGAATGTGTTCTTAATACTACTAAGGTGCTCAGGTTTGTACTGTGCTTTGGCTCGGGGAACTCTACTCTGAACCATGTGTCAGTTCAGGGCACTGATGCCAGCAGCAAGAAGCAATAACACCACATTCTCTGGGTCACGACCAGGCCATTACCCAAGGCCAGGAATGTGACAGCCTCTAGCCTGATGTCTGAACTGGGGTGCTTAATCCTAGGTGAAATGTGTGAGTGCATGCAGGAGTCTGTGTGCATGTCTGTATCTCGATTCCTGCAAGGCTGGGAATCAGGAAGCCTTCGCTCCTTCGCTTTTGCTATCAGATGACAGCACGGCGCAATTAAAAATGGAAAGCCACCACCTACACAATCCCTCATGGAACGTTTGGCAGTCATTTGACAATATTTGACCGGTTAATTGATCGGCATGCCAAGCTTAGTATAGACGTGCTCTGCATTAAGAAACATCTCCCACGCGGATGACATTTGACTTGCATTTTCATAAATGGACCTGTTTACACACCCGGCTTCTATAGATAATGATGACATTCCATTGCATATCACTTCTGGTTCCTTTATAGCTCTGGCTTTTTTTCTTTAAACAGACTGGCTTGTAATTATTAGCAAATGAAGATAAGGAACTGAACAGGACATGTTGTTTCAAACATTGTGTTTAAAATAAAAAAAAAGGTAACACAGCACATTACAATAGCCCGCTAAATATAGTCACGGATTAGAGAGCCATTGTTTCCAATCCTGCTATATAAAACTAAGACTCTCCAAATGGAATGTCACTTGACCTTTCGTGTTCCACTGGCCTGTGCTTGTATTTAACTGATGCCGGGACAACAGATTTCTCCTCAGAGGTGTCCAGCATTGACATGACAGGCCTTAGTGTTTTGTCCCCGCCATGTTCAGGAGACATAAGCCCAGCTCTTCGGAGCACAAGAGAGACCTTGCCATCCATGGACCTGCACTGCCCCATAATGACATGAGAAGTTTCTTCAGCTTGTCTCAGCTTGTCCTCTCTGCTGGCCACCTGAAACCGCCTCCAGTCTTAAGGCACTCCAAAACAACTTACTTTGAAGTGGAGATCCTTGATGCCCACAGCAAAAAACAGATCTGTGTAGTGGACAAGGTGAGTCGATGTGGTGTGTATGGTTTTTCTCACATGCTACCTACCCCAGCACGCTGTGGAATGTGTGATCTTAAATGCATGACTTGCACTGCAAGCCTAACTCCACTGACTTGGGAGTAAGCCCCACTGAATTCAATAGGACTTACTGCTGAGTAGACATGGTTAGGAGTATTCTGAGTCTTGCTTTCCTGCCTATCATCTATCTATCTATCTATCTATCTATCTATCTATATATGGCTACATGCAATAATTTTTAACCTCCTTCCTGGCCAAATTGTAAATGCATCTAACTCATTCTACAGCTTGACAGGAAGAATCAAATTGTGTTATTTTTCTGTGATGTTCATATTGCAGCTTATATTTAACTTTCCATAGGAAAGGATAGATTTCCCTTTTGTTTTTTTTACCCTGTGGCTGATGAAACCCTGTAACTTTCAAACAGGGCAGAGACTCAAACAGACCTAAGTGCAGAACTAGGCTTTGGAAAATGGGATGCATTTATTTGTAAATCTCAAATTCTGCTTTTCTGCCTATTCCCCCCCCCCCCACTATAAATGAAGGCTCTTTTAATTTTCTAGGCTAGATTTTTTTCACAGTATTTGACTCCTACTTAGCAACTGCTATAGATTCATCTGCAGGAAGACAGAACAAGTTTGCACTCGTAATGTCCTTTACTGCGGATTTCAACATTAAAATAGTGCTGAATATTCAGAGTCTTGCTGTTCAGTGCCAGTGTTTGATATCTGATGATATTTAACATTGGATATTATGGTAGCAGATTATATTTGACATGTGATAGTATTTTAATGTTTGATTTTCAGGATGTGCAATCCTATGCATATTTACTCAGAAAGTAAATCAGTAGGACTTAGTCCCAGATAAGCCTGCATACATCTATATCTATCTATATTTGTTATATATCATCTAGATTTACTACTTTAATTTGATAGGAGGTATTCAGTTTCCATAATAGTCTGCATTTTACATTCTCATTTGAAACCAGTGTGCACTCGTGCCATTTTTGTGGTAGAGGGATAATAATAACATATTTGCATTATACTTTAGAAGGTGCAAAAGTCCTTCACCTATAATCCTTAAAACAACCCCATATTGTAGCTCGGTATGTTATAAAGGATTGACAGAATTGCTGGCCTAAAGGAATCTTGTGCCTGCATAATAGAGGTGAAATTTGAACTTACTGACTCATAGCTCAGTCATTCGGCTGCTCTGACACCAGCTCATGGATTCACAGGAACTGAACATCTATCTACATGCATGCCTTAATGTGCATGCTGTTACATCATTTACATGAGCCTGCATTTGTGAGATGTGTGTCCTTTTGTTAAAACAAAAAAATGAGAACAATGGAACTTAAAGCGCTTGACTTTGGTTCAGTTATGCCCAGGGAGTATGGCACAGTTCGGATTGAGAGGGAAATGTTTTAATCTTCTTAAATACCTCTTTGGGGTCTGTTAGAAATACAAAAGCAAAGCAGAGTGAAAAACTGTTTGTTTTTCCCTCTGCTTTGCTTTTGCTTTTGTTTGATAAGACAAAGCCAAGTACAACATATTTTCTTCCCCTCCCATTTTCAGATACCACCATCATCAACGCTTCTCGATGTAAAACATAAGTTTCACAAAGTATGTAAGTACCTGGCGGGGCCTTTTGCATAAAAAAGCTGTCTCCTATCCTATCACCAAGAACTCAGAATAAACTGTATGTGTGTGTGAGAGAGAGACAGGCCCAGATCGAAGGAGTAGGCAGAAGGGGGTTTATGCCCCAGGTGGCAGACCAAGAGGCAGCAAACAACATACCGTATTTTTCCGTGTATAAGACTGGGTTTTCCCCCTAAAAATAATGTCAAAAATTAGGGGGCATCTTATACACAGGGCCATCTCTCCCCCCGCCCATTTTCTTAAATCTGAGTCCCCCGAAATAGGGGGTGTCTTATACATGGGGGCGCATTATAGACGGAAAAATACGGTAATTTTTCATACTTGCCACAGCCTGAAGCAATGCAGGAGCAAGCCCTTTAGGAATGGGCTTATTTACAGGGTTTGTTCTCCGCTGGTAGGGATGGAAACAGCCACTTGGGAAATGAAGGCATGGGAGAAGAGAAGGGTAGTGAGGGTGAAAATGGTAGGAAAGAGCAGCAAAAGAAAGAGGAACCAGCAAGGTAACCAGGGAGGAACTGGTTGAAAAAGCCTGCCATCGTAAGCAGGTCTACTCAGAAGTAAAATGTAAAGATAACGGGACCCCTGACAATTAGGTCCAGTCATGACTGACTCTGGGGTTGCAGCGCTCATCTCACTTTACTGGCCGAGGGAGCCGGCGTACAGCTTCCAGGTCATGTGGCCAGCAGGACTAAACCACTTCTGGCGAACCAGAGCAGCGTGTGGAAACGCCGTTTACCTTCCTGCTGGAGCGGTACCTATTGATCTACTTGCACTTTGACGTGCTTTCGAACTGCTACGTTGGGAGGAGCAGGGACCAAGCAACGGGAACTCACCCCGTCGTGGGCATTCGAACCACCGACCTTCTGATCAGCAAGTCCTAGGCTCTGTGGTTTATATATATTTTTTTTTTAATATTTATTAGAGTTTACAATAAGAACAAATGTAACAGGCAATATAACAAATATCTTAACATACTTTCACATTTTTTTTTGGACTTCCTCACATCTCCCGCTCCCACTTTCATCGTTATAACTTTTTACCAGCAATTTATTATCTTATTTGCATTCTTATATCCCTTCTATATGTTCATAATCTTATAGTTCTCAAAAAGAGTTATATTTTCTCAATCTCACTTATTATCTTAAATCATCTAAGTTAGTGGTGCTCAATTATTTATGATCTAGCATCCTGCTTAGCATTCACTCAAATTGCAATGTTTTTGTAAATAATTCTTAAATTTCTTCCAATCCTCCTCCATCTTCTCTTCTCCCAGGTCGCGAATTCTGCCGGTCATCTCAGCCAATTCCATGTAGTCTATCAGTTGCATCTGCCATTCTTCCAGTGTGGGTAGATCTTGAGCTTTCCAGTGCTTTGCAAGTAGTATCCTTGCTGCTGTTGTTGCATACATAAAAAATGTCCGGTCCTTCTTTACCACCCCTTGGCCGACAATACCCAAAAGAAAGGCCTCTGGTTTCTTTGTGAAGGTATACTTAAATACCTTTTTCAGTTCATTATAAATCATTTCCCAGAACGCCTTCACTTTAGGGCAGGTCCACCAGAGGTGGAAGAATGTTCCTTCACTCTCTTTACATTTCCAACACTTATTATCAGACAGGTGGTCAATTTTTGCAAGTTTGACTGGGGTCATATACCATCTATATATCATTTTCATTACATTTTCTTTCAACCTAGGCTCTGTGGTTTAACCCACAACGGCACCCAAGTCCCTTACTCAGAAGTACGCCCTATTAAATTCAATGGAGCTTACTGCCAGGTGGATGGAGTTAGTAACGGAGGCATTTGGTCTCCTCTTTTTGTGTGGCGGTGGGGAATGGTCTGTAATATGGTGCTTCGCCGCATTGTGCGCAAGCTCAAGGCAAGTTATATGAACTGTTGAAATTTGCTGCAATTTATTATGTGGGATTGTCAAGCAGGCACATACCTGTAGGAGATAAATTCTGCCTGATGAGCAACAAGTTTTCCACGAGCGCATAGATATTTAGAGACAGCTGAGTGTCTTCTAGTGCTGGTGTTCATTCTATCTAGAGCTCATCCACATGGGAATTCAGAGACAAAAAAGCCCTCATGTGACTTATGAAGACGCAGAATATTTATTCTCTAAATCAGAAAGTGTTTCTCTTTCCTCCCACTGCAGGGCAATCAGTCATAGATACTATTAGACTGGCAAGTTTTTAGAGAAATCCCAGTTGTAAAAGTATTGCATTTAGGGACTTAGTGCTTAATGCAATTGCCTTAAAAATATCTCTTTTTTAATTTAAGTGTTTAATTATATAGCTGTCAGTTTAATTCTAAAACTGAAAGGAACAGATTTTTAATTTACATCCAGGGCCAAATGAAAAGTGGAACTGGAGATCTTATGTTTGCTTTAAAAAAAAAAAAAAAAAAAAAGTTAATACAGTGGTACCTCAGGTTACATGCGCTTCAGGTTACAGACTTCGCTAACCCAGAAATAGTACCTCGGGTTAAGAACTTTGCTTCAGGATGAGAACAGAAATCGTGCTCTGGTGGCACAGCGGCAGCAGGAGGCCCCATTAGCTGGTGCTTCAGGTTAAGTGGTGCTTCAGGTTAAGAATAGTTTCAGGTTAAGAACGGACCTCCGGAATGAATTAAGTACTTAACCCGAGGTACCACTGTACCGTCAGCAGCAAACCTGAATCAGGTCAGGAGACCCACCCCACTTTTTGCCCCCTTAAAAAAAAACAAAAAACCAAGCACATAAAACTGAATGTTAAATTCTTGTAAATTGCGGGTCTACTGTATTTGCTAAACTTTAACCAGCCTATGGGAAGTGGGTGGCGCTGTGGGTAAAACCTCAGTGCCTAGGACTTGCCGATCGTATGGTCGGCGGTTCGAATCCCCGTGGCGGGGTGAGCTCCCGTCTTTCGGTCCCAGCTCCTGCCCACCTAGCAGTTCGAAAGCACCCCTAAGTGCAAGTAGATAAATAGGGACCGCTTTATAGCGGGAAGGTAAACGGCGTTTCCGTGTGCTGCGCTGGTGCTGGCTCGCCAGAGCAGCTTCGTCACGCTGGCCACGTGACCCGGAAGTGTCTGCGGACAGCGCTGGCTCCCGGCCTCTTAAGTGAGATGAGCGCACAACCCTAGAGTCTGTCAAGACTGGCCCGTACGGGCAGGGGTACCTTTACCTTTACCTTTTTAACCAGCCTTTCTTCAAAGGAAGCTTGGGCTAGGTTTCCCTGCAAGCCTCTCCTCTATGTATTTGATGCAGACTTGTTTAATTTGATTAAAAGGGTGTAGGATAATCCACCCTGTTCATGGCTGTTCTTTAAAACTTGTTAAAGTGAATCCAACTACTGTAAAAGGCTTTCTGTAGGAATATTTACTTTATTTACTTTAAGACTGCAAGCTTCCCGCTTGAAGTTCACAACTGGGGAGAGGGGAGTAGCAGCAGTGCAGACTCCATGCGACAGCAGCGCGGGAGAAACACATTGGCATATTGCGTGAGCACTTTAGGCAGAAAGTGCAAATATCGGAACATAAGGGCATGTTGGTCCATTCTCCCCATCAGCGGTGATATACTTGCATCAGCATAATCCAGTGTCACACGTTTTATTAATCAGAGAAAATGTGGCTTAATCAGCTATATACAATGTTGAAATAGAAATGTGTGCAGCTGCTATCCCAATATTATGGAGGCGGTGCAGATAAAATAGCTTTAATCACCACTCTTTCATACATAAAGCTCAGCCTTGATTGATTCCTGATTTGGTTGATAACCAAGAGGGAGCTAAAAATAAGCCACCACAATGCTGTGAAAAGTGGTCCTCTTCAGTGTTACAGCCAACCAGCCAAGCCACCTTTCAGGAAGCGCCATTCCCCTGCCCAGGGATGTAGGAAGGGGGGGTGCGGGGATGCAGGCTGCCCCGAGTGCCATCTTGGAGGAGGGGTGACAAAATGGCAAACCTGACTTCAGCGCGCCCGAGCCACGCATCTCTCCTGGGAGTGACACGGTGACTCGGGACCCCATGCTGTCCGAAATGGCTGTATGGGGTTTGCGTCCCCCGGTGGACTCCATGCGCAGATCACCACGCCGTCCCCGTGCACAGATCGCTGCCCCACCCCCATGGGCGGATCGCCCTGCCCCTGCCGCTCCGGGTGCCGGAGCAGCTAGCTATCCCCTGCCCCTGTCCTCCTGGTTTTCATTCTCCCACCCCCATAACAGACACCCAACATTATTTTGCGCATACTGAGCATGCTTAGTCTGCATTAGTCTGGGGTGTGTGGTTTTGGGTTGCTTTTTTTTTTTGTTTGCTTAGAAAATTTATTTCTTTACAGTGGTACCTCTAGTTACGAACTAAATTGGTTCAGGAGGTCCGTTCTTAACCTCAAACTGTTCTTAACTAGAGGCATGCTTTCGCTAATGGGGCCTCTTGCTGCTGCTGCGCCGCTGGCACACGATTTCCATTCTCATCCTGTGGCAAAGTTCTCAACTCGAGGTAACTCTTCCAGGTTAGCGGAGTTCATAACCTGAAGCGTTTGTAACCTGAGGCGTTTGTAACTTGAGGTATCACTGTATATATATTTATTAGAGAGAGAGAGAGAGAGAATTGAAGTACTTTATTGTCACTTGTACAACTTGTATACAGTGAGATTACACAAGCACCCCCCACTCAGCTCTCTTAGTCTTAATTCCCCTCGTTTACTGACACACACACACACACACACACACACACACCAAATCCAAAAGTCAGTTGCCCTGTTGTTATCTTTTCATTCAGCAGCCTAACAGCCCACGGACAGAAGCTGTTCTTTACCCTGTTGGTGTGACTAGTCATGCTTCTATATCTTCTGTCTGAGGGCAGGAGATCAAGAAAGTGCTGGCCAATATGTGATGAACAAATAACGTTTGTGGGTTTACAGGAAGCTTTGTGAAGAAATATGTATAGAAACATTGTAAAAAAGGGAAGAGGGGGAGTAGGTGGATTTTAAGATAAAAGACAATGACAAATTTTGAACTTGCAGTATAAAGACGAGAACACGGAGGATTCACGGATGAACTGATGGAAGTCAAAAATATGTATTTGTGATTGTATTGAAAATGTATGACTAAAAATTCTTTTTTATTGGAAATTAATAAAAAATAATTCAAAAAAAAAGAAAGAAAGAAAGTGCTGGCCAGGGTGTGACTCATCCCTGATAATTTCCTTCACTCTCCTGAGGCAACGTTCTTCCACTATTTCATCCAGCGGATTCATGGGACAGCCCATAATATCTTGTGATGTATTCACCAGCCTCTTTAGGCACTTCCTATCAGTTGATGTCAAACCAGCATACCACACCGTGAAGCAGTATGAAAGGACACTTTCTATTGTGGACCGGTAGAAGGAGATCATCAGATGTTGATTGCCATCATTCTTTTGCAATACTCTGAGGAGATGGAGTATATATTTGTACTTCTTTAAACTTTTGGGTTTCCTCAAGCCTGTTGACATCTCGTCTTGTGTTTCGGCTATGTAAGGATTAACACTCAGAGAACCGATGCCACAATTAGGATTATACATGGGGCCTGCAACAAAATGTTACAGTAAGGAGCTTCTTCTGTTCAGGGATTCAGCTAGTCGCTATATCCATCCACACAGCCCTATCCCAGATTCCCTTCCTGAATTCCTTCTTAAATGAGCATGCTTAGTTGGAAGGGGGACTTCCCCTTGGAGAGATGTTTATTATTATTATTGCTAAAGCACTAAAGCGCTCTCTCTCTCTCTCTCTCTTTGTATTTCTGCAAACCTGAGATTTTCCTCCAGCCTGCTGAGAACACAATGTCAGTTGGAACTTCTCTGTTTATATACTTGCTGACATTCTCAAAGAACTCTAAATCTTATGGGAGACAGTACTTACCCTTGCAGAAGCTATGCTGGTTCTGCTTCAGCAAGACTTGTTTTTCTATATGCTTGGTAATTACATATTTAACAAAGCTTTCCACCAGGTTAAATGGGACAGATGTTAAGCTAACCAGCCTGTAATTTTCAGCATCCTCCCACATAGCCAAACCAAAGTATCAGTATATAAATAGGTGTGTATTTCATTCTTACCCTGTCAGTTAAAACTGGTTGAGGTCAACTAAATTTTTAGTTGATTAATCTACCAATTTATAAGCCAGAACTCCTAGCTATTAAAATACTAAATAAATCCATTGTATTCCATTGCAGCGGGGCCAGATAATTTCTGGGGAGAAAACAAATATGTTTTCCTTTTGCATTCACAGACTGGTGTCTTGTTCATATTTTTTTCATATTTTATAAACTTTTAACAGTGACAGTACTTCAGTTCCTCTACCACGAGCAGCACAAATTTTAACAGGACCGTCCAGCCAAAGTGAAGCAAGCTCCTGATATATATATATTTATTTTCAGACAGAAAGTCTTCTAGGTGGTATAGCTCCTTTCCAGGAGCATTTTCCAGTCTGGGGGAGAATGAAACACAGGGTTGTCAAAATGATACGGTTATCTCTCTGCAGTTACATTGAAGTGTTCTTGAGAATTCTCAGACACTTGATTCCCATTCACCTTAAATGACATTTATGATGACCTTTGCTATTTAAGGCCTGGACAACCTAGACATCAAACTTGATGCATTTCACATTCACAAAAAATATGTGCCCTGGTTGATATGAAAGACACATAAAGTAGGGGATTTAAATATATTTCTATTAGGTTAGCTGAGGTCTTTAAATCTCTACTCTGTTTTTGCACTGTGCTCTCATTTTTTGCCACACTATTCTTTCTAAGAGCAACCTTCTTATTCTTTTTTAAAAAATGTTTCAGAGTGAAAGGTACATTTTTCACTTATTTGAATGCAGGTCCCCAGTGGTCGCCATCTCGCATTGGCCTGCGACTTGAACGCAGTAAGTACTCGTTTTTCTGCCAAGGTACTCCCGAGCTGTGTTTTCCAAACTTGGGTCTCCAGCTGCTTTTGGACTACAACTCCCATCATCCATAGCTAGCAGGACCAGTGGTCATGGATGATGGGGATTGTAGTCCTCAAACAGCTATAGGCCCAAGTTTGAGAAGCCCTGCTCCAGAGCTTGTTTTCTGAATGAATTTCCACATTACCTTTTGTACATGAGAATGAGCTTCCCAATGTTTATAATATGGATAGACAAACCAAGAACTAGATGTTTTGCTATACTGACTGTGCCAGTTTAGATTTCCCCCAATATTTTCACAGATTTGCAAATGTGAAGATTGTCTTATATTTTATGTATGCACTGCCATCTTCAGTTGCTAGTCTTGCCAGAAGATCTTTGGGAAGTGAAGAAGGGGTGGTAGCCCCAAAGGTCAACTTCCTCTCTGACCAGTGTGAACATGGTGTGTGTTGCTAGCACTGATCTATCTTTGTTGTTCTCTTCCTTTCATGCTGGCCAGAAAGGAGATTGCTTGCCTGTCCTCCTTAAGGGCTAGAACAGGGGTCCCCAAACTATGGTCCATGGGCTGGATAAGGCCTGAGGGACTTATTTATCCAGCCCGCAGCAATGCCCGCTGCCACCGCCCACTCTTACCGGTGCCGCGCTGCACGGCTGCCCACTTCTGGGTCGGAGGAGCACCAGAAACAGTTTGTGCGCATGTGCAAGCATTATTTGTGCATGCACAAGTATTATTTCCGGTACACAACCAGGTTGGAGGAGGCCCATGCACATGCACACAAGCTATTTCTGGTGCTCCTCCAACCTGGAAGTGCGCCGGAAATAACATATGCGCACGCGTATGGGCACGCGCTCCCCCGCCCTCTGGCCTGCCATGTGATCGGCTCTGGAGACATAGGCCCGAGGCGCGGTAAGTTTGCTGACCCCTGGGCTAGAAGCGTGAATTTGAGCCATGGGGAACTCACCCTCTGCAAGTCCACCATTTGAGCAACATGAGCAAATAAATAAGACCTGGGACAAATGCTCTCATGCTGCATCCTTAAATCAATGTCACGTGATTTCTCTGTGAAGGTATTGCATCAAATGCTGACCACGTAATGTTTGGTCACTGTGGTATATACTCCAGTGACTTGTCCTACAGCTGTTGCAGACTTGGCGTAATCCTGTGCTCC
This sequence comes from Podarcis pityusensis, assembly GCF_964106645.2. Lineage (NCBI taxonomy): Eukaryota > Metazoa > Chordata > Lepidosauria > Squamata > Lacertidae > Podarcis > Podarcis pityusensis. The sequence continues at coordinate 7,326,232 of NC_138038.1, read as the reverse complement.
CATTCAAAAGTGATTTGTGGACTGGCAGGAAACAAATGTGGTATGAGGCTATTTGAACGCTACTTGAACAGATTTGGCATTTCAGTGGCTATGTGTTAGTCAGACATCTCATGGAATTGGGCCGAGCATGTAACGCATATGCAGTGTTTGAGTTCACACTTCATGTCACCTCCTTCTGTTTCTTTGTTATCATAGATGGGTCTTACTTGAGAGACTCCGTCAACATAAAGGCCCTTGCAGCTTCTTCTATCATTACGCTGTATTTCACGGACATGGGTCAGCAAGTTACCTGGACAACAGTAAGTTTAACTTTTGGTAAAATTCACACAGCAGAGTTGTATATTAGCTTGAGAGGTGCTTCTTGCTTTGTTGGTTTTTATCATTTTCTTTTTTTATATAATTTTTATTGTATAAAAATTGACTTCCTATTGACTTCCTTCCCTCCCGCCTCATGGCTTTCGAAATAAATCTTTATATCATTGCAATTTATACATTTTCCAGTTCTAATTAGACTTGTTACAGAATGTCTCAAAATTTAAATAAATATAGAAAGATAGAAAATTTCTCATTACAAGTCATCGGACAACCCTGCTAGCGATGTTAATTCCTTACAACAATCTTTCAATTATCATATAAATTTACCCCAATCCTTTAGGAATACTTGATCGTGCTGGTTTTGGATTTTTCCTGTCAGCTTCGCCAGTTCTGCAAAGTCTATCATCTTCATCTGCCACTCTTCTTTCATTGGTACTTCTTGCTGTTTCCATTTTTTGGGCTAAAAGAATTCTTGTTGCGGTTGTTGCATACATAAACAGTCTTTTATCTTCCCTTGGTATCTCTTCATCCACTATACCCAGTAAAAAGGCTTCTGGTTTTTTAATAAAAGTATTTTTAAACATTTTCTTTAACTCATTATATACCATTTCCCAGAAAGCCTTTACCTCTTTACAAGTCCACTGCATGTGGTAAAAGATACCTTCCCTTTCTTTACATTTCCGGCACTAATTAGTTCTTGTTTTGTACATTTTAGCCAATTTAGCTGGTGTTAAATACTATCTGTACATCATTTTCATAACATTTTCTTTAAGTGCACTGCATGCAGTAAAATTAATACAGTGGTACCTCGTGTTAAGTACTTAATTCGTTCTGGAGGTCCGTTCTTAACCTGAAGCACCACTTTAGCTAATGGGGCCTCCCACTGCCACCGCACCGCCGGAGCACAATTTCTGTTCCCATCCTGAAGCAAAGTTCTTAACCCGAGGTAATATTTCTGGGTTAGCAGAGTCTGTAACCTGAAGCGTATGTAACCCAAGGTACTACTGTACCTTCCTTCCACAACCTATCTTTATCATTTTCTAATGAAACTTCCACAAGTGCTTCCCCCATGCTAGGCCTTATTGTACATTCCTGGAGCTCCTTTGGACAGAGGTTTTGGTAGATTGGAACTGGCTTATCAAAAGAACCCATAATAGCTAAAAGCCTGGCTACAAGTCAAGAAGCATCTTTTTCAAATTTCAACTCTGCAATGACCTTACTAGGCAACTCACTTTCCCTCAGCAATATGGGGAGAATTCTACTGCTCTTCCTTATAAGGTTGTTGTGAGGATTACAGCAATATTATGTTTCATGCTGCCTTTTGAATATACAAAAGTGCAATATAAATACAACTTGTTCCACCTCGTAGTCAGTGCATGGAGCACAGACCCTGGTCTGCTGCAACTCAGCTGCTGCAAAAAGCTACATGATTCATCTCTGTCCACCATGGTGAAACATTATGTAATTAATTACATTATTCCACACCATTTCAGTGCAGAGGAAACATAATGCAAATGGAAAAAGAACATCTTCAATTATGTATCATTGCACATCATTCTCAGACAGAAAGCAACAGCAAATACCAATCGTATTTGCTGGATTAATTCCCATTCCAAACATGGGACAAATAAGTGAGCACCAGCAATTTTCTGCTGCCATTTTCATTGGAATTCTCTGACATCCCTAATCTAAGAAATGCAAATTTGGTCAGTTCATGGAAAAATACATGGAAAAGTACATCCTACAACTTCTTTAGCTACCACCCGGGATGTAAGAATTGGTATATGACACACATGGTAAGAAGCTTTCAAACATTACTCCTACCATGTTGTGCAGTACCATGGTGAAAAGGTATTTGTTGGTCTGAATGCAGAGCTTTCATGCTTAAACTGACAAATGGAGGAAGCCACATTCGCCTTGCTAATGTGCATAGATATTACTAGTCTGTGAAAAACTTTACTGGCCCATTTGTTTCGTGTATCTATGTGGCTCAATAGCCTGGGAGGAAATGAAAAAAACAACTGTTTGCAAATGCTTCCTAGCCAGGTCACCTAGACCAGCTGATCAATTTTTTTATCACCAACAGTATCATCAAGTAGCATTTGCATCACCAAGTAGCAAGAGAAGAGATTCTATAAGAAAGGTGAAGAAAGAGCTATTCTCGATTAGTTAACCAGAACACAGGATGTGCCTTTAATACATGGTGGTGGCTCAGAAATTCTGTGTCACCACCATCACTGTAAGGTGAGTTTCTCAAATTAATGATCTAGGCAGATGATGCTTATGGTCTGAATTGAAAATTCTCTCTGGCATTCATGGAATCAGGAATTAACGGAAACATCCACCCCTTCTCTTCTTCTGCCACATATAAATAGATGACACACAGAAGCATACTAAGCATTCAGTACATTTTGTATCAGTTGGTCTGGACTCTTTTGTGAATACGCATCCTGCTCCAATTTCAGCAGGCAAGAAACTAAAGCCAGCGCTTTAGATAATCTATAGCACAGCTGCTTTTATCATTGTTGCTACTAATTTCTCCCCTCAATGTACTCCCCTCCTCCCCCAAAGTCAATAAGCAACTTTAATAGTTTTCTGTTCTTGACATCACAGTGCCTCGACTGTGCAGCTGACTGATGCCACAGATGCCCAGTGACATTGCCAAGTTTGACTAATTCATGCTTTCTTAGAAAAGGCTAAGGAATAAACACCACACAAGTCCCTAAGAAGGTTGGATGGCATCTTGTATGTCTCCTTCTGGAAACTCCTGCAGCCAACCTGGTGCCACACGTATGGCTCTGCTTTCCTTTGGATCACACCAGCAAGACTGAGAGGGGGGTCTTGTCTGGGTAGCCCAGGACCTCCACACACACTGCCCAGGCTTGTGCCCCAGATAGGTCACTTTAGTGCTTCTAATGCAGCAAAAACAACACAGGAAGCAGCAATTATGAGAGTTCAACTTCACCACCCCAAAGGTGTACTCTTCCATTGTATTCCAAGATAGACAGATGCCAACTGCAACAACATGTTCTTATTGAGTATAATAGAGGGTGAAACACCCAAGAAAACACTCAGTGTCTTTCTCTACACAATGGCAGCGTCCAGAATAATTTACGCTCAAAGGTGGAAGGACCAGGGCCGTCTTTACCTGGGGGTGTGAGGCACCCGGGCGCTGAATTCTGGGGAGCGCCCACCGCTGAAGCCGCCTAAGCTCTTAACTATCTACCTCTTATGAAATAATAAATCATTTTGATCAAGCTAGAAAAATAAAATACATATATACCTAGGTGTCAGGGCTGCCTCAGGTCTCAGCTCACAAAAGACCGATGCCAATTTCTTCTTATATACAAAAGTGTTTATTGGAGTTCATTGTTTGCTTCACATCCGAGGCGCGCAGCCCCACGTCTGTTACGCTTAGACCGTTGAAGTCCCCTCTGAGTCAGTCCCTCCCCTGCACCAGTTTAAGAGGCTTGCGCTGCTCCACCTCTTCCTCTCTTTCCTTTTCCGCAGGGTCTTCCTGCCCGCTGGGGTTTCGCCCCTCCTGGATTCCCCTGACGCGGAATCCCCAGATTGCTCTTCCCCCCTCCTGCGGGCTTTGGGACCTGGCTCCTCCTCCGGGCTCCCTGTACTTCCGCGCGCCTCCACATTTGAACTTGGCGCGCGCGCCCAACCTCTAACCTTCCTTTTGACAGTTACACTACTCCCTTCACTACTCCCCTCCCCTTCCGGGAGGGTGGCTTGCTCCGACCTCCCTCCCTTCTCTGCTGCCGGAGCTGCTTCCCCTGATACACTGGAACCTCCACCCCCTTCGCTGCACTCTGGCGGGGAGGCTGGTCCTGACGCCCAGCTGCCACTTTGGGATCCCCCGCTGGCCCCCTGCTCCTGACACGTCCCCCCTGGGGCCCCCCTGGCCTTGACCACCGGCGCCCCCTTCTGGGAATCCTCTGATTCGCTGGAAAGACTCATGGAATCTCTTGAGTCATTGTCATCCTCTTCCTCGCTGTCCTGGGATTCATCCCCATCGCTCTCCATCTCCTGCCTACCCTGTGCCTCTGTCCCTGAACCCCTGACACTAGGTATTACCTAAATGTATACCTACTGTTTCACTAAAGGACTTTCAACTTTGTGCTCTCATTTACTTGTTATTCACAATGGCGCCGTGCACGCGAAATTAACTCTTACATCAAAATATTACGTTACATATTGTATTGAGGTGCTATGCGGCAGCTGGGTCAGCGGCACCTTTGACACGACTGATGTTTCTCCTAAGTAGGTGCCTAAACAATACTTATAAGTTTAAGTGTGGTGTTGTTGCATACTTAAGTAGAAGTGTATTGTAAATAAATGAGCAAATAAAAAAAATGTTTCTTTTTCCTCCCTTCATTCATAAACAAGAGATAAGGCATCAGCGTGGTGTCTGACATAAGCATAATAAAAGTAAATTTGGGGGCTAAACTAAATTTGGGGGCGCTGGGCAGATCTTTGCATCCCGGCGGCACATATGCTAAAGACTACGCTGGGATGGACCAAAATAGTCCTACAAAAGTAGACTGGCAGAATAAGCTAATAGAATATGTGGAATTAGCCATGTTGACTGCATAGATAAAGAAATCTGGATGGGTCTGCTATAGAAGAGGAGTGGGAATACTTTGGAGACTACTTAAAGAAAGAAATAACCATATAAATTTCCAAGTAGGGCCAGATACATGAACAGCAGTGAAAAACAATCAGAAGGGTGGGGTGGAATCAAGGAGATGCAGCTGAACAAGAGTTAAATAAGATCCCATGGAGGAATGTGTGGAGAAGCCAAAGAGTGTAGGATAAAGGATGATAACTGTATAATGGATGTGTTGTTATGTAAAATGCATCAAGAAACAAATATGTTCTTACTACAGTACTTATTTTTATTTATATATTTGACAAAATTCAATTACGACTTAATCAGCAAAACCCTGTAAGCAATTTATATATAACACCACAGAATATTAATCAAAATAGCAATTAAATAAACTGTTTCAAACTAATTGACATGAAAATAGAAATAAATGCAGTTTTAAAAACAGATATACGTCAATCCCTGGAATAAATCAATCAGTAGAGTATGAGACTCTCAGGTTAGAGCCCCACATTGGGCAAAAGCTTCCGGCATTGCAAGGGGTTGGACTAGATAACCCTCATTATACCTTCCAACTATACAGTTATGATTCTATATAATTCCATGTTAAAATTCTGTGTTAAAACTATGTATCTGTGTAGGCTTGCCTAAACAAAAAAGGTTGTTAGCAGGCCCTGAAAACTTCAAAGAGCCAAAGCAGAGGACTGATACCTTGTAAATATGAAATGGAAGGGACGCTATCCATTCTGAATAATGTCAGCACAAACTGAAGCAGTTGACTGGGTACATAAGGAGTAAGGCAATGAGTAAGGAGTAAGGCTCGCTCACAGGTGCTTATAATATCAGTGGAAACAGTTGGCAACCAGCTTTAATTTTAACCTGAAGATTGCCACTTGTCCAGTTTTAATTTTAATTTGTTTGAATTAATTGTGGGATGTATCTTAATTTATTGATCCCTTGTTTTTATGCATTGTCTTACTTGTATGATGTTTGTCGCTCTGAGCCCGGCTTTGGCCGGGGAGGCCGGGATATAAATAAAAATATTTATTATTATTATTATTATTATTATTATTATTATTATTTATTTAAGTAAACTGGTTCAAGGGCTTTGTATACTAATAGCAACACCTTGAATTTACCCAATTATTCCCCATGAAAACTGAAGGTGAACTTAAACAGACTTGTTGACTTTGCATGCAGGCATACCTTCCAATGAAAATAGGGATGTCCCATTCAATAATAATAATAATAATAATAATGTTATTATTTATACCCTAGCCATTTGGCATTTGCCAGATGATATTAAGGCTGCACAGGAAAATATCACTCTATGATCCCATTAGCTTCAGATGACCTTTTTTCTTTCTTCTTCTTCTTCCAGGTTTTCCTAACCGAATATACTGGGCCTCTTCTAATCTATCTGCTCTTTTACCTTCGCCTCTCAAGTATTTACGATGCAAAGGAGAGCGCAAGAAGTCTACGCCATCCTGTGGTTCAGTGAGTAAGAATGGTCTGTGCTCAAGGATGATATGATGTGATGATGCCCTCTTAGAGCAAAGAGACAAAAATGTGAGTGAACTAAGTTTAGTGGAGGTGGTCTACCATGGTTGCCTCAATCTGATTCATCCAGTGCTTTTTTCCCCTGGGGGTACGCAGGGGTACGCATACCCCTCAACATTTTATGAATCTAATGGGTAAGGGTAAAGGTAAAGGGACCCCTGACCATTAGGTCCAGTCGTGACCGACTCTGGGCTTGCGGCGCTCGTCTCCCTTTACTGGCTGAGGGAGCCCACGTACAGCTTCCGGGTCATGTGGCCAGCATGACTAAGCCGCTTCTGGCGAACCAGAGCAGCGCACGGAAATGCCGTTTACCTTCCCACCGGAGCAGTACCTGTTTATCAACTTGCACTTTGATGTGCTTTCGAACTGCTAGGTTGGCAGGAGCAGGGACTGAACAACGGGAGCTCAATTTGTTGTGGGGATTCGAACCGCCAACCTTCTGATCGGCAAGTCCTAGGCTCTGTGGTTTAACCCACAGTGCCACCTGCGTCCCTTTTAGGAAATATTTAGGGGGCGCCAAATTTTGTCCTTGCTCGGGGTACCAAATTACCAAAGTTCACCCCGGATATGGTCACTTGAATTTCTACCCCAGACAGACAGAATGTTAGGAGGATTATCACAGGTAAGCAATTATAAACAAGCTACAGACCTGATTGGTTTTGATGGACTAATGCAACATTGATAAAATGATTCCCTTCTGATCGGCAAGTCCTAGGCTCTGTGGTTTAACCCACAGTCCCACCTGCGTCCCGAATCTAACAGGAGAACTAAAAAAATCAAAATTTTAATTTCTTCTCTAGCATGGTGAATCATCAGTTGTGTTGAAGAGCACGGTGATTCGTCAGTTCCGTTGCTTCAACCCCCAATGGCGGCCTCATTTCCTGTCAGGTGTATCCTGAGTCTCAGACGGAATGAGAGTACCCCTAAACATTTTTTTATAAAAAGCAAAAAAGCACTGGATTCATGGATGGGTTAGCCATGTCATTTACAAACACACACACCCTTCAAATCTGTATTTATTTATGAATTTTATGTTGGGTAATATGTGTAAAGGAAAAACATGAGCCCATAAGCTTATGCAAGCTTTTTAGAACCCCTCTTTTAAACATAGGCATATAATTGCAAACAAAAATCAAGCTAAAAGTAATCACAAAAACAGTCATAAAAGCAAGAAGAATAAAAACTACAAGATAATGAAAATATATTCCATGGTGGAAAACAAGGTTCACATTTATACCAAAGATATCAAATAATCATGAATGTTGGCAAATGAACGCATATTTAGTGGGAATGTGCCAACGATGAGATTGTTGGGTCATGTAAATCATAAATGTCCCCCAAGCAATAGCAAAGTCTGAGGGGTCCCCATCACCCATGACAACATTTATGAATCAGTTTTTTGGAAATGGCAATGAACATGACTTTCTATGGATCTACAGAATAACAAGATGCAGCCTTCTACCCTGGAAGGATCACATAAGCCAATATGTTCCCCATATATGCCTTACAACCCTAACACCATAAGGGGAAACCAGACTTTATGATATGAAGTTTCTAGTGCATATTCTTTCCCTTTTAGACAGGTTCAAGGAGGGTGAGGTCTTGACTGGTGGGCTTTTTAGATCTTGAGGAATATTTAACCTATACAGTGGTACCTCTGGTTGCAAACGGGATCCGTTCTGGAGCCCTGTTCACAACCTGAAAGGAACACAACCTGCGCCTGCATGTCTGCGCACGTGTGGGTCGTGATTCGCCACATCTGCACATGCACGAGTGGTGAAACCTGGAAGTAACCCTTTCCGGTACTTCCGGGTTGCTGCCGGACATAACCTGAAAAAACATATCATGAAGCAAACGTAACAAGAGGTATGACTGTACCAGGCATGTCCAACAGGTCGATCGTGATCTACCGGTCGATCGCGGGGCGTCAGTGGTAGATCATGGTCGATTGCAGGACCGTTTGCAAAAGTCCCACCACCCCCCAAAAAGAAAAACGTCCACAACTGATTTGTCTCACTTTAAAAAAAGTTCAACAAAGCGTGTTCTCCTTCATGGAGAGCATGTGTTGTGGTGGGGTCTGCTGAGCCACCCCTCTGTTACCAGGCAGGGTCTCTAAAGATGGCCTGGGGCAGTGATTGGTTCACTGGGTTGCTGGGGTAAAAGTTATGTTGCAATTTTGGTGGGAGGGGTAAAATGTTTAAATACTCTGCACGCAGCCTGGAGCTTTCTCTGTGCTGCGTGCAATGGATCACCCCCCTCCCCGCCCTTGAGTAAGGGGTTGTTGCATTGACCTTGCTATGCCTGTCATGGGGTCGTCTGCTCTTGGGGCAGGGGCCTGGTAGGAATTTTGTCCATCTGGCTGATTGGCTGGGCCATTTGGTTTTTGCCTACTGTGTAGCAAATTGTCACAACTTGTAAGGTTGCGGTTAGGCATTGGTTATAAATTGGTGGAGGAGGGGTTAGGATAGGCTGGGTCTGCCCCTCCATGGTTGCTGCGGAAAGGGAATTCCGTTAAAGGAATCCTGGGGCTTGCCATCTTTTCGTCCAATCCCTGGAATGGGACTAGGGCCGGCAAGCCTTCGGGGAGGATGCGGATGAGAATTGAGGGTCTGTGACTCAGCTCCATTTCTCCCCGACTTGTTTTCCCGCACTGTTTTTCGGTGGTGCCCGGAAATCAGTTCTGTCCCCAGGCGGGGGGACAGATAGTCTTAACCAATGCCTAAACAACCACTCACGGTTTTGTATTTAAATAAAGTTGTGGCCAAAATTATGCCAAAAACCTTAAACAAAAATTAAGTGTGCGTTGTGAGTTATTTGGGGGGTGGCTTGGGGACCTCGACACGCAACTTTGGCTGGCAATGACAATCAGTAGATCGCTGCCAGTATTTTAATACTTTGAGTAGATCGCTGTCTCTTGGGAGTTGGACGTGCCTGACCTATACAATGCAGATTGTGGATGGCTTCTCTAAGATAACCTATTGAGTTAATGGGAGAAGCAATCCTCTTAACCAGTTCAGGGTAGTAGGTGACATTTAAAGATGGCTACATCAAACATTGCAATGAATTTTTTGGTTGGATTTTTTTTAACCTTTACTTCCTTCTCTTTCTAATTTCTGCAGCCTGGCTTGCTTCTGTCATTGTTTACACTATGCCAGGCATCTACTGGAGACACTCTTTGTGCATAAGATTTCGGAAGGGCACACTCCCCTGAAAAATATGATCAAGGTGATTTTCATATGTAACATATTATACCGTAGAACTGATTGAGAAAAGCCACTCTGAAAACTTTGTTGCAGAGCAGCCTATACAGTAAATATTGCAGACAAATGAATGAATGAATGAATAAGTGAATATGTGCTACGACGAATGTCAGTCACCTGGTTGTCGGGGCCAGGTAGGAATTTTTCCACTTGGCAAATTGGCACCAGCCATTTGGTTTTTGCCAACCTAGCAGCAATCATCATAACTTTGTAAGGTTAGGCATTGGGTAAGCCTTGTCATGGGAGGGGCATCCCATTAAAGGGATCTGGGTGTGTGGTTCCTGTCCGAAGGCTGGGCGTGGGCTAGGGCCATGCCATGACCCCAACAGTGATCCTGGGGGTGCTCTTAATTGATGTATATCATAGGGCTCCCCCTATTGTGGTTGACCCTCGAGACTTCCTGCAGACAGGCAGGAGTCAGGATATAGTCTTGCTTCACCAGTTGCCTAAGCCAAACCGCTCACATCTATAACCGATAAAGTTGTGGCCTAATTTATCCCATTAACCCAACATATTCGTGTCTGCGTTTGTTTCTGGGGAAACTGTGCAGCCCGGCACCTTGCCACGCAACTCACCTGCCTGGTGTTGATGCCCTCAGGCCTCTTCTTTCCCAGTCAGTCTGCTGCCACTCCATTGCTTTAGGAACATTATCTTGGTGATGGTTACAGCAACCCCAAAAGGCAGGCCACTACTCCTATTCCTATATTACGGTTGGGAGAGATGTGTCTGAAAAAGTTGCATTTCCTTCACCAGTAACTGCAACCAGTCTCCAGACACTTATAAGAGCAGGGATTCCAGGTTAGGAGACGTTTTCCATGGGGGGGGGGCGTGGGGTGAGAATCACTAGCTTTTTTTGTTTTTTGGTAAGTTCAATATATTTTGTGCTGGGCACCTTTAATTTTTATTTTATTTTTAAATTAGTTTTTCAGGTTTTAAAATTTTACAATCAATTATCCAACAACCAACATAGAAACAAGATTCCAAAGAATCTCCTGAACTTCCCTCCTCCCTTTTGTGAGTCCTTATATTAACCCTTTCCTCCTGCACCTTTTATATCAATCCAAATCTTCTACATCTCCATTATATCCAAAATTCAACGTTAAACTACAAGTGTTATTCCAATCCTACCAATGATTTTAGTTATTTACAATGGTTTTTAAGGTAAATTATGTATTTTCCCCATTCCTTAGTAAAATTTTGAACTTCCAGGTTTTTTATTCTTCCGGTCATTTTTGCCATTTTGGCATAATCCATCAACTCAATCTGCCCCCCCCTTTTTTTTTTTACAATAATATTTATTACATTTCATCAATAGACATAACAAAAAAGAAAATATACAACAACACAATAGAAAGGTGAAAAAGAAGAAGAAAAAATAACAAACTTAAGATACCTAAACAGAAAAAAAGAATCTCGATTAATTAATTAAAATGCACTTTCATAAACATTTTGGTTGACTTCCTCTAATCTCCTCCATCCGAATTTCCTCTTAATTTGAATGTAGCAGTTTCCAATATCATTATTTCATAAAACAATATTACAGCCGTATTCCAATTTCTTTACCTTTCTTATAATACATTTTCTTATTTATATATTTAAGTCTAATTTAATCCTAGGCCTGATTTCTTCTTTCAAGTGGTTACATATCTTTAATATTAGAGTATTTGTTCAAATAGTCTTTAAATTTCTTCCAATCTTCTTGGTAGTCCTCTTCTTTCTGGTCGTGGATTCTCCCGGTGAGATCAGCCAGCTCCATAAATTCCATCATCTTCGTCTGCCATTCTTCTACCGTTGGTAATTCTTGTGTTTTCCATTTTCTGGCTAATAAAATCCTAGCAGCTGTTGTGGCATACAAAAATACTTTCACATCTTTTTGGGGCAATTCAGTACCTACTATCCCAAGGAGAAAGGCCTCTGGTTTCTTAATAAATGTATATTTCATCATTTTTTTTAATTCATTATAATTTTTCCCCCCAGAAGTGCTTTACCTTGGAACAAGTCCACCACATATGATAGAAGGTACCTTCTTTTTCTTTACATTTCCAACATACATTGTCACAATTATGGTACATCTTTGCCAATTTATCAGGGGTTAAGTACCATCTATACATCATTTTCATAATATTTTCCTTTAACATTGTACATGCGGTAAACTTAACCCCTTTCCAATCTGCCATTCTTCTCTGGTAGGGACTTTATCTTCTTTCCATCTCTGGGCCAATAATATCAAAGCAGCTGTGGTCACATACATAAATAGTCTTTTCTGCTCCCTTGGGATTTCAGCACCTAGAATTCCTAAAATAAAAGCTTTAGGGGGTTTTTAAAACATTTTTTTTCAGTTCATTGTATATCATTTCCCAAAATTCTTTTACTACCTTACATGTCCACCACATATGATAAAAGGTGCCTTCCTCTTCCTTACATTTCCAGCATGTATTTGACCCTGTTTTATACATTTTTGCTAATTTACTAGAAATACCAACAATACAATATTTTCATATAAATTTGTTTCAACATATAGCATGCTGTAAATTTCAAATCTCAGTCCCATAGCTTCTCTCATGCTGTAAGTGTATCATTACTCAGTGTATCATTACTGATTTAACCAGTTCCTCTTTTTTATGCCATTCTAATATTAATTTGTACATTTTTGAAAGCAATTTTGTTTTGTTCTCTAACAGCTCTTTTTCAAATTTAGAGGTTTCGTACAAAACAATTCTTTTTGTCCATCTTAAATATATCATTTAATTGATGGTATTGTAACCAGTCAGTTAATAATTCTCTTATATCCTCAAACCTCTTCAATTTCAGTTGGTGTTCTACTTCCATTAACAGTTCTTTATACGTTCCCCAGTCATTTCTCATATTCAAGTTTTTTTTAAAAAAAAGATATCACTTCCAGTGGGGAGAGCCACCATGGTGTTTTTTGTTCTAATAGATTTTTATATTTTTCCCATACTTCATAAACCGATTTTCTTAGTACATGATATTAAAAAGCTCTATGTACATTAACTTTCTCATACCACAAATATGCATGCTAACTACATCTATTATCATGACCTTCAAGGTCTAAAACATCAGTATTTTTTAATAATATCCATTCCCTTAGCCAACATAGATAGGATGCCTCATAATATAATCTTAAATCCGGTAGGGAGAATCCGCCTCTGTCTTTAGAGTCTATCAGCAATTTATATTTTATTTTTGGCTTCTTTCCCTGCCAGATAAATCTGGTAATATCTTTTTGCCATTCTCTGAAGTGACCTGCATTGCTGATCAAGGGTATAGTTTGGAATAAAAACAACATTTTTGGCAATACATTCATTTTAATTACCGATATCCTTCCCAATAATTATAAGTTCATCCTTCCCCACACCTTTAAATTTTTCTTTATTGTATTGTTATCCTTAAAAATATTTCACTAGCTAAATTGATGCAGTGCTGGAGCCTTATCTGGTACCTTCTTGGATCCCAGCTGAAGTGCCCTCCAAGAGGATGTTTTCTCCCATTAGGGCTGAGCCAGCAAATGAAAGGAGAGTCAATCCATACTCTGAGGAGTACAGAGATGCCTTCATGTCCTCTTCCTGTATATCCTTGCCTTCCAGCCCAGGGAGTTTCCTCCTACACTATAGGATGCACTCTAGACTATGTACCTTCCAAGGCCTCTCCTTTCACTCAGATCTAGGGACCCCTCTCCTTGGATTCTGTGCTCTGCCTTCTGCTCTCCACCACGTCATCCCTTTTTGAGGCAGCCTGGAAGATGGAGAAAGATGGCGTCTCCATTCCCCACCAAAACGAGGACTGCAAGCTTCTCACCCTCAAAAGGTCTGCTGCGCCAGTTGTCACAGCAAGGTTGTTATGGCTTGCAGAAAAGTGACAGGTGACTCGATCAGGAGAGATACAGTGAAAGCCCAGCTCAGTAACACTGGTAGGAGAAACAGAATCTTCATTTTCCTCTCATCTGTAAAAGGCTTCATCATGTTCACTTTAAGAGCTTGGCAGGGTTTTGTGGCACAACAGGTGACAGCAGCGTTATCAAAGAGATTGCACATCCAACTGAATAGCTGGGATCAGCAGAGACGTGGTTGGCTGCAAAGCATTATGACATCACAATGGGGACTGTTTCTCAGCCTCTGCTGTTGCTAGGCAAACTTTAAAAGTGCATTTTCTTGAAAATGAGAATAGTTACGACAATTCTTGCTCCTCTGTTGAGTATTTTATTTACTTGGCAAAATTTAAATACTACCAGATTATAATAAAACTCCTGAGCGGTTTACAAAACCACATTAAAATTGTCAATATGACCGTTAAAAACATGTAAAAACATTAAAAAGATTAAAACCAACAGTATATGATGATGATGATGATGATGATGATGATGATGATGTTATTTATACCCCACCTTTTCCCCTGACAGGGACTTAAGGCAGTTTAAAGATTAAAACAAAAACATCTAAAAACTTAGGGGGGAAACCAATGACTAAAAAACAATTAAACATGGATACAATTAAAACTGTATATATGCACATAATATATATATTAAGACCATACAAATAATTATAATAAAAACAGCATGGCGCCTGCCCCTTCATTAAAAGCAGTGAGTTCCCAAAATCCTGGTGGAACAAGAAAGTCTTCGCCTTCCATCAGAAAGACAGCCGTCTAACTTCTCTAGTGACTGAGTTCCAACGTCTGGGAGCATCCACAGAGAAGGCCCTCTTTCACCTAAACTAAAAAGCCTAAAAAGATTAAAACACATGCCAACCTTCGGCGTGCCTTTTACTAAACCAAAAGTGTAGGTGCTGCCATAATAAAATATTGATTTCTTACAAGTGCAGAACAAGTATGTGGCACATGTAACAGGGCCAGTTCTGGAGATCAAAGTGCTCAAGTGGGCATATATGGGGTATGGGACTTAATGGAAATTATGGGACAGACTCTGGAATCTGAGAGTTCAAAGAGCAGCCCATACCGGAGAAGACCCCAGGGGTTTATGTCTGATACTGCTTAAGGGAGCCAAAGAAGAACAGGAAAACCTGAGGGGAATCTCAGCAGCAACGTGATGGAGTAGAGGAAAAATTCAGGGATACTTGGGTTGAGTAAGAATAAGGCAGGTTTCCCCAACCTGGTGCCCTCCAGGTGTTGTTGGGCTACAGCTCCTAATTGGCCATGCTGGGTGGTGCTGATGAGAATTGCTGTCCAAAATGTTTGGAGCATTGTAGGTTAGGGAGGGCTGAAAGAGTGAATAGGCAGATGCTAGGAGTGCTCACTGGAAGGACAGATCCTGAAGCTGAGGCTCAAATACTTTGGCCACCTCATGAGAAGAGAAGACTCCCTGGAAAAGACCTGGGAAAGACCCTGGAAAAGATCCTGAGGAGAAGGGGACGACAGAGGATGAGATGGTTGGACAGTATTCTTGAAGCTACCAACATGAGTTTGACCAAACTGTGACCAGAAGCCTTTCTACTTGGAATAATAGGATTGGAATTGCCCAAAAAGGATGTTAGATTGTTTTTGTATGCCACCACTGCAGCAAGAATTTTACTAGCCAAAAATTGGAAATCGCAAGAAATACCAACAGTATAAGAGTGGCAGATGAAGATGTTGGACTTTTCGGAGCTGGCCTACCTGATTGGAAGAATCCACGATCAGAAGGAAGAGGAACACCAAGAACAATGGAAGAAATTTAAACATTATTTAGCTAAATATATTATAATAGAAGCCACTTGAATTTATCAATTTGGCTTAGGAATAGAATATGACTAAATTGTAAAACATTATGGGGGATATTATGAAAAGAAGTAAAGAAAGTAATTTGAAAAAGTAAATTTTGTTGGAAGATATTGGAAAACTGTTACAAGGGGATACAATAGAATTCAGTTAGGGGGGATTTGAGGAAGAGAGTTAACAATGAAAACTAAACTGGATTTTAGAAGGATTATGTGTTTATTTGTATGTTCTTTTTCTTTTTTCCTTTTTTTCCTTTTTGTATGTTATATTTGTTATAAACTTGGAAAACCAATAATTTTTTTTGAAAAAACAAACAAACAAACAAAACAAAACTGTGGGAGACAGTGGAAGACAGCAGTGCCTGGCGTGTTCTGGTCCATGGGGTCACGAAGAGTCGGACACTAAGGGGTGATATGATAGCCATGTTCAAATATATAAAAGGATGTCACATAGAGGAGGGAGAAAGGTTGTTTTCTGCTGCTCCAGAGAAGCGGACACGGAGCAATGGATCCAAACTACAAGAAAGAAGATTCCACCTAAACATTAGGAAGACCTTCCTGACAGTAAGAGCTGTTCTGACAGTGGAATTTGCTGCCAAGAGTGTGGTGGAGTCTCCTTCTTTGGAGGTCTTTAAGCAGAGGCTTGACAACCATATGTCAGGAGTGCTCTGATGGTGTTTCCTGCTTGGCAGGGGGTTGGACTCGATGGCCCTTGTGGTCTCTTCCAACTCTATGATTCTATCATTCTATGATTCTATGATTCTAATTGAGTAAACAACAACAAGCCAGAAGAAGACCTCTCTACTGGAAAGGACTTGTCACAAAGTCAGGGCAGCAGACTGAGGAGGGACTACCAGTGTCAGGCTTCAGGGAATCTGCTCCCCCTCCCTCATGTCAGGCTGCCAGTAACAGAAACACAAGAAGCTCTTACTAAGGTCTTTTATTCCATATTCACACAGAGAGATGTAGAAATGTCATCTCTTGGGTAATGGCATTACTCAGAGTAATCTCCTCCTCCCTTCCCTTCTCAGTTGTCAACAGCCCCAGCCCCCTTACTGTGTCTGCTTAGGGACAATTGCCTCTGGGCTCTCTGCTCTCCTACTTTCATTGACCACCTGGTTCTGGGTGAAGGGAGGTCTGGAATGCTCTCTAGTGATAACGTGTCAGCCAGCTATTCCTGCTCTCCTTCTCCCATTATTTCCCAGCTTTGCCTGATCTATACTGTCCTCTTCTCAGGAAGGTTAAGGAGAAAGGGGGGGGGGCTGTCTCCACTATTCCTCCTGCTATATCCAGTACCTGACTGTTGCCAGAGCATCAGCATCCAATAAACAGATCTGTGTATCTCGTAGGGATCTGTTGTCCCCATTGTGCCAACTACTGTGGAGACAGTAGTTCATTTTGGTATATCCTTTCATTAACTCTATGTTCTCATTACAGGGTTGCACTTTTTACTGGGGGTTCACGTCTTGGCTTGCTTACTACATCAATCACCCTCAGTACACTCCTCCATGTAAGTACAGTGGTGCCTTGGGTTACATACGCTTCAGGTTACAGACGCTTCAGGTTACAGACGCTTCAGTTTACAGACTCTGCTAACCCAGAAATAGTATCTCGGGTTAAGAACTTTGCTTATTATTATTATTATTATTATTAGGGGCTGTTTTTCCTTTTTTCAAGTCAGGATTTCAGAATTCCACACCAAAACAGGACGGCAATTTCTAGCAATATTTCAGATATTAGACGGGAAAGGAGGGAAGGAATGCAGAGGTCTAGCTTTAGGCTCCAACCCAGTGAAGGGTCAGTAAAAAATACTGTCCCTGTGCTGAGCAGAGAATTTGAGTGGTTTCAATTCAATTTTTCTGAAATATGCAACCTCCTTTTGGAAACCCACGACAGTCTTGTCTAGGAGATGTAGCAATAGAAGTCGTATAGTTAGGCAACATGTAAAATGAAGTTGGTTCCTGCCTGAGTTTGCGAGGCATTGCTTCATAAGGAGGGGCACACATAAAAAAACTCCAGAGATGTCTAAAGATGAGGCTTCTAAGGATAACAAGGCCTATTCACTATACAGTTTTACCTCGACTTATGTATCCCTCCGGATACGTAAACATCGGGTTGTGAACACAGCAAAACCGGAAGTGTATACTTCTGGGTTTCGTCACGCGCACAAGTGCAGAAGCGCCCTGTGCACCTCACACGTGTGCAGAAGCGATGCCTCTAGATACAGACTTTTCAGGTTGCGGACGGACCCCTGGAATGAATTAAGTTCGTATCCAGAGGGTCCACTGTATAACCAAAAAAAGGCTTAAGTAGACTTCACATTACAGTGGTACTTCTGGTTGTGAATGGGATTCGTTCCGGAGCTCCAGTCAGATCCCGAGGAATTCGCAAACGGAGGTGCTGCTTCTGTGCATGCAGTGGCGCAGTTTACCACTTCTGTGCATGCATGAGGTGCATAGACTGCTTCTGTGCATGTGTGCGCAGCGAAACCCGGAAAAATACTTCCGGGTTTGCCACGTACGTATCCCAAAGGATACGTAACCGGAGATGAACTTAAGTAGAGATAGCACTGTATATGTAAGACTAAGGTGGGATCTAGACACATAGAAAACGTTGTGAAAATGCTTTTTTAAAAAAAAATATTGAAAAATATATTGAATTTGCCATAGCTCACCATTGCCATCTTGTATAATGCACCTTACAACACACTTGAAACGTTTTAATTGCAGCTGTATAGCTGAGTCCTAATTATGTTTTCATTCTGTTTTCTAGCATTTGGGAACAAGCAAGTTACTATTTCTGCCCTTGTGTTTCTGGTATGTATGGGCAGGAAGTGAGGGAGGGTAAAAAAATTGAATGTGGAACACACACACACACACACACACACACACACACACACACACTTTTGCATATACTCTCCCAAGACAGGCGAACTAAGAAGGGAGACACTTTCATTTTTTGTGCCATTTCCTTGGTGAATATGTATTTGCACTTGCAAAAGCAGCCTGATGCTCCTTTGTGTGTGCATGTACAGAATCTCCTTTTTTTTCTTTTTCTTTTTGCCATTATGTCTTTTATTAATGAGATTCATTAATGTCATTACAGAGTTAACTTCAGACATACACATACTATATATATATATATATATATATATATATATATATATATATATTCTTAAATTAGTTTAACTTAGAATGTAAATTTGACCTACTTCCACTTAGATTTCAGCTAAGCTAAAATCATATAACGGTGCATAAAATAAAATAAAACAACAACAACAAACTGAAGTAAAATAAATATAGACTTCCCATCATTTCCCGATATAGTTGACATTTGTGATTTTGAATGTACTTATAATTATTACCTTACATTTAATATACATTCTAATACTTTCTTACAACCTAGCGTACCGATTTTCCTTTTTTTTTTGCCAATAAATTTTTATTAGTTTTCCATACAATTATACATTTTTATCCAAATTTTAACATATCGTCTCTTTTTGAACTTCCTTCAGCGTCTCTGACAATCATCCATATTTATATCTTTAATACGCATTCCCTTCATTCGTATTGCCATTAAACTTCCCTTCTCCTTCTATTTCTTATTAACAATACTTCTTTGTTTTTACAGTGCCTCCTGAAATCCCACTAGCGTTGTTTTCACGTCACACATTTTTCAGATACTCTACAAACTTTCCCCAGTCTTCGATGAACTTTTGGTCTCTGATGTATCTAATTTTCCCAGTCAGTTTGTCCAATTCCGCATAGTCTGTCAGTTTCATTCTCCATTCTTCTATCGTCGGTATTTCCTCTTGTTTCCATTTCTGGGCCAACAAGATTCTAGCTGCCGTAACTGCATATTGGAAAAGTTTACAGTCTTTTCTTCTTATTTCCTTTCCTGTAATCCCTAAAAGAAAAGCCTCTGGTTTTTTTTACAAAAGTATATCTTAACATCTTTTTCATTTCATTATAAATCATTTCCCAAAAACTTTTCACTTTCTTACATTCCCACCACATATGGAAGAATGTTCCTTCTTTTCCTTTACATTTCCAACATTTATTACACGTCTTATACATCTTTGCTAGTTTTACTGGTGTAATGTACCATCTATAAAACATTTTCATAACATTTTCTTTCAACGCCATACATGCATTAAATTTTACATTCTCTTTCCACAGTTTTTCCCAATTATCAAATTGTATGTTTTATCCAAAATCTTTGGCCCATTGTATCATTACGGATTTAACCTCTTCATCTTTCGTATGCCATTCCAACAATATCTTATACATTTTTGACAAAGTTTTACATTCATTGTTTATTATATGTGTTTGGAATTTAGAATCTTTTTCTACATAACCTCTTTCTTTTAAATCTTTTTTAAACATTTCGTTTACCTGGAAATAATGCAACCAATCATATACATGGTCTTTAACTTGTTCATATGGTTTTAGTTTCCATTTTCCTCCTTCTTTAATTACCAATTCTCCATATGTGATCCATTTACCTCTCATATTAATCTTTTTTACACTCATAACCTCCAACGGAGATAGCCAATGTGGAACTTTTGGTTCCAGTAAATTTTTATATCTTTCCCATATTTCTATTAGCGAACTCCTGAAAATGTGGTTTCCGAAACCTTTATGGACTTTCTTCTTATCACACCATAGATATGCATGCCAACCAAATCTGTTTTGAAAACCTTCAAGATCTAGTAACTCCTTATTTTCTAATTTTATCTATTCCTTTAGCCAACATAGGCATGCTGCTTCATAATATAATTTCATATCTGGTAGGGCGAAGCCTCCTCTTTCTTTTACATCTGTCAATAACTTATATTTTATTCTTGGCTTCTTCCCCTGCCAGATATACCTTGAAATCACTCTTTGCCATTCTTTAAAAATTCCTATCCCCTTTATAATGGGGATAGTCTGAAATAAGAATAACATCTTTGGCAGTACGCTCATCTTTATCATAGAAATTCTGCCCCAAAAAGATAGTTTCATTCTACCCCACACCTCCAGATCATTCCTTATTCCCTTCCAAACCGGAATATAATTATTTTGATACAAATCAATATTTTTGGGAGATAACCAAATTCCCAGATATTTTACCTTTTTCACCACCTCTATCTCCGTCTGTTGCTGCATTGTTTCAATCTTACTTTGTTCCATATTTTTTGCAATCATTTTAGTCTTTTTCTTATTCAGTCTAAATCCGGCTACCCTTCCAAATTGTTCAATCTCATCCAATACCTCTTTTACACTTTCTATTGGTTCTTCGATTGTTATTACCAAATCATCGGCAAAGGCTTTAACTTTATACTCATTCTGACCTACTGTCACCCCTTTTATTTGTTTATTTTGTCTAATCGCATTTTAAAAGACCTCCAGAACCATTATAAATAACAATGGCGAGAGCGGGCAACCGTGTCTTGTTCCTTTAGATATTTTTATATCTTCTGTAATTACACTATTGACTATCAGTTTTGCTCTCTGTTCTGTATAGATTGCCTTAATACCATTTAGAAACTCTTTCCCCACATCCATATGTTCTAAATTTTTCAACATAAACTCCCATACAATATTATCAAAGGCCTTTTCTGCATCCACAAACATTAAAATTGCTTGTTTCTCATTCCTAGCAGTCAGATATTCTAGAACATTAATTACATTCCTTATATTATCTTTCATTTGTCTGCCTGGTAGGAAACCTGCTTGATCTTTATGGATAATTCTTATCAGTATCTTTTTCATTCTCTTCACTAAAATCCCCGCAAATATCTTGTAGTCCATGTTCAATAATGAAATAGGCCTATAATTTTTAACTTGGGTTAAATCCGATTCTTGTTTTGGAATCAAAGTAATATATGCTTCTTTCCACGTTTCTGGGATGTCTCTTTCTTTTAAAATATTGTTCATAACTTCTTTCAATGGGGTCATCAACACATCTTTCATTTCTTTATAATAACTTGATGTAAATCCATCTGGTCCCGGGGCTTTCCCTCTCTTCAATTCTTTTATGACCTCTTTTACTTCCTCTGTTTCTATTGGGGCGTTCAGCTGGTCTTTTTGTTCTGTCAGGATCTTCTGCACCTTTTTATCTCTTAATATCTTTCTATTTTCTTCATAGTATTCCTTTCTTTATTTCTGTACAGTTGCCTGTAGAAGTCCAAGAATCCTTTTCTGATTTCTTTCGGATTAACTGTCTCCTCGCCATTTACCATAATTTTATTGATTGTGCTCTGCTCCTTTCTCTTTTTAAGAGAAATAATTTTCACCGTTACAATTTTGATATCCTTTCCAAAACATAAAAATACAGAATACAATTACTTAGTATTACTCCGTAATTTTAAAAAATAATATAGGAAGGGAAGGAGCGGATCGTAACTTTTATAAGAGGGAATGCTTCCTCCTTTAACCACTTTTAACATAAAGAGGCAGTCAAAACCTGAACCAGAATTAAGATGTAGGCCAGTCTTCTTGCCCCCACTCGGGCTAATCCTCAGTTAGCTTCTTTAGATGTCCTCTTGGATATTTCATGAACTGAATAAAACTATAATCCAAAAATAAATTGAAAAATAAATTGAATTGAGATAATAAAATTGTAATCCAGGTTGTAATCTGAATAATTTAAATTGTATTCCAATAAGATATCCAAATATGGTTGTTTCCTAAAAAAGAAAAAAGAAAAATTCCTTTATTTCTTAATATTTTATGTACACAAGGGTACATTCCAAATGAGACAATTGTGAACCTGGGCAACAAGTCTGCTTGCAAAAAGATGACAAAACTCTTCGTACCTTCACTGTTAAAATATATCTTCCATGATTCCTCTCTGGATCAGGTCTGCACAATGTATGACCATCAAAGCCAAATATAGTCTGCTAGTGATGGATAGCAGTGTATTCAAGACTTCGTAATTCTCTTGGCTCTGCTGCCTGAGTATGTGTGTGAAGCATCTGGCAGGGAACAAATATTGGCTGGTGGCTTGTACGTAGGCTGGGTAGTCACACATTCTTGAAAGTAAATGCCAGTGATATCTAAGGGTTATACTTCAAAGTAAATTCTCTGAGGACTGGGACATCGATTCAAGAAATGGATGAGGTCATTTGCGCAAGTCACCTTGTTGTTGATGTTACCAGGGCTCTGCCATATGTGAGCAGTATATTTTCCTTTCTTGATGCCCATGTTCTTTCAAATCGTGAAAGCTCAGTGAGGGTCCCCCTATCTCTCCCAGTGGGTGTGAGTGGAAAATTTGATGCGATTCTCCCTGGCTGATCTTATTTTATATTTAGCCATTCTTCTAGACTGCCTTTCATCTCAAGGGATCTCAGAGTGGGGCATAAAGCACCTTCATCTTCCCCATCATTGTGGGGACAAGCTAAATTTATGATTCTACAGTTAAAGTCTGAAAATCTAATGCTTTTTTATTTTTGCAATTTTTTTTTCAGTTGTGTGAAGCTGGGAATCATTTTATCAATGTTGCATTAGTCCATCAAAACCAATCAGGTCTGTAGTTCGTTCATAATTGCTTACATATGATGATCCTCCTAATGTTCTGTCTGTCCGGGGTAGAAATTCAAGTGACCATATCTAGTGGTGAACTTTGGTAATTTGGTACCCTGAGCAAGGACAAAATTTGGCGCCCCCTAAATATTTCCTATTTTTCACAATAATTCATTTGGGGTCAAGTCTGTGAACACTCATCATGCTTCTTTATCTACATATGTATACGATTACATAAGAACACTCAAAGTACACATGTCCCAATACAATGGCCTTTAACCCAGAGTCATAGTTTGGCCCAGTAGAAACTTAAATTTCCAGGAAAGGGAATAGGCAATAAGATGACAAACCAGAATTTAGGATACAGTGGTACTTCGGGTTACAGACACTTCAGGTTACAGACACTTCAGGTTACAGACTCAGAAATAGTACCTCGGGTTAAGAACTTTGCTTCAGGATCAGAACAGAAATTGCGCGGCGGCAGCGGGAGGCCCAATTAGCTAAAGTGGTACTTCAGGTTAAGAACAGTTTCAGGTTAGGAATGGACCTCCAGAACAAATTAAGTTCTTAACCTGAGGTACCACTGTATTTGAAAACATAATTTATTACAGATATATAGGAATGGAGGAGAAATGTGATTCACTACTCATTTAAAACAAAATCTGTCAAATTCATACTTTCCAAAATGGCATGTGAACCAAAACACATCTATTATTTGAAATTTGCACCTGTCTGAATTTTGTTTTGAAGTTCTTTAACCACACAATGTTTACAAAAAACCATTATATTAGGGGAAATTGCTTGCAAAAAAAAAAAAGGTAACAGCATATTAAAATGTGCTTATTCGGAGAAATTCATGCAAAAATGTTGATTGATTCTTTTTTTTAAATTGCAAATTGCTGCAAAATATTGACAACAGAATTTAACATTGGGACACTGAGAAACTGCGAGAGATTTGACAGGTCCCTCGATCCCTATATTCAACCAAGTTCAGCTCAAAGCAGACCCATTGAAATCAATGGACCTAAGTTAATAGTGTCTATTAATTTCAGTGGGTCTACTCTGATTTAGTATGTCTAAACCCAGAATTCCCGTGTCAGATTTGTCAAGCTCTTACAGCGGCAATACAGTGTGCTGCTCTTTAGTAGGAAATACGGTATGCTAGAATTATTTTGCTGCCATTTTCCTATGGTGGGAGTACCGCCGCACTATTGTACATTCTGCATCTACGCCATACGATTTAAAACACTTTGCAATTTGTTTAAAATAGTCCTCAAATCCCCCACCCCCTCAAATCCTGGTAACTAAGATTGTGAATGTGAGAAGAATCCTTTTGTTAGTCCTTTCCATAACACTTGTTCTCAGGAATCCTTGGCTCAGAAGCTGTCACAGTTAAAATGTGTTTGAAGCTGATTTCTATCTGTAGTGTGGTCAGTAGACAATAGAAATTCATAGGTTGGAATTGACTTCTCATTCCTCAAACTGTTATAATGAAATATTGGTCTTTTTTCTTTTCCTTATAGGCAATAAAGGCTCTTTCCCAAGCCCATCAATCAACCCTTTCACATGGCTGTTTCTGTTTGTTTCCTGCCCAAACTATACATATGAGGTGGTATTATTATTATTATTATTATTATTATTATTATTTCCCCCTTCTTGCCTTGCATCTGTGCCAGCTAGCTAAGCAAGTACTGTAAGTACTTTTAATTCACTTACAGATATCTCACAGTGACTTCTGCTTTGATCCAGGTCACTCACGGCTTCCAGAGGAGCTGTCTTTGAAAAAGGTGTTGGCTTATAAAATGACCTTGTTTTACAAAAAATAAAAAAGCTTTATAAGCTTTGTCCTGAATCTGTTGGAAGATTCAGGGCAGATAAAGGAAAGTACCGTATTTTTCGCTCTATAACACGCACCCGACCATAACACGCATATAGTTTTTAGAGGAGGAAAACAAAAACAAAAAAATATTCTAAATGAAACAGTGGATGTATGATTTTTGTGGTTCATGCTGTGGCCACAGACATGTGATCTGACAGTGAGTTTGGGGTAGCCCAATGCAAAAATCCTGAGCATCCATATGGATCCATGCTTTGTAACCATGTTTTTGCACCACTGTGGCCCCAGGCAACAGTGGGTGCATGATTTTTTTGGTGCAAGCTGTAGCCATGGACATGCTATGTGATCTGATGGTGAATTTGGGGTGACCCAGTGCAAAAATCCTGAGGATCCATGTGGATCCGTGCTTTGTAACCAGGCTCTCTGTCCCTCTCTTCTCCCCACTCAGCAACTCTTCTCCCGCTTTGCTGTTTCAAAGCGAGCAAAGCGAGCCACGGAGGAGGGAAGGAAGGGGAACCATGGATCCTCTGCTCACGACTGCAGCAGATCCCCCCGCCATCCGTAGGCATTCGCTCCATAACACACACAGACATTTCCCCTTACTTTCTAGGAGGAAAAAAGTGAGTGTTATGGAGCAAAAAATACGGTACTTCTTCACACGGCATATAGGTAAACTATGGAACTCACTTCCCCCAGGGGGCCAAGGCTGGCCGCCAACTTTGATGGCTTTAAAAGAGTATTAGACAAATTCGTGGAGGAGAGGGCTATCAATGGCTACTAGCCAGGATGGTGTCGGGATTCACAGAATGCTGTGTGAGATAGTAAGTCTGCAGGCTTGAGTTTGCTAGCTGATGCAACTGGCTGATGCAATCAGCCTGCATTACTTTCTATGGAGGTGCTGGGTCAGAATGACTCGGAAGATGTGCTGACAGTTGATTGGCTGTCATCGGTTTAAAAGGGAAACCTGTCCAGCAGTAAAGGTGTGGTGTAGAGGAGTGTGGTCACAGAGAGAGAGTTAGAGGTCTTCTTGTTTGCCTTAAGGTGCAGCCAGGTACTCTGTTTTTGACTGTATGAACTGCTCGTGTATTCTAGCCTGTAGATATGTGTATATATAAAGGTAAAGGACCCCTGACCATTAGGTCCAGTCCTGACCGACTCTGGGGTTGCGACGCTCTTCTCGCTTTACTGGCCGAGGGAGCCGGCATACAGCTTCCAGGTCATGTGGCCAGCATGACTAAGCCGCTTCTGGCGAACCAGAGCAGCTCACGGAAATGCCGTTTACCTTCCTGCCGGAGCGGTACCTATTGATCTACGTGCACTTTGACGTGCTTTCAAACTGCTAGGTTGGCAGGAGCAGGGACCGAGCAACGGGAGCTCACTCCGTTGCGGGGATTCGAACCACCAACCTTCTGATCGGCAAGTCCTAGGCTCTGTGGTTTAACCCACAGCACCACCTGCGTCCTGTGTATATATAGCTCACAATAAATATACTGCACTGAAGAACCTGGAACTCTGAGCCTTTCTGCTAAAGCACCGTGGAAAATTCTATACTCTGCTTCCACAGATGGAGGCAGTAATGCTTCTGGATTCCACTTGCTTTAAACCACAGGAGAGGAAAGTGATCTTGTGCTTGGGTCCTGTGTTTTGGTTTCCCACAAGCATTTGGTTGGCTACTGTAAGAACACAATGCTGTATTAGATGGGTCATTGGCCTGATCTAGCAAGCTCTGTTGAAGCTCTTTGGTAACATGCATGGTTTGCCTTCATAAGGCCATAGTTAATTTGTGGTCCAAGCAAGGATGCTAAGGAGAACCGCAACCTGGTTTCTTGAGTGAAGCTTTGAACTCCGTTTTCACAAACCTTCCTGGGTCTGCCTTTGTAACACCAGTTCTTATAGAATCCACTTCAGCTCCACTTCAAGTCTCCTCCCATCTGTGGTGCGTATTTTGTCACCTTTGTGTCCACTCACCTACCAGTGCTTTGCTACTTGGGGAAATTGCTACTTTGGACGCGGGTGGCGCTATGCTATAAACCACTGACCCTCTTAGGCTTGCCGATCAGAAGGTTGGCAATTCGAATCCCCATGACAAGGTGAGCTCCCGTTGCTCTGTCCCAGCTCCTGCCAACCTAGCACTTCGAAAGCACACCAGTGCAAGTAGATAAATAGGTACTGCTGTGGTGGGAAGGTAAACGGCGTTTCCGTGCGCCTTGGTTTCCATCACGATGTTCCATTGTGCCAGAAGTGGTTTAGTCCTGCTGGCCACATGACCTGGAAAGCTGTCTGTGGACAAACGCTGGCTCCCTTGGCCTGAAAGCGAGATGAACGCCGCAGCCCCAAAGTCGTCTTTGACTGGACTTAACCATCCAGGGGTCATTTACCTTTTTACCTTTTTATTTTTTTTTACTTGGGGGAATTACCTATGTATTCAAAATGGAAGGACTGGCACTGCTGGAGTCAAGAGTTGGCAAGACCTTGTATAAGACAGACAGCTGTTTATCTTTAAGTGAACTGTGATTTTCCCCCCTTTGCAACAGATTGGCTCTTGGATGAGCTTTACGGTGATGACACAAACACTGCCAGGTAAGAGCAGAAATAGTCTCCAGCTGGGATCTTTGAATAAGCTTGTTCACCATCACCCAGAAAACATTCTTGATGAGAAAATGATCAGCGTGGCTTAGAATTAACTTCTGCAATTGAAGTAGAAATTATAAATATTACATATCCTAACTGAGTCAAGTATTTGTGGTTGATCATCTTTTCAATAATGAATTTAAATATACCTGCATATTATCAATATACATTTAAGTGTGATGGAAGTGCACTTAGGGGTAGTCAATGTGTTGGCCTCTCATCTTCTCTGACCATTGACCATGTTGACTGAGGCTGATGGGAATTGGAGTCCACATTACATTGAAGGGCATTATAGTGGCTACCCTCTGGTGTAAATTAATTTTAGAGATGGGTGGAACCCACAAGTTTTGTTCTGCCACATTTTTGGTGGATAGAGCAGAATGAACATTTCCTTGGAAGAACTCCATAGCTGACCCCAGCGATCAGCCTTCTCTATGGTTCGATCACAGAAGAATTGATGCTTTTGAATTATGGTGCTGGAGGAGACTCTTGAGAGTCCCATGGACTGCAAGAAGATCAAACCTATCTCAGGGTGGTTCACAACATAAAATCACAGTATAAAGAGCACAAAATACATAATAAATTCATCAAGTGCATCCATAGCAAATGATTGGGGAAGATGCAGCACATGGCGAATTTCTGTCTAGGCATTAACCACTGTTAATGCGGGAGCAATGACACCTGGCTTGGGAGCAGTACATGTGAAAAGGATCTAGGAGTCTTGGTTGACCACAAACTTGACATGAGCCAACAGTGTGACGCGGCAGCTAAAAAAGCCAATGCAATTCTGGGCTGCATCAATAGGAGTATAGCATCTAGATCAAGGGAAGTAATAGTGCCACTGTATTCTGCTCTGGTCAGACCTCACCTGGAGTACTGTGTCCAGTTCTGGGCACCACAGTTCAAGAAGGACACTGACAAACTGGAACGTGTCCAGAGGAGGGCAACCAAACTGGTCAAAGGCCTGGAAACGATGCCTTATGAGGAACGGCTAAGGGAGCTGGGCATGTTTAGCCTGAAGAAGAGGAGGTTAAGGGGTGACATGATAGCCATGTTCAAATATATAAAAGGATGTCACATAGAGGAGGGAGAAAGGTTGTTTTCTGGTGCTCCAGAGAAGCGGACACGGAGCAATGGATCCAAACTACAAGAAAGAAGATTCCACCTAAACATTAGGAAGAACTTCCTGACAGTAAGAGCCGTTCGACAGTGGAATTTGCTGCCAAGGAGTGTGGTGGAGTCTCCTTCTTTGGAGGTCTTTAAGCAGAGGCTTGACAACCATATGTCAGGAGTGCTCTGATGGTGTTTCCTGCTTGGCAGGGGGTTGGACTCGATGGCCCTTGTGGTCTCTTCCAACTCTATGATTCTATGATTCTATGAGCCACCTCCAGCACCATAATTCAAAAGTATAATAAAACATTAAACATTTTTTTAAAAATCCCTATACAGGGCTGCCTTCAGATGTCTTCTATCACCCAAGCTCTTCCTTCACATGCCCCGGTTCAGCATTTCCCATAATGTCTCAACCAGGAAGTTGTGGTTAAGGACTCCCCTCAAACTAGGATATGACCTGAATTGAATCCCAAACAGAACAAGGGATGGCAGCATGAGTCTTCCTCCCATCTCTATGCCTTACTCATGAGGAAGAAGGAAGATAAGCTGCAGCTGCTGGACTCAATTTAAAAAAAGAAGAAGTTTTACACCCTCTCCAGAAGCTATTCCTGCACAGATAGGGACGGGCAAGACTTGGTCATATGCTTAAAACAAGTATGTTATGTTTTGTGTCTTCATTATGTGGTTAGATAGGAAATGATTCTTCTGACATGCCACTGTCGATACCTGGAGATCAGTAGTCTTTTTCTTCCCTCTCTCTTCAGTTGGAGTTTTTGCGTTACTAATGGCTATCCAGATGGCTCAATGGGCCCGAAAGAAGCACCAACTTTACCTGAAAAAGTGCACTACCTACAGTTGGAGAAAAAGAGCCATGATTCCATTTATACTGTAAATGCAAGCAGAAACGGCCTGTGATGATCCAGCATGAAAAGTAAAACAACAACAGAAATTTGATCTGTTTCGTTATGGAATGGGATGCAGTAGACTTGCTTTCAGACACACCTACATTTAAGTTTTTTGTTTAAGTGAAATGCAAATATCAGGCCCAGGATCCAAAGTACTATTTTAAGTTAACAGAGAGCATGTGCTATACCTACAAAATGTCACGTGGTTTGTCTTTGCCATCTCCAGCTCAAAAGAGTTGTCGGGAGCAGGCTAGATGGTTTCTGCCCTTGGAGCCACTGCTGGTAGGAATTTATAACATTGGACACAATGTACCAAAGGTCTGACACTGTGGGCTTCTTTGTGTGTCACATTAATTGTAAAAAAAAGGACCCTGTTCCCCCCATCTGCAGGTGCGACGTTGGACAAATAATAATAATAATAATAATAATAATAATATACCTTCCCATCTGGCTGGGTTTCTCCAGCCACTCTGGGTAGCTCCCAACAGATTAAAACAGAATAAAACATCGAACATTAAAAACTTCTCTAAACAGGGCTGCCTTCTGATGTCTTCTAAAAGTCAGATAGTTGTTTATTTCCTTGACATATGATGGGAGGGCGTTCCACAGGATGGGTGCCACTACCAAGAAGGCCCTCTGTGTGGTTCCCTGTAGCTTCACTTCTCGCAGGGATGGAACCGCCAGAAGGCCCTTGGCGCTGGATCTCAGTGTCCGGGCTGAACGATGGGGCTGGAGACACTCCTTCAGGTATACTGGACTGAGGCCGTTTAGGGCTTTAAAGGTCAGCACCAACACTTTGAATTGTGCTCGGAAATGTACTGGGAGCCAATGTAGGTCTTTCAAGTCCGGTGTTATGTGGATAGAATCTCACATGCAGACCAGGTTCTAGTTTTTTGTTTCAAACAAACCATAGGCACGGATCTAGAAATAAACCAAGAACACAGGCAGATTTGTATGACACAAACAAAATCAGGTTTTAGTTTGCTTGTGTAGTGCATGGCATTAGGCCTGCACAGGGCTTTTTGATACCCAGTGTAATAACTCTTCCGCTTAAACCAACTAAGCTAAGGCTAGAATTTGATATCGCCCTACTTAGGAGATAAATCCCACTGCACTCTCTTGAACTTACTTGTAACATGCTTTGGGTCAGGATACATGTTGCTTTAAAACATAGTCACTGAGCTTCACAGCTGCAAATACATATTTTTTTTCATGTTCTAAACATGGCAATGCGTCCATGCAATTATTTTGTTTACTGTCCACCAGAAACAAGCTAAGGTTCATATAAGAATCTTGCTTGAATGGATTACAGACTTCTTATTCTTTCGGGGTTTGGAATTAATTTGCCTCTTCTGATTAGGTAACTCTTGAATGAATGAGCAGATACAAAAGCCATTGTCTGAATTAGTAATTAAATGGTAATTGTGATTAAATATGCTTCTGTTCCTAGGTTATTACGGAATTAGATGACAGGAAATGGATGGATTAAATTAGTTTAAACTTATCAGACTAAGTAAAACTTTTTATTTTCAAATGTATCTAGACTCGATCTAATATAGTTCAATTGTATCAATAACATATTCATTATTTTCTTTATTACAGTACTTATTATTTAAATTGTACGGGAGTTTTAAATAAAAAATGCTATTTTTTGAAAGCTGCGTGCAACATGCATTCTTAAATATTTTGACATGCATGGAAGACATCCATCAATATCTGCATTCCTCTCCCAAAACTGTTACGCATGACCAGTTGTGAAATGACTTCAACTGGATACAAGTCAATGTTCTTGCTAATGGAAAATGTTATTTCTACTACTACTACTACTACTATTTATTTATTTATTTATTTATTTATTTATTTATTTATTTATTTATTTTTATTATTTATACCCCGCCCATCTGGCTGAGTTTCCCCAGCCACTCTGGCCAGCTCCCAATCAAGTGTTAAAAACAATACAGTGTTAAAAAACTTCCCTAAATAAAGTGTTCCCTAAATAAAGTGTTAAAAACTTCCCTAAACAGTGACCTCCTAGACTGAATAGCTGAGAAAACAATTGTAGTTATGGAGAGATGTCATACGAGTCAAGAGGTTTGGCTTTCAGCACCCGAAAGCAGCGGCAAACGGTTCTCTATGAAGAGAACAACATACTGCAAGCCTCTTAGATCATCTTATTGGAGGGCAGGAGAGATCATGCAGTTCCCAGACCTTCCGAGATCTAGAAATGCTGCTGCTGTCTGAGTTCATTATTTTAATCTGTTCCGCTGTTATTGCACTTTTTAAAAAAGGAAAGAAAGAAAGAAAGAAAGAAAGGTAACAACAGTTTAAAAACCTAAATAACTAACTGCCATTCCAACTGAAAGACAAGTAAGTTAACAGTACCCTCTAGTGGCTAAAATTTATACACTACACACAAACACACAAACACTTTTATAGGATGAACAAAATCTGTTTACAAAAACTAATTCTTTCCCAGCCTTTTGCACAATGTGAATCCACACAGATCTGTATTACATTGCACACCGCCCTGATACTTCACGTTACAGTAGCATTGATATGCTTTTATAAATAATAAACGAACAGATAACACTGCAACTGATCCACCTGTCTGTCTGTCTACCTGCCTCACACCTCACACTACATTGTGACATCAGGTGTGTGTGGGTGTGGGGGCAGCTGAGCGTGGTTTGTGGAAAACGGCCTCGTGGGCACAATGGAAACCGGTGCCAAAGGTCCAGTATATTTCCAATATAAAATGGCATACAATCGGACATAACGTAAGTCTGTTAGTGGTGGATTTGTATTGGATCAGCAGCACACACTTTATTAATTAATTAAATCAATCTATTTCATAAAATAAATACACTGCTTGAATGTAAAACACCGTGAGGAAACCCGATCTTTACCGTTGAATCGGAACAAACGTCAGACAGGTTTTCTCTGGATTGACTTTTGCTCTGATTTATCACTGAAGAGCGGATTTTCCCAGGGAAACCCGAGGGGCAAGGACCAGACTGCTTGGACCCATGTCTAGAAATTGAGAGACAAGCAGGAAACCACTCTCTCCTTTTAGTGATATACACATATAGACCAGGGGCAGAGGAAGGGGTGTGTGATGGGGCCGGGCCGCCCCAGGTGTCACTACTGAGGGGAGTGTGGTGTAGTGGTTAAGAGCGGTGGACTCATAATCTGGTGAACTGGGCTCAGCCCCACTCACCTCATAGAGTGTTTGTTGTGAGGGAGAAAAGGAAAGGAGATTGTTAGAAGAGAAGAAGAAGAGAAGAGTTTGGATTTGATATCCCGCTTTATCACTACCCAAAGGAGTCTCAAAGCGGCTAACAATCTCCTTTCCCTTCCTCCCCCACAACAAACACTGTGAGTTGAGTGAGGCTGAGGGACTTCAGAGAAGTGTGACTAGCCCAAGGTCACCCAGCAGCTGCATGTGGAGGAGCGGGGAAGCGAACCTGGTTCACCAGATTACAAGTCTACCGCTCTTAACCACTACACCACACTGGCTTTGAGACTCCTTAGGGTAGTGATAAAGCAGGATATCAAATCCAAACTCTTCTTCTTCTTCTTCTGAGCCACACGTCTCTCCTGGGACTGACGGAGTGGCTTGGGCACTCGCAGGCTCCACGCTGCCCCAAACAATCTGCCTGCTGCCTCCCCCCCCCCCCAGCTGTAGGGCGGCTGAGTGGGAGGAGGCAGGCAGACTCCTCGGAAGCCCTGTGGAGCATCCTGCCCCGGCTTGCCCTGCCGACGACTGGCCCCGCCCCTGCAGGCAGCTGGCCCCACCCCTGGGCACAGGGCACATATGCCGCCCCAGGCGCCCAATCAGCTTGCTCCGCTGCTGATATAGACAACAGAGTTGCAACCCCTTTAAAGTTTTTTTTTTCATAGAGCAGGAGTGACCATAGGCTCAAGATGTTTCTATGGAATGGCCTATTTTTGCTTTGATAACATTTACTTGGGCTATGTTGCATATTGGGTAACCTTTGGACACTGTTCAAAAACTATATTAACAACTTTTGTTAAAAAAAAAACCCAGAAGACTTTATTACAGATATACGGATGCTATTAGCCCCGAGACAGAAGGAAGAAATAACCCCAGCCAGAGAAGAATGGCAAACCAGGTTGATGGACTATGCTGAAATGGCAAAATTAACTGGGAAGCTCAGAAATCAAGAAGACAAGAACTTTAAAAAAAGAATGGGAAAAGTTGATAATTTATTTACAAGACCATTGTAAGCAGGGTAAAACATCAGCAGGATTTTAATCACACTTGTAAAGTAATGGAAAGTGTGGATAATTTGGAAGGATAAAAATTGATACAGTGATACCTCGGGTTAAGAACTTAGTAATTCATTCTGGAGGTCCGTTCTTAACCTGAAACTGTTCTTAACCTGAGGTACCACTTTAGCTAATGGGGCCTCCCGCTGCCGCGACTGCACGATTTCTGTTTTCATCCTGAAGCAAGGTACTTAACCTGAGGTACTATTTCTGGGTTAGTGGAGTCTGTAACCTGAAGCGCCTGTAACCTGAAGTGTCTGTAACCCGATGTACCACTGTATGCAGTTGTAAATATTATCAGTAGGACCCATGGAAGGGATGGGGGGGGGGGTCAGGAGATTCAGAGTAATCTCGATATTTGGATCTTGAATTGCTTTTTGCTGTATGTTTATTTTTTTAAAAATAAAAAAAAGACAAAAACTACATTTAGCTCAAACTACAGCTGGCAGGCTGTTAACTGGGACCAGTCACCAGGAACATCTGCTACCTTCATAACCCTGTATGGCTGGGCACCTGGGCACCTGAAGGAATGCCTATTTCCATTCCAACGTCAGTTCAGGTGAGTTTGGCATGCCTTCTCCAGGTGCCCTCATCATCTGTGGTGAAGCAGGTAACAACTGCAGGGTGTAGTTTCTTGGCTGTCATGCTGGTTTATGAATGCCCTGCTCAAGGAAACTTACCTGGTGCCAGGTGCAGCAATAAAAACCGCTAGCACATTTGCAAAGCTAAGCAGGGTCCAGTATGGTTTCAAACTGGAGGGGAGCCATTTATTGAGATTCCTGCATTGCAGGGGATTGGACTAGATGACCCTCAGAGT
This sequence comes from Podarcis pityusensis, assembly GCF_964106645.2. Lineage (NCBI taxonomy): Eukaryota > Metazoa > Chordata > Lepidosauria > Squamata > Lacertidae > Podarcis > Podarcis pityusensis. The sequence goes on along the minus strand of NC_138038.1, from coordinate 7,291,655 downwards.
CCCTTCTACAATTCTATGATTCTATGAGGTCATGCCCTCTCAAGCACCAGATGAAGAACTTTCTTCCTCCTATTTTAAAAACCATTTTAACTCCAATTGTGTTTTTATATTGCTATCCGCTGTTTTATTCTCTGTTGTCTAGTTATTATTTTGCTGTTTGGTTTTATTGCTTTATTCCAACGGTCTGGGATATAGATGGCTTGACAGGTAAGATATAAAAGTGTAAGACACTAAAGAATAACTAAATGACAGAATGAAGGTACTATTCCCCCTGGCAAGTCCTATATGTTGCAATTACATGCGATATTAATGATAACAAACATTTAGCTAGGTTGCCTTGAGAGGGAAATGGATGCATTAAGATGGAACTCAATAAATTAGATCTATGTTTAAGTGTCATAGAAGCTGGCAGCCACTGGATGTCACTCTCTGAACATAGTGTGGTAGAGGAAAACCTTGCAAGATTTTAAAAGGGGAGGAAGTAACTGATGACATTCCTGCATAAGTTCTCTCCTGGAAATACTGATGTACAGATCAATGTAGGTACTTATTTATTATGCTAATGCAAAGTAGGCAAAAAAAGAAAGAAAGAAAGTTGGGGTCAGGAGGACAAACTGAAAGAAGATATTTTATTGCAATTGTATAACATCTTCGGGAGTGCATTTAATTTGCTGGTATGTTTTAAGATGGGACGTGAGTGGCGCTGTGGTCTAAACCACTGAGCCTAGGGCTTGCCGATCAGAAGGTCAGTGGTTTGAATCCCTGTGACGGGGTGAGCTCCCGTTGCTCGGTCCCAGCTCCTGCCAATCTAGCAGTTTGAAAGCATGTCAAAGTGCAAGTAGATAAATAGGTACCACTCCGGCGGGAAGGTAAACGGCATTTCCGTGTGGTGCTCTGGTTCACCAGAAGCGGCTTAGTCATGCTGGCCACATGACCCGGATGCTGTACGCCGGCTCCCTCAGCCAGTAAAGCGAGATGAGCACTGCAACCCCAGAGTCGGCCACGACTGGACCTAATGGTCAGGGGTCCCTTTACCTTTACCTATGTTTTAAGATAAACAGTATAAATATTTGGCAGAACCAAGTATCCCCTAAAAGCACTTGTAAGCTTTATGCCATGAAGCCATCAGAGGAGGGTTAAACTTGATCTTGTTCAGAACATCATGGCTGTTGGCATCTGTCTGTTTCAGGAGACAATAGAGGACAGCACTTTTTGGGGCGAAGTCAAACTGTTAGAAGCTTGCAGTGCCGGCTGTGGCTGTAGAGACTGATACGGGTGAGATGTGTTTGGGGGCAGGTTAAGCCATCCAGTTGTACTGCAGCAGATGCACCATGGCATTTATTCTCTCTGCGTTCCTCCCAGCAGGCATTCCTCCTCTGGTCACTGCTATGGATGCACGACCTGTCTGTGTCTGTCTCTAGGCATTGCTGTCATCTGCAAGGGATTCCCACACAGCAGGGTTAATGTTGCCAGCCTTCATGTCTCAATAATAATAATAATAATAATAATAATAATAATAATAATTTATTATTTATACCCCACCCATCTGGCTGGGCTTCCCCATATTTAAAATACTGTAATATTTAAAATACTGTAATACATCAAACATTGAAAGCTTCCCTAAACAGGGCTGCCTTCAGATGTCTTCTACAAGTCTGGTAGTTGTTGTTCTCTTTGACATCTGATGGGAGGGCATTCCACAGGGAGGGCGCCACTACCGAGAAGGCCCTCTGTCTGGCTCCCTGTAACTTGGCTTCTTGCAGTGAGGGAACCACCAGAAGGTCCTCGGTGCTGGACCTCAGTGTCCGGGCTGAACAATGGGGGTGGAGACGCTCCTTCAGATATACTGGACCGAGGCTGTTTAAGGCTTTAAAGGTCAGCACCAACACTTTGAATTGTGCTCGGAAACTTACTGGGAGCCAATGTAGGTCTTTCAAGACTGCTGTTATATGGTCCCGGTGGCCGCTCCCAGTCACCAGTCTAGCTGCCGCATTCTGGATTAGTTGTAGTTTCCGGTCACCTTCAAAGGTAGCCCCACATAGAGTGCATTGCAGTAGTCCAAGCGGGAGATAACTAGAGCATGCACCACTCTGGCGAGGCAGTCTGCAGGCAGATAGGGTCTCAGCCTAAGTACCAGATGGAGCTGGTAAACAGCTGCCCTGGACACAGATTTGACCTGTGCCTTCATGGACAGCTGTGAGTCCAGAATGACTCCCAGGCTGCACACCTGGTCCTTCAGGGGCACAGTTACCCCCATCAGGACCAGGGAATCCTCCACACCTGCCTGCCTCCTGTCCCCCCAAAACAGTACTTCTGTCTTTGAAGGCATCTTTGTAATGCAGAGTTGGTCTGCCAAAGGGCCTGGTGCCTGAAGCTAACTTCTTATAGAGCACGTCTGTGGGGATCCTGCCATCTTCCATTCTTTGGACGTGACCAAACCAGTGTAGACATTGCTGAGAATGTCTTGGCACTGCTCTAGCAAAAGCCCTGTCCACTTCAGAAGACCCTTAGATGAACTTCCAGCTGTCCAGGTAAGCCCATGTAAGAGAAGGTAACATTTGACATATTCTGGTCCCCGATCATTTAGGGGGCAGAAGTGGCCAACATGGGTCATGTCCAGACTACATGGGACTACAGTTCCCATAATTCCTGACAGTTGGCCATGTGGCTGGGAATGATGGGACTTGGAGTTCAAATACATCTGGCCAGCATCACAATAGCTATCCTTAATTTAGGGCAGGCAAAGGCAAACTCGCCCTCCAGATGTTTTGGGACTACAATTCCCATCCTATCTGACCCACTGGTCCTGTTAGCATGGGATGATGAGAGTTGTAGTCCCAAAACATCTAGAGGGCTGAGTTTGCCTATGCCTGATTTAGGGCCTTAGAAGTTTTTAAAAAGCAACACTACAGCTTTGAATTTGACCTGGAAACCAAATTAAATAGTTGGTACAATGTTATAATTATATGCTCCAAATATATGGCTGATGGGACACTGGCTGAGGGCCCATGACTTCAGGAAGACCCACAAGAAATGGCGCAGGAAGGGGGCTGCAGTCCACCCCAGGTGTCATCACTGAGGGGGGTGACAAAATGGCAAGAATATGTGTTTTTTGGGGAAAATAACTCCCGCATCCACCGCACGCCCCTTCCTATGCCACAGCAGGAGCACTCTCCTCTCGAGTGATTTCCAGAAACCAGAAGCTTTGCTGTCTCCAACTTTGCAGGCAGAGCACAGCATTTGTGGCTAGTAGCCTTCGACAGCCCTCTAAAGAAGCAGGTAAGTTTTGGCACTTTTAAGTCAGTGGTTTTTATTCACACAATGTTTCCAGTTGCGCCTCAGCTGTGTCATAGCTACGGGAAACTGCCAAGAATAGACCCACATCCCATATCATTCTGGCCTCCTTCGGGAGAAAGGGTGCAATATAAATTCAACCAATAAAATAATTATGAGTAAGTCTGACACGGCTTCCTTCTAAGTGCAGGAAGCTCCTGCAGCCAATCGGAAGCCACCCTCCCCCCCTTCTAGAACCCACCGCTCTCAACCAACTCTCAACTGCCTCCCCCCCAACATTCAGACTTGCTCTAATAGCCTGAAAGGACACTGCACTCTTCCTACAACTATGGCTGAGTTTCGCAAAGGTGAGAACCTGGAACCCCATAGGATTATAGAATTGTAGAATTGGGAGGGACCCCAAGGGTCATCTAGCCAACACCCTGCAATGCAGGAATATCAGCTAAAGCATCCATGGCAGATGGTCATCCCACCTCTGCTGAAAAACCTTCAAGGAAGGAGAGTCTACTGCCCCCTGGGGGATTTATCCCCACTGTCAAGCAGCTCTTGCTGTCAGAAAGCTTTTCCTGAAGTTGAGCTGGAATCTCCTTTCTTGTAACTTGAATCCATGGCTTCAGGTCCTGAGGGCTTCTGGAGCAGGAGAAAACAAGCTTCCTCCTCACGGCCCTTGAGATATTGAGAGGGCTGCATGGCGTGGCTCTCATATCCATGTCTTGAGGAACAGAGAGCAAATCGTTTCTCGCTCCCCTTTCTCTAGCCCAGGCAGAATTGCAAGGGGTCTGTGCATCTGGCTGGTAAGAAGATGGTCAGAGTTTGGAGCCCAGCCAGGGCTGGCAGTGGGCAGGATCCTGGCATTGTCTGGGGTTGGACTAGATGCCCCTTGGCATCCCTTTCTTGATTGTATTTTTCTTAATTCATCTGCCTGACAACCCAGCAGCCTGGCCCCTGTTTGCCAGCTGATGTCACAAAGTGCTGCTTTGCAAGCAAGCCTTATAATGCCCTGCAAGAGGGATGCCTGTCAGATGACGGTGAGAGACTTGAGAGAGTTTATCATCACTCTGATGATCAAATGAATTCTGAAGGTAGATGGCTCAGAGGAGTGGCATTATTATTATTATTATTATTATTATTATTATTATTAGCGTCACCCATCACTGTTGCATGTGGCTTGGCTCCCTGGCTTGCCTTGTCCACAGATGTTGATAGCTTGGCAGGTCCTCAGCTGTGGTCCCCAGATGATATTTTTTGTTGTGAATTACTGGTTGGTAACTTCCTCTGTTTTTATTTTCCTTTCTGTCTCACAGCTTCTCAGAAAGGAAGGCCACAGCAGCTGCTCTGGCACCATGGGGAACCACTAGAAGTCGTGGTATGTTAATTCCATGGGGAATCATAGAATCATAGAATCATAGAGTTGGAAGAGACCACAAGGGCCATCGAGTCCAACCCCCTGCCAAGCAGGAAACACCATCAGAGCACTCCTGACATGTGGTTGTCAAGCCTCTGCTTAAAGACCTCCAAAGAAGGAGACTCCACCACACTCCTTGGCAGCAAATTCCACTGTCGAACAGCTCTTACTGTCAGGAAGTTCTTCTAATGTTTAGGTGGAATCTTCTTTCTTGTAGTTTGGATCCATTGCTCCGTGTCCGCTTCTCTGGAGCAGCAGAAAACAACCTTTCTCCCTCCTCTATGTGACATCCTTTTATATATTTGAACATGGCTATCATATCACCCCTTAACCTCCTCTTCTCCAGGCTAAACATGCCCAGCTCCCTTAGCCGTTCCTCATAAGGCATCATTTCCAGGCCTTTGACCATTTTGGTTGCCCTCCAAAATCCATTTCCCACATATTTATTTATTTATATTTCTATACCGCTTTATATTTTTAATAAAAATCTCAAAGCGGTTTACAGCATAATAAATCAATAAAACAATAAAACAATAGCTGGGCAATGTTCCTTCGGCCTCAGGAGAAGCCTCTTCAGTAGGGCTGGCTGGTGGGTCTGGTCCTCGCCCCCCAGGCCAGGTGGAAAGGGCCTTGCAGGGAGCAGCCTTCACCCTCCCACCTGCCCCCTATGTCCCTCCGCTGGCTGGCCGTCCCCTGATGTGGCTGGGGGGAGAGAAAATATGGAGGGTGATCTGCCCCAGAAGAAAATCTTTGGGGAGGGCCCACAGGACCCCTGTCCCCTAGAGAGGATGCCTATGGCAGGAGAGTACAATGTCCTTCTTCCTTTGCAAGGCTGTGGTTTGGGAGCGCCAGTCAAGGCTCCAGCCAAGCAGCAGCCCAGCGGTGCCATGACCAAAGCCAACATCTGCAGGTATGCTGTGCCCTTCTGTGGCAGGGGTGGGGCAGTCTGAGGATGGCACGGCCGGTGCGCTCACACTGGGCCCCACATGGCAGAGGGGGCCCAAGGAATGCGGAAGAACAAGAGGGAGGGGTGCCAAATTGTAGGGTTGTACAGGCAGGGCTGTAGTTAGGGGGTGGTGAGGTGGGCCCCCGCAGGTGAGCGCAAAATCGGCTAGAAATATAATTTGTCTATAAATAAAAATATTGATTATTGCCTCATAAGAAAATGTTTTTAATATAGCGTGAATTGAAAGGGTGGAGGGTTGGAGGAGAGGCAGAAAGAAGAGCTCATTTGTCCGCGGCTAGGGGGCGCGATCTGGACGGTTCTCCAGGGGCGCAAGATCACCCAGCTATGACTCTGCGTACAGGGCACCCTTGACATTTGAGAGCCCAAAGTTGGCCCTTGGTTGGGCACAGTTCCAGATTAAAACCTGTGGAGGCCCCTAGGCAGTCAAAATATCGCTGGGCTCCTTGCAAATCATATCCTGATACGTTTTTGATTTTACCAACCAACAATACTTAATAGGCAAAACAAACAGTACTTATTCTGATCCGTTGTTGCCTGGCCCATAGGCTGGTGCCTGCTCTGTCCATTGAATAATCTGGCTTCTGTGGAGATCAATCCCAGAATTCCCCCCCCCCCCGGTCATTCCTTCCTTCAGTTAGAAGCAGACATGCAGGTCCTCAGCTGTGGTCCCCAGATGATATTTTCTGTTGTGAATTACCGGCTAGTTACTTCCTCTGTTTTTATTCTCCTTTCTGTGTCACAGGTTCTCAGGCAGGAAGGGCACAGCAGCTGCCATGGTGCCATAAGAAAGAAATATCACTGGAAATTGTGGTATGTTAATTCCATGGGGAATCCACTTCCCACATATTTCCCACCACCATAGGCTGGTGCCTGCTCTGTCCATTGTGTAATCTGGCTCTGGTGGGGAATGCTTCTGTGGAGATCAGTCCCAGAATTCTCTCCCCCCGCCCCCCGGTCATTCCTTCCTTCAGACAAAAGAAGAAGTGGCTCTCCTTGCCTTCTTAGCTCATCTTATTCTCTAATTTCTGCATCCCAAGCAAATGTCCTTCCTGAGATTCTAGCCAACCTCAACTGGTGGTCTCAGTTACCATAATGAACCTTAGAATAAAAGAGATACCTGTTATTACCTATATATTTATCTGGAACTCCTCCAACCAATCATACTAACTGAGCTTGTTTCTTCCTTAGGCGAGAGGCCGGCCAGAACAAAGGGGGAAAGGCTCCCAGCTCAGGTAGGTAGAAATGCCAATTGAGTGCCCCATATTCTAGGAATGCTTCCTTCCCGTGTCCCCCACCCTCATGCCCCAGACTGGGGCTAGCATGGCAGGGAGCCAGGCACCTGCTCATGTTTCTGTTTTCTTTGCAGTGTGGGAGCCTTTCCCCAACACATATTTTGTTCTGGCCAAATCCCTGGAGAGACGTGGCGAACATCAGGTACGAGGGCAGAGCGAATGAAGGGATTCTTGTGAAACATGTTTTGGGAGCCCTAGAAACACTCTCCCACCTGTGGCTTCCATTCTCATGTGATGTCCCTCTTCCTCCACACGGCCACGCCTCCAGGGATGAGGCTCCAGCGCTGGCTCCCAGGATGAAGAACCGGACGACATCCCGGCGGTTCCCGGCTGACGTCCTTCGCGGCGCGTCCCCACTGCCCCTTCTCCAATCCCAGCTCGTTTTGGCACAGAAGCAGCAGCCAAAGTTTCCTCCCATTAAAACAGCTTCTCGGGTGATTTCTGAGAGGGAGGAGACTTTGGCTGCTGCTTCTGTGCGAGGCCGGTCGGACGCCCGTACAGTGGAGAAGTGGGGAGCCCTTCTAAGATCAGGTAGAAGGAAATGCCCCCTCCCAGGTCCCCCACCCTCCTGCCCCAGACTGGGGCTAGTGTGGCTGGAAGACAGGCGCCTGCTGATGTCTCTGTTTCCTTTGCAGTGAGGGAGAAGTTCAGCCGTGGAACCGCCATATTCCGGGAGGGACTGGAGCCCAGACGACGGCCTCTCGCCCCTGAGGTAATGGGACAAGGGGGAGGAGGGGGCCTTAGGAAACACACCAGAAGGGCCTGCAGGATCAGGCCAAGGGCCCATCTGGTCCAGCCTCCTCTTTTCCCAGGGGCCACCCAGATGCCACTGCAAAAGCAGCCAGCAGGATTCGAGCCCAAGAAGCAGTTGCTTCAAAGATCCCTTCTTTCTTGCAGGATCTCGATTGTGCACCGCTGTGGCTGCTGCCCAAGCCTCCCCCAAAAAGACCAGGTAAGAGGAAGAGAACCTTTGCATGGGGCAGGGAGAAGGCTGGGGGCCTTCCTACAAGGGTTGCTTCACTGCAGCTCCCATTGTCTTTGACCACTGTCCTCCCCCCCCTTTTTATAAAAAAAACACAGCTTGAGGACTGAATTCCAGAGTGAATGGATCTCAGCTGAAGGACTGTATTCCGGTTTCTGATTTGTCAGCTGCTGAAGCATTTGAAAGCTTTGATGTGATAAATAGAGGCTTTACAAATGTGAAGAGCGAACTTTTCCCTGTTCATCCTTTGGACACACCGGATAATTTTGTTGTTGCTAAATCAAGATAAGATGAATTTGTCTACTCTGAGAAATATTCCGGGGCTGCATGCACCGCTGAAGCTGCAGATGGAATTCCAAGCAGTGAAGCAGGTCCAGCATCTTCCTTCCTAGTCCTAACTTGTCCCTGGATATCTGGAAAGGCAACTGTGACTGCATTGGTTTTGAGGATATCCTGAACGACCCGGCCCAGATTGAAGGAATAGGAGATCCTCACATTTTGGTTGAACACAAACTTGGTTTCTTATAATGCGCACATTCTCCATCCTCCCCTTTCTTACCTGTGTCCCTGTGGGTTCAAGTAAACCATATAAGCAGTAGTTGTACAGCAGTTGTTTTGATACACACAATCTCTCACCTACTTTGATAAAAACAAGGCACATTAAATGCTTAAATATATTACTTTTGTTCTGTGTTTACTGTCAATACAAATGTATTGTAAGTGAGTATTTTTTAAATTAAATTAACCACAAGGGTTGCTGTTATGAGGGAGCAATGAGCCACATATAGAATGCAACTCCAGACTGGATTATGCAAGGAATCACATACCAAACTGGAGCAATCTAGAACACAAAGCCCTGCACCATAGTTGTCCACGGAGATGAGTGTCCTAGTTTTGCCACCTTGTCAATTTTCTCATCATCACCCTACGTGGATTGGAGGATATCTCTGAAGGGAGAGCGCCCCTGAGCTCCTGGAGGGGGGGGCGTCATTTGTCACAAAGGGCAAATGAAGCCTGTGAAGATCAAGAAAAGGCAACAATATTCGCCCTCCCTTCCCCACAGGTGGGTGGGGTTTGCGGCACTGAGCGGGGCTCACCTGGGCAGGTGCCACCCACCTGCTTGAGCCGGCCTTTGACCCGCCCTCGGCCAGGGAGGACAATGGCCGGCCGGCCGGGGGTGGGCCTAAGGCCAAAAGAAAAGAGGATGGCTCTGTTGCTCAAGCCTTTTTTGCTGTTCTTCCTTCCAGGATCACCCACCCACCCTCCCTCAAATTAATAATTTCTTGCCTCCATAATTTCATCCTAGGTCAGCGATCTTCAATTTAATGATTCTTTCCTCACAGGCTAATATTTTGCATTCCAGGTCAGCGGGCACTGCTGCAGTTGTAAGATGGTTGCTGTATTCAGAAGTGGGAAGGAATTTTCCCTGCATTGGCAGGTTTCACCTTCCCTGTAGCATTTTGTCACAACTTTGGTGGTTTTTAGGCCTTGGCAAGGTATCCTTTAGTCTAACATCAAGTTGGGGGGGGATACATTCATGCTCCCTCCCCATGCGGCGGCGTTGGAGGGCCCATTAAAAGGCAAAAACCAGGAGTCCCTGGCCCTAGAGCAGCGGCATGTAGCTCGAACTCCCAGGATGAGGTCGGTGGAAGGGCATGCTGTGTAAGTTTGAGCTTTGCAGTCCCCTCTCACCGGGCCTCATCTGCCTGCATATCCTCAGCCAGGCGGGCTGAGAGGGTTATCTGCGATGGCCTGTGCCAAATTTCCCACTTCGGAAGTTCAATAAAGTTGTGGCCAATTTGAACCCATACTCTGGTCTCTGGTCTCATCATTTGAGGTAAAGGGGTAGGCACCACAGACAGGGTTTAGCGCGTGTGCCCGCAATGGATATTTATTCAGGCACTGCCAAAGAATCACTGACAGGGAGAGTACTTTCAGCTCATCTTTAGTTCCTTTCCTTTGACTTTATAAGAAGTTTGTTGGCACAGTCCTCACCTTCACCCCTCAACCCTCCCATGTCTGATCTTCCTTTTAAATCTGCTTGTTGATTGCCAAAGCTGTAACCCCAGACTTTGCTTCCGGAAGAGTAGAAGTGTGAATCTGTATCCTTTTTGTTACCTGCTGCGCTTAGCACATCTCCAGACTTAATGATTGCTATTTTTGCTCAATTGCTTTTTGCTTGTGTACTTTGTGGAAATAGTTGCAAAGTGATTTTAAATATTTAAAGAAGCAGAATAGCAGCATGTTGCTCTCAACAAAATTACTGTGTCTGCTGGAACAGCTGCAATTTCATTACACCGGAAACTGCAAACACTGGAGAATCCCATGTTGAGGGGTTGTTGTTTTTTCAAAGCATTTGGAAAGCTTACATTTACATTATAATTAATGATTTTTTTCTTTTTCTTTTTAAAACCCCCAGAAGATTAAAAGCAGTATATAATTGGAAAGTGCCGTAGGCTCTGAGAAACAAAAAACCCCCTTTAGTTTAGAGATTAACAGTCAGTTTACAGAAAAGAAGGTAATGAAAGAGAAATTGAAACAACATTAATAAATCAGGGGAAGGCTTGGTAATGAAAGCATGAACTATCCCCAGAGAGAAAGCAGAGATCAGAAAGTAAAAGAAAATCAGTAGGTCAAAGACAGAAGCCACAATTCACTTTAAAAAAAAACCCAACACAACAAAATAGCATCTTTGGGAGTGCATTAAAGTAACTTAGAATGAAAGAATCATAGCGTAGAATTGGAAGTCCAACCCCATGTAATGGGGACATCTACACTAGCCAGGAAAGAAAACCAATTGCAAATGGATTGATTTGGAATCCTCAGTTCATGGTCCTCTCTGAACCCTTGGATTTTGATCAGGGAGGAACCTAAAGATGAAGAAGAAGACCCAGAGGGTGCTTCTTCTCAACCTGTGGAAGATGAGGAAGGGTTTTGGGTTGTAGCCTGCTGTGACAGAGCAAAGGATTTCTGAGAAGGAGGCAGGCCTTGCAAACTCCTCCAGGGAGAGGTGGTGCAACCAGGGAAGGCAGAAGACATGTCCTCTTTGAAGCAGTGCCAGCCCCTGGGCCACAAATCCTCACGAGAACAGGAATTTTCATGAGTAGTTGAGCCTTATCTGAACCCAACCCCAGACCAAATTGAAAATGGGGCAAGACTGGCTTTTCCTAGAAATGGCCACATTTCAAGATGAAACTGGAGAAAAACATTATTGGCCGCAGCTGCTACCTATGTATCCAGGAACAAACCTGGGTCCAGGTACAATCCCAAATTCTTCAAGGAGAATACAGTGGAACCTTGGTTCTCGAACTTAATCTGTTCCGGAAGTCCGTTCGACTCCCCAAACCATTCAAAAACCAAGGTGCGGCTTCTGATTGGTTACAAGAGCTTCCTGCACTCAATCGGAAGCCACGTTGGATGTTCGGCTACCAAAGAACATTCGAAAACCGGAACAATTACTGCTGGGTTTTTGGCATTTGGGAGCCTATTTGTTTGTCAACTAAGCCGTTTGAGAACCAAGCTTTGACTGTACAATCCATCAAGAACAGGTTGAACACCTCTGTTCAGATCTGCCTTCTCTCTTTTCCTCACTACAGTGGTACCTCGGGTTACATACGCTTCAGGTTACAGACTCTGCTAACCCAGAAAAATGCTTCAGGTTAAGAACTTTGCTTCAGGATAAGAACAGAAATCAGGCTCTGGCGGTGTGGCAGCAGCAGGAGGCCCTATTAACTAAAGTGGTGCTTCAGGTTAAGAACAGTTTCAGATTAAGTACGGACCTCCGGAAGGAATTAAGTACTTAACCTGAGGTACCACTGTACTTTTGTCTTGTTGGATGATTCTTCATTTTGTCTTTGCCAACACATTCATCCTCCCAAGTCACTTGACTATGTAAGTTTACCCACGAAAGCAGTCCTCACAGCAGCTTTTTGTCATTTGAGTTTATAACAAAAAGCACGCCCAAGGGGTTAATTCTGTAGTGTTATTGTATCGCAAATTCTCCCAGCAGAATGAACAGATGGTTGCAGAGTTAGGCTTGTCCTTTTATTGTGTCTTTCTAATGTCTCACAATTGATTTGAGTTGGCATTCGATAATGACAACAATGCATGTGGGAAGGACTTCTTGTGTCTTATCTGTCACGAGACAGAGAAAGCTTGCCAGCCTTTAGTGCCAAAGAAATTTGTGCCAAGATGAATAAGATAAATATGGTGTCCTTCACATCTGTCCGTCTTTACATACATGTAAACATCAAGAATAGGGACGCGGGTGGCGCTGTGGGTAAAAGCCTCAGCACCTAGGACTTGCCGATCAAAAGGTCAGCGGTTCGAATCCCCGTGGCGCGGTGCGCTCCCGTCGCTCGGTCCCAGCGCCTGCCAACCTAGCAGTTCGAAAGCACCCCCGGGTGCAAGTAGATAAATAGGGACCGCTTACTAGCAGGAAGGTAAACAGCGTTCCGTGTGCTGTGCTGGCTCGCCAGATGCAGCTTGTCACGCTGGCCACGTGACCCGGAAGTGTCTGCGGACAGCGCTGGCTCCCGGCCTATAGAGTGAGATGAGTGCACAACCCTAGAGTCTGGCAAGACTGGCCCGTACGGGCAGGGGTACCTTACCTTACCTTAATCATCAAGAATAGCATTGAATTCCACCCGGCTGAAATCCATACTGCAGTTCTGGTGCTGTTCATGGAGAAGGTGTTTCAAAAAATAACCACCCAGAGTAATGTAAGATGCGTGCTTTCATCTTTGTTGTAGCAAAGGCATGCAAGATGCGGTCCTTGCATGGCCTGGAAATGTTCCTCAGTCACCAAGGACGCAGCCCTACCTTATGAATTAAAATTTATATCCTTCTTGGTTGGGGGGGGCACTCTCAAAGTGGTGTTCAAATGGAATAAGACAATGAAACTATCAGCAAAAACTGTTAAAAAGAACTATATGAAAGTTTAAAATAATAAGGGAAATAAGGAAATAAACAACTATCTGACTTTTAGAAGATATCTGAAGGCAGCCCTGTTTAGTGAAGTTTTTAATGTTTGATGTTTTATTGTGTTTTTAATACTCTGTTGGGAGCCGCCCAGAGTGGATGGGGATACCCAGCCAGATGGGCGGGGTATAAATAATGAAATTATTATTTTTTATTATTATCAATAGTGCATCACCATCTTGGCATGGTTGCACATCTACAACCAGTGCAGGTCTCTGAGCAAAGGTGTTATATCATATTCTCCAACATCCCAGTGGTGCAAATCCGGACACGACTCAGACCCCCAACACACTTAAAACCAACCTCCCGCCAACACTTCCCCACCCCCTGTGCATTCTACCACGTTGCCTCTTGCTCACCTCTTCTCCAGGCTGAGTTGGCAGCGGCAACAACAGCTTTGCCCCCAGGCTTCCTTCGGCGCCACCCACAGAGTGCAGTCAGCGGAAGCTTGCCCCACGTGCCTCCAGTCTCAATTGACCAACGGGCAGATTTGAGGGTAAACCATACACAGCATGGGTCTGCCCTTGTGGCTCGTTGGAAGTTGAAACTGCTTCACATGTACTATTATGTTGTCGTCTTTATGAGGATATACGTTTGACTTTTATTACACCTGTTTTGCAAAAGTCCAGGAAAGAATTGGAACACCATAGTTTAAAATTACTGCTAGAGGACAAGAATCCCAAGACTACATTAAATGTAGCCAAATTCTGTGCGTCTGCAAATAATCACAGGAAGCAAGTTGTATCCCATAATGACCAAACCCCCAATTGTTAATTACAGGGGGCACGCTAATAATTAACTTTAATTTTTTATATTTAAATCCTTGTTATATTCATATTGTCCTCTGTATTTCTGATTTTTTTTTTTTATGATCTGTGATATTGTGTGTGTTGATGCTGGTCTGTGACCGTATTAATAAATTCATTCATTCATTCATTCATTCATTCATTCAATTGAGCAATTTCTCAGCTATGGAAACCAATTCACCCACAGTGCCTCCATCTTGCCAGAAATCAAGTTCAGCTTATTCCCCCCACCCCATTCATCTCATCACTGCATCCAAGTAGTGGTTCGTGGACTGCATGACCTCTCCCAGTTCAGATGTTATGGAGAAATAGAAGAGAGCGCCATCTGAGTACTGATGACAGCTTGCACCCAAACTCCTAACGACTGCTCCCAGTGGCTTCATATACATCAGGGGTCAGCAATCTTTTTCAGCAGGGGGCCGGGCCACTGTCCCTCTGACCATGTGGTGGGCCGGATTATATTTTGGAAAAAAATATATGAAAAAATGAACAAATTCCTATGCCCCACAAATAACCCAGAGATGCATTTTAAATAAAAGCACACATTCTACTCATGTAAAAACACCAAGCAGTAATACACCACAAGTAACCCAGAGATGCAGGATGCGGGTGGCGCTGTGGGTTAAACCACAGAGCCTAGGGCTTGCTGATCAGAAGGTCGGCGGTTCGAATCCCCGCGATGGGGTGAGCTCCCGTTGCTCGGTCCCTGCTCCTGCCAACCTAGCAGTTCGAAAGCACATCAAAGTGCAAGTAGATAAATAGGTACCGCTCCGGTGGGAAGGTAAACGGCGTTTCCGTGCGCTGCTCTGGTTTTGCCAGAAGTGGCTTAGTCATGCTGGCCACATGACCCGGAAGCTGTACGCCGGCTCCCTCGGCCAGTAAAGCAAGCTGAGCGCCACAACCCCAGAGTCAGTCACGACTGGACCTAATGGTCAGGGGTCCCTTTACCTTTACCCCAGAGACGCATTTTAAATAAAAAAAACACATTCTACTCATGTAAAAACACGCTGATTCCCAGACCGTCTGCAGGCCGGATTGAGAAGACGATTGGGCCACATCTGGCCCCCAGGCCTTGGATTGCCTACCCCTGAAATAGATTTTAAATGGCATTGGAGATAAGATAGCCCCCTGCATCCCAAAATGTAGCTGCCAGGGGCCCCCAAAGCACTCTGCTAATGCTACTTTGTGGACTTGGTCCTAGATTTAGGACTGGATTTAGGACTGGACAGTGCTCCTGATAACCATTCTCCAGGAGGACAGCATTGTCTTTTTTTAATTATTATTGATACAGAAAGAAAAGAAAAAAGAAAAAACACATATACCAAATTACACACAGGAAGAACAATAGATACTGAATTTTCTTAACAAACAGTAGGACAGAAATTGGTCTTAACACTAAAGACCCAACCTCCCGTCTATTCCATATTTCGATTTCATATAACTTATTGCCATTACACACTTTTATCATTATTAAACTTTTTCTTAATATATCTTAATTCTTATATCTGCCTTGCAACTATTACTGAAGTAATAGTAGTATGAAGTAACTGAGGAGATTTCACCCCTCCCATATCCAAGAATCTCCTGGGGAGTCTGCTGATTCTCCAGAGAGGAGGAGGCGTGTTCTGCTCTCTACTTATTCTGCTCCAGCACCGAGTCAGTCAGTCAGACAGTGTCGGAGAGAGAGAGAGACTGAGTGTTAGAGATCGTGTGTAGAGATAAGGTTGCTGCTAAGAGCAGCTGCAGACACTCAGTGCAGTGCAGCATTCATTTATGCTTAGACCTATTTAGCTCTGTATATAGTTGTATAATAGTTGTAGATAGAATAAAGAAGATATTCTACAGAGCTGCTCTCTGAGTTGTTTATATACTCTGCTAGAGTCTGCTGTACTCTGCTGTGCGACGACTGTCTTCTTGTGGAAGTGAATCCGGTGCTCACAACTCTAAGCTGTGAGTCCACAGCACTTTGACCTGTTCCTGTGCAGAGGGTGGTCTCTGGAAGTGCTACCCAGCTCGCCTAGCCCAGTCGGGGCTGAAGTGGATGAATCCAGTTGGTGGCACTGGCTCAAGGGCGATGCTGACAGTAACATCATTGTTAAGCATTGTCAATGGTATCAAAAGCAATATCCTTCCTTCCTTCCTTCCTTCCTTCCTTCCTTCCTTCCTTCCTTCCTTCCTTTCTTTCACCAGGCACTCTTCTGCAACAGTCGTTGCTTCAGAAAAAGAAAATGTGGAATGAAAAGTAGAGCAGAGAATACCTGATCAAAATGTGGACAAATCACTCTCTCTCAAGAATCACAGCACCAGAAAAAAGATATATCAAAAGCTGACAAGCAGTGCTGTACAAAAGACACGGCCAATAAAAAGCGAGTCAGCTAAGGCTGAAGACTTGATGTGCAGTCTATTTTTAAATAAATTAATAAATATACCCAGATTGGATTATTTTTGAGCCTGTAAAGAATGGTGTGTCTTGGACAGGGCAGGGCAGGGGTTGTCACATGTTGCCTGTGAACTATGTTGAGAATATATAGAAGCAGCAAAAATGGCATTCAAAGAACGGGACGTTTCCAGCTGCTAACGGCATAAAAGCTGCCGAGGAGGGTCATTTTAAAAACACATTCAAGTCACCTTAAACGTGAACTCCAAAGAGTTCAGCATTCAGTAGAGAATGGAGGTGCCATGGGAGAAAGGAAGTTTGGTGTAAGCGTGAAATCTCTTTAAATCACATTTTACATTAGAATGCATTGATCCATAATTTTGCTTGTTGTTTTTCTTTGTCCCTGCATCTCTGTTTCTCATCTGAAACCTAGAGAGGGGGTTTTGTGTCCTGCAGATCTGAAGCCTCCAGCAAGGTAAAGGTAAAGGGTAAAGGGACCCCTGACCATTAGGTCCAGTCATGACCGACTCTGGGGTTGCGGCGCTCATCTCGCTTTACTGGCCGAGGGAGCGGCATACAGCTTCCGGGTCACGTGGCCAGCATGACTAAGCCACTTCTGGCGAACCAGAGCAGCGCACGGAAATGCCGTTTATCTTTTTTTTTTTTATAAGATATTTATTCAAATTTTAGGATTACAAAAAAAAGAAAAAACCATACAAAATAGAATAAACATATAACAAAAAACAGACAGTAAGAAAAACTCAACAAAAAATATAAAAATACATTACAATAAAATAAAACAAAAATCAAATTAAACCTTTACAACCTTTTTTCCTTTTACTTATTTCCGTGACCTCCTCTCACCTCCCTGCTTTGTATTCTAGTTTAAATGGTATTTCCAGCAAATCCTTCTAACCTTCTTTTCATTTACTTATTTTAACATTCAATAATATAATTAATCCTCCTCTATCCTCAATTTCTATACTTCATTTTTACTTAATCCATTATGTCATATCTGCCAAAATGACCTAATATTCTTTTTCCAACCTCTTTCTAACATTCTTTTATGTTGCAGTATTTTTGAAGATATATTTTAAATTTTTTCCAATCTTCTTCCATCGACCCTTCTCCCGGAAACGCCGTTTATCTTCCCGCCAGAGCGGTACCTATTTATCTACTTGCACTTGGACGTGCTTTTGAACTGCTAGGTTGGCGGGAGCAGGGACCAAGCAACGGGAGCTCACCCTGTCGCGGGGATTCAAACCGCCGACCTTCTGATCAGCAATTCCTAGGCTCTGTGGTCTAACCCACAGCGCCACCCGCATCCCTTGAAGCCTCCAGCACTCTGCTCCCAAATGCGAGGACCACCACTGGTAGCTTCCTGCCCACCACATGAAGCTCTATTCCCCTTTCTGCTAGTGGAGGCTGGCGAAAAACTGAACATGCCATCCAAACAACCTGTAGGATTCGGGTCGGGTATAACCTTAGCATGTTTGAATCCAATTAGTGCATGAAGGGGTTAAACCATAGAATCAGGCTGTCCTGCCAGGTGTAGTCTATGTCATCACTTCCCACCTTGGGACAAAATGAGTCGCCAAGCCTTTTCTATCTCTCACTCTCAGTGTAGATTTCAGTATGTAAGGAGCTCTGAACACATGGCTTCAACCAGTCTCTTGTTACAAACCAAAATAGAGTCTGAAACTAGCATATTTCCCCCCCATACCAATGGTTTAGAACCTTTTCCCTCTGTAACTAAACAACATTTTGACTGCTTGTGCATCTTTTCTGACTGCTGTATGGAAAAGCACATGAATCTGACCCCTGAAGAGTTTTGTAAGTACAGTGGTGCCTCGCAAGACGAAATTAATCCGTTCCGCGAGTCTCTTCGTCTTGCGGTTTTTTCGTCTTGCGAAGCACGACTATTAGCGGCTTAGCGGCTTTAAGAAAAAGGAAACAAACTCGCAAGAACTCGCAAGACGTTTCGTCTTGCGAACCAAGCCCATAGGGAAATTCGTCTTGCGGAACGACTCAAAAAATGGAAAACTCTTTCGTCTAGCGAGTTTTTCGTCTTGTGAGGCATTCGTCTTGTGGGGCACAACTGTAAACCATAAGATGACTTACTAAACGTGTGGTCTGTTTCTGTGCTAAGGAAGTGGGATAGCTTAGAAAGAGCTTTTTAAAAGGGAACATTTTGGGACTCACTCAAAGGACATATTTTATAGGTATTACGACCTATATTTCCATGCTTTTCTCTGCTGCATGTTTTGCAATGTTAAATCTGCTGGGGTGCTCTCACTAATGATGATGATGATAATAATAATAATAATAATAATAATAATAATAATAATAATATTTATACCCTGCCCATCTGGCTGGGTTTCTCCAGCCACTCTGGGCGGCTTCCAACTGAATATTAAAAACAATACAGCATCAAACATTAAAAACTTCCCTAAACAAACCCCAGAAAAATGTATAAAAATAGATCATCTATATGTTGGAGATGTAACAGAGAAATTGGGTCTTATCTGCATATGTAGTGGAATTGTACACACATCTGTGTATATGAAGAACTTTAAAAACTATTTAAATTTACATTCAAAAAAAGGCCAGATATATTCCTATTAAGTATACTGCCAAAAGAAATAGGGAAATAGAAAAGAACATTGTTCATGTACGGGATAACAACGGCCAGAATTTTAGTAGCAAGAAATTGGAAAAATACAACAATACCCAATATAGCAGACTGACAAACCCTAATGGTGGAATATCTGCAGCTAGCAAAGACGACAGGAAGGATCAGAGGCCAAAAAACCAAATAGTCTATAAGGAATGGAGAATTTTTAAAGACTACTTAAAAAAAATGGTATAAAAGGAGACCTAGACTGACCCTTGTATTGTATAAAAAGTAACTGACCAATTCACAGGAATGTAAAAAAGAAACTATATGTATGTAACTGTGTGGTATAAGGGAATTAATAGATAAAGTACGGTGAGACTAACTGGAAGTCATTTTTAAACTTTTGTTTGTTTGTTTTTTCCTTTTCCCCCATAAGATTTATAATTATTTGTATTGTCGGGTGTATAAATGTTTGTTATACTATTATTGTTTTTCTTTCTTTCTATAAAATATGGTCTGAAACTCAACATCAAAAAAACGAAGATCATGGCCACTGGGCCCATCACCTCCTGGCAAATAGAAGGGGAAGAAATGGAGGCAGTGAGAGATTTTACTTTCTTGGGCTCCATGATCACTGCAGATGGTGACAGCAGCCACGAAATTAAAAGACGCCTGCTCCTTGGGAGAAAAGCAATGACAAACCTAGACAGCATCTTTAAAAGCAGAGACATCACCTTGCTGACAAAGGTCCATATAGTAAAAGCTATTGTTTCCCCTGTAGTGATGTATGGAAGTGAAAGCTGGACCATAAAGAAGGCTGATCGCCGAAGAATTGATGCTTTTGAATTCTGGTGCTGGAGGAGACTCTTGAGAGTCCCATTGAAGGCAAGATCAAACCTATCCATTCTGAAGGGAATCAGCCCTGAGTGCTCACTGGAAGGACAGATCCTGAAGCTGAGGCTCCAATACTTTGGCCACCTCATGAGAAGAAAAGAGAAGGCGTGCTCTGGTCCATGGGGTCACGAAGAGTCGGACACGACTAAACGACTAAACAACAACAACATAAATGTATTTATTTTAAAACAATAAAGACATTAAATACAAAAATAATAACTTCCTTAAACAGGGCCGCCTTCAGTTGTCTTTTAAAAGTAAAATAGTTGCTTATTTCCTTGACATCTGAAGGGAGGGTGTTCCACAGGGCAGGTGCCACTACTGAGAAGGCCCTCTGCCTGGTTCCCTGTAAGTTGGCTTCTCGCAGTGAAGGAACTGCCAGAAGGCCCTCAGCGCTGGACCTCAGTGTCCGGGCAGAACGATGGGGGTAGAGACGCTCCTTCAGGTATACTGGACCAATACTAAAGAGTATCTACCCCAAATATTCCAACACAACCAACTCTCAAATCAAGATCATTGTGGATTAGGTTTGCAATTTAAATCTGCTCTCTCTTCCAACACTCCATCTTCATCCTGGCACCGATTCAATCTTTATGGCATGAACACCAAGCACCCACCCCCAAAATCCCACATCATTTACTTAACATAAGCCTGATGAAGAACTGTGGAGAGCTCAGAAGCCTGCATGGTGTTTTGTGACAATTTGGCTGGTCTTAAAAAGGTCTTGCCCTACTGTGGATTTTGGCATTTTGTTTTAGTGTGTAATTTTTATTTTTTATTTTTTTTATGAATGGTTGAAAAAGTGTCCCTTCGCCTGGTTTCAAGTGCCCTTTTGAGTTCATCTCTTCCCCTGCTGGAAATTCCTATTCACACTGGTGCCTTAAAGCTGTTCATAAATGACCAAGAGTTAGAGGTGAGCAGTAAGATGGCCACATTTATGGATAACACAACATAATTCACAGCGGTAAAAACTGCAGCGTGCGTACTCTTTGGGGGAAATGACGCTGAATTTATGATTGCCTGAGTGTCAGCTACCCACTTGCTTTTGTATATTTGTAATTAAATAAACGCCACCAAAAAGACACTGGTTTCATTTCCCACAGTTGTAGCTTAGATAGCAGCTGCCCTGGGGCTTCTTAAAGCTTTAGGAAGTAAAGAGCTGTAAAATGCAAAAGGTATACAATCTTTTGTTTTCTCCAACAGCTATGTCAGCATTCCCACACGCTTGAGAGCAAGATTCAGTTTGAAAGCTGTTGCACCCATGCCCAGCCTGCTGGCTTCTCAGAAACATCTGGTTGGCCACTAGAAGAACAGGATGATAGAATCAATGGGCCTTTGGTCTAATCCCTGGGTTCTCCATACATACTTACATCCTCCTTCAAACTAAAATTAGAGGCTGAAAAGTTGGCTTTTATAGTGCCCAATTTACCATATTTTTCCATGTATAACACGCTCCGGGTTGTGGCAGCAATCAATCCCTTGTCCCCCCCGTGTATAAGACGACCCCAAAATTTTGACATAATTTTATAATAAAAAATACTCGTCTTATACATGGGAAAGACACACGGTGCGGTGGCAGCGGGAGGCCCCATTAGCTAAAGTGGTGCTTCAGGTTAAGAACAGTTTCAGGTTAAGTACGGACCTCCAGAACGAATTAAGTTCTTATTAACCTGAGGTACCACTGTACTTTAATTGGGTGGTTGTTTTTCTCCTGCCCTTCCTTGCTGTTTACCTTTCTTATTTTATTGTTAATTCACAAAGATTTTCCCTTTAGTAAAACAGCACTAATGGTGATTAGAGTAATCATTTTGGACTAAAGGACTTGTCGTTTTAATAGACAATCTATTGGCAGTCAGTGCAGTTGGGCCAAGATCAGTGTAATATGATCAAACTGTCTTGCCTCAGTGAGCAACTGGATCCTTGACCAATTATTCTCAAGTGAATGTAGTCCTCAATAAAGAAACATTTCATTGGGCCTGCGTTAGACTGGGCACATTAATGCAATGGAGGAAGATGCAAAGAATTTCTCTATTTCCCCTGCAACTTCTCTGATCTCTATTTTCTTTAGACCCCCCCCCCCTTACCTCTCTCAAAGACAACTACACTCAGACTTTCAGTCAATGGCTTGATTTCAATATAGCCCTTTCCTTATTTTTTAATTCAATTGTACTTTTTTAAAAAAAACCACACTCCCTTTCAGGAGACAATGCAAGAATATTGTAAAATGGCAGCTGGATCGATCAAGAGGCCTCCAAGATTATTATTATAGCAAAAGTTTTGCTGTAATTAATACAGATATTGTTAACTTGGAGAAATAATAACTTTGTCCAACTGGAAAAACAATGTAGATGATGAATGTTCTCTTTTTCCTACTTTCTATGGATAACAAGGTTAAGGAGTTCTTTTATTAGAAAATTAAACTTTGGGTGACTAATATAGTCAGAAAGATAAATAATCTGACTGAGTGCAAAATATGGATTTAATAAATTGTACTTAAATAGTTGTACATCATTGTCAAGCACAGGAGGCCTTTGGTGATTAACTGAATGGTGTTTTGCCATGTAGCATCAGCATAATGATTGGTTCTTCATGTCTTCCATTGAATTATTAATTTTTAAATAAGATTTTTTTCTGTCCAATAGACAGAGCCAGTGGTGCAGAGATCAGAGCACAGATTCTGACCTTCTCTACCGCTTTCTGACATCTTAGCTGGAAGATCACTGAACAATCCCAGCTCGAAGGAGAAGTCCAATAGCTGTTGTTTGTTGAGAATGATGAATAGTTTGTAACTTGCACTGAGACCTTCTCTCAAGGCAAGGCCAGGGATGCAGGCAGCCATACCTAAATCCAGAACTGGTGAAATTCTCCAGTTCACTCTCCCAGAGGTCAGTGGCTCAACCTTGAAAACCAGAAGAACAGCTGACAAAAGGCATTGTTCTGTTTTACGTATTCAGACTCCCCCTTAAATAAAGACACATTTGACTCAAATTTTAGGTTTGGTTTTTGGCAGAATTTAGGCCACAACTTTACTGATTACAGAAAGTGACTGGTTGCATAGGCTCTGGTTTGACTAGCTCCCTGCCATGCAGGTAGCGCTGACCCAGGGCACCAGCATAGGTTAGCCAAGGGGGAACACCTGGATAAGCGGAAAGCCGGGCATGGGCTAACTCCACCACCCAAATGTCCCCCTGGACTCAGGCACAGGCACAACTCCCTTTCATGGGTTGACCAAACCATCGAGTCCCTGGATTCCTTTAATGGAATACCCTTCACATAGGGATGGTGAGAGCGTTCTCCCATCCCTATCACCTGAACCAGAGCCTATCCGCAACCTTACAAGTTGTGACGATTTGCTACGCGGCAGGCGAAACCCAAATGGCACCCGCCAATCAGCCAAGTGGGGGAAATTCCTGCCGTGCCCCTGTCTCAATGACAGACGACACACGATGGCATAGCAAGGTCAAGCGCACAGCCCTAAAAGTAGGGAGACGTGGGCGGGTGTTCTAATGCATGTGCCGAAAGAGGAAGCTCTGGGTCACATGCATGGGCATAAATAGGTCCCTCGAACCATTTGGACTGCGTCCCATTGGCCAGATTGTACCCAGCTTTGAGGGACCTACCAATCGGGTGTTGCGGCTTACCAATCAAACCCACCCACAACACAGGGTGTCGGTTGTCCAGGTCTCACCACAATACATGCCCTCTTTAAGGGAGGACTCGATAAAGAGGTAAGAGCAGAAGTTTAGGCACTAAATATTTCTATTAAGCCTGCCCAATATAGAGGCCTTTATTTTGCAGGGGCTAATGTTGCGCATCCCTATTCCAACATTTTAGCACTAGCCCGGTAGCCATGGTTAACCAGAAATTGCACACAGGCAAATGAGTGGGTGGGCAGAGGGTGGGGCAGCAGTGTGTGTTATTCTATCCTTGCTAGAAAACAAGCTGGCTGCTAAATAAGAGAACCCCCTTCCTCTGCACCCACCATAGGAATGTGGCTCTCCATCCCTCCTCTCTGAGTCCCCAGCTAATGTGTGGTTTTTTTCTTACTCTTTTCATTATTAGGAGAAAATTGTTGTTCCGACCTAATCTCTGCTGGATTGTTAAATAGTTAACTGTAGGAAGGCAAGGCCAGATTAAGGTGGCTGCAGTTCTTTAGGACCCCAGGGATTCCTATAGCCTGGAGTTGAAATAACTCATTCAGCAATTGCAGTTCTGACTCCACTTGTTGGCTTAAAACATTGAAAGGTGGGAGCAGTCAGGCTGGTATTTCTCATAGAAATCACTTAGAATAATGCCTGCACCTTTTGCTTCATAACTTTCCTTCTGGTAGGGCTAGAGGCTTGCAATTTTTTTAATGAACGGTCAGAGTCTTATTTGCACCATTATGAACTGAACTGTGTGTGAAGGGGGAAACAACTGATCCTTTAGTCCTAGCTGAAGCTAAAGAGATTACAGTGGTACCTTGGGTTAAGTACTTAATTTGTTCTGGAGGTCCGTTCTTAACCTGAAACTGTTCTTAACCTGAAGCACCACTTTAGCTAATGGGGCCTCCTGCTGCCGCTGTGCCGCTGGAGCCCAATTTCTGTTCTTATCCTGAAGCAAAGTTCTTAACCTGAAGCACTATTTCTGGGTTGTGTAACCTGAAGCGTATGTAACCAGAAGCGTATGTAACCCGAGGTACCACTGTAGTGTTGTTAGAAAATTCTGCTCTAATCACATAGATGTGGGAAATCCCCCTGTTTGCACTCAGTGGTCAGGGCCAGAATTCCTTGAAGTGAACACAATCTGCATTCATTGACAATGTTAATGAATTGTATCATCTAAATGGGATTATGGATTTGTACAAGGAGGGATTTTTGGAGGAGGTAGGGGAGATGCTGCCAAGTGTACAAATGCTCACTGCAAGCATGCCCAAAGACCAAAAGGAGCATCTCCAGATCTTGCCCTCCCCTTCTGACTCTGGCTCCTCCACCATAGCAGTGAGCCATTGCTTCTCTTCTCTTCCCAGGAGGGGAGATGGGAGTCCTGCCTCCCCAGCAAGAGCAGCTGGATCCTGGGAAGGACATGGCCACCTCCTCCAGCCTCCATTCCTGGTCTCAGACCCTCCCTGTAACCCCTCCCTGGGTCATCTTTCCATCCCCCCTCCTCGGTCTCTGTCTACCAACCCAGTCCTGATCTGGAAATTCCTCAGGATTCATAGCAGGTTGTGTTATTCTGTTGCAGCAAAAGCAACAAAGGGTATTGTGGCACCTTAAAGACTAACAAATTGTTAAGCCTTAAGCTTTCTTAGACTGGAGCCCACTTCCATCAGTTGCATGAAGCAGATCCTTCAATAGCACATCGGTGTCATTTTAAAGGATTTTTATGGCTTTCATGAGCAACTGAAATCCCTCCAAAGGGACAACTCTGAACTCTGGAAATATTCATGAAGATAGATATCCTTGAACTTGTTTGCATAAAAACTTTCAGAAGTTTTAGTTTTAGGAAACAAGATTGTTATATCTACCTATCAGATTTTAGAATGTCTTGATTTGAAATTTGCATATTGTTGGTCTTTTGTAATAATGTTACCAATAGGTTTGTTCTTTTTCTCTCCATGAATAAAGGCTTTACAACTCATTTCCCCCCGAACACTGAATATTTTTACTTCTTTCAATTAATCTACTTTGCACCTTCTAGAATAATTTGTGCGCCAATCATCTGTCAGAGGCCTGACAAATGAGTAACAGCAAGAGCACAACATACCATGTATGGACTTTCTGCTCTATTGAAATCAGGTTAGGGAATTAAATTTGCCAAACCTGCAGCAGAAAATGACAAGCCTTACAAAACTGGTCCATAAATAATGTTATTTTATTAGAAAAGTATTGCACTTTTAATCCGTCTTAATAAATATCCTAGAGCTATGAAGATCAGCCCAAGGCAATATGTGAAAATTTTATATCAGAGAATGGGATAGAATCGCAAAGCAATTCTTCCTGCTGGTTTCTTCATTGTACATATTTTAGGACTACATAAATACTCCATGGCACTAGCTTTACAACTATGCAAAGCCATTAGAGATACTTCCAAAATTCTTCTCATCTGAATTCCTAGCTGGTTTGGCTGGTTCTTAATTCTCTGGTCTTGTCTCTGAAGCAGAGCTGATGTTTCAGTATTCTTACATTGCTTGTTTCATTTCTAAACTTTAGTTTGCCGCAGCATCAGTTCCTTCAGTTTATGAGCACCTTTTCTGCCCTTCTACATTAACTGTGTGTTGTTGTTTAGTCGTTTAGTCGTGTCTGACTCTTTGTGACCCCATGGACCAAAGCACACCAGGCACTCCTGTCTTCCACTGCCTCCCGCAGTTTGGTCAAACTCATGTTGGTAGCTTTGAGAACACTGTCCAACCATCTCGTCCTCTGTCGCCCCCTTCTCCTTGTGCCCTCAATCTTTCCCAACATCAGGGTCTTTTCCAGGGAGTCTTCTCTTCTCATGAGGTGGCCAAAGTATTGGAGCCTCAGCTTCACGATCTGTCCTTCCAGTGAGCACTCAGGGCTGATTTCCTCCAGAATGGATAGGTTTGATCTTCTTGCAGTCCATGGGACTCTCCAGAGTCTCCTCCAGCACCATAATTCAAAAGCATCAATTCTTCGGCGATCAGCCTTCTTTATGGTCCAGCTTTCACTTCCCTACATCACTACTGGGAAAACCATAGCTTTAAGTATATATGGCCCTTTGTCAGCAAGGTGATGTCTCTGCTTTTTAAGATGCTGTCTTGGTTTGTCATGGCTTTTCTCCCAAGAAGCAGGCGTCTTTTAATTTTGTGACTGCTGTCACCATCTGCAGTGATCATGGAACCCAAGAAAGTAAAATCTCTCACTGCCTCCATTTCCTCCCCTTCTATTTGCCAGGAGGTGATGGGACCAGTGGCCATGATCTTAGTTTTTTTGATGTTGAGCTTCAGACCATATTTTGCGCTCTCCTCTTTCACCCTCATTAAAAGGTTTTTTAATTCCTCCTCACTTTCTGTCATCAAAGTTGTGTCATCTACATATTTGAGGTTGTTGATATTTCTTCCGGCGATCTTAATTCCGGCTTGCGATTCATCCAGCCCAGCCTTTCGCATGATGAATTCTGCATATTAGTTAAATAAGCAGAGAGACAATATGCAGTCTTGTGGTACTCCTTTCCCAATTTTGAACACACCAGTTGTTCCATATCCAGTTCTAACTGTAGCTTCTTGTCCCACATAGAGATTTCTCAGAGATTCACTTAGAGATTTTGTCCCACACTGTGTGTACATTTATTAAAATACTTGTGGGGGGATACTGCTAGATTAATATATGTGATTGCATTTGATGTGTTGTTTTACCACATAGCTGGGTGTATTGATAAAGAGTACAAAATGCACAATTCTTGTTGTTATTATATGACTGATTGTATCAATATTCTTTCCCCATAGTGTGCTACCAATGGGCATGATAACAAATGTGCTTCAATGCGGCACCACAGCAAAAAAATCTAACACAAACCTACACATGGCTACTCAGAAGTCCCGCTGTATTCCTAGGTAAGTGGGTATAGGATTGCAACTGGAAATTTGTGTTTGGGTCTGAGTGTGGTCAGAATCTGGATAAGAGACTGCATGGGAATGGTATATATGTCACCTTCAGTTCCCAGAAAATAAGAATATTAAAAATTTCATGGTTCTGAAAAATACCTTCTGCTGGAAATGAGATTTGCTTGGTTGCCATCAGACCCTCATGGGAAGTCAGCCCATGCTGTCCCAAAGCTTGTGGGTGGGACAAGGTTTCCCAAAAATATAAGCTTTTATATCACTTTTCTAACAGAATCCAAATTTGTGGGGTGGGGTGGGGAGCTGTCTGATCTGTTAGGCGTTGGTAAATGACATTTTGATCTTTCTTTGCAATTGATAAAAAATATTCTTCTGGACATCTGCGTTCCATAGATTCTGGTATGACCCATTTCGGCAACTGGAGTTGTTTAGGATTTTCAACTTGGCGTTGTGCTTGGCATGCACTTTCGCCGTCTTTAGGGTGGGGTTTCTCAGCAGACATGGTCCTAACATCTGGGTAGTTTTCAGGCTATCTCCCTGTGCTGCATGGGCTGTCTACCTGAAATGGGTCTGGCAGGCAGCTGAACTTTAGCTGGCTGCCCTCCTTTGTCCGATTCAAACTCTCTGTAGGTCCTGTAAGAGGCTGAGACACAGAAACACTCAATCCCAGAAACTCTTTCCCAGTTCATATGTTTCAACTTCTTTTCTAACTTTCCAATGTTTACTGTGTCCATGGCGCCTCAATCCCAGTCCCCAAAGTACATTCTGAAGCCATAACATTCAATATGGTTTTGCCATCCTCAGAGCTGCTGTATTATGTAACTGCATCAATGTGATTTGCTTGAATCCAAGTACAGTCATACCTCCTGTTACGTTTGCTTCAGGTTGAGCATTTTCAGGTTGCGTCCTGCAGTGACCCAGAAGTACCAGAAAGAGTTACTTCTGGGTTTCGCCACTCGCGCATGCGCAGACACGCAAAATGACGTCACGCGCATGCGCAGAAGCGGCGAATCGCGACTCGCCCGTGTAAAGACGTGCAGACGTGGGTTGTGTTCTTTTCAGGTTGTGAACGGGCCTCTGGAACGGATCCCATTCGCAACCAGAGGTACCACTGTAGACCATCCTTCCACAACACATTAGTCTCCAGCACTTGCTATTTCAACGCTTGCGAACAAGCATTATTAAGGAAAAACTTATACCAGCTGCAACTCAAATCAAAGAGCTGCCCAATGGAGGAAGCAAGAAGATAAAATAAAGGAGACTGTGAATGCAGTCCTATCACCAGCCATAATTTAATTCCCTATTAAATATATTATTCATTTTCAGTGGCTGCCTTTTCTCTCTAATTTTTAAATCAAAGCTTTTGTATGTGACACTCTAATACGTGGTAATTTTCTGCTTCTATCTCTCTCTACTTACATTAACTCTTTTTAAAAAAACAACAGTGAGGAGTTTTTTTCTTCTGAAAAAGAGAGAGATAAAAATACAGGGGCCCCAATCCAGCTCCCATCCTGAGCAAAATAACTCTTGGCTCCAGAAAGTATCATCTGGTCTCTGAAGAGTTGTCTCTACCTAGTTCAATGGGGCATCTATAAGCATTATGACAGATGACTGTGTGTACCCTGAAATGTATCGGCAAACAAACCAATACGAATGCAGATGCCTATCTGTCTGGGTTTCCCTAGCCACTCTGGGCATCTCCCAACCGAATACTGAAAACACAATACTGCATTAAACATTAAAAACTTCCCTAAACAGATCTGCCTTCAGCTTCCACACACTGATCTCACTTCTGGATTTATTGTTGGCCAACCAAGTTCAATGCGATCTACGTGGGGCTACCTTTGAAGGTGACCTGGAAACTACAACTAATCCAGAATGCGGCAGCTAGACTGGTGACTGGAAGTGGCCGCCAAGACCACATAACACCGGTCTTGAAAGACCTACATTGGCTCCCAGTACGTTTCCGAGCACAATTCAAAGTGTTGGTGCTGACCTTTCAAGCCCTAAACGGCCTCGGTCCAGTATACCTGAAGGAGCGTCTCCACCCCCATCGTTCAGCCCGGACACTGAGGTCCAGCGCCGAGGGCCTTCTGGCGGTTCCCTCACTGCGAGAAGCCAAGTTACAGGGAACCAGGCAGAGGGCCTTCTTGGCAGTGGCGCCCACCCTGTGGAACACCCTCTCACCAGATGTCAAAGAGAACAACTACCACCAGACTTTTAGAAGACATCTGAAGGCAGCCCTGTTTAGGGAAGCTTTTAATGTCTGATGCATTACTGTATTTTAATATTTCGTTGGAAGCCGTCCAGAGTGGCTGGGGAAGCCCAGCCAGATGGGTGGGGTATGAATAAACCATTATTATTATTATTATTATTATTATTATTATTATTATCACTCATAAGGTCTGTTCTTGGGAACTTTTATAAACAGATCACCCTGGAAACAGAATCACCCTGTGGTAATGCTCACCTGTTGGCACTGCAGAGATATTAAGTGGCAGAAAAAAGGTAAAGGTAGAACTCGGGTCTAAAAAAATCCCAGGACAGCATTAGCCCCTTTCAAACTTCCCAGCTGGTGGTGATTGTGTGTGCCTGTGTGTATATTTGCATATTTGCCCTCTTGATCAGCAGACATACATGTGCAGGTTTGTATCGGATGCTGACATGGACATGTTTAGGTTGGAGGCAATGCCTGTCGCCACAATAACATGGTTAAAGGTAAAGGTAAAGGGACCCCGGACCATTAGGTCCAGTCGTGGCCGACTCTGGGGTTGCGGCGCTCATCTCGTTTTACTGGCCGAGGGAGCCAGCGTACAGCTTCCAGGTCATGTGGCCAGCATGACTAAGCTGCCTCTGGTGAACCAGAGCAGTGCACGGAAACACCGTTTACCTTCCCGCCGGAGCAGTACCTATTTATCTACTTGCACTTTGATGTGCTTTCGAACTGCTAGGTTGGCAGGAGCAGGGACCGAGCAACGGGAGCTCACCCCGTCGCGGGGATTCAAACCGCCGAACTTCTGATCAGCAAGTCCTAGGCTCTGTGGTTTAACCCACAGTGCCACCCGCGTCCAAACATGGTTAGATTGTCTGACAAGGGCTACAATCAAATGTCTCTGCAACTGAAGTGTGCTACAGTTGCAGATACATTTTAATAGTGTACACTTAGCCTGGATAAGAGGAGACTGAGAGGAGATATAACAGCCATCTTCAAAAGGGCTGTCATATGGAAGATGGGGCAAGCTTTTTTTCGCCTGCTCTGGAGGGTAGGACCTAAATCAGTGCATGGGCGTAGCCAGGATTTTTGTTGGGGGCGGGGCAGGCCTTTTGTTAAGGGAGGCAGAACCTCAGTTACCTATAAAAAAGAATTAAAAATTGTCCAGTAGCACCTTAGAGACCAACTAAGTTTGTTCTTGGTACAATGGTACCTTGGGTTACAGATGCTTCAGGTTACAGACTCTGCTAACCCAGAAATAGTACCTCAGGTTAAGAACTTTGCTTCAGTTAGAGAACAGAAATCGTGCGGCAGCAGCGGGAGGCCCCATTAGCTAAAGTGGTACCTCAGGTTAAGATCAGTTTCAGGTTAAGAACGGACCTCCAGAACGAATTAAGTTCTTAACCCGAGGTACCACTGTAATTTCATAGTTTGTTTTATGCTAAACTGTGCTTTGGAACTTTGGGTGTAATTTCTATACAGAAACGTACATTTTTGAGGTCTTTATTTTAAAAAATGCACATTTAAAATGGCAGAATGGTCATTTTGGATCTTAATCAGCACTTTAACAAAGCAAAAGAAACACAACAAAAGCCAGCAGTGGCTTCACATTTTCCTCACTGCCCTGGCAACTATTGCATGGTGAGTGTGATCCCCTGGTCTGCAAGGTGATGTAAGCCACATAATTTTAGATGGATCCTTCAGCCCCTTATTCATAGCTGTGCCATTTTTGCAATAAATGTAAGGTTTGCAGAGATTCTGGTTACTTTCTTCTCTAGAAAGCACCTCCCATTTGCCCCTGCCAAGCCCTTGTAGAGTTGTTGGCCATACAGTGGAACCTCAGGTTACAGACACTTCAGGTTACAGACTCTGCTAACCCAGAAATAGTACCTCGAGTTAAGAACTTTGCTTCAGGATGAGAACAGAAATCGTGCAGCGGCAGCAGGAGGCCCCATTAGCTAAAGTGGTGCTTCAGGTTAAGAACAGTTTCAGGTTAAGAACGGACCTCCAGAACGAATTAAATTCTTAACCCGAGGTACCACTGCATAAGCTTTTGTGTGCAGGCATACCACTTCTTCAGATACCACTTCTTTTGTGCATGCACACAAAAGCTTATGCCCAGAACAAACTTAGTTGGTCTCTAAGGTGCTACTGGACAATTATTATTATTATTTTTTATAGGTAACTGATGTTCTGCCTTCTCTAACAAAAGGCCTTTTTAAAATTTATTTCGACTATGTTAGACCAACATGGCTATCTACCTGACTCAGTTACCTATGTATTTTTAATTGATTATGGGGGGGTAGCTGCCCCTCCCCCGGCTACGTGCATGAACCAGTGGACTGGGGAAACCCAGCCAGATGGGCAGGGTATAAACAATTTTTTATTTTTTATTGTAGTGACTTCAAGTTACAAGAAAGCAGATTCAAATCAAACCTCAGGAATAACTTCCTGATGGCAAGAGTCATTTGACAGTGGACTCCCTCAGAAGGGACTGTCTTTTTTTCTCCCCTTTTTAAAAAAATGTTTTTATTAACAAATTCCACATAACAAATTGTCAAAACATATCATATTCATTATTCCCCCCCTTTCCTCTCCTTCAAAATCTCCCCCCAAGAGACTTCCCTCACCTCCTCTCTCTGATTTCTCAGTACATATTACTCCCTGCATTTTATAAAATTATACATGTCCTTACATTATCTATCTAGTGTGTTATCAACTAATAAATTTACGTATGTTTATTCAAAACCTGCCAAGGAGTCCAATTCATTTTGTTGTCTTTTTAGATAAATTTTCAAAAGCTCCCATTCTTCCTTAAAGTCACAGTTGTCCTCATCCCGCAATTTATATGTCAATTTAGCCAACTCTGCATAGCTCATCAATTTGTCTTGCCACTGTTCTTTCGTTGGGATTTCCTCATTCTTCCATCCTTGTGCTATCAAGACTCTTGCCGCTGTTGTAGCATACATAAATAAGTTCCTTGTTTTTCTTGGCAGGTCTTGTCCTACGATCTGTGATGGACTGTCTTTCATTGGAGGTTTTTAAGAAGTGTTTGGATGGTCCATCTGCCCTGGGTGCTTTAGCTGAGATTCCTGCTTTGCAGGACATTGGACTTGATGACCCCCAGGGTCCCTCCCAAGTCTACAGTTCTATGATTCTATGTTTTTTAGCCATTTGACTTACAGACATCACATTTATGCACCGTGCTGTGTTCACTGCTGCTTTCCATATGCTGGGGAGAATTCAGCCAATAGAAACAAACTAGATGTTCCAGATTCTGGAGGAATGCTGGAGCAAGAAATGTGAGTTGTATCTTTTTGTCTTTTTGTTTCTGCGTTTTCTAGCTGAGGCAAGAACTGATGATTTAATTTATTGCCTATAGGAGCTCAATGGATCAAAATTATATAGTTTTGAAAAGGGAAGAAGTTGCAATGGAGTGGAAATCCTAAACAACCCCTCTTTTGCTTCCAAGAGTTTTAGATTCACAGACTGAGAGCTGCCGGCAAACAGGTTGCCTTTCGATAGAACTCGTTCAGTTGGTGCAAAAGCAGATGGATAATCACTATAGCAACTTAATAACACACCAGGAAAAAAGGCATTCAAACAGATGTTATGACTGGCATTCATTTCCTAAAGTCCTGGCTGTCAATAAGTATTTTCCCCACCCTTCTAATAAAAATTCATTATGTGGCTGTAATGCTAATTCCAAGTAATATACATATTAATGTGTGGAAAGGAAGGATGCGTTTGGACCAACCTCTTATAGGTTATTGTATTCTGCTGATTACTTCTGTGGATGCCTTGTCTTGCATTCTACTCGCATGTATTTGGACAATTACATGTTGTGACGTGACCTTAACAAAAGGTGTCAATGTCAATTTCTCCCAATTAACTTGCTCATTCATTTTGGTCTTGCGGATGGCACTTTGAATGCAAGCATTCATTCTTCTGCAATGGTGCAGGCTTACAAACAAAACATCTGAGGGTGTGATTGAAATCACCAGTGATGGATGGGAGACTATACTATGATCACTGTGGTGGTAAGACACTTTTATCTTTTTATACATACTTTTATTTATACTTTTCATTTGTATATATTTCAATAGTTTAACAATTGTTGTAACGTTTCAAACCTTGACTTCCTTCCTCTTCTTCCTGCGGTTCCTTAAATTCATTTTTATCATTTCCTACATATTCTAAATTAACTTAACTTATTCCTTTATTCATCTATTTTGGTTAAATATTCTTTTGAAACTGCGGGTTGTTTCAATGTATGGCAAAAAGATATTTCTAAATATAGCTGGCAAGGGGGAAAACCGAGAATAAAATATAAACTATTGATAGATGTGAAAGAGAGAGGAGGCTGTTCCATGCTGGATCTGAGATTATATTATGAGGCATTTTGTCTGTGCTGGTTGAAGGAATGGTTGACATTAAAGAACTTGCATGTTTTAGACTTAGAAGATCATGATAACATTTTTGGTTGGCACGCTTATTTGTGATATGAAAAGGCGAAGTATATAAAGGATTTACAAACCATATAATTAGGGGGAAATGTATAGAGTATGGGATAAATATATTAAAATATTATTGGAGACAAAAACACCACTGGCTCTCATCATTGGGAGCCATAGCAGTAAAGAAAAAGAATATGATGGAAGGTTGGGCAATTTATAGAAATTTATTAAGGGAAGAGGGAGGAGAATTTTTTATTTTTTTTTAATTGAGGACTTATCAGGAGTGTTCACAACATGCATACAATATCATAATTTGAATGAAGTATCTAAGAAAGACAGGAAGTGAGTGCTTGGTGAACCAATATTACAATTGGCGACAGACCTGTTAGAATGTAATGTTAAAGTGATGTCTAAAATGTATAAGATATTATTGGAATTGGAGACAAAGGATGAGCAAGTAAAATCTTCAATGATACATTGCACAATAGATATTGGTCATAATATAGATATGGAAGCATGGGAACAAATGGAATGTGGACATAAAATTTACAGCATGTTATGGTTTAAGAGAAAATTACATGAAAATGTTATATAGATGGCATCTGACATCGATTGGCAAAAATGTATAAATCAAATTTGAATAAGCGTTGGAAATACAAATAGAAAGAAGGTACTTTTTATATGTTGTGGTCTTGTAGTAAGGTTAAAACTTACTGGGAAATTATAAATAATGAATTGAAAAAGATGTTTAAGACAACATTTGTAAAACAAGCAAGCAAACAAACAAACAAACAAACAAACCAAACCCCCAGAAGCTTTCCTCTTGGGAATTGTAGGTGTAGAACTATTTAAACAGTACGGAAATTTATTTATGTATGCAATTACAGCTGCAAGAATGTTACTTTCCCAGAAATGGAAAGAAGAAGAAGTCCCAATGTGAGAAGAATGGATACAAAAACTTACGGACTAGCAGAAATGGCGAAACTTACCAATGTATTACCAAGAATGTTATTTTTGTTCCATTCAATCTGTATTCAAAGTCATATTTATAATGTCTTTTAATGGTTGCATTAGGTAACCTTGTAACTTCTTATAATATATTGCTAAAAGTCCATCAGGTATGGCTGCCTTCCCTGATTTTGCCTGTGAGATTTGCTTGATGTACCAGATTTTTCGCTCTATAAGAAGCACCAGACCACAAGACGCACCTAGTTTTTGGAGAAGGAAAACAAGAAAAATATATATTCTGAATCTCAGAAGCCAGAACAGCAAGAGGGATCGCTGCGCAGCAATCCCTCTTGCTGTTCTGGCTTCTGGGATAGCTGCGCAGCCTGCATTCGCTTCATAAGATGCACACACATTTCCCCTTACTTTTTAGGAGGGAAAAAGTGAGTCTTATAGAGCAAAAAATACGGTAATTCCATCATTGTCACTGGTCCATTCAAAATTATCAATTTGTCTTTTGGTATCTCCGATATTCCACTATCTTCTAATTATTTTTTTTGCATTTCTTCTGTATTGCCCCATTTAGCTCGATATTGTTCTGTTTAAAAGCTCACAAAGACACATTTCTCAGTTCCTCCACCCCATGTTTTGTTTCTACATAAAGGACAGGGAGTGTCATTTGGGCCATTCTTGGAGAAACCAGTTAAGCCAGCTCTGACTCTCATTTTGACTTTCTTTTTCTCTTTCACTGCCCATCCTTGTTTTGTTGTTGTTGTTTAGTTGTTTAGTCATGTCTGACTCTTCGTGACCCCATGGACCAGAGCACACCAGACACTCCTGTCTTCCACCGCCTCCCACAGTTTGGTCAAACTCATGCTGGTAGATTCAAGAACACCATCCAACCATCTCGTCCTCTGTCGTCTCCTTCTCCTTGTGCCCTCCATCTTTCCCAACATCAGGGTCTTTTCCAGGGAGTCTTCTCTTCTCATGAGGTGGCCAAAGTATCGGAGCCTCAGCTTCACGATCTGTCCTTCCAGTGAGCACTCAGGGCTGATTCCCTTCAGAATGGACAGGTTTGATCTTCTTGCAGTCCATGGGACTCTCCAGAGTCTCCTTCAGCACCATAATTCAAAAGCATCAATTCTTTAGCGATCAGCCTTCTTTATGGTCCAGCTCCATACATCACTACTGGGAAAACCATAGCTTTAACTATACAGAGCTTGATAGTGTCAACCATTTTGGTTTCCTTTTGGGGCGGAAGCATCTTTGATCAACCTTTGGGGCTCCCCCCCTTTTTTTGCCTTTTTGAAATAGCTATGTCACTCCATTTTCCTCTCCCTAGTTTACTCCAGATTACTCCCCTTCCCCCCCCATTCCTCCACCTTCTGTACAGCTGCTGAGATGCCAATCTGAAAAGCCACCCTTCTTTCAATGTCTTCCTTCAACACTTTGTATCGTCTAAATGAGTGGACGGGAGGCAAGTAGTCACCTTCGCCACCTCATGACCCAGGTGCAGGGGTCAGCAAACTTTTTGCACAGGGAGCCAGTCCACTGTCCCTCAGACCTTGTGGGGGGCCAGACTATATTTTTTTTTTTGGGGGGGGGAGAATCTCCAGTGGCTGCTTACCTGTGCCTTGCAAGCAGCAGGGGCTGGTGGCAGTGGGACGATAAGCGGTACAAAAGGGCTGGCTCCTCAGAGGGGCTGCTTAAAATGGCACTCAATCAAGCACTGCTCAACAAAGCTCAGCCCCCTTCCTCCTCTAGGCAGGGCGGAGAGAAGCCAGGAGGAGGGAGGGAGGAGGCACCGCCGTGGTGTGTGTGAGGGAGGGGGAAAATGGAATGGCATGGGGGGGGGGAATGGCGCAGCCCGAATGAACAGAATCCCCACACTGATCCACATGGTGATTCCCAGACCATATGCAGGCTGGATCCAGAAGGCAATTGGACTGGATCTGGCCCCCGAGCCTCAGTTTCCCTACCCATGGTTTAGTGAGTGAAGAGGGGAGACTGCAGCTTTATTGCCACCCGGTGAAGCCCTCCGAAGTGTCATAGTGGCAATCCAGGGGTTTGTTAAGGTAATAGTTGAGGGTCCCTGAAGGATAGGGTCAACCACAGATTTCTCTCAAGTAACTGCCTTTCTGTCTAGGCTCATCACTTCTAGCACATTCAACCTAATGGTTAAACCATGCACCCAGATTATGGGCCTTCCTTTAATGTTGCTCAGTATGTTAAGGGAATTTGTTGAAAATGAAGGCTTCTGCACACTTACCGTGGAGCAAATCTTGCTTGATTCAATGGAACTCAGTTTTGAGGGCTACTTTCTAAGACACACAATCTGTTCATTAGTTTGTGGAGATTTTTCTGTTCGCCTTGACATCATTTTAGCATTTCATCAAACCCTTCTGAGCACTAGCAACTGTCTGATGGTTATATAAACCAATTATTTTTCCCCACAGAAAGAGCTTCCCATCTGGTAGACTCAGTTGCTAGGCAGGGGTTTGTTGCTTGTAGCAACCCTGTGAAAACCTTAGTCAACATCATTAAGCGCAAACGGAACAATAGGTAAATCAGCTCTAAGCCATGGGTTAATGGAGTGAATCATTGTGCAGTGCAATTGGGGGTATCTGTGTACATAAATGGAAATGTGCCACTTTCCTCACCTTAGAAAATAATGTTTGTTGTAAAAGCATAAATGGAATAGCTACAACCTGCTTTCAGAAACCCACTGTACAACCTTGTGTACGCTTGTTTTCTTACTGGCGTGACACCTGTGCACTTTCTAAAACTGTCAGAAAACACTTTAATTCTTGTAGCACTGAGTTCTGTAGCCTTGGAAGAGACTGCTTTTCAACATTAATCAACCAGTATGGTTTATTTAACAAAAAAAGCTTTTACACCTTTACATCAAACATTAGAAGCAACATGGCGGAATTTTGCATACAATAGAGAATCCTAGTGCAGATCCACTATTTGAAGCTCCATGAATTAGTTACAAAGCTAAAGCAGTAAACCTGTCCTTGCTAAACATATTAATGCACCACTATTATATTGCAATGCAGAATTCTTATTGAAGAATAATATGTGAATGCCCCCCTCTCCCCCAAAAAACAGGGAGTAAGGATAATTAACTTTAGTCATGGGCTGTGTCAGTTCAGTGGCAAGTGGAGAAAATTGGTCCTTTCTTAGCAACATGGCACTCCCAAGCCTAGAAATGGTGTGTGTGTGTGTGTGTGTGTGTGTGTGTGTGTTTGCTGCTGCTGCTGTTATTTCTTCACTTTGTCTTGCTCAAGGAAATCCAAGGGACTTGCAACCAACCAACCAACCAACCAACCAACCAAGGAACTAGACAGTCTTCTTTTTCTTTGGCAGTCACTCATAGCTGAGTAAGTTTGTCTTCCATAAACACGGTTTTAACAATGAGTCCGTAAGTGACTGTGGAGGCCAATTCTGGATCCACACGTCCTTCCACAGTGGGGACATTGGTTCCTGGGCAGGAGTTGATCACTGTGTGGATTTGCTAAGCATGCCTTCCTCTTAGCACGATTCTCCCTTGTGTCCTGAGTTTGAGTGTCTTCAAAGCCCATGACACCTTTGGTAAAGGCTGTTCTCCAATTGGAGTGCTCGCAGACCAGTGTTTCCCAGTTGTCAGTGTTTATACTACATTTTAAAAGATTTGCCTTGAGACAGTCTTTAAACCTCTTTTGTTGACCACCAGCATAATGCTTTCCATTTTTAAGTTCGGAATAGAGTAGTTGCTTTGCAAGGCGATAATCAGGCATCCACACAACATGACCAGTCCAATGAAGTTGATGTTGAAGAATCATTGCTTCAACACTGGTGATCTTTGCTTCATCCAGTACACTGATATTAGTTCACCTATCTTCTCAAGTGATGTGTAAGAACCCCACATAGATACATTAAAACTGGGGGGGGCGGGGGAGGAAATACATTAGAAACAGCTTGCCTGTTTCTAAAAGGGCACTGGTAGTTAAAAGCCAAAGGCCTGGCTATAAAAGAAGGTTTTTGCCTGGTGCCTAAAGATATGTAATGAAGGTGCCAGGCGAGCCTCCCTAGGGAGAGTGTTTCACAAATGGGGAGCCACCACAGAAAAGGCCCCTCCTTGTGTTGTCTCCCTCCGGACAGGGCACACAAAAAGTTGACAAACAATTGCTACATGCCCCCACCCCCCAAATCTGGAAGCAGAAACAACCACCTGGGAACAACAGGCAAAACCTAGCAATTGTTAATCCCTTTGGAATGAGGCATCCACTTCCTGCAGTCAGGGCCAGCCCAAGCCATTATGTGCCACCTAAGGCTGAGTGACAAGGTGGCACCAGCCTCCTTTCTACAGAAAGAAGTCAACAGGAGTGGCAGCTAAGGCTTAGTGCTTAGTTCTGTTTAAAGGTCAATGTCCTCCAGTACACCAGAGGGCATCCGGCTAGCTGTCTGGAGTGGTGACCTCAGGGTTTCTTACCCAAGGAATAAGACTTCCAATTTGGGGAAACAAAGCAAGGCAAAGTCAAGGAGGGTAAGGTCAGTGATGGGGAAGCTTTGGGCCATCCAGATGTTCTTGAGATGTCAAAGTTGGGGAGAGGGGGATTTAAGGACCTGGTCCACTGGCCCACCCCTGCTATAAAAGATGGTATGTGACTGTGCTTTGAGGTCTCTGTGTTGCCTTATGCTTTGTTTTGTCCTAGTTTGCATTGCAGAAATGCACAAGAAAGCATCCCTGGTTAGGTTCAGGGCCCATGTGGATTCATTTGATTTTTAGGTGATGAGCGAGCACATTCAAACCGGATATTTTGGAAACTTCCCACGTCGCATAAAAGTACCCAGCTCAAAAAGGAATGCACTTGAGTAAAACTATCATTAGAATTTGGACTGTTGTTCAGATTCAAGGCATTTTCTTCAATGGAAGTTTCTTTTGCTTAGCTTGCTCTTTACTACATCTGTCTTTTTCTCCTTGATTTTGAGAACTGAAGTACCTGCCTCCCTCTGGCCCTCCAAGAAACTGAGGCCAGCAGTTTGCTTGTATTTGATTCCCCCACCCAAAGTTCTTTGCTTAGAAAACAGCACTATCCATGGATTTACAAAGGGAAGTTCAATTTTTTAAAAGGCATACAACAGATTGTTAACTCATGCTATTACCCAGACTGAAATGCAGAAAATGGTGCCTTGTTTTTGTTTTGCATTTTCTGTGCTCTGAGGCAGTGATAGAATGACAATAAATTTGCCATTGTGCTAATATCCTGTTATTATTGCTGCAAGTGATTCTACTTCTTTTGAAGTTGGCTTAATAGTTGGCTTAAGTGACAGAGTGAGATGTATTTCCATTATTTTTAAGAACGCCTTTTAAAAAAAGAGATACAGAGATTATGACCAGCTCAGAGGCTAACAGACCCAGACCTCAGAGGTAGGGTGTCCAGGAACTAAAGGGTGGTGCCCAGAAAATCAGATCATGGGACCATACCCCTCTGTTGGAGAACAGAGCTCTGTGTCATATACCTTGCCCTCCACCATTATAACTGCTATGGGGCAGGGCAGTGCCCCATTGCTAGTCATGAAGAAGGGTTTGTTACAGAGTTGTTGCAAATGAAATCCCTGATCTGGACCTTGTGTGGAGTAGAAATGAATATGCTCTCCACAATAATGAGTTTCAAAATTTTGCTGCAGAACAGAGTTAAAATAGTTACAAATAAACATTACCAAACACAAAGTAACACATTGCTCTGAAACATAAAGCTGCACTTTAGTCTTTAATACAGTGGTACCTCGGGTTAAGAACTTAATTTGTTCTGGACATGGGTGGCCCTGTGGGTTAAACCACAGAGCCTAGGACTTGCCGATCAGAAGGTCAGCGGTTCGAATCCTCGCGACAGGGTGAGCTCCCGTTGCTCTGTCCCTGCTCCTGCCAACCTAGCAGTTCGAAAGCACGTCAAAGAGCAAGTAGATAAATAGGTACCACTCCGGCGGGAAGGTAAACGGCTTTTCCGTGCGCTGCTCTGGTTCGCCAGAAGTAGCTTAGTCATGCTGGCCACATGACCCGGAAGCTGTACGCCGGCTCCCTCGGCCAATAAAGCGAGATGAGCGCCGCAACCCCAGAGTCAGTCACAACTGGACCTAATGGTCAGGGGTCCCTTTACCTTTACCTTTTACCACTTTAGCTAATGGGGCCTCCTGCTGCCGCTGCACGATTTCTGTTCTCAACCTGAAGCAAAGTTCTTAACCCGAGGTACTATTTCTGGGTTAGCAAAGTCTGTAACCTGAAGTGTCTGTAACCTGAGGTACCACTGTACACTTAAATATCTTGCCTCTCTCTTGTCTTGCTTGTATCATCGTGGATCTTCAACAACTAAGACAATGACTAAGATGCTGAGTTCTCAAGTTTCATCTCATGCTGTGAGAGATCACTGCTTGGGTTTCCAGGATGAGTCATCAATTAGTGTCTACACTGAAAATGGAAATCTCCAGTCTATCTTATTGCCTCATTTACCTAGAGTTTAACCCAAGGGTAGGCAAACTAAGGCCCGGGGCCCGGATCCGGCCCAATCGCCTTCTAAATCCGGCCTGCGGACGGTCCAGGAATCAGTGTGTTTCTACATGAGTAGAATGTGTCCTTTTATTTAAAATGCATCTCTGGGTTATTTGTGGGGCCTGCCTGGTGTTTTTACATAAGTAGAATATGTGCTTTTATTTAAAATGCATTTCTGGGTTATTTGTGGGGCATAGGAATTTGTTCATTATTATTTTTTTCAAAATATATTTTTTCATTATATATTTTTTTCAAAATATAGTCCGGCCCCCCACAAGGTCTGAGGGACAGTGGACCGGCCCCCTGCTGAAAAAGTTTGCTGACCCCTGGTTTAACCTCTGGCCTAATGCAAACCTCTCTTTGCAAATGCAAACCTTGAAGAAAAAACCCCCTCACTGCATACAAACATTACATGTTATGCACATTCAACTTATATCTTTGCTGCTGTTTCTGGAATGTGTGTGCAAGCCCACCATTTTATCCTTTGCCTCAAGCAGCAAAATATCTTGGGCTGGCGCTGACACTCAGTTTTGCTTTTTTAATATCCACCTTCTTCATTAGTATCACCAGTACTGGAGCTTCTGCAAGAGTGGACTACAGATTATACTCAGATTGAAGCATGTAATGATGGGCACCAGTAACTGTCTCGTGGTCCCAGCCATGACAAAAGTATGTTGCCTTTCTCTGTTTTTCATGCTGTTCAGTATTGTTTTGTCTTCTAAATTCTCCCCAGGACAAGCTTCAGAAATCAAGCTCTTTTCCCACTGAAGGGAATCCTCAGGAAGCAGGGAGAAGGTATAGGGACAAGGGGGCAAAAAGGGGGAAAGTTAAGAAGCCATCCAACTCACTTGTCTCCTGCTTCCAATTTCAGCCTCTTACATCTGCTTTTTATTTTTTTAAAAGCCAGAGGAGGAAATAGCAGAACCGGCTTCTGGGTACAGCTTAGCCCGCAGTGCTGCCTTCTGCTGAGAGCGCATGGGGCTTGAGAATGGAGAGGAGCACATGCTATCTGACAAGCATCACACATTGTTTTGAGACAATGTCTTCCCAGGGTTGAGATTTCCACACTCGGCTGCCTCTTGCTTTAACAGGCCATTGTTTCCCTTTCTCGGGAGAGGCACAAACATTACAGCTCGAGAGATGGAGCTAGAGATTTTTGCCAAGTTAACAGACTTTTGCCAGGCTGATTAAAACCTCGCTGATTAAAAAAAGAAAAGAAAGAAACCTTGATCTCTCTCTCTCCCTCACCCCCACCCCGCTTTTCCTTCCAAAATAATAGATAGATAAGCTGCACATTCCCGATTCAGGCTCATCTGTAACTCATTAGTTGCCCACACTGTCATTCAAAACAATTAATTTAAAGTATTGGGTCTTTACAATAACAACCGCAGGACGAAAAAGAGTGCATTAGCTTTTCACAATTTCCTATTAAATGTCTCCAAGGCATTATTGCTCTTCTAAGGTGAGTAACATGAAAAAGTGTTTTGTGTGCAGTCTTTTGTTATTTTACCCTCTCCCACCCCCCTGCACTTGATATCTCATTCATTAACTATCTCTTCACTCATTCTTCTTGACTACGCCACTTCTTTTGTTTGTATCCAAAAGAGCAGGAATATGTAACAAGGAGCACACTTAAAAGGGGTGCTTTCTGGCTCTTTGCTAGAATAATGTGTCAGAATTTTGCTTTCTATTATTCACAATGCCACAATTTCTTCAGAAACATTTTATCATACCTCTGAATTTGAAGGAACAGCTCAAATCCTGACATTGTAATATACTAAGACTGTGCATATTTCTCTTTCCCTGCCCCCCCTCAGGGTGGAAGCTCTAAAGGATTCTACATTCGTTTCCTAATAATGAGGACTAGAAGGTTTGTAAACAGAAGTAAGGAATTTGAACTTTCACCAAATAAAACTGGAGTTGGGTGCAAGGTTGGTGGTGATAATTTAAGGCACCCAAACCCTTATGTTCC
Source organism: Podarcis pityusensis (assembly GCF_964106645.2). Classification (NCBI taxonomy): domain Eukaryota; kingdom Metazoa; phylum Chordata; class Lepidosauria; order Squamata; family Lacertidae; genus Podarcis; species Podarcis pityusensis. The sequence goes on along the minus strand of NC_138038.1, from coordinate 7,248,365 downwards.
TTCCTGAATGGACAACAGTCACAATGCAGGGTTGATCTATGTTTCACCCCTGCCCACCATCGTGGAGCAGATTCTGACTCAGTTTCACATACAAAGAGCTATCGATGGTCAACTAAGCCAGGCACTGGTGTGTGTGTGTATGTCTTCAGTCTCAGTTAGCTGGTAAGCCTCCATGATGTCCATGCCGTTCACCTGCCCAGAGGCTAGAAAAAGAAACTGCTGGTTCCAGATTCAACTATTGTTGCCCAAAATCAATCCCCCAAGACACATAAAATGGGGATAGGGATCCTGAGACCCTCCAGATATTGGTGGACTCCATCTCCTGTTATCCCTGACCATTGGCCATGCTGGCTGGGCCTGATGGGTTGGAGTCCAACAACATCTGGGGCTGATGGGTTAGGGTCCAACAACATCTGCAGGGAGGCACAGGTTCCTTACCACTGACATACGAGGAGCTATCTGCTTATTTTCGGGCTTAGGGCAAGTTAAGAAGCCATGCAAACATTTTTTGCACCTGATTTAAATTGACTGTGATACCTTGTTCTGTATATTTTGTTGTTGGTGGAGTGAGCTTCCTGGGCGAAAGCCAGGGGCTCTGGCTGGGTGGTTGCTAGGCAACCCCAACCAAAGTTAAAAGCTTGGCAGGGACAGGGAAAGAAAACCTGTGCGAATGAATGCCATGGGCGAAAGTTAAGTGAGTGTGATAGTTGTGTGAGTGGCCTGTGGGGTTGAGGGGAGGGATGCTCTTTGCACTCCATTGCCTGAGGAACTTTATAATTTTAGCACTTTGTGTTATCTGTCCAAGTCTTTGGCAATTGCCTTGCATATGGATCGAACTGTATTAGCAATTCAGGATGCTGCTTCTCAGTGGCTTGAGCTTTTAGCCTTGGGCTTATTGTTTATAGCCACTGTAGTGCGCTGTCAGCGAACGGTTTGCATAAATGCTCCTCAGTTTGTGTTGGCATCTTAAGTGCCTTGTGTAGGCATTTCCCACCATCTTAATTACAGGAGGCATGAAATGGTAGGTGCTTTGGGTGCTGGAATTCGTGATGGCAGGCCCTGGGCGACGCCATGCCTGTGGTGGTTGAGAGGAGGAGGAATGAGTCAGGGAGTGTGGCCTGGAGTCGGGGGGGGGTCAGGCACATCAAGACCAATGCTCCTTCTGCCATGTGCACCTGCAGTGAGCATTTGGTGAAGCCTGTCAACTGGCCCCAAGATCTGATGGTTGTGGTGAACACCAGGTAGGTCCATCTATCACCCACAAGTTGATTGTGGATGAGAAGACAGACCTTGCATGCGTTACCTGTGTGGATGAGCTGAGGAAACTGGCTTTACCATTTCCCCCCAAGGCAACATTTGATTAAGAAATCAATAAAGTGGTGCCTCAGGTTACAGACGCTTCAGGTTACAGACGCTTCAGGTTACAGACTCTGCTAACCCAGAAATAATACCTTGGGTTAAGAACTTTGCTTCAGGATGAGAACAGAAATCATGCAGCAGTGGAGCAGCAGCAGGAGGAGGCCCCCTTAGCTAAAGTGGTGCTTCAGGTTAAGAACAGTTTCGGGTTAAGAACGGACCTCCAGAATGAATTAAGTTCTTAACCCAAGGTACCACTGTATGTTAATTTTACAAATAATAATTTAAAAAATAAAAGGGGGTAGATGAGCGAAACATTGTGAAAGTGGGCTGGTTGTCGCATATTTTGTCTGGGCTTTTATATGTTTACCCACCACCACACCACAGTTTTTTTTCTTTTTTCTTTTTCTTGTGTGACTTTCCCAATAACTGGAGGATGCGGTCAGTTAGCTGAATAAGGGGGTATCTTAATGAAGTATAAAGTAATAGCATAATAATTCAATAATAAATAACAAAGCAAATTGGCATTTGAATTAATCTGTTTAAGATTTAATAGCTAATAAATAAGACATTTAATTGGCATAAAATTAATCTCTTACTGAATTAATAGCAATAAGTAGGACATTTAATTAATGATTAAATTTATCTCTTAAATAATTAATCTCAGCTCAGCATTTGAACCCTTCTCTTTTTTTGGTTGGTGTGTCACCTTAGTATTTTGGGGTTCAGAATGTTGGACTTGTCTGGGTGTAATAGAAGCACCGTTATGTGCGCTGCAACATTAAGAAGCATTAGCATCTGGCACTATGTCTAACCCTGAGCAAAAATAGGCTGCAGCCTCCCTTTAGACCTGTGGGATGCAGGTGGCGCTGTGGGTTAAACCACAGAGCCTAGGACTTGCTGATCAGAAGGTTGGCGGTTTGAATCCCTGCAATGGGGTGAGCTCCTGTTGCTCGGTCCCTGCTCCTGCCAACCTAGCAGTTCGAAAGCACGTCAAAGTGCAAGTAGATAAATAGGTACTGCTCCGGCGGGAAGGTAAACGGCATTTCCGTGCGCTGCTCTGGTTCGCCAGAAGCGGCTTAGTCATGCTGGCCACATGACCTGGAAGCTGTACGCTGGCTCCCTCGGCCAATAAAGCGAGATGAGCGCCGCAACCCCAAAGTCAGTCACAACTGGACCTAATGGTCAGGGGTCCCTTTACCTTTACCTCCCTTTAGGGATAACCCTCCCCAATACATATCAGGTTATCAACTCTGAGCTGCTGGCCTTTGTCATCTGGGCCTGAAACACACTCTCTTATAGGGGAATGATCCCCGCTGCCCACTTTAGACAGTTTTCTAGGCACTTAATGGAACGTTGATTTGCGCCACATACGAAACACTCATGCAGGAAATGGCATGAGCTCTTGGCACTGCAACCCTGGGAGTTAAAATCCAAACCAAGCAGGCTGGATTGAACCATCCACTGTTTGTGAGATTAAATCCTATTTAGTCGGGAACTGTAAGAATGGGCATAAGAAATCACTTAGGACATGGACAGGGATGGAGTGATGGAAGGAAGAAAATGCATTTAAGAAAGATGGAGTTTTCCCAAGGTACTATGATGCATATATGGTGGAATTGTTTAAACATCAAACAATTTTGGGAAACAATATATAACAAAATGAAAAAATGTTTAGATATTCATTTAGGAAAACACCAGAAGGTTTTCTATTGGGAATAGTACCAGGAAGTCTAAAGCAAGAAGACAAGACATTATATTTATACGCAACAGTAGCTGCAAGGCTATTGATTGCGAAAAATTGGAAAAGTGGTATTATACCAACAAAAAAAGAGTGGCTTGCCAAATTATTGGAGTATTACAATATATCCAAAACAATGGGAGAAATTGGAAGGATCTCAAAAGAGAAGATAGACAGGGACTGGAAGGTGTTTAATGATACTTGCAAAACCATATTGAAAAATCAGAACTCCTGTTAGAATAAACAAGTTCCGTTTTAAATACTGAAATACTAAATAAGATGGATAACAATGTGTAATAGAAAAAGAAGCATGAAATTAAGTTAAAGGTGTGTGAAAGAAAGTAATAGAAGTGGAAAGAAATTGCAATTGAGTAGATTGGAAGTCTAACACAAAGGTGGGGTGAGGGGTGGTGGATGGTGATGGGAAAAGGAATTATCTGTGGGATTGAGTATAGGTATGTTTGAACATTTTTAAGGATTGTATGAAATGTATGTTTGTATGCTTGCATATTCGCAATATGTGTGTATTAATGCTGAATTATTTTAATAATAAAAACTTTTTAAAAAAGATAAAAAAGATGGAGTTTTCCAAACTAATATCTGGACTGATGACAGAGCTATATCGATTCACAAAAGAGGCTTCTTCTAGCCCAGGGGTATTTTTGGCTCTCCCCCCGTGCCTTGATGAATGCCTCCTGTCTTTGTGTGAAGAACACGTTTGGAAAGTCTTGCTCTGGGTGTGAAAAGAGGATCCTTGCAATTTTTCCTTTTTGGACTACAACTCCAATCACATCACGTCTCTTAAGCACAGAGCTTGAGCAAATAAGTTTTTCGGTTGTGTGTATTTCTGTCTAAAGCAAAGGCTGGGGAAGATAATCTGCTTTGTGCTAGTGCCCCCTGACTCCCCATTTCTGCCCGTTTGCCTTCTACCTGTACAGGTGATCTTGTATGTTGATGTTAAGGTGATGTGCCCCTATGAACTCTTCAATCTCTTTTGTTTATTTCTGAACAAGCAAGAATGTCTTGTGGCACCTTAAAGATAGCATAAGTGTTGGCATAAATGTTGATGAGAGCAGTGTAGATAGTGAGGTCAGAAGGAACTTAAATGCATACGGTATCGACTGTCCACTGCATTGTTAACACTCAGACATCATCCACACTTCTGCTTATCTAGGGTTGTCATGTGTCCAGAACGCAGCCGGGATTCAACCATCAGAAACAGCATCTTGGCAGAAATCTCTGAAATGTCCAGGAAAACCCAGGTGGCTGGCAACCCATGTCGGAAGTGTAGGTTTTGGTGAATTTCCTTAAAAATAGCAGCCGATTTAAATATTTTTATTGGTTTTTAACATACAAAATTATAAAACATACCACACAATTTATCACAAATACATTCTTATTGGACTTCCATCAGCACCTCTGATAATCCTCCATCTTAATCACTTCTTACGCATTTCCTAACTTAATATTGCCTTTACATTCTTAACATATCACGTCTCCTTCTCCATTTTTGCAATATTTCTAATATTATTCCTCACAGAACTTCTTGCAAATCTACAAACGTCGTCTGGTCGTCACAAATACTTTTCAAATAATCCGTAAATTTACTCCAGTCCTCGGTAAACTTCTGATCCCGCCCGTTTCGGATCTTTCCCGTTAGTTTGTCAAGTTCCGCATAGTCCATTAATTTCATCCTCCATTCTTCCATCATTGGTAATTCTTCTTGCTTCCATTTTTGGGCCAATAGTATTCTTGCTGCTGTTACTGCATATAGAAAAAGCTTACATTCCTTTCAATTTAAATCGTTTCCAACAATACCCAAGAGAAATGCTTCTGGTTTCTTTATAAATGTATATTTCAACATTTTTTTCAACTCATTATATATCATCTCCCAGAAGCATTTCACCTTTTTACATTCCCACCACATGTGATAAAATGTTCCCTCTTTTTCCTTACATTTCCAACATTTATTACTGACTTTATACATTTTTGCTAACTTCACTGGTGTAATAAAAATAGCAGCCAATTTAAATCAGGAAAACTTCATTTTCATTTCTTTCTTTTTTTGAGATTTTGCAAAAGAAGATCAACAACTTGGGCCGGAAACTTAATTTTGGCAACCCTAGAAAGCATGGAGCCAAGTGGTTTTCCTTTTGTCCCATTCTTTTTAGGCACAGGTCCAAGTGGTTTTGCCTTTGCTCGCTGCTCTCCACCAGGAAACTGACTCTTTAATGCAAAATCAGAAGAAATGGCAATCCATGGGATACTTGATTGCTGTTTGTTCCGATTCAGAACTAAACTGTGTGTTTCCCCAGGGGAAAGCAGTAAAGGGGAAAGGAAAAGGGAAATGTGGATGAACCCCTAGTACATGTGGAATACTCTGCCAATAGAGATTCATAAGGGCATCCTGCTGGATCAGGCCAATGGCCCATCTAGTCCACTATTCTATTCTCACAGTGGCCAGCCAGATGCCCATGGGAAACCAGGGAGCAGAATATGACCAGAAGAAGAAGAAGAAGAAGAAGAAGAAGAAGAAGAAGAAGAAGAGGAGGAGGAGTAGTTTGGATTTGATATCCCACTTTATCACTACCCGAAGGAGTCTCAAAGCAGCTAACATTCTCCTTTCCCTTCCTCCCCCACAACAAACACTCTGTGAGGTGAGTAGGGCTCACCCAGCAGCTGCATGTGGAGGAGCGAACCCGGTTCCCCAGATTATGAATCTACCGCTCTTAACCACTACACCACACTGGCTCTCCCCTCCTGTGGTCTCCAGCAACTGGAATTTGGAAGCACTTCTGCCTCCAACTCTGCAGGCAGAACACAGCCATCCTGGCTAGTAGCCATTAACAGTCCTCTCCTCCATGAATTTGTCTAATCTTCTTTTAAAGCCATCCAACCTGGTGACCATCACTTGGTGCCTCCCGGGCGAGCAAGTTCCATAGTTTGACTATATGTTGCATGAAGAACTGCTTTCTTTTACCTGTCCTAAACCTCCCAAGATCTTCTTTTTCTTCTTTTAAATGCTTTTTATTGATTTTCCAAAACAAAAATAAATAAAACATATACTCTTACATTCAACATTTTTGTGTCTTCTTATTTACCATGCGTGCTATCGCACTCAGACTTCCCTCCTTCCCTACACCGGCTTTCACAATTAACATCCACTCTTACAGATTCTTATTTACACTCTGTTCACATCACAAGATTTATATTAACCCTGCTACAGTCTTTAAGCTTTTACAATTAATCCGTATATACTCAACAAATTTATTCCATTCCTCTTCAAACTTTGTTACTTTTTGGTTCCGAATCTTATAAGTCATTTTCGCCAATTCTGCATATTCAAACATTTTCATCTGCCACTCCATTAAAGTTGGGATTTCTTGGGTTTTTCATTTTTGAGCCACTAGAAACCTAGCAACGGTCGTGGCGTACATAAATAATTTGTGGTCCTCTTTTCTAAATTCATCCCCTATTATCCCTAGCAAAAAAGCCTCTGGTTTCTTTGGGAAGGTGTATTTCAAAAGTTTCTTCATTTCATTAAACCTCCCAAGATCTTCAATTGGTGTCCATGAATTCTAGCGTTTTGAGAGAGGGTGAAAATATTCTCTCTGTCCACTTTCTTCATGTCGTGTGTAATTTTATAAACTTCTATCATGTCACCCCCTTACTCGCCTTTTCTCTAAACTAAAAAGTCCCAAACATGACAACAACAGTCACACCATCCCCCTCAGTTATTTTGGTTATCCTTTTCTGAACCTTTTCCAACTCTACTGAAATATACTCAGAATCGAGAGTGGATTTCATGCTCTTTATTCAGCTCATAGTGGTGAGGAGGAATGGAAGTCCCCCCAAAATGTCTGCTTTATATACATTATTTACACAATGGGCCCCATGTGATTGGCTAATTCTGGAATTCACCTGAAGGCCAATCAGGTTGCGGATTCACTTCCACCTGGAGCTGGATTGGGTGGCTTCTGTGGACCAATCAGACTGCTGCATTCTGGACCCTATTGTTCTAGGACCAATCAGACTGCTGCCTTTTGGATCCTATTCAACTCAGTACATAACATGTACAATACCCTTTTTGAGGTCAGGTAACCAGAACTGTACACAGAACTCCAAATGTGGCCAACACACACACACTCACACACACTGGCACTCACTGGGTGTCTTTTGTGCAAACCTTTAGACACTTGTTGAAAACTTTTTTGTTCTGCCAGGCCTGTGCAGGCCATTAAGAGTTCATCCTCCACAGTGGCTCAGTGATGCTTTTTTTTTTTTTTTTAAAAAAAAAGCTATTAAATTGTTTTCAACTTCTTTACACTTTTATCGTATGGTTCTTATCTTTAAACGTTGTGTACTGCTTTAGTACATTTTGTGATTTAGCGGTATAGAAATACTTTTATAAATAAGTAGATAATAAATGTGACCGTGGCAAGGCTAAGCTGCAAGCTGATTAGCTAAACTCGAGTCCTGTGAAAGACCCAAAATATACTAAGCCAGCCAAAGATCAGGACTCGCTGCTCCAGCCAAATCCTGTCCAGCAAAATAAGATCAACATATGAACAAAAAGAACCGCATGCTGTAGGCAACCTGTGGGAAATATACAGAGGGGTAGAAACCAACTGTATTTGAAAGGAATATATTCATGAAAAACCACAAACTTCCACCTGCCAGTTTCTTGGATTTGCTGATTGTCAAGCTGAGGTTGGGTAGCCATCTGTCATGGATGCTCTAATTGAGATTCCTGAATTGCAGGAGGTTGGACTCGGTGGCCCTTGGGGTCACTTCCAACTCTACCATTCTATGATTTGACGAAAGCCCATCCTGACAGCTGTGGAAGCAGCCTCAATTCTAAATGAACGTGCTCCAAAGACCCCAGCATGGGGTCTACCAACCTTCAAAGCCTTCTTAACCCTACCCCAGAACTTGAAACGTGTTGGTGGTATTGGATTCTCATGCTGGAAAAGGGGACCGTCGGCACACTCATATCCTCCTCCTCCTGACTCCATCCCAGTTATTTTTCTTCCTCTGTGCTCCTTCCCATCACTAAGCCCTGGAGACATAGGCTAATTGGGGGAGAGGAGAGGAGGGCAGACACCATGGAGAGTCTAGGCAATAATTTGCAGCCAGCTTCTGCCAGGTGGAAGCTTGAAAGCCGCATCCACAGTCTTCTAAATATTCTTTTTAAAAAGGCGCTCTTGTCCTCCTAGAGATTCAAGTCTGCCACCTTCTAGTTGGAAGGCAAGCCTGAAGATTCCCAGTCGTCCCTGGAGATTTAGCATAATGACAGGGTGTAGTGCCCATGACTTGGCCAGAAACAGAGATATTTCTGAGGGAGGGAGAATATCCTCCCTAAATAGCACTCTTGGGCACAATCCAGCTAAAATTGATCACTTTTATTGATTTCAATGGGAGCAATTCAAGCGAGTGTTGACCTAATGCATTGTGACCGGTGCTATTTCACTATTGTTAGCTTGTGTCCATCTCCCCCCCCCCCCTTGTTTAGTGTATGGATCTGTGCATTTGCAATGCTTCTATATTTCTTGACCAACTGGGAGTTGAGCAAAAAGCTGTGAGTCCAGCTCACATCCAAACCAGAGTAACCTGGTTGCCCAGGTTGCAAATCATACACCTGTCATTTGCCAGGCAGTGGATTTAATGTCATTTCAGATTGCTGGATTTGCCAAAGATTATATATGACATTTATAGGGCACTATGGTATTCTAGCTGCTTTTCAGTGTTGTTCTTATCAAAGGTGACACACTGGCTAACCTGTAGCTTAGAGGCAGGAAGTTCAGACTATGTGCATTGTGGATTAATGAGGAACTTTGATAAATGACCTAGCAAAGCAGGCCGGCTGCCTCCAAGGAATGAGCACCTGATAGAAAACAGAAAACAAATCATGGAAATCCCGGGGAAAGAGGAGGCTAGACTCCCTGTGGGGAAATGCATGTGCAGTGTTTAGAAGTACACTCCATGAGTTATAATAATAATAATTATAAATTTGTATTTATACCCCGCCCTTCCTGGTTTAAAAATCGGGCTCAAGGCGGCTAACAGCAAATATAAAACATTGATTAAAATGCGACTTTGATTAAAACAGCCACCTGTCAGGAATCTTGCCAGAGTGAATTTTTTTCATCAACAAAGAGTTGGGTTGGATGACCCTTCCAACTCTGATTCTCTGTTTTGCATTTGTTTTAAAGTGTCAGAATCTGGAATAGTTCTAGCCTAGATTTCGGTTATGGCAGAGTCCTTCTGTTTGCCAAACCTGGCTTGGGAGTCAAGCAAAATTCTCATAGGCCTAAATCTGAGTTTCTATTTGCACTTAGGTGCAAATTTTCAGTATAACCAGTTGAACATTGGAAACTGCTCAGTAGGCAAGTAATGTCTTCTCTGACTGGCAGAAGCTCTGGTGTCTCTTGAGACATAAGGTAGAAGCCTTTCCCATTCCTTCTGTGTTCAGAGTGGACATTCACTTTGGAACAAGTGGAACAAACAAACAAAAAGGGTGCCCATTTGTTCCATTCATGACTGCAATGAAAACAAAATGTAAATTCTGAATGGACATGTATGTGTCAACATGCAGAGGGGCTGGGAGGCCAGCTGGCAAACCCAGCTCAGACGTCTCCTTCCATCAGCCTGTGCTCCAACGTAAATCAGTGACCCAAACTTTAAAATCCAGGGCACACAATTAGCAGAGTGTGGTTCGCACACAGAAGTAGGCGTGAGGCATAGGGTTAGGGCTACAGCTACAGATTTATTAAACGTAAATCAGAACAAAGAAACATGTCATCTCTCTCTCATGTCGTCTCGGAAAGAACAGCAAAAGCTATACACAAATGGAAGTTCCCAGCAAGCTGTGCTGGAATGTAAACAGACATGTGACATGCAAAAATTCCACACGTCTGTTCCTTAAGGTGGAATGGAATTCTCAACAGTATGTATGTATTTGTTGCTGTCCATTTCTCTCTCTTTTTTGGGGAAAACAGACTCATAGAATTTTAGAGTTGGAAAGGATCACAGGGGTAATCTAGCCCAACCCTCTGCAATGCAGGAATCTTTTGCCCAATGTGGGACTCAAACCGATTACTGAGCTATCCCAGGCTTTTTTTAATTGACTACAGAGTCTGGACCAGCTTGAGGGTAAAGGGCAAGCAGGGGATGAAGGATGACTGCTGTCCGCTGTAAATTATCCCAAATGTGGCAAAGTTCCCTCAAACATTCCACAGTGTATTTTCCTCTTGTGCTCCGTGAGTTATTTCTTTAATTTTGGAGAGATATATACTTGGCAATAAGGCCTGATCTCTGGAAGTTTCATAAATCTGCATCTTTATAAATAGACCAAAGAAAAGGGAGCCTTCCCCTCAGTATATCTGAAATGTGAAATAACTGAGCCTTTGGGAACATAACAAAGTGCCTGAAAATTTCATGCCAATGGGATAAAACACAAAAGTTAGAAGCAGCCTGAGACCAAATGGGTCCTCCATTAAATTCAGTAGGAAACAAAATTGAAGGAGGTGGAATGATTTACATGCTATGAAATGGATAATGAAATAACTGTGATTTTAACAAATGAATAATGGAACAAAAGACAGTTCAAATAATGAAAATGAATGAACAAATGGGGTTGGGTTTTTTTGTTTTTTGTTTACTCTTCCCAAATATGTTCTACATCTGAGCTACATTCCCTTGAAATATGGAGCTATCTTATATGTACCAAGCCAATCCACCAGCCTACCAGTGACTGTGGCTTCCAAAGGTCTTGTGCAGTGGTCTTTCCCTGTCCTGACCACCTTTTAACACAGATCTGAAGCATGATTCATCCAACTTTAAGGGATGAAAGGCAGCATAGGTTCTAGAAGATGTGTTGAACTTAAGGGGATAGTGGTCAGTTAATTCACTGTACCTGGATACGTTTATGTCTGTTCTAATTAAATATTTCATGCACTACACAAACACAGGACCAGAAGTTCATTATTTGGTGGTGGTGATAATAATGGTAGGCTGCTGAGGGGACTATAAACCACTGGAGGAATGACAGTAATATAGAAGTTGAAAGGATTGCCACATTTTGAATCCCTTCTCAAAAGCAGCATCTGAAAGGAGATCATGTTGTAAGTCAGTGGGGAGGAGAATGGCACACCTGTCTTTCCTCAGCAACCCCAGGGAAGGTGTGGGGTAGACTGACCCAACAGTTCTCTCAGGTCTTTGATGATGCTTTTGGTAGCAGAAGGTTGTGTTCTCCTTGGTTTGGGCCTTCTCACCTCTCCCTTCCCTCAGGACACACAAGTCTAAGAAAAGGCTATGGAACAGCCTTACGAGAATAAGCAGAGTCAGCAAGGAATTAGCTGATTCAGAACAACAACAAAAATCCTGACTGATTGATTGCCTCAAGACAGGAACTTCACTCGAATTGTTTGATACCTCATTCTAGACTCGGCCAACCAAAGTACCCCTGAGAAGTACTTCCAGGAATTTTATTTACCAGCATAAAACGGGGAGTGAAAAGGTGGTGGGGGTGGTGTGGATTTGCTCAGGGTTCTTAACTTAAATAGTAATAAACAACAAGAATAAGACCATTGACTCATCCGGGCAAAGAAACCCCATGAGGTTTTCTCGTACAGGGCAGAATGAACAGTTTGCAGTGATTCCCTACTTTCCACTTTCAGCAAATTGGCAAGAAACAGCTGCTCAGTTGTTGTTGCCTCTACAAATTTGTTATTCAAAACTTTTCGTCCAGAGGGTTGTACTAGTTTAAGGGTATACATATTTCAGAGCATTTTCATTGACTATTCATTCAATAACTAGATCTGCATCAACATGGAGCCATGTGTCTCGTTAATGAAGTCCCCTGGCGTCCGCCATATTCCCTACTTCCCACACCAAGCTGATCAGTTGCAGTCACTAAATAAATTGTTTCAGCATCAAGCACACGTTAACTAGAGGCACCCAGTTTCTGTGAGTGCATATATACAGATCTTCGTTCATGCAAATATTTGCAAAGGCCCACAATCTTGCTTTCCTGTACAGTGGTACCTTGGGTTATGTACTTAATTCGTTCCGGAGGTCTGTTCTTAACCTGAAACTGTTCTTAACCTGAATAATAATAATAATAATTTTTTATTTATACCCCGCCCTCCCCGGGAGGCACCACTTTAGCTAATGGGGCCTTCCACTGCTGCCGCGCCACCGAAGCACGATTTCTGTTCTCATCCTGAAGCAAAGTTCTTAACCTGAAGCACTATTTCTGGGTTAGCGGAGTCTGTAACCTGAAGCGTATGTTACCTGAAGCGTATGTAACCCGAGGTACCACTGTAATGACAATCCATGTTAGGATTGCCCTGCCAAAATCTTGTGCTGCTGGTTCACATTGATTGACAAAGATTTAACTAAATTATAATTGTATGTGTTGGAAAGGTAAAGAGACAGGTGAAGACTTAACGCAGTGGCTTTATGAAACGATACATTTTAGTTGTAAGCGTTGTTGATGAAATTACAAATGATCCCATTTAGTTAAGATCCCTGTTTGCTGCTTGGATATTTGCAGACTATCATACTTATACAGTACATGCTATATGGTGTTTGTTGACAGCCTTAATGGCGTTCAGCAAAAATGTCATACAGTGGTACCTCGGTTTAAGAACAGCCCTGTTTATGAACTATTCAGCTTACAAACTCTGCAAAACCGGAAGTAGTGTCCCGGTTTGCGAACTTTACCTCGGTCTAAGAACGGAAGCCGAACTGTGGAAGGGCACTGGTGGCGGGAGGCCTTATTAGGGAAAGCGTGCCTCGGTTTAAGAACAGTTTCGGTTTAAGAATGGACTTCCGGAACAGATTAAGTTTGTAAACTGAGGTACCACTGTATTGGACACTGCTGGGCACCTTTTGTTAAGTTTATGAATAGTCCCTATAGATGGAATATTAATTATAAAGTATTCTCACCAGTGTAATAAATAATACTTAATATGCATGGATCAAGGTCTATGTTCTCTTGGTTATACAAATAATATCTGTATGGCTGTTTCGTTTTGCAAATCAAGTCCAATTCCCATGTAATACAGGAATATTTTGCCCAACATGGGAACCCACGACCCTGAAAATAAGGGTCTTGTGCTACTAACTGAGCTATCCAGGGAAGAGAGCAAAACTGAGCAGAGAAGCATAGCACTGAAACAGCATGCTTAGGGCAGATATAGATGATAGATAGATAGATAGATAGATGATAGATAGATAATAGAGTTGCATGCTAACCCAATCTCTGAGAGGTGTAAGATTTCAGGGGTTCCAGGCACTCATCAAAGGTTCATGTTTCCTTCAGAACGAGGCACAGCAGAGACTGTGGTGCCTTTGTGATATATGGTTTATTTACACCATATATGACCTGAGCCTATGACAGCAATCACAGCCCAAGAGGGTCTTGCTTCATCCATCATCACCACGTTGGATGCAAGCAGAAATCAGGCATCTCTTTCCCTCGCAGTCTACTTCTTCCTCCAGCTCTCTCTCTCACACAACTCAGTTCTGGCCTTTGTCTTTTCTAACTACCAGTGAGTTGAGGGAGGTGGGGCAAAAATTTGCCATCTGGCACAGAGCTACTTCCCTTGTTACCTTAAGGCCCCATTATCTCACCCAGAAGCTTGCCTGGCTATTCCAGGAACTTGAATCCTTGCTTAAATGTTAACACTTGCTAGATCCAGGGATTCGATGGTCTCTGAATAAAGCCTACCTGCCCCCCCCCCAAGTCATAACACACCATATCTCTAATCTATCTATCCATTTATCTATCTATTCCCACCCCCTGTGTTCTTAAACTGTTCTTATTTTATCTGTAAGCTGCTTTGAGACCCTGTCAGGGGGAAAGAGTAGGGTGTCACAGTCCGGGTTACAGGCAGTCGGAGTCCTGGCTTGGTACATCGGGACCGGGGTAGAGGTTGGGAAGCAGGAATCAGCAGTCCAGGGGTCAGGAAGCCAAGAGTCCATGAATCAGGAAACCAGGAGCCAGGAAGCCGAAGCACAGCTAAGTGGGTAGAATGTCGCTGTGGCAAAGAGCCACAGCTGGTCTTATATACCCCTCCTGGCCCTTGCCACCAGGTGCTACAAGTCTTCTATCAAGCCTCACCTGTGCGGCTGCACCTTTCCCTTCCAGGCCAGACTCAGGAAGGCCCCAGTCCTGTGAGGTCCTACCAGTCACAGGGCCTAGCTTCTGCACACACTCCTGACATAGGATATAAATGAACATAGAAGAAGAAATTGCAGTGACCCAAGTTCTCTCAGTTCTAGGTGTAGCCGCTCCTGACAGGTACATCCCATCACTGCTCTTCACGTGCAGAAGAGACTTTTGTTTCAACTGCAAGAATCCTTTCCTTCAGTGGAAAGGAAATGCCACAGAAGACTTCATTTCAGAAGTAAGGACTCAATTTCCATGGGTGCATTTAAATAGTAAGTAGTTCTCTCTCCTTTTTTTGCTATTTGATGAATGGAAAAGGATTCAGTTATCTCCAGGTAAGATTACTTTTCAGGGTGTATGACATTCATCACTTCAAGGACGTATTTCAACAAATCTTTAGCCAGGGTGATAGTTTTGTTCATCTGTGAAGGCAGCAATTGAGAAACGGAAGCATATTTGTGTGTGATGAGAGAAAATCATTTATTTCTCGAAGAATTTCCCGAAGTATAAAAAAGTATGTTGAGCAGAGGAGCCTTTTCCAAATGTCTATTAAATTTCACTCGCAGTCCTCCCAAACTATAACTTGCAATTGATGCTCCTTTAAATGTTTTCAGCTTTTGCATTCAGAAAATCACCCCATGTCAGAGTGGCGCTACAAAAGATTGCATACAAGTTTGTACGGGGAAAAACAGAGACACCATTTAAGTTAAGACTTTTTTGTGGGCAAAGAGATTTTGAGGTATGCTGTTGTATTGCAACCTTCTCCATATGTTTTGGACCACATTTCCCATCGGCCCCAGTCAGCTTGGCCAATGGTCAGGGTTGATGGGAGTTGTAGCTGAGCAGCAAATTAAGTTGCCTGAAACTGGAGAAAATAAAATAGTATAATCAGTGATATTTTTTTCTAGAAAAAGGGTTGCTGGAACTCACTATGAACTCATGTTCTCTTATAATGGCAATGGTGCCCATCTGAGAAGTTCTGGTGAGTTCCAGCTGGAAAAAGCCCTGGATATAATGAACCTGGATTTCCGTTTTGTAATATTTAAGGCAGTTGTGAATGCCTTTGAAAGCCTTATTAATAGTGCCAGAGTTCCATATTTGAAGAATCTCTCTGCAGGACCATTCAGACATTTAACGTATTTTTTGCTGTATAAGATTCACCTTTTCCCTCCTAAAAAGTAAGGGGAAATGTGTGTGTGTCTTATGGAGTGAATGTAGGCTTCACAGCTATCCCAGAAGTCAGAACAGCAAGAGGGATTGCTGCTTTCACTGTGCAGCGATCCCTCTTGCTGTTCTGGCTTCTGAGATTCAGAATATTTTTTTTCTTGTTTTCCTCCTCCAAAAACTAGGTGCGTCTTGTGTGGGCGTCTTATAGAGCGAAAAATACGGTATTCCCATACAAGGAGGTAGGAATGGTGCAGTCCAGCAACAGCTTGACTCTGTTAATAAGCCTTAAATTTAGATAGCGGTAAGTCCAACACTGCTGTTGTACTATGATAGCTATGCCATGGTATATAAAACACTGAAAATAGGAAAATAAAAATTCTTCTGTAGTGATTTTGGGTCTCAGTTTACAATACAGTTGAGGTTTTGTCATGGCTTTTTCCTGGACAGTAGTACTCATTGTTGCAAATAGATTTTGAATTTCTGGAAAATTTATTGGACTTGAGTCAGTAGCCCTGTTCGCTTCATGCAAATATTGAACGTGAGAAGAGAATGGAATTTTGCCCAGCACCTCTGTGCAAAAACATGAAAGGGGCTTCTATGCACATTCACAAAGACAGATTTCCTCCAGGGAAAATGAGAATAAATGGGCCTTTTTGGTCATATTGTGAAAAGAAGACTTGAAAATCACCTGCACATTGTCTTATAAGATATAGAGACTTTGGGTATGTTTTATAAATAAGCATATTCCATATAGGTAGGATAGGACCCAGCGTAGAATTACTTTAGTTCGATAAGAAGTATTAATCCATTATTTGTCCTTTTGTTCCTTGATATCTCTTCCCTTAGTCTGAGATCTGTTCAGAAATATAGGTCTGTCTGCAGTGTAGCCAGTACAGCTTAATTATAGTAATACATCTCTTTTGACACCCCACACAAAAAGTAAAATGGTCAGCAGGCCATTAAATTTCCTTTATTTAATAGAACTGCATATAAATGACAATGAAAAATGTTCTCAGGCAAACCCTTTTTCAGAACAGTAAAGTGTATTGGTTGAACCTCTGGGCTTTGTGATAGACTATTATGAACCAAAGGCAGGCGTATGCCATAAATCAGGGGCAGGCAATGTGGTACCCACCAGATGTTGTGGACTACAACTCCCATCATGTCAGCCAACATGGCCAATGGTCAGGGATGGTGGGAACTGTAGTCCAAAATATCTATAGGGTACCATATTAGTTGGGTATAAAGAACCTATATTCCTTATAATCCTGCATATATATGGATGGTGCTGTATAAGTTAGAAGTAGCAAACATACCCTTCAACAGTCCTCAGAAAATAGGGGACATTCAAAAGCAATATCTAGAAGTACTATGAAGAATAAATATTTCAGAAATGCCTTCCTGGCACCTGAAAGCATAAGGAGTGTCAGGGCTGTTGCTTTCTCTCCCTCTCTGGACCTATCTTTGTGCGCCCCCCTCCCCTTTAAGCTAAGTGTTTTCTTCAAGTGAACTGGAAATGACAGGTGTCCATCAACTGGAGGTGGTTTTTAAGAACAGGAATGTGTGGGCACAGGTCCTGGAGCTGTTCATCTTCGTTTCAACATGATTTGAGTTAATTGAGGCAATTTCGCACCCCCTGCACATTTTCTCCATTTGTTGAATTGAATAAAGATTTTGAACATGCTAAGCCTGGAAAGGGTGTGCGTGTGTGTCTTTATTTTAAAAAGCTCAGCAACCAAACTTCAATAGCAGCAAATGAACCAAGATAATTTCCTTTTGGATTAATCTTTTCTGATTTGCTAGCTGATTGTACAATTTTGCAAACACCAGCTCTAGGGTTTTTTTTTAGAATTGCTGTTGTTTTTAAAAGCCCATATCCTCATCTCCTTGTTCTTTAAAGAGGCTTCCACCCCATAAACATTCTGTGAATTTCTTGTAGTTAAGAGGAATTTTTGCACTTTTCTGTGGTTGTTTCATGAGCTTTGCAGTTTAAAATATTTGCATACGTAGGGGACAAGACCCTAATAGCGCTGAGGGAGCCGGTGTTTGTCCACAGACAGCTTTCCTGGTCATGTGGCCAGCATGACTAAACCACTTCTGGTGCAATGGGACACCACAACAGAAACCAAAGCATACAGAAACGCTGTTTACTTTCCCACTGCAGCCGTACCTATTTATCTACTTGCACTGGTATGCTTTCAAACTGCTAGGTTAGCAGGAGCTGGGACAGAGCAATGGGATCTCGCCCCATCATACAAATTCAAACTGCCAATCTTCTGATCAGCAAGCCCAAGAGGCTCAGTGGTTTAGACCACAGTGCCATCCACTCTCAATATGTCATCTAGAAAGTAGCATGTGGACAACTCTGGCTTATACCTCCCATCTTTTGTATCACCCTATCCAAATCAAGGATGCCACCTTTTTTATTTTTAAAGAATTCTGACCACTATGAAACTATGAGTCTTGAAAGGATTGAAATCAGCACTTACTTGAGCTTTACTTTGTGACTCCAAGGATGTTTTAAGCTATGAAGAGGACAGAGCCCAAAACAACTTAAAATATCCCAGATAGAGCAGTATAGTTAAGGCATGCAGATGGACATTGAAAAGTATACATCCTTTCACCCCAGTTCATTTCTCAGTCTCCTATAATTTTGGGGAGAGCCCAGTCTGCCTTCCCCAATCCCACACTATGGGTGTGCAATGGGGGGAAAGATGGTGTTTTGTTTTTGCTTCAGGTTTTAAAGGCAAACTCATCTGTCTTTCTTTCAGTGGCATTTGTTTTCATTTTAACTTCATATTCTGTTTTCCATTGGTTGCTTCTGTTCCCTGTAACTTCATTGTTTATCATGCAAATGGCATGAAATGTTTGTGCATTCTTCTACTCCGCTAGAGAACCAGGCCTGCCAAATTTCAATCAGATTAGAGGAAGTTTCCCCACTGGAGAGGTGATCGTAAAATACACTGTAGAATGGCAGCTGATATTAAAAAAGCTTTCCAAAGTCAATTTCTGTGCCCACACTTTCTTTGTCATTTCCCCTCTCCCTCTAAACTTTCTGTGACCTGCGCAGGTTGCTATAAATAGACCTTTCCATCCAATTTGTCGGTTTTACATCTCTCCCTTTTACCCCTTGCCAGGGTCTTTCTGTGTCTCAGGAAGTATGCAATGTAAAGCAAGCAAAAAATGAAAATAGAGGAGAAAACAATTTGTTTTCCTGATTTTGTTTTTATATTCATTTTAATATAAGGTAAAGATAAAGGTAAAGGACCCCTGGACAGCTGAGTCCAGTCAAAAGCGACTATGGGGTTGCGGCACTCATCTCGCTTTCAGGCTGAGGGAGCCGGCGTTTGTCCACAGACAGCTTTCTGGGTCATGTGGCCAGCATGACTAAACCGCTTCTGGTGCACAGAGGACCGTGACAAGTGCCAGAGCACACAGAAACACCGTTTACCTTCCCGCCACAGTGGTACCTATTTATCTACTTGCACCGGCGTGCTTTCGAATTGCTAGGTTGGCTGGAGCTGGGACAGAGCAATGGGAGCTCGCCCCATTGAGTGGATTCAAACCGCTGACCTTCTGATTGGCAAGCCCAAGAGGCTCTGTGGTTTGGACAACAGCACCACCTGCGTCCCTATTTTAATGTAACAATGTAATACAAATGTGGGTGTGTTTGTTACATTTGATCTTAGTAAAAAAGGGCAATATATTCTTGGATTTTTAGAAGACATTTGAAGGCAGCCCTGTTTAGGGAAGTTTTTAATGTTTGATGTTTTATCGTGTTTTTAATATTCTGTTGGGAGCTGCCCAGAGTGGCAGGAAGGTAAACGGCGTTTCCGTGTGCTGCTCTGGTTCACCAGAAGTGGCTTAGTCATACTGGCCACATGACCCGGAAGCTGTACTCCAGCTCCCTCGGCCAATAAAGCAAGATGAGCACCGCAACCCCAGAGTTGGCCACGACTGGACCTAATGGTCAGGGGTCCCTTTCCCTTTACTATCCTTAAAGCTGGGTACATCCATGCATGTGAGATATCCCACACCTTCAAGTAAAGGATGCTGTGTATCTTTAAGGGCTCTGACATCTTTGAAGCTACAGAATTTGTTAGAATTTATTAGCAATTCATCTGATCCTAATTAAGCAACATTGCAAACAAGGACTTTTCTGAGGGGAGAGGGCAGCAAACCACAAATAACATAAAGTATATTGGGATAGGGGTGAAAATAGGGATAGTGTTTGCATGTGTGTGCTGTGAGAGATGTGTCTTTCCCACCAAGCTTTTGCCCTGAATTCTGCCCATCCTCCATACAGTTTAAGGAGGTGAGGTTAGAACAGACAGACTCTTCTACATCCTTACCCTGAACCCACAGGCCCCAATCCTCAGCAGCCAGCAGTACCTAGCAGTTGTGTTACAAAACGAGACTGCTCAGATGTTCAGAGCTAGGTGAGCATATAGCATAACAGATTCTATTCTAATGTTGATTTATTCATTTATTATTCTGCCCTGTCTGATTCCACAGAGACCTCCAACTTGTAAACAATGAATTATCATTTAATGTCAGCTTAGCATCACAAAGTTTTGGGAGAAACTGATGTCTGAATCAACTTCTCTGTCAAACTTTTTTTTTTTTGTAATTAACTGTAATAACACTAATTTAAATTGCTCCAAATTGATGCAATTCTTTTGATTCTTTGTCAGAATTTACTGTTCCATTTCTCATTAGCATCTTGAAAGATTTTTTTTTAAAATTAAATCCAATGTATTAAAGCTGAAAGGAGAAGACAAAGGGAGAAGGGGGTGGCTGCCTAAAAGAGAATGAAACAGGGCAGAATTAGATGTGATGGGAGACAAGTCCTTGCATTTATTCTATTCTTTATTTAAAATACAAATAGGAGTTCTGAGGGGCAGTGGTGATTATTATTGGGCTCATGGCAGACAGAGATGAGGAGTTTAACTCTTTCCTCCTCTGCCACAGTTGTGGCACAAGTCGTTTCTCAGAACCCGCTACTTGAAGTTGGGGTTTCCGCCCAATGCAGCCGGCAGGTTCAGAAGAGCAGTTTTCTTCAGAACTATAAGAAAGGGTTAACCTACCACCTCCCCACATGCTACAATCACAATCATTATCAGTATCTCAGCAGCTGATACTTGCATTTAAAAAATACCGTATTTTTCGCCCCATAGGACACACTTTTCCCCCTCCAAAAATGAAGGGGAAATGTGTGTGCATCCTATGGGGTGAATGCAGGCTTTCGCTGAAGCCTGGAGAGCGAGAGGCATCGGTGCGCACCGACCCCTCTCGCTCTCCAGGCTTCAGGAAGCTATCCGCAAGCCTTGCAAGCCCGGCGGGAGTTCCCGCGGACTCACAAGGCTTGTGGGCAGCAGCCTGCAGCCCGAAGCACGGGGAGCCCTCCGGAGAGCACCCCGTGCTTCGGGCGGGTGTCCGCAAGCCTTGTGTGCCCGGCGGGAGGTCCCACCGGGCGCGCGAGCCTTGGAGCGGCAGCCTGCAGCCCGAAGCACGGGGAGCCCTCCAGAGGGCGCCCCGTGCTTTGGGCAGGTGTGCGCAAGGCTTGGGGCAGCAGCTGCGGCTGGGGGGGGGAATAAATTTTTTTTATTCATTCCCCCCCCCAAAAAAAACCCGAGGTGCGTCCTATAGGCCAGTGCGCCCTATAGGACGAAAAATACGGTACACGTCAGTTTTAGAATCATAGAATTCTATCAGTTTGAAGGAATGTACATTTTCTCAAACAAAACCACCTGGAACCTGATTGAAGTTTTTCAGTGAAGGGATGTTGATGATTATAAATATGAAGAACTCAACAACAACAACACAGGTATTAATGAAAGGAAGAGGAGGATTATTTTCAAAATCACTAGATATGCCTGCATTTTCTTCCTCTCGTGAGGCAAAATCAGCCTGCAGGAGATTTTGATGAACAAAATAGTGTGTGTGTGTGTGTGTGTGTGTGTGTGTGTGTTTAATCTGCTTTTGGGGCTGTGTTTCATTAAAAAAAAAGAAGCAGCCAGGAGGTCCTTACGTTTGGCTCTTAGGTTTATGTGTCACCTGATGATACAGGACAGAAATGTGATGTGGTAGGAAATGTGCCCTTGAATTTATTGTGCACTTTTTAAAAAATTAAAAATGCAAATAGACGTTCCAAGCAGCAATTGATGTGAGCTCACACAAGAGTGTGAACATGTACATATGTGGACACACACACCTCACACTGAGTGGGTGCTTAGCTGCCTAACTGATGTGAGACTGGCTAAGTAAGTGATGCTGTTGCAGATATTGATACAAAAGCAGTGAGTTTGGTTTGGCTCCCTGCCCAAGACAGGAGACAGATTCCCATTTATCCAACTTTTCTCCTATCCAAGTATGTTGGGAATTTTTGTGCACCACAAATATTGGTTAATGCTGCATTCACATGAATGCCCCCTACCAGGAGCCAAGTGATTTCTCTCTCCCCTCCCTCCCCATCAGCATTTCCAAATAAGTTCAGTGTTTCCAAGCGCTGGGTGTTCAAGGATGCACTTTGGTCTGTTAACAAGATGTTTATTTTATTTTTATTTTTTAAAGATATTTATTAAAATTTCAACATATTACAAAAATAAGCGAAAAAAGAAAAAGAAAAGCAGATAAAAAAGAAAAAAGATGTAAAAATAGAAAAATACAGAATACAAAATAAAAACAGTTAAACAAACAAATTAGTCTTTCTATGTCTTATCCTTCATTTACTTGTTTCCTCGACCTCCTCGCACCTCCCTTTTTTGTATTCCAGTTCACATATTTTGTTCAGCAGTTCCCTCCCCTCTTTTAAATATCCTAATCAATAATCATAAAGATATTGTACTTTTAGATTTTTACATATTACATAGTAAACCCTTTTTTCATCTTCCCTTGTAACATTTCAGCTAAGAACCACTTAGTTTTTATCGAACATCATTCTAACATTCATTAATTTTACAATATTTCTGTAGATAATCTTTAAATTTCTTCCAATCTTCTTCCACTGACTCTTCTCCCTGGTCTCGGATTCTGCCAGTCATTTCTTAACAAGATGTTTAGAGGGCAGTTGCCCATTCTCTGTTGTTCTGTGTGCTCTAAGGATAGGTGAATCCACCATTCAAGAAATCTGAGAGGCAGCACAATCTAACCCCAGATTTGGAAGTGAAAGAACTCCTTCTGCCAGGGGTCTGTTGGGAGCTGCTTGTTTTAACCTTGGCTTCCATCCTGACCAGATAAAATCTGTCAACTACGTGTTCCATTTAGCTAGGATTGGAGTTGCTAGTTGTAGCACATTGTTTGGAATAAGAAGAAGGTGCTTGGCAAGTTATTCTTCCATGTTGTTTCTATCCTTGCTGACTATGATAGCTTATCTCTGCTTAATCTTTGAGTGGCAAAGTGAATTCATAGTGAGTTTATATAGCTCAGGTAGCGAGGGAGAGATGTGAGCTTTGGAAGACAAATTTATTTTCCAGATTACCTTGTGTACCCACGAATAGATTGACACTGGTCAGCTCTGACTTACAATAGTTGGCTGTGTAACCAGAAGCTATTTCCTGAGAGTCAGACTCCGCTTCTTAACTGGACGAGGCTCTCAGGGCCAGAAGCTCTTCTGCAAGAAGCTCTTGTGCAAGAAGCTATTGTGCCAGGACCTCTCTGGCTAGAAGAGGTTGCACTGCCTTCCTCTAAGGTCTCCAGCCTAGATGCCCAAGCAAAACCACAGTCCTCCCCTTCTCTAGTGGAGTCATTGAGAACTAAAGCATGCTGAGTCCCTTTTAGATGGAAGGTGGAACTAGCTACTAAGCTGCAACTCCTGTTTAAAGCTCAGTCTGAGGAGGAATGCTGCTGAAACAACATTTGAGCTCAGCTCTTAATCGGTCTCCAGTCTGAACACCACATGGTGCTGTCCAGGGTGCTGAGAGGGCCTTACCTCGCCTCCCTATAGGCTCAAAACAGAACAGAAGCTTGTCTAAGCCATCAAGCAGTGAGTTTATCTACATGGAATTATCATGAATTACTTTTATGTAAATGAACATATAGTCCTGGATATATTTATTCTCGACGGATTGAGCTCCCGTTGCTCGGTCCCTGCTCCTGCCAACCTAGCAGTTCGAAAGCATGAAATGCAAGTAGATAAATAGGTACCATTCTGGCGGGAAGGTAAATGGCATTTCCATGCACTGCTCTGGTTTGCCAGAAGTGGCTTAGTCATGCCGGCCACATGACCCAGAAGTTGTACGCCGGCTCCCTCGACCAATAAAGCAAGATGAGCGCCGCAACCCCAGAGTCGTCCGCGACTGGACCTAATGGTCAGGGGTCCCTTTACCTTTATAGTTATTCTAAATGCTTCTCTTCGTCAAAGGCAGCGTGGGAAAGGCTTCAGGGCAAGTCCTTCTATCCCTTTGAAGAATCCAGTCAGGAACACATGTGCTCAACATTTTTGCATTAGAGATTAATTTGCTATGATTTGTCTGACTCCTCCTGTTACTGCTTTTTTTTTTTAAAGGGGTGTGTGTGGAATAAGTTACATTTTGATATTATTATGGGAGACATTGGCAGATCAACCCATGTTGCCTGCTGAAATAAAATGCATCCCCTCCCCCTCTAAATGTTACTGCACAGAGGCAGCCATCAGTTCCTGGGTAGCAATCTGTCATCATGAGGGGCTGAAGATGACAGGATCTTTGATGAAAATGTCTATCTTCAGGTTTACATGCATTGCAAAGGGAATTTAACAAGGGTTGGTCACTGGAGAAAGAGAACTAATCCATAACAGTGACAAGGAGGAGTCTTAATACACATTACTTCACTTTGAATGGCTCACTGAAGCCCCAAGGGGCACATCTACCCACCTCTCTGATTTATTTGAGTTTCCTCCAGCCTTCCACATTGTTTCTTACCTGACAGGTATCCTTTCGTTTAGTTTTAGTTTTTGCTTTTGTTTTCCGTATTGCTTTGGATATTCTCCTTTTGGAAAAGCAACCTGCATTATTTTATAGTGCCATGTCTTTCAGCTGACTGATGCAGCTCCAGGGATTTTCTCTTAATGAAAGGCAGACTTACAGATAACACTTGTTAGGTTCATTCAGAAGGCTATACTTGAAGAGAGTGATTTGGTGGTGGTGACTGGGGGAGAATGCAGTTTTCCATGTTTCTCACACTAGTTTCATTTCTAGTTTGGCGTAGATAGGAATCAGCACTCAGGTTACATAGTAAATTCCATGCATAGAATCATAGAATTGTAGAGTCAGAAGGGGCCATGAATGTGCAGGGACCAAGAAGACAACTCAGACAGTAATGATTAGCATTTATTCTTGTTTGATTAGCAAATATTAAAAGTCTATCCACTATGCATTGCTGGAGGAGACTCTTGAGAGTCCCATGGACTGCAAGAAGATCTAACCTATCCATTCTGAAGGAAATCAGCCCTGAGTGCTCACTGGAAGGACAGATCCTGAAGCTGAGGCTCCAATACTTTGGCCACCTTGTGAGAAGAGAAGACTCCCTGGAAAAGACCCTGATGTTGGGAAAGATGGAGGGCACAAGGAGAAGGGGACGACAGGATGAGATGGTTGGATAGTGTTCTCGAAGCTACCGGCATGAGTTTGACCAAACTGCGGGAGGCAGTGGAAGACAGGAGTGCTTGGTGTGCTCTGGTTCATGGGGTCACAAAGAGTCAGACACGACTAAACAACTAAAGAACAACAACAACCACTATGCATACCTTCTTGCCCAAGCGTCTTTAAAAGCCTCCCCACTTAGAAGTTGGGAGAATCAGCTTTCCTACCGGTTCAGATTAATTATCTCAGTAGCAACTTCAGGGCTCACTGATTCCTAGAAATTTTCACTCATCCCTTATAGCCAGGACAACAGTGTTCCTGGAAGCCACGGGGTAATTTCTTTTAACTGAAGCAGTCATAGAATCATAGAATTGTGGAATTAAAAGGGACCCTGAGGGTCATCTAGCCCAACCCCAACCCCCCGCAATCGCAATACAGGAATCTCAGCTAAAGCATCCATGACAGATGGCCGTCCAACCTCTGCTTAAAAACCTCCGAGGAAGGAGAATACACTACAAGAGACTTCCGGGTTGGCGCCATCGCCGAATGGCGGACTCCCTCCGAGCTCCGGAGGGAGCCTGCTCGGCAGGGGCTGGGTCCTACCGCACCGGCGATGCGGGGACCCTTAAAAACCACAGCCACGAGGGCCGTGGACATGGAGACTCGGCTGGCACCGTCAGCGCCCTCCCGACTCGTGAAGGAGCCTTTTTAAAGGCTACGGATCGGGTGCCGGGGAGAAGCGTGGTGCTTTGAGTCCTCTGCTATCCCTGCCGAGCGCAGCCGCATGCCATCCGGCGGAGAGCGCTGACTTCTTCCATTGAAAATTCGGACTTTTTAACAACAACCCGTGAGTAATTTGGAAACTGGGTTTAAAAGGAGGGGAAAAAAAGAATTTCCTTTCGATTTGGACACGAGCGGGGGGGGATCCAAAAAGGAAGTCAGTCCCCCCCCCTATTGTAAACCTTCTAAGACAAGGACGGGGAAACCAAGGTCCAAAAAGATTTGTATTGCTGATAAAACCTAAGAATTCCACGATGGGAAATTATAAGAACTGTGCTGGAGGACGAATTGAGGGAGAAGAAACGTAACCCCCCCCCTGGGAACCGGGGTGATTGAAGAGAGAGCCTGGTGAAAAGAGTCGGAGATTTTGACAGCCGTCAAAGTAGCTGTCAAAGTCGGAAAGCAGAGAGGATTTTATTATGAGAACTTTGCTGGCTAAATTTGTTACAATTTGCTACAACTTTTTAAAACTTGGATACAAAATGGCGAAAACATGGATAACAATCGGACTTTTGGACTAGAGAAAACAAAGTTACAATAATCCCCCTAGAGGAGTTTCGGGACATTACAAAGATGGTTGTAAGTGGAAAAATACCATTGGAATTTTATAGAACTGGTTATCTTCTGGGAAAGCTGCAAAACGGAAATAATATTTTGTCTACAGGGTGTACAGCTAAAGGAGACAATAGAATTTTCTATTGAAGAAAGGAAGGGACTGAACGCAAGTTTTTGTTCCTGAATAACAATAATCCCTGCAGACTTACTAAGCTTCTGAATTAGAACGTTTCAGTAGCGGAACAAGAGGAAACTGGACTACAATTTGGAAAGAACAATGGGGGGAGCTTTATTAAAGATCTGAAGCTAAGTGCTTTAAAAAATAAATTATGTAAGGGAAAAAACAAAAAAACAAAAAAAAAAAAAAACCAGCAAGGAGTTGGGGGAAAATAGGTGATTTATGGATTGTAAGAATTCCAGGCGGATAACATGGTTTGGTGGTCAGGGGGAAATTAAACCGGGGACAGAGGGGGAGAACTAAAATCCAAAGGCTTGTCAATTTCTTTCTTTGAACTGGTTTTGTTTCATCTATTCTATCTTTTATTTCTTATTTCTGATATTTTTATTATGTGGGGAGTCTTTATTATTAAAAAAAAAAGGGAAATTGTGGAATAAAAATGGGGTGGGCCCTGGGAAAGAAACTTTTGGCTTTTTATTAAGGGTATTGATGAGGAGTGTAGAAATTTTAAATTCGAACAATGGTCTAAACAAATTAAGTTTTTAATCAGAATTGAGAGCTTGTGGAGCCAACAATATGAAACAGGAATATGATAGGGGTGGGGGAAGGGGGGAGTCCCAGAAAGTGGATATATGAAAATAAGGTTCTGAATGTATTTTAACTTTTTACTTTCTGTATTTTTGAAAATTTTAATAAACATTATTTAAAAAAAAAAAAAAGGAGAATACACTACAAGGGAGGGGAGTTGGAGTCCAAACTTCTGGAGAGCAACAGTTTGAGAACAGCTGCCTTACTAAAAACTTGACATATATATGAATACTTGTTCTCATTAATCGAGAGCAAGATGACAAGGCAAGACTCTGGGCATCAAGAGCAAGGTTTACTGCCTGCCAAGCACTTAGGTGGATTAACCAGGGAGCATAGCTAGGCCTTTCCTCAGAATTCCTTACCACAATGCAAAGTGTTTATTCTATCTGCTGACATGGAAATAACTACATAATGCATTTCAAATTTCTTTTAGCTCAAAATGCACTTTGAATAAAAATGTGGAGACTGCTGGGTGAGAGGTCACAGGCACGCGAGGAAGTATACATAACTGTTAAAGGTGCCTTAATGGCATTTTAGTGTAGGCAGTGAGCAAACTAGAGTACAAATAAGTCTCCTTTATCCAAAGGGAATGCTCTAACAGTTACTGCAACTGAGGGAGCATATTGTGTCCTCCTCCGCTCCTGTTATTAGTGTCTCTCTGGGTCCTTATTAGAGTCTGTCTTGAAAAAAACAAGAACCTTTCCTATGTTCTCAGAGTTAGATTATAATATTGGGTATACAGAACTTCCCTGTTAAATCTCACAAAGGCATAGACTATTAATCACTGAGAGCTCACCTCAATCCTGTTAAATATAATAGAATTAATTGACACAGGAATGGAAAATGTATGTGTTTTAATGAAGGTTTAAAATGGAAAAGGGCTAAATGTATATTGCTGAAGATTTAACATGGGGAAATTCTATTGCTAACATTGGGTTTCTTTTCTGCAGTAGGTTTCTAAAGGACTCTGAGCTGTAACTCAGGTAATGATTACCCATTGATTGTTTTTCTACTCTGTGCTGAGAGTGTACCTTTGATCATGTGATGAAGGTATTGAGTTGCAAATTTGCCATCTTGAAAGGGTTTGGCTGTTAGCCTTTCTCTGAAGGCAACAGAGAACAAAAGGATATGATAATGGCCCTCCAAGAAGTTGCATAGCCTTCCAGCTAAGGCAGGATGGAATGGGGAGAGAGACACCGGTTCCATTTTTTGAGTTATCTTTCATTTTTAAGGTGCTGAGCCTGTGCTGAACAGCACAATGCATTGTATGGATGTATCTTTGATATTTATGTTATGTTCTTAAAGAGTTCTGCAAATAAAAGTCTGAATAATGTTTTCATGGGTCTGGACAATGATTTCTTCCAAAAAGAGTCAATTCTTAGGCATCCAGGCATTTCAACTTGCACAATATTGATATCTGCATTAAATCCTATCTGCTTTCCCCCAAATGCATTTCCCAGTTCAGTCCTGTTCCTTAGGTGGAAAATGGCACTAACAATGACCACATGCTATTATAGTCACTGGCCTTCAAAAGTATTCTTATTTCAAAAGTTCCAGAAGAGGGTTGGAGAGAGAAATCTCTGTGCAGGGTTCCATGTCATTCCTGCCAGAATTACGGTACCAATATTCCTTTATCTCCAAGCTTTATAGTGGCTTAGTGCTGTTCTTGCAGATGTCTATGGTTCATGAGGCACACCTATAGAATACAACTGTGTTCTCTAACAATACTAATTGCACAAACTTTGAGAAGGAACATATTGCCTCAAAAGTGAGGATCTCTCTGTTGGACTTTGATGGATGGTCTCCATTACTGAGATTAAACTTTCCGCTTTTGGAAGACAACTGCATTACTTAATAATGTGGAACATTTTACAATGAGAGGGTGTCAGGTAGACAAATGATAGTATTTTAATCAATTAACTTAGCCATGTTATCAAAACCCACATGAAAGGTCTACACACTTAGATAATGTCACATTTTAATGGCTTATAATTAACACAGTAGGGGAAAAGAATTGGATTCATCCCAGCTGAGAAGAACACAGCATCCTATCTTAAATGAAAGAAAATATTTTGAGATATTATGTGATTCTTTCCTGTACTTCAGGAAAAAACCAGTCATTTAAAATTATGAAGTTTCTCAGCTGAATTTGCTCAGAGGTTTACGAAAGGCAAGAACACTTTAATAACTAGAAAGTCTTGCTTCTTTCCCCACTCCTTCTTTCAAAACCTTTTCCCTTTTGTGTCATGACTTTTAGATTACAAACCAAAGGATGGGACTGTGTCTTATTATTGACTTTTATAAGTTGCTCTGGGAGTCTTGTTGTTGTTGAATAATGGGGTAAAAATGCCTTGCCCAAATGAAGAACAGTAGAAAGTGTAAATATATAAACATGGTAGGCCAAAAAGGGAACTGAAGATAAAAAGTGTTGTTTTAATAAGAATTTATTTAAACTACAAGGTGTGCCCGGAAAGGTTGGTGAATGGTCACAGTAATCGGACAGCAAGAAATATTCAAACATGCAACCTTACAGGCCTTCAAAGTAGGCCCCCTCTGATACAATGCACCATTGACAAGGTTCATAGAACTGCTGGAAACTTCTGGAGAAGTCCTCTTTTTGTACTGCTTTCAGTTCAGCAACTTAGACATGTGAAATGGAAAATCCATGCAGCTTCAGTGCAGATTTCAGTTTTGAAAAAAAGAAAGAAATCTGGTGGGGCCAGATTGGGAGAACATGGAGGGTAGAACAACTCAGTAACCTCAATAACGATTTCACGCAGAATATTCAATTCTTCTGCCATCATTCGGATCGACAAACGTCAATTCTGCATCAATAGCTCAGAACCTATGTTGACATTTGCTGCCTTTCTGCTCATCGATGGTCTGTCAGACTGAGGGTCATCTTCAATGGTTTGCTGTGCTTCACAGAAATGTTTAAACCACTCATACACTGTCTTTTGAGTTACAGCTTCATCTCCGTACACAATTATGAGCATTTCATGGGTTTCTGATGCCGATTTACCCAATTTGAAACAGTATTTCATATTGACTCTCTGCTCCATTTTCAATCACAATGCACTGCACTGTTAACAGCTACTAAACACTAACACTTGGATGTAGGCCTGTCAGCAAATGTCGAGACATGTGTGCATATGTTAGCGGAGATATGGATGAATGCCTCCCACGTGTCTCTGCAAATCTGGCAGTTCCCATTATCGCATACAGGGGTGCTTCACCCTACTTTCCAGTCACACCTGGTATATCCGAAGTTGGAAAGCAGAAAGCCACAGAAATAATGGCCAACATTTCATGGGTTCATGGTCCTGTGCTGGCTTGTGCCAACAGAAGGTGATAGTGCTTATCACAACATCACAAAAACCTTGACCTACTATTTCTGGCACATCAAGGATTCTGTCACCACCACCAGCACTGGTATAAGCTTTCTGCTGTTAAAGGCACAGTGGCAACTCTGGTAAGAATAAGAATAAGAATACTGTTAGCTAGCAACTCTAACAAGGGAGAACATGTGATGTCCATCTGCATCAACTTGAGCAATGAGCTGGCATACATCTCTCTCAGGAGTCAATGGGACAGTGTGCCTTTGTTGGTGAAGTCAAAACATTGGAGAATTACAGCGCCTACTGTGGCTGTAGAGACCAATATGGGAGAGACAAGTTTTATTGCAGTTGGCGCAGATTAAGGTACCTGGTTTCACTGGTGTAGGTTCACCGTGGCATTTCTTCTCTCTGTGCTCCTCCCAGTGGTCATTCCTCCTCTGGTCAGTGCTGTGGATATATGACTTGGCTGACCATCTCCAGACACTGAGATCACCTGCAAGGGATTTCTGCAAGGCAGATTTAATGTTGTCAGCCTTCATGTTGAGGACTCACAGCTCAATGTGTGAACCGAGCATATTAAACTTAACCAGCCCATGGACCCCCGCCACCCACTCGGGGACCCCCGCCGCCTGCTCAGTCAGCTCCCGTGCGCCGCACTAAACCAGTGCGGAACAGAGTGGGGACCGCCTTCCACAGTGCTGGCTGGCTTCCCATTGGCTGCAGGAAGCTCCTGCAGCCAATGGGAAGCTGTGCACGCCTCCTCTGCACTGGAAGGAGTGCTGGAAATAGCGTTTGTGCATGTGTACATGCGCACTCCGGCCCACTGCGGTGTCTGCGGGACCGTGAACCGGCCAAAGCCACAAAAACTTTGCCCACCCCTGCTTTAAGGTGATATGGGGATGGTGCCAGAAATAAGGCAAGGACACAAACTGGTTTGGTGGAATGTGTTTTTTTTCCTTACTAGATGCCTGCCAATGGTGTATTGACTAGTAAATGCCATTGCATGTGAGCCATCTAGCTGTCTCTTTGCAGACCATGAGAATGAAATATCTCTCCCCTAACATTTTCTTTTGGTCTTTCTCATGCACTCCTTCCTTTTTTTTCTTGCACATGCATCTTTTGCATATCTCTGTGTACCCAAGTCTCTGTCTCTGTTGTTTTCTCTCATCCTTGTCCTATGCACTGTTAATGGTGGGGCTTTACTGCCAAAAGGACGCCACAATTTAGACTCCCCCCTCCCCAGAAAGATGATTTGCTACATTTTCCACTTGTATTTTTGAATATCTGATTTATTATCCAAGCTTTTTAGAGGCAAGAAAGCATAATGTTTGGACAGCTTATAGATGCCTCGAATTCATGCATAATTCAGTGCTTGCAAACCTTAAATGACATAGCATTAGGCAATTTGGGGAAAATTGCAGGAGAATAAGAGTGATGTATTATCAGACAAATTTGCTGTTAATCTACAAAGGTTGGTTGTTTGTCAAGCTGTTTGTGAGTTTCCAGATGACCTTTAGAAACTGAGGATGAATCAGACTAATAGCGTGAATAAT
The DNA here is from genome assembly GCF_964106645.2 of Podarcis pityusensis. NCBI lineage: Eukaryota > Metazoa > Chordata > Lepidosauria > Squamata > Lacertidae > Podarcis > Podarcis pityusensis. Next base: position 7,216,373 of record NC_138038.1, on the reverse strand, counting down.
GAAAGTCTTTCAACAAGTGAGCAGAATATATCTCTGAACCCTGAGAGTACATTAAATTATCAAGGATTGTTTAACAGGGAAAAAACAGGTTAATTAGAGGTGCAGTTAATGTCGAAGCATGGGCTAGTAGTTTGGGGTGTATGTCACAAAATGCAAAGCTCAATGGAGCAGCCCTATTCATGGTTTACTTGTGTGTAGAACTAAAGGGTGCAGAACAAGGAGAGCAGAGGCTTTCCACCCACCTCTGACACCATTTCTACCCCTTCCAACTAACTATGTGTTGCACACAGTTGTGTGAGCAGAACTTATGAACTCCTGCTCACATGCAGCCAGGATTATTTGGGTGACCAGATCACACAGATCCACTACGCACAAGTAGGAACTTGTGGGCTGGGCTTTCTGCTCACACAACTGCCATGGGCATAGCCAGGATTTTTGTTGGGGGGCAGGCCTGATTTTAGGGGGGCAGAACCTCAGTTTGCTATGTATTTTTATTGATTTTTATTCATTGGGGCCAGCTGTCCCTCCCTGCCCCCCTGGCTACGTCCATGACAACTGCAATGGTTAGTGGGTGGAAAAGAGAGACACATTGTTGGGAGCAGAGCTAAAAGCACAGCCCCCCTCCTTGCTCTGCAGCAGGGGTGGCCAACTCCCAAGAGACTGCGATCTACTCACAGAGTTAAAAACTGGCAGTGATCTACCCCCTTTTTTTGGGTTCAGGTCAAAGTTGTTGAGCTTTTTCAGGGAGGAGGTAAAATGTTGAGGTTTTTTTTAGGGGAGCCACAGTTGTTCAGCTTCTTTGGGGGGAGTCAGTGATCTACCAGTGATCTACCGCAGACGTCCAGAGATCTACCGATAGATCACGATCTACCTGTTGGACATGCCTGCTCTACAGGATATAACAAAAAAAAAAAACAACCACACACACACAACTATTATTATTTAAACAACCTCTCCCTCCCCATCCTGTGGTTCTGATAACACACCAGCATTTGACCTGTTGAAGTTGTCATTTGTGCAAGCAAGAAAGCTGTCATTGGCTGTAATGGACAACTCCCCATAAAGCAAAAAACAGCATTGGGTGGAAGAGTGGTTTTTTTTATATATTAGGATTGTGGTGTAGGAGGAAAGGGTTTTAAAAAGACAAAGACAAAACCACACCACACCTGCGTTGTAGTTTTGATCCTGATTGAGCTTGTAAACAGATGCTATTTTGAATTTTTACAGTCAATATGCAGGCCCATCCTTCACATTCAACATGCCGTGCCATTTGGCTCTAAGCCAGCTAGAACCTTAGAAGCCTTTTCAGATGCAGCAGCAAGCTGCAACTCTCCATGTAACACTCCATCCGTGACTTCCAGGTGTGAGACCCAGGACTGGCCCAAGACGTTTGGCTGCCTGAGGCAAGATGGTACACGCAGAAACCTGCTGGACTGTTGGCTAAATCTTACCTGAACACTAGTGATGGGACAGCATCCTTCACTGCATTTGAGGGCAGCAGGGTAGCCTAGGGGACACAGCACAGCTCTGTCCTCCAGTGGCTCACCATTACTATCCATCCCCTAGCTTCTGATGCCTAAGGTGGCTGCCTCACATTGTCTAATAGGAGGGCTGGCCTTGGAGAGTCCAGATTAGATACCAAGTAAAATAGGTGTGCAGCAAGATAAACAACAATGTAGGGGCAAGTATTCTCCTGCCTCTTTCAATGAGAACTTTGCAGCTTTGAGGAGGGCTGTTTCTTATGTGTCTTTGACTTCTGCCTACCTGAGGTTTACCGTGGTATGCTGGTACCTGGAGATTGTTTGAGGGGAGTCCATTTTGTACGCAAAACCATCGGCATGCAGTGACCCGAGTTCAGTACTTGAGGAAAGGCTGATAAAGTAAATTTCGTATGCATAACTGTTCCATTGGGATGTTTGTATCATAAAAGGCAAACATACAATTTACTGTGTTCCCGTGCAACATGTTGCTGTGTATTCATCTTAAGAGTGGAACGCTTTATTCACATTAATGGGTGGATTATTTTCTTCATTTGTATGGAAAGCTGTGACAACCCCCCCCCCCATAAAATGTGTATGCCCCCACTTAACGATGTTTATTGTGCAGTAAATGCTTTCCTCCAAAATAGTGCATAAGTCAAAAATTACAACACAGTAAATTCTTAAACCGGAATATCTTAGTTGGTCATTCCCCACAACATGGGTACTTTGAATGCAGACAATAAGATCAAATCCACCAAAATCAGTCCTAAGATTTAAAAAAATAATACTATTCCACATTTATATAGCCCAGTAGAGTATTACTAGCAAATCATTATCTTGCAGGCTTTTCAGCCATCCTGGATGATAAAGCCACTTCCGAGATAAGGAGGAGGTGGGGTTGCGGGCTTCACGCCCCTCCCCCACACTCGCGGGGGCTGGCTCCAGCCCACGCGATCACAGAGGGAATCCTTGGCTGCGTCATACCCCGGGCCAGCCAATCAGCTGGCTCTGGGGGCATGGCCTCGGCTACTTAGGTATGCCGCAGCCAAGGCTCCCCCTCTTTCCCTTGCTGCATTTATTGTTATGCAGATGAAGGGGGGGAAGGAGCTGTTGGGTGTAGTGAAGGGTTAACCTTCTGTGTCTCAAGGCTGAGAGGAGGGGCTTACAAGGGAAGTAAGCCAGGACGTGACAAAAGCAGCTTGGAATGCTGTGAGCTGAGTGAAAAGTGAAAGCAGTTTGTTGCGTAGCTGCAAACAGAGGGAGAAGATGCAGCTTAAATCAGATGGAAGTTCTTGATTGGAAATATGCTACTTTTGAGCAAATAAAGGGATATTAGGACAGAAGAAACGTGTGGGACTTGTTTACTGCTCTTTCAAACACACGACCGCTGTGCAACTTTGCTATCTGCTAATTGCTTTACGACCGTTCGAAAGCCACACTGCGTAAACAGAAGCTACAGAGGCTCGCAGGGGAAGCGTGGCTGGGCGCCAAACAATAAAGCAATAAATCTACCTAACAGGAGCACCATCACCTTCCCCCAAACAAAGGGTAGTCCAGTAAAGGATTCCGGGGGGCGTGGCCTCGTCCTAAGCCTAAGGAGGTGTGGGCCCATGGCACGCCCCCACGTGGTGACGCCGGGGGAGGTCCTAGTTGACGTGCATCAGCAGGACTCCTCCCACTGGTGGTTAACCCTCACCGGCCAGGCCGGTTAGTGGTAGGACCAATGCCTAAGCCAATACAGCTCAATTCCTGTAATCAATAAAGTTGTGGCCTAATTTGACCCATTAACCTGAATTCTGTTGTCCTGTGTCTTTATTTCATTGGGGAGAGGCGGGAACTCGCCACGCAACCTCCTTCTCTATATTGCAGTTGAGGCTGATGGAGAGAGTAAGAAACCTGACAAAGGGCCGGTCTAGATGTGACGTTCAATGCAACCAACATGCTCGTTTTTGCCATGCAGCTAGCAACCAGGAAGATGTCTGAGTGCTCTCATGACTATATGAGTATAAAGAAGGTTAAATCTTTCTCTCCATGCCATAGTCCCAACAAAAGTACTCTTTCTGAAGCTGCTATCTGCATTTCATGGAAAGCCTCCATTGGTACCACTGAGAGCTTCCTTGAAAGATAAATTGCAGCTTCCAGGAGGTGCCTTTCCTTTCCTGTCTTCCTGTAAAAAGTAGAGGAATAGGAGGAGAGAGAAAGAGCTATAGGGAGCCCAGTTGATGAAGGATCTCTGTCCCAGCTGACAAAGTGTCAAGGCAAGAAGAGCAGCTGAACTAGGAGAGGCTTAGTAACACACACTTGTGCAATTATTCATTTAAATCAAAGGATTAGACTAATAAGGGTGGAATAAGATCACTGTGTTCTAAGAGCCAATCCTGAAAATATACATTCAGTGGTACCTTGGTTCTCAAATGCCTTGGTACTCAAACAACTTGGAACCAAAACACTGTAAACCCGGAAGTAAGTGTTCTGGTTTGCGAACTTTTTTCAGAAGCCAAACATGCTCCGTTTTGAGTGTTATGCTTCCGATTTGAGTGCCACACTTCCATTTTGAGTGTTATACTGAGGTCTGTGTGTTTTTGCTATTTCTTTTGCGTTTTTGTTTTTGCGGCTTCTTTGTTTTGTTTTTTGTGACTGTGTGGAACCCAGTTCAGCTACTGATTGATTGATTGCGTGACTGCAGTACATTGTTTATTGCTTTCATTTTATGGATCAATGGTCTCGTTAGTAAAATTTGTGTTAAATTGCTGTTTTAGGGGTTGTTTTTGAAAGTCTGGAACAGATTAATCCATTTTGCATTACTTTCTATGGGAAAGCGTGCCTTGGTTTTGGAACACTTTGGTTTTGGAACAGACTTCCAGAACGGATTAAGTTTGAGAACCAAGATACCACTATAGCTCAGTAGCTAAATTATTGGGGTAAGAAGCGTTTAGAAACATCATTTTCAGCCCTACACTAGCAGGGATGCTTGCGGGGCCACCATAAACTGAACTCCAATTCTGGAGGAGCAAAAAAGAAAAATTCACAAAAACATCCCTATCTATCAACCTCCTTTCAATATGCATCCTTAAACTCCCCATGCCAAGCCTTAAAAACAGGTATTCATATTTTTTAGCTTTACAACAGTTGTTGAAGAGGGAGGGAGGGAAGAAATAAGAGGCTTTGTTTGACATCTCTGAATTGTCAGTGGGGACAAAGACCTACCTTGTGAATAACAAATAGAGCATGTGTTCTGTCGAACTTGCAGCAAGAATGTAACTGTGGCACAAATGTACTTATAAGCAATATTACTTCTTGCTCGTTTCAAAGCTGGCAATCCATTTCTCCGGGGATTAAGTATTCACGCAGTTATCCAGCTGTAAACATTTGTGCCAATCAATTATTTCTGTGCCTCTTGACACACGACAACATTTCTGCTTTGTAGCTAATGCAAGAATGTGTCAGAAAGGAGTGGCAGTAATTAATAAGGGTGTGCATCAACTCACTGTGTGCCCCAGGTGATGGAGTGAAAGAGCGATTCGGTGAAGGTTCTCATGTTCTGAGTCAGAACATGAGGTGGATCAGGGACTCGCTAAGCTTCCAAATGCTTCTGAGAGTGGATTGGGAGAGGTTCCGTGAGATATTTCATCTTGCTGGGCTGGTCCAGTTTATAACCACAATGAATTATTTCTCCAAGGCATTTTATTCACAGTGATCTGGGGAAGGGATTAAAAACTGTGCCTGTGTACAAATCATACATTTAATTCACCCCCCCCCCAAAAAAAAATCCTGGGAACTGTAGTTTATCTCTCACAGCACCACACTTCCTACCCTTAACAAACAACAGTTCTCATAATGGTTTTTTTGGGAGGGAGAGTGCTTTAAATTGCATGGTGTGTACACAGAATATGTTTGCTTTTCATGTGAGTCTATGCCATTCCCTATGCAATCCAGTGGAGAGATCCCCATTGTATCTCCAAAAATCCATGGGAAGGTGCTAGAAAACCACCTTTACTGATGGCCCTTCAGGAAACAGGGTCCTTGGTGGGAGGTGGCATTTTCCCACCCCCAGTCTTTCCTAGGGATCCCTCTATGCAAATCAAGAAAGGTAGATTTTGCTCTCAGGGAGAAGAGGCTGTATTCCAAATTATTTGTGCTAGTGGGAAGCTGTCACACATATACCCAATGATGCTTGGGGTAACAGAATCATTGACAATTCCTCGCCCCAGATTTTCCTGGGAATCCATGATACTTTTTTTCAATACCACCCCTGACTCATATGAGTCTTATCATACCCATCCCAGAATAGCAGTCTGTCCTTGTGGGAGAACTGCAAACAGCTTTCGTTCTGAAATCTGACAGGCTTTATCCCTTCAGAAATGGCAAACTCCATCCAGTTCCACAAAAAATGAAAATAGTTAGACTTCTTATTAAAATAATAATAATCAGACTTTGGATTTTTATTATTTTTGTCCCCTGCATTAAACTCCCTGGCTGTATCTTCCTACTATTTGTCAGGCTTAATCCATCCTGGAGAACTCCTGTGCTGATAAATTCCATCAACTTTGGCTAAAAGGGTAAAGAAATATTAGCTGTTTTATATTCACAATTATACTGAATGGGAATCACTGAATTTTGTTTTATACAGAGCAACTCAGAGCACATTCTGGAACACAGATTGATGCAGTGAGAGCAATGCAGAAATCTACTGGAATTTTAAGAAATGCACAGATGCAAAGTGAATCTTTGGGGCCCATGACCATGCCTAGTAATTGCCAGAAGGAGCGAGAAACCTTGTGGGATGAATTGCCTATTTTTTGGCATGCTGCTCTCTTTAGGGTCCCTAAATTTTAGGGGTACCCAAATATTACTCTTATTAGCACCCTGAGGATGGGATTTTGTCAGCATGCTATAATGAAGACTTTGTTATCAAATGTGAAATCATACCATATTTTGGATTAGTGCCAAAAGCAACACCTCCATTTCAAGGTCTCCCTTCCCAATGCTGTGCGAGATTTCCTCTTCACATCATGGCGGCATAAAATAAGATGACTTTGGGGGGGGCGGGGGGCATAATGCAATGACAATATAGCACATGGCAAATGATCCCCCACATTAAGGGGGAGAACTTGAGACAGGAATGCCATTTCCTCTGGCAGCCCCATGTCGAGTGTAATGTGTTCAGCACAGCCAGTTATCTTGTGAACTGATCTGAGCCTTTCAAATCCCTTCCTAATATTTTCCATTTACGCTCCACTTCCCATTGTTCAAAGCATTTCACATAAAGCTAACAGATTTAATCCATGTGTACTAAAGGGGGTGGGATTAAATGTAGGTTTTTCTTTTCAAAGCTTGACGATTATTATAATTATTAAGACCAGGTTGAAATCCCAACTCCTGTTTCCCTGAAAAATTTCTCCTCCTGTGAAAATTGGGTAGGGGGCAATATTCTGCTGTTTCGTTTGGGGATGAAGACAAATTTCTCAAAAAAATACAAGAGGGCTCACTGCTTTCCTTGCTTATTCTCCTCAGGAAGAGCAGCCAGCGAGAAGCTGTAGAGAAGAAGAAGAAGAAGAAGAAGAAGAAGAAGAAGAGGAGGAGGAGGAGGAGGAGGAGTTTGGATTTGTTATATCTTGTCCTTCCTAAAAGAGGGCATGTGTTGTGGTTAGACTGGAGACTGACCTCCTGGTTGTGGGTGGGTCTATTGGATAGCCACAACACCTGATTGGTAGATCCCTCATTGCTGGGTGTAATCTGGCCAGTGGGTGCAGTCTAAACGGTTCAAGGAACCTATTTATGCCCATGCACATGACCCACAGCTTCCTCTTTCAGCTTGTGCATTCGGAACACCCGCCCACCTCTCCCAACTTTTAGGGCTTTGCGCTTGACCTTGCTATGTTGTTGTGTGTTGTCTGTTGTTGGGACAGGGGCACAGCAGGAATTTTCCACACTTGGCTGATTGGCTGTGGCTATTTGGGCTTCACCTGCTGTGTAGCAAATCATCACAACTTGTAAGGTTGCGAATAGGCCCTGGTTCAGGTGATAGGGATGGGAGAACGGTCTCACCATCCCTATCTGAAGGGTATCCCGTTAAAGGAATCCAGGGACTCAACTTGGTTTGGTCAACCCATGAAAGAGTCTGTTCCCAGGCTTTTCACCTGCCTCAGGTGTTCACCTTTGGCTGACTTATGATAGAGCTCTGGGTCAACGCTACCTGCAAGGGTGTGGGGAGCTAGTCAAACCAGAGCCTATGCAACCACTCACTTTCTGTAATTAATAAAGTTGTGGCCTAAATTCTGCCAAAAACCAAAACTAAAATTTGAATCAAATGTGTCTTTATTTAAGGGGGAAGTCTCTGGGTCTGAACACGCAACCCACTTTATCACTACCCTAAGGAGTCTCAAAGCGGCTAACGATCTCCTTTCCCTTCCTCCTCTCCAACAAACACTCTGTGAGGTGAGTGAGGCTGAGAGACTTCAGAGAAGTGTGACTAGCCCAAGGTCACCCAGCAGCTGCCTGTGGAGGAGCGGGGAAGCGAACCCGATTCACCAGATTGCGAGTCCACTGCTACTAACTACTACACTACTCTGGCTCTCATGTGTGACATGTACTGCTTTCTGGTGACCACACTTCCCAGAGTGCATTGGAAGTGATGCTGGTATCACTCCAAGTCAAGCATGGAGAGAAAAAAATGGCGCCCCAATATACTTTCTCGAAAGCACACTCACTCAAACATCATGCTGGGTTTTCTACAGTTAATTGTGAGCTACAATACTTCCTTTCCTCCTGCCCCTGTTTTGCTGACCATAACAGCAATAGCAACATTTGTTTTTTGGTACTGTTTGAGCACTTAACGGGCATTTGATGGCCAAGATTTCTAGGTTCAAAAATGAAACCTATTTTCTTACATATTTACCATACTGCTGAATGCTGCTTATTTCTGTTCAGTGGTGTTATACCTTTGCTGAAAACGTTAGTTTAGGTAATTGAATCAGTATGCAGTTATTCCCCTTCCTGCTGCCCTTTTCAGAGGACTGTGTGAGCATTTTGCATCTTTTTTTTCTGAAGAAAGCTGCACCTGTTTTTATAACGCAGTGGCAGTTTTCCTTACTTAGTAGAACAGTGTGTGTGTGTGTGTGTGTGTGTGTGAATTGAATTTCAGAGGGGAGGTTGTGATACATAGGCAGACATCATATAATTGATTGATTGATTAGATTTCTACCCTGTCTTCTCCCAAAGAATCCCTGGGTGGCATATTAAATCAGGGCATTGCTCATCTAGCACTCTGCCATGAGCTACCCTGTACTCAGAGCCGTAGCTAGGTGATCTTGTGCCCCTGGCAGAACCGTCCAGATTGTGCCCCCTAGCCACTGACAAATTAACTCTTCTTTTCCCCCTCTCCTCCAACCCTCCAACCATTCAATTCACCTTCTATTTAAAACCTTTCCTTATGAGGCAATAATGGATTTCTATATTTATTGACATTTTTTTAGCCAATTTTGCCCTCCCCCTCGCCTGTGTCCCTGGCAGCCTTGCCACCCCCTAGCTACAGCCCTGCCTACACCTCTGCAGTTGTGATGCTTAGTTCTATGCCTCCTCCAGTGTGGTGTAAGAGTGGTGGTTAAGAGTGGTAGATTCATAATCTGGGGAACATGTACAGTACATGTCACACATGAGAGCCAGAGTGGTGTAGTAGTTAGTAGCAGTGGACTCGCAATCTGGTGAATCGGGTTCGCTTCCCCGCTCCTCCACAGGCAGCTGCTGGGTGACCTTGGGCTAGTCACACTTCTCTGAAGTCTCTCAGCCCCACTCACCTCACAGAGTGTTTGTTGTGGGGAAGGAAGGGAAAGGAGAATGTTAGCCGCTTTGAGACTCCTTCGGGGAGTGATAAAGTGGGATATCAAATCCAAACTCTTCTTCTTCTTCTTCTCCATTTAAATTTTCCTGTTGGAAGGGGTGTGTGTTATGCAGCTGAATTTCAAACAACTGGCCTCTAGGCTTAGAGTGGGGAAAGTGGGAAAGAAAAGGGGAGCTTTGTGTGGCCTCACCTTGACCTGCTTTTGGAATGGATCTGTGATCAGGAAGGGTGACCCTGATCCACCACCCAAACTCTGGGGCACGCAACTGCCCTCCCAGCCACTTTGAGCAAAACTCTTCTACCTCATCGCTCCCCCATCCATTCCCCCCCCATTCATGTATGCACCATATTAATATTTCTGCAAGGAGGATTGCTCCTTTACGCAACCACATGTGGCATTGATAGAGGGGGCAGTGCAGGAAATGGAAAAATAATCACATAGCATGGGTTGTTCCATGTCCTTTTTCCACATCTGCACCATCAAGAACAGCACAGAATGCAGGACAGGACTTGCCCATACCTGCCACCCCCCTTGACCTGGGCCTGCTCCATTTGCACATCAATCACATGGGGCTGTTCTTGCCAGGACTACTTCTGATTGGTAGCTGTGTCATGCATAGCTGTCAACCGTCCCTTATTTGGCAGGAAAGTCCCTTATCCCAACGCTGTGTCCTGCTGCTGTCCCTTATTGATGATGTCCCTTAAATTTCCTGGGTATCAAAGGAAGCAGCTCCTCTCCCTCCCTCCCTGCTGGCCAAGGAGGGAGGCTCCAACTGTGTTGCTTGGCTGCGTTGCTCACCCAATAAGGAGTCTAAGAACGACTGGGGGGTGGAGCTTGCATGCCTTGTGCCGATCAAATCGGCCGCGTTGCCTGGGGACTCGCCTTTGCTGCATCCCCTTTGCTGGGTTGCTACGCTGTGGGAACCACCGCTTGAGGCTTTGTTTGGCTGCTGGCTGGGCTTTCTGCCTTTGGCTCAGAGGGGCTCAGAAGTTGAACATACCTGTGCTCCGAAAATCCCTTATTTTGGCTGCTGATCCCTTATTTTCAAGGCTGCTGGTCCCTTATTTTCAAATCTGTAAGTTGACAGCTATGTGTCATGGATTTGCGTGATATCATTTCTGAATTAAGTTTTGCTCATCTCTCCTCTCCAGCAGGCATTCTACCAGTGTATCTGTGGTTCCTCGGCAACATGGCATAAATGTGTGCATAGGATTGTTGTTGATTAAATGGTACATTTCATTATTTATTTTACAATGGAAAAAAGACTCACGTGCAGAGCTCTTTTTCTAAATCTCAGAGAGGTCAAACCCATTTAGTAAAGTTGTCACCTACGTGTGCACAAGATTTTTTGTAAACACAATGGAATATTCAAAGTTCATTTCTGTAACTTAACAGGAGATCAAAAAGGTGAATCCTATGTTCTTTTTAATCCACTTCAAACATTTGTAATGAATTTAGTTAAGGGTGAAGACTTGGCACTTCTCCTTGCTGTTTGAACTCTATTAAATGTCCAGAGGTCTATTATTATAATTTCACTGTCACTGAAAGAAGCTGGGCATTAATATGCACTTCTGAGGCACATTTTTTCCTATATAAAAAGCAACTGCTTCATATATTTCATCAACACTGTGGCAAAGTTTTCCCTAGAGCTGGATTGGAACCTCTTGTTGGAGGAACTGGACATGGAGGAAGGTGTTAATTTCCTTCAGGGGCACAAATCACCCCAGGTATGAGATAAGCCAACAAGTGCCAAGCCACTTGCTATGGCAATGGCCCATCTATATAAGTGACTAAGGCATGTCAGCTCATTAGTCAGTCAGTGAGTCTGTCCATGAGTCGGAGACTGTGTTATGCCGTGAATTTCTGGAGCAACAGAAGTACTTTCTACTTGTACATATCTGTATCTGTATCTGCAAAGCCCACGAGCTGTATGTATATCTCAACATCCAGAACAGTATTACTGAAGCCTAATCTTCTGCAGCAGTAAAATATTTTGGACCCTAGGCTGCCTCTGTGTGGTGACTGGAACCGGGGACAACTTCCGCTATGTGAGTATCTCACCTCAGATTCCCAACACTTCTGTGTCTGATGTTGTAGATCACTGGTCTTTATAATTGGTGGGTCGGAATCCATTAGTGGGTCGTGGCCTAATCCAAAGAGGGTCACCATGCAAATATGTGGTAAAATGTTAAGAAATGCACCCTTGGATTAAAAGTGGATCCCGGAACTGAACAAGTTGAAGATACCTGCATTAGATTGTATGAGCAGGGATATTTCTTTTCTTGTTGGGTCTCCCTGCCTGCTGCCCTGCCAGTCCCCAAGGGCACCACCAGCCACCACTGCGTACCCTTCTGGAATGGTTCCACCACCTCATTCATCAGAACAGGCTTAAGTTTCTTCATTGAGAAGAGCATTAATGGCAGACAGGCTTTTCTGAGCAACAACTTCCTTATCACTAGTGAATGAATTTACAGGGAAGCATTGGTTATGCTTCCCAGTTCGTTTGCAGTGAGGTCCGACGTGCCTATCTGTGATGGCTTGGGAATACTCTCCGCAAGAAATGCTTCTGCTCAGTCAGAGGTACATATATACATCCTTTATTTTACATATGTACAAGCAGCACACATCATCATGCGTCCGAATCCTGTGAGTCAGATTCCTGTAGTGACTTACGTCCTCCCCTTTTCCAGCAGAAGAGGCGAGGCATTCTCAATTGATGTCTCTGCCCCCTGCGCTTTAACCCTCTCCTTTCCTGAGCAGATGGAACCGGCACTGCATCGCTGTCAGTACCAGAGCTTCCTGTGCGGGGTTGAGGCTCCGCTCCAGCATCTAAGAGCCTTCCCTCCTCCTGACTTCCCCTCCTTTCCTGCACTTGCACTTCCTGCCACCCTTCCTCTGCTTGTCTCTCCTCCTCCTCCCCTGCGTTCTCTGGCAATACCATGACACTATCCAGCATCACGGGTGAACTGAATGTGCAGCTTACCAAATGCTCCAGAATCTTCAGGAATTCAGCATGGGATTCATGGCAGAGAAGTTGATGTAGAACATGTTTTCTGAAGACTAGAAAGTTTGAAGACTGCTGATCTGGAGCAGACTGGTGTTCTATATTGCTGTAGGATAAGAATCCCATAAAATGAAGCTTCAAGGTGTACAATGAAGACTAAGGGAACAAGAACAAATAAAAAGAGGTCAAATCTGCCTTCTGTGCCCAGTATAGTGGACTTAACTGATGTGATATCATGAAAGTGTTCTCTTAACAGCCTCACGAAGTAAAGAATTGCTACACTGTATGTTTTAATGTGTTCTATTTATTTAGAATTTCTCTAATGCCATCTGCTCACTACAGGCATGAAGAACAAAACAGACATTTAAAATATTAAAATCCAAATTAACATGTATAATTAATAGCAGCCTTGGGGGGGGGGGGGCAATTGAAGCAAACTTCTGCAATCCAGTTCAGATTCAGAGGCATTTATAGAAAAACATATTTTTTTCAGAAGTATACAGTTTAATAACAATTATTCCCCTTCCACTTGCTTGCAAAGTGTATGTACCATATCTTTCGCTCTATAAGACGCACCAGACCACAAGACACACCTAGTTTTTGGAAGAGGAATACAAGAAAAAAAATATTCTGAATCTCAGAAGCCAGAACAGCAAGAGGGATCGCTGTGCAGCGAAAGCAGCAATCCCTCTTGCTGTTCTGGCTTCTGGGACAGCTGCGCAGCCTGCATTCGCTCTATAAGACGCACACACATTTCCCCTTACTTTTTAGGAGGGAAAAAGTGAGTCTTATAGAGCAAAAAATACGGTAGATTGTAAGCAACTTGGGGCAAAGCCCCATTTTGTTTGTTGCTCATATTACTTTGTAGAGCACAGTGTACACTGATGCAACTGTATAAGCACATTTGTTTCTACCATGCCACTCTCAACACCACTCCCCTCTCTACTTCCTCACGAGTAGCACTGACGCAGGGCATCAGGTGAGCTAGCCTGTCTCACTAACCTTTACTGACTAAAGCCCTGCAACCTATGTGTTAATTGCTGTCTTTCTGTGTTAATGTATATAAAAGCTCTTGGTTTTCTTAACTGGATTTAGTAAACACGGTGTTTTTACCTTTTTATCTCTGCTCCCTATCTTGCTAGTCTATTCTCTTTTTTTGCGGTTGGGTTTTCTGTACTGCATTTTTTGTGGTTCATTGCAGACAGATTGTTCTCTGCAGTAGATAAAGCAATTAATCTCTATCTTTCCAACCTGATAAAAGAATTAACAGAGATGACTCTCAAATGATAATTGTAAAATTTATATAACATGGAACTTTTTTCATAATGAGTTTTCCCACTGTAATGCATATTTAGGGACAACAAACTTCACAGAAAAGCAGCTATATATATATATCAAGTATAGAGAAATGTATCGTCTCAGAGAAGACATAGTGGAGAGTACTGAACAGCTAAATTATTATCGAAGCAATGTCTTAACAGTATGAATTGAGTGATTCAATAACTTTGACAAGCTGACAGCGGCAGCTGTCAATTTAAACTGATGATATATTGTTTTCATGAACATCTGTGGGGTTTTTTTTTTTAAAAAAAGGTTATCAGTCTGAACTATGAAGAAATGAAATACAAAGTAATTTTGTAAGGAGGGCATCAATTAATGATCAAAATGTGCAACCTCTCCCCTTGAAGAATGTTGCGCCATTTCATCATTTCACCAGTGCACAGCTGCACCATTGCACAATTTTAAAATGGGGGGGGGGGGAGGAAAACAGACAATTCTTATCGATTTTTGTTAAGCAGTTTGGGTGTTTTTTGCAATTCAGCTTTCCTTCAGAAAAAAGAGATCTGAAACTCTCATCCATAATCAAGTCAGATTCCAACACACAGGCACAGGAATCCAACCACCCGATCTGCCGTGCTGGATAAGAAAGAGATATAATAATAATAATAATAATTTTTTATTTGTACCCCGCCCATCTGGCTGGGTTTCCCCAGCCACTCTGGGCGGCTTCCATAGAAACAAAAAATACAGTAAAATATCACAGATTAAAAGCTTCCCTAAGATGCCTTCTAAATGTCAGGTAGTTATTTATTGCTTTGACATCTGATGGGAGGGCGTTCCACAGGGCGGGCGCCACTACCAAGAAGGCCCTCTGCCTGGTTCCCTGTAGCTTTGCTTCTCGCAATGAGGGAACCGCCAGAAGGCCCTCGGCGCTGGACCTCAGCGTCCGGGCAGAATGATGGGGGTGGAGACGCTCCTTCAGGTATACTGGGCCGAGGCCGTTTAGGGCTTTAAAGGTCAACACCAACACTTTGAATTGTGCTCGGAAACGTACTGGGAGCCAATGTAGGTCTAACAAGACCGGTGTTATGTGGTCTCGGCGGCCGCCCCCAGTCACCAGTCTAGCTGCCGCATTCTGGATTAATTGTAGTTTCCGGGTCACCTTCAAAGGTAGCCCCACGTAGAGCGCGTTGCAGTAGTCCAAGCGGGAGATAACTAGAGCATCCACCACTCTGGCGAGACAGTCCACGGGCAGGTAGGGTCTCAGCCTGCGTACCAGGTGGAGTTGTTAGACAGCTGCCCTGGATACAGAATTGACCTGCGCCTCCATGGACAGCTGTGAGTCTAAAATGACTCCCAGGCTGCGCACCTGGTCCTTCAGGGGCACAGTTACCCTATTCAGGACCAGGGAGTCCTCCACACCAGCCCACCCCCTGTCCCCCAAAAGCAATACTTCTGTCTTGTCAGGATTCAACTTCAATCCATGTCCCTTCAGCCATCTATGGCTAGATCTGCTTGTTTTCATTGGCAGGAGAGCCCCCCTGGTGGGGAGTGCTCCAGTGCACCTGCTCAAGCAACCCTACCAGTGAAGCCAGTGGTAAACCCAAAAATGGCATGTGTTGGGACTGGTGAAAGATGAGGCTGGCTTAGTACAGGACCTACTGAATTCTGAGCTACTCTACTGCAGGTCCAATCTGGGTCTCTCTGCTGCAAGAGCCTGGGATCTGGAGAGGAGCTGGCATCCCCCCCCCCCCTACTTCCCACCTATGGTTCTAGGTAAGGTAAAGATAAAGGACCCCTGGGCGGTTAAGTCCAGTCAAAGGCGACTATGGGGTTGTGGCGCTCATCACACTTTCAGGCCAAGGGAGCTGGCGTTTGTCCACAAACAGCTTTCCGGGTCATGTGGCCAGCAGGACTAAACTGCTTCTGGCACAATGGGACACCGTGACAGAAACCAGAGTGCACGGAAGCACTGTTTACCTTCCTGCTGCAGCGGTACCTATTTATCTACTTGCACTGGTGTGCTTTCAAACTGCTAGGTTGGCAGGAGCTGGGACAGAGCAACAGGAGCTTACCCCGTCGCGGGGATTCGAACTGTTGACCTTCTGATCAGCAAGCCCAAGGGGCTCAGTGGTTTAGACCACAGCACCATTACACCCCCTCTCGCACACACATTCTGTTCTGGAAACTATTCCAGAAGTATAGATCTACAAAATCTGTTGTGGGATATAGTTGAACTGGATTCCATTACCACCCTTCCTGTTAATATGAATGACATATTGTGGGCAGTCGATTCTGAAATGAGCCCAGTTTCTGCATTATAAAATTTAGGCAAGGGGTGGCCAACTAGCAATGTGTGCATCAGTATGAACTCATCTGCTCCCCAATGTTCTGCATAATTATGATACCCCCTGGGTTATTTGTGGGGCATAGGAATTCGTTCATTATTTTTTTCAAGCATGGATTCACTGAAGCACTGACAGCAAATGCTGTGAGTCTCAACTGTCCAAATGGACAGTTTGATAGCCTACCTTGCAGAGTTGATATGATGATGAAGATTGCATAAAAATCCAATGGCAACTTTCTCTTGGGTAAGGTCCTCTCAAATGAATGGGAGCAGCACAAAAGCATGGTAGTACTCAGATTCATTTCAGCAGGACTTTACAGGTGAACTTCCTTTCTTTCTGCTACAATGGGGATGGGGAACCGGTGGTCCTCCAGATAGTGTTGGACTCCACCTTCCATCAACCCCAGCCAGCATGACCATTGCTCAAGGATGACAGAAGCTAGTCTCCAGAGGGCTGCAAATTCCCCATCCGTGTGCTTCGTTTCTTATATTTAAAATGCTGCAACCACAATGTAGCTTTGGCTTTCATCCTCTGCTTGTGTATCATTTTCCACAGCTAATCTGTTAAGAAAATGCAGAGCTCCAGTTTTTCCGGAAAGAATGAACAGCACATAACACCACACATGAAGGCGCCTTAATTGCTTTAATTGGGTTTAATCTTTAATATTGCTGTGTATGTTTAATAAACACATTTGGTGGAAATACTTCAGCTATATTACGGGCTGTAATTTCACTTTTCTTTTGGAGATACGAAAAATATGGCTGCAATTAGAAGAAGATCATTTTAATTAGCACCCCAGCTTACCCTCTAACCCTTCCTCTTTCAGGCATAGGGGGTTTTGAACAGAAGGCAGCTCTTTGGCTTAATTCACTGCACAGCGAGAAGAGAGGGGCACATTGTCTTTCCATGTTTTTAGTTATTCTGCAGTGTCTCACATCTCTTGAACAATAGCTGACAGCAGTGGACTCTTAATCTTTCCTTTTAATTGGCACTTCAGAGACTCTAAAAATATGAAGCTCTGGATAAAGGAGCAGAGTATCTTTTTATCACAGAGTACATGTCCAGCACACACAATCTTCCATCATGGCTGACCATCATCCCATTATTGTTCACTTTGCCCTGTGTTCAACTCCACCTGCCTTCTAGGTAGGGAGTTTCTAAGTCAAATTTCTTGGAGAATTTCTATAATTTTGGAATTGATGTGTACAAAATTTGCCACAATTATTAGTTTGTATACTCCCTACTTACACTTACGGTTTACCAATGTATACCAGACCATGGACACATTTATTAAATCACAGTACAAAGCTAAATCTTGGTGCGATCTCACAGTCAAAGCAAGATTCCTTTTTCTGTGCTATGATTTAATCAACGATCAATGTTCTTTTATACCAGTGAACATCAGTAACCTGGTTTTTGTTTTAAAGAAGTAAACTGCAAATTGCAGCAGTTTGGAGTCCTGGGAATATGACAGAAGTGCAACATAAAATTACTCTTTTAAAATAAAAACTTTTAGAAAAATAAATAAATGCTTAAAATAAATAAAAATAAATACTTAAAAAAAACCACCACCACAACAGAAGAAGACCTTAGCAATTTGGTGATTTGGAATCCCAAAATCTGAGGAGAAACTTGAACGGGGAACATTTCACAAGCATTTCTCTCTCCTCACCCCCAGTTACTGTTGGAATAAAGGACCATGACAGGAATGGTGGCATGGGGTCTGGTGAAGGATATATTTTACTCAGCACATAACTGAGTGCAGCCTTAGAAGTTCTGGGTCTTTTGAATTTAAATACCCCTCTTATTGGTACACTATATTTACTCGAATCTAATGTTCACCTTTTATGGTCAAATTAAGTTGTGAAAATTAAGGGGTGTGTGTTAGATTCAATGGCACATTTACATTCATCAAAAAGAATATAATTGTGATTGAAAAGGTGTGGATGGGGGCAACCAAGATAATCTGGAGGTAGGGGCGTCTTATGAAAAAATGGATGAAGTGTTTGGGACTTTCCAGTGTAGGGCAATGACAAGGTTAATACAAATTATGCACGGTGTGGTAAGAGCAGAGATTTTCTCCTCTCCTGATGCTGATAAAACTTGATAAAAAATATCCAATAAAACTGATTGGCAGGAGCATCGGAGAAGATAAAAGAAAGCACATCTTCAGGCAACACTTGATTTATCTGATAAAATCTGTATACCGCTCAATTGTAAAAAACCCCAAAAATACCTCTAAGTGATTTACATAAGACACACTTTAAAATAATCAATAAAAAGTCAGGAATTAAAAGCAAGTAGGTCTTAAAAAGTTCAAAATGTAAATAAAATCAGCAGTTAAAATATGCACATAAAAATTCATATATTGCAATGCCTGCTCATTTACAGTGGTACCTGGGTTCTCAAACTTAATCCATTCCGGAAGTCTGTTCCAAAACCAAAGCGTTCCAAAACCAAGGTGTGCTTTCTCATAGAAAGTAATGCAAAACGAATTAATGCATTCCAGACTTTTAAAAACAACTCCTAAAAGAGCAATTAAACATGAATTTAACTATCTAACGAGACCATTGATGCATAAAATGAAAGCAATAATCAATGTACTATACTATAAAATAAATAAGACAGTATTTGTAGATGATAAAAATGAAAATTTAATTGCTTTCTTTCATGCACTGATGATAGTCATTGTTTGGATGGGGGGGGGGGGCTTTTATCCATTTCCACAGTCACACAATCAATCAATCAATCAATCAATCAGTAGCTGAACTGGGTTCCAAACAGTCACAGAAACAAATTAACCCAAAAAGCCTCAAACACAAAAACGCAAAACAAATAACAAAAACAAAAGCACCAAACTTAATCCATTCCAGAAGTCTGTTTGACTTCCGAAATGTTCAAAAACCAAGGTACAGCTTCTGAGTGGCGCAGGTGCCCCAGAAACAATAGCCGACAGCCACATCAGATGTTCGGCTTCCAAAAATTTTTCAAGAACTGGAACACTTACTTCCAGGTTTTCGGAGTTTGAGAACCAAAGCATTTGAGAACCAAGGCATTTGAGAACCAAGGTACCACTGTATTTGGGTATGCTTGTCTTAAGTTTTAAGCAGGTGCTGAAAACTATACTTCAAAGGCAATTGCCAGATGTCACTGAGCAGGGAGTTCAGGGGTGAAGTTCCGCCACGAGGAAAGATTGATTTCTTACAAGTGAGGAAGGGCATTGAGTGGCACTTGTAAAAGTGCCAGTTCTGCAGATCAAGTGGTCAAGTGGACATACAGCGTTCTATAGTTAATTCTCAGGATTCGCCTCAGGACGTTTGTCATTTCCCTGGAACAAAACCCCATAAGAGTTAAAAACGTGTAGACTTATGGGGATTCCCAACAGCACAGAAGCTTCTAAGCACATTCAGTCAAACACTCTGGGAGGAACACGCATACATGGTGTGGCGTTTGCCCATTCTTTAGGGATACGATTGTCTTGGGGGAGAGAAAGGGTGAATAGGTTGACCAATAAGAAAGCCCGGACGCGGAGCATACCTGATTTTGAGGCTCAGCCCAGAGGTTTTGACAGTTAGTTAGGTTGGTTCTTTTTTTGGGGGGGGGGGAGATAAAGGCGTCAGAGTGAGTTAGAGACAGGGACAAGACTGAGAGGGAATAGAGTAACAGTGGTTCGAATATATTTTGAAACTTGTTTGTGTTTGAAATAAACTTTAATCTTCATTGTTTACCTGACTGAGACTCAATAATTCACTGGAGAACCCTGGGTCTTTCCCACAAAATTGGCAATGGAAGAATAAAGTAGTGGTGTACAGGTCAATAGTCCGTGAAATGACAGGGGGCTCTGTAGAAATGCCACACATGGGGATATTGTGGGGGGCATTTGCATGCGTGCCCCATGTAACTTTTAATCCTTGCCATAGGAGCCAACTCCTAGGGGTCAAGATCCCTTTGTCCCCCCAATAAAATATTTGAGGGGGCCACCCCCCAAAGTCGATGGACATTGCCACTCAAATGGTGTGCATGTGCCACATCTTGTGATTGATATTGATTATGTGGGGCGGTGCTTACCTTCCCCCCCCAAAAAATATTTTATTCAAGTTTGCATCCCTGATCCTTGCACTGATGCTATAAGAGGACAACTTAAATTACTTCAAAATGGATTGGATAACTTCACGGAAGAGAGGTATATCAAAGGCTGTAACCTGTTGGCTGTCGGGAATGTCCAGATTCAGGGATAGTACTAACCCCTTGGTGAACACATTTTTATTCTAGCAGGCTTCTGCTTGCTGAGTACCTGGTGTTTAATTTTATTTTTAAAGGTTGCTCCTTATCTGTGGTCTCTGCCTCTGCCGTATTTCAGTTGAATGCAGTGTTTTTATGTGATCTGCCATTGCAAAGTGTTGCAAGTTACCTTGAGAAATGTATGGGTATTGAGTGGGTGGGGAAGAAATCTTTAGAGAAATAAATGAAATAAATTGATACTATTTGCTAGCAAGCAACAGGGGGAAAGGTGATTGTCTTGGTTAAGTCTAGGGAGGCCAGGATTTGCCAGTTTCCACTTAAAATTGGTTCATGTTTGTGCAGCAATTTGAAAAAAAACAAAGCAAACCAAAACCCTCTGGAAATTTATTCGATGTTTTAGTGCTAATTTCTCCTAATAAACACATCACTGTATGCCATTTGGATGCATTCCCCTGGTATATACATTTTTAAAAACAATGTTTGGCTGGAGAACCAAGTTCTGAAATTGACTGTGTCCATGGGATGTGCTTTGGTTCACATATTGGTTTGGAAAGTGTGGATATGATAGATTCAGCTTGAACCGTGAAAGCGTGTTCTCATTAAAGAGAGAGCACGTGTTGCGGATGGGGCCAGACAAAACATCCTCAGTTGCCAGCCAGGCTGTTGCAAGGGAATTGAATTGATTGGTGACTGTTGTTACTGGGGTAAATTTGATGTTGCCAAGTAAGGGGTGGAGTCAGAGGTTATTTATACTGGGTCCACAGCTTGTTCCTTTCTCTTTCGCTGTGGACACCGGATCACATGGAGCACTTGTACTGTCTGGAGGACAGTGATGCAATCTTCTCATTGTCTGGTTACATTTCTTTATTTCCCCCTTCTTTTAATCCTCTCTAGTCCCTTAAATAATTTAATTCCCTCTTTTTCCTGTTTGATTTCCCACCCCACCCCTTACCCTGTCCTGTGAGAAGATTCTCCCTGTATCTGTGGCTTGCCTTTCCAATAGGGAGAGAGCCCCATTAGGGGCTTTCTTTCGCAAAAAGGTTTCCCCCATTTCTCCTGTTGTAAATTGTGGGGCTAGTCAGGGCTGTTCCCAGCTTAGCTGGAATCACTTTCGTTTAGTATCCCCGAAGGTTGGCTTTATTTTGAGTGTGTGCAGCGCTGTTGGCCAAATTTTAATCTAGCCTTGGACAGGAGCACTATTTTGAGTTCCTTTAATATTGCTATGAGACTCAGATTCTCAAGAGCAGAAGCAGGGAGGCCTAGTCGGCCTGCACACAACTTCCAAGCCTAAGTCTGCTACAGGTACCAGTTAATTGTTAAGTCTCTGACACGTGATTCATTCTCTCTATGTATCTGCTTGCAGGCCCAGTTGCTGCTAAGGTATATCTGAGGCAGACAGAGGGTGCCAGAGGCTCTCTGTGCCTCCAGTGACTATGAGCCCGCTGTATATGCTCTTGAACTATGCTGTTTCTGAACAAGTTTATTTTCTCCAAGTTTGTTTTGCCCTGATAGTGGTGACTGCCATTTTAGAGACGAGCCATTGTGGCTTAGTGGCTAAAGTGTAGGACTAGGACCTGGGAGACAGGGTTCATATCCCCCTCTTAGTCATTGTTGTAAAAAACCAAAACAAACTGCTCCTTTTGGGCTATTCTGTTGCTGGGTAGTTCGGCCCATTTGTGATAAAAGAATTTTGGGTTTCTTGAAGGGGTGCTTCCCTCTAAAAGGGCAAGCAGGGGTACCTGGACAAGCTGTGGGCTACCTCAACTCTGCTATTTCACTGGAAATATTTATGCCTGGCCTAGCAGGTGATCCTAGGGCTTTGCCCTAGAATTCGATGGCCTGGAAGCGTTTCCGGCCTGAATAGTGTCCCCATGTGGTCCATGAAGCATTGGTTTCACTGGGTCAGCGCATAGTGCCGGTAATGCCTAGGTTGCAGGATTGGTCCCTGTATGGGACAGCTGCATGCTCCCCCATTCCTCTACCTGGACACTTAGGTCCTTTTGGTGGTTACCTCACTGCGAGGGATGTAACGGGCGCCACGTTTGCAATATGCAAGCGGGAGAAAGCACCTTTGCGTGCCCGCATTGCAGTTTGCTCTGTGCGTTGCAGGGCACGGTGCTGCACGGGCTGCAATTGCATTGCATTGCGTGAGAGATTTGCAGTTGCATTGCATGGAGGGTGTGTGCATTGCATAGAGGGTGTGTGTGCATTGCACGGAGTGTGTAGTTGCATTGTACGAAGTGTGTTGTTGCATTGCACGGAGTGTGTGTGCATTGCATGGAGGGTGTAGTTGCATTGCACAGAGTGTGTTTTTTGCATTGCACGGAGTGTGTGTGCATTACACGGAGTGTGTAGTTGCATTGAATGGAGGGTGTGTGCAGTGCACGGAGTGTGTAGTTGCATTGCACAGAGTGTGTAGTTGCATTGCATGGAGTGTAGTTGCATTGCATGGAGTGTAGTTGCATTGCATGGAGTGTAGTTGCATTGCATGGAGTGTGTGTGCATTGCACGGAGTGTCTAGTTGCATTGAACGGAGTGTGTAGTTGCATTGCATGGAGTGTAGTTGCATTGCATGGAGTGTGTGTGCATTGCATGGAGTGTCTAGTTGCATTGAACGGAGTGTGTAGTTGCATTGCACAGAGTGTGGTTTTTGCATTGCACGGAGTGTATAGTTGCATTGCATGGAGTGTGTGTGCACTGCATGGAGTGTGTTTTTGCATTACACAGAGTGTGTGTCTGAAAAGGAAGCTGGCTCGGCGGCAGCTTTGTCGGGACTTCTTTAGGGGTTCTGGCCAGCGTCGGCCCTGTAAATTTACATATCATGATGGCAGCACAAGATGCCCCCTGCCCAAGCGGGGGGCTGGAAGCTGGCAAGCAATAGCTCAATACCTTTTGCCCATATTCCCATTTTATTTAGGGATCCAGTTGGATATCATTGCTAAAACATACCACTTGCCTATGGAGAAGCTGTCTGCCTTGAAGGAAGTTATTTTGTAATACTTCCTCTGTAGCAAGTGATGCTTCATCAGATCCGATCTTGCTGGGTCACTTAATTAATCATGCAATGGTTGCAATTCCGAAATGAATGCAATAGTCGTTCGCCATGGCAGGATACCTTGAACCCGCACAGGGATTTTCAGGTTCATGCTGCTGCTGCTGGATCTTTGCCCTTTGGTTGTTATTTCAAGGGCTGCTGGTGTGCAAAGCCATGGCCTCAAGCCCAGTGTGGTGAGGCAATCAAGTGACCTAACTTTCTTGAGTTTTCCCCATTGTAGTAGCAGTTCACATGTGGCCCGAGGAGTCCAGTGACCATCGGATCTGCTTTTGGCCTGATAACCAGGTAGTGGTGAGCGTCTTGGCAAAACAGTCCTCACGCTCCAGCAGAGTCTCCGCCCCTCCGCTCACGTTTTCGAGCTGCGCCGTTTAAGGTTTAATATTGTGCTTTCTGCTCCTGATTACGGGATCCTCTAATGATGTCGCTGACACTCTATCCCATTTTCAGATGGAGCGCTTCAGATCCTGGGCTCCAGACACTCAGCTACTGCCAGAATTTTCCAGACCACCTGTGGCATTTTGACAACAATTAGTAATTACAGAGAGCAGCAGCTTCCATTTCCCCTGCTGCTTTTAGCTCTTATGGGAAGGCCTGGATGGATTTCTTAGACTTAAGCTGGCAGTCCTCGGCTATTCAGATGAACTGGCCCCCATCCTCTGAGCAGATCCTGCAGTATTTGGTCCACCTGCTGCAGATTGGGCATGCGGTTATAACTATTAGAATTCAGTCCGCTGCAATGTCTGTTATACTGAAGCTTTATTTTTCAGAGACCCTTGTATAAAGTTTGTAGTGCGCAGGGCCTTGGAAGGTTGGAATAGGCTCCAACCTCATAGGACAGTGGGCAGGAAGTCTGTCAATTTTTACCTATGCAGTAGCTGCAACAAGTTAAAACTTGTCTGCTGGTTAAAGATCAAGGCGAGACTCCTTTCAGTATTCCATTGCCTTTTGGTGCACTGAGGGTTGGGGAAATGGTTGTTGGTGCCAGCACGGGGCTGAGAGTCTGGAGGCTTATTGCTTCAGGACTTTTCCTTATCCGCTTTGGAGCTGGTCATTAGAGTTGGGAACTCTAAAACAGACTTAGTGGGCAGGAGTGCCACAATCTGGCTTCCCGACACAGGTGAGGAGGGCCCTTGCCCAGTTATGGATAACAGTATATTTGGCTTTTCATTCCCCTGGGGGCTGGCCCGCTCCTAGTGCATGAAAATGGGTTCCCGTTAGCCAAGCATCAATGTGCTTACCTCGTGCACCAGTTATTACGGCCTGCGGCTTGCTTACCGCTGAACACGCCTCATTCCTTCCGAATAAGTGCTGCTGCAAAGGCTGCACACTGGGGGCCTGTCAGTAGACAGGATTTTGAATACGGGTCATTGGAAGTCTGACGCTGACAAGGGTTATATCAGGAAGTGTCACAATGATGTCTGTGCTGATGCTTGTCTGTTATTTCCTTTTTTCATAGGAGCAGCTGTGCACATTTGGGCCACAGCATTGTACACTGGGCTGGCAAGCGCGCTGACGAGTCTGGACTGGGGCGCCATCTCAGTCTTCCTGCCCATGTGAACATATACTGGCTGTCCAGATGGGGAATGCTTTGGGAAGAGATCCTTCCTTTGGTGCGGTCGAGTGTGACCTGTGCAGATCCTCCCGCAGTGCTGGTGGTACAGCTGGGCGAGAATGATTTGCTGTCTTCCCTTAGTTTTACAGGGAGTAGCTGCATTTCTTGCCCCCTCCACTGTTGCCCCCTCTACTTTGAGGTCTTATAAAAAGGCCTGGGCAGATTTTTTATTATTTAATGGACAGACGGTTGAGGAGGTTACTGCCCCCCATTCTTCCTCTCAGGTGCTCAAGTATTTGGCACATCTATTCCAGATGCGCCGGGCGGCCAGGACGCTGCGACTTCATTCGGCAGCGATTTCCTTTTTTAGCAGGGCATTTTTTAACAAGGATCCGTGTGGGAAGTTTGTGGTGCGCAGAGCTGTGGAAGGTTGGGGGCGTCTCACTCCCTCTAAGCCTATTCCTAGACGGCCTATTACATTAGAGTTGCTGGCGCAGATGCATACTAAATTGCGTAGCATCTGTTGGTCTAAATTCGAGGCCCGTTTGTTTTCTGCAGCTTTCTCATTGGCTCTCTTTGGGGCCCTGAGAGTAGGAGAGGTGGTCCTTGAGCCAAAGCGGGATGGAGGTTCCAGGGGCTTGTTGTTGCAGGACGTGAGTATGTCTCCGTCTGACTTGCAAATTAATATCAGAAACTCAAAGACGGATCAGCTGGGTAGGGGAGCCGTTATCAGGCTCCCGGCGTCTGGGGAAGGTGGCCCTTGTCCGGTAAAGGACCTTAAGCGGTACCTGGCCTTGCGACCAGTGGGTGAAGGGCCCCTGTTTATTCACGAAGATGGGCACCCATTAGTACGGCATCAATTCACTAAGGTGATGCGTAAAGCCATTGTAGCGTGTGGGCTTGAGGCTTCGGAGTTCGCTCCTCACTCCTTCCGGATTGGTGCTGCAACTACAGCCGCCCATTGGGGTTTATCCGTGAAGAGGATAAAGGCTTGGGTCGATGGAGATCGGATGCTTTCAAAACGTATGTGAGGAAATAATGTGGCTGTGTACTTACATTTCTGTTTTAACCCTAGGTCCGGGCACTATCCGTATCTGGATAGTGGGCCACAGTATTGTGCATTGGGCCGCTGACAGAGCTCGTCAGTCTGGATTGGGAGATGGCCTGGGCCTTCCGCAGCATGTGCAGGTGTCCTGGATCTCCAGAAGGGGGATGCGTTGGAGGGAATTCTTGCCACTCATGAAAAGGCGTGTCCTCCTGCTTGGCCCACCTTCAGCGATTGTGGTGCAGCTTGGGGAGAATGATATGGTTTCTTTTCCTTGCTATACGCTGCGTACTGTTATTTTACAGGACCTAAGGGAGTTGGCGGCTATGGTGCCTAATACGAAATTGATTTGGTCACAGTTGCTTCAGCGCCGCATTTGGTGGGGCAGTCCTTGCCCAGCATCCACTGAGAAAGTTAGGAAGCGGATTAATTCCGCGGTGGGCAAGTTGGTGGTGAGCTTGGGCGGATGCGTGATTCCTCACCCTCGTATTTCGTTTAAGGAGGAAGTCTTATACAGGGCTGATGGGGTTCATCTTTCCACGTCTGGGAATGATGTATGGTTGGATGCAGTGGTGTCCAAGTTGAGGGTGTGGTTTGCTTTGTGAGTGGTTGGCGGCGAGCATAAGGGCTCGGGTGGCGGTTAGGCATTGGTTAAATTGGTTGGTGGAGGGGTATGGATTGGCTGTGCCTACCCCTCCAATGCTGCTGCGGAATGGGAATTCCGTTAAAGGAATTCTGGGGCTTACCATCCCCTTGTCCAAACCCCTGGAATCGGGTGCGGGCCGTGTAAGACCCCAAGGCGCAGGCAGGGAGGAACTGAAGGGTCTGTAACGCAGCCCCAGTTGCCCTGCTTGTTCCTCCACACTGACTTACGCTGGAATCCGGGAGTCAGTGCTATCCCCCAAGGCGGGGGGGATAGCTAGTCATAACCAATGCCTACGCAACCACTCACAATTTTGTATGATAATAAAAGTTGTGGCCAAAATTATGCCAAAAACCTTAAACAAAAATTATGTGTGATGTGTGAGTTATTGGGGTAGGGATGATTTGGGGGACCTCAGCACGCAAAGCGTGTTCTCATTAAAGAGAGAGCACGTGTTGCGGATGGGGCCAGACAAAACATCCTCAGTTGCCAGCCAGGCTGTTGCAAGGGAATTGAATTGATTGGTGACTGTTGTTACTGGGGTAAATTTGATGTTGCCAAGTAAGGGGTGGAGTCAGAGGTTATTTATACTGGGTCCACAGCTTGTTCCTTTCTCTTTCACTGTGGACACCGGATCACCCGCCCGCCCTCCCTTGTTTAGGCTTCGCTCTGACCTTGCTATTGCCTGTCATGGGGTCGTCCGCCTTGGTGCGGGGGCCTAGTAGGAATTTTTCCTTTTGGCTGATTAGTGTGTGCCAATTGGGTTTTGCCTACTACGTAGCAAATCGTCACAACTTGTAAGGTTGGCGGTTAGGCATTGGTTAAATTGGTTGGTGGAGGGGTATGGATTGGCTGTGCCTACCCCTCCAATGCTGCTGCGGAATGGGAATTCCGTTAAAGGAATTCTGGGGCTTACCATCCCCTTGTCCAAACCCCTGGAATCGGGTGCGGGCCGTGTAAGACCCCAAGGCGCAGGCAGGGAGGAACTGAAGGGTCTGTAACGCAGCCCCAGTTGCCCTGCTTGTTCCTCCACACTGACTTACGCTGGAATCCGGGAGTCAGTGCTATCCCCCAAGGCGGGGGGGATAGCTAGTCATAACCAATGCCTACGCAACCACTCACAATTTTGTATGATAATAAAAGTTGTGGCCAAAATTATGCCAAAAACCTTAAACAAAAATTATGTGTGATGTGTGAGTTATTGGGGTAGGGATGATTTGGGGGACCTCAGCACGCAACTGAATCAGATCTCTTTTACACCCCCAGTTATGACTTTCTGGAAGCACTGAGTTTTGGGAAACAAGAATGTTGAAGTCCATCGGCTTTTGATGTGATCCAGCAGGTTTTCTCTTATGCTCTTGGTGTTTGTTGCTGTGTAAAGTAAATACCGGGACGCGGGTGGCGCTGTGGGTTAAACCACAGAGCCTAGGGCTTGCCGATCAGAAGGTTGGTGGTTTGAATCCCCGCGGCGGGGTGATCTCCCGTTTCTCGGTCCCTGCTCCTGCCAACCTAGCAGTTTGAAAGCACATCAAAGTGCAAGTAGATAAATAGGTACCGCTCCGGCGGGAAGGTAAATGGCGTTTCCGTGCGCTGCTCTGGTTCGCCAGAAGCGGCTTAGTCATGCTGGCCACATGACCCAGAAGCTGTCTGTGGACAAACGCTGGCTCCCTCGGCCAATAAAGCGAGATGAGCACTGGAACCCCAGAGTCGGTCACGACTGGATCTAATGGTCAGGGGTCCCTTTACCTTTACCTAAAGTAATACCAGGCACGCCAACTCTCCAGCCCCCTCAATATTTGTTGGAAGGGTGTGTGACATCACACATGTCACAGCTTCAGCGACTGGCTCCTCCAGAGCACTTGGACTCCCCTGGTTGTTGGGACGTTGCACATGTGATATCACATGCACACAGTGCACGCTGGGCCCTCTCAATCTTGGGGGCAACCTGGCACCTCTTGACTCTTCTATGCACTGCTGTGTGTGCGCGCACATTGTTTTGTATAAGAGTACAATGCATTTGGCCTGTTTCTGTTCTGGAATAAAAGCTGAAGAAGCAAAATTGAAAAAAAAAAAATGTTTGGAGCCAGCTAGAGCTCTCTAAAGTTTTCCACCGGACTTTATTCTGTTTACACTAGAAGCTTATTAAATGTTTCACCCCTGAGTCGGCTGGAATCAGGATTAGTCCCACCCTCATAAAACCCCTCTAATTGTCCTCTGTGTAATGGGCATGCATAATATGTAATTAATTGCCATGCATTATTAACCAGCGAACAAAATGCAAATTGGGATAGCTTTGGGGGCAAATAAAGTGCTTACCCATTAAGAAATTTCTGTTTTTCACTGCAATATTTAAAGAAGACAAAACACAGCATTCGGCAGTCAGCTCCTTTTACATTGCAGGGGTAAAACGTTCTGTTACTTGGAATGGAAAAGTAACCATCTTAATGTATTGATGGTAATAGCTGGCATGAACTGTTTAGTACTGCACAGTTTAAATACACCTCACCCGTTCTAAGATGTCAAAGCAAGGCCTCCTGTTTTTCTTAGGAACTCCAGCCCTTGGCCAGGACTGAGCCACTGATCTTAACCTCTACCCCTTGTTCCTTATCAGGTTTGTAGCATAGTTGGCTGCTGGAAATATGAATAACTGCAGCTGGATTTCCTAGGCAGACTTCATGATGCAGCTGCTACTTGGGCCACTAGGCTGTGTTTGTTTCTCTAGGGCCTTCGGGCATTACTAGGGCCAGCCCGCCCATGAGGTGGACTGAGGCAACTGCCTTAAGCAGTGGAATCCCATGTGTCAGTGCCCCCACAAGTGCCCCACCTGCCCCTGCTGCTGCCACTGAATAAGCAAAGCAAAGTTCTGGCTTCTGGTGAAATATTGCTGGAAACTCCTTCATGCCGCTGGTAAATGAGGCTTTGACAGCTAAAGCCCCTGTCATGTGAAGTGGAACAGTGTGGATGAGTGTGCTAGCTCTGCCCCCTTCAGTGCCATTTTCACTGCCCTCCAGAACAGAGAGCAGAGATACCAGAGTGGTGCTCTCCAGATGTTGTAGACTGTAGCTCCCATTGTGCTTGGCCATTGACCATGCTGGCAGCGGCGGAGGAAGCCTCTCGGGCACCTGGGGTGGTGTGCCCAGGGACGGGGCAAACCGCTCATAGGGGCAGGGTGTGCAGCGCCCATAGGGAGGGGTGAGACGAGGTGCGCATTGCCCATAGGGATGGGGAGGGACAGGGTGGGGTCTTAGCTGCCCTACAGCTGGGGGTCAGGCTCAGGCATGCTGCAGCAGGCCCTGTGGTGAGTGCCGCCTGGCATTTTGTCACCCCCATCTGGGGGACACCTGGGATGGACCGCCTCCCTGCCTCCCCCTTCCTACGCCCCTGCATGCTGGCTGAAGCTGATGGGAGGTGTAGTTAAAAATATCTGCAGGGCACCATATTGGCTACCCCTGAGGAAATGGGTGACTTTGTAGAATGGGGACTTTCTGTACCTCATGGAGGTTGTTGGTGTATTTGTAAACAATGGACAATCAGGGGTCTAAAACACATAGGAAGCCTTCATGACA
This sequence comes from Podarcis pityusensis, assembly GCF_964106645.2. Classification (NCBI taxonomy): domain Eukaryota; kingdom Metazoa; phylum Chordata; class Lepidosauria; order Squamata; family Lacertidae; genus Podarcis; species Podarcis pityusensis. The sequence goes on along the minus strand of NC_138038.1, from coordinate 7,186,315 downwards.
AGATCAGTCATTACATCAGGGATAGATGTTTTGAACTGCAACTATCTTCAGCTTCCCACCTGAAAGCTCCTCACTTCACAAGGTCGCCTAGAAGGTGATGAGAATGGGAAGAGGGGAGCCGAGTGACCACTGCTAACCCATGTGAAAATTTAACCCATTCACTTGTGCCTGAAGAGAACTTGATTCTAGATCCAAACGGGGTTCCACATTCCTATCTGATGGTTGCCTTCGTGCCCCATCTTCCTACTTGCCCAACCCGCTGATTATGGCCTGCTGTCCTGGTCTTAACATGGTTTGGGCTGCCCCCCCCCCCCCCAATTAGGATTTGCCTTTGGCCTGTAGCTCAATGGCTGACCCACTAACATTATTTTAACAATCCCAAGATCCCAAGTTAATTTTGTGCAGATGCCTAATTTGAATATTTCTTAGAAAACCTTGGTATGAGAAGCAAATCATTCTTTATTTATACTAGAGTGAGTCATATGAAGAAGAGTTTACATGAAAAGAAATAATACAACAGTTCTTTATGGGGGGGTGGCATTGCAGTCTGTTTTCTTGTTTTTATCAGGCCATAGCAAAATGCAATGAGGGGGGTGAGTGTTGTGGCATGAATGATAAAAGGTGAGAAGCATTGCTAAGTATCACATCTTAGGATTTGTGTTTTGCATATTTATGCAATGTGGGGTTCAGTTTGCTTGATGGGGACAAGGGGTGGTATATCGAACAAAATATTAGAGACTGTCTTGGAAGATACTCAGTGGGGACAAAGCAGAAATATATCTAACATCTAAATATATCTAACATTCATAGCCATGTCTGCTCAGTAAGTCATACTGAATTAAGTGGGACTCACTCCCAGGTAAATTGGGTTAGGATTGCAGCCTAAATCTGTCACCTCTACTGCAACATCATGTGATGACTGGCATGTGTGAATTACCATCACTGATCAAGCACCGCAGACAGAACTTGCACCTCACCTCGCAGGCAATATCAGAATCAGCTCACACATTTGGCTGAGAGTAATCAAGTGCTCAGAAATCAAATACATGCACATATCAAGCAGGACTCTTGATATCCCTTGGCCTGATTTCAATTGCAACCTTTGTTTCTGTGAGCATCTTCTTACTGGCTTTATCTTCAAGTTGAGCTCTACATACATGACTAGTCTCATCCTGAATATCCCACCACTATTTCCAGAGCCAGTCCAATGCAAATTGTTGACCGCACCATCTGTGCAACTAGTTCGGGCTCTTTGAGGGTTTAGAGAGGTATACTTTGCTTCTCACCCACCCCTTTCCTCTTGGTGATTATAATGGAAAGGCTACTCTCGAGTTTTGTCAAATAGCACTGGTGTCCTCTGCCCTACTATACTGAAATAAAGCAAAATATATGGGCCATCCTGTTATTAACTTTATATTTCTAACTCAAGTGTGATCATATCAGTAATGGAAGCATTTTGGCTTGCTTCCCAGAAACCATTTTCCTTTCCATTTGCAAGCCACCAAAGCATAGCATTAACTTTATAAACTGTTGCACTCCTTGAAAACAACTCAGATGCAGGGGGATATGAAAGTTGAAGCAAATATGCAGAGTTTTAGAAGCTGTCTGCAGCAGAGTGGAAAACGTGGCTCGATGGCTGATCTGGAAGATAATGTGCAGTCTCTCTCCTCCCCTGACTTCCGTCTTTGGAAAGAAATGGAAATGCAGTCTTTTGAATCTGTGCAGAGAAATGAAAAACCTGTCTGAGAAATCCCAGAGGGAAAAGAAAGGGAATTGTATTATATGCAAAAGCATATGGCGGTAGAGATAGAATCCACAACGCTGCTTGGCAAAGCAGCATGTATGCGCTTCACATGGTGAGGCTGGAATGCAGTACCTTGCAACATTATTGCTGCATTCAGAAGGCTTGAGACTCTTCAGAACAAGAATACAGACTAGTTTCAATGTTGACTTTAATAGCTCAGTTCTTCCCTGCATATAGCCACAAACAGACTTTTCTACCCACTTCCTCTTCCAGTCTAGCACAACTCCAGGGATGGATCAGCCATTGGTTAATCCAGGGCAGGAATCCCCAAACTCGGCCCTCCAACTGTTTTGGGACTACAACTCCCATCATCCCTAGCTAACAGGACCAGTGGTCAGGGATGATGGGAATTGTAGTCCCAAAACAGCTGGAGGGCTGAGTTTGGGGATGCCAGATCCAGGGCATACTAAAATACAGGCTTGGATCATGGAATGGATCTATCACAAACATCACATCCTACTTTCGCCCTCAGATATAAACCATAAATTGAAGTATGGTTTATAAATCCACTCGGACACCTTTTAAAAGTGGATTTGATAATTTCAGGAAGGATAAGGCTACCAATGACTGTGAGCCACAATGCCTATTTTTCTACTTTCACTGTTGGCGACAGAATGTGTCTGTATACCAGTTGCTTGGAATCACAAGCAGGAAGAGTGTTGCTGCAATCTAGAATGCTAGATTATATTTTGGATTAAATGGATTGCATATAAATCCAGTTAGCCCCCTTGTTGCTGATGTTGGATTTGGTCTGATCCAGTGGGCGGGCTCACCCGTGAGGCAAGGTGAGGCAACCACCTCAAGCAACAGTATCCACAGGGGCAGCAGATACCAGATATTTATTGCCCCTTGTTCTGGATGTAGGGGAGGTGCCATTTTGTGGTTTGCCTCAGGTGCCAAAATGTCTTGGGCCGGCCCTGTGATCCAGCAGGGCTTTTCTTATGTTAAACATGAACTTGAGCAGTAGGAAGACTTCTGCAACTATATTAAAACAGCTTCTGCTGATATGATTAGAGCAAACCTGCACAAATGAAGTATCAGAGAGAACTGGCCAATGCACCCACAGTTCACGACAGCAGCTTTGTTGAGTCCTACAACTAGGAATGGGCAAATCTGTCGGTTTGTCTCCCTTTCTCATTTTTGCTATCTTAAATTCAGATCCCTGCATTTCCATATCAGTGTGTGTGTGTGTGACGAAAATTCATCAGCATTTTATTGTGACCTTATCCTAATGTGCTTACAAACATTTTCTCAATATACACATTTATTTTAATCCCCCCAAGCACCTCCCACTAAAAGCATGCATTTTTGTATGCCATTTTCACTAATGCATTCATTCTTATGGACGTTTTATCCAAGTATGTATATGATTCTGTAAGTTGCATAGCTGGAGAAAGGCACTGCAAAATCCAGACAAATGCAGATTTTGAAGGATAGCTGAATTTCAGTGCTTGTTTTCTTTTAGAAAGTGTGACTTGGGTAGATTTGCCTTTAAATGTGTTTGGTGCTGCAGGAGTCGTAGGTGGGACAACATTGTCACTCTGCACATAGTAATCAACATTTTCCTGGAATTTGAGGTGTGCCGTGAACTGGTTTGATATGAGATACATTTCTATGCAGTGACCATTGTGCTATTATCCCTAGATATGATGCAGGATAGAATGGCATACTGAGCTGTTTCCAGGCTGCAGAATTTTATTAAGGATCACAGCCTCCCATTTTGCATCGCATCGCCATGGCTCACTTGCACTGGTCAGCTTTCTGTTCCCAGAGCAGAGCACAAAACTTAAGGTGAAACACTACAATACAACACAGCTTATAGTACGTATCAACCCATTTAAAACCACCAGGAGAACCTACATAGTAGCAAAACAATAGTATTGTTGCAAGCTTTACCCTGTCATCACACCATTACCCTGCAGTGGGGTGCCAGTTTGAGGTAATTTTGCCTGTACCTTCCTGTCAAACATGATAGCTCGTGCTGTGCTTGTAGAACAGTGAGGAATGGTTAGATAACTCCAGAGAAATAATAATAATCCCTTCATATCTGCTCCCTCCATTGTAGCAATCCATAGGACTTTCTTGATGCCCTCATAAATCTTTCAATGGTGCCATCTGCCTGTGGCCAACAGGTCTGATTTTTCAATGTTTGAGCACAAGGCAGTCTGAAAAGGAAGAAAATTGCTAGGGTTTAACAGGTGGCCCATTGACACTTTTCATAGTAAGTGGGTGTGCGCACAAAATGAAGAAAAAAAAATTCTCTAAATTGGGGATTACAGCATTTGCTGTCGTAGTGGAGGTGACCATTTCAACCTCTGGATAATGGCCACAACAATCAATATCAACCAAATAACAATCCTAAAAGGGACGCGGGTGGCGCTGTGGGTAAAACCTCAGCGCCTAGGACTTGCCGATCGCATGGTCAGCGGTTCGAATCCCCGCGGCGGGGTGCGCTCCCGTCGTTCAGTCCCAGCGCCTGCCAACCTAGCAGTTCGAAAGCACTCCCGGGTGCAAGTAGATAAATAGGAACCACTTACCAGCAGGAAGGTAAACGGCGTTCCGTGTGCTGCGCTGGCTCGCCAGATGCAGCTTGTCACGCTGGCCACGTGACCCGGAAGTGTCTGCGGACAGCGCTGGCTCCTGGCCTATAGAGTGAGATGAGCGCACAACCCTAGAGTCTGGCAAGACTGGCCCGTAAGGGCAGGGGTACCTTTACCTTTACCTTTAACAATCCTAAAATGCCCTCACTATCTGCAAGATCACAAAAATAGGCAGCAACCTCTACCCACGATGATGGCGGAAGGGGAGAAAGTGGTGAAAAGTGGTTCTGTTTGGAGTAGCTGGAAAGAGGCGTACAAGACACCATCCAACTGTCTTAGGGACTCCTAAGGGTAGGGTAGGGTATATGCTGTATATGCTATATAACTGTTTAACTAATTCTGAAAGGAAGCAGAAATTAATTAAGAGACTCTCAAGGTTACTTTCCTCACTTTTAGCTAAACCCAGTCTTGGATTAGTAATTGAAAATGCAAACTGTGAAGAAAGTTAAGAGATAAGTGTATCAAGTCCTCCATCAATGTATTTTATGACCCCAATGATGAGTTGAGTTGTTGGCATTATGCATTCATTGAAGCTATGTCCTAAAAACATTTGTAATATTTCACTAATAAAACGAGAACACTCGTCTGAATGTCACTGTTCTCAAAATATCTGTTTTGGTATACTGTAATGTGTAATTTTAACCAGCTAATTAACAAATTAATGAATGATGGATTCTTAATGCTTTTTTGCTTGACAGTCTTAGAATATTCTGGGTATGCAGAGTAAATTTGGCTTGAGAGCCCTGGTCTCAAAGGTTAGAAGGTTAACAGCTTTCCTCTAACAAAATTGTAATGGATGGGAGATAATTATGGAAGAGAGGAGCAAGGGATATAGTCCAATTAGTCAATTTCTGTTCCCTATCTGCATAGCTTGGACTATGACAAGGCCAAAAGTGATTATTGCAATTTTTGAAAGATGTTCCATTTCCAAATAATTGTGCCAATATTTCTTTCTGCAAATCACATCCTCAGTATCAGAATAATTCCTGTTCAGGTTACTAAGTGGCCTGCTTTACACATCACATTGTCAAAATATGTCTTAGTATGAACGAGCAAATATGCTGGGTACACAGTTAAATAATCATGGTATTTTAATCTTCCCCAGCTCAAGATTGGGAGCTAAGACAAAGTTTGGCTTACTATCGTACCTGAACCAGGGCTCATAGTTTGTCTTATTCCAAGCAGATCATAAGCTGGAACCAAGATTTGTTCTTCACTTATCACTCATGGTTTGCTCAGGGGAGAAAAAACACAAGCCTAGATTTGTTGCAATACCAAAACAAACCATAGATTATTTCTTGGTGGTGTGAAGGCAACAATGATGAAAAAGTGGCCCCAATTTTCTAACTGTGGACCTGCAGGCTTGCTCTTTCCCACTTAGCCATGGTTTGATTTAGTGCTCAGTGCAAATAAGACCAGCATGTTGAGTACCAGAGGGAGTGAAAGCTAAGGGTCGCTTGGATAAATGTGCTAGACCTATCTGGAACATTCCTTTTTTTTTTTTTTAATGATATTTATTAAAGTTTCAAAAAATACAAGAAATACAAAATACAGAAAAAAAGAGTAAAGTTTTTTAAAGTATAACAAAAAAAAAAAAATAAAGGATAAAAAGAAACATACAAAAGAAAACAGTTAAAAAGGCATTAATTTTCCAAACCTATCTTCCCTAGACTTATTTCCCCGGACCTCCTCATACCTCCCTTTTTTGTATTCCAGTTCAGTTTGTTAGTTCAGCAAATCCTTACCATTAAACTTTTGCCCAATTGTAAACCTTTTTTCATATCTCTTAAAGCATTACAGCTAAAAACCTCTTAGTTTCTATCCAACATCCTTCTAAGATTCCTTAATTTTACAATATTTCTGTAAATAGTCTTTAAATTTCTTCCAGTCTTCCTATCTGGAACATTCCTAGAATAGCTAGGATATATCTCCAACTTGCAGTTGAGCATCTTAACACTTTTTTTTTTTTAATTTTACTGGAGTGTGAAAGGTTTATGCAACTGAGCTAAATATATTCTGATTGCCCAGCTGCACCCCTATCTGGACAGGGATAGTGTAATTTCTGTCTTCTATGCTCTGCTAATCTCTAGGTGTGATTACTACAACACGTTACACATAGGGCTGCTTCTGAAGATGGTTTGGAAACTTCACCTGGTGCAGAATTCAGCAGTCAAGTTGCTCACTGGGATAAGGTGGTTTGAGCATACCACACCGATCCTGGCCTGACAACACTGGCTGCCAATTGCATGTTCAGACCCATAAACCTCCCCCCTAAATAAATTCACACTTGACTCAAATTTTGGTTTTGGTTTTTGGCAGAATTTAGGCCACAGTTTTATTGATTACAGAAAGTGATTGGTTGCATAGGCTCTGGTTCGACTAGCTCCCTGCACCCTTGCAGGTAGCACTGACCCAGAGCTCCAGCATAGGTCAGCCAAGGGTGAACACCTGGATAAGCAGAAAGCTGGGAACCGGCTATCTCTGCCACCCAAATGTCCCCCTGGACTCAGGCATGGGCATAACCCCCTCTCAGGGGTTGACCAAACCATCGAGTCCCTGGATTCCTTTAACGGAATACCCTTCACATAAAAATGGTGAGAGCGTTCTCCCATCCCTATCACCTGAACCAGAACCTATCCGCAACCTTACTAGTTGTGACGATTTGCTACATGGCAGGTGAAACCCAAATGGCACCAGCCAATCAGCCAAGTGGGGGAAATTCCTGCCATGCCCTGTCCCAACTACAGACAACACACGACGGCATAGCAAGGTCAAGCGCAAAGCCCTAAAAGTAGGGAGAGGTGGGTGGGTGTTCCGAATGCACGTGCTGAAAGAGGAAGCTCTGGGTCACGTGCATGGGCATAAATAGGTCCCTCAAACCATTTAGACTGCGTCCCATTGGCCAGATTGCACCCAGCTAGGAGGGACCAATCAATCAGGTGTTGTGGCTGACCAATCATACCCACCCACAACACAAGTGTCGGTTATCCAGGTCTCACCATAATATGTGCCCTCTTTAAGGGAGGACCCGATTTAGCTTCTGTACCCAATTCAAAGTGCTGGTTTTGACCTATAAAGCCTTAAACAGCTCAGGACCACAGTACCTCAAAGACTACCTCTCCCAATGTGAGCCGACCCAGACCCTGTGATCACCATCTGAGGCCCTTCTTTGTGTATTTCCTCCATGTGAGGTCCATTACATATCTTAGGGACCAGTCAAAAACATTCCTTTTCTCCCAGGCCTTGGCTAATTAAACAATCTATGGTCTTCTCAGCTGTGTGTGGGGTAGGAGATTATAGTTGTTATTAGAGCATGTATTTTTTGTGTTTCTATATTGTAAACCATGCTGTGATTTTTGGATGAAGGGTGGTATAGAAAGTTAATTAATAAACAACTACAAACCGTTATTGTAAAAATGCAAAAAGAAACCCAAGCATGAGAAATTAGTGTATTTATTGTCTAATCAAAGCAGCTGTGTCATGTTCAGAACAGCAAAATTCCATTATAGTAACTTGTTTTAAAAGAGTCTCAAAATTAAATGAATGCAGTCAGTGATGTACTTGTGAAATTTCTAGCTAAGACTTCTGCACTGTATGTATGTAACAGTAGCCAGTAAACCAAATGGGTCTATTACGTTAATTTGTATTTTACTTCTCTCCATAACTCTGAATCTTTTAATGTGTACAATCTTATTTTCTAGATTAATGCTCAATATGAAACTAAATGGTTAGAGGACTTTTCCCCCCAGTTAAATGGCATGATGGTTGGCTGCTAAAATTACAATAATATCTGCTTGGCTGGACTAATTAGCCCAGTACTTTTTAAAAGGATGGCTCCAGGTTGCTTTTTCTGGCATAATTAAGAATTGGATATTACAAATTAGTGAGCCTTTCTCTTTGATGGCATCTGAGTTTTACTTTCTAGGCCTGTTCATCTAAGGGCTAATTACATTTTTTAAAGAGTGAGCAATCTCAACCATCTATTAGCTCCAAACATCCTGTACATAGTCTGAAAAGTTCCCTTTCCAAGGGCTCCACTTGATTGTGCTTTCACAGGCCCAACATACAATATGCTCATAACTCTATCTACATTCGCTTTCATGAGGAGAGGGTAAGATTCCTTTGTGGTAGCCTGCGTGCACAACTTATTGGAGACACTGGATTCTCACACACTGAATAGCGAAGGTCTTTAATGGCTTGAGAAGTTCAATATCTCCCGGCTTCCGGGTTGGCGCCACCGGCAATGGCGGAATTCCTCTGATCAGGAGGAATTTGCCTCGTGGAAATTCGGGTCTGGCCGCCACGGTGAAGGCGGAGACCCACTAAAAATCACAGGCGGGTGAAGCCTGTGAACGTGGGATTCGGCGGGCACCTTTTGTGCCTTCCCTACTCACGGGGAAACCCGGTTTCGGGGATCCGGAGTGACGTGGGGTGAGCGGCGCGGTGCTTCGAATCAACTGCTTCTTCCACGGAGCAGTCTGACTTTTTCTTCCACGGAGAGCGCTGACTTTTTCCTGTGGACAATTTGATCTTAAAGCAACTACCCGTGAGTAGAGTGAAGAATTGGATTTTTAAACGTCTTAATTTGGCACCGAAACGGGGAGGCTCAAAACAGGAAGTCCACCTCCCCTTTTTGTAAATAAGACTGAGGCAAAGAGGTTGCAAGCTAAAGTCTTGGAAAGCCTATTGTAAAGGACTAAATTCTTATCAGTAAAAAATATTAAACCCCCCTTGGAAGCAGGAGAAGAGGGGGGAGGCTTTGGATTGTGTATCCCTGCAGAAGTGAGTGAAGGAAGTTAAAATACCACCGTTCCGAACCTGGAAACGGGCTTCTAGTAAGACCGATGTGTTTTGGAAGGTTCATTGACAGCGAATAGAATGTTCGGTGACAGCTAGCATAAGAGAGATACATTGTTTCCATTGTCTTCGTCTGTACTTAAAAAGGAGTAAAAGTAACGGAAAATTGAAACAACTTTATTGAACTTTATTAAAAAAGGAGGAAAGTAACTGAAAATTGAAACTAACTTTGGATTATTGAAACTGTGTTTAAAAGAGGACATACTGACCGATACAAATACAACTCGCTTTCCCCTAGTGGAAGCTTTTGAAATTGGTTACATTATAGGAGCTGGGCTAGGGGAATTTCCAGCTGCAAGGTAAAAAAGTGTGAGACTTTGGAATTGACCTTGAATCTCTTAAGTGTTATGGCAAATGGAAAGGAAAAAACAGAAGGGATGTCGACAGAGGAGGCCTTAGTGGTGCATTATTGAAAATAAACGATTCGCTGGAACAACTCCACAAGAAAACAGATGCGATAAATGTGAAATTGGATGTTGCAAATATTGAAATTGATTCAACTGTAGAAAGTTTAAATAACTTGGGACAAAAGGTGAATACCAATTCAGAAACCACCCAGAAACTGACACAGGAATCTACTTCGATATGGCAAACTGCAGATGAAGTCAGAGGAAAAACCCTTGCTGCTGAATCTAAAGTAATACAACAGGAGAGGAGAGTCCCATCCATACAAAGACAACTTGATGAACATAAGTTGACATTCGTTATGATTGAACTTAAAGAAGAACGGATGAATTTGAGGACCAGAGCCCTATCCGAGTTGGAAAAGGAAAGCTTGACAGAGTTTCAGGAGGTGACAGGACTAACATTGGTTGAGAAAGAGAGGTATTTGGGGGTTAGTATGATCGCCAAAAATGTGAATCTGTGGTGGGGATGAGGGCTGCTGTGTTGCTGGGGATGTTGCTTTTGTTTCAAACATTGCAAGCTTTGGATGGGATGGAGGGTTTCAGGAGGTGACAGAGGGATGCTCCTAGAGTTGTTTGGCAGGGCAGGAAGCCTCGAGTAAAATTTAAGATATTGATGGATGCCAAAGAAGGAGGTGGACCTGCCCTGCCAGACCTTTAAACTTTGCTGTGAACCATCTGCTTTTTGCTGGTTGAGAGAATGGTTGCTTTTTGAAAACACTGAAGCGTTGGACAATGGCAGATGAAGTTGATGGACTGTATGGAATTGGCGGAAATGACTGGCAATATCCGAGACCAGGGTGAAGAGTCGGTGGAAGAAGACTGGAAAAAGTTTAAAGACTATTTATAGAAATACAGTGGTGCCTCGCAAGACGAAATTAATTTGTTCTGCAAGTTTTTTCGTCTTGCAAATTTTTCATCTTGCGAAGCACGGTTTCCCAAAGTCTTCAAAATCACCAAAGTCTTCAAAAACCTCAAAAAAGGCTACCACACCGCGTGCTATGAGTTGCTCCTCGAAGTCACCCTGGGTATTAATGGTTTTAAGAAAAAGGAAACAAACTTGCAAGACGTTTTCATTTTTCGTCTTGCGAAGCAAGCCCATAGGGAAATTCGTCTTGTGAAGCAACTCAAAAAATGAAAAACTCTTTCGTCTTGCGAGTTTTTCATCTTGCGAGGCATTCGTCTTGCGAGGTACCACTGTATTGTAAAATTAAGGAATGTTAGAAAAATGTTGGAATGAAATTATATGGCTTTAGCAGAAATGTCATAAGGAATTAAGTATAAATAGATTAATAGAAAATTAAAGGAAAATGTTTGAGGTGTTTTTAAATTGTTTTTGCTTGTTTTTGTTTGTTTTGTTAGTCCATGTAGCGTTTTTGTATTGTATTTGCATTGTTTTTTCTTTTTTGTTTCTTCTTTTTTGTTTGTTTGTAGTGTTGTGTTGGAAATGTTAAAAAAGTAATAAATATCATTAAAAAAAAAAGAAGTTCAATACCTCCCATACAATTTAATCAAAGCTGCTTTCAAATTAATGGAAGTATTTCCAAAAACAACAGAAAGATCAACATAGCGAATCAAATCAATCCTGTGGCTGGTACCTAAAAACTAGAAAACTGGGACAGGAAACCCATGGCCCACCCAGATGTTCTTGAACTCCCATCCCCATCAGCCCCAGCCAGTTTAGCCAATGGTCAGGGATGATGTGAGTTGTAGTCCAGTGACACCTGGAGGGGCACAAGATCACCTCCTCTCCAGACTGTACCATTTGTAACCGATCTACACCACTGCCATAGCTTCACAGACAAAGCCACTTCCGAGCTGGGGAGGAGGTGGGGTTGCGGGCTTCACGCCCACCCCACGTGCGTGGGGGCTGTTTCCAGCCCCCGTGAGACTGGGGGAATCCCGGCCGTGTCGTCTACCCAGCCAGCCAATCAGGTGGCTGGAGAGGCGTGGCCTGCCCTATTTAGGGCCGGTGCGGCCGGGGCTCACCCTCTTTTTGCCGCGCCAGCTGACCCAGTTTCCCACCCTCCCTCCCTTTAGGCAGGCTTCTGACTTTGCTCTGGACTTTGGTTGGTCGCCGCAAGGGGCCTGGTAGGAATTTTCCCCAATTGGCAAATTTCAGCCACTTGGTTTTTCGCCTACCTTGTAGCAACTCATCACAACACCTTGGCATTGACGGTTAGGCATTGGTAAGGAGGGGTTAAGAGTATGTGGGGGGGGGGAGGAAACGCCATCACCTCCCCCCAAAGCAAAGGGTAGTCCGATAAAGGACTTGGGGGGCGGTGCCCTGTCCGAAGCCTATGGAGGTGTGGGCCTAAGGCACGCCCCCAAGCGGTGACACCTGGGGGATCCTAGTTGACGTACTTCAGCAGGACTCCCCCCGCTGGCGATTAACCCTTGCCGGTCTTCATGCAATCGGGCTGAAGCCGGCTAGTCAATAGGACCAATGCCTTAATGATGGCTGACTGGGAACAGTTATGGACCACAGGTATGAAGTTTACGGCATGTAATGCCTTAAGAGAGAATATTATGAAAATGATATACAGGTGGTACATGACACCAGTCAAGCTTGCAAAAATCTATCATTTGCCCGATAATAAATGTTGGAAATGTAAGGAACCTGAAGGAACATTCTTTCACCTTTGGTGGACGTGCCCAAGGATTAAGGCTTTCTGGGAGATGATTTATAATGAAATGAAAAGGGTATTTAAATATACCTTCCTGAAGAAACCATAGGCCTTTCTCCTGGGCATGGTCGGCCAAATGGTGCTAAAGAAGGATAGAACTTTCTTTATGTATGCCACAAGAGCAGCAAGAATACTTATTGCAAAATATTGGAAGACACAAGACCTACCCACTCTGGAAGAATGGCAGATGAAGGTGATGGACTACATGGAATTGGCCAAAATGACTGGCAGAATCCGAGACCAGGGAGAAGAGTCGGTGGAAGAAGACTGGAAGAAATTTAAAGACTATCTACAGAAATATTGTAAAATTAATGAATGTTGGAATGATGTTAGAATGAAGTTAAGTGGTTTAAGCAGCAATGCTATAAAGGCGTATGCAAAAATGGACAGTTAACAGGTGAAAATCCAAAGTTATAGTATATTAAGTTAAAGGAGTAAGAGAAAATAAAGAGGGAAAGAAATTGCTGAATTAACTAACTGAATTGGAATACAAAAAAGGGAGGTATGAGGAGGTCAGGGAAGTAAGGAAATGAATGTAAGGCATGGAAAAACTGATGTATTTTTAAGTGTTTTTTATTCTTTTTTTTCTGTACTTTGTATTTTGCATTTTTCTTGTATTTTTACTTTTGTTTTTTGTTTTTTGTTTTTTTGTTTTTTCTCCTTTTCTTTACTTATGTAATTCTTCTTTTTGAAATCTTAATAAATATCATTTTTTTTAAAAAAAAAAGATAGGACCAATGCCTAAGCCAATACCGCTCATTCCTGTAATCAATAAAGTTGTCGCCCATTAACCTAATACTTGGTGTCTTGTGTCTTTATTTCTCCGGGGGGGGGGGGCGGGAACTCACCACACAAGTGAGCCCCTGAACACTGAAACCAGAGCAGCACACGGAAACGCCGTTTACCTTCCCGCCGGAGTCTGTAAGCTGAAGCGTCTGTAACCTGAAGTGTCTGTAACCTGAGGTACCACTGTACCTTTTAATTACTTTACAATTCCACCCAATGTGGCAAAACATCCCTTCTTTTCTCTTTATACTTCCAACATACAGTGGTACCTTGGGTTAAGAACTTAATTTGTTCCGGAGGTCCGTTCTTAACCTGAAACTCTTCTTAACCTGAGGTACCACTTTAGTTAATGGGGTTTCCCGCGCCGCCACCACGCAATTTCTGTTCTCATCCTGAAGCAAAGTTCTTAACCCGAGGTACTATTTCTGGGTTAGCGGAGTCTGTAACCTGAAGCGTTTATAACTCGAAGTCCCACTGTATATTAGAACTTGTGAACTCTGTGGGATGTCTGAGTAGCAGGAAGGTCATGTCTACCTTGGGAGAAACAGGAATGTCCCACACCCTCAGTTTACTTACCTGGGTTGTGCATCAGTGGCTGCAAAGCACTGACAGTGGGTTCTGGTGAGATCTTGTGAGATTTTGGCAAGATCTTGCTGGAAACTGATCAGGCAGGCAGGGCACCTGCAGGGACACAATCTCTTCTGCTTCTGCCACCCAAGGCACCTGGTTCACCCCACCTCATGGGTGGGCCAGGCCTGCTGAGTAGATATTGTAGGATTGCACTGGTACTAACCAATTTCTAGCTTCTGCAGAAGCAGTTGCTTCAAAATTAGAGCTTACTTAATCGACAGCAAGTTTCAAGAACTGGAACAAAGATATGAACAGCAAGTTCAGTGATGAACAGCCATTGCCCAAAGTAGAGGCCACTGCTACTGAAGAAATTCAGAAAGGACAAATAAATCTGAGTGACCAGTTAAATGAGCGCAGACAGATTTAAAAGTATGTGAGTCAGCTGTTTCCAATAGCATCCAAAAACTTAAAAAAAAACAAAAAACTGGCAGCTTTAGATAACAAAAATAGAAGGTGTAATTTAAGTAGTTGGAAGAAGACATGTTGATAGCATATACAGAGGATTTATTTGCAACACTCCTGGGTTCAGAATCAAAATGTTTCTCTAGAAAGAGCTTATTGTATTAACTAAACCTATGCCAAAAAAGCAGATTTTAGATAGAGATGTGCCTTGACTTTTAAAGATCTAAGTTCAAGAGTCCTGGCATTAAAGATGGACAATCCAAATTTCAGATTAGATGGCAATCAGTTTTTACTTCTAATGCTTCATTCACCTATAACTTCATGAAAAGGGTGTGAATTGTGCTTTGCCACAGGCAGGCTGATAAGGGAAGAGATTCAATATAAATGGCTCTTTCCCTTTAGATGTGTTTAGATAGATTATAATATAACTCCTTCCTGGAGAATATGGCTGCTAGGACTGGAAGTTGGGACTTTATTACACCAGTACTTGAAGAACTACGCTAGCTTCTGATACATTTCTGAACACAACTGTCAGAGTTGCTTCCAGATCCTAGCTCACAGAGGATCACGCTAGCCAGCGATCATTAAATAAAAGTCTTTATTGAGTTACAGTTTCCATTCTCAAGCTGCTGCGTGCAACCCTACGTCTAATGGTTAGATCGGCGAAGCTCCATCTGAGTCTCCGCCCCTTGTACACCAACTTAATATCCTAGCCTTGCTCCACCTTTTCCGCCTGACTGTTCTTCTCTGGGTCCCTCTGCCCCCCGGGGTCTCTTCCTTCCGGGATTCCTCTGACGCTGACGCTGACCCCCCTGACTCTTCTCCCTCCTTTCGGCGGGCTTTAGGACCTGGCTCCCTTTCCGGGCTGCCTACTGCGCCACCTTCCTGTGCATTTGAACTTGTCGCGCGCGCCCAACCTTCCACCTTCCGTCTGACCGTTTCTTCGCTCCCCGATGGAGGTGTGGCCACTCCTGACTCGTGCCCTCCCCCCTGTTGTGAGCTGCCAGCGCTTGATCCCTGGCGCCCTTCCTCTTCCCTGCTCTCTGGCGGTGACGCTGGTCCCGATTTCCAACTGCTCCCCTCTGAGTCCCCTCTGGCTCTATCTTCCTGGGGTGTCCCCCTAGGCTCCCCCCTTGCCCTGGCCACTGGTGCTCCTTTCTGTGAATCTTCTGATTCACTGGAAAGACTCGGAGATCTCGGGTCGTCGTCATCACTCATCTTTTCTTCTGCCTCCTCCCCCTCGCTCTCTGTTTCCTCCCTTGCCCTTGCCTCTGCTCCTGAACCCCTGACATCCATCCCCCCCTCGAAGCCCCCTCTTCCCCCCTCCCCTCCTTCCGGTGCGGGATCTGGGTGCTGCTGTGTCAGGGGGACGAATGTCGGATACAGTTCGCTTCCCGTGGCGGGCCGCCATCCGAAGTCTTCCGGTTCTTCCTCCCTGCTCTCGTTGACGACGGTCACCTCCGCTTCCATCTCTGTGCCGCCGTGCTCGAAACCCGGGTCGTCCCCGAAAACGTCCATGTCCGTCTCTTCCTCGTTGCCTTCTGGAGACGTTGCTCGTCCTGGACCCTCCAGCCACCTTCTGCGGAACTGCTCCTCTGGTTGATCATCCCACCAATACGAGGGTTCTGAAGCAGATCCCGAGGGTGACCCCTCCGGGGAACGGGCGTCTCGTGTCGGTTCCTCGTCCGAGTCGAACCCCCGGAACGTGCTGGCTGAAAGCGTGGGCGTGAAAAGCCAGTCGTCGAAAAAGTCTGCTGGCATTGGCCTGTGTGGGAAGAGGGCATGAAACTCTTCTTTGAGCAGAGGTTCGTCTAAAGCGTAGCCCGGCACCCAGCTGTTGGCACTGGCCGGGGTGCCCTCCTTGGCGAGAAGGTATTCTACCCCCTCTTCCCCCCATCTGGAGTCCAAAATCTCCGTGACTTCGTTGATGCGCTCCTCCTGTGCCACTCCCCCTTGCCCGGTTCTCTCTCGGAGCGGACCCGGTGCCGTTCCTGGTTCCTGAAACCTGTGAGGTGCCTTGTAGGGAGTGAGCACCGATCTGTGGAACACCGGATGCATTCTGGAACCCTCCGGAAGAGCCAGCCTGAAAGCCACCGGGTTGACCTGTTCTTCGACTTGGTAGGGCCCCAGTTGTTTATGCCCTAGTTTCTTCTTCGCCAACGACCTGGCCGGCACTGCGTGGGCTGCTAACCAGACCCAGTCTCCCACATGGATCTCTTCGCCAACCCTTCTGTGTTTGTCCGCTTGTACCTTGTATGCGTGTTTAGCCAGCTCCAGGTGCCGCCGCAGCTGATCGTGGACCTCCTGCAACTCCGACGCGAACGCATCTGCTGTCTGCGGCTCCCCCTCCCCCATTCTTTCCAGTCCCGGGAAGGTTCTGGGGTGCCTCCCGTTGTTGGCGAAGAACGGCGTGACCCCCGTGGACACGTGCTTCGTGTTGTTGTAGGCGAACTCGGCGAGAGGCAGGTAATCCACCCACGTCGCAGGCTGTTGATTCGCATAACATCTCAGGTACTGCTGCATGATGGCATTGACCCGCTCCGCTTGCCCGTTGGTCTGCGGGTGTCTAGCCGACGCCAGGTTGATCTTGACGTTCAGGAAGCCCATCAGCCTCTGCCAGAAGTTCGAGATGAACTGTCGCCCTCGGTCGGACAGAATAGACCGCGGCAGACCGTGAACCTTGAACACGTGGTCTATGAACAGTTTGGCGGTTTGTTCCGCCGTGGCCACCTTCGCACACGGAATGAAATGTGCCATCTTGGAGAACAAGTCCACCACCACCAGCACAGCCGTCTTGCCCCTCGAGCTGGGCAGATCCGTGACAAAGTCCAGGGCCACTCTCTCCCATGGTTCGAACGGAGTTTGCAGCGGTTCCAGCAGTCCGGCCGGCGGTCTGTGCACTGGTTTGGCCCTCTGGCAGGTGTCACACCTCGCCACGTAGTCCGCGACTTCCCCTCTCATTCCGGGCCACCAGAAGTCTCTGGCTACTAATTCCACCGTCTTCTCCTTGCCAAAGTGCCCGGCAGTGGGCGCGTCGTGCAGCTGCTGCAGTACCTTGGCGCGAAGTTCGTCTCCCGGCACGTAGATGGCCCCTTTACGGATGAGCAAACCATCTCGCAGCTGGAACTCGTCGGTCGCTGCCGTGCCCCTGTGCACCTCTGCCATCTTTGCTTGCGCGAAGGAGTCATCCTGCAACGCTCGTCGCACCGCATCCAGGTCAACTGTTGCCGCCGCGCACGCCCACACTGTCGGTGCGAAGATGTGCATGGCGGCCGCTGGCGTTGCCTCCTCCAGATACTGTGGCTTACGGGAGAGAGCATCCGCCATGATGTTGGTGTCCCCCGGGACATATTCTATTCGGAAGTCGAAATTCGCAAAGAACTCAGCCCAACGTATCTGCCTCTGGTTCAGGAACTGTGCCGTGCGCCAGTGCTCTAGATTCTTGTGGTCCGTGCAGACCTGCACCGTGTGCTTGGCGCCGATCAGGAAGTGCCTCCACGCTTTGAACGCTGCATGAATGGCCAGCAACTCCCTGTCCCAGATGGTGTAGTTCTGTTCGGACTTGCTGAGCTTCCTTGAGTAAAACGCTCCCGGCCTCCAAACCCCCTGCGGGTCTTTCTGCAGCAGGACTGCTCCCACGGCTCTGTCTGAAGCGTCTGTCTCCACCCTCATCGGCCTGCTGGGGTTGACATGAAGCAGCTGCTCTTCCGACGCGAAGAGACGCTTGAGTGCCTGAAAGGACTGCTCCGCCTGCTCTGTCCAGATGAACTTCTTTTTCTTGGAGCTGAGCGTGTCCGTGATGGCCGCTGTCTGCATCGCAAAGCCTTTGATAAACTTGCGATAGAAGTTCGCGAAGCCGACAAACCGTTGGACCTCCTTCCGGTTGCGTGGGCTTTTCCAATCCAACACTGCTCGGACCTTGGCGCTGTCCATGGCGAGCCCTTTATCAGACAACTTGTAGCCCAGGAAATCCACCTCCGTCACGTCGAATTGGCACTTCTCCAGCTTGGCGTAAAGCCTATGTTGCTGTAGCCTGCTCAGCACTTCCTTGACGTGTCTGTCATGCTCCTGCTGCGATTCCGAAAAGATCAGGATGTCATCCAAGAAACAGACGCACGTCTTGTAGAGGAGCCCCGCCAACACGTGATGCATGAAAGCTTGAAAAACGTGGGAGCCATTTTGCAATCCAAAAGGCATAACTCTATATTCGTAGGTGCCCAGGGGCGTGAACATGGCTGTCTTCCACTCATCTCCCTCCCGCATGCGAATGAGGTTGTATGCCCCTCGCAGGTCCAACTTGGTGAACACTCTGCCCTTCCGTACCTTTGCGAGGAGGTCGTCGATTCGGGGCATGGGGAAGTCCGATGGCTTGGTCACACTGTTCAAGATGCGAAAGTCCACTACAAGTCTTTTTTGGGGCGTGTCCCTCTTCTTAACAAAGAATACCGGACTGCCCCCCGCTGCCTTGGACTCTCGGATGAAACCGCGCTCCAAATTATGATCTATGAACTCTTTGAGTTCCTGCAGTTCGTCCTCAGACATGGAATACAGCTTCCCTTTGGGCAGCGCCGCCCCCGGCAGCAGGTCAATTTTGCAGTCATATGGTCTGTGGGGGGGTAGCCTGTCTGCCTCCTTCTCGCAGAAAACCTCCAAAAATTCTGCGTACTTGTGGGGAACCGCTTGCAGCGTGCCTAGCTGCAGCTGTGACTCCTCTTCCTCTCCTTCCTGCCTGGGCACGATGCAGTGTTCAGCGCAAAAGGAAGAGCCGAAGGTCAGCTGCCTCTGGTACCAAGCCAGCGTCGGGCTGTGCTTGTCCAGCCAACTCATGCCCAATACAATGGGCGTGTCCGATAGTTGAGTGACATTGAAGCTGATGATTTCCCTGTGATTCCCAAGTCGCATCACCATTGGTGGCGTCTGCTTCACCACTTGCCCCCCTAGCAGCTCCCTGCCATCCACCGTGACAACCTGCAGGGGCAGCGTGGCAGGCAGCAACTGTATAGCGTGCCGGTCGACAAAGTCCTGCCCTATAAAGTCCGCATTGCTTCCGGAGTCAATGGTGATTGGCACGTCCATGGTGATTCCATTGGGCAGCTGGAGCGACGCGGTGAGCCTCACTACCGGTTTGGGCGGGAGGGGGTCCATGGGCTGTAAAATCTCTGGGGACTGCTTCACTGACACGTCTGGCTGGGCCCCAGTGCCTCTTCCAACCAGACTCCGTCGTTTCCCTGCTGTGGTTGTCCTTGCTGCGTTGCTGCAGTTACCATTGCTGAGGCTGCAGTGTGCTTGTGGAGCCTCTGGGGACACTCTTTCGCCATATGCTGTGGATCATCGCAGATGTAACACTTCCTGTTCCCTCTAGGAGGCTTCGCTTTCACTGCTGCCGGTGCTAGGGCTCTGGCTGCTGACTGAGCCCTTGCACCTCCAACCTCCATAGGTTCCGCTCCTCCTCCTGGCGGAGGCGTGGATTGCGCACGCGCTGCTTCTCTGGGAAGGAAGGAGGAGCCCCTGGCTGGTTCGCGCCCTCCACGCCCTTCGCCACTGCTCCACGGACGTCCTTCCAGCCGCACCCCCACCGCCAGCGCCCTCTGAACGATCTCCTGCGTGGTCCGGGGTCTCTCCCCCCTCGCAATTTCATCTTTAACCGAGCCGTGCAATCCCTCCCAAAACAGGTCTCTTACAGGAGCCGAATCTCTGTCCCATTCCAGAGCACTGACCAAAGCGAAAAAGCGGGCATGGTACTGCCTTACGCTGGCCCTCCCTTGCTTCAGTCCATGTATCTGCTGCCGAGCAAGATCCACGTCAATGCTTGACAAAAAGCACCCATCCATCGCTTTAATAAAGGCATCCGCGTTTTGGAGCGCCGGATCCTTATCTCTCCACAAATTGCGCAGCCATGCTTTAGCATCTCCATGCAAATGGGACATGATGAATCCCACCTTCTCTTGCTCATCTCTAAAGTCTTTGTTCAGCAGTTGCAGTGCACACATTACATCTGCTCTAAAGTTGGGGTACTGTTGCAAATTCCCATCGAAGTGAGAGACCAAACCGCCTGTTCGTCTCCCCAACCCAATCCCCTCCGGTTTGGGTGTCAGTTGCCCTTGCTTCGTAAGCACTTCCAACCTGACGTGGAGATCCCTGTAGGCGGCAGCTGCGTCCTCCTCTCTCTTCCTGGATGCAAGAGCCTCGGCATTCAGGCGCGACACTGCTTCTCTGAGTTCCACTATCTGCTGTTCGGCCGTCATGTTGTCTGCCGTTCGTGAGCTCGCTAGTAGGCACCCGCTTTCTCTCCTCTCCGCGAGGCTATAGATGCCCACAATTTAGGAGATGGAGCTTACTGTCAGAGTTGCTTCCAGATCCTAGCTCACAGAGGATCACGCTAGCCAGCGATCATTAAATAAAAGTCTTTATTGAGTTACAGTTTCCATTCTCAAGCTGCTGCGTGCAACCCTACGTCTAATGGTTAGATAGGCGAAGCTCCATCTGAGTCTCCGCCCCTTGTACACCAACTTAATATCCTAGCCTTGCTCCACCTTTTCCGCCTGACTGTTCTTCTCTGGGTCCCTCTGCCCCCCGGGGTCTCTTCCTTCCGGGATTCCTCTGACGCTGACGCTGACCCCCCTGACTCTTCTCCCTCCTTTCGGCGGGCTTTAGGACCTGGCTCCCTTTCCGGGCTGCCTACTGCGCCACCTTCCTGTGCATTTGAACTTGTCGCGCGCGCCCAACCTTCCACCTTCCGTCTGACCGTTTCTTCGCTCCCCGATGGAGGTGTGGCCACTCCTGACTCGTGCCCTCCCCCCTGTTGTGAGCTGCCAGCGCTTGATCCCTGGCGCCCTTCCTCTTCCCTGCTCTCTGGCGGTGACGCTGGTCCCGATTTCCAACTGCTCCCCTCTGAGTCCCCTCTGGCTCTATCTTCCTGGGGTGTCCCCCTAGGCTCCCCCCTTGCCCTGGCCACTGGTGCTCCTTTCTGTGAATCTTCTGATTCACTGGAAAGACTCGGAGATCTCGGGTCGTCGTCATCACTCATCTTTTCTTCTGCCTCCTCCCCCTCGCTCTCTGTTTCCTCCCTTGCCCTTGCCTCTGCTCCTGAACCCCTGACAACAACGAAAAGCAATACTCCTCCAGGTGCTTCTGCCATCTAAGGAGAAGCAAGTGGTTATCCTCGGAGGAACCATTTTTGTAGTGACACTTTGCTTATGGAACTTGCTCCATGGGGATGCATTCCTGGATACTACTTTGCTTGATTTGCAGCATCAAGCAAGGACTTTTATTGTTCGTTTTCCAACAACTTTGCAAGTATTTTTCTTAATCCTATCTGAACTGCTGCTTTTAAAATTTTGCTCTGCTATAATGCATTGCATGGATTTTATTGTGAGCTCCACTGGAAGTCATTAAAATGTTCCATGTTTTGGCAGTTTTAGGATTACGTCCTGAAGAATTCCTCTATTCGGTTGAAAGGAGTTAGATATTGATTGCAGAATCACTTTAAGTATTTTGTATTTCAGAGCTTAGGGTACTTTTTTGGTGCTTTTCTGAATGTTCCTGAACTGTGGTGAGCTGTTTTGGTTCAGCCCTAGTGTAGTTTCAAAGTTCTCAGTCATCGCATTCTTTGAGGAGATTTCACCCCTCCCATATCCAAGAATCTCCTGAGGAGTCTGCTGATTCTCCAGAGAGGAGGAGGCGTGTTCTGCTCTCTACTTATTCTGCTCCAGCACCAGAGTCAGTCAGTCAGTCAGTGTCGGAGAGAGAGAGAGACTGAGTGTTAGAGATCGTGTGTAGAGATAAGGTTGCTGCTAAGAGCAGCTGCAGACACTCAGTGCAGTGCAGCATTCATTTATGCTTAGACCTATTAAGCTCTGTATATAGTTTGTATAGTTGTAGATAGAATAAAGAAGATATTCTACAGAGCTGCTCTCCGAGTTGTTTATATACTCTGCTAGACTCTGCTGTACTCTGCTGTGCGACGACTGTCTTCTTGTGGGAGTGAATCCGGTGCTCACAACGCTAAGCTGTGAGTCCACAGCACTTTTACCTGTTCCTGTGCAGAAGGTGGTCTCTGGAAGTGCTACCCAGCTCGCCTAGCCCAGTCAGGGCTGAAGTGGATGAGTCCAGTTGGTGGCACTGGCTCAAAGGCGATGCTGACATTCTTTAGCCTCCTCCTTCTCCTTCTCCTTCTTCTCCTTCTCCTCCTCCTCCTCCTCCTCTTCCTCCTAATCTATTCACACAAGTGGATTACTATGAACCCATTTTGCAATTACTTTAGTGGTCTATATTGCTGTTGAGTTGATAAACATACTCTAAGATCTCTTCACATTAATCTCCTCCGCCTTCATGTTTTTACCTTTATCTTAAATAAAGTTATTCCACAGTAAGACATGTATGCAAGCCTGATTCATTTTAGGAAGCATTATATATGCACAACTGAACACAGAATTTGCAGTAAACAAAACTACAGATTGCTTTAGAAATAATGTATACATCTATGCATTGAGAGACCTACCTTCTGAGGGAAGGATGGAATTTCCGTTCCTTGAATTACACTCTATTTGATAGCATACTGAACAGTCTAACAATTGTTTCTGCTACTCTGTAATTTATTGGTCCTGCTTCTGCAAAAACATGAAGGTATATAGAATAAATTTCCACGTATAACAGATCTTACATTGATTACTTACACTGATGACAAGTCCCACTCGTTCTCCTCTGATGTGTCTAATTTCCATCTAAAAGGAAGAAGGACACAGTTCTGGGATTGTCTCTGAAGAGATAACAGTGGCTTTTTCTCTCCCTTCTAAAAGCAAATAAAGAAATAAATTGTGTTCTTTTCTCATGGTTCTGTGTTATATTTGCCTTCTGTTTGTATATCTGACAAAGATGAACAAGTTACCTACACCAAAAGCTTCCAGTTAACATTAGAATACCCCCCTTTTTAAAAGACCCTGAAAATGCCTTTTAAAAATCCCAGACGTAAAATAGGTAATGATTTAGGGATCAAAGGGGGAAGCTCTTGGCCAGACCAACAGACCAACTATGAGCAACTATGAACTGTGGGCACTCAAATGCCTCTTTTCTCTCTCTCTCTCTCTCTCTCTCTCTCTCTCTCTCTCTGCCAGATCTTTGAGCAGAAATGAAGGCGAAGGGAGAAATTCTAGCACATTTCTGGGAGGGCTTGAAGCCTGCTGATATGCAAGTGTGTGAATTCCTTGCAAACTGTTTTGCAATAGGTTCTGGTGGCTGGTGTCTTAATTTTACTTTTAAAAGGAGGCTGTATTTCAGCAGCAGAGCACAGGACAGCTTCCATACATTTGGGAAATGGGGGCCTGCCAACTCAATACAGTGGTGCCTCACAAGACGAAATTAATCCGTTCCGCGAGTCTCTTCGTCTTGTGTTTTTTTTGTCTTGCGAAGCACGGCTATTAGCGGCTTAGCGGCTTAGCAGCTATTAACGGCTTGGTGGCTTAGTGGCTTTAAGAAAAAGGAAACAAACTCACAAGAACTCGCAAGACGTTTCGTCTTGCAAAGCAAGCCCATAGGGAAATTCGTCTTGCGGAAAGACTCAAAAAACGCAAAACCCTTTCGTCTAGCGAGTTTTTCGTCTTGCGAGGCATTCGTCTTGCGGGGCACCACTGTATTACAAATATTCAATGGGGGCAGCATTCTTTCCCCCACAGTGACATGTTCACAGATGGATCTTTACCCTCTCCCTTCTAGTAGCAGCTCCTCAAACCCTTGAAAAGATCGTCTCAAGTGCTGAGGAACCCTTGGAGTGCCCTTTCGGTCACTGCAGGCGGCACAATCAATTGCAGATATGGAAATGAGCACCTGAAGTTGCCTGAGAGCAAGTCAGACCATTGAACCACCTAACCTAGTATATTGTACTCCAACTTGTGGGATGTAGTCCATTGGAGCAGTCAAATACAACATTCCTTGTTTCCCTAGAGGGGTCACAGGCAGGGGGATGTTAGTCCAGCCAGTATAACTTCCTGTTCCACTGGTCTGGAGCGTCCTCCCTCTGTATGTGACCAGGGAGATGGGTGTGACCCTGGATGACTCCATAAAAGAGCCATGTCACACAGCCATCTTTCTCTCTTGATGCCATGCTGCTCTCCTGCAGTCATTTTGTTCTCTTGATGCTCTTCTTTTAATGTATTTTGCTGTCTGAAGGCTCTCAGGCAGCAGCACATGGGCTCAGTCCCAATATGGGATTAACTCACACTTTGTTATGTAATTACAAGCTAAAGCCTGCCTTCAGGGACCATACTGTGAACTGAATGTGAGTAAACGTCTTGCAACTTTTTAGGAAAGACTTTTGTGCCTTTATTCTTTTAATAGGGATATCTTTTAATAGGGATAAAAGGGGACACCAGGAATAATCCATCTGGGCAAGCCAGATTGGATTGCTTAACTAAAGAGATTCAGATGAATCTGCAAACTAGCTTCCTGCTGTATTGAGGGGAATCTGCCTGGCTACATGACTCACTATTATGTGTGAAGGAAGGATAATATTTAATCAATATATCCTCTCATACTATCCTTAACCCCCTTCATGGATCACTGCCTTGTCGTGGCGAAGGGGCTTGAGTAACTCAGGGAAGCTATGAGCTATGCCGTGCTGGGCCACCCAAGACGGACATGTCATAGTTGAGAGTTTAGACTAAATGTGATCCACCTGGAGAAGGAACTGGCAAACCGCTCCAGTATTTTGCCAAGAAAACTCCATGGACATAAAAAAGGAGAAGCTTTGAGAAGGAAGTGAGAGTTTCCAAGGCATGCTCTGGATCATGGGGTCACGGAGAGTCGAACATGACTAAAATGACTAAACAATAAGAACAACTATCTTCACGAAATTAAAAGACGCCTGCTTCTTGGGAGAAAAGCAATGACAAACTAGACAGCATCTTAAAAAGCAGAGACATCACCTTGCCAGCAAAGGTCCGTATTGTTAAAGCTATGGTTTTCCCAGTAGTGATGTATGGAAGTGAGAGCTGGACCATAAAGAAGGCTGATCGCTGAAGAATTGATGCTTTTGAATTGTGGTGCTGGAGGAGACTCTTGAGCGTCCCATGGACTGCAAGAAGATCAAACGTATCTATTCTTAAGGAAATCAGCCCTGAGTGCTCACTGGAAGGACAGATCGTGAAGCTGAGGCTCCAATACTTTGGCCTCCTCATGAGAAGACAAGACTCCCTGGAAAAGACCCTGATGTTGGGAAAGATGACAAGGAGAAGGGGATGACAGAGGACGAGATGCTTGGACAGTGTTCTTGAAACTACCAACATTAGGTTGACCAAACTGCGGGAGGCAGTGGAAGAGAGGAGTGCCTGGCGTGCTTTGGTCCATGGGGTCACGAAGAGTCGGACACGACTAAATGACTAAACAGCAACAAATCCTTAACATTCCCACACAACTGACAAACTTTGATGGGTTTTGGAGAAACGAAGCTGGGAATATCTGCATAAGAAGCCATGGAGCTACAGCTCTTCCCTGAAAGTGTTCCACATTCACATGTTACAGGTGGGACAGAATGGAACCAAACCCAGAAGAAGCACCTGGGTCATGTTTAGAACCAACTGCTGTAAGCTGTTCTGAGTCCAATGGGACAGAGTAGAGTGTAAATCTAGCAAATAAGCCATTTCCTCTTGTGCACACCCGGGGGGCTCCTTTTTGGCTTTCTCAGTTTAAAGAGCCCTGCTGGGTGCACATATGAGAGCTTTCTGGATTGGGCCCGACATGCAGAGAATGAGACTAGAGAGACAGAAAACAAAGATGCAATTTCTCCCTTGGCAGCACTGCTTAACTCCAAGACTTGAGGTTGATTGCTTCCTAATAGAACTGTCAGCCACTTAAAGACCTTACTTGATCAACTACCTTGCTTGCAATTGATTAATTAAAATAAATATTACAGTATATATCTCCTCATCAGGGCTATTTTGAGGCTACTTAATCAAAATAAACAATTCCCTTGATTAAATTAAATGGCAATGCCATGGACTCGTTAGCAAATGGACTTAAAATGCACTGCCTGAAATTAGGCTTCACTCCAGGTTTTTCTGAAGCAGTGGAATTTCAGCTGTTGGCAGTAGGGCTTTGACACTGTAATGGGAGAAACAGGGGAGGCAACTGGCCAGGGGAAGATTCATATGCAAAGCAGTGAATATGGGTTTTAAAATTAAATAAAAACAAGATGTACTTATGCTAGCTGGTTAATTTTTGCCCTTTCTGTTCTCCCTCAGACCAGAAATGGAAGTATCTCTGCTGGGAAGATGGATTTTAAAATGGTGCCAACACACACACACACACACACACACACACACACAAACAAGACAGGACAAAACAAAGAGCTTCTTCAAACGCTACATAATAACATTTTGGAGTTCACTGCCGTAAGCTGTGGCAATGACCTTATGCTTAAATGCTTCTTAAACGGGTTAGACAAATCTGTAGGGAATAATTCTATCCATGGCTATTAACCGCGATACCTAAGCAAAACCTACAAAGTTCAGAAACTGTGTAGCTCTGAGGACCAGATGCCAGGGGTAAGTAATAGGGAGCAGCCATCCCCTTCACCCATTGCTTGTGAACTTCCAGAAACTGTTAGAAACATAAAATTGAATCCAGCAAGGCAGTGCAACTTGCCATAGCTTAATCTGTGGTGTTATAGAGGAATGCCTCAGTCTAACTTTCATTGCAAATTCCCTTTACAGCTTCAGTGAAATTCAGTTTTAGGGCTCACCTTCTTTTTGTGATTGGATGTTGTTTTAAACTGCTTTTAATATTGTGTTTTAATGTTGTTTACCCACCCTGGGACCTTAGCGCGAAGGGCAGGTTAATAACAACAACAACAACAGTTATTTCAGGCACATTTATAACCTATATACAAGATTAATATTTCAAAATGCAGTGCTCTCAGTCCCTTATAGTTTGCAAACTGTATTCTATTGTTTGGATCCAGGGATCCAAGGCTGAAATTCAAAACTTACTTTTTTGAAAAACTCAGCATTTATTGAGCTGTTTTGTGCTTGTGTGCATGTGCACACACAGATGTCCATGCTCACACATGTGCAAGCCATGCCTTCCAATTCCGTATATCCTGACAGATCTAACTTGGATATCGGGTCGCTGTATTTGTAGCACGGTTCTTTGAGAAGAGGATCAAACTGGATTTCGTCCAGATCGTAATATGTTCTCTTTCACTCTTTTGCAAGTTCTCAGAATGTTAGAATGAGTTTGGTGGAGTTTGTTCATCTTGTTATGTCAGTATCTTGCCAAAGATTTATAGAGAGTATACTGTATTCCTATAATTCCAGCATTATGCATGGCCAATGAAGGAGTGTTTGTAATGGAAATCTTACTGTATATTTGCAATGCAGAATTGCATGTCCTTTTTTTTTAATGTCTCAAGTAGCAGCACTTTATAATTTGTATGTTTAAGCTTTTATAATAAATATGTATAAATGTATTAGTTCATATGTTCAAAGCTGGCTGCTGAAAGTTGTAAATTTCTAGTGGGATGAATCTACAGCCAGGATTATTAGGATGGGCGCTGGTGTTAGCTGTTTACTAAATAGAAATAATCAACAGAGTAAATGTAGGGCACAATCCTATACTGATGATTAGCTGGCTGTGGAAGGGATGGCTAACCCTTGGCATGTGGACTGGGTCCAATCCCTCACAGGGTTTTTCTCCCCAACACAACAGTGTTGTGATGGGGAGGAAATTTGTGGCTCTCTAGACACCCCTGGACTACTTCTCCCATTGTCCCAGAACCCTGGTCTATGTGAACAGGAGTCCTGCAATATCTGTAGGGCTGGAGATTAGTTACTCCATATTGGATCAAATTGAGGACAGCAAAAAAAAGACATTTAGAGGATGTCCAGTATAATAATAATATAATGGTGCCAAGTTTTAAAACAGGGAGCATGGGTGCGTGTGCCTGGAAACGACCCACTCACATTTCAGAAACAATTACAAGCCAACACCCCTCTGAATATTTGCTTGGCTCAAAAATAAGAACAGTCCATTCTGAGCTGCCCTCCTTTCACCTTCGTTTTCCTCAAACCTTTCCTTGTCGTAGCAAAGAACTGGGAGTCCTACAGCCCTACTGGGTACTTCCTCTTGGTAAGGATTTTGGGCCTCACAAAGGCTGGAGGAGGAGCCACCCCTCCTGAATCTTGTGGGTCCCCTGCCTGTGTTACTGTGACGTTAACATATGAGAGTGCTGGAGGTGAAATAGTTAAACAAGTTACCCAATCAGAACCCAGGGGGGTGGAGTCAGAGGGACTATAAAACCAGCTCTGGGAGGGGCAAAGGGGGGAGTTTGTTGGGAGTTGGGTGGTTGGTTGGAGTGGGAGTGAATTGGGATAGAGTCTGGGGGTAGGTTGTGTTAGTGTAGAGAAATAATCTGAGTCAGGAACAGTTAGGAGTTAGGAAATATCTGAGAGGTGGTTTAGTGAGTGAGAGCAGGTAGTGGAAGTTATAGCTCTGGATAGGCACCCCATGAATGTAATTGACTGATACTGTTTATGAAACCACATGCTTGTTAAACTGCAATAAATAAACAAAAGTTTATGTTCCAATTTAACCCTGACTGGACTCAGTATTGTCCCAGGTAGGGCCTGGGTGGTGGCAGCGAGAAATAAAGTGGTGGCACAGGGATCAATAGACGGTGAAACATCCGGGGACCCTGTGTGATCGCCACAGTTACATTCATGCAGTTGAAGGTAAATTTGGGGAACAGGGTGGGATCACAAGGCAGGAGAAGAGGGAAGGTTGGGGCCAACAAGGAAGAAGTTGGAATGGCCTGGACCTTCTACAAGATTCAGGGAAAGTCTGAGTTCTTCACAAGTATCCCCCTAAGCAATTCACAAGAATTCTCTGGGAAAGCTTGGAAACAATTCCATTTTGATTCTGAATTGAGATTTCCATGATCAAGCAAATCTGATTCCCCCCCCCAACCTGAACAGATTAGGTTGACCCAGTGCTGCTAATGATCAAGAGACCCAAATTCTCCATATGTTTGCTGCATTCATGCAGATGAAGGACTTTGATACAGAGACAGACAGCTAGTTAATGTTTATGGTATGTGAGTCTTTTGCTCACGTCAGACTTAAATGCCTGTGAAATATCAAATATTTTCTGCAGAGGGGCTCAGAGAATGAAATTCAGTGTGACTTTTCAAGGTTTCTCATCTCCAGGGGGGGGGGGGAAATAGAAAAAGAGGTTTTTTAAAAATTCCTTTTCTCTCTTTTTTTGAGCAGAAAACAAATTCAGCTCTTTTTTCTCCAGCTGTTATTTTCCAGGGGCCATGCTTTCCAATATGAAATAAGGTGGTAGAAATATTATTTAGCGGATAAAGTGATTTGAAAGAGAGATTGAAAGTGTGTCTGATGTGACATTTTCCATGCTGCACTATAAAATTTGCAAGGGAAATAAAGCCAGCCAGCCACTCTTTATACCTTAGGCATTGCACACACCACATGACTCCCACCCCCTGCAGGCACTGATGACAGCTTTTTGCTCACTGTCAAACTGATTCAAAGGGGCGAAAACCACAGCTGTTTTGCCCGTTTCCACTGGAGCTTCCTACTGGGAGTCAAAAGGGCTAGGGAGGCTTATGTTTTGAAATACCCTTTTTTAAAATTTCCATTCTATTCTGTTTAGCTAACACAGCTCAGATTACCTGGTCTGCGAAGCCCTTTTAAAATGGTTCTCAGATAATAGAGAGCATTACTTGCAAGCAACTCTCATAGATTTCGGTGCTGAATAGGCGGAAGACTAGAAACTGTCCATAAGTTTGTGAAAGCATCTGTACACTTGTTGTTCTGAACTTGTATATGAGTCAGTTTACCTACATGTGAACTCTCCACCATTTTCCCTTAGATCAAGCAGGTAGAAATGGAAGCTACTACTGGATTATATAGGCTAAACGGGTTATTTTCTTGCAGACTTCTTCTAAACCTTTAGAGCTGCAAAATAAAGCCCAGAATCTCTGTTCAGAATCTCACGATATACACTTGGAGGCCTCTACAAGCATATCCAGGCAGGCCTCCCATCAGCTGAAGAAACCAAATTTTGAGTGACCTCAAAAGTGCTATGTAAGCACTGAGCAGCGTGGGCTAATGAAAAATGGTGAGCCTGGGATTCAAGGCTTTAATTGCTTTGCCCATGGAATCAGGATGGGGGGAAGAATCTGCCAGACTCAGATTGCAAAGCAGACTCACACAATTCAATCCCAGCAAATTATAACTATAGTGTACTTAAGAATCTGCAGTCCAGTGGATTCAACATTTCTGCAGCAATCCATTAAAGAAATTCCCATGGAAATTCTTCATCGTTTTGGTGAAAATTTCTCATAAACATATGCAGTTTTGACTTAAGTACAGTGGTACCTTGGGTTAAGAACTTAATTCATCCTGGAGGTCCGTTCTTAACCTGAAACTGTTCTTAACCTGAGGTACCACTTTAGCTAATGGGGCCTCCTGCTGCCACCGCACCACCGCCACACGATTTCTGTTCTCATCCTGAAGCAAAGTTCTTAACCCGAGGTACTATTTCTGGGTTAGCAGAGTCTGTAACCTGAAGCAGCTGTAACCTGAAGTGTCTGTAGCCAGAGGTACCACTGTACAAATCATGGGGAGGGGGATGTATAATAAAGGTGGCAACCATTTTGCACAGGGTTTCTGTTCCTGACCCCTGCATGCATTGGCAGAATGTACATAAAACCCTCTTGCTCCATTACACCCTGGTTAGCCCCTAATCCAGGGGTCAGCAAACTTTTTCAGCAGGGGGCCAGTCCAATGTCCCTTAGACCCTGTGGGGGACCGGACTATATTTTGAAAAGAAAAAAAAAACCAAATTCCTATGCTCCACAAAAAAACCCAGAGATGCATTTTAAATAAAAGGACACATTCTACTCATGTAAAAACAAGCTGATTCCCAGACACAGGCCGGATTTAGAAGGCAATTGGGCTGGATCCAGCCCACGGGCCTTAGTTTGCCTACCCATGCCCTAATCTGTCCTCTTCCATGTCAATCACCGTGCATCATTTGTCACTGCCTGTATAATGCATTTTGAATGCTATTTTCACTAATTTTATGCCCATTTCCCCCAGCATTTGTATATTTGCAAATACTGGTTGGTTGGAAGATGGCACCATAAAATTTAGATAAGTGTGAATTTCAAAAAGATGTCTGAGTTTCAGATCTCACATTGTTTCAAAAAACATGGATTTGATAGATTTGGCTTTAAATTCGAACTGAAATTAATTCTCCCTCCTCGTCTCCTTGTGGTATTTTTATGCTGCGAACCTCCCTAAGATCTATGGATGAAGGGAGGTGTACAAATTTAATTAACGACAACAACAATAATGTAAATATGCCACCTGTATCCTCCCTGATATCTGATATACAAACAGTGCTTTTTCTGGGGGGTACTCAGAGGTATGCAATACTGGCACCTGTCCCCCCAAGTTAAAATTGTGGCACTTACTGTAACAACTTCATGGTGAGTACCAATACTTTTTTCTTTTTAAAAAGCACTATATACAAGGACAAGGATATGGTAGGTCTTTATGATAATGTTATGGCCCATTATTTCCATTGGCTTCTACCGCATCTAGATACTAAAATAAAATATAAATTTAGTGCTATGTATTTCTTGAAATATGCCATTTACATGAACTGTCATAGCTCCTTCCTTTATTTGCACCTCTACAGTGCATTAATGATTGATCTTAACAAATATAGTTGGGTCTTAGGACCCCACAAAATTTATGCTTTGCTTTATTTTTAGCCTTGTCAGCACTGCAAGCGTGAATGCAGAACTCTTTCAAACAGTAAATACTGAATATTGCACCTTTAACTATTATATCCCCCCTGATTCTATAATAGTATTGAAACAGTTTTGATTCTGATGCACTCAGCAAGTAAACAACTGCAGTTATTTAGAACCATTTTGAATTTAGCAATGAAAATATATTTTCAGCTTCTGAACATTGGAGCAAAGAGGTACAAGAAGTCACCTGTGATAGGAGGTTACTAGATAACCTTTGACAAGCCTCCAGTATAAGTTGCTGGGGTTTATACATGTCCAACACAAATCAGGAGTGGAGTCCGTAAGGCAGTTGGATGGCTCCTTGTACACCTCCTTATGACAACTGCTACAGCCAAGCTGGTACCAAATGTGTTGCTCTGTTTTGCTTTGGAACACATCAGCGAGGCTGCAAGTGGGAGTCTTGTCATCTGGGCAACCCAAGACCTCCGTACACACTGCTCAGGCTTGCACCCCAGAGACGTCACTTTTGCTGATGCAGCAAAAACAATGCTGGAGGCAACCGTTACGAGATACAGCCTCTACAGCCACAGCAGGCGCTGTGATGCTCCAGTGGTTTGACTTCACCCCTGGAGGCGCACTCCATTGTCTCTCGAGACAGACAGATAACTTTCATTTAATCATGAGTTTGGTGTTTCAGAAAGGAGCCCAGAGCCTGCCTGATTTGGGTTGAGGTCTAAGGAAGAGCCTGAGCCTCTTGAATATCCTCCTTTCACTCCTCCATTAAGACTACAGTGCAGCTGATTTGCATTTGGTCTCCAGGAAGCTGCATGCAAAGGGACAGTTGGAGGTTTGATTCAACTCTGCTGCCTCTTGCAAACTAGCTACGCTCCCCTAACAGACCAGGGCCTTGGGCTGCGCTTAAACTAATTGTTAGGTTCCATGCTGTTGTTAATTCACATCATGGAAGTCTTAGACTTTTGAGTTGCATTACATTCTGGACAGAAAAAGCATGAGAAAGTTTTGAAGTTATATATGTTATGTGGAGACCCCCTCCACTCCTTCTTTATTACTTATTATTGTGTTTGGGGTATCTTGCACTTTAGCTTCTCCTGCTCTGACCTATTACTTATTTTTCTTATCACTTTGTCAATGCTGCCACCATGTATCTCAGTACCATTTATTTTCTTCCTCTGCATAGTAAGTGTATAAGTGTTGGACAAAATAACACAGAAACCCAACATACAGTAAAAAAAAAGTGATTATATATTAATAGAAACCGATGGTAATGTTTATATGCAGGGCTACTTAATAAAGTAGGTGTTTAACTTTCTTACAGTTGCATTAAATAAGACTGTTTGCAATATAGGGTTGTTGTTGTTGTTTAGTCGTTTAGTCGTGTCTGACTCTTTGTGACCCCCTGGACCAGAGCACGCCAGACACTCCTGTCTTCCACTGCCGCCTGCAGTTTGGTCAAACTCATGTTGGTAGCTTCAAGAACACTGTCCAACCATCCCATCCTCTGTCATCCCCTTCTCCTTGTGCCCTCCATCTTTCCCAGCATCAGGGTCTTTTCCAGGGAGTCTTCTCTTCTCATGAGGTGGCCAAAGTATAGGGTTATTTTCATCTTAAAATGAAATAGCAAATGCAATTCAATGTTCCTTTCCCTTTGAGGTGGTTATTTGAGTGTCTGTTTCTCCCCCTATTCAAAAACTAAATCCCTCACATCACTCTTTCCCAATTAACATGATCAACTCTGCACCAAGGACTATACTTCCAGTCTTCAATCAGCTCTATGACCTCTTCTCTCTAGAGTCTCATGATTCTCACAGGACTTATGCTGCAGTGGTTCAGCAACCACTGTTGCTTCAGCAATCCCACAGACTCTTGGCTGAAGAACTCTCCTGAAGGCTTCCTCTTGAGTCATGCACTCTTTCCTTCAGACCTTCTACCTCAGTTCTAGCCAGTGACCTCAACTCTTGCCTCTTCCCAGACTTGTTAAGCTTCTCTAAGTGACTTGATGTCCACTGCATGACTCCAACTTCCACTGTTTTTACATACCAGACACCCTGGTCTCAGTCTTTGGCCAGAGCCTAGACAATTATTCTCACCATAAAGATGTTGGAATTTTGGAATCCAAAACCAATGTTTGGGGCAAGTAGTCTTTGGGGAGAGAACCCCAGCAGAGATTTAACATTGCAAAACATATAGCAAAGAAAAACATGGAAATATAAGCTGCAAAACTTTTAAAATGTGCCCTTTCAGTGAGTCCCAAAATGTCCCTTTTTCAAAGCTCTTTCTAAGCTACCCCACTTTCCCATAATAAAGATAGACCACATGTTTGGTAAGTCACAAAATGTTTTACTTACAAAACTCTTCAAAGGTCAGATTCATGTTATTTTCCATGCATTAAAGCAGTCATAAAAGATGCACAGGCAGTCAAAAAGGTTGCTTAGTTACAAAAGGTTATAAACTACTGGTAGAGAAATATGCTAGTTTCAGATTCCATTCTGGAAACAAAAGAGGCTGGGTAAAGCCATGATGTTGGATGAAGCAGCTCAGAGCTCTTTACATCCTGAAATCCACATGGAGAGTAAGAGATAACAAGGGCTTGGTGACCTATTTCTACTCAAGGTGGGAAGTGATGACAATAGGCTAAGCCTGGCAGGGCAGCTTTCTCTATGGTTTAACCCCTTCATGCACTAATTAGATGCAAACATGCTAGGGTTATAAGAGACTAGAACCCTACAAAAGATAGCCTTCTTAGCCAATCATTTCAATATGGGTAGAAATCTGTCCCCTCATTGGCCTATAACTATAATTTGGTAGGAAGACATAGACTGACCAGTTAGAATTTACTAGTTTCTGATGTCTTGGCTCATCTCTATAGAAACAGAAACCTCACTCTCAGAATGATCCCTGATCCCTGATCAACAACAGTTGAAATGTCGCTAGGCCCCCTGTGGATACACTATAGCGCCACAGCAGAACTCATGACATTTATCCTCTTCATATTCAACTATGCATAAATCCCTTTATACATTTTAAAAATAAAAACTATACCTCAGAAACTAGATGATTCCTTCACATCTTCAAATAAAGTTTGCCCTGGGGGAGAGGGCCAGGAATACAATGTTTTAAAAAAACAACAACTTTTGGATATACATATTCCGAGGAAAAAAATATTTCCATAAAGCAACTTCGCAGCATTGTCCAATTTGGACAGAATAAAAACTGAGGTGATCTTCATCACTTTGCGAAACAACCCTTTTCGTCCTGACACTCTGAATTCAAATGGGAGGTGGGCTGATACTTTCCATATGAAGGTAAGCGTGTAGCCGTTTTACATTGATGATGATTTGTGATGACAGCAGAGCAGATTGCTTGATGATAGGTTTGTCTCCTCTATTCTGTTCTCCGCTGTTCTTGTTTTACTCTGCTTCCTCTTTTGATCTTTATATTACCTTTGAGAAACACTTATTTAAGGAACAACATTTCTGCTTTTATTCTTCCAACTGCAATGACAAGACCAATTCCTCTTTACCCAGGGCCCAACAACACATTATGTTAAACATGAGGTGACATTCATGTGTCTTGATTGTTGTTGTTTTATTGTGGGAAGGGGGGTTCATGTTAATACCAGGCATGTGAATACTGTGAATCTGAATGTCTCAAAATCAACTATCAAAAGACCAAGATACTCACTTTTGGGGAAAAACCAAAGCTTAGAAGCTGGGAACTCCAAGGCCATAAATTAGAACAAAATTATACAAGGCCAAAACTTTGGTACAACTCCTTTTTGGGTCCGCCTTCCTCTGCTTTCTCCCCCCTTGAGAGAGTTCAATCTAGACTTCTTAGAGCTCTCCTCCAAGTCCCCAGATGTGTCTCAAACGCATGGGTGAGATTGGAAACGGGGATGATGAGAGTGGAGGCTAGCATTTGCTTAACATCAATCTACCAGGCATGTGGGGCGGGTAGGATTAGGGTGTGTTTGGTGGTTTGCTGGAATTGGACAAACACCCAAGAGGCAAGTATGAAGTGAGCTAAGGACAGTCCCCAAGCTATTCAGGTTGCCCATTCCAAGGGCTCAACTCAACTACAGTGGTACCTCTGGCTACAAACGCTTCTGGTTATGAACACTTCAGGTTACAAGCTCCACTAACCCGGAAGTAGCTGCTCCTGGTTGTGAACTTTGCCCCAGGATGCGAACGGAAATTGCGCACCAGAGGCGCACGCGCAGCGGGATGCCCCATTAGCCAATGCACACCTCAGGATAAGAATGGTTTCAGTTTAAGAATGGACCTCTGGAACGAATTAAGTTCGCAACCAGAGGTACCACTATATTGTGTTGTCATTCCAAGCTCAGCTCCCAGTATTGTATGAACAAGACTTTTAGCTGCCTGAGGCAAAGGACATGATGGCACGTCTCTGTTCCATGAACAGAACCCAAGTGGACTGGCCACAGAATCTTTTGAACAGAGACAGCATTTCCCTGAAACATTAGCAGAATGTGAGCATCAGGACATTCAGTTGCAGATATTATTGAGTTAGCTTTCCTGACTATGTATGTATTTAATTTAATTTCTGAAGATCACAGGATCGTTTACAATATAAAAACGAAAAAAATACATAACATGGTAACAAACAAAAGCAACACACACACACACACACACACACACACTATAACACCAGCACTTTTATCCTGGTTTCAGTTTTTATTTACACTTTGTTACTTGTGGCATTATGTGGCTTTTTGATCAATATTCTACCACCATGTAACACGAAGTATTATAAGACAGGACAGAATGGTATGTCTGAATGCCACCTGACATTTCAACACGGGAAATTACAGTGCAAAACTCCCAAGATTCCCTGGGTTTGCAAAAGGAGTTTTCCTGCAAAAGCACAGAAATGAGCAGTAAACCTTTGCTAGTTTTCAAGGTGTCATTTACATTGTGTGAAGGATTGTATACAGTGTGGAAATTATCGAGTAAGAAAACACCAAGGAAATGTACTGAAGTGATGTCTGAATGCAGTCATGGTGAGTCAGCCAGCTAGCTCAGGACAGCAACAAACAAGAATCAGTGCCACTGGGATTCTAGGATAATAATGTAGATTCTGCTTACAGCTAAGTTTGCCAGGTCTTCTGAGGATGAGATCCTGAGATGCGGTGGTGGTGCTGGAGCCTGGTAGCCAAAGATTTACTGCAATGCAGTCTTTGCAGGGGCTGACTTTGAAGATTTATAAGAATTTCAGTTGGTACAAAACAGAGATACTAGGCCATTAAATGGGACTGGCTGAGGGAACATATCTCCACCAGTAAGCTACATGCGCTGCTGGTCTATTTCTGGGAACAAGTCAAAATGCTGGTGGTTTTTGTTTAACCCTATGTTTGTAGTCATTTGTAGAAAATACAGCAAGGTATTTCACAATGCCTGCTTCTCTCTAATTTTCTATTCCCACCCTCTCTCTTTCTCTGCTCTTAATCTTAACTCTTTTTTCATGTTGCAGTGGGTTCTTATAATAAATAATAATAAATTTTTATTTATACCCCACCCTTCCCGGTTCAGAAAACCGGGCTCAGGGCGGCTAACAACAAATTTAAAACACTTAATTGTGATACAACAACAATAAAACAGCATAAAATACAGTATAAAAGCATAAATAACAATAAATTCAAAGTTCAAAAATCAATTTAGGGGAAAATCCATCCAATAAACATTAGATGATCAGAAGGGTGGTGGGAATGGGTGATTGACTGATAGGTGTGGTAAACCTTTTTGATGACTGTTAACAACTGCAATCGGTCTTACCAAGTGAACTACGGCAGACCAAAACTGCTACCTATCTGTAACTAGAACTACTTTGGATTCTTATCTCATTATACATGATAAAGCTATTTTTAACCATCTCATCCTTTGCTTTTTCCTGTAAGACCAACAGGTTTACCACACCTATCAGGCAATCACCCATTCCTACCACCCTTCTGAGTAATACCCCTCCCCACCCTCTCACTATATATAAGGGTCTGGTGACTTCTGTTTCAGTGTATCTGAAGAAGTGTGCATGCACACGAAAGCTCATACCAATAACTAACTTAGTTGGTCTCTAAGGTGCTACTGGGAGGATTATTTTTTATTATTTTTTTTATTTTGTTTTGCTTTAATCATAACACCATTAAGCTTCCTGGCAATCATAAATGGATGATTACCTGACCTTTTTGAAACCAGCAGTTGAACAGTGTAGGATGCCTAGGGGAAGAAAAAAAGGCATTTTCTTGGTGCTGAAACCATAGTAGTCGGTGATAGGAGGATGAGAATGTGGGGAAATCCCAGAAATGGGGTGCTGCAACTCTGAAAGTTGCCTTCCCAGTCATTTCTTGCCTCACTTTAGGTTCTAAGATTGGACTTACACAGAAATGAAAGGTAGCACTAAGGAGAGGTGATGATGTTCCTTCTCACTAAGGTCTTATTGTTGGGAAAACGCCCTGTGGGTGCCTGCAAGCCCCCGAAACTCTGAGCGTCCTTTGATATGTGCAGCTCTGCAAAAGGCATCTCCCTTCTCTTCCAGTGCACTTCTAGCAACATAGACCAGCTGGTATATGCACACTAATCTTCTGGCAGAAGACAGCAAGAAGCATGAGACATCGGAGAGCTAATCTACTATTTATTCACACACTAAAAAGGTCCAGTCGTGGCCGACTCTGGAGTTGCGGTGCTCATCTCGCTTTACTGGCCAAGGGAACCGGCGTACAGCTTCTGGGTCATGTGGCCAGTATGACTAAGCTGCTTCTGGTGAACCAGACCAGCGCATGAAACGCCGTTTACCTTCCCGCCGGAGCGGTACCTATTTATCTACTTGCACTTTGACGTGCTTTTGAACTGCTAGGTTGGCAGGAGCAGGGACCAAGCAACAGGAGCTTACCCTGTCGCGGGGATTCAAACCACCGACCTTCTGATCAGCAAGTCCTAGGCTCTGTGGTTTAACCCACAGCGCCACCCACGTCCCATATTCACACACTATGTACAGACAAAAGCATAATGGTGTCCATTCTCTCCAGCTCCAAGAGAACAAACAGAAAGAAAGAAAAGCGAAAGTACAGTGTAATAGTACCCACAGCGGAAGAGATAAGACCGTCTTCCTTTCCCAGATTTGTCCCAGACAGGCATGTGATTTACAACAATCTCATCTGCAGCATCGGAGGAGTGAAATTGCAAACCCTTATATCATGTGAAAAAGTGGGTTTTTAGAACATTTAAAAATGCAAACTGACAGATTCAGACTATGGGAAGGACTCTTTTCGGGGTTGGGAGACAATAGACTAACATTTGTTGGGACTTGGTGTGTGTTTTATACGGGGGATTTTTGGCTGGACCAGCCTCTGCCTAAATATTAGCAATGAAATGTAACTTTATGACTGTCATAAGCAACTGCACCTAAGCCACTCCAACTTCCCCTGGTCAATCTATAATATGGGGATGCTGATCATTTTGGATTTCTCCATTGATTTCAGTGGGTAGCATCCACTTCCACCCTGAGAAGAAAACATGTGCATGTGTGTAGATGAAAGGGGGTAGCTAAAGAAACTAGAGTCAGAAGCCTGTATGAATCTAGATATTGTGGGAAATTAGATCTGGAGGAAGATAAGGCTTCCTGGGTCAGCCGCATGGGATATCCCAGTCCACACAAAACCTTTGGCTACGTGATGTAGCAGTGGAAAAGAGAAACAAACACAAGGCAATGTAAATGAATAGTCAACAACATTGCTCAAATACTGAAAAAACCATCAGAACAGGTGGATTCCCCCCCCCCCGTTGAAAATCACAAAAATATCTGAGCAATTTTAACTCAATCCTGCAAAAGATACAGCGCCAGTGTGTCTAATGACTGCTTTTTAGCCCTTGAAATGTTCCCCCTTCTGTCATTTCATTGTCACAGTGGGAATTGTTTAGCATATGTTCAACTTTTTCATTCTAATAAACTGCATAATAATAGAAAATGCAGAGTTAACGCAAGTACTGTACTGGATGTATAGGAGATGAAAACATTCACTCGATCACGCCAGGAGATAATAAGACAAGCTGACAGGCTGCATTTGACATTCAAATTCCTCTTTTACAAAAAAAAAAGTTCTTTGTCTATGGGTTTATACAAATTAAAGCATCAAAGCAATTAAATACTTCAAATATTAATTCTAATCAATTTCAAGTCTCATAAGTTTTCTGTTTATTGCTGCGCTGAATGTATAATTGATCCATTGCTGCAATTTTAATGATATTGTTTCCAGTGCTCGGTAACAGGGGGTGGAGCAGGGGGCTCAGACCTCTGCCTTTTAGTGTGGGTCTGCAAAGCTACTGTTTTGGAAGGCTGGCTGGGGCTATGATTTCATTGAAATTAGGGATAATTGTGGGGAGGTGCTTTTTGATTCCATTGAGTACCAAAATTTTCTTGCATAATTTCAGCAGTGGTCGCCCCCACCCCAACAGCTATGTTTATTTACTGCTTTTATATCCCACCTTTGCTTTAAAGAGTTCAGACTTGTGCACAATGTTCTCCCCCTCCTCATTTATTCCCCACCACTACCTTGTGAGGTAGGCTATGCTGAGATGGCCACAGTTATCTAGTGAGCTTCATAGATGGGGGGGAGGGTCT
The DNA here is from genome assembly GCF_964106645.2 of Podarcis pityusensis. Lineage (NCBI taxonomy): Eukaryota > Metazoa > Chordata > Lepidosauria > Squamata > Lacertidae > Podarcis > Podarcis pityusensis. Next base: position 7,145,723 of record NC_138038.1, on the reverse strand, counting down.
AGTCCATTCTAACCACTACTCTATGCTGTCTGTCTCTTGTGGGCTGCTGTCTTCTGTCTTATGCATAGGTAAAGGTAAAGGGACCCCTGACCATTAGGTCCAGTCGTGGCTGACTCTGGGGTTGCGGCGCTCATCTCGTTTTATTGGCCGAGGGAGCTGGTGTACAGCTTCCGGGTCATGTGGCCAGCATGACTAAGCCACTTCTGGCGAACCAGAGCAGTGCACGGAAATGCCATTTACCTTCCTGCTGGAGTGGTACCTATTTATCTACTTGCACTTTGACGTGGTGTCGAACTGCTAGGTTGGCAGGAGCAGGGACTGAGCAATCGGAGCTCACCCCGTTGCGGGGATTCAAACCACCGACCTTCTGATCGGCAAGTCCTAGACTCTATGGTTTAACCCACAGCGCCACCCACGTCCCATTATCTTATGCATACAGAGGCATAAAAAGTAATTTCCTAGTATAACCATTTCCCTGTTGCCTTTGTGAGCCTGTCAATTCTGAGCACATAGCAACTCATTCACACCGATGAGGTCCTTCTAGGCCCACCTTAGCACCTGCGCTTCACGAGAACTGGCACACAGACCTTTCCCAGCAGAAGCAAGAACAGACAGTGTGAGTACAGGGGTAAAGTATGTTTGAAGGTTTGAAGGTGAGGGCTGCTGGAAAACACCCTGGGGTGCCCCTGCAGCCCCTGAACTCCTAGTGTCCTCCGGTATGTGCAGCTCTGGAAAAGGCATTTCCCTTCTTCTCCAGTGCGCTTCAGCGACATATATCAAATGATGTATGCACACTAATCTTCTACCATAACACAGCAAGAAGTGTGAGACATCGTAGAGCTAATCTACGTATTTATTTCCACACTATGTACAGACAAAGGATTCATGGCGTCTTCTCTCTCAGTTTTGCAATCCCACCACATATGGGGGGAAAAAGTACCTTCTATTGTTTTACATTTCCAATACTAATTTTCTTTAGTTTTGTACAATTTTGCTACTTTAACCAGAGTTAGATACCATCTATACATCACTCTAAGGGACACAGGTGGTGCTGTGGGTTAAACCACAGAGCCTAGGACTTGCCGATCAGAAGGTCGGCGGTTCGAATCCCCCGACGGGGTGAGCTCCCATAGCTCGGTCCCTGCTCCTGCCAACCTAGCAGTTTGAAAGCACGTCAAAGTGCAAGTAGATAATTAGGTACCGCTCCGGCGGGAAGGTAAACGGTGTTTCCGTGTGCAGCTTAGTCATGCTGGCCATATGACCCGGAAGCTGTACGCCGGCTCCCTCAGCCGATAAAGCGAGATGAGCGCCACAACCCCAGAGTCGGCCACGACTGGACCTAATCATCAGGCGTCCCTTTACCTTTTTTTATAAATCACTCTGGGCCACCCAACCCAACCTGTAGTGATTTGTGGCTATCTGTACCCAACTCATTCAAGGCCCTTTGAATATGCCTAATTTGGTTTGGAAGCTGGGACGTAGCCAAATCTGCTGCATAGCCCTAGTTGCTTTATGAACTGGTGGAATCTATAACTAAATTCTTCTGAGGGGAAAATGTTTTCCAGGGAAGCCATAAAAGACAAAAAATTACAAAGCTATTTGAGTAGCTTCTCTAAGGTTTTATTCTGCTATTAATGTAGAGTAATGGCTTCTGAAATTACTCCAAAAGTACAGTTTCTTTTGAACTCATATTTTCTCAAGAAAGAAAGACAAGCCTAACACTCTGAATTAGTTAATGGCTTTGCAAATAGCACCCAAAGTGTCAGCAAGTCACAGATCCAAATGTACATTTCGCAAGAAGAGAGTGGTTTAAGAATGTGATCTGTCAGTCTGAAACCCAAGCTCTGATTCAGAGTTAAAATTGACGGTGTTTTCATGAGCAACATATTCTTGGTTCTGGGCAACTCAGTTTCTAATAAAATCAAGATTAGGGCTCAGCTCAGATACTTGTTCTTTTAGAAAAATAGATGACAGCCCCGTCTTCATCATCAGCTTGCTTGTAATAGTTGCTTCACATGGAATCCACCTTCATGACCCACGTACAGGAAGGCTTAGTTTGGAGCATTCCATGAGATCACAACAGTTTAATCAATGGTTCGGGTGGGCTGCTTTCCCATTAGTGTAACTTGTTTTTAAAGCCATATTGCTTGTGTCTAAAAATGAAAGGCTTTTACAGTGGTAACCAGGTTACATACGCTTCAGGTAACATACGCTTCAGGTTACAGACTCTGCTAACCCAGAAATAGTACCTCGGGTTAAGAACTTTGCATCAGGATGAGAACAGAAATCATGCTTCGCGGTGCGGCGGCAGCAGGAGGCCCCATTAACTAAAGTGGTGCTTCAGGTTAAGAACAGTTTTGGGTTAAGAACAGATCTCCGGAATGAATTAAGTACTTAACCTGAGGTACCACTATATAGGGAATAAGGGACGCGGGTGGCGCTGTGGTTTAAACCACTGTGCCACTTGGGCTTGCCAATCGGAAGGTCGGCGGTTTGAATCACCGCGACGGGGTGAGCTCCCGTAGCTCGGTCCCAGCTCCTGCCAACCTAGCAGTTCAAAAGCATGTCAAAGTGCAAGTAGATAAATAGGTACAGTTCTGACAGGAAGGTAAATGGCATTTCTGTGCGCTGCTCTGGGTTTGCCAGAAGCGGCTTAGTCAGGCTGGCCACATGACCCGGAAAAACTGTCTGCGGACAAACATTGGCTCCCTCAGCTAGTAAAGCAAGATGAGCGCCGCAACCCCAGAGTCGTTCGCGACTGGACTTAACTGTCAGGGGTCCTTTACTTTTACCTTTATAGGGAATAAAGAGCATTAGCTCATCCATTCAGGCCTGTTTCGTGCCAGAAGGGATGGAGACACCTATTCCCATGACATGTCAGTTTTGCATGTTCCTTAATTGCTCTTTCCCTTTCCTTTGTTTCCTTAATGGCTCATCTCCCAGGCGATCATCTCACAAGGAAGCTGGTCTGACTTATATTTTAACCCTTGCATGATCCAGGGGTTCAGGAGGCTCAAATAAATTCTAACGCATACCAGGTCCAGGAATTTAGAAATGTCTAGCACCCACAAACTCATAGCAGTTCTTTTAAAAAAATTGACTAGAAAATTTATCCATCTATCTTAGATGGCACGAAGAAAGTGAAGAAGCCCCTTTAGTCACATATGGTCATGCCATCTTCTTGTTGGCTCCTGCTCCACCTGGTACTTAACATGTGCTGTGTACTAGTTTCACATACTCTATGCATTTGAACAGGATTTAGGTTTAATGCATTTGGACGGATTTAGGTTTGATGAGGCCCTAAGCTCCTGAAGGTAATGGGGCCCTTTATATGTCCAGCTGTGCTTTGCCAACAGCAAATTGTCACTGTTTTTTTGTGTTGAATATATCCTATATCCTATATGGCAATAATAGGCATCTAAAGCCATTTGCACATGCAAAATGTAGGCACCCTATATACAGAAATGAGCAAACCAGTGATATTTTAGGGAGCAGGCTAGCAGGCGGGGCCCATTACTAACATCATAGGAGCCTACACAACACAAAACACTGTTGCTGTATGTAGGTTTTTTATTATTTGTTTTTTATCTTATATTTTGGAAATGTACGTCCAGGTGGTTTTTTTTCCTTTAATTTTTTTGGGGCCCCCCAAGAGAGTGGGGCCCTAAGCTATAGCTTGTTTAGCTTATACGTAAATCCAGCACTATATTTGAAGCATGAACAACTAAACACAGGATTGGAAGCGACTTGCATTTTTTTGATCCATTTTGACAGAACTCGAGGTGGTCATTTGCAGATAGATGCCAAAAATCCATTTGCCCCACATAGACGAAAGTTGTTATGTCATGATTTAATAGTTCAGCAGGTTCACCAAATAATAATTCTACCGCATGTCAGCACATCTAACACACCACATCACTTTCACATAGTAGCTTCAGTGGCCTCACGGAGATGTTATGCAGCTGCTTGTCATTTGCTGCGTGAAATGTTTCGACGGGGCAAATTAATAATCCTAGAGTGCCCATATACGAGCTTTGAGTCAAAATCTGTATTGTGTGACCTGATACAGTGAAGCGCCCTATTTTCCTATGGCTCACTCATGACTAGTGTAATCAATTATGTATATAGTATCATATACAGTGCTTTACAAAGTACAGGTCTGGCAGGTCCCTGCCCCAGGGAGTGTACATTCTGAAATAAATAGTAGTGGAAATGTAAACAACTATTTTAAGACATTAATGCTGTCAAAACTTGTTGTTTAGTCGTGTCCGACTCTTCGTGACCCCATGGACCAGAGCACGCCAGGCACTCCTGTCTTCCGCTGCCTCCCGCAGTTTGGTCAAACTCATGCTGGTAGCTTCGAGAACAGTGTCCAGCCATCTCGTCCTCTGTCGTCCCCTTCTCCTTGTGCCCTCAATCTTTCCCAACATCAGGGTCTTTTCCAGGGAGTCTTCTCTTCTCATGAGGAGGCCAAAGTATTGGAGACTCAGCTTCAGGATCTGTCCTTCCAGTGAGCACTCAGGGCTGATTTGCTGTCAAAACTAGCACCCCTTAAATAAATATTATTCTTCCCCCCCCAATCCCCTACATCTTCTTATCCCACCATCAAGGGGGACAAAATCTCCTCACACGTAGGACCTGCACTCAGCCCTTTATTGGGTCTTCATTATTTCTTCTACCCAACACATCCATATTTGATTAGGTTTATGTGCTAAGAGAAATGGCATGAAAACAAAATCCCCGTATTTTAATGCAGAGGTTGGCATTTGCAGGGATTCATCTCTGTAGGAAAGAAAAGAGTAGCAAAATATAGTTCATACATGCATGTTAAAGATCTGGTGTGAAAGACATTACATGATTAACTTATTTTTGTGTGAATTGAGCCACTGTAGATCAACTTCCATGTATGTTCTTGACCCGGTAGAGGCAAAACACTTTCTTTCTTCTTCTTTAAAAAAATATTTTATTATATACAATGCACACACAACATTATAATTACAATCATTCAAATACCGAAAATACAAAAATGCAAACATAAATGTTACACCTACATGACTTCCCTTCACCAGTGTTCGTCATTTCTTATGTTTATTATATTCTTATTTATATTGCAATTTGTAACTCTAATCTTTAATATTGTTATTTTGTTTTGTTTTCTGAATCAACTTTACAGACTTAATCTAGACATATCAGCATGTTGTCTTTAGAACAGTGTTTGCTCATATATTCTTCAAACCATTGAGGCAAAACTCTTTCTGAGGCAGTTAGTTTCACACATTCATTCTCTTGTCATTAGATGTAGAAAAATCAACTGATCCATCAGCATGTGCCAACCTGGTTATGTCCTCCTTTTCCTGTTCTTTTCAGACATCCATAAATGCAAAGGGAAACGTGGATTTTTTTTGCATCTGACTCATCGTTACCTCAGTCAGTGTGTGGTGTAGTGGTTATGAATATCCAACTAGGACCTGGGAGAGGGTTGTTGCAAGGATAAAATGGAGGGGGAGGAGAACCACACCAACTTCAGCTCCTTGAGAGAAAAGAGGAATATAAAGTTCAGTTCAGTTAAACTTTTTATTGCACTAGCCATAGGCCATGGCATCATTCAGAAGGAGAGCAAGAGGAAAGACAACAATAACTATAAAAATAATCAGGCACCACACCAATGATAACAACAATAACAACAACAACAACAATAATAAATTTATTATTTATACCCCACCCATCTGGCTGGGCTTCCCCAGCCACTCTGGGCAGCTTCCAACAAAATATTAAAATACAGTAATGCATCAAACATTAAAAGCTGCCTTCAGATGTCTTCTAAAAGTCTGGTACTTGTTATTCTCTTTGACATCTGGTGGGAGGGCATTCCACAGGGCGGGTGCCACTACCAAGAAGGCCCTCTGCCTGGTTCCCTGAACCTCACTTCTTGCAGTGAGGGAACCACCAGAAGGCCCTCGGCACTGGACCTCAGCGTCTGGGCAGAACGATGGAGGTGGAGAAGCTCCTTCAGGTATACTGGACCGAGGCCAATAAAACCACGGCCGTGGCTTCTAAAATAATTTGTTGCATTAAATAGAATAGAATAGCAGAAGGTTCTCAGGTAAGATGTGCCAAATTAAATATCCGAATCCCCTTTGCAGTTGACCGCTATTTTTTTCTAGTTCTTTCTTCCTGATCTTCTTGGCTGCCAGCGCATAGAGTGCTACTTTATAAGTAACCAAGTCGTCAGTGTTGCTGGGCAGCCGTTTCACCCTTTCCACCCTATTCAAATGTGTTTCATTTGTAAACAGGGGTTTTATAAATCAGTCTCTTGGGTCTATATATAACAGGCACTGCAATAAATAGTGGCACAAGTCCTCCACACAGGGTTGTCCACACAGGCAAAGTCTCTCTTCATAATGTACTTTGCCGTACCGTCCACCCAAGGGTATCGATTGGAATTGTAATTCTGTAAAAGCGATTCTTAGTACAGCAAGTGGGAGCTTTGTCAGGTATCTGGCTTGGGCATGCTCCGTTTTGACAAGTGGGAACCATGGTGAGCTCTTGGTAGAAGCATTCATGCTTAGATCCCTGGGTATAAAGTAATAAATGAATACCTATGCTGTTTGCGTCCCGAGCATTGCTCCTTCCTCCCAAATCTTTTGTGGTTCCACTATTGGTGAATATGCCTCAGGTGCCACTCCCACCATTTTATGTTTTATCTTGGCATCCCAATGGATCAACTGTCTCGACAGAAGTTGTTTCCGTATTTCTGACTCACTGCTTCTGCCTTAGGAGAACCAAGCATGACCACATAATGCTGAATGCACAGAGACCCAAAGGTCAGACCGTACTCCTATTTATTATGTAAGATGTGCCAAGCTCCTTCTGTATCATAATTAATCAAGTAATTTAATTAAGGTGTTTTAAAATATAATTATGTTGTGCATCGTTAAGGTCACACAATTGTGCGGAAACACCAGCACAGCTTTTTGAAATACAAATGACAAATTGTGTCTCTGCTAATAGCTCTGCATTTCTGGGGTGCTATTAACAATGGCTTTATTAAATATAATCCCGGAAAGTAAGTTGTATTTTAAAAGTTTTGTATACCTGTGAGAGATTGCCTGATATACCAAAGGGCTATGAAAGTATTAACAGCAAATCCTGAAAGTTACTGAATCAAATTAGGGTTTTTTAAAAAAGGTCTCAAAACAGTAGGTGAAATCTCCACCTGGAACATATATCTTCAAGCTGCAAGCAGCAGCTCACGGGACGGAATGATCCTCATTAAATAATAATAAATATTTAAATAATAGAGATATTTCTCCCCACTCTGCTCCGTAATCGGTTCCCTCCAGAGAATGTTTTGGGGCTTCAGGAGGGAGAGAAATCCCTTGCTGCCTGTTTCTGCTACATTGAATCTCACCCATATTATTAACTTCTGCAGCCATCATACTCATGTTGTAGTCACCTTATCAAAATGAAATCCAGCTTAACTTTTGATGGATAACTAGAATGACTGCTATGAATCCTCATGCTTCTCCCATATATGTCTAATGCAAAGCCTGCACCAGATGTAAATTGCCATTCTGCAGCTGTAGAATATTCAAAATGTGTACAAAATTGCAACTACAGATATTTTGGTAATGCACGTTTGAATGCTGGCGACCAAAATATAAAACGAGAGGATGAGTCAAACATAAATTTTCAGCATCGTACTCCTTGCAGTCTACTTTGGCCATCTGTTTTCATGAAAACATGCCTTTAAACAAAACAAAACAAAACAAAAAAAGTTTTCAGGGTGAAAGGCTGAAATACAGCCAGACCTATAGCAGATTTCAAGCTGGCGCAAACAAAATATATTTGAAATATCTGCTCAGAAGTGCCCCCAGAGTTCAAATTTTCTCACCATTACTGCTATCTCCATAATATTTCTCAGGATGCAGTGAATGGAAGAAAAATTCATGACTATCAACAGTTGTTGAAAACAATGGGTTCATCCACTGCACGGAAACTGCCACTGCCCTGCCATCGATAGAGAATTTAAAGAATTTAATTTTCTGGTAGGCTGAAGCAGAAAACAGAGGAGGAGTTAAAAAAGGCAACCTGAAATCCATCTTTTCTTTCATTTGAATCCATTACTATATACAGCGATGTGCTTCATGACACTGTTTCTTGTCCAACTTGAAGACTTCCTTCCCTGGGGTGTTCTGAATTTATAAGATTGCACATGTTAGCCAGTCCTATCTCATTTCTTCACCACTAAAACCTCTGATGCATTTACCAACCCTGGTTATTTCAGATTAAATTTAATGTATTAGCTCACTAAAGATCAGAATTTTTTCTTACTGACATTGACTTCCTGTGCGCTTAATCCCGCCCACACAGTTCAGTTATGGCTTGCTCATTTTACAAAGCCAGTCTCTTGTTTGAACTATCTGTGTACGTGGCAATGACACATATTAAAAATGCATCTGGAGTCTTGAAAAGATAAAGCCACACTCTCTCAAAATGACAAAAAGCTGAGTTATACCACCACCTCATCACCGAAGGCTATTGCTCAGGCACATATAGCAACAAGAACACCATAAAAGAGGAGTCCTGTCTTTCTGTACCAGTGGTTCATGGCAGAGAAAAAGATGCTAGAAATCCTCTATCAACAGCAGAACAGGACTGCTGCTAGAAAATTTCCCTTGTACAGAACAACCATATAGTTCATCTGTTCAGGTGTGGGCTGCCTCACCCACAATCCACATCATTGGCTACTACTAGAAGAGGTAGGCAAATGCATGTCATAAAGATGGACAGAAGGTGAATTAGACTTTACAAAACAATGGAATGAGCAGCTATTCCCATTCCATTTTGGTCTCACTAGCACCCTGTCATTGGTCTCTCTCATCCTGTTCTGTCCCCTGCCATTCTTCCATGCACATTTTGTGTGTACCACTTTTTAGGTAAAATAGGGACATTTTCGTGAAGCTGAGGCTCCAATACTCTGGCCACCTCATGAGAAGAGAAGACTCCCTGCAAAAGACCCTGATGTTGGAAAGATGGAGGGCACAAGGAGAAGGGGCCGACAGAGGACGAGATGGTGGGACAGTGTTCTCTTTTTTTAAAAAATAAATAAATAATTTTTATTAACAAAGCAATCAAATCACATTAATTTCAAATTACAAAACCGAATTTTAAATTTTGGTTGGGGGTACCCATGCTTCGAGCTCAGAAAGGGATCCAATCATCTTTATTGCTGTTGCTTTGATGTTCACAGTTCTGTTCGATTAGTATTCACAGTTCTGTCCCTTCCTCTCTTTATTGTTTCCTCATCTCTTATTGTTGTTATCGTATATTTTTCCTTTCTTTGTAACCTCTGATAGTCTCCACAAGCGAGTTGAAAACAAACGTTGTTATAGTCCCGTGTGTATTTTCGCATTAATCCAAAAATCATATTCACACAGCAGACACCATTTCAGCACTTCCATAGAAAACAGTCTTAGCGTCTGCTCATTAATCTTCACAGGCTTGTCACTCCCACCTCGATCTTTTCAGGGGGTTCTGCCAGGTCAGACACAGAGTCCAATATGATAACAAAGCCATGGCTTCTTCCCCCTCTTGATCGTCTATCCTGCAACGAAGCCTGCCTGTCATGGCGAATCTCTTTTTAAAACTGCGTCATTCCAAAAGACTTCCATTCCTTTGCAGATCTTCCACAAACAAATCCTTTGGTTAATAATTCATTTCCACACAGTTCATAATCATCCTGCTTATTATCAATTGTTGCAACGGTTCTTCTTGGGGGGGGAGGATTGTTAGGTAATCACATAGAGAAAAAAAGAAAAGTTTTCCCCCCTTTCCGTCCCGTTCCGACGTACCGACATCTTTGATGTATCTTCTTTCCTGTTGAATCCAGCCCGTCGCTCTGCTTCACAGAGGTAGCTTCAATTAGCAGTCTAAACTCCCTTTCTTCAATCGAAACATGTGCATTTGCTGCTCTCTAATTGGTTTTTTTTTTTTTTTTTGAGCTCCTGCAACCAGGTCGCGCGATCAGAGACTGTGTCCGGGAGAGCGAAAAAAACCAACACGAGTGCTGTGCACCTAGTGCCCTCACCCCCTCCTTCTTTCGAACTCGGGGATGATTTATCGGCAACCGCAGGTGAAGGCAGTGTTTTCCCAATTCCCTGGGAAAACTCGGGAGGCTAATTACTCCCATATTAGCCTCTTAATAACCTCGTGTGAGCCGGAGAGATGGTATTGTCGGCCATCTTCCAATGCGCCCCTAGCGCCCCCCCCCCCCCGGTGGGACAGTGTTCTCGAAGCTACCAGCATGAGTTTGACCAAACTGCTGGAGGCAGTGGAAGACAGGAGTGCCTGGCGTGCTCTGGTCCATGGGGTCACGAAGAGTCGGACACGACTAAACCACTAAACAACAACAAGGGACTTTTACGTAAAATGCACGCTTTTCAGTGCATACATTTCAATGAATGTGCTTTTCAATGCAAATGTTTTCAATGTAAGTATTTTAGCTGGGGGGGGAAACACATTATTAAAACTCAGATTTTTATGCACCATTAATCTGCTATGAAAAGCAGACCAAGTGAATGCTGTGTGGCTGCTCCCCCCCCCCCCAGGGGCAGCCTTATACCTTTTCTGATGTGTAATTCTGCCCCTGGAGTCGCAATTGAAGAATATACAAGCCTTGGAAGCACATCTCCATACTTGGTTGGCAGTTATCCATAGAATCATACTGTAGAGTTGGAAGTGACCATAGGGACCATCGAGTTCAACCTTCTGCAATTCAGGAATCTTTTGCCCATGATGGGGCTCGAACCCACAACTCTGAGATTAAGAGTCTTGAGCGCTACCAACTCAGCACTTTCATTATCCTACTAATGATCTCATGAGCTGCCCTTGAAGAGGATGAAGAATTACTGCTTGAACTAATACTTGGTAAGAACTGGTAAGAATGTGTGTGTGTGTGTGTGTGTGTGTGTGTAATTAAATTTTCTGTTTTACAATTTAGAATATTCATTTAAACAACCTTAAATTATCAATGACTTCCCTTCTCTTTCCATGGTTCATTCTGCATGACATAAATCCCTGCGTATTTCACATAAACTAAACCATTCAGTATTTCATTATTAGATCTATCAAAACTTATTTACACTGTTGAATTTATCTTAATGCTGCCAACATTTTCAAGTGTACACAATTCCCCCTCATATATTCAATAAACATTTTCCAATCTTCTTTAAAGGTATGTTCTTCTTGTTCTCTTATTCTATATGTCAGTTCCACAAGCTGTGTATATTTCACCGGTTTAAGTTGCCATTCTTCTTTAGCTGGGACTTCACTCGATTTCCATTTTTGGGCTAAAAAAACCTGGGCTGCAGTAGTGGCATACATAAAGAGCCTTTTTTGACACCTGGGAATTTCCATCTGAATTATCCTCAATGAAAAGGACTCTGGGTTTTTTTTGGGGGGGGGAGTACTTTTAAATTCCCCCCAATTCATTATGAATTATCTCCCAGTACTTTTTTACCCTTTTACAAGTCCACCACATACGATAGAATGCACTCTCAGCCTCATTGCATCAGAAATGGTATGAATTTTCGAAATGTAGTTTTATAATGCTGTTGGCACTGTCCTGCATTTATGGAAGATCCTTGTGGCTTTCAGAGTTTTCCATTCTCCCATCCCCATCCACCCCAACTTACAATCTGTGTCATTAGAATCACCAGTGTTTATGAAAGCCAGACTGAAGACATAGGAAATTAATTCTTTGAAAGAAGCATACGGAATAAAAGTCAGGGAGTCGTGGGAAATAATGTCTGTACATCACTGAACTTGGGAAAAATCAAAAGAGACATCAGAAGTATTGAAAGTGCCTCATCATCTTCAAGCACTCCCCCCTTTCAAGTGGGGAGGAGGCAGGCGCTCCTATGGGGCGGGGGGAAACAAAGCAACAGTAATATTGAAAATCAAAACAAGTTTCAAAGCAGCACAATATGTATAAGCATGACAAAAGGGGTATTTTTATTTAAGAAAAAGGAAAATCAAGTCCTCTCCTAACTTTGGAAGCAAATACATTCAACTCAAATATAGCCAACCGGTCCAGACGTATGTGTGTATGTATGTACACATGAAAAAAGCTAAATACAGTGGTACCTCGGGTTAAGTACTTAATTCATTCCGGAGGTCTGTTCTTAACCTGAAACTGTTCTTAACCTGAAGCACCACTTTAGCTAACGGGGCCTCCTGCTGCCACTGCGCCGCCAGAGCACGATTTCTGTTCTCATCCTGAAGCAAAGTTCTTAACCCGAGGTAATATTTCTGGGTTAGCGGAGTCTGTAACCTGAAGCGTATGTAACCTGAAGCATATGTAACCCGAGGTACCACTGTATATACTTCCAATAAATCTCCACATGATTACATTAATTATTACAATTTAAAAGACACCATATATTAAAACAGGGGTCGGCAAGGCTTGGGCCGGATCACTCCTGGGGAGATCCTCTGTGGGCCGGGCCGCCGCAGCGCAATGCCAGAAACCACGTCTGCGCATGTCCACAGCACCAGAAATCACTTCTGTGCATGCCCAGACACCAGAAATCGCACCTGCGCAGAAGCAATTTTTGGTGCCTGGGCATGCACAGAAGCGACTTCCGTCACCAGTGCTGCGCTGCTCTGGTTTAGTGCAGTGCGCGGGGACTGCCAAGCAGGCAGCTTGGTTCGGGGACGGCTCAAGGGCCAGTTAAGCGACCCTCATGGGCTGCTTCCGGCCCATGGGCCTTAGGCTGCCGACTTCTGTATTAAAACATCAAGATAAAATTTCATTTTCCCTGTTATAAATGACATTTCTTGCATTGCTTTCTTTTGTTTACTCAATATTTCTTCTCCCCCTATAGGACTGGACAAATGATAAATCTGCCCAGGTTCATAATGCCTTGCCTAAATGTTTTTATGCATCCACAGAACGATCAAAGTATCTAAGATGTGTCATTCTATAATAGTTTTGTTAATTTATGTTTGTTTAGTTGTATGTGTCTACAGACAAAGCAACGTCCCTAAGACAGGTGATTCTATGACTACATTAGTTCTGTTAATAAATGCGTGTTCAATTTATTGTATGATTTGTTTTTTTATAGAAAAGGGCTTGCCATTTATTGGAATTTGCTCATTATTCCATTATTCCTTTTCTGTTCTTGTCTGATCTACTATGCATCATTGTGCAACCATATCATGTTCTCCAACTATTACCTGATTAAATTAGCGATGTTTGTAATTATATTCATAGTACTAATTTGCATGCTAGTTTAGATCCTGGCATTGTTACAGACAACCCCACCCCCCGCCAAAAGGATACAAAGACATAGTTTGATTGTACATAGTTTCTGACTGAAAAATCTCACTAAATTATATATTTCCCCACCACCACTTTGGAAAAGAGCACGTGGTCTTGCATTCTTTAAATATATTATGTTAGTGTATGTCTCTCTGTGTGTACTTGCGCGCACACAAATGTATATATGCTTACAAAATTCATGCCCCAGTAACCTTTAACTGAAACACTATAGAAGCTGTCCCTCCTTCAGATTGACTAGATGAGGATTGGATGTTATATGATTATATCATAAAGGTAAAGGGACCCCTGACCATTAGGTCCAGTCGTGACCGACTCTGGGGTTGCAGCGCTCATCTCGCTTTATTGGCCAAGGGAGCCGGTGTACAGCTTCCAGGTCAGGTGGCCAGCATGACTAAGCCGCTTCTGGCGAACCAGAGCAGCGCACGGAAACGCCATTTACCTTCCCGCAGGAGCGGTACCTATTTATCTACTTGCACTTTGAGGTGCTTTCAAACTGCTAGGTTGGCAGGAGCAGGGACCGAGCAACAGGAGCTCACCGCGTCGTGGGGATTCAAACCGCCAACCTTCTGACCGGCAAGTCCTAGGCTCTGTGGTTTAACCCACAGCGCCACCCACGTCCATGATTATATCATATTACTGCTAAATAAGCTGTAGTTTCTGGCTGGTTCCTAGGCTCAGTGCAAAATACTGCTTTTGACTTTTAGAGTAAGGGTGTGCACTGACCACAAGATTCAGTTTTCACCCCCGCTTTGGAAAATAGGCACAATTTGGTCACAGTTTTGCATCACAAAATTCAGAGAGGCTTTAATTGAAAGGAGCACTTTGTTTTGTTTTGCGAATCGTTTTGCGAAACGCAAATCAAGTACGTTCAGCAGGTTCACTCAAAGCAGTCTTGTCCATCCCAACTTCCAGCTAAGGGAAGAATTGCCATCTTGATACACAAGTAAAGACTTCTGGGTCAGATCAATGGTCCATCTAATTCACCATGACTTTCTCACAATGGCCAAAGAATCGTTTGTGGGAATATTGTGTAGGTGTCTTAGACAACAGTTAAAGGGATGCTAAGTAAATAAAATTGTGTCTCTTTTCATCTGTGAAATACAGGAGGGTGTGGAATAGTTAAGGATTTCAGAAGCTGCACTTTTTAAAAGATTCCCCCAAAACACCAAAAACTTTGTTGTTGTGAAATACGCATAGCAAGCTGTGGCTGTGAACCCTTCCTGAAGTCAAGACATCTCTATTAGGTTACGTTGGATTCCTTGTCCTTTAAATGAAAAACAACAGCAGTATTTCCTTTAATCTTTCCCCATACTTTTCAAAATTCCTCATGAGACCCTCTATCATCTTGTTTGCTTTAAATTGCTGCTTTATCAAAGCTTTATTTTTCTTCCTTTTTTTAAAACAAAAAATAAAAATAATAGCAGAGTGCTTTTATCTTCACCTACAAGATTTCAAAGACTAGTAATAGGAATGGGAAGAGAGAGGGGAACACTTCAGGACTGTGAAGCAGAATATAATTGCGAGTCATGTTTGGCACGGAGAATGACTGCATAAGAATAAATGGAGATGAAGAGGCACTATTGATTCCCCGGCTCCCTCTCATAGCTCACACAGTTGATCTAATGTCTAAGCTAAGGCCTCTAAGGGAGATCCTGATTGCCCTCCTGCCTTTCTGAGAGAAATCATACAAAGAGGTCAGAGAAGGGCTGGCCCAAGACACGTTGTTGCTTGAAGCAAAGGACAAGATGGCACCCTCTCTGTTATATACTAAGCCTGGATCCTAGAACAATAGGCAAGTAGGATCCTAGAATGCAACAACTGATTGGCTTGCAGGAAGAGACCAATCAGGCTCCAGGAGGAAGTTAATCAGCCTATTAGGCTGGTAGGATTGTATAATGTAACAATGATTGGCCTGCAGGAAAAGACCAATCAGGCTCCAGGAGGGAAACAGAATCAGCCAATCAGACGGGACTCATTGTGTAAATAATGTATATAAAAGCCTGAGGTTTGGGGAGCCATTGAATCACTGTTTTACAAGCTGCAATAAAGAGCATGAAATCACTACAGGACTGTGAGTATATTCCACTCTCCAAATCTATGTACAGCGGCTGCCCAGGTTGGCAGTTGAATCTTAATTTAATGCTGGTTACAGGTAGGTGTGTAGGAAGCACATGCAGGGACCCACTATCAGCCTGCTTATCAAGTGAAAGTTCAGTTATCCAAACAAAGAATTATGCCCAAACCTCCCTATCAAGGGACGCGGGTGGCGCTGTGGTCTAAACCACTGAGCCTCTTGGGCTTGCTGATGGGAAGGTTGGTAGTTCGAATCCCCATGATGGGGTGAACTCCCATTGCTCTGTCCCAGCTCCTGCCAACCTAGCAGTTTGAAAGCACACCAGTGCAAGCAGATAAATAGGTACCACTGCGGCGAGAAGGTAAATGGCGTTTCCGTTCGCTCTGATTTCCATCACGGTGTTCTGTTGCACCAGAAGCGTTTTAATCATGCTGGCCACATGACCCGGAAAGCTGTTTGTGGACAAACGCCGGCTCCCTCAGTCTGAAAGTGAGATGTGCGCCGCAACCCCATAGTCACCTTTGACTGGACTTAACCATCCAGGGGTCCTACACCTTTTTTTAAAAAAACAACAACAACCCTTTTATACAGACCACAGATACAGATATTCAAACAGTCAAAGTTTGCCCATTTGTGGTTTCCAGTTCCAGCATCCCCTTGGTGACCTTAAGGCATCCAACTCAAGAACTACAATGTTCTGCTGGTGGTCCAAACTATTGGGATAATTTGATGGGCCATGTGAATCCATCTCTGTTCTTTCTTTGCCTAGGAGACAAAATTAAAAGCATTTTTTGGGCAGTCCCAGACATACATTTTTAAAGAATTTAAAGAATGCTTTCCTAAACATTCTCTAAACAAATGTTATTTTGCTATTGCTATGCTTTCATTGTTCCCGCTGTTTTAATTTACACGTTTGACATACTGATTTTATTGTTTTAATTGTTTGTTATTGCTCTGTGAGCCACCCTGGGAGTAGAAATACGGAATGGTGGCATATCCACTCCTCAGATAAAATAAACAAGGTACCTGATATTCTCACTCTCTTGAAGCTAATGAGGCTATTTAGAGATCAAAATCCCAATTATCAAACACTGAGCTCAAAGGAGGAAAGGAGTTATACAAAGAAATATTTTGCTGTAAGATCTGCATAACCTCTGCAATATACTGAGAAATCTGAGAAGGGAAATGTCTGGTTTTTGTCATGGAATTCTACTCAGTATTGATCCAGAGCAGATTCTAGCGTATAGTTAGCAGCAGTGCTTTTTTCCTTTAAAAAAAAAAAAAATGTTTAGGGATACTCTCATTTTGACTCAAGAAAATCACCATTTTATAGTTCATATCAGGAAGAATACAGTAAATGGAGAAAAGTACAAAGATTCAGAAAATGTTTAGGTGCATGCTTCCCCCTGCTTCCCCCAGAAAAAAAGCACTGGTTAGCAGAGTAAAAACTTAAAAACATTGCAGGATTCCCAAAAAATAGACCAGAGGCAATTATATTTCATCCAGCAGAGCTTTACTGCTACTGAAGGCAAATGAGAATAATGGTAACAAATCCAATACATTCAGAATTGACACTGTCCATAAGAAATCCAGTTGCGGCAGACTTAACTTTAATTTACAATAACTTATAATAAGTCTAAAGCTTAACACTATACAGTTGTACCTTGGTTCACAACCATAATCCGTTCCGGAGGTCCATTTGTAAACCAAAACAGGTTGTAACCTAAGGCGCGCTTTCATCAATGAGGCCTCCCAAAAAAAAAAAAAAATGTTTGTAATCCAAAAAAAAAGGGTTGTAATCCAAAAAAAAGGTTGCAAACTGGGACATGCACTTCTGGGTTTGACATGTTTGTAATCCAAAACATATGCAAACCCAGGTACCACTGTATACAGAAGACCACACCAGAAGGAAAGAGAGATAGAAAGAGAACGTGAAATCCAGGCTCCTTCTGGCCTCTTATTTTACTAGTCAGTGTTGGTTTACAAGCCCCCTCCGGAGAGGCTGGCCCCTCTCACTGCTCTCGGAGCTCGTTTACCAGTAACCCCCTCTGGCTGACTTCCCGGACAGACCAGGGAGATTTTGATAGGCGACATTTTCCCAGCGTGGGTAAATGCACACCCCCTCCTCCTGCTTCCCTAGCAGGGAAAGAAGAGTAGTCAGAAATCTATTTACATGATGTTTACTTCTGACATTACAGCACTACAGAAATCATGTCCGACCACTTCAAACTTCATCTAGCAAGACTGACAAACTTCCTGTACATACGCAAACGGAAGGTCTCAAATTACACTCTTCACAGAGCTCTGAGAAGCCTGTGAACTTCCGGGAATCTTCTTTCCCACAGCTAGCCGCATCTTGTGATGTCAACAAGCTGGCTGTCTGCAGCTGCGATGTTCTCATATACTGACAGTCAGCATGACCCTGACAGACGAGATAACTGAACCAGTTTAAGCCAGCTGTACTCAGCTGCTCTGAAGGAATAACCCAAACATCATGAATGAACCTTCTGCTTGTTTCTTTCACACAGGGAAGTTTCCAGAACCCTCTTGACTTAAGTAGAATAGGGAAGATCTCTACACATCAAATCAATATGAAGAAATGAAGAAATGCATGAAGAAATGCAAACTGGCGACAACAGCAGCGAGAATGTTAATAGCCAATAATTGGAAAGGAAATTATGTTCCAGCCAAAGAAGAATGGCTGAATAAATTATGTGAATACTTAGAATTAGCAAAGTTGACTGATTTGATAAGACAAAAACCAAAAAAATATAATCCAGAAACAATGGAAATATTTAAATGATTATTTATGTAGACAAAGATTAAATGTAAAGTATTGGTTGTGTTTAGAATAGATTACTGAAAGATCTAAAAAACTTCTTGATTAGAATATTTGTGTGAGATTGTATGGGAAAAATATGGAATAACAGATACAATCTTGCTTGAAATGTATATTGGAAGTGCAGTGTAAGCGATGGAAGTCAATCAATGAAATTTTGTTAATATTTTCATATTGAGATATTTGTAGAATAAATTTGGAAGAAATTTTTCCAACTTTTCTTCTTCTTTTTTCTTTCTATTTTTTTCTTTTTTCTCTTTTGTTCTTTTATATATATGTGCGCTTATCTGAAATATGTATGTATGTATATATGTATGTATTTTCAATATTTTGCTTATATTTTGTAATAATTATGTTAAATAAATAAATTATTTTAAAAAATGCAAACTGACAGTTCTCCCTCGTTGTGAAACAAAAGGTTCAAATGCTATCTGAAATGATGAACAATTTCAATCTCCTAAATATTGACTCTCCAGGTTAAAGTGTGCCCCAGCAGTGGCGGACTTGGGTACTATAGGGCCCTGTGCCATCTCAAAATCCCCACCCCCCCAACCACTGCTTCCAGCCCTACCACTACCTCCTTCCCAAAGGTGGGAAATCACTATTTTATATATAAATAAATATTATATTGACAGAATTTCAATTATAAACTAACATGGAAGACAGAAAATAAAGGCATTTGGAATTTCATTTAAAAAATGAAAACAGGGATTTTCCTTCCCTCTGCTGACTTATCCAAATGTTGTGAGAAAGGCAAAGGGGAAACATCAACAATGCACTATCAAATTAATCAAAACGGTCCATTATAGCTCAGATTGGTCAATTCAATAATATTCAGTATCTAATTTTTGTTTGTCTTGAACAAAATTTGCTGGAAGCCATTCCTTAATTTGTTTAGCTGGTTGCTGGGTTCTGAGTCTTTTGTTTTGCTTGACATATATCAGATTTCTCCCTCAGCCTATGCACATTTCTTTTTCCTTGTTCCAGAACGTGGCATGCCATCCGTATTGCTTGACAGCTAGCTTCTCCCCCTGGAGAATTCAGGGCTGAAATGTATGAAAAGACCTGACACCTCAAATTCAGTCAAAACCAGATTAAGTTGCAAGACCATTTGTGTCCGCAGTGTGCAGGGAGGAGAAGAGCGGCCATTAAACGGAGACAGTAAATGGCTTTTGAAAGGGCCACAGCTTTTAATGGCTCAAGGCAGCTTACACAGAGCTTGGTGGGGTGTACAGCAAGGATCCTGACCACCCAATTGCAGGCGTGGAGGCAAGGCAGTTGAAATCAGTCAGACCACTGTTTCTACATCAATTTGCTGTTTGCAAGAGATCCTTGGGAACCCTTCCTTCCTTCCTTCCTTCCTTCCTTCCTTCCTTCCTTCCTTCCTTCCTTCCTTCTAATCCAACCCCCTGCAATGCAGGAATCTCAACTAAAGCATCCAGATTTAACCTCTACTTAAAAACCTACAAGGAAGGACAGTCCACAGCCTCCCAAGGGAGACTGTTCCATTGTTGAACAGCTCTTACTATCAGAAAGTTTTTCCGTATGTTTAGTTGGAATCTCATTTCTTGTAACTTGAAGCCATTGGTTCGAGTCCTACCCTCCAGAGCAGGAGAAACAACAGCCCTTGAGGTATTTGAAGATGGCTATCATATCTCCTCTCAGTCTCCTCTTTTCCAGGCTAAACATACCCAGCTCCTTCAACCGTTCCTCATAAGGCTTGGCTTCTGGACCTTTGATCATCTTAGTTGCCCTCCTCTGCACACATTACAGCTTGTCAACATCCTTCCTAACCCAGAATTGGTCACAGTACTCTAGGTGTGAGGGACGCGGGTGGCGCTGTGGGTTAAACCACAGAGCCTAGGGCTTGCCGATCAGAAGGTCAGTGGTTTGAATCCCCGCAATGGGGTGAGCTCCTGTTGCTCGGTCCCTGCTCCTGCCAACCTAAAAGTTTGAAAGCACGTCAAAGTGCAAGTAGATAAATAGGTACTGCTCTGGCGGGAAGGTAAATGGTGTTTCCGTGTGCTGCTCTGGTTCTCCAGAAACGGCTTAGTCATGCTGGCCACATGACCCAGAAGCTGTACACCGGCTCCTTCGGCCAGTAAAGCGAGATGAGCGCCGCAACCCCAGAGTCGGCCACGACTGGAAGTAATGGTCAGGGGTCCCTTTACCTTTACCTTTACTCTAGGTGTGATCTGACCAAGGCAGAATAGAGTTGTACTATTCCTTCCCTTGATCTCGACACTATACTTATTTTTGCATTTATATCCCACCTTTCCCCCAAGGATCCCAAGGTTCTCTTCCCCATTTTATCACCACAACAACGCTGTGAAGTAGGTTAGGCTGAGAGTGAGTGAACTGGCTCAAGATCACTCATCGAGGTTAATGGCTGTATGGAGATTTGGACCTGAGTCTCCCTCTAACCCAGGCTTCCTCAACCTCGGCTCTCCAGATGTTTTTGGCCTATAACTCCCATGATCCCTAGCTAGCAGGACCAGTGGTCAGGGATGATGGGAACTGTAGTCTCAAAACATCTGAAGGGCCGAGGTTTAGGAAGCCTAACCACTGTATCACACTGGCTTCTTCCATTAGAATTGCTAATAAAATGTCCTCATACTCAGATAGTTCCTGCGTTTTGTGACTTTTCCCTTCTGCAAGCAAACTCAGAAGGAAGTCCCGCTGTGATCAAGGGAAGTCAATACTAAGAGCATAAGGACTCTTTTACCAGCTTACATGTTACATGTCAGGCTACTGATAAGCTCACAGGAGAGCAGCTGCTAAAGAAAATTCAGCAGTCCTGCTGCCACCTTGTAGCCTAGAAGGATACCTTAGGTTGCAGATTCTAGGTGATAAGTAGGATATCCACCTCTTCTCTTAATAGGTCTCCTGTGCTTTTAAGAGCTTCAGGTGAGGCAGTAGAAATCCCACAAAGTTTGAGGGAAGCTTCGCCTATTAGATTTGTATCTTGTGCAGCCCTTAGAGCTGTAAAAAGCTTGTGAGAAAACCAAGCAACTTCCCTATGTGCACGACAGAACGCTTCTTGGATCCCTAACAGCAGAGTGGTTATAATAGCATTTCATTAAGAAGCTGTAAATAGAGACATTTGCTAGCACCACTCAGGGAGCTGTGAAGAGAGTAGATTAGTATGAGTTTCCTTCTCAGCAAGGACGGACCTGTGCCCAAAGTAGCTCACAACATATAAAAAACACATGCCTTCAAGCAGTAAAATAATGCATATCAGAAACACAGTGCCAATGCTCAATAAGCAATAGCAAAATAGGTCCATAAAGCCTGAGGTTGAGATGTTTTGAAACTGTAAGACAGTCTCCAACAACCTGGTGCCCTTCCGTTGCTTCAAACTACAACTTCCAGCAGCTCCAGCCAGAATGATTAAACTGGTGGGAGTCATATACTTAGCACAGCTGGAGGGCACCAGGTTGGGAGAAAATAACCACTCTAAGGGCTCACTCTCTGGAGACAAGCCAGGAATGAGCCAGTCAATCAAGTGAGGCAGGAAGGGAGAGGCCGTCTGAAAGTTCGTTATTGTTGTGAGATTGTGGGAGGTAGGCTGTATTGCCTGGCTCCCTTTTAATTCCTGGATCCAACACAATTTTAATTCCTGGAATAGCCAGGCTAGCTTGTTGGTGAGGTAATGGCCCTATAAGTAGGGACCATAAAAGTAACAAAGGAAGTGGCTCTGTGCCAGATGACAAATGGTTGGGCTTTCCTCCTTTAACTTGCTGGCAGTTAGAAAGACAAAGGCTAGCATTGGGAATTGAGTTGTATGAGCTAGAAGCTAGATGCAGTCTAGGCGATGTGATTTACATATCACTTGGGAAGACAGGTAAACTAATATCAGTGTACTGGAAGAAGCAAAGATCACCAGTGTTGAAGCAATGATTCTTCAATATCAACTTCATTGGATTGGTCATGTTGTGCGGATGCCTGATCATCGTCTTCCAAAGCAACTGCTCTATTCCAAACTTAAAAATGGAAAGCATAATCCTGGTGGTCAACAAAAGAGGTTTAAAGACTGTCTGAAGGCAAATCTTAAAAAAAAATGTAGTATAAAAACTGGGAAACACTGGCCTGCGAGCGTTCCAGTTGGAGAACAGCCTTTCCCAAAGGTGTCATGGGCTTTGAAGACACTCGAACTCAGGACGCAAGGGAGAAACATGCTAAGAGGAAGGCACGCCTGGCAAATCTACACCGTGATCAACTCCCCCACTGTGGAAGGATGTGTGGATCCAGAATTGGCCTCCACATTCACTTACGGACTCATTGTTAAAACCGTGTTTGTGGAAGACAATCTTACTCGGCTACAAGTGATCGGCAAAGAAGAAGAAGAAGAAAGCAGTCTGGGCAGCTAAGGGACAGAGCCATGCCTGATTTTTGCTGGAATACAAGGCTACGGAAGAAACAAGACCCTGTGGGGATGTTACTGCTGTGAGCCCTCCATGGTAGGCTCAGGTTGTATAAATATATAAACAAACCATATCACATAAAGACACCTCATTCTGAGGAAACCAAACCGTGGGCAAACTCCTGGAACCCCTGGAATCTTGCACTGCTCAGAGGTTGGGCAAGGCGGAAGGACCAGTAACTGCTGGAGGGAAAATAAGGTTGCTGCAAATTAAGCACATGTCTAGCTTGGCCCCAAAACATTTTGGCTGTGCTGCTAACATCCCTCGTTTGAGGCCTCTGACACTTTGCAGAGATCAGCTATTCAAACTGTGTTTCCTGTTTCATGTTTCCCTGCTCTCTGACCCTTCATGGCTGTGTCTCCACCTGTTGTGAACATACCTTGAAAATGCGAGGAATTCCAAGTACACAGAAGGAGCAAGGGCAGGTGGCAGTAAGACTATGTCTACGGCGTCCTTGGCAATAAATTCATTGTTGTGTCTGTGATGCTTGGATGAGGCCATCAGAAAGGATCGAGGAAAACATCTTTCTTCTGTTACAAGGAACGGGAGCAATATTGTATTTCAGCTCCGGCTTTAATTTTGAGCTCTTGCCTCCAGCAAGAATAAAACAAGCACACCTTTTACAAAGACAACTGACTTCCTGCAGATTTGATGTTATTCTCCATCTGTTGGCTCTTCTCGGTGGCATAAGCTACAGGAGCCCTCCCACACGTAGAGCTTTCATTGGGCCAAAACACGACACAATGTCCGCCGTTATTACTTTTCAAAGTTGTGCTTGTTACAGATCTGGCAGCGGGTCCTGAGGAATTTTCATGTACTCGCACTGAAGAAATCTTATCGCCCAGCAAACTAGCCTTGCGAACAATTAGCTGAGTCAAATATGTACAAAGAGCTTATGCCACAATAATGGTAATAACTTTATTACGAGCAACTAAATAGGTTCTAAAAACAATATTGCCTTGCTGTGGCTTTTAGATTTGTTCCCCTAATGGGCCAACCTAATTATCTATGACTTTAATGGGCTTATGAAGGATTAATGGAATGAATAAATTGGCATCCGCATATATAAACCACAAATTATTATTTATTAAGTTTATGCAGCCTGTCCGCATAGGCATACGCCGGACTCCATCAGACTTAACATTGTGCAAATTTGATTGCATCAAAGCAATGCAAAATGACAATCAACATAAAGAACTTATGGTGGCAACTGCCATAAAACTAGATGGGCAGCTCCTCCATCTGTTGCTTGAAGATGATGATGTCTGATCCATGCAGAAGGGATGGGAAGCGGAAGGATGAGTTAGCTGTGCATGGCTCTCCGTTTAAAATGCTAGCCAGGCGGATGTTGCTCATGTTAATTCCTGTTCAAAGCCCCTGCTGGCTCTAGGGCTTGGAAATAAATGCACATTAAAAGCCCCCACTTGCTATAATAATAATAATGCTCATCATCTCCCCCATTCACTTCCCTGAGCAGTTTGCCATGACACACGGGAGCAGGGTGCCTCTCAGCAAATGGGAAATACAGGTCATTTCAACTATCTTAACAAAAAAGACTAAAAAGCCTCACCCTCCATTTTTTACAACAACAGTACATCATGGGGTACATTGACAGTGATGGTTAATGACCATATCCTTATAGTCTTTCTTCTCCACCTTATCAGGTTGCACTATTCATCCATTGAATAAAACCATACCAGACAACACCCCCAAAATCATTCCCATAGTCCTGTCATTTCAATGGTCAAACTTGCTTGGTTTGCTTATTTGCTACTGCATTATTCCAGACGCAATTATACTACTCTGATTATCGGAGGGGCCTGTGCATGCTCCAGGCCAAGGGTGCCTTCCGGATTGGCCAAGATGGTGGGGCTGATGGAAGTGGCGGTCCACAACACCTGGAGGGGGCCAAATTGGCCACCACCCTTGCTCTAGGCTCTAACAAAATGATTCGGTCATTGTCATTCTGCAGATCATTCCTAATTATTTCTGATCCCACAGAGTTTGTTATGGATGTGGATTGTAATTAACATACAAAAGAATAATATGTTGTTGTTGTTGTTTAGTCATTTAGTTGTGTCCGACTCTTCGTGACCCATGGACCAGAGCACGCCAGGCACTCCTGTCTTCCACTGCCTCCCGCAGTTTGGTCAAAAAAGAATAATATGTTCACCACAAATCAGAACCAGTAGGTTCCATATTTCTCTAGAGAGGATTTGATCCAACACCCAGTGGAGCAATGGATTTTGGCCCAGCGGTATCAATATTCTCCTTTCCCTTCCGCAGCACGGATTACTTTGGCCATTCTGGAAGAGGCTGGATTCACATCCAACTACCAGTGGAAGACCTTGCCCTCTCAAATTCCAGTGGTGCCCTGTGCGACGCTTAAATTTGGCGCCCCCGCCTCTTACGCTCTGTTCTACAGCATTGTTGTGGTGCCCCCTGCAGCATGGCACCCTAAAAGCGCCTCTGCCACTGCTGATAGTTCAATTGATTAGAGTGTGGTGTTGATAATGCCAAAGTTGCAGATTCGATCCCCGCATGAGACAGCTGCAGATTCCTGCATTGTAGGGGGTTGAAACAGATGATCCACAGGGTCCCTTCCAACTGTATAATGTTGCAAATTAACATGCTGAAAGGAAAACCCATGCACGTTGAGGAGAAGAAAAGGGTTTATTGTCTTTATTGGCCAGTAAAGTTGACTCAGAGGAACCAGTTCCAAATTCTGAGGCGGAGTTTACAGAGCGGGCGCTCTCTGCTATGCAATTCTTAAGGCATGAATAGGCATAAGCTTCTGCCCAATAGTAGAATTACACATTCTACTAATGAGATCCTTATATGGGCAACTCTATTTGCATATGCATTAGAGGAAGAACAAAGACTCTTTCTAAGTATCACCTTGCAGCACATGAAGAGGAGCGGGCCTCTTCTTCTTATGCATACTGTTATGTGGTAAATCGTGTCCTCCAAATCATGGAGAGCCATGTGTTGTGGTGAGATCACCAAACTGCCTTTTTGTTGCTGGGGCGGGCCTGTTTAGATGACCTCCTTGCCTCATTGGTTGCCCCTTTGTTGCTGGGGCAAATTTCTGTCGGTTGGGGTTTGATTGGCACATGAGGGGCTATTTAAGGAGCTGCATGTGGCGAAGTATTTTCTCTTTCTCATCGTGCAGCAGATCTCCCTTCCTATAATTGTAGATTGTGTTTTTGACCTTGCTATGCCTGTCTAGGGGTCATCTGTTTTTGGAGCAGGGGCCCGGTAGGCTGATTGGCTGGTGCCATTTGGTTTTTGCCTACCGTGTATCAAATCGTCACAACTTTGTAAGGTTGGCAGTTAGGCACTGGTTCATTCTTTCGTGGAGGGGATTATGGATTGGCTGTGCCTGCCCCTCATTTTTGTTGCTGCTGCTAGGGAATTCCATTAAAGGAATCCAGGGGCTCAATTTGCTCTGTCTGATCCCCTCTCAGGGGTAGAGCTATGCCAGAGTTCCTGGGAGCATCTGGGATGAACTAAGAGGCTAATCTGGAGCATCTGGGGTGAACTAATGGTGTTGGAGGAGACTCTTGAGAGTCCCAAGGATTGCAAGAAGATCAGACCTCTCCATTCTTAAGGAAATCAGCGCTGAGTGCTCACTGGAAGGGCAGATTGTGAAGCTGAGGCTCCAATACTTTGGCCACCTCATGAG
Organism: Podarcis pityusensis; assembly: GCF_964106645.2. NCBI lineage: Eukaryota > Metazoa > Chordata > Lepidosauria > Squamata > Lacertidae > Podarcis > Podarcis pityusensis. The sequence continues at coordinate 7,119,356 of NC_138038.1, read as the reverse complement.
AAGAGAAGACTCCCTGGAAAAGACCCTGATGTTGGGAAAGATGGAGGGCACAAGGAGAAGGGGACGACAGAGGACGAGATGGTTGGACAGTGTTCTCAAAGCTACCAGCATGAGTTTGACCAAACTGCGGGAGGCAGTGGAAAACAGGAGTGCCTGGCGTGCTCCGGTCCATGGGGTCACGAAGAGTCGGACACGACTAAACGACTAAACAACAACAACAAGAGGCGGAAATGCACCTCTGTGCTCCCCCAGTATGTTACTGACCTCTGGTGGTTCCAGTTGTCAGTCCTGTTCCTGCCGGTGCAGGTTCAGGTAGTCCGAACCAATGCCTAAGCAACCACTCACATGCTGTAATCAATAAAATTGTGGCCAAATTAATACCAAAAATCCTAAACAAATATCCTGTTTCCTGTGTGATTTATTTTGGAGGGGTTTTGGGGGTCTTCACATACAACCAAGATGAGGAGTAAGGCTGTTCCTGGTACCTTAAGGACAGAATGTTTCCTGATACAATGGGGCAACTTTTTGGTGCGAAGGAGATTAGCTAGAGGTCTTTGCTTCAATAATTCTATGAACCTGCATCTTATAAGACTCCACAGCCTAGGCTGAAGCATCAGCACGCCTGGATCTTGCAGCAGCTGTTATCACTTGCAAATTGAAAACAGTGTTAACACTTTTGTAGGAAGGCCACTACTTAAACTCAATTTGAACAGCTAGTATTAAAACAATTGCTTTTAGACAATTAAGTAACCTGCAGCAAAGTTTGGCAGAATGCAATTAGCAAGTGTTTTCATTTAAGGGACTCATTAGAAATTAAACCCACTCTAGCAGTGTCGCTGAAAGGTAAATGCCAGGGAATTTATTTGATAAAATCCCGTGTTTTTCCAGCTTCCCCTCCAATATAATTTGCAAAGTATTGATAGAGCATTGGGGGTTGTGGGGTGGGGGTTGTGTGTGCTTTGTAGCATAGCGTTGCCCCAAACATACTTAAAGCTAACAAATCTGTTTTATTGACTGCTCTGTCACATAGTGAGGAGCACTGCTATTAAAAAGGGGTGGTTAGAGGCTGAAACATAGTTGCCATCTCAGAGGGGAGTTTATTTCTTTTTATGAGACTAAAGCAATCAAATAAATATGGGGGCCAAGCTAAGAAGAGCTATGGATATTCCACTTTGCACAGCATGGGGGGGGGGCAAGGAATCTTAACAAGTGTCTTCACAGGCAGTCATTGTGCGATGCTTTGCAAATGACACGATGAAGCATTTCACATGGACGTTCTTATTGAACCTCTTGGGAACTCACATAATAACAGAGAAAGATTATTGTAAACCACTTTGTCATTTTTATGATATTGTGGTATTGTGATATTATTATTTTTTAAAAGGAAACCAGATATGTCTGCCAGCCATTGCAACCAGGGCTGGATTTAGGTTTGATGAGCCCCTAAGCGGGTGGCACTGTGGGTTAAACCACAGAGCCTAGGACTTGCCGATCAGAAGGTCGGCGGTTCGAATCCCCGTGATGGGGTGAGCTCCCATTGCTCGGTCCCTGCTCCTGCCCACCTAGCAGTTCGAAAGCACGTCAAAGTGCAAGTAGATAAATAGGGACCGCTCCGGCGGGAAGGTAAACGGCATTTCCGTGCGCTGCTCTGTTTCGCCAGAAGTGGCTTAGTCATGCTGGCCACATGACCCAGAAGCTGTACGCCGGCTCCCTTGGCCAATAAAGCGAGATGAGCGCCACAACCCCAGAGTCGGCTACGACTGGACCTTACGGTCAGGGGTCCCTTTACCTTAAGCTACTAAAGCTAACGGGGCCCTTTATATGTCCAGTTGTCCTTTGTCAACAACAAATTGTCACTGGTTTTTGTGTTGAATATATGCTATATGGTAATTTATGGACCTAATAGGTATCTAAAGCCATTTGCACATGCAGAATGTAAGCACCCTATATATAGAAATGAGCAAACCAGTGATATTTTAGGGAGCAGGCTAGCAGGTGGGGCGCATTACTTACATCATAGGACCCTACACAACACAAAACACTGTTGCTGTATGTGGGTTTTATTTTATTTGTTTTTTATCTTATATTTTGGAAATGTACATCCAGTTTTTTTCTTTAATTTTTTTGGGGGCCCCCAAGAGAGTGGGGCCCTAAGCTGTAGCTTGTTTAGCTTATACGTAAATCTGGCACTGATTGCAACCAAAGTAAAATCTCAGTCTGGTTACAAATTATGAGCAAGCCACAAGGACTGTACCTAAGCCATATTTCCAGGCAGATTTGGAGACTCCTTTCTCAGGCAGAACATTCAAGGAATTTCAAGAAAGTTTGCCTTTTTTTAGGTGACTAACAAAAGATCTTAGCAGTCATCAGATTCCATGTAAAGTTATATTTGAAGTGACTGGTATGTTTCTCCTAGGTGATTTCCAAAATGAATCCGAAGAGTTTCTGAGAGGAGCAAAATCTTTCCTCCTTCCTTCCTTCCTTCCTTCCTTCCTTCCTTCCTTCCTTCTTTCCACACATCTGCAAAATCATTAAATCAGTGCAAACCCTCAAATGTGACCTTGTCTAACGGAAGGGCACCTACTTATTCCAAAAACTCAACATTTTTTTGTTAAAAAAAATATTAAAAAATCCTTCATGGCTCTCATAGTCCAAGATGAATGATGCTGCTTATGACTGCATTTGTTCCTTTGATGAATCCTTAAGGATGGCTTGTCAAGCACTTCTGTCTCTAACTAATTAATATAATTGCTTTATTTTTGGTACAGGCAAGCATTTGATGCTGGTGATGGCAGTTGTTTCTATTTGTTTCTTAGTGTTCTATGCATTTCTTAAATTAAAACTGCACACTGAGTTGTTGTTTTTTAAAAGGAGGGGGGATGTCATTTTCCCTCCTCTTAATTTTGCCTCCCTGGCCAAACCTACTTATGTTTATATAACCAAGAAATACTAAATCTGCATTGCCCGCTTTTCACTGTCTGCTACAAAGGCACTGGTTTTCTTTTTTCTTTCTTTTTTTAAAAAATATGGAACCCTTCACGAATTTGCATGTCATCCTTGCGCAGGGGCCATGCTAATCTTCTCTGTATCGTTCCAATTTTAGTATATGTGCTGCTGAAGCGAGTACAGGACCACTGATTTTCATATTGACAGAGGGTCTGCATTTCGCAGTGTCAAAGGAGCATTCAGAAAACTTTGCACCTGAAATAATTAGATCTTAGGACCTAGAAGGTCAACAGTCCAACCTGCGCATTATGTACTTTTAAATATTTGTGGCATTTTCAGGTTAGTGAGATAATGGTCCAATTTCTGGACAAAGGACTCGTTCATGTTCATGTTTCATTCAACTGTTTTGACGGCAGGGGTGAGAGGGGTCAGGTCTTCAGGTAGTTATGCTCTGGAGCCTTCCATGCTTGCATAATAAGGATTTTAAAGTCTCACCACACTGTACAATATAAACAGATTATTTGCGTGTTGAGTCACAGTAGCCCCCCAATAATTCACACTTCACACATCAATTTTTGTTTAAGGTTTTTGGCATAATTTTGGCCACAACTTTATTCAAATACAAAAATGTGAGTGGTTGCTTAGGCATTGGTTATGACTATCTGTCCTTGCCCTCAGGGACAGAGCTGGCCTTCCGGACACCAGCGGAAGCCAGCGTGGGAAACAAGTATTGGGTGAGAAATAAAGCTGGGCACCAGACCATTACTTCTCACCCTCATGTTCCTGTGGGGCTTGCACGGCCCAAGTCCGACTCCGGGGACAAGGACGAAAGAATGGCAAGCCCCTGGATTTCCTTTAACGGAATTCCCATTCGCATCATTTGGAGGGGTAGGCACTTACCCCTCCAAGCACCAATTAAACCAATGCCTAACCGCCAACCTTACAAGTTGTGACGATTTGCTACGCAGTAGGCAAAAACCAAATGGCACCAGCCAATCAGCCAGATGGCAAAATTCCTACCAGGCCCTCGCACCAAGGCGAACGACCCCATGACAGGCATAGCAAGGTCAAGCAATCCTTCAATACCCCCCTTAAACAAGGGAGGGAGGGCGGGTGATCCGATGCAAAACGGCCAAGAGGCCGTGCCAACGTCTGGCCCCTGTATATATAGACTCTGACCCCTCCTCCGAATTGGCAACAATCAAAACACCCCAGCAACCCAGTTTAACCATTTAAATGGTCGGGATTCAACTAAATTTGCCTAGTCACTGGAGGGTGGCCTGTTCCCAACCGCAACACGTGCTCTCTGCTAGGGAGAACACGCTTTGTCAAAAAACCAACATACTCCAAAGAGGATTTTTTTAAAAAAAGAAAAAGCCACACACAAATTGCTCATGGAACACTAATTTGTTATTGTTGATTAAAGTTTCAGCCAATTTCTTTTACTAATTTTCTGTTTTTATTGGAACTTGTGCTTTTTAATACCATATAAATATTGATGGGCAGGCAGAGGGTGTGCGAGAGGTTTGCCTACATGCCTATAAATAAAACATTTCAAGGAGAAAGTGTAGTAGCTCCATTTAACACTCCCTCATCTTTTGCCTTGCTAATTTGGAATAATTTCGCTGTGTTTCCAAATGCCTAGGAGCTGTTCTAAACAGTGTGATGAGAAGTAATGCCTCGTAATTTTCATTTAATGGGAAATATTTTTAGACGGAATGTGAATTCCCAACAGTGCGGGCTTCAAACGCTATAATAATGCAGATAGTGTTTTGTCAAATAAACAGACACATAACTGTGGCCGTGCACACATGAAAATCAGCTGCAATGCAGGTGCCCCAAACCAGATGAGGAATGGTCCCTGGTAACAGGTGGCGCATGCTCAGTTCCTCTCTGGGACCCAAGTACCGTGAAATGCAAGTCTTTTAAAAGTTCTAATCAAACCTATCAGCTGCTTAGGGAGGAAGGATGGGATTATTCCTCCTTTTTTGATAATTAATTTTTATTAATTTTCAATTACAATCCAAGAATAGCCTCATTATAACAATGAAAAATTATAATTCAATTACTAATTCCAATCTTCTTCTTCTTCTTCTTATTAGTTTTTCCTTTATTGCTCACAAGTAAATCTTTACATCATAACTTTACATCTTACAATTATATAAATTCTTGTTTTCAAAGTATGTTCGCAATTACTATTATCATAGATCGACAAGTATTACTGTACACAAAAAAGAAAAAAGACGTAATTTTAAAATCATAATATTTCTTATGATGACTTCCTATCTCTTCCATTTTGTACTAAAAAACTTATTGCCTATATTTGTCCATTGTCTTTTTATTTATAATATTTTCTTAAATATCAATTTTCCTTTTAAATTTGTTATCCATAGAAACTACTCAAAGGCCGTTACCGTTTTCTGATTGCAGCAATTACTCTTCAAGTATTCCTTAAAACAATTCCAATTTGAGACAAACTCCTGTTTGGATTTATCTTTGATTCTTTCTGATAAGTAGTCTATCTCCGCATACTCTGTTAGTTTTTATATCCAATCAGATCTGGTGGGTACTGATACCAATCATTCAAATACCAAATTATATAATTTAGGTCCCGTCCCCCCCGGCGTGCTAGATTTGATGGTTTGATGATTTTCTTTATTTCTGCGTTCCAAAATCTTACCAATTTCAATTACATTCCACTCAAAATAATAAGCCCTTGTACAACAACTGCAATATGAATAACTTCCATTCCTGTCGACACATTAAATGATTTATAGAACTACAAGGGAGGCACTCAAACTACATCCTTGCTCTTTTTGTGGCAATTATTCTGTTCGTGGTGCTCCTGTCCTTGTAAAATGTTATGTCCTTCTTTTCCCAGTTGTTGCTGTTCTCCATCATGCCTTGGGTGGAGCTGATACAGGATTACTCCTTCTGGATGATGATTAGGTTGTTCAGCTGGATTGTGACCGACATTCTGCCACATACTAACATCTGCCCCTGCTAAAAAAACCAGAACTCCTCAATTAATGTTATAAATTCACCAATGATTGCAGTTGCAATGGAGGCAGAGTATAGGCACTGCGGCTAGCTGCCACTAGTAGATCTGTCATCCATAAATTCATTGAATCCTCATTTTAAAGCTGTTATGTACTGAGCTTTCATCCTAGAAGAATAGGCAGGTAGGATCCTAGAGGGCAGCAATCTGATTGGTCTGAAGGAGCTGCCCAATCCGGCTCCAGGAGGAAGTGAATCTGCAACCTGATTGGCCCGCGGGAACAGTCCAATCAGGCTCCTGTAACATAATAGTGATTATGAGCAATAAAGGGGTTAATGTTCCACACTCTCAATTGATGTGTCTCCCAACTGCCCCCTCCCTCCGGAATCTCTTGTCATTGTCTTGTAGCTAGGTAGCTCCTCCCTAATCTGTTCCTCTGTGTCTGCCTGTCTCTCTGCTTCCGAAAACGCTGGATGCAGGGGCAGGGTGGCGAATATTCCCCCTCCGCTTCAGAGAGAAACTGATCTGCCTGCGACTGCATTCCCCCATCTTCGGATCCAGACCATTCCCTGCCAGTCATTGAGTTAGATCCTTCAGTGATTGGATACCCCTGTTTAGGGGGTCCAGGAGGGGTCTCTCAGTCCCAGAGTCCACACAAGGGCCAATGGGCCATAGGACCTTTCCCAATAGCCTCCGGACTGGAATTGTAACTCCTGCTGTTCCCACACTACCAGTGGCGTAGCGTGGGTTGTCAGCACCCGGGGCAAGGCAAGTAATTTGTGCCCCCTAACCCGTGGATTTGCGCCCCCTAACCCTAACCCCCAGATGTTGCGCCCGGTGCGGCCGGGCCCCCCTACACCCCCCACGCTACGCCACTGCACACTACTACCCTCCAGCAGGTGGGTTGCTTGATACCAGATACATCCACAATGCCATGACCAAAACCTACTTACATCTGTAATTGGCTTATTTCAACCCAATACAAGTTTCCTGTGTTATGTTTCACCCCTCACTGTGCTGCGGGCATCATGGGCCTGTGATGGCAATGCAAGTTTCTCCAGGTGAGTAATATGAAACATGGCTTTCATATAAATTGCTCCCTTTTTATTAAAAAAGAAAGGCGTTACAGATCAATAGGGCAAGTGCAGCCAAATTAATCACAAGTACAATGATTTCTCCTAGTTGTTTAGCGTTTAATCTGCCGTTGGATCTCTTCTGAAAGTTTTATTCCTCCTGTTTGTCTCTTGCTCTTCAGATGTATAAGATCCATAGTGATTTGCTTCCTGCACAGCTGCAGATTTTCCATCTGGTGAAGCATATCTCCCTCATCTCAGTTTTGTCTGTTTGTTTCAGCAATCTGCCGCCATATGAAAGCCACTTTATCAAGACAGTCCATGGACTCCACTATACAGCTGCAAATAAAATGTTTTAAGTGTGTTTTGAGTGCAATATACAATATGACACTAGATGGCAATGGTGAGCCTTATGGGGAATTCAATGTATTTTTTAAAACGCTTTAAAAAACCATTTTCAGACGTTTTTAAAAATATGTATGTAGATTCCACCCATGAGTGTTTCCCATGCATCGCTTACCATATCCGTTGATATCTACTAGTAGAACACTGCTTAAGAGGCCTTCATTTAGATGCTGGAACACAGTGTGGTTTTTAATAAAAAAATATTTTCCCCCATTCCTTGAAAATAGTGGGCAATGTTGCCCTAGTGCCTATGTGCCTGCAATTACGTAAGAGTTACAGACCCTGCTACACTGAGATTTCACTTTAAAAAATAATATAAAATATGCATTAAATTGATACCCCCCCCCTTCACCCAAAGATCACAGGGTGGCTTACAACATGAAAATACTAAATGAAAACACAAAATACATAACAAAACAATGACAACCCCCCTCCCAACAAACACATTTCAGAGGCCATAGGTTGTTTTATCAGCCAAAGGCCTCATTGAAGAGGAATGTTTTCACCCAGGGCCTAAATATATATAATGAGGGTGCCAGGAGAGCCTTCCTGGGAGAGAATTCCACAAATGGGGAGCCACTTCAGAAAACACCCTCTCTTTTGCTGCCTCCTTCCAGACATCTCATGGAGGGGGACACATAAAGAAGGTAGGGTTGCCATATCTTAAAGAGCAAAAATGAGGACTACCAGGGCCACTGCCAACCCGAGCCAGGACGTAACCGCACCCAAGCAAAACAACAACAACACACCAATCAAATAAATATACACCTGGACATTTCCTTTCAAATGTAAAAATTCCCCCAATGGGCATGTTGGCCCCCCAAAAGAGGACATGTCTGGGATTTCCCAGACATTTGGCAAGAAGGGCCTCAGATGATGATTGCAGGGTCTGGGTTGGTTCATGTAAGGAAAAGTGGACCTTGAGGTATTGCAGTCCTGAGATGTCTAAAGTGTTGTAGGTCAAAACCATGCGTTGGAATTGGGCCTAGAAGCTAGGGCCAGGATCAGAGTTGTATGCTCAAATTGTCTTGCCCTGGTGAGCAACCTGGCTGCTGAATTCTGCCGCATCTAAAGTTTCAGAACCATCTCCAAAGGCAGCCTCACGTACTGTATAGCATATCACCGTAATCTAACCTAGAGGTTACTGGAGCATAGATGACACTATGCTGCTGAGTCACCTGCCCAAGTTGATGGAAGGCACTCCACAAAATTGGGGCAACTTAAGCCTCAGGAAGCAGCAGTGGATCCAGAAGGACCCTCAAGTTGCATCCCTTCTTCTAGAGAAGAAGAAAAATGCCACAGCTGTTGCTTACAAAATATAAACAAGCATCCCTGGAAGGCAATAATGGGGGGAAATTAGGTACCAGAAAACAGAAGTTCTAAATCCAGTTGGAATATTTTACTTCTTAACAAGCTGAGAATACAAGGTAGTGCCACTTCAGTCCATTGTTGTTGTTTAGTCGTTTAGTCATGTCCGACTCTTCGTGACCCCATGGACCAGAGCACGCCAGGCACTCCTGTCTTCCACTGCCTCCCGCAGTTTGGACAAACTCATGTTGGTAGCTTCGAGAACAACCATCACATCCTCTATCATCCCCTTCTCCTTGTGCCCTCAATCTTTCCCAACATCAGGGTATTTTCCAGGGAATCTTCTCTTCTCATGAGGTGGCCAAAGTATTGGAGCCTCAGCTTCAGGATCTGTCCTTCCAGTGAGCACTCAGGGCTGATTTCCTTCAGAATGGATAGGTTTGATCTTCTTGCAGTCCATGGGAGTCTCAAGAGTCTCCTCCAGCACCATAATTCAAAAGCATCAATTCTTCGACGATCAGCCTTCTTTATGGTCCAGCTCTCACTTCCATACATCACTACTGGGAAAACCATAGCTTTAACTATACGGACTTCAGTACATATGCCACCCCTTTTCCCTGGAACAATTTAGGCTCTAGTCTAGGGACAGGCAACTTAATACATGTCAGATGTTATTGATCTCCAGTTCCCATCAGCCCCAGCTAGTATGGCTAATGATCCAGGGCAGTTGGAACTGTAGTCCAACAACATCAGGTGGGCACCACGTTGGCTAATGCCATCCCCAGCCCATGTATCCTATGCAGTAAAATCATTTTCAGTCCAAGTCTACTACCAGCATTTTTAGCTGCAATCTGACAAAATGGAGTTTTTTTGCAGCAGATGTCTGCAACACTACACACAAATATGTTAGCAGAATCTCACTCTCCAGCAGCGATAGTTATGCCTGGGCTTTAGAGGCAGGTGAATTAATTCCTTAAGTTTTTTGGGGGTAGTTGATTGAAAATTTTGAATTAGCTGATTTTTCCTATTAATTTCTGCAATAGATTTTGACTAGTATTGACAGATTTCAACTTTGCATTCAAATAAGCTTTCACACTTCTCAAAATTAAATTGGTTGATTGAGATTTTTTTGTGTGGTTCCACCAAAGTTAACAGTTAATTTGACATTTAATAAACTGAAAACTAAACAAATGTTTACTATATAAAGTGGCTGTGTTTGTTGGTGCAATTTGATCAGCAGTTTTGTCGGCTGAGCTGTGAGCTAGTACAATGCAGTTTATTTCGATGGCATTTCAACCAATCAAATATGTATTACTCTTCATGACAAATGTCTTTAATTTTAAAACAGTTGCCCCGGCTTAATAGAATACCATTATTTCTCTACTGTGCTCATTAATTCTTCCCAATTAAGTTGAACAAAATGGGCAAAATGTAACACGATCAGCTATGTTATCCTGCCTTTCTCAAATGTAATTGGATTTGCTATCTTTGATTGGACTCATTAGGAGTGAGAAGCTAAATAACCTCTGAAAAATATCCACCTCCCCACACTTTGCAATGTGAGTGGAGGTTCTAGTCTATGAACATGTGCAGCTTATTTTACTCATTTGGACAATTTGGTAAAATTTTCAATGCCTTGATGCTTAATATAAGGCAATGAGTTTTCTGCATTATTAAATGCCCCTTGTATTGACTATGTGTTATTACATATAAAAGAATTAAAAGCTAAGCAGAATCCTTGAATTCCAATTTACACTGACATTAGTCAGAGGTGCCAACTTCTCCAGATGATCAAGGGGGCCCAATTTGACATCATGTAATGTCCTGATGTTGCACATGTGATGTCGTGAGGAGCCAGGGGGTGGAGACAAAGGTCCTCTGAAAATTGAGGGTGCCCACCCCCCTCAAAAATACATGGGGGGGGCAGAAACTGCCTTGGCCCCTAGGAGTCAGTGCCTATGTTAGCAGTAATCAGGGATAGGGAAAAGAGTTGGCTATCAAATCTCTCAGTCTCCACTTATCCAGGCTAAGAAAACCCAACTCCCTCAACCATTCATCACAAGGCTTGGTTTCCAGACCCTTGATCATCTTGGTCACCCTCCTCTGCACACATTCCAGGTTGTCAATATCCTTCTTAAATACACACTATTCCAGGTGTGATCTGACCAAGGCAGAACAGAGTGGGAATATTACTTCCCTTGATCTGGACACTAGACTTTATGCATTAGCTTTTTCTTTTCTTTTCTTTTCTTTTCTTTTCTTTTTTGCTGCTGCATCACACTGTTGACTCATGTTCAGCTTAAAGGTAAAGACTGGACCTGACCATTAGGTCAAGTCATGACCGACTCTGGGGTTGCGGCGCTCATCTCGCTTTACTGACCGAGGGAGCCGGCGTACAGCTTCCGGGTCATGTGGCCAGCATGACTAAGCCACTTCTGGCGAACCAGAGCAGCGCACGGAAACGCCGTTTACCTTCCTGCCGGAGTGGTACCTATTTATCTACTTGCACTTTGACGTGCTTTCGAACTGCTAGGTTGGCAGGAGCAGGGACCGAGCAATGGGAGCTCACCCCGTCGTGGGGATTCGAACTGCCGACCTTTTGTTCAACAAGTCCTAGGCTCTGTGGTTTAACCCACAGTGCCACCCGCATCCCTCATGTTCAGTTTATGGTCTACTAAAACCCTAGATCAAGCTTCCTCAACCTCGGCCCTCCAGATGTTTTTGCCTACAACTCCCATGATCTAGCAGGACCAGTGGTCAGGGATGATGGGAACTGTAGTCTCAAAACATCTGGAGGGCCGAGTTTGAGGAAGCCTGCCCTAGATCCTTTTCACATGTGCATCTTATATTTGTGCAGCTGGTTCTTCCTGGCTGAGTGTAGAACAATGGGTCAGTGAGTCTCGCTGTTAACCAGAAAGTTGGTGGTCTGAGCCCATCCAGAGCTGGCTGTGGGCAGGATTCCTGCATTGCAGGGGGTTGGACTAGATGACCCTGGGGTCCCTTCAAACTCTACAGTCCCTACTGAAATATATTTTGCTACTTTGGGCCCAGTTCTTCAATCCGTTAAGATCCTCTTGAATCTCAGTTTTCTCTTCTGTGGCATTAGCTACCCATCCCAGTTTGGTGTCGTCTGCAAATTTGATGAGCATCCCCTCGATTCCTTCAGCCAAGTCATTCATAAAGACATTGTTATTCAAAGACTTTATAAACAACCATCTCATTCCTCATATACCAAATCAGTCACTGCAGATGCCATCTCACGAGGTGGTTTGTTCATATAATGTAGGAATTATACTTTTACTGTGGTGGCAGTTAGTGCCAAAGGAACTTATTCCCATTCCTCCCAGGCAATTTCTTTACCATCTTTTTGATACCCACAGAATACATTTCTCTTCCTGTGATTCTTTTAAGTGGAGATTGCTATCCCAATTTTTACATCCATTGTTCTGGAAATTGTTTTTATAGATGTCTTATTGTTGATATATTTTATTACGAAATCACTGTGAGGTGTACATTCGAAAATGTGTTTTAAAAATATGTTGATCCACATTGTGAAACGCTAACATGTTTAATCAAGCAGAATAAATTAAATTTCCTCTTCCCCCAGTTAGAAACGCATCTTATTCCACAGAGAAAGTAATGTCAAATCTCATAATGTCAACCCAGGCAAAGGGGTATACGCAGCTGAAACACTTGCAGCTTTATTTTCTCATTGGTATTGGTAAAATGGTGAATTGAATCACAGTATCTCACAGTTTGTTTCAGTGCACAGAACAGTAGGTTTTCCTTTTGTCTTTCATAGCTTGAGATATTTCTTAATCAACTTCAGCTTGCTGAAGCTCCTTTCTTTCAGGTGATGTTCCTGAAGGTGGAAGGCAGGGTACTGAGAGATGGAGAAACATAGTAAAGCAGAGAGTAAGTGCTATGAGATACAATGAGAAAAGGAGAGAATGTGGGATTCAGAAATACCGTATTATTCATTCTATAAGACACACTTTCCCCCTAAGTAAGGGGAAATGTGTGTGCGTCTTATGGAGCGAATGCAGGCCCTCCCTTTAAAGAGCCCCGTGGAGCATGTGTCCTTCTCCTTCCTCGGGGAAAAGCCCCCAAGAGCTGCACACATGCTCCACGCGCTATTTAAAGGGAGTGCGGCTCTTGGGGGAGCCTTCATCCCACTGCCCGGGAGAGGCTGTGTGCGGCTATCCCGGAAGCCAGAACAGCAAGAGGCTATCCCAGAAGCCAGATCCCTCCTGCTGTTCTGGCTTCTGGGATTCAGAATTTTTCTTCTTCTTGTTTTCCTCCTCCTCTGGTGCGTCTTATAGAGCGAAAAATACAGTACCTGTTAAGTGTTAGGAAAGAAAGATGACGTCGCTGTGAGTTGGAGGTATGAGAAATGCAGGGAGAAGAGAGATGAGAAAGCAAATCAAAGGGGGGGGGACAGATGGGCACGCAGAGAGACTGGTGGCCGTGCAAAGGAAGAAAATAGAGAGTGGGCTCAAAAAAAGGGAAGGATTCCAAGAACTCTGTGGTGGTGCACAGAAAGTGTACAGAAAGAAAGGGGGATGTCAACAGAGAGTGGGTTAAAAATAACATACAGAAACCCAGCCAGTTTATTATTAACTAAAATTCTACTCCAAAATGCTTGGGAGTGCTCAGTGCTCAGTGTTGTGACACAGCGCTCCCAATCTGAGGTCACATAATTCCAATTTTACTCTGATCACAAAAGCCAGCGTGTGACTTCAGAGGTCTGGCTCATAGCCAAAGGAAATAGCTCGCCGCTTCTGTGCTAAGCTCATGCACCAATGATGCCTTTGAAGGAAGCCAATTGCCCCCATGACTGTACTCTTGCATGCTGTGGTTTTGCTGGAAGCCCAGAACCCTTTCTCTAAACAAGGATGTGTTTAGCAGGTGCCGAAAAGAGTTCAGTGAAGGCTCCTGCTTGATATGAAGAGGCAGGGAGTTCCAAAGTGTAGGTACTGCCACACTAAATGATTGGTTTGTGACAAATGTGGAACGGGTGCTGTGTAGTGCCAATTGCATTGATCAAGTGTTGAGTGGCCACATGTCGGATAAGGTGATCTTTTAGGTAAACTGGTCTCAAGTTGTTAAGGGCTTTATATGCTAATAGTAACACCTTTAACCTGGCCCAGTAGCAATTTGGCAACCTGCACAGATCTCTGAGGACAGGTGTTATATGCTGAGAAGAGAGTCATCCTACAGTGTTCTGCACTAACTGCATCTTCCAGATAAAGCATGAGGGAAGCCCCACATAGGTCTTGCTAAGATGCATAAGACCAAATCAGATAAGTGTTGGAGATGTAATAAGACTGAGGGTATGTTCTATCATATGTGGTGGCCTGTAAAAGGGTAAAAGAATACAGTGGTACCTCAGGTTACATATGCTTCAGGTTACATACGCTTCAGGTTACGGACTCCGCTAACCCAGAAATAGTGCTTCAGGTTAAGAACTTTGCTTCAGGATGAGAACAGAAATCGTGCGGCGGCAGCAGGAGGCCCCATTAGCTAAAGTGGTGCTTCAGGTTAAGAACAGTTTCAGGTTAAGTACGGACCTCCGGAACAAATTAAGTACTTAACCTGAGGTACCACTGTATTGGGAAATAATTCATAATGAACTGGGGGGGAAATGTTTAAAAGTACTTTCCCCCCAAAAAATCCAGAGTTCTTTTTGTTTGGAATAATTCAGATGGAAATTCCCAGGTGTCCATGAAGGTTATTTGTGTATGCCACTACGGCGGCCTATGTTTTGTTAGCCCCCAAATGGAAAACGAGCAAAGTCCCAACTAAAGAAGAATGGCAACTTAAAGTGATGAAATATGCACAGCTTGCAGACCTAACACACAGAAGAAGAGAACAAGAAGAACATACATTTAAAGAAGACTGGAAAATGTTTATTGACTATACGAGGGGGAATTGCGTACACTTGAAAATGTTGGCAGCATTAAGACAAATTCAACAGTGTAAATAAGTTTTGATGGCTGTAATAATGGAATACTGAATGGTTTAGTTTACAGTGGTGCCTCGCAAGATGAAATTAATTCGTTCCGCGAGTTTTGTCGTCTTGCGATTTTTTTCGTCTTGCGAAGCACGGTGTCGGGAAAGTTTTGGAAAAGCTTCAAAAATCACCAAAGTCTTTAAAAACCTCAAAAAAAGGCTACCACACCGCGTTTTATGAGTTGCTCCTCGAAGTCAAGTCGCAACTGTATTAACGGTGTTAAGAAAAAGGAAACAAACTTGCAAGACGTTTCCGTCTTGCGAAGCAAGCCCATAGCGAAAATCGTCTTGCGAAGCAGCTCAAAAAACAAAAAACCCTTTCGTCTAGCGAGTTTTTTGTCTTGCGAGGCATTCGTCTTGCGAGGTACCACTGTATATAAAATATGCAGGGATTTACGTTGTGCAAAATAAACCATGGAAAGAGAAGAAGGGAAGTCACTGATATTTTAAGGTTGTTTAAGTGAATATTCTAAAATGTAAAACAGAAATTTAATTTAAAAAATTAAACTTGAGGGAAAATCCCTAAAAAGTTAAACTCGAGGGAAGCCCCACATAGAACACATAGCAGTAATCCAGTCTGGAAGGAACATACACATGAACTACTGTGGTAAGGCTTCCCTGGTCCAGCAATGGCCATAGCTGTCAAACCAACCACAGCGGCGGTGGAAGTCTCTTGGGCAGTTGCGGCGGTGCACCTAGGGGTGGGGTGAATTGCCCATAGGGGTGGGTTGCACAGTGCCCATAGGGAAAGCCCACCCTATTGGCGCTGGGCGCCCCATCCTGTCCGCTGTTCGCTCGATGCCCGCCCCCCAGCTGTAGGGCAGCTGAGGCCCCACAGCGTGCACTGTCCCTATGGGCGCTGTGCATCCTGTCCTGTCCCTATTGACGTGGCGGCGATCCACCCAGGGGGGGATTTTGTCACCCCCCCTCAGTAATGAGACCCAGGGTGGACCACACCCACCGCACCCCCCCTTTCTCTGCCACTGACCAACCATAGTTGGTAAAAGGCACATCTAGATAAGCAAATCTGCCTTCCTAATCTACCTGAAGCTCCAGTGACAGAGCTGGATCCAGAAGCAGCCCCAGACTGGGACCTGGGGGTCAGACTCACAAAGCAGCACAGGCTTGGCGGGGGGGGGGGGATGAGGATCAAAATGTGCCCTCAAACTGTGCCTGGGGCAATGACCCCCCTCACCCTGCCCATGCTACGCCACTGTGTTGAGATAGAAAATGTTCCTCAAAGTTTGAAACATCCTGGTGTACTCTGAATAAACATTCACAAACTTTTCTGTTGAGGACAGTCAGCTAAATAGTTTGAGGATCTATATGTTAGGATATTTCCGTTCCACCTTAAAAGGGAGCAGGCTTTGTGAGTCACACAGCCCGCGTATTTCCTGTTTCACAGGATGTTTCTGTTGTGTCTTTGTTTTCGCTCTCTCTGTGTCAGAGACACTGAAGCTGGCAGTCATGTTTTTCTTTGTTCTGATCAACGCTGAATAAAACTTGTAAATAATGCTCTCCTGAATGCAACTTTCGCTGTGCATTATCTGCTGATAGAGCATGCATGAGCTTGAGAATGATGGCAGGCTATTTCTGGAGCTCGTGTCGCTAATTGCTGATACTGTATCTACGGGAGATCGATGGACGTCCGGAGACGGCTTGGGGGCCATGATGGACTTTGTCTCCCTGGCAATATCCCAACACTATAGAACTGTGTAACATGCAGAAAACAGCATTCTTAGAGAAATCAAAGACTGGAACTGAGGGAAGCCAGGGGGTGGGGGGAGGGAGGAAAAATGGGGGGGGGGAAATAAAGATTATATGTTTCTGGATAATATGTTTTGTTTTAATTTTGAATAAAAAAGTTTTTTAAAAAAAGAAAAGAAAAAAGAAACATCCTGGTGTAGGAATAAATAATAGTTTGCTTCAAACCATTGCGTATTTCAAGAGCCTACGAACAATGAGATGAAATGTGAGGGAGCCAGTGGTTATTCTCTTTGAAATAAATGTGAGGAGAGAGCGATGAAGCCAAAGCAAATCTTCTGCAAGTCCCCTTGAGGCCACGGTAGTCTCCAGAGAACCACATTTCAGAGTCTGAAGAGATCTTTGAACTTATGAAAGTTCCTGTTTATAATACAAATGGGTAAGTGGTGCAATTTGGAGTGGGATAATAATTTCCTTTGACCCTAGAAGAAGTGATAGATAAGATGTTGTCTAAGTATGAAGGAGAAGGCGTAGGAACTACTTTCCTACAAGTATTGGTCAGATATTATTACGGGAGAGTAAAATTAGAACATGGAAAACCTTGGTGACATGGTTCATTTTAAGCTGGAATTTACCATTTATTCAGAATCAAATGCTGCATAGACCTATGCCTAAAAAAGATACTTGTGTTCTTGGGTCTTTGCTGTTGTTAAATTTCAGTATGACATAATTTGTTTAAGACTCAGCTTAAGTTATTAGCTGTGTTTAAGTATGTATTTTTAATGTTAATGTTTGAATGCAGTTTTCCATAATACGTATGCACATGTTTATAAAGCCATTTTCACTAATATAATGCACTTCTGTAAGTTATTTTAACTAAGGCACACTTTCCCCTAATATAAGCATTTTTGTAAACATTGCGTGGTTGGAGAAATGCATCACAAAATTCGGATAAGTGTGAGTACTGGAAGATGGCTGTGTTTTAAAATTTGGCATTCAGTGTGAACCAAATCAAATTTCTCCCCTCATTGCCACTCTACACACATTTTTTTTTTCTTTTAGCAAAGGCTTTTAAATGGAACAAACAAGAATAATAGAGACTATGATTTACATCCTAGGAATCTGAATGAACCCAATTATAACTTGGTTTAAAAATAAAGAGATGGGTTTGAAGTTATCTCCAAAATCATTATAAAAATTAATTAGTGAGCTGTGAAAAATAATGAACCATCTTCTTCATCCCATGTTATTTTTGGATTATTTGAAAAGAAAGTACAAGATGAAGAATCAGTTAATTATGTGCGAAGCTGTTTATGGCAACTTTAAGTAATCTAGTTTGCCTTTTCTCATTGCAGTTTCACTGCTCTCCTGCCTTGGATTAGTGATATTTCCAAGAAATGCAAGAATAAGATGTGTTGTTATACTCTGGTACCATAGACATGCCTTATATGCCAACCAGAAAGCTAAAATAAGTTATAATAATATGACCAAGATTATTTGGAGCGCTCTCTCTCTCTCTCTCTCTCTCTCTCTCTCTCACACACACACACACACACACAAATTGTGCCTTTTCCTTAGCTTCTTAGAATGTGTTGTCCTTGGATTTTAAGGCACAGAGATCAGAAGGCCAAACAGACCTGAACGATTTCTTTCTCTTTTTTCCTGGGAATTGTCCTCCCCACCCAGTCAATTAGGGAGAGACCACAATTTAGAGAAAGAACACAGAATTAGAATGTGCAAGGCCCCCAGAATCGGACCTCTGGAAAATAGTGGCTAGTACTGATAGCAGGATGAGGAAAGGCCTTGGGGAGCTGCTGCTAGTTAGATGAATAACTGTGTTTTTGTTTTTATTATTATATATGTGCACACATAAGGTATAAATATTCTTAGGGATATGGGTGGCACTGTGGTCTAAACCACTGAGCCTCTTGGGCTTGCCAATCAGAAGGTCCGCAGTTCGAACCCCTGAGACTGGGTGAGCTCCCATTGCTTTGTCCCAGCTCCTGCCAACCTAGCAGTTTGAAAGCATACCAGTGCAAGGAGATAACTAGGTACCACTGCGGCGCGAAGGTAAACGGCATTTCCGTGCAGTCTGGTTTCTTTCATGGTTTCCATTGTGCCACAAGCAGTTTAGTCATGCTGGCTAAACTGTCTGTGGACAAACGCCGGCTCCCTCGGCCTGAAAGCAAAATGAGCGCCACAACCCCATAGTCACCTTTGACTGGACTTAACCATCCGGGGTCTTTTATCTTCTTTTTTAATATTCTTAGGTGAATCTGCTGAACTACTAAATCATGACATAACAACTTCCATTTATGGGGGGCAAATGGACTTTTGCAGTGATTTTTTTGCATGTGAAGACCCCCATACTCCCTCCAGAATAAATCACACAGGACACAGAATGTTTGTTTAAGATTTTTGGCATTAATTTGGCCACAACTTTATTGATTACAGCATGTGAGTGGTTGCTTAGGCATTGGTTCGGACTACCTGAACCTGCACCGGCAGGAACAGGACTGACAACTGGAACCACCAGAGGTCAGTAAGGGGAAACATACTGGGGGCGCACAGAGGCAGGTTTCCGCCTCTTAGTTCACCCCAGATGCTCCCAGGAACTCTGGCATGGCCCTACCCCTGAGAGGGGATTGGACAGAGCAAATCGAGCCCCTGGATTCCTTTAACGGAATTCCCTAGCAGCAGCAACAAAAATGAGGGGCGGGCACAGCCAATCCATAATCCCCTCCACGAAAGAATGAACCAAGGCTTAACTGCCAACCTTACAAAGTTGTGACGATTTGCTACACGGTAGGCAAAAACCAAATGGCACCAGCCAATCAGCCAAGTGACAAAATTCCTACCAGGCCCCTGCTCCAAAAACAGACGACGCCTAGACAGGCATAGCAAGGTCAAAAACACAACCTTAAATTATAGGGAGGGAGGGCAGGAGATCCACTGCATGATGCAAAAGAGAAAGTACTTTGCCTTGTGCAGCCCCTTAGCTGCCAATCAAACCCCAACCAACAGAAATTTTCCCCAGCAACAAAGGGGCAACCAGTGAGGAGCGTAGGACATCCAAATGGGCCCGCCCCTGCAACAAGAAGGCAGTTTAGCGATCTAACCGCAACACATAGCTCTCCATGATTTGGAGGACATGATTTCTAGGAAAATAGGTGCTGGTACTCACCATGAAGTCATTACATTAAGTGCTTCACTTTTTAACCACAGCAACAACAAAAGAGGTGCCGGTATTGCATAGCCTTGAGTACCCCCTGAAAAAAAGCACTGGACTTTTAGTATCTATCGGCAAAAATGGCATTTTTATCCACCCAAATGGATATAAAAATACAAGTCACTGCAATCCTGTACCCAGTTGTGCATGCTTCAAAGTCACTGACAAGTACATACAGTACAGTCATACCTCTTGCAAAAGCTTCATGTTGCATTTTTTCAGGTTAAGAATGTGGCAAACCCAGAAGTCTTTACTTCCGGGTTTCGCCATACACGCAGAAGCATTCTGCATGGTTTGCACATGTGCAGAAGTGTTCTGCGCAGTTCACGCATGCACAGAAGCACTCTCGCGCTTCGTACATGTGCAGAAGCGCCACTCTGGTTATGGACTTTTAGGGGTGCGAATGGCACCCCGGAACAGATCGTGTCCGCAGCCAGAAGTACCACTGTATATGAAACTAGTACATAGCAAATGTTAAGTACCTGGTGGAACGGGAGACACCAAGAAGATGGCAAGTCAACAAGTGACTAAAGGGGTTTGTTCACTTGCTTTGTGGGTTAATTTAATCTTCAACATACAATGCAATACGATTACAATAGAATTACCAGAGCTGACATTTGTTCATAAAATTTATTGCAGAGACATTAACGTCAACCCAATGAATGCAGTTTCGTTTATGGAAGATGTAAGCATAATAATATGAAAACCACACCATAATCTTGGGTAAGAGAAAACATAAGGAACAGAGCATGCAAGAGAAACGTAAAACACAATGATTAAATGTAAAAACTAAATAGAATGTGAAAATGCAATCACAACCTTTAAACTTAACTGTACTAAAATAGAGAAAAAGACTGAAGCATCAAATAAAATGAGTATTATAAGCAATAATTATGGCATGTGAAACTAGCAATGATTTCAACTTCACTGAAACTCCCACCAGCCAAAACTGGTTATTTTTTTCTTAATATTTAAGACAAGTTGCTATATAACTGCACTGCAGCAAAGTTTTAACTACAGCAGAAGTTTAAAGGAACAGTATTTAGAGGAACTTTGAGGCACATACCGTAGTTGTAGTAGCAGTAGCAGTAGTAATAATAATAGAAAAAGCAAGAGTAATTAACTAATACATTTAAATTGCATGCAATAGTTTAAAAGTTAATTAAAAGAATGTTAAATGATACAGTGTTTGGGTATAAAATAATTCAGCATGTGTTCATTATAGCAGGTGAAAAGTCAGCTTTCAGCTTTCACATTTTGGGCAAATATTTGGGCATGTATTTGGCCATTGGCCTTGGTAAAGCACAGCCAGGCAGTGAATATATTGCTAAAGGAAGAAGAGAAGTGATATTGGTCAGCGTCAACATTAATCAGATTTCTTTATTTACTTACTTACTTAAAATAAAATAAATTCTGTAATGGAAACAACATACTTCTGAGAAATGACAGATCTGAATCACAATGCCCTGTTGGGTTCACATACAGTCCTGAGTTGCCCAAAATGTCAGTTTCAGAGTCTGTGTTTAGGACCTAGAGACTTTCTAGGGTGCAGAAATGTGAATTGATGGCACTGAAATCAAATCTCCTTGTCAGTATAAGGTGAGTTACGGGATTGCTCATCGCCTCCCCACACTGAGGAATTTTGCAGATTCTTTTAATCTCCTGAAATCACAATTTGAAATGACCAAAACTATCCAAAGTTATTACTTTCTGTACAATTCAGTCCAAAGTCAAATTATTTGGGTTATATTTTGTTTTTTAAAGTATTTGAAAGCTAAGCAAGGCACAATTGCATGGACAGGCGGAGTCCCCCAAACCCTGGGCAGCCCCCGGGTGGAATAACGACTCAAGACAACGTGCTATGGGATTAAAATTGGCCACAACTTTATTATGTTTCAGATGTGGGTAGACCTTGGCTCAGGCATTGGGTGTTTATGCCTCCCAGTCCCACGCCGGGGATCTGGGGAACATCAGAGTTATCCAGAGTGTGTAGGGGATGGGCTGGCTCTGGAGAACAGATGTTCAAGCAGAGAGAGCCTGGCCCCGTTTCACCGCCATCACAGGGGAGAGCAATGACGACCTCTAGGCATACTGCCAAAGCCTCCCCTCAAAACAACCCCTTTAACAGGGGACCCTGGTATTGCTGCCACAAAGAGAAGGGGGGTGTGGGTCACTGCTACACGCCCAACCCCATTTAGAGAAGATAGACTAAAGGATTCCGCCCAAGGCCTGATACTGCCCAAGTTGTGATGTTTTGCTACGGGAAAGGCAAACCTGCCAATGCAGGGGAATTCCTTTCTGGCCCTTTAACAGCGACCTTGACGTAGCAGCGCCCGCGTACCAGCGGAGAAAAGATTAACCTGCAAAAGAAGTCTTAACTGAGGGTGGGTAGGGTGGGAGAAGCTCTGGAGCCAACTGACGATTCCCAGGTAAGATCCTCCCCCTATTGTGTCGGCAGGGTGGTCCCTCCCCCTACCTGGCCTGGTCACCTTGGCAACGCCTCCCCAGGGGGGATTGGGCAACTGGCTGAGGTAAGCGGAGACCTCCAGGTATCCCACCTGGGGAAGGCGAAGCCAAGTCTGTGCTAATGGTGCCACATAGGGTCCAGGGGGTCGCACACGACCACGCAAAGGGTGCCCCCCATTTAATGTGGGGAGCGTTCATTACCCTAAGTTCTTGCATTTCAATCATTCTCTTGACTGCATACTGTGCAATGGGTTGTGGGTTGTTGCTTTTTGCAAGTTAAATATAAATGCTGCATATACATCTCTTCTAATTAATCCAAACACAATAGATATGATCAGTTTGAAATTGCATTTCCAGAGACAGTATTCCTTTCCCTTTAGAAACAACTCCATTTGCTTTTCTCTCTCTCCTAAGATGCCCACATACAAAAAGAATATGCATCTCCACAAATTTGGCAGCTGGTTGTGGAACAGGGTCAGTCTACTCAAGAAACCACACACCCTGAAGACCACCTACAATTTCTTTTTGCTAAACTGCACTATGAAAATGAGGAATATCTGTTCATAAAGAAGGATTCTGCTCAAAAATAACGATATCCCGAGCAAACCCTGGACGGCTGCATTTGAATTGCCCACGGGCAAACAATTTCTCTTTAGCCCTGCTTTACATCAGGAAGTCATTCGAACTGGACAAAGAGGCCCTCAAAAAACATTACTGATTCCAAGCAAACGGTTTTGTGAGGGATTAAACCTTGCCAAGTCTCAAAGGGAAATGAAGAATTTATGGATGAACTGCTTGGCCAGGCAGCAACGTTGTTTATTCACATTGTAATTATGTAATTGCTGGCTATGGGCACACCAAGGTTGTTTAGGTAATGATGCTTTGAAATATGTTGCTCTTAATAGAATTTCTATCTTGTGTGAGGTTGGCCCAATTATTGGACAAATGGGAATTTTGTCTGGCTCAGTAGGCCTCCAAGTTAGGATGAAACACTGATAAAGCACACCTGGATGGCAGTGTTACCTGTTATGCTGTGAGGTCAATTCAGAGAGTTATAAATGATGGAAATGAACAAAGGAACAGAGGAAACTGCCTTATTCCAAGTCAGACCATTTTGTGTGTTCAGACCTAGAGACCTCCCCACTAAATAAATTCACACTTGACTCAGATTTTAGTTTTGGTTTTTGGCAGAATTTAGGCCACAACTTTATTGATTACAGAAAATGATTGGTTGCATAGGCTCTGGTTCGACTAGCGCCCTGCCATGCAGGTAGCGCTGACCCAGGGTTCCAGCATAGGTCAGCCAAGGGTGAACACCTGGATAAGCGGAAAGCCGGGCATGGGATAACTCCGCCACCCAAATGTCCCCCTGGACTCAGGCATGGGCACAACCCCCTCTCAGGGGTTGACTAAACTATCGGTTCCCTGGATTCCTTTAACGGAATACCCTTCACATAGGGATGGCGATACCGTTCTCCCATCCCTATCACCTGAACCAGAGCCTATCCACAAGCTTACAAGTTGTGACGATTTGCTACGTGGCAGGCGAAACCCAAATGGCAACAGCCAATCAGCCAAGTGGGGAAATTCCTGCCGTGCCCCTGTCCCAACAACAGACGACACACGACGGCATAGCAAGGTCAAGTGCAAAATGCCCTAAATATAGGGAGAGGTGGGCAGGTGTTCCGATGCACGAGCTGAAAGAGGAAGCTCTGAGTCACGTGCATAGGTATATATAAGTCCCTTGATCCGTTTAGCCTGCACCCCATTGGCCAAATTGAACCCAACATCGAGGGATCTACCAATCGGGTGTGGTGGTGACCAGTCCTACCCATCCACAACACAGGTGGTCAGTCTCCAGGTCTCACCGCAACAAGTGCCCTCTTTTAGGGAGGACACGATTTGCCCAATATTACCAGTATCTACCCTGACTGGTAGTGGTTTTCCAGGATTTCAGGCAGGAGTCTTCTCAATTCTACCTGGACTGAACTTCAAAACTTATGTTAGCAGGGCAGACACTCAACCACTGAATTATGACTTTTACCCTTAGAAGAAGCAGAAATGAACACTCTACTCGTCTTTAGAGCTTGTCAAAGGCTCTATGACAGCCTGGGCAGTAGATATAGAACACAATATAGATTTGAATCTCTGGGGAAAACTATTGAAGAGCGATCTGAAGTTTACAGCATGTTATTCCTTGAAGGAGAACTACTTGAAAATGATTTACAGATGGTACTTATCTCTGAGTAGGCTTGCTAAGATGTATAAGACAGAATCGGATAAGTGCTGGAGATGCAATGAGGTGGAGGGTTCGTTTTTTCATATGTGGTGGACCTGGAAAAGGATAAAAGAATATTGGGAAATAATTTATAATGAATTGAAAGAAATGTTTAAAAGCACTTGTCCAGAAAAACCAAGTCCTTTTTGTTGGGAATAATTCAGATGGAACTTCCTGGGTGTCAAAATAGTTTATTTATGTATGCCACTACTGTGGCCCGTGTTTTGTTAGCCCCAAAATGGAAAACGAGCGAGGTCCCAACTAAAGAAGAATGGCAACTTAAACTGATGGAATATGCACAGCTTGCGGACCTAACACACAGAAGAAGAGAACAAGAAGAACATACATTTAAAGAAGACTGGAAAATGTTTATTTAATATATGGGGGGGGTGTATATACCTGAAAATGTTGGCAGCATTATGATAAATTCAAAAGTGTAAATAAGTTTTGATGGATGAAACAATGGAATACTGAATGGTTTAGTTTATATAAAATATGCAGGGATTTATGTTAGGCGAAATGAACCATGGAAAGAGGAGGGAAGTTTTTAATATTTTAAGGTTGTTTAAATGAATGTTCTAAATTGTAAAACAGAAAATGTAATAAAAATATATATTTAAAAAAGGAAAAGAAATGAACACTCTAAGGAAGAAGCACAATTCACCACAGAGGGTACGATGCCATGGAGATGATTCTTTTGGGACTGGTGTCCACCAATATACATTAGTGGCCCCACCAGCAAGGTCTCTTCCACTTGCCTTAAGGCCCAGGCTGAACACTATTGGAGGCTTTGTGATTGACAGCTGTATTTTCTAATCAGGGAGTGACTTTTCCAGCATTCTTGGATCACATTGCTTTTGAGAGTGCACTGAAGTAACCTATCAGAACTTGTTCCAGTATTTTCAGTGCTGTTCTACAAGCCAACTCTCTTAGGAGCAACTGGAAGAGTTTTGGAATTCTTGATGTCTGCAAATCACTTTTATGACTTTATAGTCTATTTTTCCACTTCAAACAAATCCTTTCCTAAAACTGAGTCTGTTGCATCCTAATTATTATTTATTCTTAGTGTTGGTTGTTGGTGTCTCTTGCACTGAGTGCTAGTATGCTTCCTTCACTGCTGCCCTATTCTGGCACGAGCTGCATTTAAAGTCAGTGTTAAGTATTTGTAGATCTCTGTGTTTGCTGATCTTTGTTGTGTGTAACACATTGTGCTATAGTGTTATGCAAGTGCTACATTAGTGTACGTTTTCACATTTTAATAGCGTGACATCTGCTCAATCAAGCATGAAACAGAAGAGGCAGAGATGGCAAGATCCATTTGCCCTCCAAATCAATTCTGAAGGCATCTAGCACAAAACCTTCTGAACCTGTCTGAAATGAGACAGACACAATATTTTTTAGATGTTTTGATTCTTTGTCATTCTTTTATTACGTTGTGATATTTATGACATTGTATGGCCCCTTTTGAGCTCCTTTCAGAGGAAGGAAGGGATAAAAACTGAATAAATGATAATATCACTCCTTCCTCTCCCTATTGCCTGCTTGGTATTTTCCTTTTTCCGGTGAGCTTTGGAAACATTCAGAAATGATCAGCATCAGCGTCATCAGCACTTATTAACTGCCTTCTAAACAATTGTCCCAAGCTGATTTACACATAAGTTAAGTTTTTTAAAAACAAACAAACCAGAAACATAAAACCAGAATTTGTATAAATTGGGTGAAAGCACCTTGCTTATGTGGGTGGCGCTGTGGTGTAAACCACTGAGCCTTGGGCTTGCCAATCGGAAGGTCAACAGTTCAAATCCCCACAATGGGGTGAGCACCCATTGTTTGGTCCCTGCTCCTGCCAACCTAGCAGTTCGAAAGCACGTCAAAGTGCAAGTAGTTAAATAGGTACTGCTCCGGCAGGAAGGTAAATGGCGTTTCCGTGCAGTGCTCTGGTTCTCCAGAAGCGGCTTAGTCATGCTGGCCACATGACCCGGAAAAACTGTCTGTGGACAAACGCCGGCTCCCTCAGCCAGTAAAGCAAGATGAGCGCCTCAACCCCAGAGTCATCTGCAACTGGACTTAACTGTCAGGGGTCCTTTACCTGTACTTTTAGCTTGCTGAAGCAGGTCTGAATTTCAGGCAGTAAGTGGACAAGGTGGGTCTCTGCTGCATTCTGGCTTCTAAGCAGACGTACAGGGAGCCTGGTGCTATGCCATGCAACATCATGGAGCCAACCTGCCAATCTTACCATTTCATGCATGCACAGCACTGAGCTCCCTGCCCCTTGACCCCCCCCCCGGTAAGCACTAGTGACAAACTGTGTTCAGAAGCTGGGGCAGAAGCAGCGCCCCACCGACTGCTGCCAGTTTCAGAAACAGTCTGCTTTGCGTGACCAGGTGCAACAGCCCCCAGGGAACGTGGGAAAGGATTCTGACAATGTTATGGAATTAAAATTAGGCCATAACTTTATTAAACTTCCAAATGTAGGAAGACCTTGGCTTAGGCCTTGGGCGGGTATCCCTCCCAGCCCTCCAGCCAGGGGGAACTGGGGCTCATCAGGGTAACTGGGATATAGGGGTGCTCAGCAGGACGTAAGAGTAGCAGGCAGCCCAGCCCATATCCCTGCACACAGGGTTGTTCACTGACAACCTTTCAGTGTATGACCAGTGACACCCATTTATGTAATCCCTTTAAGAGGGGGGCCCTGGAATCGCCACCTCAGGGGGGTGAGTCACCACTTCACACACACCCATATAGGGAAGAAAAGACTAAAGGATTCCACCCAAGGCCATAATCGCCAAAGTTGTGACGAATTGCTACGGGGAAGACAAAACCTGCCAATGCAGGAAAATTTCTTCCCAGTCCTTCAACAGCAACTAGTCAAAGACTGTAGCAGTGCCCACTAAACAGGAAGAAAAAGTTAACCTGCAAACAAGAAACATTAAACAAAGGGAGGATAGGGAGGGTGAATCTCCAGAGCTGTCTGCCTAGCTAATACCGGCTCCTCCCCCTATTTATAATGGGTCTGGCCCCACTTCTCAGGAAACGAAACTTAAAGCTGAGGCTGGGTGTGAACCTCTGAATAATACACTGAGAAAGCAGGCCAGCTCCCTTCTACTAGCAAATTCTCTGGGAACTGTAGCACTGCACGCGATCCTGCAAAAGGCACCCACAGTATAGTGGTGTATAGTATTGTAGCACCCTGCTTGTGGTTAACGCTTAGCTGGAATGAAATATTCAATGCAGCAATAGAGAAATTAAAATAATAATTTATTTGTCAGACAAATAAATGAGAGACACAGTGGTATATGGTTACCAAAGCTCTGCCCACTCCAGCCCTGATGGCCAGCACTTATATTTCCTCAGCCCAGCCCCCTTGCTCCTCCTTTGGCTGCCTCTGTCCAATCAGCCTGGTTGAAATTCCTATTGGCTGTTTGCTAGAACCAATCATAAAAGATACACCCATTTCCTATTACCTTTTATGGGAGACAAAGAGCTATATTTCCTTCTATCCATAAATGGCAGACAAGTAGCCATATATCTTATATTTGCCTCGACCAGGCACCTTAATTACCAGAGAACCTTTGGCCCCTGTTGCCCCTTTATTCCAAAACAAATGGCTAAAACAGATGGCTCATGGTATTAAATTCTGTCTAAACAGAGATCTTGGGTTCACCTTCTCACACACCATCAATGGAATAAGAATCTAACATAAGAACCTAACATTTCTTACTTTCTAAATCCTTTGCATAAGTACATTAAGCCAATATATTTCATACATAACATAGATAGATTTTTAGAAGAAAAGGAACTTAGTAAAAACAGTTTCAAAAAGAAGCCTCTTCAATTTACAACTCCCTTTCCCCAGCCAGCTGCTTCTCCTATTAGCTCTTGCCCTTTAACCTTATGAAAATATGGCTCGAGTCTAATGGGAGGCACCTGGTATTATTTTCTGTTAAACAATAAATTTAATATTTACCAACTCTTAATTAGTGTTTTTGCAGCTTGATTGTCAGTATGGTCAGTATGACCTTTGCTCCCAGCCTGTATTTCCCTTTTACAACTTTGAGGTACTGCTATAAATCAGGGGGGCCCTGTTCAAGGAGATAAACAACTGCCAAAGTACTTAGCCAGCTGCTTTATACCTGGCAAGAAACATACAAACATTTGCAAATATATTTTTTAAGCTCATTTTAAAATACAGGCCTTGATCAGATGCCTCAGTATAGCCCTTTAAGAACATAAGAAGAGCCTGTTGGATGCATCCAGTGGCCCAATTAGTCCAGCCTCCTATTCTCACAGTGGCCAACCAGATGCCTGTGGGAAACCAGCAAGCAGGATTAGAGCACAAGGACAAAACTCTCTTCCTCCTGTGGTTTCCAGAAAATGGTGTTCAGAAGCATTGCTGTCTCTAGTTGTGGAGGACAGAGCACAGCCATCATGTCCAGAACCCATTGGAGTACTTCAGGTAGAACATGCTTTCGCGTGGCAAGGCCCAGAGCCCTCCCCCATTTTTTGGATAATAGAACACACGGGCACCAATATTTGGGTCAAAACAGGCCACAGCTGTATTGAATACAGTGGTACCTTGGGTTACATACATTCCAGGTTACATACGCTTCAGGTTACAGACTCCACTAACCCAGAAATATTACCTCAGGTTAAGAACTTTGCTTCAGGATGAGAACAGAAATCGCATGTTGCTGGCGAGGTGGCAGTGGGAGGCCTCATTAGCTAAAGTGGTGCTTCAGGTTAAGAACAGTTTCAGGTTAAGAATGGACCTCCAGAACGAATTAAGTTCTTAACCCGAGGTACCACTGTACAGATGAAAGAGGTTTGGCTTGGGCATGGGGCAATCAAAATACTCCTGGTCCACCTGCCAGAAGTGACGCTTGGTCAATCCAGGTGGGGGTTCCTAAGACTTACGTCCAATGGGGTGACCCTCGCAGTTTTGTTTTGTTTCATTTCGTTTGTACCTACGGGACCGCCTCTCCTGGTTTGCCCCGCGGAGGACCTTCAGGTCCATAAATAACAACACTTTGGAGGTCCCGAGCCTCAAGGAGGTTAGATTGGTTTCAACTAGGGCCAAGGCCTTTTCAACACTGACCCCGATGTGGTGGAACACTCTGTCACAAGAGACCAGGACCCTGTGGGATTTGACATCTTTCCGCAGGGCCTGCAAAACAGAGCTGTTCCACCTGGTCTTCGGCTTAGACTCACTCTGACCCCTTATATGGGTTTTGTTATATAAATTTTCCCTTGTCTTTTTTCCTGGCCCATGTAGGACCAGCATGGATAGCTGGCTCGGGTGAATATCTGATGTTTCCTCCCTTTTATGGTCTTGATTTATGAGCTACTACTAAAATGAGGCTGCATTTTTAGCTGTATTTGAAGCCATATTTTAACTAACTGTTTGTTTGTTTGTTTGTTGTTGTAAAAATTCAAGAAAAGTGAGATCCCGGGTATGGCAGTGCCCTGCCAGTGGGAGGGCCAATGCTGTGCACACCACCTGCCTTTAAAATAGACCCCGAAACCAAGGGAACCTGCCACATCAGAGTGCACCTGGAAGTCATGCTGAGTGGTCAGGAGATCCTGCTGCCAAAAAGATATGCCATTATATTCCTTGAGGAATTTGAGCCTCACCACCAAATCAGCTTTAACTGTCATACCCAGGCAGAGGATATAAGGAGAGGGAGCTCCCCGGCCGTGCAGCAATTTAAATAGGGTAAGCCACATTCCCCAGTCAACCGGATTGGTCGGCCAGGGGGCGTGACTGTCAGGAGCTCATCCTACACTCGAGTAGGACCCTGGCAGAGACACATGCCCAACTGGCACGTTCTCTCCCTCCTGGTCGATTGTTCAGGAGCTTCAAAGGCTTTCTTCTGCCCGAACATCACAGCGACCGATGCCATCAGACACTGGCACACTTAGGGATCAGCAGAGTTTGCGCAGTTTGTGTAACAGAGCTCAGTAGCTCAGCATTTGGCTAGTCTTTCTTTATTTACATATAAACACAGAGAGAGCACTGCAACATGGCTCCCTCTCTCTCTAGCATCAGACAGCAAAAAGAGAAAGAACAAAGGACAATAATCCCACTTCACAGAACACAGTAACACAAACATCCTGTCTCCATCACTTCCCACACTGTGGAGTCAAAACATACACCATCATGTGATAGACAACAATCCCATGACTGCAGTCACGGAGCAGGAATTCTAACAGTGACACGGTCGAGACTCCCAGTGACGCAGGTGGCTTTGCCACACCCCTGCTGCTCATAGGGAGTGCACAGGGCCTGCCTGATACCCTGCTCCTCTGGGAAATGCAGCGGCTTTCTGAATACCTCAAAGTGCCTTGCTTTAGCTCAGTATGCAGTCTTCTTCTGAAGCCAAGCCATAACCCTAATGGCAACTGTCACTTCAGCCTGTATAACATCTGACTTGCTCTCCATGGGCAGTGATTTTACTGTGGAGTGGAGGTGGATGCACAACACAAATGTGGCTGTGTGCAGAACACAATGATCTGCAGCACCTTCTACGGAGCCAGCAAAAATGTCCCCATCACGAGAATGAGCTTTTGGCCAGTGTCAAACATTGCTTCACTTTTGTCACATGCGGTAAAGGAAGACTAGACAGATTCACCAGTCATTGCCACCCAGGAGAAAAAGGCTCTTCGCAGTTTTCTATCCATTTGTACTTAGAAGAGTCGACAAGACTGTCCACCTGAAATAAAAATGTCCTGTCATGCTTTAGCACTTGCTTGTTCCATCAGGTATCTGTCTCGCAGCCATCTCAGAAGCTGCAGACAAATGGAGAAAATGGGAAAGAAAAAGCCCTTCCTAACTTCAGAAGGTGCCTAATGGAGCATCATATTAGAAAGTCATCTTCCAATATCCCTCATAAATTCAAGCCAATTCACTTAAAAAGCATGTCAGTCTCATTTTATTCCCACAACATATCATGCAGTCTATTCCTGGTTTTCCAGCCTTTTAACTGTCTTGAACTTTCTTTAAGCTGCAATCCCATGGTCCATGGTCCAGTGTGTGTGTGTGGATTCAACATATGTAACTGTACAAGTCCCAAAGAGTAATGGAAGGAAATAACTTAATGAGTACTGTGGTATACACCTTTGTATGCCTTTGTTTGGAAGCTAAAGCTAAAGGTAAAGGTACCCCTGACTGTTAGGTCCAGTCACAGATGACTCTGGGGTTGCACAATCATCTCACTCTATAGGCCGAGGAGTCAGCGTTTGTCCGCAGACAGTTTTTCCAGGTCATGTGGCCAGCATGACTAAGCCGCTTCTGGCAAACCAGAGCAGCACACGGGAACGCTGTTTACCTTCCTATTTATCTACTTGCACTTTGACGTGCTTTCAAATTGCTAGGTGGGCAGGAGCTGGGACCGAACAACGGGAGCTCACACCCTGTTGCAGGGATTCGAACCGCCGACCTACTGATCGGCAAGCCCTAGGCTCAGTGATTTAGACCACAGCGCCACCCATGTCCCTCTTTGGAAGCTACCACCACTCAAATATTTTTGGGTGTTACATTCATACTATATTCATACATATACACTGCAGTTGTTACTTCTTCGCTTCAGGATAGAAAATCATCAGCTTGACAAGTATCTATTTGCTGTCAAGGATCTTGACAAGCTTCCTGTACAATCAAATTGGATCCCAAATGTGCTCCAAGGACTTATTGCAAGACGCGAGTCTTCAATTATGTTCTCCTGCTGACCTCATTCTTTGTTTACAGACTGGAAATACGTTGGAGGGGGGGACATATTCCACAGCTCTGTACAGAAATATGCCAATCTGCTGTCATATCCCCACTAAATTAACTACCATGAGAACTATGAAAATGGATAGATGTTCTGTGCTTGGAGGAAGCTATCTGAGAGGAACAACAGTGGGAAATGGGACTTCACTATCAAAGAGCTTAATTCTGTCCCCACCTCCCCAGAGTGGTTTTCAGACTTTATACCTTCAATGGACCTTTTCCACGTCAATTTGTCTAGCATGGAATCCTTATGCATTATGCAAGATCATGGTGTAGGGTAGGAGCAGCTAAATTCCGGTTTATGACGGGGTCAGATCTATCCTTCAGGCTGGTCATAAATTTTGTTGCATGTTTGGCCCCACTTCACAATAGCAATTGTATAATATAATATAATAATAGAATAGAATAGAATAGAATACAGAATACAGAATTGTATTTTAAAAATGTTAAAATATTATTTTAAGAGTCCAGTCAGCTGTGGCCTTTGAAGGCCCCTGAGTGCTCACTGGAAGGACAGATCGTGAAGCTGAGGCTCCAATACTTTGGCCACCTCATGAGAAGAGAAGACTCCCTGGAAAAGACCCTGGTGCTGGGAAAGATTGAGGGCACAAGGAGAAGGGGACGACAGAGGACGAGATGGCTGGACAGTGTTCTCGAAGCAACCAATATGGATTTGACAAAACTCCTAGAGGCAGTGGAAGACGGGAGTGCCTGGCGTGCTCTGGTCCATGGTGGTCACAAAGAGTCAGACACGACTAAATGACTAAACAATAATAAAGGAGTCTCAAAGTGGCTAACAATCTCCTTTCCTTTTCTCTCCCACAACAAACACTCTGTGTTGTGAGTAAGCCTGAGAGACTTCAGAGACGTGTGACTAGCCCAAGGTCACCCAGCAGCTGCATGTGGAGGAGCGGAGACGCAAACCCGGTTCGCCAGATTACGAGTCCTCTGCTCTTAACCACTATACCACACTGGCTCTGGAACATGTACCAACCAGGAGGGAAGAATCAGATGCGGAAGAAACGTCAGACCTGGAGTAAGAGGAGGAAGAGGCTGGCCAGACACGTGAAGGGCCAGGTGCTTCACCCTCCCCTCTCTCCTGCACCAATGTCTTCCAGTACTAGGAGGGGATTAAAGAGGGAGGAGCAGAGGCAGCAGAGGAGGAGTGGTCCCCAGTTGCTGCAAGTGCTCCACAGAGCACAGACCTGGGAATAGCTGCCTAGACCCTAGATTGGTGTGTGTATCCAGAACTATAGAAGTGACTGTGTTATCTTTGAAAATAAAGAGTTATCTCTCTGCCATGTGCATTCCTTTGGCTGGGAAGTGCTGTGGACATTGGCATTATGTTTTGTTCTGCTATTTGTAGCACACCATAACTTTTAAAAAAAATAATAATAAAATCCCACAATGCAACTGTGGCTTCAAAAAACCCAAAAACCCCCCCAAATTGAATAAGTAGAATACAGAGTCTTCTCTTAAATGTAATTCTTAGCCTTTACCACCCACAGCAGCGGGCAGAAATGTTCCTGCAAATCTCCTCCCTCCTTTCAAGTCAGTCCTCATTCACACACCCTATAATTAAATTAGAATTAAGAGAAAACATAAAGGAAGAATTTTGTCTGCAGTTGAAAATGACGGGAGAAGCACTTTAAAATATTGTAATTAATTGAATTTGTTGACATGGATGGTGCAGCCAATTAAGACCCAGTGCTTTGGCCCCAGGGCTTTCATCTGAAGCATCAATTAGATGAGAATCCATGCAATTACCCTTATCGGGGCGCTCTAAAAGAGATAGGAAAGGCAAATGCCAATTTTGTCGTTTCTCTTTGTGCATAAAGAAGGGAAACTTTTGAGTAAAGGTGCCTAATTAAATGTCTACTAAGAGAGCTGTGATGATCACAAATGAATGTTTTGATACACCCTGTTTTCATTAGTAAAGGACTTGGAGGGGAATCTACCAAGGTATTCTGCTGCATCAGGAAAATGGCTCAACACGGGTCCCTTCATAGATATAGATATAGATATAGATATAGATATAGATATAGATATAGATATAGATATAGATGATATAGATATAGATATAGATATAGATATAGATATAGATATAGATATAGATATAGATAGAGATAGAGATAGAGATAGAGATAGAGATAGATATAGATATAGATATAGATATAGATATGGATATCCATCCCATAAATTGTCAGTTACCTCCCCTAGTTTCCCTCCCTGCAAATATGCGTCTTCAAACAGACACCTAATTGGAAAAAAACATATAGCAAATATTGGCTCAGTAGCTTATAAATTAGTTTATTTAATTAGTTTATTTTTTTTAAAAAACCACAGATGCAATAAACAGATTACCCTTCTAACCCTTTTCTTGGATGCTGAATGGAAATCACCTTGAGCTATAGAGTGAGGGAATGAATACTAATGCACTCTGGTTTTATTATGCTGGGCTAAACAGGAGTTGGTTAGGTGTCCGACTTCATGAGGAATGATACTGCCATTTGTCCCCTTCCAGCAAAAGGTTCCAACGCAACTCAAGAGATCATTCAGAAGACCAGGGTTTGCCACCACACACGATCCGTATTTTTATAGGTTAATCCCAAATTGGACTGTTGGATTCCAGTTCAATATTGAGGTGGGATATTGGTCAATACAACAAAAGATAGATCCAACTGCAAGAGGCAGCAAGAAGCTTCTAATGTGTTCCTACTGTTTCTACCGTAGACCACCAAAGACTTTGTTCTGCCTTAAGAATACCATTTGCCTAACAGAGTACCCCAGCCCCCAGAATAGTGTGTTTGTGTGTGTTTTGAAGACACTCTGTGAACCATTGGTTTGGAATAAAATGACTGTGTGCATGCTTCTAGAACAAGCATGTTTATGTCCTGATTCTCCTGCCACCAGAGGAAACTTCAGAATACTCACAACTTCTGGACAGTGGTCAAGTTTTTCAAGGTTCAAACCAATAACAAAATTCAAACAAATAAGACTTAGGAAAGATAAATATTTAGGTTAAAATATTTCCCACCATTAATGAGCTTTAGGAATGGCCATGAATGTTCACATGACATTTAAAGTTGTTTCATTTACCTTTGTATGTTGGTTTAGTGAAATCAAAACCTATTTAACTAATATGAGTGAATCTTTTTTCCCTTTTTCCTTTTTTGAAGAGAAAGCAAATTGAAGGAATTAAAGAAAATCTGATGCGATTAGTTTAATGAAGGCTGACATTTTCAGCAATGTGGAACAAGATAGTTGGCTTCCTTGGATGCTTCTGAGACATAAGCTAAACATCCAACCAGTCCTGGCTTACATAAATATTAAAGAATGCTGGCATAGAGGCATTCAGTTATCAAATGAAGTTGTACAGATAGGGAATTAGCAAATATCTTCTACTCAGCAACAAACTGACATTGGTTAATAAATAACAGTGCAATGCTGTGCATATCGACTCAGGAGTGAGCCCTATTGAGTTCAATGAGACTTACTCCCAAGTCAGTGTGTACAGAAATCAAATTTGGAAGAAGACATTGGTGCAAACTGCATATCCAACTGAAGAATTGGGTCAAAGAGTACCCCCACATTATATGTAGTGATACCTCGAGTTACAGACGCTTCAGGTTACAGAGTCCGCTAACCCAGAAATAGTACCTCGAGTTAAGAACTTTGTTTCAGGATGAGAACAGAAATTGTGTGGTGGCAGCAGGAGGCCCCATTAGCTAAAGTGGTACCTCAGGTTAAGAACAGTTTCAGGTTAAGAACGGATCTCCGTAACGAATTAAGTTCTTAACCCGAGGTACCACTGTACTTACTCTGTCAAGAAGAGTGCAACCTATCGAAATGCAATTATAGCATCAGCCTGTCTTCTGTTGTCTGACAAACACTGCGACTTTTCAGGGATACTGTGCCTTTAATTCAACACTTCCTGTTCCCAGTTTTTGCCAGTTTAATTTTTACCCATTAAATGTTGCTGGGGAATTAGTTATGAATTATCCCTCACACATCTAATAACTTGTTTCCCTATGTTGTTGTTGTTGCTGCTGCTGGTGGTATCTTCTTCTTCTTCTTCTTCTTCTTCTTCTTCTTCTTCTTCTTCTTCTTCTTCTTCTTCTTCCCTATACAGTCATACCTCGGGTTGAATGTGCTTCGGGATGAGCGCGTTTGAGTTGTGCTCCGCGGCAACCCGGAAGTAACGGAGTGCGTTACTTCCAGGTTCCGCTGCTTGCGCATGCGCAGATGCTCAAAATGACGTCACATGCATGCGCAGAAGCACCGAAATGTGACCCGCGCACACACAGACGCGCGGACACGGGTTACGTTTGCTTCTAGATGCGAACGGGGCTCCAGAACGGATCTCGTTCACATCTAGAGGTACCACTGTAGTGTAAAATAACACTACTGCATTAGTATAAAAAAAGAAAAAGCATGTAAGGCAACCAGTAAATTAAAGTGCCCACAGAAACTACTGCTCTGGTCTTTGGGTGGGGCTTGAACCTATCTGGACCTTGAATATCAGCATTTCAGCTCCTTGACAGGAGTCAAAAGAAAGACCTGAAGCACAGTACTGCACAGATCTGAGTCTTTTCTGTTCCCCAAACAAGCTCTGCACACATCTGGTCCAACTGGCCAGCATCTTGTAGGGCGAAATGCAAGAGCATTAGAGAAACCTGGGTACCCTGTTAGGTCAATGACAGTTCTCTGTTCTTTCTGGCATGCAGATTGGCTCTCTTTAACTGAACCTGACTTCTGGACTATTGATGTTTGTGTATCAGATTTGGCTAAACACCAGATCTTCAGGTTTGGCCTTTCAGATGACTCTGGCTTCCAGCTGGAAGTTTTGCCTTAGATCTCCTGGTGACAGTTGCCCTGACTCTGCTCAGTGCTCTCACTTGGTCGTTCGGCTTGGCTTTAGCTTCAGATCTCATGATAAGACCTTGGATCATTTCAACATGTCTGTTCTGCCTGAGAAACTGGATATTCTTCAATGATGCCGAGGGTCTATTGGGACTCTGACTAATTAATGGGTAATTAATCAGTAATTAACCAGCTGCTCTGAACCAGAATCAATAAAAGAGAAATAACTTGTAAGAAGGAAAAAAGAAACGTGGGTGGGAAATGGCTGCAGCTTGATGTTGAGGAACTAACTGGTAAAGCTTTTAACAGTATGGAGGTAAACATTGTGAGTTTACAGTTCTCTTTTTAAATTTTTTTTATTAATTTTAACATATAAATTATAATACATACCACAAAGCTTCACATCTTATACAATCTATTTTTGGACTTCCATCAGCACCTCTGATGATCCACCATTCTTATCACTTCTTCTGCATTTCTTTCATTCATATTGCCTTTAATTGTCATAACTAACCATCCTCCCCTTTATCCATTTTTGCAATAATCCAAATAATCCACCTCACAAAACTTCTTGCAAACCTACAAACGTTATCTGATCATCACAATTACTTTTCAAATAGTCCGTAAATTTACTCCAGTCTTCTGTGAATCTCTGGTCCCGCAGATTTCGAATTCTTCCGGTTAATATATCTAATTCTTTCATCGGTAATTCTTCTTGCTTCCATTTTTGTGCCAATAGCATTCTTGGTAAGTTTACAGTTCTCACTCATATGGGTATGTGAAAGTCCACTGTGCAAGTTGGACTTAACTCTTTATTTGCAAGAACATGATCTGCACAGATTTGGCAGAGTGTCTGACCTAATGAGCACAGCAGTTCATCCCTGGTAGGTCTTGCCCTATGGATCAGTTGCCAAGACTGGCAGTCACTGCCTCCCAGCAACTGTTCCTTCCTCTCCAAGGTATTTCCAAAGCAATTTGAGACTGTGCTTACACGAAGCCTCCACCCTTTTTATGCCTCTTCTGGTTCTAGGAGACCAGAGGAAAGGGGATCTTGTCACAGCAGGAAGTGAAGTCACCCATGACTCTTTAGCGGCCTGACTCATCTTTGCCTCTTGACCTCCCTCCTCCCACTTCCCTGCTTCAGCTTCTGTCTCTGAGTCTGGTCTTCTCTCTGCCACAGACTCTCCCAGATCATTAGGCCCTACCCCTTCTGCTTCCAACATCTACTCTCCCCAGTCTTTTCCCTCTGACAACTCATCATCATCCCACCACCACTTCCTAGGCTCTGAGCCATCTTCTCTTGGGGGTTCTCCAGCTGCCCCCCCCCCACTGTTTGTCTGCATCCAGCCAGTCCATGACAACAACCATATCTCCACCACTACCACCACCACCACCACATCATCTTATCACACCTTATGGCTTCTTAGATGTTGTTGAGCTCCTTCAATCATCCCTGATCATTGGTCATGCAGGCTGGGACTGATGGAAGTTGGATTCCAATAATATTTAGAGAGCCACAGGTTCCACATCCCTGGTTTATAGCCTAGCCTTCCTCCTGACATACTAGTTTTCTGAGTGCATGTACAGGTTTGTTAAACTATACAAAAGAGTATTCAAACAGGAATTCAGCCTGCTATCTGAAATTGTCCAGTGCAGAAAGAATAAGAATAAGAATAACTTATTATTTATACCCCACACATCTGGCTGGGCTTCCCCAGCCACTCTGGGCAGCTTCCAACTGTGTCACATGGTTTTGCCAGTTATGTAGCTCAGAACCAGTTAGTGAAAACTTGCAGAGGGAAGGTTCATAGCCTTCGGGGCATTACAGGCACTGTGTCAGAACAACTTAATGAACTCAAAAGAGAGGATATCAGGATGCAAAACACACCATTTCCCAGAAGAAGCTGGTACAAAACTATTGAAGCCACATGATGTTATTCTCACCTATACCTTGTATAGAACTACAGTATAACTGTCAACTCTGAAGAGATACCATCAATCTGCATTCTTTTGAAACAAATATAGATGTCCTAAGCACCAGCACCTCTGGCAGCAATCCAGCTGCATTTCACTTACAGCTTCATTTATTTTGTACATGTACTAATTGCAGTTGCTGCATTTATTGACCCACAAGCTGTACAAAAGGAGCAAGACTCATTATTAACAAAAGAAATGCATTAAGTCATAAAAATATCAAGAAGTCTTGAATGTCCCTTTCACAACCTCCCTTGGCTTCTCATTAACAGCCCTTTATAGCTGGGTAAAAATGGTCAATTGGAGTAGAAATGGTTTGCACGGTGTAACAACCCATACAAATTATGAATGGATAGCGACACATGCTAATTGTAGAGTCACTTCATGAAGTCCGCAGGCCATTTATTGCAGAACAAGGGCCCAAGTGTTTCCCTTTGTAATGTATAATAGCTCTTGCTTTTAAGGGAAAGCTTCTTGTTCCATCAAACAGTACATGCTGCTCTGTAAATAATTCAAGCCCTCTTTTCTTGGGCAAGGGGAAGGCGAGAAACATTTGCTCACAGCACTGCCTGAGTGCTCTGACCCCAGAGCTGTGCTTCTTTGTTATGTCAGACTTTTAAAATGTGTTTTTAAGCCATGAGTCATTTTCATGCTCATGTATGCTCTTTGAGTTATCCTAAGGAAATCTCTAGGGCACCATTTAGCATAAAGGCCAGAAACCCTTGACAAAAATGGCAAAAAAAACCCATAGCAATTTAATCTCCAAGGGGAAAGTCAAGAAAAATTGAGTGAATGTTGTGTTACGTCTGCAGCATTCCTTTACGATGGTGCAGGAGGTGACCTCGCTGGAATTTTCAACCAATTCAGTAACAATATTGCAAAGCGTGCATCATATAAAATACAGGCAGTGCTATTTTTCTAGAAAAATTGGTGCTGGAGCTCACCACAAACTTCTTCCTTCTTCTCTTAGAACGACAATAGAGCCCACCTGAGAGGTGCTGGAGCTGAGCTCTGGAGAGCTGGGGGGGGGGAAGCCCCGAGTATAGTTACAGGTATGAATGACATGTTTACTAATCCTAGTGTCAGTTGCAAGAACTGAAACTTACAGTCCTGTGTCAGGGGAAGAACCTCAGGGAGTTTTTTGAAGGGGGGGGGGGGAAGCAGCCTTCATTTCATGTTGATCATCTTCTTTCAAGCAAGCTTCCATAACTTTTACTCACAGTGATAGAAGGGGAAATACAAAGGCAGTATCCTACCAGTTCTTTAATTTTATTTCAAGGAGTTGTGGAGCGCTTCACATTAAAAAGATTACAAAGTGACTTACAGGAAAACTCAGAATTAATAATACAACTATAAAATAACAGATAAAATACAGGAAATATCAGAGCAATAATGCAAGGATAAAACATCATAAAGCAATGAGTCTGGAAATGCCCTGATGAAAGAATTTTAAACATTTTAGGGTCCCTGTACGTATGTTTTCTGCTGTTCTGAAATTATTCTCTCCTTTTTAGAGCCCCTCGCTGCACAATTTCAGGCTAGGATCCCACACCCCACTGTGTTCTTTTGTAGTTAGCTAATTCACATTTTCATATTTAATGGTCTTTTTTTAAGAAAAGAGGAGAGTTGAGGCATGATTTCCATTAGTGCTCCAAAAAGCAATGAAATTAAAAAATGTATCTTTAGGAAGGGCCAAATCCAAAAGGGGTTGGGGAAGTGACCCTCCCATGGATTTGCCTAGGTGTTGGAGGTTCAGCAAAATTGTCGTTGGTCTTGTATTGAGAAAAAAGGTAGATACAGCGGTGAGGTGCTTTGAACACTTCATTTATGCTAACTACTTATTGATTATCATTATTTAGAGATTTCCTCTTCATTTCCATTTACTATCTGCATTTTAACGGATCAACTTCATTTTGATACTTGATCTTAATGTAGCAAAAAGAATACCTGCAAATGGTTTACAGTGGTACCTCTGGTTAAGAACTTAATTCATTCCAGAGGTCCGTTCTTAACCTGAAACTGTTCTTTCCCTGAGGCACCACTTTAGCTAATGGGGCCTCCCGCTACTGCTGCACTGCCGGAGCACGATTTCTGTTCTTATCCTGAAGCAAAGTTCTTAACCCGAGGTACTATTTCTGGGTTAGCGGAGTCTGTAACCTGAAGCATATGTAACCCGAGGTACCACTGTACTTCTGTCTGGTTCACACACTTGCGTGGAGGGGCGGGGGGAGACCAGCTGCTATGTAATAATATTTCATGGATAAAAGAATTGCTCATTATGAGTCTTTGAATAAATGTAAGGAATTGTGTCCCACCCAGTCATTTCCAAAGGGAAAGGCATTTCATTTTCCAAATCCAGTTGATTAGATAACATTTATGCCTGTTTTGTGTTAAACTATTATTAACTACTGTGCCATTGAGTCTTAGCGCATGCTTACACCTGTTAGGATGAATAAAGGGCAGTTTATGCTTGTTCATGTCAGCCTCACTACTCGGGAGGTGAAGGAGTGTTCTGGTGTGCCATCAGACACACTTTGAGCTTGACCTCCTTTTTCCGTGGAGGAATTTCACACATCCGGCTTCTGCATTATTGGAGAGCAATAAAGTAAATGTTGTGTAAGGTAAAAAAAACTAAAAAAAAACTACAGGACCCCTGGACAGTTAAGTCCAGTCAAAGGTGACTATGGGGTTGCGGTGCTCATCTCGCGTTCAGACCAAGGGAGCCAGCGTTTGTCCACAGACAGTTTTCTGGGTCATGCGGCCAGCATGACTAAACCACTTTTTTTTTCTTTTTTTCTTTTTTAAAGAATATTTATTCCAATTTTAAAGTTACAAAAAAGAAAAAGAAAAAATAACAAACCATACACATGTTACAAAAAACAGACAGTAAGAAAAAGAAACTCAACAAAGAATAAACATACATCACAATAAAGAATAACAAAAATCAAATTAGACCTTTACAACCTTTTTCCCTTTTACTTATTTCCATGACTTCCTCTCACCTCCCTGCTTTGTATTCTAGTTTAGATCATATCTCCAGCAAATCCTTCTAACCTTCTTTTCTTTTACTTATTTTAACATTCGATAGTATTTAATCCTCCTCTATCCTCATTTTACACTTCATTTTTACTTACTCCATTATACCATATCTGCCAATACGGCCTAATATTCTTTTCCAACCTTTTTCTAACATTCTTTTATATTGCCGTATTTCTGAAGATATATTTTAAATTTTTTCCAATCTTCTTCCATCGACCCTTCTTCCTGGTCTCGAATTCTGCTGGTCATCTCAGCCAGTTCCATATAGTCCATCACTTTCATCTGCCATTCTTCTCGGGTAGGCAATTCTTGTGTCTTCCAATATTTCCCAATGAGAATTCTTGCTGCTGCTGTCGCATACATAAAAAAATTTCTGTCTTCCCTTCGCACCAATTGGCCGACCGTGCCCAAGAGGAAGGCCTCTGGTTTCTTCACGAAAGTGTATTTCAATACCTTTTTTAATTCATTATATATCATTTCCCAGAAGGCCTTGATCTTTGGGCACGTCCACCAAAGGTGGAAAAAAGTACCTTCATTTTCTTTACATTTCCAACATTTATTTTCGGGCAAATGATAGATTTTTGCTAGCTTGACTGGGGTTAAGTACCACCTATAAATCATTTTCATTATATTTTCTCTTAAGGCATTACAAGCCGTAAATTTCATACCTGTGGTCCATAACCGTTCCCAGTCAGCAAACATAATGTTATGCCCAACATCTTGTGCCCATTTAATCATAGCAGACTTAACCATTTCATCCTGTGTATTCCATTTCAGCAGCAGGTTATACATTCTTGACAAGTTCTTAGTTTTAGGCTCTAACAATTCCGTTTCCAATTTGGATTTTTCCTCCTGGAAACCAATCTTTTTATCTAGGTTAAAAACCTCCCTTATTTGATAATAATGAAGCCAGTCTCGAACTTTAGTTTTTAATTTGTCAAAACTCTGCAATTTTAGTTTATCTCCAACTTGTTCTAAAATTTCACAGTATTTTGGCCAATTTGTCTCCATATTAGTTTTTTTCAATGCCTTAGCCTCCATTGGTGACAGCCACCTTGGTGTTTTACTTTCCAACAAATCCTTATATCTCACCCAAACATTAAACAATGCTTTCCTGACAATATGGTTCTTAAAGGCCTTATGCGCTTTAACCTTGTCATACCATAAATATGCATGCCATCCAAACACATTATCAAAGCCTTCTAGATCCAAAATGTCCGCGTTTTCAAGAAGTAGCCAATCTTTCAGCCAGCAAAATGCGGCTGATTCACAGTAAAGTTTAAGATCTGGCAGGGCAAATCCCCCTCTTTCCTTCGCATCTGTTAATATCTTAAATTTTATTCTAGGCTTTTTGCCCTGCCAGATAAATTTGGAAATATCTCTTTGCCACCTCTTGAAACAGTCCATTTTATCCACAATTTGCAATGTTTGAAACAAAAACAACATTCTAGGCAATACATTCATCTTTATCGCAGCAATTCGGCCCAACAATGATAGCTTCAATTTTGACCATGTTTCTAAATCCTTCTTCACTTCTGACCAACATTTTTCATAATTATCTTTAAACAAATTCACATTTTTAGCAGTCATATGCACCCCTAAATATTTCACTTTGTTAACTATTGTTAATCCTGTCTCTTTCTGAAACCTCTCTTTCTCAATCTCTGTAAGGTTTTTCTCTAATACCTTAGTTTTCGTCTTGTTCAATTTAAAACCTGCTACTTGACCAAATTCTTGGATTAATTGTAATACTCTTTTTGTACTAGCTTCTGGCTCCTGTAATGTCAAGACTAAATCATCAGCAAAAGCTTTCAATTTGTACTGTTTAGCTCCGAGTTGTATACCTTTAACCAATTGGTCTTTTCTAATCATATTGAGCAAAACCTCCAGGACCGATATAAAAAGCAATGGGGAGATTGGGCAATCCTGTCTTGTTCCTTTCTCTATCTTAAATT
This sequence comes from Podarcis pityusensis, assembly GCF_964106645.2. NCBI lineage: Eukaryota > Metazoa > Chordata > Lepidosauria > Squamata > Lacertidae > Podarcis > Podarcis pityusensis. The sequence continues at coordinate 7,075,338 of NC_138038.1, read as the reverse complement.
ATTCTGTAACTACATTGTTCACAATGAGCTTAGCTTTTTGTTCCGAATAAATTGCACCTATACCATTTTCAAAACTTTGGCCTACCCCCATCCCCTGCAAATTTTTCTTCATAAAACTCCAAGAAATATTGTCAAACGCTTTCTCTGCATCTACAAATATTAAAACGGCTTTGGTATTGATATTAACTTGCAGTTTTTCTAAAATATTGATAATATTCCTCGTATTATCTGACAGATGTCTCCCGGGGAGAAAGCCCGCCTGATCTTTATGAATCTCTTTTACCAATACATTTTTTAATCTTTTAGCCATAATTTCCGCAAAAATTTTGTAATCCACATTAAGTAGGGATATGGGACGGTAGTTCTTCAGCTGTGTCTTCTCCACTTCCGTTTTTGGTATAAGTGTGATGTATGCTTCTTTCCACGACTCGGGTGCTTTTCGGGTATTTCATTGCAAAGTTCTTTCAACGGTTGCAATAACCATTCTTTCAAAGATTTGTAGTACTTTGCAGTTAGACCATCCGGTCCTGGAGATTTGCCCAATTTCATATTCTGAATGGCTCCTTCCACCTCTTGATCAGATATTGTAGAGTTTAATATTGATTTGCTCTCTTGAGATACTTTTTGTAATCCATTATTTTTCAAAAACCGATCAATGTCTAATTCTTTCTGGGTTTCCTGCGTATATAACTGTTTAAAATAATTCTGAAAGCACTTCCGAATCTCTCCAGGATTCTGTATATTCTTCCCTTCTACTACCAAGTTCGTAATCATATTCAGCTTTTGTCTTTTTTTCATTTGCCAGGCCAGTAATTTCCCACACTTATTTGCTGATTCAAAGGTCTTTTGTTTCATCTGTTTGACCTTCCATTCTATCTCCTGATTCATCAGTTTCATATATTGTACTTGGTATAGCTTTATCTCTTTTAAGATCTCCTGTGAGTTCGGTTTCGCCCTCAGTCTTTTTTCTCCATCCTTAATTTTCTCCAAAATTTTTTCTCTCTTCTCATTTTGATATCTTTTCCTAATTGCATTTTGTTGTATCAAAAATCCTCTCATCACCGCTTTGCTGGCATCCCAAATCACTCTTTTTTCTGTCGTAGTGTTCATATTTATCTCAAAATAGTCTCTCAAATTTTTCTGGGCCTTTTTAATAATTTCCTCATTCCTAAACAAGGAGTCATTCATCCTCCATCTGGAAGCTCCAATTGGCGTTGATATCATTTCAATCTTTACTGGATTATGATCAGAGCAAATTTTCGGGCAAATCACCGCTTTTTTTATCTTAGGGGCCAGTCCTCTAGTTATCCAGATTTGGTCTATTCTTGTCCATGTCATATTTGCTTCAGAGAAGAAGGTTCCTTCTCTTTCCAAGGGGTTCTTTATTCGCCAAATATCCACAAGATCCATATTGTCAGTCATTTCAAAAAATGTCTTTGGTAGTCTTCCATCTTTCGTCACCATTTGTCTTTGGGCTTTATCCATATTTGTAGACACTACTCCATTCATATCTCCCATCAAAATAATGTTGTAATCCAAATAATCCAGGAGAGTTTCGTGCAATTTTTTAAAGAATTCTGATTTTCCCTCATTTGGTGCATTATCAAAAACTTCTGTCCTTGAAACTGAATTTCAATTGCTATATATCTTCCTTGGTCGTCTTTAAATCTAAATTTTGGTGACAGGCTTTCCTTCGCATAGAGTACTACTCCTCTTTTTTTCACATTGTCCGATGAAATAAATTCTTCTCCCAATCTTTTATTTATCAAAATTTTCCGATGTAGCCTTGTCACATGCGTCTCTTGTAAACAGATCAAGTCCAAATGTTCTTTTTTCAATGTATGAAATACTCTCCCCCTTTTTGCCGACAAATTCAGACCATTAATATTCCAGCTTAAAACTTGAAGTGTCATTTTGTGGTTACTCTCCTTCTCCTCCAACAGCCCCAAGAAGTTTGTCTATGTCTGTCGGTGGCGTTGGTTTCGCTTTTTTTTGCAGACTCTTATCCGGTATCGCAGTGTCTTTTCCCAATCCTTTCTGTAGATCTTCTTCGTATGCGCTCAAAAACTTGTTCTTTTCCTCCACTGATCTTATCTTAGTCTTTCTTCCTTTAAAACTAAAGGATAGACCTTGAGGGAATTCCCACCTGAAAAGGATTTTGTTTTTTCTCAACAAGGCCACCAAGTCTCCAAAATCTTGTCTTAGGTCCAGAAGATGTTTTGGTATATCTTTAAAAATTTCCACTTTTGATTGTACAATTGTCAAGGGTTTCTCGTAATGCAGGCCTAAAATTTTGTCCCTTTCTTCTTTAGATCGAAGAGTAATCAAACAATCCCTTATTTTAATCTTTCTTCCTCCTTTCCCTAGTCTGAAGGCCCTCACAATCTTAAAATCCTCTTGTTTCAAATCCAATTTCCAAAATTCCACAAATTCTTGTGTCAAAAAGTCTATCAAGGTGCCTTTCTCCAACTCAGGAACAGCTCTAATTCTTAAATTGGTTTGTTTGTCTTTGAGATCAATCATAGACAACGTTAACTTATGTTCTGCAATCTCTTTCTGTAGGTCTGGTACCTTCTCAGTTTCCAATTGCCCCAATTTAAATTCCACAGCAGCAGTCTTTTCCTGTATAGACTTTGAGTCTTGCAATAATTTCTGAATAGATTCCGTATTGCTGTTTACCTTTTTCTCCAAGTTGTCTAGTGTTTCTGTGTTTAAATCAATTTTTCTATTAGCAATGTCCACTTTCTGATTCGTTTCTTCCACTTTCCTATTCGTCTCCCCCACCCTTGTACTAAGTTGCTGTATAGATTCATTAATCTTAGCCAAAGCGTTGGCTAAAATTTCCTCAGACATTCCACTAGACTTAGATTGTGTTGCTGATGCAGGCAGGCCAGCGGATGATTGCCTTCGGTGTACCCAAGGTTTCCCAGATCTCAAGACTGACGGGTCTTGAGATTTCTGGCCATCTGCCATAACAAAGTGAAGGTCAAATTCTTTTCCCACGTATGCTGTTCCTGTTTACAAGTGGAAAATTCCTTTACTGTAATTTCAGGGAGTCCCACTAGGTGGACACTGTTACCACCAAACCAGTTACTGTCCTTCTAAAATGACAGGAAAGAGAAACTAAGTAGAGAGACAAAGATGGAGGACCACAATGTATCTTTCCAGTTATTTTCCCCAACGAAATTGGCCACAATATATCTTCCTTACAGCCAACAAATAGCACTGACAGCTTTTGACAGCTGAGACGTCTCACTGACAGATTGCTCTTTAAGTCTTTAAACAGTCCGGTAGAATCAAACAAAACCTTTCCCTTTATCCCTCCGAAAGGTAGATCCACCAAAGTTCTCAGGTCAGAAGAAAACACTTATTTCAAATCAATTTTCCCACGTTTAGCTCAAAGTCTCTATGCTTTATTCTGGATACAATGCGGGGAAGCGGACTTCCTGTTTGCACTTCCCACCGCGGTAGCCAATTTTAACGTTGTTTTACTGCTAAAACCTTTCCGCTTTTATCCAATTAGTCCAATCAATCCAATTAATGCTCTTTTAATCCAATTCCTCTACTCACGATTGAAATTTCAGTCCAAATGTTCCAGGAATAAGTCAGCGCTCTCCAGCAACGGCAACACGGCTTCGCTCAGTGAAAGCAGCGATCCGCTTGCAGCACCGCGCTTCTCCCCCGCTCCGTTCCGAAGCCTCAAAAAAAAAAAGGCTTCCTCGCGGGTTGGGGGGGCGCTCCAAGGTGCCCGCCGAGCCTCCACGTTCGCAGGCTTCCGCGCCTGCGATTTCTGAGGGTCCCCGCTTTGCCGCAGCGCACAGGACCCGATTTTCGCTGAGCTATCCCCTCCGAGATCAAAGGGGATCGGCCATTTGCTGCTGGCGCTAACCGGAAGTCTCTCATGACTAAACCACTTTTGGTGCAATGGGACACTGTGATGGAAACCAGAGCGCACTGAAATGCTGTTTACCTTCCCGCCACAGTGGTACCTATTTATCTACTTGCACTGGTGTGCTTTTGAACTGCTAGGTTGGCAGGAGCTGGGACAGAGCAACATGAGCTCACTCTGTTGTGGGGATTTGAACCGCTGACCTTCCGATCAGCAAGCCCAAGAGGCTCAGTGGTTTAGACCATAGCGCCATCCACGTCCTAAGTGTTGTGTTACCCAGGAGGTGTCCTTGTTCTCTCAACACTCAGCTCTGGTGTGTGGGGAGCCCTTGACCTGTAAGTCAGGGTTTGTATCCAACTACGACCAGGCCTAATTGAGCTTCTCTTCCTACAGGTTTGATCTTATATGAAATTTTGAGGCAAAGGAAAAGGTGCAAGCAGTTTCAAGACAAGCCGAAATAGCAATACTATTTCCCTTGGTGCTTTGCATGTCCTTTGATTCAAGTTATTTTGAAAACTTCCCACATATTTTTCAGGAAAATGAACCTCATTGCAATGAGAAACCTTTCAGACTTCATATTTTCTTGTCACTGACAGCATGTCAGGCTACATTTCATTTAGCTTCATTTAACGGGCCTCTATACATATTCATAAACAGACTTACAACATTATACTGGCATCTCAATTATCAAGCTTTCCTTCTTATCCACTTTAGAAACTATAATTTAATATGGTAGATTTCCATACTGATTTATGGAACTATGTACACAGAACGGTGTATACAGTTCAGAATCTGTACTGGGTGAATGGGGAAAAAAATACAAAGCTTGAAGGAAACAGTATTTTTAGACTGCTTTTTAGGTCTCAGACAGTTTACACATATAATCAATGTAAAACATGGCAATCAAACCATTATAAAACAGAAGCATACAAAGATAATTAATGCACAAACCAGATTAAAACAAACAAACAGCAGTTTGTTTACCAAACAGCAGTTTAAACTGCAATAAAAGACAACCTTTTCTTTTAGACAACAGCTCAGAGGTTTTTAAGCCAGTAGCATTCAAAGGCCTTATGGAATGAAATAAAGGGCTGTCAACCTGGCACAAAATCTGATGTGAATTTAGCGGCTCATCCTCAGGCAAAGTTTAGGAAGAAAATAGTTGTAATAAGGATGGTGAAATGTTTCAAGGCTGTGTTATGTGTCTGTCCATTCCTAAGTTGCCAGCAGGTCTTACCGAAAGTAAATGAGAAGACAGATAACACATCTAAAGAATTTTAAGGTAAAGGTAAAGGTACCCCTGCCCGTACGGGCCAGTCTTGACAGACTCTAGGGTTGTGCGCCCATCTCACTTAAGAGGCCGGGGGTCAGCGCTGTCCGGAGACACTTCCGGGTCACGTGGCCAGCGTAACAAAGCTGCATCTGGCGAGCCAGCGCAGCACACGGAAACGCCGTTTACCTTCCCGCTGGTAAGCAGTCCCTATTTATCTACTTGCACCCGGGGGTGCTTTCAAACTGCTACGTTGGCAGGCGCTGGGACCGAGCAACGGGAGCGCACCCCGCCATGGGGATTCGAACCACGACCTTTCAATCGGCAAGCCCTTGGCGCTGAGGCTTTTACCCACAGCGCCACCCGCGTCCCATAAAGAATTTTAAGGCACACCCAAAAGTTTCCATGAGATTGAAAAACCTTTTCCACACAGATGGCTCTCAACAGATTTTACCTGAAAAGAATCTGCAAGTTTTTCCTCACATGACTTCAAGGGGACACAAACATTTTGATGAATCTGTTCTGTGGAAAGAAATCAGATCCTGCAGGGCCCTGGTCTCATGACACAGAGCGTTCCACCAGGCGTTCAGTGTTGAAAAGGCCCTGGCTCTGGTTGAGGCTAATCTGACTTCCTTAGGGCCTGAGACCTCTAGGGTGTTGCGATTTATGGACCTTAAGGTCCTCTGCGGGGCATACTGGGAGAGGCGGTCCCATAGGTACGAGGGTCCTAGGCCTTGCTTCAGTTGTGCTTAAGGTGTCTTTACGATGGAGAATAGTGCAGAGAAGGGCATCATCGGTGCCTCACATCACCATTCTGGTCACTTCTGTGCCATCTCATGGTGCGTGAACTTGAGAAGGAACAATGTTATAAGTTGTTGTAATGTTGTAAGTCCCGCTTGGACTACTGCAATGTGCTCTACGTGGGGCTACCTTTGAAGGTGACCCGGAAACTCAACTAATCCAGAATGCAACAGCTAGACTGGTGACTGGGAGCAGCCGCCGAGACCATATAACACCGGTTCTGAAAGACTTACATTGGCTCCCAGTATGTTTCTGAGCACAATTCCAAGTGTTGGTGCTGACCTTGAAAGCCCTAAATGGCCTTGGCCCAGTATACCTGAAGGAGCATCTCCACCCCCATCATTCTGCCCAGATACAGAGGTCCAACTCCGAGGGTATTCTGGAGGTTCCCTCACTGCGAGAAGCCAAGTTACAGGGAACCAGGCAGAGGGCCTTCTCGGTAGTCGCACCCACCCTGTGGAACGCCCTCCCATCAGATGTCAAGGAAATAAACAACTATCTGACTTTTAGAAGACATCTGAAGGCAGCCCTGTTTAGGGATGTTGTTAATTTTTGATGTTTTATCATATTCTTAATATTCTGTTGGGATATTCCCCAGAATGGCTGGGGAAACCCAGCCAGATGGGCGGGGTATAAATTATTATTAGTATTATTATCCTTCTCTACTCACAGAGAATATTGTAGGATGACTGGAATGTCTACAGAGGGTGGGGCTAACTGGCTTGTTTCTGCAGCCCCCTCATGTGTTAATGAAGGTTTCCTCAACCCTGGCCCTCCAGATGTTTTGAGACTACAATTCCCATCATCCCTAACCACTGGCCCTGCTAGCTAGGGATCATGGGAGTTGTAGGCCAAAAACATCTGGAGGGCCGAGGCTGAGGAAGCCTGGCTAATGCACATGAAATATGCCTGAATGGATCTGGGTTTTGCAGCTATTATTTAGACTTATTTCTATACATGGAATGATTAGTAGTTGGAGCCTGCCATTTTCTTTGCTGCTGTTCTACAAAAAGGGAGAGCAAAATGTTCACTTAGACATATATATTTTTTCTGAACCAAAAGTTGTTTCATAAGTTCTCTCTGTCACACTGTATTTCTCTTTCCTATGCTTGTCACATACTCGCTGTCACGCTTCTCCTGTGGAGCATCTTGTGCAATTCCGTGTCAAATCACCATGACACTATGGCCAAACCAAGAAAAAGAAAGCGTATCTGTGCTTTACGTCTTGGGCTCCGGTTGATTTCAGCTATCTGAGCTAAGTGTGAAAGTTCACGATTCAGACAACGTAGCACAGACTTCCCAGATTTCTCCATCCCTCCCCACTTTTCAGTGGGGAGGTTTTGAGTGTGAGCAGAGGAAGTGGTTATTTTAGCCATTTCTTATCCAGTTATTTTTTCCCTTCAAATCAGAAAGACCTTCCCTAAACTGCTTTTTCATCTGTAAGAAGGAAAAACAAGAGAACCCCAGATCTTGTCCCGTGGCAGTTGGGGGATGATGTTTATTCTGAGATGAAAAATTCAGAGATGAAAGAGTTAGACATCTCATAGCCACCAAGAGGAGGCTTTGGATTGGATTGGATTGATCTTTATTACGGCCATTGGCCCGTCACACGACAGTTTCCCATACCAACATAATGTACTTGAACCTCCAAATTTAAAACCGTCAAAACTTACAAAAAACAGACAAGAACCAAAGCAGAACAAAAACAAAAGACCAACATCATACGTTGCAATAAATTTGTAACATAACCATCACCATCTGCTCACAAATCAATAGAAGACATCAATGGTGATTCACCTAGTTACATCCTAAAACATAGATCATGGTTTAAAGGGATTTTCCGAGCCACACAGGAGTCCGTTTCTCTTCTTTAGGGATAGGACACTGGCCAAGAGGAGGCTGTTTTGGGTTAATAATAATTTTAAAAGTGGATAGTATCAGAATGATTGTATTTATCATGTAAATTAGGGCTGGAGAACATGTGGCCCCTGCAGTTGTTATTGAACTACTAGTAGTAGTTAGTAAATTAGTTAGTTTATATCCTGTCTTTTTCTCTGACAAGTACTCAAGTTGGCGTACAGATAAAATAGGAACAGATAAATACCAGATATCTGGAAGGTCACTCGTGATATGGGCTGAGCCCAAACCCTATCTTACCTGTTTGCTTTTACACAAGTGTCAAGAACGCATTCAACATTTCTCATGCACACTCCCATCAGGCTCAGAAATAATGCTGGGGGAGAAAGTTCACATAGGATTAAAGGGACCCCTGACCATTAGGTCCAGTCGTGGACGACTCTGGGGTTGAGGCGCTCATCTCGCTTTACTGGCCAAGGGAGCTGGTGTACAGCTTCCGGGTCATGTGGCCAGCATGACTAAGCCACTTCTGGCAAACCAGAGCAGCACACGGAAATGCCGTTTACCTTCCCACTGGAGAGGTGCCTATTTATCTACTTGCATTTTGATGTGCTTTCGAACTGCTAGGTTGGCAGGAGCAGGGACTGAGCAATAGGAGCTCACCCCATCATGGGGATTCGAACCACCGACCTTCTGATTAGCAACCCCTAGGCCCTGTGGTTTAACCCACAGCGCCACCTGCATCCCTGCACATAGGATTTCATCCTTACTAATTGCACACCGTTCATACAAACAGAAGGGGCCTTATACAGGGGTCATCAAACTTTTTCAGCAAGGGGCCGGCCCACTGTCCCTCAGACCTTGTGGGGGGCCAGACTATATTTTGAATTCCTATGCCCCACAAATAACCCAGAGATGCATTTTAAATAAAAGCACACATTCTGCTCATGTAAAAACACCAGGCAGGCCCCACAAATAACCCAGAGATGCATTTTAAATAAAAGGACACATTCTACTCGTGTAAAAACACGCTGATTCCCAGACTGTCTGCAGGCCAGATTTAGAAGGTGTTTGGGCCGGATCTGGCCCCCGGGCCTTAGTTTGCCTACCCATGCAAGTCCTTTTTCCTACTCAATGAAAGAAATTTAGAGGAAGATAATCCCCAGCAAGTGGTGATCTGGCTATCAGGACAGCCCCACCTGTACTTAACGCAAAGCGTGTTCTCCTTCAGGGAGAGCACGTGTTGCGGTGGGGTCTACTGAGCCACCCCCTTTGTTGCTGGGTAAGTTCTCCAAGATGGCCAGGGGGCAGTGATTGGATTGCTGAGTTGCTGGGGCAAAAGTTGTGTTGCAATTTTGGTGGGAGGGGTAAAAGGTTTAAATACTCTGCACGCAGCCTTGTACTTTCTCTTTTGCTGCGTGCAACGGATCAGACACAGCGGAAGAGACTGGTTGTATTCAGCATTTATCCCTTCCCTATAACCCTCCTTTAATTGCCTATCCTTGCCTTTTAATTTTACTTTAATTTAATTTTCTTATTAGTTTAACCCCATTGGACCCCTCTTTTAATTTAGCGGCTTCTGCCGCCTCTCGGCGGGGCCGGGGTCCCCGGGTGGGGGGGGGGATTTGTGTTGGCCTTCCCTGGTGAGCTTTGGGATAGGCCGCGGCCGTTGGCCCCATACAGCAATTTTGGGGCTTCCCCGCAGTTTGTCTGGGGCTCTGCCAGCCCTGTGCCCTCTCCTCTTAATTTTGGCTGCTCCGGCCGTCTTTTTTAGGAAGCCTATGGTCTGATCCTCGGCCAAGGCTCCTTTTAGCTTGCTTTAATCTGCAACGCGTCTGGAGCGCCGTTTGGGAGCCCTCAGAGCCGCCGATCAGCTGTTCGGCGGCTGCAGCAGCGTTTCTGGGGTCGCCTGGGTGCGGGGACCTTGCTGCCACCTTCGGGGGTCTTGGCGTGAGTCCCGCAATCCCCCCTTACCCCTGGGCGACTCACCTTTTCGCTCTCCGCGGGGGCGCTGGGTTGCCGGCAGAGTTTCCTGGGCGCCGTTTTGTCTGGCCTCCTGGGGGCCTTGCCTTGCCGACGGGGCCTTTTCTCCAGCAGGCCGGGACGGTTGCGGCCTTTTGGCTGGTGCCCGGGCTGGGGTGGTGCTGTCCCAGCTATTTCGGGGCGCTGCGCTCAGCCCGTTTTGGCGGGAGCGCCATTTTGCTGCAACATCGCCCCACAGTGGCCTCCAGTGGCTGATCTGGGTAACTGCAGCTAGTTTTAATGTGCATTTCCTTTTGTTGCCTCTGCTGCCACCTTCTGGTGGCTGGTGTTACTGCACCCCTTTTGTAAAATAAATAAAATCTGATTTAATTTTATTTAATAATTTAGTTACTTTAGTAGCTCTTGTATTGAGTTAATTTAATTGTTATTGGTTCTGGGGTTTTTCTGACTGTCGTGAGGGCGTACGTTTGGCTGACGTGCTTCTTGCATCTTGGGGCTATTTAATTTATTGAAAATTTGTTTTATTTTAATTATATTCAATTTTAGTTTTCTTTGGTTTTCCTTTTCTTTCTCAAGCAGGTATGGCCCCGAAAAAGGCTGCAAAAAGGCCCGCTGCTACCCGGACTTCAAAGCGGCCAATAAAAGGCCCTTCTCAGGCGTTGCGATCTGGCGCACCCAGACAGGCAGAGGACAGCCTGGGATCCCTAGTCACCAGGATGGCTGGTGATCCAGCAGCTTTAACACGTCTCGCGGCTGAGGTGGACGGCCTCATTCGGCGATGTTCAACGCAGTCTTCTGCCCCAGGGGGGCCAGCTTCCACGGTTGGCCCATCTTCGCCTGCATCTTCATCTTCTAGCGAAGATGGGGGAGAGGCAGTAGTTGCTGGGGTTTCAGTGCGGGCTTCTCAGCCATCACAGCCCCCAGTCTTACCTGTTGCGCGGGTTGGCTCACGGGGGCCGAGACGTACCACACGCCGTTCGGCTGGGAGGCAGGCCCTTATGGCATCTCCCTCCTGGGTGGTTTCGCCTACTCAGTCTACTGCGGATGCATTGTCGGGGCCTAGTCATTCACGTAGGGTCTCTTCTCAGTCTGTTCCAGGTACTTCACAGCAGACAGTAGACTTGGAGTCCTCGGATGAGGATAGTCTTCCTACTCCTGCGAGAACATCATCTGGGGGGCATCGTTGCCGCAGGAAGAGGGCTAAGAAGCGTGCCAAGAGGAGGAAGGTTGACACTTCATCTTCTTCTTCTTCTGGTACGTCTTCGAGTTCTGATGACGAGACAGAGGCATCTTTAGACCTTTACTGGGGTTTTGGTGAAGAGGCCGGGGGGTTTCCCAAATGGATTTGGGAACGGAGGGCCAATTCGCACCGAGCAAGGTATGGTGCGGTCCAGGATTGCCGTGATGGCGTGCTGGTGCCTGAGGTGAAAGTCTCCACAAATTCTGTGAGGGACATCATACCTGGGGCTCATTTGTCAACTAAGTTGCGGGCTAGAATTTTAAACGGCCGCTACGTGGATATATTTAAATTAGCACCCCCGCCTGCAAGTCCTGATTCTCAGGAGAAGGATGATTCTTCCAAAAAACGTGCTGGGTCTAAGAAACTGGAGAAGACGTTTGAGCGCTGGCTCGATGGCTTCCAGGTTTTTGCTGGAATCGTAGTAATGGCTTATCCACGCAGAGCCCATCACTTGATGGTCTATTTGTCCATCGTGCGCTCTGCTTTCACTATGGCAGGCCAATTGGCTGCGATAGCGTATGATGTAAATTTTAGACGCAGGGCAGCTAAGATTTCTTCGGCTCGCTGGGATCGTAAGGATTTGGACGTGTGGACCACCTACGTGGTTCCACACATTGAAAAGAAAGCCCTGGAACAGCAGAAGCCGAAGGCGGGTCCATTCAGACCCACACGCAAACTTACTTGCTGGGATTTTAACAAGGGTTCCTGTCAGCGCCAGTTCTGTAAATTTTCCCATGTGTGTGACAAATGTGCCGGGGGTCATCCTGCTTCCACTTGTTTGGGCAGTCGGCGGCCCTTTCGTGGAGGAAAAGGGGGCTCCCAGCAGCCCCCAAAGGCTGCCACTCCCGCCTCCACCTCTGGAACAGGGAAGTAGTGCTTTGACGGTCCTGGCTTATACTCCAGTGCGTTTGTCGGCACTAATTCCTTGGTTGCAGGCTTACCCTAAAAAGGAGGCTGCAACTTACTTGCGTGAAGGTTTTTCTTTAGGTTTTCGGATTCCTGTAGCCACGGCTCCCGAGGCACGGAATCCCCTTAATCAAAAGTCGGTTCGTGAAATGCCAGAGGTGGCGCGCAAGAAGATTGAGAAAGAGGTGGCTTTACATCGTATGGCTGGCCCTTTCTTAGATCCCCCTTTCCCTAACTTACACATATCTCCACTGGGTATTGTTCCCAAGAAAGCTCCGGGGGAATTTCGCCTGATTCATAACTTATCTCATCCTCGTGGCACATCAGTAAATGATGTTATTCCTCCGGAGCTTTGTTCAGTGAAGTATGCTTCTCTTGATCAGGCGATCAAGATGATCAGGAAATTTGGCCCAGGTGCCTTGCTAGCTAAATGCGATATAGAATCTGCATTTCGCTTGCTACCAATTCATCCAGAGGATTATTGGTTGCTAGGTTTTCAGTTTGAGGGAAAATTTTATGTTGACAAGGCTATGCCTATGGGATGCTCAATAGCATGTTCTGCTTTTGAGTGTTTTAGCACCTTTTTGGAATGGGCTTTGCGTGTTAAAACCGGCCTGGTAGGTGTGTCGCATTATCTCGATGATTTTTTATTGGCCTCTGCACATGACACCGGCGATTGCGTGGTATTGCTGAGAGCCTTTGCTTCCCTTATGGAAGAATTTGGGGTACCATTGGCAGCTGATAAGACTGAGGGCCCATCTACCCAACTGACCTACTTGGGTATCCAATTGGATACTGTGTCACAAACCTCAAGCCTTCCACTTGATAAAATACTTACCCTCCGGAATGTCATACAGGAGCTACTTCCTTTGAGGAAGATTACTTTGCGACAACTGCAATCCTTGCTGGGTCACTTGAACTTCGCATGTAGGGTGGTGGCCCCTGGCCGCCCATTTTGTTCACGCTTGGCTAGGCTTACAGCAGGTTTAAAGGCCCCGCATCACAGGGTGCGTATGTCCGCGCAGGTTCGCGAGGACCTCCGGATTTGGTTAGAATTCTTGGAAGAATTTAATGGCGTGTCCTTGTGGCAGGACGTTTTGAACCTCCACAATGATTTTCAAGTGCACTCTGATGCTGCGGGTTCACTGGGTTTTGGTATCTATTGGAAAGGTAGATGGTGCGCTAGGCGCTGGCCATCTGCTTGGCAGGGGGAAGCGATCACGCGGGACCTAACGTTTCTTGAGTTTTTTCCCATTGCAGTAGCTGTGCATTTATGGGTCGACGAGTTCAGGGACCACCGAGTTTGTTTTTGGTCCGACAATCAGGCTGTTGTGAACGTGCTGGCAAAACAGTCATCTCGCTCCCCCAGGGTATCGGCCCTGTTGCGGGCATTCGTTTTGCATTGTTTGAAATTTAATATTGTATTTTCTGCACGTTTCATCCCTGGGGTATCTAACGAGATTGCTGATGCTCTATCCCGTTTTCAGATGGAGCGATTCAGGTCCCTGGCTCCAGAGTCTCGGGCGCATCCGGAGTATTTCCCGGAGCATCTCTGGAACCTTGGCAGCAATTAGTATTGCAGGGAGTAGCCGCCTCCATTTCTTCATCCACTTTGGGGTCTTATAAAAAAGCATGGACTGACTTCTTAAATTTTACCCAGTCAGTCGCAGGCAGCATATCTTCCCCTCCCTCCACTTCTCAAGTGTTACAGTATTTGGCACATATGTTCCAGCTGGGCCGAGCTGCTAGGACACTGCGGATTCATTCCGCAGCAATTTCCTTTTTTAGTAAATCATTTTTCAACAAGGATCCTTGTGCCAAGTTTGTAGTGCGCAAGGCCTTGGAAGGTTGGGGTCGTCTTGCTCCCCCTAGCAAAGCAGTTCGGCAGCCTATCACTTTTGAGTTGCTGAGCAGAATGCGTGCCAAATTAAGGGTTGTCTGTTGGTCTAAGTATGAGGCCCGCCTTTTTTCGGCGGCCTTTTCAATTGCATTCTTTGCCGCATTACGGGTGGGGGAGGTGGTCATGGAGGCTAGGCAAGATGGCGGTTCCAGGGGGCTGCTGCTTCAGGATGTATGTTTATCCCCTGTGGAAGTGAGAATCGTGGTGCGTAATTCGAAAACAGACCAATTGGGTCGGGGGGCAGTTATGAGGCTCCCCGTAACTGGGGAGCCTGGTCCTTGCCCGGTTAAGGATTTGAGGAAATTCTTAGCAGTGAGGCCCTCAGGGGAGGGTCCACTGTTCATTCACGAAAATGGTCGTCCCTTGGCACGGCATCAGTTTTCCAAGGTAATGCGTAAGGTTATTTCTGCTTGTGGGGTCCCGGCTTATGGTTTTGCACCCCATTCCTTTCGCATTGGTGCTGCTACAACAGCAGCCCATTGGGGGTTGTCGGCCCACAGGATTAAGGACTTGGGCCGGTGGAAATCTGATGCGTTCAAGGGTTACGTGCGGAAGAGATGTTGAATTATTGTAGTTGATGTGTGCTTGTTCTCCACCCTGTAGGTCTCGCTCCAGTCCGTATCTGGATTGTGGGGCACAGCATCGTGTACTGGGCTGGCATCAGAGCGAGGCAGTCTGGAAGGGGACCGGATCTTGGCTTCCCACAGCACGTAAAGGTGTCGTGGATATCCAGACGTGGAATGCGGTGGAGTGAATTCATCCCACTAATTAAGCAGAGGGTGCTTTCACATGGCCCCCCTTCGGCAATTGTGGTGCAGTTGGGGGAAAATGATATGGCAAAGGTTGATTGCTTCACTTTGCGATCCGTGATTCTAAAAGACTTGGGGGAATTGGTGACCTTAATACCCAACGTTAAAATATTTTGGTCACAATTGCTGCAAAGGATCAATTGGCAGGGCATTTCTCAACCCAAGGCTGCTGAAAGGGCCAGGAAGCGCATTAATTCCGCAGTGAGCAGGAGGGTAACGGAATTGGGTGGGTTGGTGATTTACCACCCGGATATTACCTTCAAGGCTCTGGCCCTTTACCGCAATGATGGGGTACATCTTTCCGAGCTGGGGAATGATGTCTGGTTGGATGCGGTAATTGGAGGGTTGAAGAATGGGTTGGGATTGTGAGTGGTTGGCGGTGAGCATAAGGGCTCAATTGGCGGTTAGGCATTGGTTATAAATCTGGTGGAGGAGGGGTTAGGATAGGCTGGGCCTGCCCCTCCATGGTTGCTGCGGAAAGGGAATTCCGTTAAAGGAATCCTGGGGCTTGCCATCTTTTCGTCCAATCCCTGGAATGGGACTAGGGCCGGCAAGCCTTCGGGGAGCAGGCGGGTGAGAATTGAGGGTCTGTGTCTCAGCTCCATTTCTCCCCGACTTGCTTTCCCCCGCACTGTCTTTCGGTGGTGCCCGGAAGTCAGTTCTGTCCCCAGGCGGGGGGACAGATAGTCTTAACCAATGCCTAAACAACCACTCACGTTTGTATTTTAATAAAGTTGTGGCCAAAATCATGCCAAAAATCTTAAACAAAAAATTACGTCTCCGTTGTGAGTTATTTTGGGGGTGGATCGGGGACCTCGACACGCAAAGCGTGTTCTCCTTCAGGGAGAGCACGTGTTGCGGTGGGGTCTACTGAGCCACCCCCTTTGTTGCTGGGTAAGTTCTCCAAGATGGCCAGGGGGCAGTGATTGGATTGCTGAGTTGCTGGGGCAAAAGTTGTGTTGCAATTTTGGTGGGAGGGGTAAAAGGTTTAAATACTCTGCACGCAGCCTTGTACTTTCTCTTTTGCTGCGTGCAACGGATCACCCGCCCACCCGCCCTAGAGTAAGGGGTTGTTGCATTGACCTTGCTATGCCTGTCATGGGGTCGTCTGCCTTTGAGCGGGGGCCTGGTAGGAATTTTTCCACCTGGCAAATTGGCCGGCTGGGTGGTTTTTGCCTACTGCGTAGCAAATCGTCACAACTTGTAAGGTTGCGGTTAGGCATTGGTTATAAATCTGGTGGAGGAGGGGTTAGGATAGGCTGGGCCTGCCCCTCCATGGTTGCTGCGGAAAGGGAATTCCGTTAAAGGAATCCTGGGGCTTGCCATCTTTTCGTCCAATCCCTGGAATGGGACTAGGGCCGGCAAGCCTTCGGGGAGCAGGCGGGTGAGAATTGAGGGTCTGTGTCTCAGCTCCATTTCTCCCCGACTTGCTTTCCCCCGCACTGTCTTTCGGTGGTGCCCGGAAGTCAGTTCTGTCCCCAGGCGGGGGGACAGATAGTCTTAACCAATGCCTAAACAACCACTCACGTTTGTATTTTAATAAAGTTGTGGCCAAAATCATGCCAAAAATCTTAAACAAAAAATTACGTCTCCGTTGTGAGTTATTTTGGGGGTGGATCGGGGACCTCGACACGCAATACTGTTCCACTTTAAACAGTAATGCCCTTCCTCCAAAACATTATGGGAACTGTAGTTTGTTAAGGGGGCTGAGCATCGTTAGGAGACCCATATTCCCCTCACATAACTAACATGCCCAGATTTCCACTGGAAGAAGGATCGACTGCTTAACCAATCTGGGAATGGTAGTTCTGTGAGGGGAACAGAGGTCTCCTAACAAGTACCCTTAAACAAACCACAGTTCCCAGAATACTTTGGGGGGAAACCATGACTGTTAAAGTGGAATAATAGTGCTTTAAATGTGTAGTGCAGATGGGGCCCAAGTTCCAGGGTACAATTCATCTGGGTCTGATGGACTTAAAATCACTTATGGTAGCTAAGTGTTTCTGAACCAAGTCATTAACAGTCTTCAATGCAGCTCTGATCATTCACCATTCACACTGCTTTTTGTGAGATTGCACACAGTTTCTCTTTGGGGACAAGATGGAGTGCAGCAGTTCTCACCTTCTCTTTGTCCTCCATTAACATTTTATCATCCTTTCTGAGAAGCAGACTCTGCCACTTGCTTCCATTTCCTAAAGCTTTGAATATAGATGAAAAAGCCCTCCTTGTTGCTCCTAGCACGCCCTGCCAGCCTCAGCCTGTTCTCAATTTTAGGTGTCTTGACATTGTCTCCACCATCAGAGTTTCTCATCTGTATTGCTCAGCTGTTAAGCACTGAACTCATACTTCCTTCCCAAAGAATGAAATCTGGGTGGCATCCCTGTGACGGGGTGAGCTCCCATTGCTCGGTCCCTGCTCCTGCCAACCTAGCAGTTCAAAAGCACGTCAAAGTGCAAGTAGATAAATAGGTACCACTCCAGCAGGAAGGTAAACGGCGTTTCTGTGTGCTGCTCTGGTTCACCAGAAGCGGCTAAGTCATGCTGGCCACATGACCCAGAAGCTGTACGCCGGCTCCCTCAGGCAGTAAAGCGAGATGAGTGCCGCAACCCCAGAGTCAGTCACGACTGGACCTAATGGTCAGGGGTCCCTTTACTTTTTTATACCTGGTGCTACTTTTCTGGAAAAAGAGGTGCCAGAACTCATCATGAATGCCTCCCTTGTTCTCTGAGAATGGCAGTGGCGCCCTCCTGAGAGGTGCCAAAACTGAGTTCTGGAAAGCTCTGGCTGAAAAAAAAAGCCCGGTTTATATACATACTAAGAGCTTTTTGAGATGGGTTCCCAAAAAGCATTTCCCACCAGCAGGCAGGAGACTGGCATGCATGCCTTTCATTTTTGTGCTTGCTCCAACCTTACGTGAAAAATCATGTCCTCATCACGGAGGGCAAGTGTTGCGGTGAGATCGCTAAGATTGACCTCACTTGTTTGTGTGGGTGGGATTGTTTGGATAGCCGCAACAACCTGATTGGGTCCCTAGGTTGCTGGGGTAATTGTGACCAATGGGGTTGAGAGAATTTGCAGCTTCCTTTTAGTGCCTCGTGCATCAGATCACCTGCCCTTCCTCCCTATATTTAGGGTCCATTATGGCCTTGCTATGCTGTCGTGGGTCGTCTGTTTTGGGGACAGGGGCTGATTGGCTGGTGCCACTTGGGTTTCGCCTGCCGCGTAGCAAATCACCACAACTTTGCCCAGAGAAAACATAGATGGAGGGGACAATTTCACCAAATTTCTCCAGGGAAAAGGTGGAAGCAACCATCTGCTCACTATGAGTTTTACTCTTTTTCCAGTTGTTGAAAGCTTGGCCAACATATTTCATTCTCCAAGATTCTCCGGACCAAGCATCCATGTTGTTATTTGTAAGAGATCTCTTTTTGTTAAACAGCAGTAAAAGTATGTATTCTTGTTAAACCAATGGCAAATGTTTCACCTCTTTATTTCAGGAGTGGCCTCAGGGAGGAGCAATTATTGCTCTGAGGATATGAAGAGCAGAGGAACTCAAAATTAACTGACAGCTACTCATCCTGCAATGTCAGGAGTTAGTCGCAAAAGTTGGTTCCTGTCAGATCAGTACAAGCAGCCAAAGTGTCAGCGCTGATTCGGGCAAGAAGTAATGAAGCGCAGAAAAGTGCAACTCCTGAGGCTATTGTGGTCTCTTGTTAGGAGAAGGCAAAAATCCCAGAGCAGCAAGGATTAGTGCTGCAGGCTGTCTGCGTTGTTGAAAAGCATATGGCGGGGGAAGGCGTTATATTGGAAACTTGGGAGGTTTATTCCCAAGTCCTAACTTCTCTGAGGTAATAAACTTATATTTGGGCTGTGCCACTTCAGACTGCAAGCTGAATCATCCTTCATAGAAAAACTGAGCTAAAAATCCACGCACGTAGAAAACTAGTTTGTCAGAGAGAAGGTTAGATTTCTAGGTCAAGGGGTTTATTTTGGCGGGAGTACTTGAACAAGCGAGTCCCTGCCTGCAGTAGGAAGTTTTGCCACCTTAGTCATAACTATGTTTGATTGAATTATTGTTCCAATATATAAAAGTAATGGCAGTAGCATTACTGCAGGAGGGCAGTAATGGGGTGCTAGTGCCAGGAAGCAGCTACAAGTTAGATGAGCATTACCACAGGGGTGGGAACCATTTTTGCGCTTCAAGGCTCCCAAGCCACCCTCTGGAGAATAAAGACACAAGGACACAGAATTTAGGTTAATGTTAATGAGCAAAATTTAGGCCACAACGTTATTGGTTACAGAATGTGAGCGGTACTGGCTTAGTCAGTGGCATCAACAGACTATATCTGACTCCTGCCCGCCTTGCAGGAAGTCTGGAAGAGTAAACCACCAGTAGGGGGAGCCCCGCCGATGTGGATCGACTCGAGCCCCCCTGGGTTCCTGCTGGGGTCATGGCATAGTCCTAGCCCCTCCCCGGGCTTCGGACAAGATCCACACACCCAGATTCCTTTAATGGAATACCCTTATGCATGGAGGGGCAGGTGATGGCCACACCTCCCCTCCCCCACACATCGCTATTCCAATGCCTAACCGCCACACAAGCCCAAAGCTCTCTGCCAATAACATCACACCTGCAACCAATCTCTTAAGCCTTTGATAACATCGGCCAACCAAACATCATTTCCACCGTCGGAAAGATGAATGGCATCTGCATGGTAAAGGGCCTCATTGTTCTGGGTGGCAAATCACCTGGCCACTGAGTGCCAACATTTCGCGTGACACATCCCGATCCTAGAGTTTCCTGGCTTTGTTAGAATCATAGAATCATAGAATCATAGAGTTGGAAGAGACCACAAGGGCCATCGAGTCCAACCCCCTGCCAAGCAGGAAACACCATCAGAGCACTCCTGACATATGGTTGTCAAGCCTCTGCTTGAAGACCTCCAAAGAAGGAGACTCCACCACACTCCTTGGCAGCAAATTCCACTGTCGAACAGCTCTTACTGTCAGGAAGTTCTTCCTAATGTTTAGGTGGAATCTTCTTTCTTGTAGTTTGGATCCATTGCTCCGTGTCCGCTTCTCTGGAGCAGCAGAAAACAACCTTTCTCCCTCCTCTATGTGACATCCTTTTATATATTTGAACATGGCTATCATATCACCCCTTAACCTCCTCTTCTCCAGGCTAAACATGCCCAGCTCCCTTAGCCGTTCCTCATAAGGCATCGTTTCCAGGCCTTTGACCATTTTGGTTGCCCTCCTCTGGACACGTTCCAGTTTGTCAATGTCCTTCTTGAACTGTGGTGCCCAGAACTGGACACAGTACTCCAGGTGAGGTCTGACCAGAGCAGAATACAGTGGCACTATTACTTCCCTTGATCTAGATGCTATACTCCTATTGATGCAGCCCAGAATTACATTGGCTTTTTTAGCTGCCGCGTCACACTGTTGGCTCATGTCAAGTTTGTGGTCAACCAAGACTCCTAGATCCTTTTCACATGTACTGCTCTCAAGCCAGGTGTCCCCCATCTTGTATTTGTGCCTCTCATTTTTTTTGCCCAAGTGCAATACTTTACATTTCTCCCTGTTAAAATTCATCTTGTTTGTTTTGGCCCAGTTCTCTAATCTGTCAAGGTCGTTTTGAAGTGTGATCCTGTCCTCTGGGGTGTTAGCCACCCATCCCAATTTGGTGTCATCTGCAAATTTGATCAGGATGCCCTTGAGTCCATCATCCAAGTCGTTGATAAAGATGTTGAATAAGACCGGGCCCAAGACAGAACCCTGTGGCACCCCACTAGTCACTCTTCTCCAGGATGAAGAGGAACCATTGATGAGCACCCTTTGGGTTCGGTCAGTCAGCCAGTTACAAATCCACTGAGTGGTAGCATAGTCAAGACCGCATTTTACCAGCTTCTTTACAAGAATATCATGAGGCACCTTGTCAAATGCCTTGCTGAAATTAAGGTAGCCTACATCCACTGCGTTCCCTTCATCTACCAGGCTTGTAATTCTGTCAAAAAACGAGATCAGGTTAGTTTGACATGACTTATTTTTCAGAAATCCATGCTGACTGTTGGTGATCACAGCATTCCTTTCTAGGTGCTCACAGACTGTTTGCTTAATGATCTGCTCCAGAATCTTCCCTGGTATTGATGTCAGACTGACTGGGCGGTAATTATTTGGGTCCTCTCTTTCCCCCTTTTTTTTGAAAATAGGGACAACATTTGCCCTCCTCCAGTCTGCCGGGACTTCGCCTGTTCTCCAGGAATTCTCAAAGATGACTGCCAGTGGTTCTGAGATCACATCTGCCAGTTCTTTTAATACTCTTGGATGCAGTTCATCTGGCCCTTGAGACTTGAATACATCTAAACTAGCCAAGTATTCTTGTACTATCTCCTTAGTTATTCTGGGCTGTGTTTCCTTTGCTGAATCATTTGCTCCAAATTCTTCAGGTCGGGCATTGTTTTCTTTATCGGAGAAGACTGAGGCAAAGAAGGCATTGAGGAGTTCAGCTCTTTCTGTGTCCCCTGTTTGCATTTCACCATCTTCTCCTCTGAGTGACCCCACTGTTTCTTTGTTCTTCCTTTTGCTACGGACATACCCATAAAAGCCTTTTTTGTTGCTTTTAACCTCTCTAGCAAGCCTGAGTTCATTCTGTGCTTTAGCTTTTCTGACTTTGTGTCTACACGTGCTGGCTATTTGTTTGAATTCCTCTTTGGTGGTTTCCCCCCTTTTCCATTTTTTGTACACATCCTTTTTTAATCTTAACTCAGTTAAAAGTTCTTTAGATAGCCACCCTGGCTTCTTTAGGCACCTTCCATGTTTCTGTCTCATTGGTATTGCCTGATGTTGTGCTTTTAGTATCTCCCTCTTAACAAACTCCCAGCCATCATGAACTCCCTTTCCTTTTAGTATTACTGTCCATGGGATCTCACCCAGCACTTCCCTAAGTTTTATGAAGTCAGCTTTCTTAAAGTCAAGAAATTGAGTGCTAGTATGCTTGGCTGCTCCTTTCCGCTGTATAGTAAACTTCAGAAGAGCATGATCACTCGCGCCTAATGATCCTTCCACTTCTACCCCACTAACCAGGTCATCAACATTGGTTAGGACCAGATCTAAAATGGCTGTTCCTCTTGTTGCTTCTCCCACTTTCTGGACAATGAAGTTGTCTGCAAGGCCAGTGAGGAATCTGTTTGACCTTATGCTCTTGGCTGAGTTTGACATCCAACAAATATCCGGGTAATTGAAGTCCCCCATTACTACTATCTCCCTTCCTTTTGCATGCTTGGCCATCTGTTCCAGGAAGGCATCATCTATGTCCTCCGTTTGGCTTGGGGATCTATAGTAAACTCCCACAATGAGGTCACTGTTATTCTTCTCTCCCTTAATTTTGACCCAAATGCTCTCACTTTGGCTTTGAGGTTCTAAATCTTGGATGTCTTCACAGGTATACACTTCCCTGACATATAACGCCACTCCTCCTCCTTTCTTGTCTGGTCTGTTTCTCTGAAATAGATTGTATCCCCCCATTATTACATTCCAATCGTGGGACTTATCCCGCCAGGTTTCAGTGATGCCTATTATGTCATATTTAGTTTGCTGTACCAAGAGTTCAAGCTCATCTTGTTTATTTCCCATGCTTTGCGCATTAGTGTACAGACATTGAAGTCCATTAATCATTCCCCCGTGACTCTTATTTAAGGATTTTTTCCTCCCACCACTAGGTCTGTGTGCTGTTTGCTCCATTTGGTCTATGACATTTGGATGATCATCTTCATCAATTGATAGACTCCTACCTTCAGGAGCACTGTCTCCCTCCCCCACTTTAGTCAGTTTAAAGCCCTCCTGATGAGGTTTCTGAGATTTTTGGCAAAAACATTTCTCCCAACCGTTGTGAGGTGCAGCCCATCGCTTGCCAGAAGCCCATCTTCAAGAAACTGCAGTCCGTGATCTAAGAATCCAAACCGTTCCTGTTTACACCATTTGCGAAGCCAGCTGTTCACTTCCACTATTTTCCCCTCTCTCCCTGGGCCACGTCGTTCAATTGGGAGGACAGATGAGATCACAATTTGTGCATTTAATTGCTTCAATTTCCTGCCCAGAGCCTCGTAGTCTCTTTTGATCTTTTGTTAGTGGCAGCTGGGCAATGACTATCACACCAAATGCATCTTTCCAGGAGTTGTGACCACAAACGACAGGGGTGATCCAGTAACCAACATTAAAAGTGGATTGAGGGTCAGAGCTGATGGTGGACAGACTTTGGAGCAACATATACTTTCATTTTGTTCTCTCTTTACCACCCCATTTATTTCACATACACACATCAGCTCTCACTCTCGCTCTCGGTTTCGCTCTCTCTCCATTCCTGCCTGGCCTGCTTCCAGGATCTTCACCATCAAAGTGTTATGAGCCTTCAAGAGGTGAGGCCCATTGCAGCAGCACCCCATCAGAAGTGCCCGAGGCGTGTTCTCTGTTAAAAGTTGCTGCAAAGAGTATTTACAAAATGTTTTCAAACACAGTGCATACAAACAACACATTTTATGCATATTTTTCTTATACCTCCAGCATGCTCATTGTGAACTTGTTGCTGTTGGTTGTTAGTTGTGCAGTTGTTGCTGGTCAAGCAGAAGAATGTGGTTGATGAGTCCAAAAAGCGACAGTTTAGCGACACCTTTGCAGCTCCTGAGTCATGACCCTTCATCCCTGATTGAGGGCCAGTAGGGATTTGCTCAACAAAAAAAGTCTCTATCCCAAGTCCCTGCCATCTGTCAAAGATAGATGAGACACAGAACCAGATAGGATCATAAGGGGAAAATATGTATGAACTCCCCACCCTCTCCATTCCTCTGTATAGTCTTGAAGCAGCCCATCAGAATTCACAAATTTCCAACAGTAACAGGTTGGGGAGCTGATTTGATCATTATTCTCTTTGGGCTGACTCAGATCATTATTCTCTTTGGGTTGAATTAATTATTTCCTTTCCAAAGCACAGAATATATTTTTTGTTGGAAATCTCTGTCAGTTTCTAGGAATGTTTGTGTAAGAAGTTCAGGTGTGTGCCTGTTTCTGCAGGACTCAAAGTCTGGATGACGTATGAGTGAAACAGGGCAATGATGTCGCTACCCATTAATATGCAGGAAAAGAAACAGCAAATGAGTGGTCAGTGTATATTATACATGGCTTCTGATGTCTATACAAATGCACAGAGTTTAGGAAATAAACAGGATCAATCTTCGTACAGGAAGTGAAATATTTAATAGGTATTACTGAAACCTGATGAGATGATACCTGTGACTAGAATGCAGGGATTGAGGGTGCAATTTATTCAAAAAGAACAGACAAAATAAGAAGGGAGAAAGAATAGCATTATAGATAAATGATATATACATCTGCAAGGAAATCTGTGAATCAGAGTTTGGATGGTTGGTTGAGAGCACTGATGGCTGGTAGAGAGTTATAAAAGGGAAGGGAAATAATAGCAGTATCATTGTCTGCTACAGTTTGGAAATCTAATCTAGTCTTCTTGGATGATACTTTACTAGATTAAATTACCGGACTATCGAAAAGGGGAGATACAGTACTCTTCAGCTACTTTGATTCCTGTTGGAAATTGAAGTCTGCTAAGAATGAAAAAAATCTAATAAATTCCTGACTTGCCTTGCTGACAATTTCATCTCCAAGAGGGTGGGAAAAGAGACAAGGGAATTGGCTGTCTTAGATCAGATTCTCATCACAGAAGAACTGCTTGATGGTATGGGAATCTTGGATGAATGATACTGAAGAAATGGGAAAGTGGCCACAATCAGACATGCAACATGGACTTTTCATCAAGAACTGCACGAACGAGGTATGGTGGTTTGAAAGATTCAAGGAGGGAATTTGGGATGGTTTGGGATTTCTTAAAAGAACAATCACAAACAATTCCGGTGAGGAAGAAACTGAAAGTCATCTAAGGAAATCTGGATGGCTGCATGCATGAGAAGTTTTCAGATGAGCTCAGGTTGAAAAGATGCATGTATAGGAAACAGAAGGAGGGTCAGGGCAGGGTGGAGAAGCTTTTTCAGGCCAGGGGCCACATTTCCTTCTTGTCAACTATCTGAGGGCCCCGTGCAAATGATGGGAATGGGCAAGAGGCAAGTGGGCAGAACAGCAAGTAGGCTAGTTTTACATTCATGTACACACCTGCCCTCCATCTGGACAAACAAGAGGAATAACAAAAGTTCAAAGATGCTTTCTAGCCAGGAAGAAAACATGGATTATGAAGGATCATAGTGTTGGAAGGGACTCTGAGGATTACCTAGTCCAGCCCCTTGTGATGCAGGAATATGCAGCTGTCCCTTACAGGGATCGAACCTACAACCTTTGCATTCTTAGCTCCACACTGAGGGGTGTGGCCTGAGGAGGGTTTCAAGGGCCAGATAGAGAGGCCTGAACAGCTACATTTGGCCCTCAGGCCTAAGGTTCTGCAGGCATTTAAAGCTTTGTTTCAGAGGCCGAGTAAAAACAAGGGATTAGTAGGTCCCATGAATATAGAAGAAAGGGAACAGAAGGTGCCTCCAGACTATTTGTGAGTGGGTCTCAATGCATACCAGCAAATTCAGACTGTGCAGTTAAACAGGATTTGAGGCCTTTGACAACAAATTTCCCTTTTTGCAGTAAGGAAAGTGGTGAGAAAATGCACTGGAAAGTTCAGGCCAGCAGTTGCTTGAAACTTTCTCATGCAACCTCCAAGCAAACAAATCAGAATGGACGCTCAACAAACAGCCATCATTATATAATCTCCCTGCTTCGTCTAAACCTTGTATAAACTGGAAGCAACCATGAAGGAGGACAAACCACTCGGCTCCTACTCTGCATTCCCACAAAGGAATCTGCCCAACCTGGGAGAAATAAATCTAGTGATGAAGTGAAGGAGATGCAGCTCAAGATAAATAAAGAGGTGGTGAAGGAGCAGTTACACACTCTAAATAAATTGAAATCTTCAAGGCTGGATGGATTGCTTCCTGAGATGCCAAATGAAAATGCTTATGTATTCTTGGTTATCCTTTTTGAAAATTCTTGAAGAACAGGAAATGGGCAAATGTCACCATCTTCAAAAGGTGGGTTGGAGATGAGGATTCAGGAAACTGCTGTCTGGTCAGTTTCCCTTTGATACCTGGAGAACTCTTAGAAAAAGCCATTAAGCAGTCAAATTGTGAGCATTTGGGGATTAAAAACACTGTGACTCTTTATAAAAGTATTTTTACGACACCTTTTAGAGTTTAGCTGTCTCAAGAAGGGTTATATATATGATGCTTTTGATTTATGGTGCTGGAGGAGACTCTTGAGAGTCCCATGGACTGCAAGAAGATCAAACCTCTCAATTCTGAAGGAAAACAGCCCTGAGTGCTCACTGGAAGGACAGATCCTGAAATTGAGGCTCCAATACATTGGCCACCTTGTGAGAAGAGAAGACGCCCTGGAAAAGACCCTAATGTTGGGAAAGACTGAGGGCACAAGGAGACGGGGACGACAGAGGACAAGATGGTTGGACAGTGTTCTCGAAGCTACCAACATGAGTTTGACCAAACTGCAGGAGGCAGTGGAAGACAGGAGTGCCTGGCATGCTCTAGTCCATGGGGTTACAAAGAGCTGGACACAACTAAACGACTAAACAACAACAACAACAATATAATCCAGAATTGGCCTCCACAGTCACTTACGGACTCACTGTTAAGACCGTGTTCATGGAAGACAATCTTACTTCACTACGAGTGATCGCCAAAGAAGAAGATATAATACATTATAAAATACAGTAGTACCTTGGGTTACAGAATCTTTAGGTTACAGACACTTCAGGTTACAGACTCCACTAATCCAGAAATAGTAGCTCAGGTTAAGAACTTTGCTTCAGGATGAGAACAGAAATTGTGCAGCAGCGGCACAGCGGCAGCAGGAGGCCCCATTAGCTAAAGTGGTACCTTGGGTTAAGAACAGTTTCAGGTTAAGAACAGACCTCCGGAACGAATTAAGTTCTTAACCTGAGGTACCACTGTACATTAAAAACCACCGAAATATTTCTTAAAACAGTTACAGGAGAAAACAACCAGAAACTGAAAACATAACCAGGAACATTTCAAAAAGTTTGTGTAAAACAAGTTGGTATAAAACAGGAAGTCAGTCATTTAAAAACAACAAAAAACACAGCAAATAAACCCCTTTAAGAAAAACCAACGGGAAGCAAAGTGGCAACACAGATCCTGACAAACAAGTAATGCCAGACTAAACCTGTCTCCTTTTTCTATAGCAGCATTAGCTCGGTAAATCAGAACAATGTAGATTGTCTCGATATCAGCATGGCTTCTTGTTGGCAAGCTGGTGAAATGTGAGCTAAATGATGCAACTGTTAGGCAGTTGACAAATTGTACCCGGAACAATGCTAATCAATGGTGTGTTGTCAACCTAGAGATAAATGGAAGGTAGGCTGCCTCAAGGCTGTGTCCTAGATTCAACGTTAACATCTTTGTAAATGACTTAGACAAAGGATGGTCATCAAATCTACAGACGGCACCAAACTGGCTGTGGTCGCTAACACAATAGAAGACAGGAACAGGATTAAGATGCTACTGATAGGAGAGATAACCTAACAAAATGAAAGGATGGATAAAATTAACAAAATGTATTTGAAGTCAGAAGATATTATTTAAATATTTCAAGTTGTTGTTCTTGTTGTTGTTGTTATAATACCCTTCATCCAAGGATCATAGGGCAGTTTACAATACAAAAAATACATAAAGTAGTAACAATTAAATAAGTATTGCCCATCCCACCAGTCTAAAAGTCCAGAAACAGTAGAAAAAAGAATAACTAAATATAGCTTTAAGAATATAAAATCAACACCAAAGGCAGAGACCTTTCCACTCAGCTGGAGAAGCCAATTGAAACAACAAAAATGTCTTCTGGAAAATACAGGTAGTGGACACCTGCCGTCTGTCAACAGGATCCATGGGTGTTGTTGGTAGCTTTGAGGACCGAGGTCAAAAAGGGGATATAAATAAAGCCGCAAATGATAGCTTTGCATGAGCAAGATGTACTCAGGATGGGTAGGCTGCAAATGATTGACTTGGAAGTAATTTTTTTTCCCAACAACAACAAAATCAGGAGATGGTTCAGCCCATTTATGAACCAATATGAATTCAACCACCTCCACACACACATACATAGGCACGTTGCATGTTTCTCTGTGTGGGTTTTCTGTGCTCACTTTGGTTCTACTTGGAAAACTTTGAGCATGGGTGCTCATATGGTTCAGCATCCCTACTCAAATGCCTGAGGCATACCTAGCTGCTATTGCTACATTATTGATTTTCTTCCCTTTTGTATTCCAGCCCCCATCTGCTCATGCAATGCACATGGGCAAAATAAGAAAAAGGTGCCCCTTTTACTTGCTTTTTGCAAAACGCCCTGGCAAAGGCTGTTTTAGGAAAACAATCCAGCATTGCTTTTCTGCAGGCTCTGTTTTTAAATCTCCATTTCATTTTGCCCATTATTAAGAGTCTTAACTCTTGAAAAGCAAAGGAATAAAATTAATGATCATGGCTTCAAATTATTATAGTTGCTAAAGCTCAGAGATAAAGTTTTTACATTTTAGTTTAAATGCTTCATCAGGAATTTTTATAATGCTATAATTAATCTTGTTAGCTAAATTGTATTTTTTTTTTTTTGCCCTTTTGCATTACACATTAGCATCTAAAACACATTCACAAAAATAGAACCATGCTCTGAAGATACCTGCCAGCTGCAGAGAAAACGAGGCAGCTTTTTTCTTAACTAATAATAATAATAATAATAATAAACATTAATTGTGTGGCTAGCAGGCTTATCAGGGATTTATCAGAGTGTATAGGGAAGGAGCCAAGATCCTGAGGAAAATCCCACCCTCCAGCACTACACTCCCATTGGTTTAAGGATGGAAGCAGCTTTGGGATATGTCTGTGCTTTTCATCATGGCTGTAATGCAGAAGAGGAAAGAGAGCTGCCTTATAGAGAGTCAGCACATTGGTTCATCAAGGCCAGTTATCAGGTTTAGTACTTCTCTCAAACAAGACACGGAATGCTGGCAGTTTTACTAAAGGTAAAGGGTAAAGGGACCCATGACAGTTAAGTCCAGTCACAAACGACTCTGGGGTTGCAGCACTGATCTCGCTTTACAGGCTGAGGGAGCTGGCGTTTGTCCGCTCTGCAAACAGTTTTTCCAGGTCATGTGGCCAGCATGACTAAGCCGCTTCTGGCGAAACCAGAGCAGTGCACAGAAACACTGTTTACCTTCCCGCCGGAGCGGTACCTATTTATCTACTTGCACTGGTGTGCTTTTGAACTGCTAGGTTGGCAGGCGCTGGGACCGAGCAACGGGAGCTCACCCACCGCGTGGATTCGAACCACTGAACTTCTGATTGGCAAACTCAGTGGTTTAGACGCCACCCGCATCCCTGGCAATTTTACTAGTTGAGGTTTATTTAGCAATAACAGGCTTTCAGCAATCCAAGCCTCCCACAACTCATTCCTCACTGTCGGAATCAGTTGACTTGACTGGCTTCCTGCCCTTCCCAAAGCCAGATATACCCCAGGCCCGCCTCAGCTTCCAGCTGGTCTTCCTTTGCTGTAATCGCTTGCTCCGCCTCCTACTTCTTGGAGATTCAGGTGCAGCCAATTCCTCCTCCTCTGGAGTTGAATCTAACCCCCTCCTACCACCTGCCTCCTGCTTCTGCATCTCTGTGCTGCTGCGAAAATTCCAGAGCGAGAAGGGCTTACTTCACTTTTGTTGTGCAAAAGAATCAAGTTCCTGTTTTCTTCTGCCTCTTCCTTCCCTCTCTGCAGACTCCTCTCTGCCGGCCATGTCTCTGACACCAGTATTGTCTAGTCTGGCTGGCAGAAGCTCTTCGGAATTTCAGACAAGGCCCTTCCCTACCATTTGCCTGGAGATGAAAGAGACTGAGCGTCAGACCTTCTATATGCAAAGCAATGTGTTCTATTTTTTTTTCTTTTTTTAAAAAAAACCTTTATTAATTTAAATTACACACATATACAAAGAATTTACAATCTCATACTACAAAAAGAAAATTAAAGAAAAAAGAATTAAGAAAAAAGAAAAGAAGAAAATACAGAAAAAAGAAAGAAGAAAAAGCAGATTTACGTGTGTAAAAAACTTAATCTTCCTAATTAATACTTAAATAAACACTTAAATAAAAATAGACTTCTGACAAAACGAGTCTTCCAATCGTTCTCATTGTACTGTTTATACCGTCATTGTTTTCCCCACACAGTTTTATATTCTTTAACATTGTTCCCTTCTACTCCACAAACGGTAGCAATGCGTTCTATCACTTTCTATTGCCTTTACTCATATGTCCTGATTATACTCTCCCCCACCCACTTCTCAGCTGTTTTTTGGTTTTTTTTACAAAGGGGAAAGACACATTAAAAACATTTGCACATTTAATTTTCTAGTGTAGAAAGGGAAGCTACTTCCTGAAAGCTAAGAAGGAGGGGAGGTTGACTCTCAGCTTCATCCAGAATAACACTTAGCCCAACTGAAATCAATGGGACTTTGGTGACTACTTTTTCACATTTCAATGGGTTCTAAGTGCAGCTGACTTAGTTTGGACCCTTATATTCAGGGAAAATGTAGGCTTTCACCCAGGGCAGTGACTGCACCCTTTACCAAATGGAAATGCTTTTGTCTATTATGTTTTATTGCTCCAGACACCTTCATCTTGGAGCTGTTTAGATGCCTAGCAAACGGTGAGTAGGCATCTTAACACCAGCTGTCTCATAAATCCACCTGCACATCCTACTGTCCCAACCCTCTGGAGGGAAGAGTCTGGAACCTGGACCCTGACATCAGTTGCCAGGGACTGCTAAATACTTCCATATGCCCTTAATGTGTTATACTTTATTTTGAAGGCACAGTGACCTTTCATTAAAGAGTGGAATGCTTATACAATCATACCTCGTGTTGCGTTAGGTTCATGTTGCATCTTTTCAGCTTGTGAACGCAGAAAACCTGGAAGTGTATACTTCCGGGTTTCACCGCACAAGTGTGCGCAGAAGCGGCGCTCTAGTTATGGACTTTTCGGGGTGCAAATGGCACCCCGGAATAGATCAAGTCCGTAATAGAGGTACCACTGTAATAAACAAACAAACGACAAAATAAATAGTCACACAAAATGCCATGTAATTATTACAAAGTTCTTCCCATCTGAATCTCTCCCTGTATTTGAGGGGACTGAATTCTGCACTCTTGTTTGCAGAGTGTCACTGATACATTAGTGGTTCACCATAATTCTGTTTCTGATGTCTACACTTTGTTCCAAGCACTGGACATCTGTCACTTGCTACGGTTTTCAGCCCGGTGCTTCTTTTTCCTGATGTGCATGAGTGTAATGGCACATTGATTAAAACATTAAACAAAAAGCAAATCTTAGTCAGATCACATAATTGCTTCAGGATTCCTTTGAGTGCAGTGCATTTAATTGGCGCACACATATGCACATACTGATCTCCCCACCCAGAGGAGTATTATGAACTGTTCCCAATGCAGTACTGCTGTCAACCAACCACAATTTATTGTTCAAACCGAGGTATGCATTCTGTGTCATGAAACCAATATGGAGGTCTGAGAAGCAGAGCTGCAACCAGCATTTTGCAGGGGTGTTTTCAACCCGGCAAAAGGAAGGTTGTATCAAGAAAGAACATTCTTGTAAAAAAGAAAATAAATGCGTTTTTCACTGCAGTGTTGCACTTCCCACTCCTCTCCTTTTGTAACAGCATTTGTGAAGAAAGAATTAGGAGAGGGTGAGGGACCACACTGCAGCCATCAGCAGGCAAACATTTCTCTCCCTATTTGTGTTTCCTCCCAAAATATAAGCACAGCTGAGGGCCATTTTCAGAAGGCATTTGTTTTCTTTAGTTGCAAAGAAGGGTCCATCTCTTCTGAAAAGCCAACAAACTTCTGAGGATGCTCATCTTTGCCCACCCCCTCCAGGAACTGCCAGGCTCCATCTATAACCCATGCTAGTTTTGTTCCCTGAGCTGCCAGATTCCAGCAGTAGGAAACTAGTCCTGTCCTGGCTTAAGGGCCCAGTACTGCTGAAATCAATAAATTGGGATGAATCCTTATGTGGGAGGCATGTCGGAAAGGAAAAGTACAATGCAGGCTGTTCTGCAAGCCCAAAGGGGGGAGGTGGATTGAAGCCAACAAAACTGACACTGGTCTACACTTCAAGGTATAGTATATTCCTATTTCCAGCTGTCTGCAAAACACTCAGCCCAGCAAGATGTAAATTCCAGCACAATGTCAACCAAAATGCAAAAAGCTTATCTGCATAACGTCTCCCTGATCAATCACAGCGCTGACAACCTGAAATACCGTTATTTCCTCCCTGAATGGGAAGAAAATGCCTTTTAGCCTGCCACTTAAGGTATCTCTCTACTGGCACAGGCAGGGTTTCATCCTGACATCACCCATGCTAGCATTTTAAGGCCGAGGTGCTAATTAGCAATCAGGCTGATTGCCTGTTTCACCTTCAGAAAAATCTGATTTCTCCTTCTGGAATATAAATCACAGAGGCTGGACTTTAATCTGGCTGCTGTCAGTAGCAGACCTGTATGTGCTTTGCATCCACAAGGACCAGCTGTCTGTCCCCAACATCACCCTCAGAGGATCTCAGGTGGAAGGGCTGGAGGAGGGACCCTCAAAACCCGAAATTTGGGGAAGTGGGAAGTGTCTGCCATTCATGGGAAACTGTCCTGGGGAACTGGGTCAAGCCAGACTTCATTTATAGTGTAGGGAAGTGAGGAACCAGATAGGTTCACACAGTAGTTGATGACAAGACACTGACACCTCTTACCAGCACGGGACAAGCAACTGTTGGGGCAAATGAAGACATGCCCCATGTAGTATACATTTTTCTCTTGTTTTAAAATATTTTTTATTGGTTTTCATTTATTTGACAACAAATACAACAATAGCAGAGGAGGGAAGGGGCACACTTTTCCCAACCATGTTACAAACTATAGTCTGCCATTTTTCTCCATCTCATGTTCTCCAACACACATAAAAAAGCAAAGGTAGCTACATTCGTCCAAAAGAAGAAGAAAAGTCCCTTCAAAATCTACAGCTGGGCAATGCCTTGATCAAGACCAGTGGAAATGTTGCAAAATAGTAGCAAGCTCTTGAGTTCAGTACACCTCCTCATCAAGAAAATTGTTATGCAGAGCAGAAGTCTGGAGGAAGTGAAGAAATTTGAAAAGCGAAAACAAATTTCAAAAATAATGTTGGTGCCGTCCAACCATCTAAGGGACTCCAGATTTGTGTAATGTTTACTCCTTAGCCTTTTCTTCTCCTGAAGATATCCCCCAAGGCTGCAGAGGGCAAGCTTCCTAGTTTGAAGAGCCCCACCTGCCCCTCACTTCCCTCTACAACAAGTGCAGAAATTGCCTTCTTGACCATTGGACCCACTATTGGTCTTATCCACTCAATCTGCTGAGGCCTGTCTTCAAATGCAGGGGAAGTCTCTAACTGACCAAGGGTTTGAGACCCATCAGCTACTCTCACCTGGTTCAGCCTGCTAGTCAAAGGTGTTTTCCGAAGGTGGGCTGCTGCCACACACTGATAGCTTCTAAGGGTCACAGGTGACAGCTGACTGCAAAGGTGGACAAACTATACCAGAAGGTACTTTGTTGTTGTTTTTTAGTCATGTAGTCATAGCCAACTCTTTGTGACCCCATGCACCAGAGCACGCCAGGCACTCCTGTCTTCCACTGCCTCCCGCAGTTTGGTCAAACTCATGTTGGTAGCTTTAAGAACACTGCCCAACCATCTCGTCCTCTGTCGTCCCCTTCTCCTTGTGCCCTCAATCTTTCCCAACATCAGGGTCTTTTCCAGGGAGTCTTCTCTTCTCATGAGGTGGCCAAAGTATTGGAGCCTCAGCTTCAGGATCTGTCCTTCCAGTGAGCACTCAGGGCTGATTTCCTTCAGAATGGATAGGTTTGATCTTCTTGCAGTCCATGGGACTCTCAAGAGTCCCCCTAGCAGAGGTACTACCCTTCCCCTAACACCCCATATGCAGATTGCTGGTCCTACTATTAGTCAGGGTGGGTCAGGCCTCAGGCGGTGGATTTTGGATGTCATGAGAGGACAGAAAATATTCTTTTACCACACAGTTACTTATTTCTTCTATTTTTTAAATCAAATTTCTATGTAAATTGTCATTTACCTTTATATACTACAAGGCTCAGTCTAGGTCTGTATTTAACAGGTAACGTACAATGAGAATGTTTGGAACCCTTTTTTAAAACCTCAACTACTTTTTCTTCTTTATTTTTATTTCTTTTTTCTTTTTTTTCCATAAATTGTAGTGTCATGTGTATTGTGAGGTATACAAAGTATCTTTGCTTCAGTTGCCATCGTTTTCTTTTTTGCTACAAACAAAAACAGAGAGTGTTGTATAAATGTTGTATAAATGTATATTTTAAAAAATAATAAAGATTTACCGGTAATTAAAGAGAGAGAGAGAGAGAGGACAGAAAATATTATTGTATTTTTACTCTGTTATGTGTTTGTGCGGTGTTCCAAAAGGACATCTGGTGTTGGTTACTATGCTCCTTAAATACGGGGAGAGGTATCTGCTTCGCTGCTTTAAGCAGCAAACTATGTTGGGTTGGACTTAACAAGAAGCCTGCATGTGTGCATTGGGAGTTGACTTAGGATCATGCACTGATTACTCCTTGTTCTGAAGGTGCTTCGTTGGAGATGTAGTGTTGCAGTCACAACTTTCTGGATGGCCTTCTAGATTTCATCAGAAAATGTGTTGCACTGTGTCAGGGAACTGCCATCAGTGCCGGAGGGAGAGAGCAAAATCCAGAGGGATTCCAGAGAGCGTCCCGGGATTGGGAGAGGCAGCCCATCTTCTGGGGAAGAGAATCAGCGTAGCACCAGTGGAGAAGGGGAGCAGATGGGGGAAGCGGCGAGGCGGTCCCATGACTCCTTGCCAGGGACCAGCGGGGAGAGTAGAGGTCCTCCGCTGCCTATGCCCTCCTTGCGCAGAAGGCTTTCGCGCAGAGAGAGTAGGAGGAGACTAGGCGTCAAAGAGCTTCTTTGCTGGAAGAAGTTTAAGAAACGCCCAGTGACGGATTCTGCCAGCGATTGAGACAGCCACGGGTGAGTGGCTGTCTGGACAGAAAAGGTTCACTCAGGCAACCCAGCCAGGTGTTTGCACCGGCTTACGCACGAGCAACCCCTAGAACCACTACACACTGTTTAGAATGCACACCAGTTTTTGAAATCATTAGGCTGATTATGCCATTCTAAATCCACATGGCCAGCCTTTCAAGTATTGTTTCATAAATGGAGGGTGATTTTTGATTATGTTCCACACTTCAGGCTGCATCCCTAATGGGAAATGTAAATGAGGAAGATAATAGCAGCTGGATGTTCAAAAACTGTATAGACTGATTGAGTTGCAGACTTCAGGTGATGGATAGCGTACTTGAATATTCCCTCCCACCCACCCCAACTCCTGGGAAGCTAGTACATTAAGGAGGTTTAGATAATGTCACACTTCTTCCTGACACATCTTCTGAAAAGTGCTAAGAATGTATATATGGAGACGTTCCACAACGGGGGCAAGTTCAGCCCAAGAATTCTGGTCTTGACTCTAGGCTTCCTTTAACTTGACATGCAAATGGCATAATTAAGATAGCAGTGGATCTTAGAGGGTTTAATGGGACGAAGTGATCTCTACAGCATGTTGGGCCTAAAACATTTAGGGATTGTATAATGAGCACCTTGAATTATGCTGTAAGAATGATGTCTCTTGTTGCACAAATATTCTTTGGTGGAAAGGTTTAGTGTCTGACGGCAGAATTAGATCATCCACAGTTACATTTAACAATATAGCTGTTGAGCTATTCACCGATTAAAGGTAAAGGTAAAGGGACCCCTGACCATTAGGTCCAGTCGTGACCGACTCTGGGGTTGCGCACTCATCTCACTCTATAGGCCGAGGGAGCCGTCATTTGTCCTCAGATAGCTTCTGGGTGATGTGGCCAGCATGACTAAGCCGCTTCTGGTGAACCAGAGCAGCACACGGAAACACTGTGTATTCACCGATTACCCTCCATCAATTGTAAAACAATAAATCAACACCATAAGATGCCAACTATAAAAAAACACTCAGAAGTATATTCTGCCAGATAACCAGCAATGTCAAATGCTATTGTACATCCACGATCAAAAACTGCTGAACAAATATTATTGCTTTTCAACTATCAAACACGTTCAAGCAGCATATATTGAAATTCAGTATTATCAGATGCCATATTTATTTGAATGGACATTCCCACATGTTCAAAGAATATTTGACATAATCGCCATAGAAGAGAATTTTGGGGAGAACTTTGTTGTGGGCAAGTTCATTCCCACAGTCATGAAAGTAGTAACAATGGCAGTGAGGCAGATGATGTGAACTGTGAAATGGATATCTAGAAATAGGTAGAATAATTTTTGCAGGGAGGAGGTTCCTTCTGTTAGCCCTAACTGAAGATGTGAGAGTCTAGGAGAGCCCATGATATTTTAGAACCCATGTGGTACAATGGTCAGACTACTGTATTTGGAAGATCTGGGTTCAAATACTTACTTGACATGCCACACTCTACCACATGAAGTTGTGACAAGGGATACCTTCTCACCTTGTACTCCTTTGAAGGAGGAGCAGGGTTTTGAATGTTAATTATAATTTATATTAATTGTGAAAGGCAACCCAAACAAGCTCAGCATTGCTCAATTGTTTGAGGCCAGAATAAAGTTTTGACTCTTGTTTATTCCCTATTCCAACTCACAGCAGAGATTAGCAGGAGAACAAAGGGTTTGGCAAGCTTCCCCCTTCTATCATTGCAGAAGAGGAGAACATGAACATATCCAATTACTGGCTCTGACAAGTGGATTCAACACCCAGCAGGAAGAAGTAGGGGCAGGAACTCTACTCTGCCCAAGCAATCATCAGTCAGCAAATTGATTTCTGATGGTACAGAAAGGAGAGAAGAAGAGTGGAGATTAGAGAGAGATAGGCAGAAGTATGAACTTTAAATTCCAGATTTGGACCTGGCTAGAGCTTCTGCAACCAAACACTATCAACTTGATAAAGACAGATAAGTGGCTTCTTGTGTGGGGACAAAAGGAAAATTACAGAAAGCATTTTTCATGTGCAGTAGTGGAAAGTCGGCAGACAGAAACTCATCAAAGGAATAGGAAATAAGCAGGGTTTGTCTTTCTTCTTTCCTTCTTTCTTTCTTTTTCAAAGTAACCATCAGATTGACTACCAAGTGGTGGGGTGTGTGTATAGGATCGCTGTGCTGGCAGATGCTTATTTTCTATGCCAACATTCATTCTTGTTGGTTGCTTCCAGCATGGCAGCCCTGTTCATGTGCTCTGAAATTATGTCTGTGAAGGGGCTGTGGGGCTATGCACTCTGTCCCCTCTCCCCTCAACTTCCCATGTGGAGCAGGAAGCTCTGAAAGGAATTGTAACAAGAAGTCCCACCTGGGCTCTGCCCATGTTCAGCCAAACATACCCACAATCCCTCTTCAGATCTTCCCACTCAACATCATTGTGTTGAGTTCTCTGCCCTCTGGTTCCTCCAGAAATGCTATTTCAGAACATCTGAATTTTGTCTTTCCTTAACAGAAGTCATTTTGGTTGCTAGTTATGCAAGTAAGACTGTGATAAGGATGAGTTGTGGAGTGATGATGTCTAATGGCACCTAAGGTTGTGGAAAGCAGTGCATCATCTTAAGTAGTTCTTAGATGAAAAGGGCATTTGGGATACTCTGTCCCAGATTAAAGCTAAAAATTTGTGCATAGTTACTTAGGCATTATGTCAACTGTTTGATAGACTACTGTATTTTAATATTTTGTTGGAAGCCTCCCAGAGTGTCTGGGGAAACCCAGCCAGATGGGCAGGGTATAAATAAATTTGTTGTTGTTGTTGTTGTTGTTGTTGTTGTTGTTGTTGTTACTACTACTGTAAATAGTGTAGAAAGCAGGCAGTCTCCCAGGGGTGTGGCAGCCCCTTAGAATAAAGACTCAAGGCTATGGGCTACAACTTCCTTAATTTCCATGACTGATCTGCAACATTCTTAAGTAGATAAAGCTAACCTCCGTTACATAGTCTGGGCAACCATCAGCCATGTTAAAAAGTTTATTAGAGGGAGAAGGGGTACTTTATCTGAAGCATCTGAACTTGACATCTATCAAGAGATACCGGGCTCCCGTGACATCTAGTCAAACCTGGGCTAGCTTATGACATGTTCCCACAAGTGACTGGTTAATAAAATTGCCTTCCTTTTCAATCAAAGCTGATACAGTTTAATTTAGATAACAATTCCTTTGCTGCCACAGGGGCTCATGTCAAGCTTAGAAGGCTGAGGCAGCAGGCAATATTAGCATAGATATTAAAACTGCTCATTACATGTGCAACATGATCAAAGGAGGCAAGAGAATGGCTCCGCGATGCTCAGTAAAGCTAGGAGGGACCCGAGTTGAGACAGTCACTCAGGGGTACTATGCCTGCATATATTGCCTTCAACAATATATGCCTTCACAAGTGTTGGATGACTGTGTTATGACAAGACACTGAAATCAACACCTCAAGGTTTCCCTGCATCTCACAAGAATGTGAAAGGCACAACGCCACCTTAGAAATTCACTAGTATCAATTAACACAACTCTTTGGTTGTTTCGCTTTGAAGGAAAACCTCGGAAATCATTTTATTTTGCTCGAAACAACATCTAGTAAACTAGGAATGTAGTGAAAACCTACCCCCAAGAAATTTTGTTTTGAACCCTTTCCAACTCCTCATTTATATTACCCAATGGGGATTCCCCTAATTTCACTGCAGCCAAATTTGGGGACAACACCTTTGAGGAATTTTGCTAGTTTTACAAGTCAGAAAAGATCCACATCTTTTAAAACCCTGCCATCATCAGAGACTGTGTGTGTGTGTGTGTGTGTGTGAGAGAGAGAGAGAGAGAGAGAGGGAGAGAGAGGGAGAGAGAGGGAGAGAGAGAGAGAGATATTAGTGGCCTAATTCATTTCTCAGGTGCCAAGGTACTGTTTTGTAAATACATTTCTATGTTAACATTTGAAGTCCATTCTGGCAATCAAGGGCAATTTTCATTTGAGAAGGTGTTAATAAACACCTGAATGTGCTTCCCTGAATGCTGGCCCTGCAGGTGCAAAATAGGCAGACATGCTCACAGCATATCTTCTTGTTGTTTACAAATGGAGTAAGAATTTCAGGGCGAGGGAGTTCAGATTCAAAAGAATCAAATATTGTAAGCTGGGGAAATTTGGATTTCAAGCATGTTATTTTTGAACTTTGCTGGCATTGCTAATGAAGCACAGAAGCCAACCATACAAAACCGTTTCACACCACAGTGTTAATGTATGAATTTGACAGCAAAATAACATGCAGCAAGAATCTGGAATTAGATTAGAGATGGTGGCATACATTGAACTGGAGAAACATCTGGTTCATGTTGGACCAGATCTGAGAGCCAGGTATAAATTGGTACATCCTGGGTCCCCATAATGCCTTTGTGCTCAGCAATCACTTTTTGTGTATCCCAAGTCCCAGAGGCATACATCCTTGATACGGCATTTCAGTAACAGATGAGACCCTCGCTGCTACCCAGCCACTTCAAATGTGGGGATAAAGGAAGATGTCATGAAAGGAAGACCAAGACCCTCTCAGCCCTGGCACAAGGTAATGATGCCAACATTGTACACAATGGTGTAGAAACCCAGTCTGGATCCAGTCCTGAGTGAAGATCAGTCTCCAGATCTCCAGAGAAAGGAAATACACCTAGAGAAAATCAGTCACACTTTAATCCCATAGGGATACGTTAGTCATGAGTAACATGAATACTTTGGATCATATCCAGTACTCTTTTTCCCTGGGTGTAGTGTCTAGGATATTAATCCAGTTATTGTAGAACATATTTTTTTGCAGGCTGACCCAATGCTAGATGACAATTCTTGAATATACATCCTTTAAGGAGGAACAGTCTATACAATATTGAGTAAATTATTGGATACCCTGTAACTAAAATGTATCCTCAGGATCCCTGTAGGAGGGCAGAGCGCCAGCTGCCAATACGGTTGAGCCACAAAAAATTTCTATAGGCAATC
This sequence comes from Podarcis pityusensis, assembly GCF_964106645.2. NCBI lineage: Eukaryota > Metazoa > Chordata > Lepidosauria > Squamata > Lacertidae > Podarcis > Podarcis pityusensis. Next base: position 7,035,458 of record NC_138038.1, on the reverse strand, counting down.
AAGTGGAAGGCATTTTTAAAATTATAAACCATCTGCTGAGGACAGAGATCTATAAGCACAAGGAAAACCAAAAGGATCATTAAAGCAGGGAACACATTAGATGTGAATTACAGGGAGTTTTTTAGTCTGCGTTAAAGGGTTTTTTCAAATTTACAGCTGTTAAATGGGAAAATAAAAGGCCATTTGCCCACTAAAATGGGTCTTTGAAGTCAAGGGATAATAATCACTGAATATTGAAATCATTCATCTCTCCAACTTGTAGCCCTCCTACTTTTTGCTGCCAGTCTCCTGGAGAATGCTGCTTTCTTGCATGTTTCCACTAACTGGACTTTCTTTCCTCCAATTTTGCCCTTGACTCTCATCCAACCTGCCTTCTGCCCCCACCCAAGTTCCACTGAATCTGCCCTCACCAACACGATGGATCTCCTCCATGCCAAATCATTAGCACTAAAGCCCAGATTTTCTCTATCCAGCGCTGTACCGCTTAATTTTGAAATACAGCTCACTCTATACTTTATGCTTAAATATTATGAACGGAAATAAAGTTGTGGGGAATTGACTTGACACATGTGTCCTCTCTTCCAAAGCCAATCTATCTATTACATTCTTGGAGGATTTACTATTTTGCTTCTCAGATTAAAATTTGTAAAGGCCCGTATGACACTTTCAAGAAGATGGTTAAATATATACTATATAACTTTACATTACATTAAGTTATATATGGATGTTATAACCTCTAGTCAAGAGACAAACCAAATAAATTTGTTTCTTTGGCAACAGCAGACTATCTACCACTCATTTTTGCAGTTTTTCCTTTCTGTGGATTACCCTTTAAGGAAGAAAAGGCCCCAAGACATAAAGGCCTGAATTGACTAGATAATAACTTGAAGACTTTTGGTCATGTCCAATCTTCTTTCTTTTCCCTGGGCTTCACGAAGTTGGACCTTTGGAAGAAATGTCAGAAATAAACCTTTTGCTTGCAGCCAAAGCCGCAAGTGTGAAAATAAATGAGGTTTCGACTTGGCATCCTGCCACTTTTCTAGAGATAAGTCAGAACAAACTGCCTGTTTAAGGATTGTCCCTAAGAGTTCTTGCCATAATATTTATCAGGAACAGAACGTGCAAAATGTGACACAATTCTTCCTGGGGTAGTTTTATAAAGCCCTCGATATTTCACAGTGCTGCACCTTAAGCAAACATTGCAATTAAGTCCATTCCTTAGCATCAGCAGGGATTCAAAAACAAAAGTATTGAAGAAACATGAACACATTAAAGCAGACACTCACCACCTATGCATTTAGGCCAGGGGCCAATTCAGGAATTATTGTTGCAGCTTGAAGGTATCTGGAGACTCAGGCAGGGAACACTGGCAACAGGACCAAAATGTTTTACTCTCTCTCCCACCCAAATGGTTTGCAAGATGATTGGAGATGTTGGCATTCTCTCTGCAGCCATGGTGGGTCAATAGAGGCCGCCATCTTCTGGTGCAGCCAGGGGAGTGGATGGTCACGTGGTGGTACCCTCCTCTGACCACAACAGCCTCTCAGGTATGGGCAGGCTGCACATGCTAGGCAAATCAGTGGCAGGGGCTTGGGGGCTGCTTAGGTTGTTGCTAAGGAGGTCCCTGGTGGGTCAGCTCAGGGTCAGTGATGAGATTTGGAGTTTCCTCCTCTGTCTGAAACTTTGTCTGGATCAATGCTGGACTTCAGGGTCACAACACTGAGTTTGAGTGAGATGACCTTAAGGTCCAGAAGGGTTTTGCATGGCCTCATAATGTCTGATTCCTCAGTTTCAACAGCTTCCTACTTGCGGAGCTCGGCCAAGCTCTTATCCACTTAGCTAGTTTGTTAACATTATCAGCTCGTCTGCCCTACTGCTTGTGTGTCAAGGTCCCCAAGCCACCCCAAATAAAACACAATTGGCACAGAATCTTTGTTTAAGGTTTTTGGCATAATTTTGGCCACAACTTTATTAAAATACAAAAAATGTGAGTGGTTGATTAGGCATTGGTTGCACCTATCTGACCCTGCATGGGGACAGACTGACATTCACACACCCGTGAAGTCAGAAAGGGAAAACATTTTGGGGAGAGAGATGGAGCTGTGTACCATGCCCTCATCTCTCCCCAAATGCTCCCAGGCCCTAGCCCCTTGACAGGGGTTCAGACAAAAGCATGGCAAACCCCTGGATTCCTTTAACGGAATACCCTTGCAGCAGCAATGGAGGGGCAGGCACAGCCAATCCATACCCCTCAACCAACCAATTCATAAAACCAATGCCTAACCACAACCTTACAAGTTGTGACGATTTGCTACTCAGAGAAGAAGAAGAAGAGTTTGGATTTGATATCCCGCTTTATCACTACCCAAAGGAGTCTCAAAGCGGCTAACATTCTCCTTTCCCTTCCTCCCCCACAACAAACACTCTGTGAGGTGAGTGGGGCTGAGAGACTTCAGAGAAGTGTGACTGGCCCAAGGTCACCCAGCAGCTGCATGTGGAGGAGCGGAGATGCAAACCCGGTTCCCCAGATTACGAGACTACCGCTCTTAACCACTACACCACACATGCAGTAGGCAAAAACCAAATGGCACCAGCCAATCAGCCAAAGGGACAAAATTCCTACCAGGCCCCTGCCCCAAAGCAGATGATCCCATGAAAGGCATAGCAAGGTCAAGTGAACAACCCTAAATATAGGGATGGTGGGCGGGTGATCCGGTACGTGCAGCGAAAAGAGGAAGCTCAACGCTGCGTGCAGGGAATATATAGGCTATGGCTGTCAATCACAATATGGCAACATAGAAATCTTCCCAACAACAAGAAGAGCCCAATCGAAATGGTGGCCAACACTCCTTTACCTGCCCAGAAACAGTGGGGTGTCTTGATAGCCCCCACCACAACACATGCTCTCCATGTAGGAGAACATGCTTTACCACAGGAATGGGGTTGAAGATAAATGCAGGAGCATTAAAGGGTCTGGAGAATACGAGGGGACAGTGGCTTCATAATTAGGCAAAAGAGGGAAAGGGTGATTAGTGGTTGCAGTGTGTGAGGAAGATGCAGAAGGTTGCACAGAAGGATGGGGGGAGACACAGACATGGGGGCGAAGCTGAAAATGGGTACAAAGTGGGGCTGCAGAAGAGAAGAGAGAATAGGCTTCATAATGGGGTTGGGAACATTAAAACTGAGCTTAGTAACTGCATGGTGTGGGAAGGGAAAGCTCTAGGGGATGAATGTGGGGGAATTGCAGGGAGAGTTTGTGAGTGGGGTGAGCAGGGATGCAGCCCCTAATAATGGATATATTTTTGTTTTTGTTTTTCATTATTCAACTGCTGTTTATTTGTATTTTAGTGCTCCGTTTTATATTTTTGCATATTGACTTTATTGTTGACTGCATGTTTTATTACAGTAGTGGGTTTGTAAGCCAACCTCCCTATCCTTTCATAGAAAGGGGAGAGCTGTTTTATTTTTAAAAAACCCCAATTCCTAGGAAGGTGGGTGGATCAAATGGAAGGTGAGCGCCTCCACAAATACCAAACAAGAAAACACAAGTGGGAAGAACACAGTGATTATGTCAACTAAAATACTATGTTTGTTGACCTCAGAATGCAGTTATTTGCAGCTTGCAAATGCACGGCTTCTGCACACAATCCAATCTACTGTTATTACCTCCCCCATATTAACTGCCATCTTTCTGTGCTAAATTCAATTCCTGAAGGGAAAATATAACACATAATGAAATGGCAAGTGGCATCTTTGGTGAGGCATGGAGCAGAGTGCATTATTGTTACTAGGCTTTTATGACTCCTTGTAAATTCTGCACTTACTAGATCTGTGCTGTAATTTGTTGATCTCCAGGGTAGGCACACTTTCTACCTCCCTGTCGAAGTTTTCATAAAATATGATGAGGCAAAAGCACAATCTTTGGGAATTTCCTGACCCTTCCTGCCTGATTGTCTACCAAAGGCATTATAGGAAATTGACTACAGTAGCCAGCTTATCCCTGCCACCTCAATACTTGCATTCACAAGGTTTTTAGCCAGAATGTACTTCTTTATGCTCAAACTCCACTGACAGCCTTGCATCCAAACCATTATCTCCACCCCAAAACCAGGAGACACTTCATACCTTGGAATCTAACTTCACCCCCTCCCTCTTAGCTCCCAGGGGTGGGACACTGGTTCTGGAACCAATTGCCACATCTGCCATCTGCCTGACATACTCTGTGGGGAAATTTTCCTGAATTTAAATGAGTCTTCCACAGCACAACTTCCTGGTAGATCGTATTCATTACATTACCTTCTGGTTTCCCATTTCCACAAGGGTTTCTAGTATTAAAACACAAAGCAACATTCTAGCATTAGACACAAAATCACAGCACAGCAAGGCATTCATAAGCCAAAGATGCTGACTATTTCTTTTTCCGTGATACCTTCTGTTGATGGATCTCAACCAAAACTCTCTGCTACTGGCTGCTTAGTCTGTGTAGTCCAGGATGATGACTCAGGAACATAACGTGCTGAACAGTAACTTGATTTGTATTTGCTTTTATTATGTACATAGCACAGCTTTGTACAAGTTACTATATACACAGACTCGATTCAAACTCTACACACCAACCTCTGAACTCCAACACCAAACTACTGTGTCATGCTGCTCATAAAGGAAAAACGTTTAGCCAATCATCACCTGTTGCTTAACTTGGCTTCTTGCCAACTCACTAATTGTCCACTTCAAAAGCTGCAGTTTCTCACAAACCTCAACACCTTCTTCTTCTTTAGCAATGGCTGATATAGGTAGGGATCAAAGGTAAAGGTAAAGGACCCCTGGAGGGTTAAATTCAGTCAAAGGCGACTATGGGATTGCGGCGCTCATCTCGCTTTCATGCCGAGAGATCCAGCGTTTGTCCACAGACAGCTTTCTGGGTCATGTAGCCAGCATGACTAAACCGCTTCTGGCACAATGGAACACCATGACGGAAACCAGAGCGCATGGAACCACCGTTTACCTTCCCGCCGCAGCAGTACCTATTTATCTACTTGCACTGGCATGCTTTCGGATTGCTAGGTTGGCAGAAGCTGAGACAGTGCAATGGGAGCTCACCCCGTTGCAGGGATTAGGCCCACTGTCCTTCCAATTGGCAAGCCCTAGGCTCAGTGGTTTAACACACAGCGCCACCCGCGTCCTCCACCATTGTGGGGTGATTGAGAGGGGAAGTGTATTATTGCTGAAAATCATCTGGAGTTGAGTCAGGGTGACTTGCCTAGCACACAGAGTGTGTGGCTGATGATGGCTTCTTATGTCAGAGGGTGCTGCTAGCTAGTGAGTGGCAACGGATTTGCAAGATACTGACTGATCTCCATTGCCTCCACCCACCTTCATCATCCAGCAACACTGCAGATAAATATGAACCACTTCCTTGACCTTCTCCCCTCCTGCCCAGTATTATATCCACACAGTAATTTTTGTGGGTAAAGGGAATGCACCTGAGTGTGTTATGTTATGAAGACTCAGGCTGTAGCTTTATTCGTGCTGGATTTCATGGGCTGTTACCACAACATAAAAGCATAAGCCACTAATCTATATTTCCAATTGTGCTAGGCTCCTGTATGCAGCACTAAAGGGACTGTACATTTTTCTTGAGATAAAAGTATTGACCAAACAATTACACTGTGGAAATGGTGGATCATTACAGGCAATTTTCTTGCAAAACTAGTAATTCAGCTGTTGAAATATGATTGCATTGCAACATCTTTCTTTTCTCCTTGCGTGGAGTTTTGAAGGAATTATCCACACAGGAATAGTTTTACTTTAAAAGAGAAAAGGCAACTCAAATAAATATGTGGTGCGGTTTATTATTAACGAGGGTCTATTTCCAGTGGATATTATGCAGTTATTTCCAGTTGCTTGTGTTCTTCTCATCATTAGTACTTACTGAAAGGAAGATGGAAACCCCATTACTTTCATTGTCATAGCCCCCAAGGCTTAACTGGCTAGTGATCACCTGAGGCAAAGTTGACCACTAGCAGTTAAATGCAGATTTAAGCCTATTTATGAGAAGTTGGCATCTTCCTATTACACACACATTTCTACTGCCGGGTTAAAATAACAGTGTATCTCACAAGCAAATATGCTCGCTCTGAGAAGATTTCTGACTCCACTCATTACAGCTTCAATTGGTGGTTGCCTTGGTGACATTTTATCTGTGCCAGACTGCATGGTATTCTTGTTAGCTACATGAACACATCCAACGAGGGACCATACAGCTAGTGCTGTGAATTTAGGCTCCCATGAACCTAAGCAGATTTGGGCAGGAAGCACTGGGTGTTTGGAAGTGATCCATTCAGAGGACACGTTTGCCTCCTTTGTGAACATCCCCACACACACCTCCAAATCACTCAAAAGGAAAGGACTTCTAGCAGGGATAAAATACTCCTAAACAGTGACGCCCTCACTGAGGGAGGCATTGATTCCACAGAGTTGCTGATGGAGATCAAGAGGGTTATTGATGTTATATAACCAACCTCAAGGTAAAAACACAACTTGGGCAGTGTAATATTCAACATCTTTACTCCAATTTATGTGTAGTGCTCTCCATTACTCTCACTTTACCTTCAACGGTTGGATCGGATGTTGAAAAGGATAGGTTATCTGTACCCTTCTACATCACAGGAATGCCTAGCAGGATTAGGACTGATTTCAGCTGAACATAAAACCATAGCTATCAACGTTTCCCTTTTTTAAAGGGAAATTCCCTTATTCCAAATAGGATTCCTCGCAAGAAAAGGGAAAAGTTGACAGCTATGCATAAAACTAAGAGAGGTTTATATTGCATGACCAGGCGGCGACAGCCCTAGCCTCCAGGGATCATAAGGAATGCTTTATTCCTTATTTGGCAGGGAATAAAGACTCTGACAACGTTATATGGAATTAAAATTAGGCCACAACTTTATTAAACTTCTGAATGTAGGAAGACCTTGGCTTAGGCCTTGGGCGTGTATCCCTCCCAGGCAGGGGGAAGTGGGGCTCATCAGGGTAAATGGGATATGGGGGTGCTCTGCAAGACACAAGTGTAGCAGGCAACCCAGCCCATATCCCCACACGCAGGGAAGTTCACTGACAACCTTTCAGTGTATGACCACTGACACCCATATATAACCCCTTTAAGAGGGGGACCCTGGAATCACCACCGCAGGGGGGTGAGTCACCACTGTTGGGAAAAAGCACCAAGGCAAAAGCCAGCTCCAGATGGCTGGAATGCAAAACAGGATGTTATGGTTTACAGATGTACTGTTGGGGAAAAGGTGGAGCCTATTCTCTGTACTGAGCACCGGATGTTAGCTCAGTGTGTCATCTGACCTGTGCTGGAAGTACAGGGGAGGAGTTGAGATTCTTCTAATGGAGACTGAAGGGTGCAGTCACATTTCTATGTACTGTTGAGTGACAGGAATAAAACATGTAGAAAGGACTCCTGTCTGTCTCATTTCTCCTCCCTGGGAGAATGCAGGGAGGGAGAGAAGCAGAGAAGCAGAGGGTGTGTTCTTCTCACGACTAATGAGAAGAATCGCCGGGTTTATGACCTAGCCTGCCGGGAGACGCAGCGGAGAGGTCATCCAGTATCTCGCTCAATTGCCTCGGGGGAGGCCAGGTACCTCTGCCTGTGAGCTGAAGATACTGACAACCACTTCACACACACACCCCATAGGGAAGAAAAGACTAAAGGATTCCACCCAAGGCCATAACCACCAAAGTTGTGACAAATTGCTACGGGGAAGACAAAACCTGCCAATGCAAGAAAATTTATTCCCGGTCCTTCAACAGCAACCAGTCAAAGACCATAGCAGCGCCCGCTAAACAGGAAGAAAAAGCTAACCTGCAAACAAGAAACATTGAAAAAAGGGAGGGTGAATCTCCAGAGCCAACTGCCTGGCTATTGTCAGCTCCACCCCCTATTTATAAATGGGGGTGACCCCACCTCCCAGCAAGAAACTTGATTACTGTGGCTGGGCAAGATCCTCCAAAAATTAACACTGAGAGGGAAGCCAGCCCCTCTTTGCCAGTAAGCTCCCTGGGAACTGTAGCACCAGGTACGATCCCGCAAAGGGCACCCACAATGTAAAGTGTGAGTGCTCATTACAGTGATTTGACTTGGGACTCTGCTTCCATGAAGGCTTGAAAGCGTTCGTTTTATTTAATGGGGTACCAAAGAATTAGCTCTTAGTTTATTGATCTCTATACTATTTATCAGTGACCTGGCTTTCACCAAGTCACCTCCTACCATGCTATCATCAATATGCTTTATTAGGGTTTGTTTATTTGCTTGTTTGACTATCTCTGTTTCCATATAAGCATCACATATGGAGGTAACAGCTTGTTCCTTTTTGTTGTTGTTGAAGACTTAGTTTCAAACTATACAGATTCCTGCACATATGTGAATTAATAATAAATTGATTTCAGTCTCAGGATGGTTTCTTCATACAGTTATCTCAGCCTAGTTTTAAACCCCAGTGCCTGATGTTCATGCCATCCATAGGGTCACACCAGACAGCCAATGTTCTCCAATGTTGCCCTCTAGTGCACTCACTGGTAAGCATGCCTTAACAGAATGATGAGGCTCCCCAGCAACATTGACTTTGGGTGGGTTTCTATCAATCACCTCTAGAAGAGATTTCTTTAACATAGCTTGATTCAAAATGGCATCCAGTTGCATCAAAACATAGATGAGAACCTGCTACTTGATCTCAGAAACCATCATGAAAAATTTGGTTATGGTATTTCAAGGGGTGTCCAAATGCTTACTGAACAAACAACTCTCCAAAATATATTGTTGATAAAAATGCATTGCAAACCCACCTCATTCTCATTCCCCGTGTCTGACTGAGGAGACCCAGTTCTCTCAAACCTATACGAATCCTCAGGAATCACATGCAAGTCTGTGGATATGAATGCATACAATTTCAATAAAATTAACTTTGTCTTAATATATGTCATAATTAAATTGCCACATAGATACTGGACTCACTTCATCACAATGCAAATATCAGTCAAAGCCTGTTCATGTTCATAAAAATGAAGGAGTTCAAACAATTATAGGAGAAAGGGAACAAGTTCACCTTTTAATTTTACTTAGATTAACTTTTTAGACCAGATTTGGGAAATGAAGGATTTCCCACCATAATTTTGTTTAAATAAAGATATTGTGAGTTCCCATGTGTTTAAACATGGATGGGGAGGGGGCTGCAAGTTACACTTATACATAGAATAATGGGGAAGAAATGTTTTTATATTAAGAGAACATGACTCATGATTTAAGCACACCTCAATTTGATTCTGTTCTAGAGCATCTAATCCATTAATTCCTGAGCATTTTGGCATCAGGAAGGAAATGCTTTGACTGCAATTTGTTGTAGGTGAAGTTGTGTTCTGAGCTAGATTGACTAGACTATTAGTGGAACATTGACTGCTGAGCTAAATCAGCATCCGGACACCCTTTTATTCTGTAAGTGGCCTTGGGGCAACGGCTTCTGCAAACAAGCCATGGCTTTGTAAACTGGATTAAGTAGGCAAAAAAGTATGAAAATCATTATGTAAATTCAACAGTTCGTGGCAAGACCATTCCAGAGCTATGATTTAGTGAAAGAATCTAACAGAGTGCAACAGTCCAATCAGAATACCAGCGGGGAAGGGAATTAACTTCTCTGTTGCATCGGGTGTAATAATACAGCCAAGCCCAAATCTGAAGGCCAGGGAAGCAATCAAAGAAAAATCCATAAAATTCAGTTAACAATGGGAGAACTCTGTGAGGATGCACAGTGTGGACTGCAATTATTGTAAACCTTCTGAACTTTTGTCCACACTCATGCATTCCTTGACAATCAACTGACGCTCGAGTGTAGCACATTTTCACTTTTTTTAACAGATTGCAGCTCCATAGCCTGGTCGCCTTGTATAACATTGACCAGATTGGGAATATCAACAGGGATACCACACAAACCAGAACTACCCTATCCGTCGAAATTTGCACTCCTCTGAATTTTGTAATGCACTTCTCCAAATACAAATAAGTATACAGTGGTACCTTGGTTCTCGAACGGCTTAGTTGTTGAACAAATTGGCCCCCGAATGCTGCAAACCTGAAAGTAAATGTTCCAGTTTGCGAACTTTTTTGGAAGCCAAACGTCCAACGCGGCTTCCGCTTGAGTGCAGGAAGCTCCTGCAGCCAATTGGAAGCTGTGCCTTGGTTTTTGAATGGTTTTGGAAGTCGAACGGACTCCTGGAACAGATTAAGTTTGAGAACCAAGATTCCACTGTATACTTGGGGAAAGTGTGTGCAGAAATATGCACATATTAGTGGGGTGTGTGTGAAATGCACACACATTGTATTAGGAAAAAACACTTGCCAGCAAACCTAAGTATTAAGCGAAATGACCTTCAAAAACATATATATTAGGAGATACACACGTGAAAATGAGTACGAATTTCCATGTGGACTTTTTAAAAAGCTTGTATAACCTGATGTTGAAATGAGATGGAATAAACTTAAATTTTTAAATTGATTCACCCATCCTTACTACTATGCGTGTCTCTGCCTGCAACAGGTTTCCGCTCACACCTGGTTTTTTTCAGGAGTAGCTGTACCTCCAGCCAGTTTACTGGTGAAACATCCTCATATCTATATTTTGACAACCAGTGATTTTCAATCTATGTTTTGGGGAACATCAGGGTTTCCTAGACATTTATTAGTGGCTCCCCCGTGAGAAAATACACAATACAATTTTCAGTCTTGGAACTATTGGAGACTAGTATTACTTGTCTCAAATATGCTGGTTAACCCAAGCCAGGGAAGAATACTACTGCCAGATACCCTTGCCTCAAAGCTCTCACCCCCATTCCCAGTTAAGTTGGAATACACTTAATTGGCTGCCACCACTGTAGGAATTAAATCTTGACATGCCCACAATCAGGGCTCGACTGAACTTTGTTTAGATTGGCTCATATTATATCAGGCTATTTACTAATTTCAGGTCAATTCCATTTGAGCCTGGGCCAGCCTGCCTATGTGTAGGAATCAAGAAGGGCCCACATGGAGAACTTAAGTACCTCCCCCTCCTTAATGTACAATGTTAGTTGTATTCTAGGACACATTTCTGTTGATATAAGGTGATAATGAAGCTCAACAGCAATGACCAACAGCAAGATGAACTGAATGTGTGCCCTAGAAGGCATTCTTTGTAAGTTGCAGTAGGCCATGGTAAATGTGAAGTGATTCACCAGAAGATGTTTCCCAGTAGTTAGAAATTTCACTTTGTCTGGTTTAACTGTACAAACGAAAAGGCATGGGGATATTTTAAAACAGTAAGATGGAAACAAAATATAAAACATGTAGGGTTTGATCCACACAACTTTCTCCCATTCCGGTAGTTCCCTTCCTCCAGCAGACAAAATAATTCAGTCAGCTGAATGAGTCCCTCCTTTGGCAAAAGACTCAGAAGAAGGGGAACTTTGAACTCAACCCATTAAATAGAAAATGCCCTCAGACTATTCACAAGAGATCTAATTGTTGTACCCACCTAAGTAAAATTGGTTACACACACAGTGGTACCTTGGGTTAAGTACTTAATTCATTCCAGAGGTCCGTTCTTAACCTGAGACTGTTCTTAACCTGAAGCACCACTTTAACTAATGGGGCCTCCTGCTGCTGCTGTGCCGCCGGAGCCCGATTTCTGTTCTCATCTTGAAGCAAAGTTCTTAACCTGAAGCACTATTTCTGGGTGAGCGGCGTCTGTAACCTGAAGCATATGTAACCCGAGGTACCACTGTATAGGAGCCAACTTCTAGGGGTCAAGTCCCTTCAGGGCCCCCAATAAAATATTTGAGGGGCACCCCCCAGTAAAATATTTGAGGGGCACCCCCCAAGTTGATGGGCATTCCCGTTCAAATGGTGTGCCACAAAAAGAAATATTCTCACTTTACTCTTGGAAAACAGTTACAATATTCTCTAAATGCTGAACAAAGCACACTTCTGTGTTTTTTCCTCCATGCCTAATAACAGCTTCATGGTGGGGATTCACACTGGGGAATGGGTGGGTGGCAAAGCAGGTATTTTTCCCTTCCCCTTCCACTGCCCCATACCACAGCCCTTCTCCAAATGCCAATTCCCCACGGCTGCTTTTAGGAAAACAAAACTATGTTGGGATTCTCTGTGTCATTTGGGCCCTTCATTCAGCCAAGACCAATGAACAGTCCTTCAACTCAAAATGATCTTCTCAATGACTTTGTTGTTGATTTCAAAAACCCCACGAGTCCTATCTTTCTTCCGTTTAAATTGGATTGCGGTAGAGGAAGAGGTTTCTTTCTGTGTCAAATATTCAAAACACAAAGTGCAAACAATGCAGTACAGATTCCCCCTCCCCCTGCTGAACCTTTATTCAGCACCAGCAATGTCAGCCTGTGCTTTATGATTTTATTTTACTTGCCAGAGCACCAAATTTGTTTGCTCTATTTCAGGTGCTGTGGCAGTTTGATCACATTTGGGGATAGATGGGTAGTTTGTACAGTCAGAAGTTGACGAGTGTTGGGAGATAACTCTTTCTGCAGTGAAGGGATTCCCCCTGTGTATCAGTTAATGGACAGAAACTGTGACATGAAGTCAATGAGAATTAATTTTGATATGTAGTTTAAGGAGAAAATACACAACTCCCATGACCCTGAATTACTTGAATACTCACAGTAGCATCTCAAAAAATATTTCCCTCAAGCTCAGTTCCTTTTGCCTTCAGCTACACACAATTGCGGAAGGAGGATGCCAGAGGCAACGGGATTATCTTTTAGCTTTGTTTGTTGAACTGTGGAACAAAGTCCCTAAAAATAATACCCCCCCTCAAATACTTTATTTAGTTAGAGAAGTAGTATGGACAGCAACTTCCTTAAAAGACTCATAATTTAAAAAAGGGGGGGGAGTTTCCAATGTTACCATCTGCTCTCACTCACCTTTTGGAATGTCTTTTTCCCACTCTTCTATGGGGATGTAGTTTTGCATATGTCGGGACCATTTATATTTCCTGGTCTGTGGCTGTTAGCAATCCACAAAGCTGTATCTTTACTGCCCTGCTGAGTTATAGTGGTAATAGTGACAACTCACCTAGCAAGAGTCTAGTGCAAGGGTCAGCAAACCTTTTCAGTCCCTCAGACCTTGTGGGGGGCAAGACTATATTTTGAAGGGAAAAAATGAACGAATTCCTATGCCCCACAAATAACCCAGAGATGCATTTTAAATAAAAGCACACATTCTACTCATGTAAAAACACCAGGCAGGCCTCACAAATAACCCAGAGATGCATTTTAAATAGAATGACACTTTCTACTCATGTAAAAAACACCCTGATTCCCGGACCATCCGCAGGCCGGATTTAGAAGGCGATTGGGCTACATACGGCCCCCGGGCCTTAATCCATGGTCTAGTAGTCTCTAAAGAGGTAACTGTCCTGATCCACTGGCCTAAAGGAGGGCTCAAGAGACTGGTTGGGTGAATGGATACAAATGAAGGATGTCCCAGAAACCAGAGTGATCCTTTCTAGTGCATTATATTAAAAACGTGGCTCAGAACAGTAACCCCTTACATTGCTACACCTAAGGAAACTTCCAGTACTGCTGATGCTATCTCCATATGTTTCTTGATTGTTTTCACTTACAAATCAGTGAGACAACTAATTGCCCATCAAGTAGCCATCTGCCAGTTTGGGACATAAATGCTGAGCAGATATGAAGGACACAGTTAGTCCTTCTCTCCACTCCCTTCAATTGGTATCACGAAATGATGCATGTTGAACTGAACAGAACTATTTTTTCTCAGTATTTTGCAATGCTGAAACTAAACACGCTAACCTACCTCCCGGTTTGCTGTGTGACAGTCAGAAAGGGACTCCAGAAAGCTGACTCCAACTCCAGCTGAATTGTTCTCAGCAGTGATGTCCTGGCGAACTGTTTTGTTGTGTTTTTATGTAGGGACGCGGTTGGTGCTATGGTCTAAACCACTGAGCCTCTTGGGCTTGCTGATCAGAAGGTCGGCAGTTTGAATCCCTGCGATGGGGTGAGCTCCCGTTCCCTGTCCCAGTTCCTGCCAACCTAGCAGTTCAAAAGCACACCAGTGCAAGTAAATAAATAGGTACCGCTGGGGCGGGAAGGTAAACTGCATTTCCGTGTGCTCTGGCTTCCATCATGGTGTCCCATTGCACCAGAAGCGTTTTAGTTATGCTGGCCACATGACACTGAAAGCTGTCTGTGGACAAATGCTGGCTCCCTCGGTCTGAAAGTGAGATGAGTGCCGCAACCCCATAGTCGTCTTTGACTGGACTTAACTGTCCAGAGGTCCTTTACCTTTACCTTTTACCTGTGTTTTTATGATTTTCTGGAATAGCTTGTTTAATGTTTGGATTGCAATCCATGCACTTTGCTCTTCTGAAGAAGTTCCTTACCGTTTTGTCAGTGAATGACAAACTCACTAGTCCTCAAGCATCCAGCAGGCAGCATACATAGACTCACTGAATCATAGAATTGGACAGCTGGAAGAGATCCCAAGGGTCATCAAGTCCAACCCCCTGCAATGCAGGAATCTCAGCAACAACCTTACAAGCATGACACGCTTCATTTTTTTTTAACAAGGTCACAAGTTGAGCTTCATGGTTGCATATGCATTTACAGTGGAACCTCTACTTACAACCATAATCTGTTCTGGAGGTCCGGTTATAATTAGAAGCGTACATAAATAGAGGCTCACTTTTCCATAGACAGTAATGGAAAAGTGAATTGATCCGTTCTATTTTTTTTTTTTTAATGATATTTATTGAGAATTTTAAAGTTACAAAGAAAAAAGAAGGAAAAAAACAAGAGAAAGAGAAAAAGAAAGAAAAAAGTAGATAAAAGTAACAATTAAACAATACAAATCAATAAAAACCAAAATCAAAAAGAAAAAACAGAACACACAATACATCAAAAGCAAAAAGCAAAAATAAACAAAAAATTTAAAAACAAATCCAATATTCCCAAATCCTTAACTTTCATTAACTTATTTCATCGACCTCCTCACACCTCCCTTTTTTGTATTCTAGTTGTTAATTATCTCATCAAATCCTTTCCATCTTTCACAATATTCTGTCATTAAATTACCTTAATCTATTTTAACCTTATCTTACCATAAAAAACCCTAAAACTTAAGTCTTATTTATACCAAATTCTTTTAACCATAACATATTCTTACATAGTTCTTTTTAACATTTCTGCTAAAGCCAAATAATTTCATTCCAACATTTTTCTAATACTCATTAATTTTACGATACTTTTCTAAATAAATTTTTAAAACTTTCTTCCAATCTTCATCCATCGTCTCTTCTTCCTGGTTTTGGGTTTTGTCAGTCCTTTCTATCCCATCCATCTAGTCCATCAACCTGGTGACCTTATATCCGAGGCTCTTAAGTCTTTTCCATGTCCCTTCCGCAGGTCTTCTTCATGTTTATACCTGTACTTTACTTTGTCTTCTGCTCCTTTCACTCGGGGAGACTCCAGCTTGACAATATTTTTGTCCCTTCTTGACAAGTCAGCCCCTTGTGAATTGATCTGTTCTAGACGATGAAAAACACCCCCTAAAACAGCAATTTAACACGGATTTTACTGTCTAACGAGACCATAGATCAGGGCAGCAAACGTTTTCAGCAGGGGGCCTGTCCACTGTCCCTCAGACCATGTGGTGGGCCGGACTATATTTTTTTGGGGGTGGAAATGAACGAATTCCTATGCCCCACAAATAACCCAGAGATGCATATTAAATAAAAGCACACATTCTACTCATGTAAAAACATGCTGATTCCTGGACTGTCCGTGGGCCGGATTTAGAAAGCGATTGGCTGGATCCAGTCCCCGGGCCTTAGTTTGCCTACCCATGCTGTAGATCCATAAAATGCAGGCAATAATCAATGTACTGTACTATAAAATAAATAAGACAGTATTGTAGATGAAAAAAAAAAAACATTTAATTTTTTTCTTACGTGCACTGAGGGTGGGCAGGCTTACCTGCTACAAGCTGGGGGTGGGGCAAGGGTCAGTAAAGAGCTGATTTACTTTGGCCAGGGTCACATTTTTTTCTTGCCAGGCCAGGTTCTTCTCTGGACTTTCTCAGGTTTGTTCCTCGGTGGGGTTTAGGGCTGCAGGCGGCACCTCTTCCACAGCTTCAGGGATCCCACTGCCAAAGCCGCCTAAGATGCTAAAAGTCTGTATAAACATGAAAGTGCTCTTTCAGCTTGTCACCACTAATATGCGGTTGCTTCAGCTGTCAAGTTCAGGAGGGCTGATTTACTAAAAGATGCCTCCATGCTCGGGCAGGCAAGCCTTGCAGCAAATTGAATTAAAATTACGAATTGTCAAAAACAGAGTGTTACGGTATTCCTCTGGTCAACTGAAAGGCCCATGTCACTTTTACATGAAATACAATATATAGTGTTGTGATGACCAGGTCTGTAGCCTCACAAGTGTGGGAGGGAGGAGAGAAGAGCCAAACTGCTAATCCATCTACTCCTTCTATTGCCCTCATCACTGCCATCAAATAGGTACATACCTTTTCACCTTGGCTGGTTCCACTAAGCAGTCTTTAAAGCAAACAAGCAAATCCGCTCCACTTCCTAGTGGCGAGGAGTTGTGGTGGACCACATGGCCACCCACTCTCCTCCGGGGGCGGGGGGCAGAGTCCCGTGTCTCCTGGATGTCCCCAGCCACGTCATTGTTCCAGCCAGCCAATCCGCTGGCTGGGGGGCATGGCCGGGCCCCATTTAAACCATGACACAAGCCAGAGAGCTTCCTTCTTGCTCTCTTCCTTGATATCCCGCCCACCCTATTTTCAGGTTTCGATATTGGCCTTGCTATGGGCCTCCGTTGGTTGCCGTTGAGGGGCCTGATAGGAATTTTTCCACCTGACTTGGCAAATTGGCATGGGCCATTTGGTTTTCGCCTACCTCGTAGCAATCATCACAACTTTGTAAGGTTAGGCATTTGTTGATCTTGTGATGGGGAAGGGGAGGTGTGGCCATCACCTGCCCCTCCAAGCTTAAGGGTATTCCGTTAAAGGAATCTGGGGGTGTGGATCTCGTCTGAAGCTCAGGGCAGGGTTAGGGCCATGCAACTACCCTGTCGGGAACCCAGGGCGAGCTCAAGTTGGTTTGCATCGAAGGGGCTTCCCCTACTGGTGGTTGACCCTTACAGGACTCCCTGTGTTACGGGCAGGAGTCAGATATAGTTGGGTCAATTCCAATGCCTAAGCCAATACTGCTCACATTCTGTAACCAATAAAGTCATTGCCTAAATTTGCCCAATAACCATCAACCTACCGTATTTTCTGCTCTATAAGACGCACCAGACCACAAGACACACCTAGTTTTTGGAGGAGGAAAACAAGAAAAAAAATATTCTGAATCTCAGAAGCCAGAACAGCAAGAGGGATCGCTGTGCAGTGAAAGCAGCAATCCCTCTTGCTGTTCTGGCTTCTGTGATAGCTGCGCAGCCTGCATTCGCTCCATAAGACGCACACACATTTCCCCTTACTTTTTAGGAGGGAAAAAGTGAGTCTTATAAAGCAAAAATATGGTAATATCCGTGTCCTTGTGTCTTATTCATCAATGAGGGGGTGGCTATGGGGTCTTGACACGCAAACAAAAACCCTCTTAAACTTGTTTGCTTGCCACTCGACTGCTGCACTGAATACTCTGGTGAGGAAATCAGGCATGGGGTGAACAACAAGGCCTCAGCCCAAATTTAAACCAAAGCAAACCAAAGTTTTCTGAAATGCTTCTTTAAGGCAGCCATTTCAAGTTCTTGAGAAGTTATTTTTAAAGGGAAACACCTCGATTTGAAAACTTAGGACATCAGAAGTGCCATGGAAGGAAGGAGACCCCCCCATTCTTTTCAAAATGGAGGTGCAACCTCCTCTCTGATAAGAAAATATGGGGAAAGAGAACAAATGGGAAATGCTGTTTATCACTCATCTGAATAAAAGCATAATCGTAAGAAGGGTTGCCATATGTCCTCTTTTCCCAGGACACGTCCTCCTTTTCATGGGTAGTGTCATCATAGCAATCCATAGTTAAAAGTAAAAGTCAGCGAATATATCCTCTTTTTTGCTCTTCAAAATATGGCAACCCTGTCTTGGATCAAAACCAGGATATGAGAAAACAGGTGTAAGATTTGGACCAAAGAATAACCAGGAAACAAAGGAACTGGATTCCAGATAACTTCCATTTTAATATAATTTCAGCAGAAGTAAAGGAGAACTATTTTTTAAAAAAACAACAACACAAAACCCTATCAATGTATTTCGCATTTTATAAATTGAATTTAATATATAAATTAGGATCAGATAATTGACAGGTTTATGACAAAATTGTATGTTTTGGTAATGTTTTATGCTGCTTTCAACCCACTATAACAATACGTCTTTATGCTCTTTATCTTCGGTGTATTTTATTAATATAATTTAATTTAGAAAATAGAGTAGAAAAGGAAGAAAACAATTTAACCAGTTAACCATAAGCACAAAGGTAAAGAATACAGAGGAAATTCCCCCAGCTGAATCTAGTCTAGACTCAGGGCTTTTTTTCAGCCAGAGCTCAGCAGAACTCAGTTCTGGCACCTCTCCAGTGGGCGCCATTGCCATTATAAGAGAACAAGGTGAGTTCATGGTGAGTTCTTGCATCTCTTTTTCTAGAAAAATAGCACTGACTGTTTCACTATCCAAGACAATTATGTAGCACTAAGGGGGTTTCCAGCCGTCTCACAGTCCAGCTTTTCTTCCTGGAGTATGGTCCCACTGTAGTCCTCTGATTTCTTCTGGTTTCAGCTCTTTCTTCTTTCTCTAGGGGTGTTTTAACCCCATCTCCACCTGGTACGCAGCTCCACCTGGTATGCAGGCTGAGACCCTACCTGCCCGCGGACTGTCTTACCAGAGTGGTGCATGCTCTAGTTATCTCCCGCTTGGACTACTGCAATGCGCTCTACGTGGGGCTACCTTTGAAGGTGACCCAGAAACTACAACTAATCCAGAATGCGGCAGCTAGACTGGTGACTGGGGGCGGCCGCCGAGACCACATAACATCAGTCTTGAAAGACCTACATTGGCTCCCAGTACGTTTCCAAGCACAATTCAAAGTGTTGGTGTTGACCGTTAAAGCCCTAAATGGCCTTGGCCCAGTATACCTGAAGGAGCGTCTCCACCCCCATCGTTCTGCCCAGACGCTGAGGTCCAGCACCGAGGGCCTTCTGGCGGTTTCCTCATTGCGAGGCGCAAAGCTACAGGGAACCAGGCAGAGGGCCTTCTCGGTAGTGGCGCCCGCCCTGTGGAACGCCCTCCCATCAGATGTCAAAGAGATAAACAACTACCTGACATTCAGAAGACATCTTAAGGCAGCCCTGTTTAGGGAAGTTTTTAATGCGTGACATTTTAGTGTATTTTGGGTCTTTGTGGAAGCTGCCCAGAGTGGCTGGGGAAACCCAGCCCGATGGGCGGGGTACAAATAAATTATTATTAATTATTATTATTATTATTATTATTATTATTATTATTATATCTCTAACTCTCTATGTCTACCAGCTCTACTCATATATCTTATTTCCACTCTGGCATCCATCTTCTAGGCCAATCAGAAGGACAGAGTTCACATTAAGTTTCTGTTTCTCACTATTTGCTAGGTTTCTCTTCCCCGCTTTTAAGTCTTTAGGTTTTGTTTTCCCATAAGCTTTCTGGGTTGAATTTTTTTAGCCTTCTGTACCCCGCCACCCAAACAGCACAGTAAAAAAAGCTCAAGTGCGAAACTGTCTCTCTTCCACCTCCACAGAGTCACCTGATGCTTCCTTCCATCTCTAATTGGGATTGCAAACATCTTTCATAAGTAATAAGAAGATGAAGAAATTAATTTGCACAAGAGAGCTATTCAATGATCTAAAAGGGCCTCTGCCAAAATATTAAAATTGAATCTGTTAATACAGCTGAAACTCAAAATCTGCTTTGCGTCCACTTTTGCTAGGAGCTGTAGATGTCATGCAGGGCTGTACTCAATCAATCTTGGTGACCACAAGGGGGTTGTTCTTTAAGGTATTTCAACACTGAAATGTTCCTTGTCAATCCACATATCTCGCTGTTCCATTTACAGCTGAATCAATTTTATTTCCTAGTCTAGTATTAACATTTCATTCATTTGCTTCATCATATAGGGGAATAATGCAAGAACTGACTGTATTAAACATGGGTAAACGCTGGGAGACTTTCTGGTTAGTGCATGGAAATAAAAAACTACAGTACAGTAAAAAGCCATTTACTTAAAAATAACTCCTTAGTCTCCGCCTTCATCCTTCTTATTTTTATCCAGGTTATTTGCATAAGGACATCTCTGTAGAATGTGTCATTTTCATAGTGGTTTTTTTTAAAAAACCAGAAAACCACATAGAGAGAAATGTATCTCTTTTGGTGGTTCTCCCAAAATCCGTTTTAAATGCACGTAGCACAAAACCCCCCAATCCTTTTTGTCCATAATGTTGCAGGCTTCTTATCAGAAGGTACAAAGTAAGGCTGTGCAATTCTCCCCTCCCTACAAAAATCTGCTTCAGGGCCCAATTCAGCAATTCAGATTGGGCCCCAGTTTGGTCTGGACCTGATTGGACCCAGCCTGGACCCTGGATCCAGAAATCTAGTTCATGTTGGGTGCAAGACCTCTTCTACCTCCCTTGTTCTAATGCAGTGTTCTTAAGTGATTGGAACAGAGGATAATGACGAAAAATGCTTCCATCGCCTTGCATGGGCTCCAACTCTGCTTCTTAAACGAGAAGGAAATTAATCCTTCACAAACATTTTTACTTGGTATTGTATTGATTTTAAAATCTTATAATGCACAATTAGACAGAGTTTTGAAACAGAAAATTGCTCTCGGCTGCAGTGAGAGGAGTTTGTTCCTCAGTTCATTCCCAGCACTGCCCGCCTGACTGCGCAAACCTCATAAATAATTTTATCCTGTAATTAATACACTGATTAATTAACAGCACTGGGTAAACAATTGCCAGTCATAACAGATTTCATTAATTCACTCCCCCCCCCTTTACTGTTCATGAACCATAAGCCATCTAATAAAATTATGTTCATTTCTGAAGTAGATTATACATTTGTACATACATATATGTGTGTGGATAGATAGCTAGATAGATAGATAGATAGAGAGAGATCAGGCATGTCCAAAATCCATTTCGGGGGCCTAATCCAGCCTGCCGGTTGATTTAATCTGGCCCCCTGTTTAATCTGGCTCCTGGGGTAAAATCCTAAAAAACCTCAACAACTTCAATCCTAAAAAAAGGTTAACAACTTTGGTCAGCCCTTTGGTCGGCTTCACTTCATCAAATCTGGCCCTCTTTGAAAAAAGTTTGGACACCACTGAGTATAGATAGATAAGGATAGATAGAGATAGCTAGATAGATGATAGATAGATAGATATAGATAGATAGATGATAGATAGATAGATATAGAGATAGATAGATGATAGAGATAGATAGATGACCTAGAATTGAAAAGCCCTTCTTAAATAAGAGATCACAGATAAGTGTATACAATACAAGGCATGGGGATCTAAGGGAATACTAGGAGTATTGGACTTGTTTATAAATGGATGACTCCTCACAGCTAAATGCCATCTTTGGTGGCAGTCCTCTGGGTAGTCTGCAAAAGTGGCAAATCCGCACATTTGTGAAGGTGCTGCCAAGTAATGAGGTGGGCTTGGCTTGAAGGGAGACACAAAAAAAGGCCACTATTGATTGTTTAGTGTCCCATAGTGGGTAATATTCATGGAAGTACAAAATGGATCAACACATCCTGGGCAGTAGACCAAGGAATATTCACATTGACCAAAGTGGCAGCCATACAGGATTATGTTAGCAAAGGGCTCACCCACAGTCCCAATTACCCTGTGCCTAGAAAGCAGATGTCAGGAGCCCAGGCTGCTGTCTTGATAACACAGCACACAAGTCGTAATTAGCTTGAAGATTTGTTGCAAAACAAACAATCAGCCTCACTCTATTGGAGCTTCTGTATCTTACGATTCAGTTGACCCTTCTGAGGAGTTCTTCCTGGTTCTGCAGAATATCCTGAACCTACGACTCTTACGTTTCTGGTTTTGTTTCCTGTCTAATACCTTTCCCATAGGGGATGCGGGTGGCTCTGTGGTCTAAACCACTGAGCCTCTTGGGCTTGCCAATCAGAAGGTCAGCTGTTCAAATCTCCGCAGCGGAGTGAGCTCCCGTTGCTCTGCCCCAGCTCCTGCCAACCTAGCAGTCCGAAAGCACACCAGTGCAGGTAGATAAATAGGTACCGCTGGGGCGGGAAGGTAAACTGCATTTCCGTGTGCTCTGGCTTCCATCACGGTGTCCCATTGCACCAGAAGCGTTTTAGTCATGCTGGCCACATGACATGGAAAGCTGTCTGTGGACAAATGCTGGCTCCCTCAGTCTGAAAGTGATATGAGTGCTGCAACCCCATGCCAGTGCAAATAAATAAATAGGTACTGCTGCGACGGGAAGGTAAACGGTGTTTCCGTGCGCTCTGGTTTCCGTCCCGTTGTGCCAGAAGCAGTTTAGTCATGCTGGCCACATGACCTGGAAAGCTGTCTGTGGATAAACACCGGCTCCCTCAGCCTGAAAGCGAGATGAGCACCGCAACCCTTTAGTCACCTTTGACTGGACTTAACCGTCCAGGGGTCCTTTACCTTTTTTTACCTTTACTCCTTGGACTCATAGGATTAATTGCCTCCTCTTCCAGTGAGGAAATGTTTCCCCTACTGCTTTCTGAGGCTGCCTGTGCTTCCTGAGTGAGTTGGCTTCTCTCCATCCCGCTGTCTGCTAGCTTCTTATATGCATTCCTTTCTGTGTCAGGGGGAGGGGGAACAGACAGCCGACTGCTCCCAGCTGTCTGAGGGAAACACAAGCTTTCCTGGTGCTGGCTGCTTCTTAACTCATGCTGTGCCTCTCTACTCGGGGCAGATGTGTTCATGACAGCAGGGGTCCAAGCAGTTTTCCACTGTCCCACACTTTTTAGGCATTGGTCCAAGTGGTTTTGGTTTTGCCATTGCCCCACCAGCTCCCCCCAGGAAACCCACTCTTTAGCACTAAATTGGAGCAAATGGCAATCTGTGAAAAACCTAGCTGCCATTTGTTCCAACTCAGTGCTAAAGATCGGGTTTCCCAAGGGGAAAGCAGCAGGGCAAATGGGGGTATGGATAAGCGAAACATTTTAAAATGTGCTTTATCCCCCTGAAGCTTCCTTGGATAAATGCCTGTCTTTCACCTCTTCGTTGAAGATGGTGTGGTGTTACAAGGTACTGTGCCACACCTATGGTGGTAATGCCCAAGGCTTTAGATCTTCATTGGAGACAGCTTTGGTGTGGCAATCAAGGGACAATCAAGAGTGTCCGACACATAAAGTAGTTGTGTTTCTATTGCTGGTTGTGCAATGTTAGCTCTTGATTTTTGTATACCAACAACACTACAGGCTTATCCACACTTCCACTTGTCCTGCTGCTTTCCCCTGGAGAAAACTGCTCTTTAGCGCTCAATTGGAGCAAACAGCAATACAGGTTTCCCCCAGATTGCCATTTGTTCCTATCTATCGCTAAGCGGTGGGTTTTCCATTGGAAAGGAACAGGGCAAGGGGGCAACCACTCAGACATGCCTAGAATTCTACAGGTCAAGCAGAAAAATGTCCAGACCCATGCTTTCCAGGCATGGCAGAAGCGGAAGTTTGGAAGAGTTCTCAAAGGAGTGTTGGATGTTTCTGAGCTCATATCGTCTCTATTCCTTACAAAGTATACCTAATCAAATGCAACCTATCTACCCTTCCTGTGGGCTTGGGGACCTGCGATGTTTTGATATGTTGTCCAGGCTGTGCAAACCGCTTTAGCAAGTTCTTGGAAATGGCAACCTTACACACATTTACTTAAGGTTAAGCAAACTGGACTCAGTGGGACCTGCGTGTGAACAATCATTAATAGGAAGGAACTTCACAAGTGCTGGTTGAGCCCATGTTGGATCTCACCTGAGGTGCTCACTTTTCTGATTTAAGAATTTAGCTTTATTTTTAAATGTTGTACGTCTTTGATTACGCTTCCACGTTAGAGTGAATTTAAGCAGAATGCTTGTTTTATCTGGCAATACATTGCATCTGCACTTTTGTTGGGGGCAGTGATTATTTCAATTGGTTGCTTTGGCCCCCTGACAGCTGATGGCAGAGCCCAGCTTACAGGCTTGAAGGTGGCTTACATCAACTAATAAAATTTGGAGTGCTTTTATTTTTCTAGCACACAATATATTGGTATTGCGAGCACATGCGCTGAACCCTGTCCGTGGAGCCTAACCCCCCCCCCCCCAAAGAATGAGACAAGAGACCAAAGTATGAGTTCAAATTGGCCACAACTTTATGGAACTTCAGAATGTGGGAAACTTGGCTTAGGCCTTGGCATGTAACCCTCTCAGCCCAACTGGGACTGAGGATGTGAAGGGCAATGAGGTGTAGTTGGGGGTGGGAACTGTAAAGCACGAACTTACACAGCGTACCCTCCCACCTTACCTCGGCCAGGAGTTTGACCTACATGCCGCCACTCTAGGGCCAGGGACTCCCGCAATCAACCCTTTAACGGGTCCTGCAAACACCGCTGCGTGGGGGAGGTTGCATGAAATGCTTCCCCCCCAACTTGAAGATAGACTAAAGGACACCTTGCCAAGGCCTAAAAACCACCAAAGTTGCCAGGAAGAATGGGAGCTTTTTACAAATTATCTAAAATGAACTGGACTCCTTGGTAGGTTTTAAATAAACATTCACAAATTTATTGGTTGATAACATGATAGATAGACAAGGCAAGGATTGTTGGCTATTTACAGTTTAGTAGCGCTGCAGAGAGCTTGCTGGGGAGACCATGCATAACAAGGAACTCAAAAATAACTTTAACAAGGTTTTAATAACAAAACAAAAACTCCTTTTACACTAAAGATAATGACAACAAACATGACCCAACCACCAACCCAACCCCCAGGGTAATGAGAGAGCTAGGTGCTGCTCCTTATATACTATGCCCAAATGTTGGCACAGCTTAATTAACACAACCTAGCAGCACCTGCTATGTTTCACAGCTGTAAGACTGGGTCTTGTTATTTGCCCTGGCCCTTAAAGACATACACAACTTGTGAAACAATAATGAACTTTCACATTTTACAGTGACCATTCAACAAGGATATGTATAATTTTATAACATGCAGAGAATAATATGTGCAGAGAAATCAGAGAGAGGAGCTGAGGGAAGTCTCTGGTGGGGGGGAGGGAGGGATGGAAGGGGGGAGGGGGGAATTAATGTATGTGATTATATGGTTTGATAATCTGTTATGTTGAAATTGC
Organism: Podarcis pityusensis; assembly: GCF_964106645.2. Lineage (NCBI taxonomy): Eukaryota > Metazoa > Chordata > Lepidosauria > Squamata > Lacertidae > Podarcis > Podarcis pityusensis. The sequence goes on along the minus strand of NC_138038.1, from coordinate 7,010,005 downwards.
TTAATAAAAATATTTAAAGACGAAAACAAAAAAATATGCCTAAGTTGTGACAAAATGCTACGAGGAAGGCAAAACCTGCCAATGCAGGGAAGATTCCTTCCCAGTTCTGAATACAGCAACCATCTTACGACCATAGCAGTGCCCGCTGAGCTGGAACGCAAAACATTAGGCTGCAATAAAATATTATTAATTTGGGAGGGATGGGTGGGTGAACCTGGAAGAGGAGGGAACAAAGTGAGGTTTGGCCAAAGGGGTCGGCCTCTTTCCCTTGGCCCTCGCCCCACCCCCAGCCGGCCCAGGTGGGAGGCACCAGACCAGGTAAACCTGCTCAGTGTCGCAAACCCCGCCCACCTGTTGGGAAGGGAGGGTGGAAATTACCTTCATTCCCTGAACTCAAGCAACTGTGCTGAACATATTGTTTTGTTTCTATTTTTACTGAGCGCTGGGGGGGAAACTCCACTTTGTCATCAGGACATTCACATTTAGATTTTAGCCATAGGCCATTTAGGGTAATTATGAAGATAGCTTCAGTAGCAGGTGACAGTAGGTTGATCATTAAATTACTGCTTGGCATATCTGAATCACTGCTTTTATGGAAAATGACAAATGTTGGCAACTTCCATTCATCTGTCTGGGCATTAGCCTGCCAATTTTTGAAGGCAGCGTCTCTGAATGGTATTAGAAAATTGAACAAGCGAATTTACAAAAGTCTGCATATTTAATTATGCAAATCCATCATCAACTTTCTTTCCTCTTGGAACAGGTGGGAGGCAATCAAAAGCAGTGGTGGCAAATGGGTTAAGATAAAGGAGCAAGAAGTCTATCATAAGGCACAAAAAGAGCTATTAATCAGTACTACAAAGGAATTGGGGATCTCATCCATAATGGGTTTTGCAGCTAAAAACTTAAATAGCTGTGGTTAGCCAGAATGTGTGTGTGTGTTACATTTCATTTCAAAGGTGTTTGGACAAAATCCAACAAAATTTAGTTGCAACCAAATCTGATGGAATTGGACGGAACAGAAATTTGTACCCACAACTTAGGTCGAGGGATTTGAAACCTCTTTGTGTGTTCAGACCCAGAAACCTCCCCCCCCCCCAAATAAATTCACACATGACTCAAATTTTGGTTTTGGTTTTTGGCAGAATTTAGGCCACAACTTTATTGATTACAAAAAGGGACTGGTTGCATAGGCTCTGGTTCGACTAGCTCCCTGCCATGCAGGTAGCGCTGACCCAGGGTTCCAGCATATGTCAGCCAAGGGTGAACACCTGGATAAGCGGAAAGCCGGGCACGGGCTATCTCCGCCACCGAAATGCCCCCCTGGACTCAGGCACGGGCACAACCCCCTCTCAGGGGTTGACCAAACCATCGAGTCCCTGGATTCATTTAACAGAATACCCTTCACCATTGGGATGGTGAGAGCATTCTCCCATCCCTATCACCTGAACCAGAGCCTATCCGCAACCTTACAAGTTGTGACGATTTGCTACGTGGCAGACGAAACCCAAATGGCAACAGCCAATCAGCCAAGTGGGGAAAATTCCTGCTGTGCCCCTGTCCCAACGACAGACGACACACGACAGCAAAGCAAGGTCAAGTGCAAAGCCCTAAAAGTAGGAAGAGGTGGGTGGGTGTTCCGAATGCACATGCCAAAATAAGAAGCTCTGGGTCACATGCATGGGCCTAAATAGGCCTCTCAAACCATTTGGACTGCGTCCCATTGGCCAGATTGTACCCAGCTTCGAGGGACCTACCAACCGGGTGTTGTGGCTGTCCAAACGTACCCACCCACAACACAGGGTGTCAGTTGTCCATGTCTCACCACAATACGTGCCCTCTTTAAGGGAGGACCCGATTTATCAGACTGGGGACAACAATACAGTAAGATACATAGGCTACATGATATCCTAAAACACATCCTCAATTTAAAAAAATCAATATAAAATTCATATCAAGTGATATAAAATTTATATAAAAGGGGAAGGACTTCCAGTGAAAAGACCTGTCAGGTTTTTCTAATGACTTGCAGTAGTTTCTATATTCTTCTAACAGCAGCCCACCTGGCAGGAAACTAGTTGAACAGTTTTGCCCAACCCAGTGAGCTGCTTCTGTGAAGATTGAAATTCAGCTGCTTGAAAAGTCTGGCTCAGTTCACATTTAGTCCTTCAGACCCTTTCAAGTTAAGCCTGACCTCAGTTTACTACCATACCTCACCTCCACAACAGTCAGTCAGTCGACGGAATGGAACACTCAAAATGCACAGTTTATTAACAGGTTTAGCCAGAGAGAACTCTCAGATACTCCATGAGAAGTTCACCTACTTCACAGGGTTGAGGTGAGGACAAAAGAGGAGATGGAGAACCCCACACAAAACCTTGAGCTTCTTGGTGGAAAGCAAGAAGATACCTGTAATAAATAGATAGTAAAGGTAAAGGGACCCCTGACCGTTAGGTCCAGTCTCAGATGACTCTGGGGTTGCGGCACTCATCTCGCTTTACTGGCCAAGAGAGCCCACGTACAGCTTCTGGGTCATGTGGCCAGCATGACTAAGCCACTTCTGGCGAACCAGAGCACTGCACGGAAAAGCCATTTACCTTCCCGCCAGAGCAGTACCTATTTATCTACTTGCACTTCGTGCTTTCGAACTGCTAGGTTGGCAGGAGCAGGGACCGAGCAATGGGAGCTCACCCCATCGCGGGGATTCGAACCACTGACCTTCTGATTGGCAAGCCCTAGGCTCAGTGGTTTAACCCACAGCGCCACCCGTGTCCCTTGTAATAAATAGATACCGGCAACCTTTTAACTTGAGCTCCTACTTGCCTTTTGGGGGTGGGGGTGCAGGTGATTGTGGTTTGTGGAGGGCATAGCATAAGAATTCATTTCCAAGTACAGTGGTACCTTGGTTTGCAACCACATCAAACCCAGAAGTATGTGTCCCTTTTTTTGGATTACAACCCATTTTTGGGGGGGAGGCCCCATTGGCGAAAGTGCGCTTTGGGTTACAACCTGTTTTGTTTTACAACCAGACCTCCGGAATGGATTATGGTTGTAAGCCAAGGTACCACTGTATAGAAATGCCAATTTACAGCCCTACCTGATAGCTGCAATGCCTGACATCAACAGCCAGATCACATGCACAGCGCCAGAGCAGGAGGAACCCAAAGATCAACATTACATATTTATTTCCCCCCTCCTTCCTCTCCATTTGAACCTCCCTTTCTCCCCCTTTTTTTACTGGCAGATAAAAAGCCTTCATGTAGCCAAAGAGCATTGTTCTCATTGCATTAAGAGCAATATGGTTGTGAAAAACAGACTTCCACAGAAGCCGCAATGAATTGTGTAGGGTTGATTTAAATTTGATAAGGTCAGCCTTGGTACTCCAAAGAAAGTCAAAAGTAAAACAATAAGAATGAAGGAAATGCCATGTTCTTAGACCATCTAATATGCTGCCGAAGTACTTACAGGAAATCTGGACCAGTTCCAACTTAAGGGCTCTGGCATTACTGGGATGTGGAGAAAGTTTCAATAAAAGGGTTATCCATCAGATCAGCCACATTTCAGCCATATTCACCATAAAGAAGAAAGATTACCTAACTAATGATTGGTGGAATCTATCCCAGTCCACCGTATTATGCTTTGGTCTGTGGATGTCCCAGAGTACATACATCCCCTTTTCTGTATGGATGATTTTTAGGATAACAACAATACTAAAAACAACAAAAATGTGCCAAATTAAGGGCTAGAGATGTAGAGGGCTGTTCTGTATTTTTTATTTTTTTTTACTTGATTTTAACTGTGTAAAGCTATTCCAAAGCACATCATTTCTGTTGTACTAGATAAAACCCATTTTTTCCAAAATGGTACAGGGAGCAGCCTGTCACTACCTGTGTAATTCTGTGCACAAAGGATCATTTTATGTACAGTAATATCTGCGCGAACGTCCGCCTTGTCTAGCATCCATTCCGGCAAACATATGCAGCAAACCCGGAAGTACCGGAATGGGTTACTTCTGGGTTTGCCGCTCGCGCATGCGCAGAAGCGTAAACCACTCTGCGCGCGTCCGCAGACATGGCACTTTACCCTGCGTCCTTTTTGGCTAGCGGCTGGGGCTCCAGAACGGATCCCAGCCACAAAACAAGGTACTACTGTACAATGAAATGGCTGCCCCCTATGTTGTACTGCTGGGAGAAGGGTGGAGAGAAAACCAGTACAACTTGGCTCGTCCTCTGTGATGCCCTTGGCTCTGCCAACACCCGTCCCATCAGGTTTGGCCATTATTGGCTACTGGCAACTGCAACATCACAAAGCACAAAACATCTAGAACATGGGTAGGCAAACTAAGGCCTGGGGGCCGGATCCGGCCCAGTTGCCTCTTGCTGTAATGCCAGCTCTTGTTTTGTTTTTGTTTTTTTATAAAAAAATTTATTAAAGTTTTGAACAACAAAGAGAGAAAAAAAACCATACACAATACATATAACAAAAACACACACACAAAAAAAGCAAAATTCAACAATAAAAGAATAAAAAACATAACAATTAAGAACAATATCTCTTTTCCATTTCCATTTTTTAGTTACTTATTTTCTGGACTTCCTCATACCTCCCCCTTTTGTATTCCAATCCAAATTGTTTGTCCAGCAATTTCTTTTCCACTTTTTTAATCCCAATCTTTAGCTTTAATAAAATATTGAATTATATAACTTCAACTTCTTTAAACCTGATCTTTAGTCTTAATATCATATAACGTTGAGATTTTTCCTCTTAATGTCAAATTTCCATTTCTTTAAACATCTTTAATCCTAATTTTAATCTTAGTCTATCATTGACTTTAACCTGTACAGCTGGAAACCGTTATTTTCAGTCCAACATCACTCTAACATTCTTTAATTTTGCAATGTTTCTGAAGATAGTCTTTAAATGTCTTCCAATCTTCCTCCATCGACTCTTCTCCCTGGTAATGCCAACTCTTGAAGATGCACTGGTGCCTGTTATTCCCATCCCCATCAAGCTGCCCGAGGCTTTGCATGATTACCCTGCCTATGTGTCCCACCACGGTCCCCTCCTGCACCGCGATCATGCTCAGAGCTTCCCTGGCACCCACTGCTATGCACAACCCTCATGATCTGAGCACCCTCCCCCTTGGTGTTGCGCTCCCACCTGTTTGCCTTCTGACTCCCCTCTCTTGTGTTCCGCTATGTCCTAAGCGCAAAGTGGGAGTGCAATCCACACCTGTTTGCACATGGGAACAACAACAGTATTTGCGTGTTGAGGTCCCCAAGCCACCTCAAAATGAATCACAATTCACACAGAATTTTTGTTTAAGGTTTTTGGCATAATTTTGGCCACAACTTTATTAAAATACATAAATGTGAGTGGCTGCTTAGGCATTGGTTACGAATATCTGTCCTTGCCCAGGGACAGAACTGACTTCCGGATTCCAGCGGAAGCCAGTAAGGGAAAACAAGATTGGGGAGAAAAGGAGGTGAGCATCAGACTCTTACCTCTCCCCACATGCTCCCAAGCCCCATGCCCAGGGATTTGGACGAAACCATGGCAAACCCCTGGATTCCTTTAACGGAATTCCCTTGCAGCAGCAGCATTAGAGGGGCAGGCACAGCCAATCCTTACTCCTCTAACCAACCAATTTTTTAACCAATGCCTAACCACAACCTTACAAGTCGTGACGATTTGCTACGCAGTAGGCAAAAACCAAATGGCACCAGCCAATCAGCCAGATGGACAAAATTCCTACCAGGCCCCTGCCCCAAAAGCAGGTGACCCCATGACAGGCATAGCAAGGTCAAGAGCAAAATCCCCAATTCAGGGAGGGTGGGCGGGTGATGCGGTGCACGCAGCCAAAGAGGACGCTCAAAGCTGCGTGCCCAGTATATATAACCTTGGGCCCATCCCACAAATTGGCAACATCAAAATCTCCCCAGAAACCCAAACAGACCAATCACTGCCTGTGGCCATCCAAACGGTTCCACCCAGCAACAGAGGAGTGGCCCGTTAGACCCCACCACAACACTTGCTCTCTATGAAGGAGAACACGCTTTGTAGTGGAGAACTAAGGCGAAAAGCTTCCACAGCATGAATCCATGAGTCAAATGAGCGGGCAGAAGGAAATCTGTTGGGCAGTCCGTTTTCTGCAGATTCCTCTGACATTCCTCGCTATAATCACTATAGCATGAATGTTCTTAGGAAAGAGCCTGTTTCATCTATTTCTTGATCCAGTGCACAAAGCTGTCATTTTATGATGACAACATTTTCAATCCTAATTAAAAATCACAGAGGTGGTGGTGTGTTTTTTCTGGTGTGTGTTTTTTTTAAAAAATAACACATTTCTTTACTTTTGAAATCCCATGATGGAGAAAGAACTTGGAGCTTTGCAACTGAAGAAAGGGGAAAGTAAGAATTATCATGCAGCAGGGGGGAGGACATCGGAAACAGAGCCATGGCATATAGGCAGACTTGTTTATAATGATGAAAGAACAGAGAGCCCCAGGAAACACCAACCAGCTGTAGTTCTACCTACTGCATTAATTAAAAGGGAATCAACACATAAAGACCTCTAAGTGAAATTGCAGTGCAGCCAGCTGTTAATTTATACTGAATAAAATCGACTTTCATCTTTTCCCCCTTAATGTCTTCTGACATTATTTTGGGGGGAGGGGGAGAGCGGAGAGGGATGTCTTCAAGTTGTACATTTTTGCCTTGTCTTCCTTCTTAACTTCCAGGACTAATAAATTATGGGAATATAAATGTGGGTGAGAGAAACAAAACAAAACAAAAATAGGCAAATTCAGCCATAAGGAGATACACATTTGAGTATAACCCCATTTGCTCCAGTGAATCAACAGGATTATCATTTGTGAGCTGATATTTATTAAGCCTTTCTGCTGATTTTGTTTCAAATCAAGGCTCAGAACAGCCAGCTTTCAAAGACGTTCTGTTCTGGCAGAAGCCTGCCTTTAGAATTACTTAATGAAACAAAGGATCATTCCATACACCATAAACAAAAAAGGTAGGAATAAAAAAATCCAAAAACTTCACTCCACATTTAAGTCAGTTTTTCTTTAGATAACTAGACACTGGAATGGATAAAGGTGGTTATTAGCGGCTCTCTTGTAATTCATAATTTGTTCACTGAGTTACAAATCTCAACGGTATAAATCCAGTCAAACATTCTCCATTAATATGAAAATTTGAAGGCTCTTCAAATTCAGACTTAAAAGTAATGTGAAGTAGGTTTTTAAACAAATTTCTTCTTTTTTATTTTTTCAGATGCACGACATACATTTATTTTTATAAAGCGTGTTCTCATTAAAGAGAGAGCACGTGTTGCGGATGGGGCCAGACAAAACATCCTCAGTTGCCAGCCAGGCTGTTGCAAGGGAATTGAATTGATTGGTGACTGTTGTTACTGGGGTAAATTTGATGTTGCCAAGTAAGGGGTGGAGTCAGAGGTTATTTATACTGGGTCCACAGCTTGTTCCTTTCTCTTTCGCTGTGGACACCGGATCACATGGAGCACTTGGACTGTCTGGAGGACAGTGATGCAATCTTCTCATTGTCTGGTTACATTTCTTTATTTCCCCCTTCTTTTAATCCTCTCTAGTCCCTTAAATAATTTAATTCCCTCTTTTTCCTGTTTGATTTCCCACCCCACCCCTTACCCTGTCCTGTGAGAAGATTCTCCCTGTATCTGTGGCTTGCCTTTCCAATAGGGAGAGAGCCCCATTAGGGGCTTTCTTTCGCAAAAAGGTTTCCCCCATTTCTCCTGTTGTAAATTGTGGGGCTAGTCAGGGCTGTTCCCAGCTTAGCTGGAATCACTTTCGTTTATAGTATCCCCGAAGGTTGGATTTATTTTGAGTGTGTGCAGCGCTGTTGGCCAAATTTTAATCTAGCCTTGGACAGGAGCACTATTTTGAGTTCCTTTAATATTGCTATGAGACTCAGATTCTCAAGAGCAGAAGCAGGGAGGCCTAGTCGGCCTGCACACAACTTCCAAGCCTAAGTCTGCTACAGGTACCAGTTAATTGTTAAGTCTCTGACACGTGATTCATTCTCTCTATGTATCTGCTTGCAGGCCCAGTTGCTGCTAAGGTATATCTGAGGCAGACAGAGGGTGCCAGAGGCTCTCTGTGCCTCCAGTGACTATGAGCCCGCTGTATATGCTCTTGAACTATGCTGTTTCTGAACAAGTTTATTTTCTCCAAGTTTGTTTTGCCCTGATAGTGGTGACTGCCATTTTAGAGACGAGCCATTGTGGCTTAGTGGCTAAAGTGTAGGACTAGGACCTGGGAGACAGGGTTCATATCCCCCTCTTAGTCATTGTTGTAAAAAACCAAAACAAACTGCTCCTTTTGGGCTATTCTGTTGCTGGGTAGTTCGGCCCATTTGTGATAAAAGAATTTTGGGTTTCTTGAAGGGGTGCTTCCCTCTAAAAGGGCAAGCAGGGGTACCTGGACAAGCTGTGGGCTACCTCAACTCTGCTATTTCACTGGAAATATTTATGCCTGGCCTAGCAGGTGATCCTAGGGCTTTGCCCTAGAATTCGATGGCCTGGAAGCGTTTCCGGCCTGAATAGTGTCCCCATGTGGTCCATGAAGCATTGGTTTCACTGGGTCAGCGCATAGTGCCGGTAATGCCTAGGTTGCAGGATTGGTCCCTGTATGGGACAGCTGCATGCTCCCCCATTCCTCTACCTGGACACTTAGGTCCTTTTGGTGGTTACCTCACTGCGAGGGATGTAACGGGCGCCACGTTTGCAATATGCAAGCGGGAGAAAGCACCTTTGCGTGCCCGCATTGCAGTTTGCTCTGTGCGTTGCAGGGCACGGTGCTGCACGGGCTGCAATTGCATTGCATTGCGTGAGAGATTTGCAGTTGCATTGCATGGAGGGTGTGTGCATTGCATAGAGGGTGTGTGTGCATTGCACGGAGTGTGTAGTTGCATTGTACGAAGTGTGTTGTTGCATTGCACGGAGTGTGTGTGCATTGCATGGAGGGTGTAGTTGCATTGCACAGAGTGTGTTTTTTGCATTGCACGGAGTGTGTGTGCATTACACGGAGTGTGTAGTTGCATTGAACGGAGGGTGTGTGCAGTGCACGGAGTGTGTAGTTGCATTGCACAGAGTGTGTAGTTGCATTGCATGGAGTGTAGTTGCGTTGCATGGAGTGTAGTTGCATTGCATGGAGTGTAGTTGCATTGCACAGAGTGTCTAGTTGCATTGAACGGAGTGTGTAGTTGCATTGCATGGAGTGTAGTTGCATTGCATGGAGTGTGTGTGCATTGCACAGAGTGTCTAGTTGCATTGAACGGAGTGTGTAGTTGCATTGCACAGAGTGTGGTTTTTGCATTGCACGGAGTGTATAGTTGCATTGCATGGAGTGTGTGTGCACTGCATGGAGTGTGTTTTTGCATTACACAGAGTGTGTGTCTGAAAAGGAAGCTGGCTCGGCGGCAGCTTTGTCGGAACTTCTTTAGGGGTTCTGGCCAGCGTCGGCCCTGTAAATTTACATATCATGATGGCAGCACAAGATGCCCCCTGCCCAAGCGGGGGGCTGGAAGCTGGCAAGCAATAGCTCAATACCTTTTGCCCATATTCCCATTTTATTTAGGGATCCAGTTGGATATCATTGCTAAAACATACCACTTGCCTATGGAGAAGCTGTCTGCCTTGAAGGAAGTTATTTTGTAATACTTCCTCTGTAGCAAGTGATGCTTCATCAGATCCGATCTTGCTGGGTCACTTAATTAATCATGCAATGGTTGCAATTCCGAAATGAATGCAATAGTCGTTCGCCATGGCAGGATACCTTGAACCCGCACAGGGATTTTCAGGTTCATGCTGCTGCTGCTGGATCTTTGCCCTTTGGTTGTTATTTCAAGGGCTGCTGGTGTGCAAAGCCATGGCCTCAAGCCCAGTGTGGTGAGGCAATCATGTGACCTAACTTTCTTGAGTTTTCCCCATTGTAGTAGCAGTTCACATGTGGCCCGAGGAGTCCAGTGACCATCGGATCTGCTTTTGGCCTGATAACCAGGTAGTGGTGAGCGTCTTGGCAAAACAGTCCTCACGCTCCAGCAGAGTCTCCGCCCCTCCGCTCACGTTTTCGAGCTGCGCCGTTTAAGGTTTAATATTGTGCTTTCTGCTCCTGATTACGGGATCCTCTAATGATGTCGCTGACACTCTATCCCATTTTCAGATGGAGCGCTTCAGATCCTGGGCTCCAGACACTCAGCTACTGCCAGAATTTTCCAGACCACCTGTGGCATTTTGACAACAATTAGTAATTACAGAGAGCAGCAGCTTCCATTTCCCCTGCTGCTTTTAGCTCTTATGGGAAGGCCTGGATGGATTTCTTAGACTTAAGCTGGCAGTCCTCGGCTATTCAGATGAACTGGCCCCCATCCTCTGAGCAGATCCTGCAGTATTTGGTCCACCTGCTGCAGATTGGGCATGCGGTTATAACTATTAGAATTCAGTCCGCTGCAATGTCTGTTATACTGAAGCTTTATTTTTCAGAGACCCTTGTATAAAGTTTGTAGTGCGCAGGGCCTTGGAAGGTTGGAATAGGCTCCAACCTCATAGGACAGTGGGCAGGAAGTCTGTCAATTTTTACCTATGCAGTAGCTGCAACAAGTTAAAACTTGTCTGCTGGTTAAAGATCAAGGCGAGACTCCTTTCAGTATTCCATTGCCTTTTGGTGCACAGAGGGTTGGGGAAATGGTTGTTGGTGCCAGCACGGGGCTGAGAGTCTGGAGGCTTATTGCTTCAGGACTTTTCCTTATCCGCTTTGGAGCTGGTCATTAGAGTTGGGAACTCTAAAACAGACTTAGTGGGCAGGAGTGCCACAATCTGGCTTCCCGACACAGGTGAGGAGGGCCCTTGCCCAGTTATGGATAACAGAATATTTGGCTTTTCATTCCCCTGGGGGCTGGCCCGCTCCTAGTGCATGAAAATGGGTTCCCGTTAGCCAAGCATCAATGTGCTTACCTCGTGCACCAGTTATTACGGCCTGCGGCTTGCTTACCGCTGAACACGCCTCATTCCTTCCGAATAGGTGCTGCTGCAAAGGCTGCACACTGGGGGCCTGTCAGTAGACAGGATTTTGAATACGGGTCATTGGAAGTCTGACGCTGACAAGGGTTATATCAGGAAGTGTCACAATGATGTCTGTGCTGATGCTTGTCTGTTACTTCCTTTTTTCATAGGAGCAGCTGTGCACATTTGGGCCACAGCATTGTACACTGGGCTGGCAAGCGCGCTGACGAGTCTGGACTGGGGCGCCATCTCAGTCTTCCTGCCCATGTGAACATATACTGGCTGTCCAGACGGGGAATGCTTTGGGAAGAGATCCTTCCTTTGGTGCGGTCGAGTGTGACCTGTGTAGATCCTCCCGCAGTGCTGGTGGTACAGCTGGGCGAGAATGATTTGCTGTCTTCCCTTAGTTTTACAGGGAGTAGCTGCATTTCTTGCCCCCTCCACTGTTGCCCCCTCTACTTTGAGGTCTTATAAAAAGGCCTGGGCAGATTTTTTATTATTTAATGGACAGACGGTTGAGGAGGTTACTGCCCCCCATTCTTCCTCTCAGGTGCTCAAGTATTTGGCACATCTATTCCAGATGCGCCGGGCGGCCAGGACGCTGCGACTTCATTCAGCAGCGATTTCCTTTTTTAGCAGGGCATTTTTTAACAAGGATCCGTGTGGGAAGTTTGTGGTGCGCAGAGCTGTGGAAGGTTGGGGGCGTCTCACTCCCTCTAAGCCTATTCCTAGACGGCCTACTACATTAGAGTTGCTGGCGCAGATGCATACTAAATTGCGTAGCATCTGTTGGTCTAAATTCGAGGCCCGTTTGTTTTCTGCAGCTTTCTCATTGGCTTTCTTTGGGGCCCTGAGAGTAGGAGAGGTGGTCCTTGAGCCAAAGCGGGATGGAGGTTCCAGGGGCTTGTTGTTGCAGGACGTGAGTATGTCTCCGTCTGACTTGCAAATTAATATCAGAAACTCAAAGACGGATCAGCTGGGTAGGGGAGCCGTTATCAGGCTCCCGGCGTCTGGGGAAGGTGGCCCTTGTCTGGTAAAGGACCTTAAGCGGTACCTGGCCTTGCGACCAGTGGGTGAAGGGCCCCTGTTTATTCACAAAGATGGGCACCCATTAGTACGGCATCAATTCACTAAGGTGATGCGTAAAGCCATTGTAGCGTGTGGGCTTGAGGCTTCGGAGTTCGCTCCTCACTCCTTCCGGATTGGTGCTGCAACTACAGCCGCCCATTGGGGTTTATCCGTGAAGAGGATAAGGGACTTGGGTCGATGGAGATCGGATGCTTTCAAAACGTATGTGAGGAAATAATGTGGCTGTGTACTTACATTTCTGTTTTAACCCTAGGTCCGGGCACTATCCGTATCTGGATAGTGGGCCACAGTATTGTGCATTGGGCCGCTGACAGAGCTCGTCAGTCTGGATTGGGAGATGGCCTGGGCCTTCCGCAGCATGTGCAGGTGTCCTGGATCTCCAGAAGGGGGATGCGTTGGAGGGAATTCTTGCCACTCATGAAAAGGCGTGTCCTCCTGCTTGGCCCACCTTCAGCGATTGTGGTGCAGCTTGGGGAGAATGATATGGTTTCTTTTCCTTGCTATACGCTGCGTACTGTTATTTTACAGGACCTAAGGGAGTTGGCGACTATGGTGCCTAATACGAAATTGATTTGGTCACAGTTGCTTCAGCGCCGCATTTGGTGGGGCAGTCCTTGCCCAGCATCCACTGAGAAAGTTAGGAAGCGGATTAATTCCGCGGTGGGCAAGTTGGTGGTGAGCTTGGGCGGATGCGTGATTCCTCACCCTCGTATTTCGTTTAAGGAGGAAGTCTTATACAGGGCTGATGGGGTTCATCTTTCCACGTCTGGGAATGATGTATGGTTGGATGCAGTGGTGTCCAAGTTGAGGGTGTGGTTTGCTTTGTGAGTGGTTGGCGGCGAGCATAAGGGCTCGGGTGGCGGTTAGGCATTGGTTAAATTGGTTGGTGGAGGGGTATGGATTGGCTGTGCCTACCCCTCCAATGCTGCTGCGGAATGGGAATTCCGTTAAAGGAATTCTGGGGCTTACCATCCCCTTGTCCAAACCCCTGGAATCGGGTGCGGGCCGTGTAAGACCCCAAGGCGCAGGCAGGGAGGAACTGAAGGGTCTGTAACGCAGCCCCAGTTGCCCTGCTTGTTCCTCCACACTGACTTACGCTGGAATCCGGGAGTCAGTGCTATCCCCCAAGGCGGGGGGGATAGCTAGTCATAACCAATGCCTACGCAACCACTCACAATTTTGTATGATAATAAAAGTTGTGGCCAAAATTATGCCAAAAACCTTAAAAAAAAAAATTATGTGTGATGTGTGAGTTATTGGGGTAGGGATGATTTGGGGGACCTCAGCACGCAAAGCGTGTTCTCATTAAAGAGAGAGCACGTGTTGCGGATGGGGCCAGACAAAACATCCTCAGTTGCCAGCCAGGCTGTTGCAAGGGAATTGAATTGATTGGTGACTGTTGTTACTGGGGTAAATTTGATGTTGCCAAGTAAGGGGTGGAGTCAGAGGTTATTTATACTGGGTCCACAGCTTGTTCCTTTCTCTTTCGCTGTGGACACCGGATCACCCGCCCGCCCTCCCTTGTTTGGGCTTCGCTTTGACCTTGCTATTGCCTGTCATGGGGTCGTCCGCCTTGGTGCGGGGGCCTAGTAGGAATTTTTCCTTTTGGCTGATTAGTGTGTGCCAATTGGGTTTTGCCTACTACGTAGCAAATCGTCACAACTTGTAAGGTTGGCGGTTAGGCATTGGTTAAATTGGTTGGTGGAGGGGTATGGATTGGCTGTGCCTACCCCTCCAATGCTGCTGCGGAATGGGAATTCCGTTAAAGGAATTCTGGGGCTTACCATCCCCTTGTCCAAACCCCTGGAATCGGGTGCGGGCCGTGTAAGACCCCAAGGCGCAGGCAGGGAGGAACTGAAGGGTCTGTAACGCAGCCCCAGTTGCCCTGCTTGTTCCTCCACACTGACTTACGCTGGAATCCGGGAGTCAGTGCTATCCCCCAAGGCGGGGGGGATAGCTAGTCATAACCAATGCCTACGCAACCACTCACAATTTTGTATGATAATAAAAGTTGTGGCCAAAATTATGCCAAAAACCTTAAAAAAAAAAATTATGTGTGATGTGTGAGTTATTGGGGTAGGGATGATTTGGGGGACCTCAGCACGCAAATATATTTTTATTAAGTTTTGCATAACAAATTTAATTACAGACACATCATTCACCTCTTCAATTAAAATTCTCTGAATCCCTTGACTTCCCTCCCCCCTTCCATGGTTACCATTTTCAATCTTCCTATTTTCTTCTGCTTATCTTATTCTCTCTAATTTGTTTAAAAAAGGTAGTAATTCATTTTTCCATTGTATTTTGTACATTACAATCATTCTGGTTCGCCAGAAGCAGCTTAGTCATGCTGGCCACATGACCCAGAAGCTGTATGCCGGCTCCATCAACCAATAAAGCAAGATGAGCACTGCAACTCCAGAGTCGGCCGCAACTGGACCTAATGGTCAGGGGTCCCTTTACCTTTACCTTTACTACATTCAGTGCAATAACAGGAGTGGTATTTGGGTGGGTGGGTGGGTGGGTGGGTGAGTTCAAAAGAAATTTGAGATGTACAGCAACCATGTTTCAGAGGATAAATTCATATTGAACTGTTAATATGAACAAGCAGGGTAATCTATACTACTCACAATAACTACAGCAATATTAACAGCACAGGTCAAACAGTCACCACCCTCTCAAGAGAAGAGAAGAGAAGAGAAGAGAAGAGAAGAGAAGAGAAGAGAAGAGAAGAGATTTCTGCCTTTGACATGAATCTTATTTATACCCAATCTTTTTCCCTGGGGGGGGGGGGGGACTCAAGGCATTGAGTGTACATGCTGATGACATGATTCTATGCTATGTATTCAGATGCATGCTCAAATTCCACATCTCATTCCACATCATGTTTTCATTGTGAGGTGGGGAGGAAAGTTTTCGTTTTGAACCCACTGCAATGTAACATCTTCCTAGAAATTGGAAATATCACACTGGTGCTTTATGTATACATTCACAGGAAAACAACTTTTGAAGTCTGAAAACCCTCCACCTCGGCTTTGTTTTCTGAGGAAAGATGAAACCTTCATACATGTGAAATACTTATCTGAAGTGGGGCTTCTCAAACCTAATACTTGATAACTAGAGCGTTTGAAGTGGCAGGCCTCAGCTTCTTCTGCCTCTGTAGTGTCAACACTACACTTCAGGAACATGAAAACAGTTCCTGACAGCTCCCTCAGCGCCAGAGCTGGAGCTGGGGGAAACTGTGGCAACACAAACATGAAGCCTACACCTCTTGAACAACACAAATGGTTGAACTTCCGTCACTCATAATCCTTCTTCTGCCTTGCACAGCCTCCTTTTTTTTTCTTATTCTCTGAAACATCTGAAGAATATTTTAACATTCTCTCCCCCCCGCACCGATGTCAACAGATGCCAGAATCCACATATCTCTGTGAGAGCCAAGGGGAAGCCAAACAGACATGCCAAACAATGGCATCTTAATGCACTGGCTACAGAGCTGCGATCGGTCTATGACCTCTGTCAGAACAGCTTCTCCAGCTCATGTAATATTGTGTAAGTAAACTGATTGCATGGCTAATAAAAGCTGGTTCTTTGGAATATCCCTGATGTGGGAAAAACAAAGAGGCACGCTATTTTTTTCAAAGCTGTGTGAAAGGAACTGGGCACACCACTCCTCTGTTGTCATCTCAAATTATTCAGAAATAGAATTGCTCCGAATTGTCACAGGTGGTGACAATTCAGAGCAAAAGTGGGAGGTGGGCAGGTGGGGTCTGATGGTGTAACATCAACAGGGACATGCAGCTGAGGGTAGTTGAACCCTCTGCCATTTCCTGCCTTGCCGTCGAACGTTTGGCCACCCAAACTCTTCTCCCTAGCCTGAAGTGCTTGACACAGGTAACCTAGGGAGGTAAGGGGTCAGTTCCCCTCCACCTCACATCCCTATTGATCTTATAATCAGATCCCACATCAAAATCAAAATGCAAACTAGGCAGAGATGTGATTCACCAAATGTGGTTGCCACCATCATGTCTAGTTTGACACTTAGTGACTAGTTTTCTTTCTGGTATATACTGGATTTAACTAGAGTTGCAATGTGTAATGGATTTATCAGTTTGATTGGAAACCTGTGAGTAAAAAGGTACTCCTGATTAATTGAACATTTCAGTAAAAATACATGTATTAAGTATTTATATAAACATCAGTTGCCAAGGGCAACTCCCTCTTCTCTCACACAAATATTGTCTGTGACTCTTACATAGGTTACACAGATTGTTGAGTGGGGAGAGGGCAGGAGGGACAGGAGCAATAGGCAATCCCAGCAGGCTATGTGCGGGTCTTCACTTCAGGTGTTTTGTGTCCACCATGACCCCCTGCTTGTGGAGGCTCGAAAGACTTGGTGCCTATCTTGTTTTACGGCCAGAAATGTGCCCCAGACCTTTGAGTCCAGATGCCGGCGGTGGGTGGGTAGGTAGGAAATAGCAAAAGGGAAGTTTGTTGCTTGGCACTTACAATTACTGGGTAAAGCGTGTTCTCCTTCATGGAGAGCACGTGTTGCGGTGGGGGCCGCCAGGACACTCCAAAGTTGGGGGGCGGGCTAATTGACCGTTGGCCATTGATGCGATTGGGGCTTCCCTTGTTGTTGGGAAGAAGTTAATGTTGCCATTTATTTATTGACAGCCAGAAATAGTAAAACTCCTTGCACGAGGCTAGGGCTTCCTCTTTTCGCCCGTGCATCAGATTGCCCGTTCCTCCCTCCCTAGAATAGGGTTGTTCGCTTTGACCTTGCTATGCCTGTCATGGGGTCGTCTGCTTTGGAGCGGGGGCCTGGTAGGAATTTTGTCCATCTGGCTGATTGGCTGGGGCCATTTGGTTTTTGCCTACTGCGTAGCAAATCGTCACAACTTGTAAGGTTCGCGGTTAGGCATTGGTTTATGGTTTGGTTGGTTGAGGGGCATGGATTGGCTGTGCCTGCCCCTCTAATGCTGCTGCTGCAAGGGATTCCGTTAAAGGAATTGGGGGCTACCTATTGCTTGTCCACTCTGTCAAGGGGGCTCGGGCCATAGCAATGAGCTCCTGGTTGCATTTGAGGTGAGGGCAGGTTCCCTGCTCCGCGTAACCCCCAAGTGTATTCCCCCATTCTGACTTTCGCATCGTGCGGAATGTCAGTCTGTCCCCCATGGTGGGGGCAGATAGTCGCAACCAATGCCTACGCAACCACTCACAAATTTGTATTTTAATAAAGTTGTGGCCAAAATTATGCCAAAAGTCTTAAACAAAAACTTCTGTGTGATGTGTGAGTTATTGGGGGTGGCCCTGGGGACCTCGACACGCAATTGTGGTTCCCTCAGAATTCTGTGACTATTTCACTTAAGCAGGAACCTCCACATTTAGGAGATATACACAATCAGCTCTGCTTTAGACTACAGTTATACCTCTTCATTTTTATATATTTTCTGTTAAGCAGTCAATAGCACCCAGCTGAGAATCCTCCCTTCTCATCAACTGAAGCTTCAGTGAGATGCTCATTGTTACAAAAGTACAGTACAGCACTGAGAACTCAAAAGGCATGAATGTTTCAGGAAGGGAGTTCAATTCATATTCTTCAAACTGCTCTGGGCAAGAACTGAAATAAGCAGTTTTTTGCTGTTGAATTGCACCTTTGAGCTTCTTCCATGGAGACAAGCAATTGCCCAAACAAAGCATGTTATCCAATGCATGCAAAGCGATAATTGTGCCACTGTAGTTAGCAAGTTCAGCAGCCCCTTAGCGGAGGACAATGACAGATGCAAACATCTTCTTATTTATGCCTCCCTTTTCTGTGCAATTAGTTTATTTTCATATCGTTCGCTGTATGTGCTAATTAGACAGTCTTTTTGGTTTGCTTGATAGCAGACATTTCTAGCAAATAAGCAAAATGTTTTTCCCCATTATTACATTTTACAACGTCACAAAAGGTGTACAGTTTGTTTGCTTATAGTTATACACATACCAAATCCTCATGGTAGCTGTGGAAAAAGGATTTGCAAACATGGACAATGAATATGTAACTCCTTTGTAGCTGGAAGCACCACAAGAGGCAATGCTCAGTTGCCTCAGGAGCATGTGATGGGGGCATTTTACAAGCTGCTAAGATGCTGATTTTCCATGTGTAATGGGTAAAGACTGATTGCATAGGTCTTTCCCATGTAATCTATATCAGCCTCTTGTCAGGGTGCCAGTTCTGTGGGAATGTTCAGGGAGGCAGGAGAGGACATATTGTTTATTAATATCCTTCCTAACTTGCGCTAGCAAGTTCTTTTACTTAGCAGAGTTTTACATTCCCTTTTAAATGCACAGCAGATAGCTGTTTGCAGGCTTGTGTAAAACTCTCGCTATTAGGTTCCTGGTAAGTTCCCTTATATCCCTCTTAAAAGAATAAACATACCACAATCTTGTTTAAAGTATATAAAAGAAGTTTACTCACATCAGTTCACAGATGGATCCCTGAAGGCAGACTTAGTTACAAATATATACATGTGGATCTTTCCCCTATGGGGATAATTCCAGTGTCCGCTGTTGGCTGAAAGCCAACAGAGCATTTCTAGCTAAAAAGCTGGTCCAACGATGGAGAAGTCAAAAGAGAGTGTGTGCTGCATGCCTTGTCCTTTTGTTACCTGAACAGGTAAGGTCACGCCCACATTCAGTCACATGCAAAGGAAGGATGTTCCAGCCCAGGAGGAAACAGGAAGTTTTCGACTGGCTGGACCAAACATTCCCCTGCATGTCCACTCTAGGAAAACAAGGAATGTTGTACTTGACTGCTTCATATTTATCACATCCCACAAGTTCAGGGTGCACAGCTAGCACCCACCCAGCCAGCTGGATCATTTAAATATTAGCCCAGGCTCACAGGAAACGCTAATGAAAAGGCTCTCTGGAACTCAAGTGCAAAATGCTCTGGAGTATCTTTGCTTCCACCGCTCCCTCCCTCCCAAGAACTCACTCATACAGACCAGTTGATGTTTGTGGCTGCTGTGATGGGCAGGTGGAGCAAGGAAGGATCAATCCAGCTGACTCAGGAGGTTTGTGGTAGCAGCTTCACTTGCCTCCCTGCTTCGCAATGTAGTTTTTTGTTCTAATCAGCTTTTGTGGAATCAATTCTTACTCCTGGCAGTGGGATTGGAGCCCCCCTACCAGAGGAAAGAGCTAGCCATGCAGAAAGACAGAAAGCTTTCCCATATATCCCAGTTCTTAGGCTTCCTTCTCTAATCTTAGAATGTCATATCAGAAATATCTAAGAGGGTGCCAAGCAAAGCTCATCTTCTTTTAAGCTTCTAGTCATCAGGGTAGCTTCTTACTTCCTTGAGTGTAGACATGAGGGAAATTAGATGGATCTTTGAAGCTGGTCAAGTCAGCCTAATCTTTTCTGAAGCCCAGCTCATCCCTTCTGCTGCTAACAGCTTGTTCGCTGGTGTGTGAGTGCAGGCCATTCTCTTGGAAATGTTGATGGTTTTTGATGAGAAAACCACCAGACTACTTTTGGGGGTCCCATTTGACGCAGCCAACTCCCTAGCAGAATGCTTCCTCTGCTGCTCTCATAAATAAGAACAGGGGAAAACAGTAAGGCCCAATGTAGGGGTGCCATAGTTCAAAAAGTAAAATTCCTGACACCCACAAAGTTGTTGAGCGTTGTTGTTTTTTAAGAAACCCACTAAAATTGTGGGAACAAACCCAAATTATTGAGCATTTTTGGGGAACCTCCCCCCCAAAATAGTGATTTTATGCTTTTGGAGCTATTTCCACTGCTTTTTCCATCGCAATGCCATACATCCGGGTTTTTCCTGACATTTTACTGATTCTGCAAAATTCCCCCAACACCATTTTTACACCTGAAAAGCAGGACACGTCACTAATTTTCCTGACATATGGCAAGCCTAGCCCAATGTCACATACACACCATACCTTTAAAAGAGGGCACGTGTTGCGGTGAGACCTGGAGAGTGACCTCCTGGTTGTGAGTGGGTCTCTTGGACAGCCACAACACCCAATTGGTAGGTCCCTAGTTGCTGGGTTTAATCTGGCCAATGGGGTGCAGTCTAAACGGTTTGAGGGACCTATATATGCCCATGCATGTGACCCAGAGCTTCCTCTTTCATCTTATGCAATCAGAACACCCGCCCACCTCTTCCTACTTTTAGGGCTTGTTGCGCTTGACCTTGCTATGCCATCATGTGTCATCTGTCATTGGGACAGGGGCATGGCAGGAATTTTCCCCACTTGGCTGATTGGCTGTTCCCATTTGGGTTTTGCCTGCCGCGTAGCAAAGCATCACAACTTGTAAGGTTGCGGATAGACACTGGTTCATGTGATAGGGATAGGAGAGTGGTCTCGCCATCCCTATGTGAAGGGTATTCTGTTAAAGGAATCCAGGGTCTCAGATGGTTTGGTCAACCCCCGAGAGGGGGTTGTACCCGTGCCTGAGTCCAGGGGGACATCTCGGTGGTGAACATAGTGTGCTCCTGGCTTTTCGCCTATCCAGGTGTTCACCCTTGGCTGACCTATGCTGGTGCCCTGGGTCAGCGCTGCCTGCAAGGGTGCAGGGAGCTAGTCGAATCAGAGCCTATGCAACCACTCACTTTTCTGTAATCAACAAAGTTGTGGCCTAAATTCTGCCAGAAACCAAAACTAAAATTTGAGTCAACTGTGTGTTTATTTAGGGGGGAGGTCACTGGGTCTGAACACGCAAAGCACTCTTATGTCACTTTGAGAGCCATGGTTCCCAACCCGCCAAATAATCCTGGGAACTGTAGATTGTTGAGGGCCTCCTGACAGCTCTCAGCACCCTTAACACACTACAGTTCCCAGGATTCTCTGGGGGGTAAGCCATAACTCTTAAAGTGATATGAGTGCTTTAAATGCCTGGTGTGGATGTAACCCAGATTAGACAGTCCTCTTGGAAGAACAAAAGAGGCAACTGCTCTGCCTGTCAGTTTCCCCAATGTCTGACTTGATTTTGGGTTTTGCCTTAGGAGAGATGGATGACTAGAGTTGGTGGTCTCGCACCACTGTGCATTCAGACAGATAGCTAGAAAAACCAGCAGCATTCACCCCCCGTTATTTCACAGAATTGCTATGAGGATAAAAATAGATTGTACACAATTTTGAGTTCTGGGAGAAAGGGAAAGAGAGAAATGTAATAGATTGACAGGCAGCACTAATGCCACAACGAGGCCTATCAGCATGATGCAAATATTAATTAACTATAAGCAAGGTTATGGGGCAGGAGGAAACTGATATTCCACAGTTGTGACAGATCTCAGACTATCCATAAACCTCCCCCCCAAAAAATATCTAATTCATGCATTCTTTTATCCACCAATTTTTCAACAATTTATTCTCACAGCAAAGCTCATTCAGATCAAACAAATGAATATGCAAATAGCATTCTGCTATTTTTCAAATTTATGTGACTGTATTTCTATTGCTAATAAAGATAACTAACCCGCAGAGAGTAAACTTTGACAGACATGAATTCATTCTGCTCCTGTTAGTTACAAATGTCATGTATTTGTGGGAGAGAAACAGCATTTGCTGGAGTTATGTGACAGGTCAAGTTGCGCCAAATGCTTTTTTTTTTTCCTGTTGAAGAAGGAATGTGAAGGTAACTGAACATTAATGTTTTATTCAATATTTGCCTTTCCAGAGTGTTTGGGATATCTCAGTACACTTTGATTTTTTTGATTTTTTTAAAAAGCACCTAGAGAGCAATCTAAACCCCCGATCATTGCTGGAGGTTAGGACTTAGCAGATGGGTCCATCCCCTGACCTCTGCTGCCAAAGTTCTGCTGCTGTATAGACCAGGGGTCAGCAAACTTTTTCAGGAGGGGACCGGTCCACTGTCGCTCAGACCTTGTGGGGGGCCAGACTATATTTTGAAAAGTAAAGAAAAATGAACAAATTCCTATGCCCCACAAGTAACCCAGAGATGCATTTTAAATAAAAGGACACATTCTAATCATGTAAAAACACGCTGATTCCCGGACTGTCCACGGGCTGGATTGAGAAGGCAAATGGGCCGGATCCGGCCCCTGGGCCTTAGTTTGCCTACCCATGGTATAGACCCTCCATAATACACACTGCAGCTGCATAGAGCATAGTTGATCAAATGCTATCACAGTTTTTGTTCCTACCAGTGGTAGCCAGCACAAGGTCTCAAAGTAGAGGGTTACTTAGCAGAGTAGTTGCAGCCATGGACCGGCTGAATCCTAAGATGCTCCATTACCTTGAGAGGCACCTGGTTGGCCCATGCAAGCTGGAGTTGGTGTAACGAAAAAGAAAGGACCACCGCCGTTCTGTTTTGCCAAGCCAGCACAAGCTGTTGCTCTTCTATTCCACCCCACTGATCCCAGCTGGGGGTCAGAACTGCCCTGCCCACAAGCAGCTTTCATCCTTCCTTCCCCTCCAAGTTAACTGGAATACAAAAACAGGGACATGATGTGTTTGGCAGAGGACATAATACATGCCTGGAGGGCTGAATCAGTTGAGTGGGTTGCAAGCTGTAGGGACCTGAGATGTCTGAAAATCCCATTTTGTGTATGTACGGTAAATCAAGTTTAAATACTGAAAAAAATGCATTCCGTTGCAAAAATGGCACAAGGGCCTGACCATCTGCAGCAAGGTGTTGCTGTATCTCCTACATATTTCACTTCTCCCCTCCCTTTTTTCCCAGGCAGGTTGAAATTGGAGTAATCTGTCCATTAGCTTCTCAGGCACAGCCATGCTGCTGGCTTTGATCTCTTCATGCTGGACATGACCTCCCTGCGCATGAGAAATATTAGCACAGTGTTTTTATTTGTAATTGCTTAATCCTGGTTCTGGTAGCGTTTACAATCATGGGGGGAAATGTAGCCAATTTGAGTTCCAAAAATATTTGCAATTGAGAGGGCACCATGAGTAATGGAGACTTTGCTGAACTTTTGCAAGGCTCAGCTGTGATAAAAGGACGACTGAGAGAAAAATTGTTGCTTGTGCTGAAGTTTTGTGTTTGACTTTTTCTTCTTCTCCTTCTGAGTTCGAAGGAGCAGAACGTATGACAGTTCTGTGGCTCTACCAGAATGCGTGGAAAATGCTGTCATTTCACAGAAATAATGGCTTGGTTATTTAGTACCCGTGGCAACAAAACAACCTATGTCTTCAGCATTTCTGAAGCCAACCTGCTTCTAGATACCACAACTCCATTTTACTGCATGGAATTAGAAGAGCAACAGAGGAGGAAATATATTCACATCACTACTCCTTTCTCTTACTATATCCACCAGGGCAAGCCAAGGGCATTTATTGACCTAAGGTGGAAAATCCAAGGCCTCTCACCTGTATGAATTAACACAGAGTATAATATTGTCCTTTTGTATATCTCCTGTTCATTTCACTGGAATGTGGAAGAGTATATTCTAGTGGACTGTGTCCTCATGGGCCAGATACGTTTGTCTCCATTCCGCCATCCTTCGTAATATCCAGAATGTGCTGTTTTATTGAGCTGTCTCACCCTACTTCATGGTGAGGAATCCTGCCAGATTAGACCAAGGATCTATCTAGCCAAGTCTAGCATCATGTTTCAACAGTTGACTAAGCAGGGCACTTGGGTGCAGCTCACCAGGCCCTGGAGATTTGTGCCTGACCTTCTCCCTGCAAGTGTTGGCTAGTCATGTACAGTGGACGCTTGGGTTGCGAATGTGATCCATGTAGGAGGCACATTCGCAACCCGCAGCGCCACGTCTGCACACACGCAGGTTGCAATTCTGCGCTTCTGCGCCTGTGCAAAGCACAATTTAGTGCTTCTGCACATGCACGAATGCCAAAACCCGGAAGTAACCCATTCTGGTACTTCTGGGTTTCGGCGCGTCCATAACCCGAAAATGCGCAGCCTGAAGCATCTGTAACCCGAGGTATGACTGTATATTCTTCCTTTGTAATTTCCCCTTTCTTGCATTTCTGTTACATGCCCTTCTTAAATGTCAGCTCATCTGTGATCTCCTTATGCAACCACACTGGTTTCTTCAGATGCCTTCCACTTTTCTTGTTTGAATTGTCTGCATTTGTGCTTTCAGTATTTCACCTTTAGGAAACTCCCATCCATCTTGGACTCCATTCTGAGTATTCTGTCTATGGGATCTCACCCAGTAGTTCCTTAAGCTTTTTGAAACCAGCCTTCTTAAAGTCCAGAGTGTACGTCCAACTATACTCAGCCTTCGCTTGACTTTGTATCATGAAATCCAAGAGGAGATGATCGTTTCCTTGCAAGGTTCCCTGTACCCTCATTGTTACTTCCCGTTGCTCAGACCTGCTCTCTGCTTGTTTAGCTTTTCATGAGTTTCCTTTTAATATTCAGTATTTTTGCTATTGTTGGGCACTGTGGCAATTGGACTGGTTTATGAGGATAGAAGGGATGCGGGTGGCGCTGTGGGTTAAACCACAGAGCCTAGGACTTGCTGATCAGAAGGTCAGCGGTTCGAATCCCCGCGACGGGGTGAGCTCCCGTTGCTCGGTCCCTGCTCCTGCCAACCTAGCAGTTTGAAAGCACGTCAAAGTGCAAGTAGATAAATAGGTACTGCTCTGGCAGGAAGGTAAACGGGGTTTCCGTGCGCTGCTCTGGTTCGCCAGAAACGGCTTAGTCATGCTGGCCACATGACCGGGAAGCTGTATGCCGGCTCCCTTGGCCAATAAAGCGAAATGAGCACCGCAACCCCAGAGTCGTTCATGACTGGACCTCATGGTCAGGGGTCCCTTGTACCTTTACCTATGAGGATAGAATGAAACACCAACTTTCAACTCCTAACTGTGCAGTGATGTGGGGTATCTTGGCTCCTCTACCAAGCTTTCACTATACAAGGAATTCTTGCAGGCATTGAAAAGTAAAAGGAACCCTGAGCTGAATTCTAACTTGAACCTCCTGGGGTTAAAATGCATACCTCTGTCGAGAAAATAATTTAACTCATACTTCCATTTGTTTATGAACACCACACAGTACAGCTTAGGGATTAGAATCACCACCTTAATTTTAGATTCAGCATTTTCTATTTCAGTTTTTTCCCCATCGAAATGTGCCTCTGAAATCTTTCAAGGGAAAAAAGAAAGGATTTTTTTTTCTAGAGGCTGAAACCATAGCATATTTACGGGAAGGGGTTGCTAATGTTAGACTTCTTAAACTACAGTAATTCTGTTACAGTGATATCATGTACATATTGCTTTTCCTAAGGAAGGGGCAAAACTACAACATTTAGTATGTCGTGCTGATTCTTTGCCTGGAAACTGTTATGTTATATACCTTTTTTAAAAAAAAAATATGGGGGGATTCATTGCTTTCATAAAGCTTACTGCATGGAATTCGTTTTGGCAGGCATAACGACAGCCCAACTGTGAAATGCCACACACACACAAAATCATATTAGCCACAACACAAAATCACTGATTGGTTTCATTCAGGAATGAAACAGAAAGGTACAGCAAACAGATTTCCCAGTACAGTGGTACCTCAGGTTACATACACTTCAGGTTACATACGCTAACATATGCTAACCCAGAAATAGTGCTTCAGGTTAAGAACTTTGCTTCAGGTTGAGAACAGAAATCGTGCTCCTGCGGCGTGGCAGTAGCAGGAGGCCCCATTAGCTAAAGTGGTGCTTCAGGTTAAGAACAGTTTCAGGTTAAGTACGGACCTCCGGAACGAATTAAGTACTTAACCAGAGGTACCACTGTAGTATTTAAGCTTCTCTCCCCCCCTTTTTTAAAAAAAAGTAGGCTCCCATGTAAACAATCTCGAATCTCTGCAGAATTTCAAAGGCAGTTTGCAACATGGCAACTGCTGCAAAAAGTAAGAAGACTTTGAGTAATGTTAATTTATATAAACATCAGTGGTCCCCTGATTGGCCAGTTTAATTAAAGCTTTTGGTGGGCAGTTGCAACCTGCAGTGCAGCTGGCTGGAAGTATTACCAATGGCCGGCCAAGCCTTCACATTCCAACTGCCGGAGATGGCAACTGATCCACAAGGAGCTGCAACTGCTGCCTACCTGGGAAAGTGGATAGACACATGTTAAGGAACTTTATAGAAGGGTTAGGCCTCCTCCAGATGTTTTGAGCTACAGTTCTCATCATTCCTGATCACTGGCCATGCTGCCAATTTCTTCTTCCTCTGGAAGAATTCAAAGGGGTTCGAACATCCAACCATAGCAACAGCAACCTGCTGTTTTTACCCAATTCCAAATCATGACAGCAGGTAGAAACAGGTAAGCTGAGACAATATGGCCAATTGGCTATGTCCATCAGTACTAATGCCCAGATTCTAGAATGAGACCTTTGAATCAGATGCCAGCTTTCTGGGTTCTTGTCTTTAATGATGAAATGCTCCAGTTTTATACTTCTCTGGGTATCTTCCATACAGTCTGTATGCTTTGTGAAGGTAGTGTAGCCTGCAATTTTTATTTTACATTTTATAAGCCATGTGGGTATCTTTTGGGATCAGGAAGGTTGGTTTGTGCTAAGCCATGACACTCACAGCGGCTATTAATCATCACTCTGATGTTCTACATATATGGAAGACAGGGGAGCCAAAGGAGCTGGGACCCTAGGCAGCTGGCTGCTTTTACTATTGCAGAGAAATGAAAAGGGTAGAAAACTACATAAGGCATGAATAAAGCTAGCTTTGCCCTAGCCAGGGAGTTGATTAATGTCCCAATTATCTGAAGGCAGCATGGTTCTTGAAGGTTCTCCCTCCCACTGTTATATGACTTTCAAGAAGCACCGCCACTTGGTGCAGGGATTTAGAATCTTCCTATTTTTATGATGAAAATTCTGTTGAAGGCTGAAAATGTAGGTGGAGATACATGAGGCTTGCAATAGAATGATGAATCTGTCTCTCAACAGTTAGTCCTACGTGGCAATTGATGGCTCTGTCACAGTCTCATGAACTGTCTTGGAATTTTGGGGAGGAGACCTGTAATATTTGTGTTTAAAAATCAAAGCAAAAACCTTTCTTCTTATTATTTTTTTAAAATCATGCTGAAGTTATGTTAATCAGGGCAGGGCTCCAATGGAGGAATAGTGCAAGCCTCGGTGTCTAAAGCAGGAATGTTTTCATAAAGCAAATTGATTTAGGGTTTGCCTGGGGAAATATCAAATGGGACGGTTCAGTAACTAGTTGAAGAACAGGCAGACAAGCATCCAAAGGGCCAGAGCAAAGTCCTGTTGTGCCTGATTAAGAAAGATTAATCCACATAAGAGACATGGGACTATACAATGTCTACCCCAATGTCTGCGTGGGGTCCCACCTTCCCTATTCCCAAACTTTGCATGTTGAGCAGGGAAAGGCTGAAGAGGATAATAATAATAATAATAATAATAATAATAATAATATCTGGCTAGATTTCCCCAGCCACTCTGGGCGTCTTCCCAAAAAATATTAAAATACAATAGTCTGTCAACCATTAAAAGCTTCCCTGAACAGGGCTGCCTTCAGATATCTTCTAAAAGTCTGGCAGTTGTTTTTCTTTTTGACATCTGATGGGAGGGCATTCCACAGGGCAGGCACCACTACCAAGAAGGCCCTCTGCCTGGTTCCCTGTAACTTGGCTTCTCGCAGAGAGGGAACCGCCAGAAGGCCCTCGATGCTGGACCTCAGTATCTGGGCAAAATGATGGGGTGGAGACGCTCCTTCATGTATACTGGACCGAGGCCATTTAGGGCTTTAAAGGTCGGCACCAACACTTTGAATTGCGCTCGGAAATGTACTGGGAGCCAATGTAGGTCTTTCAAGACCACATTATGTGGTCGACTATATACCTACATACCCATTATTGATAAACCAAGGTTCCTAATCATGCATAGGCTTCTATTCATGCTGAGTGAAGATGGGCATGAGCCCCCTTCACATATTTCTCACCCAAAGAAGGAAGGGAAGGGACTGGGCAGATGGGAATGAGGACTTGGTGAAGCAGGGGTGGTGTGGTGGCTTCATGTGTCTACACAGTTCGGATGCCTGACCAGGATGACTATCTAAGACTAAAACAGGCATTAGTTGACTGCAGCCTCTTGACTCATTAATTTGTAGCCATTCACTTGCATTTTGGTGTAGTGCTACTGGTCAAATGCACAGTTCTAGTGCTCCCAACAGAACTTTAGTATCGCAAGGAGGCACATAATAAGGAAGGAGGTTAGTCGTGCTGATAGGAAAAGGATATGGTGATTTAGCAGTGTCTGCAAAATCTGAGATGTGCTAAATGTTGTGTGCGCATGTATGTGCTTACATGTGCTGTACTTTCTATTTGTGTTGATTTTCATCAAACCGGCTATAATACCTGTAATGATTTAAATGTGTACACGCAATGTATAGCCCCCTCAATCTCTTCCGTATTTGCTACATCCCTGTGGTGAGAAATAAATGTTCCTGTGCTTTAATTAGGCAGAAGAAAACTAGGAGGATGCCTTCATTTGGCTTTTAGCTGTTTACATTTCATCAGTAAAATCCATACACTTTCACTGAGATTCAGCTATAATTAAAAGTGTTATTGAACTAAAAAAAACCAAACACTTCCCAGTGCTTATTTCACAATGGAATGCTGCCAGAACCAAATGGAATACTGCCAGCACCAAAAGTTAAGTAAAATCAAAGCATATCTAATAATACTAACGAGTTAAACCAGTGTAACATTAGAGATTTAAGCAGGTTGAAGTAATATCACTGTCTTTCTTAGTGGTATTAGTGAAGATTCAATATGCAGTTGTCCTCTGCATGAAGTATCCTTGTGACATGTCCTGGCACCTCTGTGCTTTCTGCCTTCTTTAAAGCAGAACAGAAAGAGATCCTTGCACACAGTCATGTTGATGCAACTTGCTCCTGTGTGCACAAAGCTATGGTTTGGGCTACAAACTCCAAACTGGCAGCCTTCTGAAACTACACCCAGGAAAGCATCACCAAAACAAACAATTGCCCTTCTCAAACCAGGCTGGAGAGCTGGTGCAAATGAGAGAAAAGTCTCCCCCAGAAATCCCATGTGAATCAAACCAGATCTTTTGCTATTATTTATTCACAAGCATGACCTAAAAACTCAAGATGACCCCTGCTAAATCATATCAATTGTTGTTGTTGTTGTTGTTTAGTCATTTAGTCGTGTCCGACTCTTTGTGACCCCATGGACCAGAGCATGCCAGGCACTCCTGTCATCCACTGCCTCCCACAGTTTGGTCACACTCATGCTGGTAGCTTCAAGAACACTGTCCAACCATCTTGTCCTGTTGTCCCCTTCTCCTTGTGCCCTCAATCTTTCCCAACATCAGGAACTTTTCCAGGGAGTCTTCTCTTCTCATGAAGTAGCCGAAGTATTGGAGCCTCAGCTTCAGGATCTGTCCTTCCAGTGAGCACTCAGGGCTGATTTCCTTCAGAATGGATAGGTTTGATCTTCTTGCAGTCCATGGGACTCTCAAGAGTCTCCTCCAGCACCATAATTCAAAAGCATCAATTCTTCGACGATCAGCCTTCTTTTTGGTCCAGCTCTCATATCAAAAAGTTCTCTAATTACCGTATAGCCTCCTTTCTGGTGAGTCATTGACAGATCTGATCCCATCAGTGTATATGGGAAGTGATCATTTTTTGCCCCAACATGCATCCCCTCTTATCCACCTGCATTCCTCCAGAATTGCTCCAGAGAAGGCTTTTTAAAGCCTGATTTACTGTATTTCTTGGGAAAGCTGTGTTTCCCTTTTGTGAGCAAGCAAAGCAGCAGTACTGCCAGTGGGCACAGATGTTGCCCCTGTGTCATAGATTATATGCACCTATGTGTCTTATATTTGGCAGGCTAATCCCCTCTGAAGGGACTGCTATTCCCAATAGAATATACAGGCATATGGTTTTCCTCCCATTCTAGTCAACAGAGAAGACATCCAGCTTCAGAGCTGAGGCAGTTCTCCATCCGTGCCAATGAGGAGGAGTTTTGAGGCAAATATTTTTCCCCATATAGAAATTGCTTCGGTTTGATAGAATGATATGAATAAAATGTTTTTAAAAAACACACGTACGAAACCTTAGGTGTCACCTGCTTTCATTTCACCCATGGCATACTTAATTAGAAGTACATGGCTGAGCTTCCTTTGGAGTAAATATTAATCTTAAAAACTATGGAACTCTGTGAAACTCACTCTTTGTGTAGGAACAACTAACTTTTAGGTTCCTGACTGAGATCACAGCTCTGCAATCAATTCTAATTTCAATGTGTAAATTACATGGATTTTCATCAGTCACCAAAACATAATCAACGTTTATTCCTATTGATAATTTTAAATGACTATTTCAAGGAGGAGAATCTGTCTCTCCCCGTGTCTCTTCCCTCCTCACAAATTCCAATTAACACTTTAAATCTGCTGTGTAACTTGGATAATCCCTACCCAGTGTAAAGAGCCAATTAAGAACACTGGGAAACAAAAATTTTGTTGCATTGACACCTGCAGTTGTTCTAACCTAATTTTGACATGCTGATTTCATATCTGAAGTTGGTTTTGTTCTGTAAGATCTAGGGGTTTTTTTGCAATTCACATTTTTCACTTTTCACCATAATCTTTGTTTTTCACAATGCAAGAATTCAATATTTTATTAAACACATAGCCAAAGTAGTACAATATGAGCATAAACGTAAGTGACTTATATAGCATTGAACATGACATGTATAGCATTGAAAATGACATGTATATCTATGTGCAGTTGGAGGTATGCAAAAAAATGTATTCCCTTGGGATACACAGTATACTGGGGAACAATTTTTTCCCCATATTCTATTGCACAAGATTTTTCAACTGTTCTTATACGTTCTTTCAATGCTGATTTTAAATCTGAAATCGATTTTCGTGCACATGCCTTTTGCATCTTTCAATTTCCGACTTTTGCCGATATGTCATATTTACACTGGCGATAAGTGGACACTGACTCGTTGATCTACCCTAAAAACATGGTAATTGTTGTTTTGCAAACTTTATTCTTCTTTATTTTTATAGTTTTGTAACCTAAATATTTGTATTTTTCAGATCGGACCATGAAAAAAAAATTGTTCCCCAGTGGAATCAGTCTTCTCCCATATTCCCATGAAACATATATATTTAAGATATTTCACAAATGATTTATTTCATTTTATTACTAGAAAAGCATGAATAGCCATGACAGGCAGGAATTGTGGAGAAAGTACCTACCTGTGTATTGCCAAGACTCTTGGGATTGTGTGCAAAGTCAATTTTATAACCATCTGAAGCTCTCCCTGAGTCTGGGGATTGCAAATTAGTTTAATGTTCTTTTTTTTTTTTTTATCCTGCATTCCTGCGAGGCTATCCAAAATGGATTAAAGAAACCGTGTGCGTGTCACAAAAATCAAAGCAAGGTTAAAAACAGTTATGACAGATCCATGAACCATAGAATCCACAATAAGCACAAAAATTCTAATTTAGCAGACAGTGATAAAAGCTGAAAAGGATAACAGCAGCAAATTAAAATTAATATGAAATTCTACGAATTGTATCACAATAATCTTATCCTCTTGTAGGTTTATGTCATCTGAGCCGCATTCAGAGCAGACCCATTGAAATCAATAGACTGAGGTGATTGTTATTTTTTCCTAGCAGAAATCTAACTGGGATTTTACTTCTTATCATACATAAGCCTTGAGCATCCTGTGGAAAGGTTAGAATAAATGGTCTAAATGCATCTCCTTGCATAGAATGGGTTCTGTTTCTTGGGCACAGAATACCTTGTTTAATGGTCACTCTAGAAATCAAGGATCAGCAAATCTATTTAATGATGGAAATTACATTCATTTCAAAAATACAAAAACTTGATGGTACATAATATTAAAAACTGTTATCTCTCCTTCTATCTGTCCCAGTGGAGGTCTGCCTGCCTTAAGCCTTGGGCTTGGCTTCTTCAAAGTTAAAATAGAGTCCCCCTTAATCGAATAGTTACATAATCACCCAACCAATATTATCCTAAAACTCATGAGTAGAACAGAATCCACAAAGAAGATTTTACATATAAATACTCCCCCCCCCCCAATCTAGGATACATATGGTTCATATTATGGTTTACATTCTGATGAAATTATATATATAT
Source organism: Podarcis pityusensis (assembly GCF_964106645.2). NCBI lineage: Eukaryota > Metazoa > Chordata > Lepidosauria > Squamata > Lacertidae > Podarcis > Podarcis pityusensis. Next base: position 6,977,749 of record NC_138038.1, on the reverse strand, counting down.
ATATATTTAAAAATTATTAACAATTTCAACATAACAAAATATCAAAACAAATCATCTTCCTTATTTTCCCCCCTTTTCCCCCACCTCCCCAATGAACCCTCCCTCCCCCCCAAGACTTCCCTCAGCTCCTTTCTCTGATTTCTCAACTCATATTGTTCTCTGCCTACTGTGAAATTGTATAAATCCTTATATCATCTATCTACTTTATTAACCATCAATAAATTTGTGCATGTTTATTCAAAACCTGCCAAGGAGTCCAGTTCATTTTGTTGTCTTTTTAAATAATTTGTAAAAAGTTCCCACTCTTCTTTGAAGTCACAGTTGTCCTTATCTCGCAATTTGTATGTCAGTTTAGCCAGTTCTGCATACTTCATCAATTTCTCTTGCCCCTGTTCTTTTTTCGGGGTTTCCTCATTCTTACATCCTTGTGCTATCAAGACTCTTGCCGCTGTTGTAGCATGCATAAATAAATTCTTTATTTCTGATGAAATTAAATATAGATGTGATTTAATTATATTGCAGTTAGATTTACCAATCCATTATATCGCTCAAGAGGTCAAAGCAACTCTCCAGTGAAGAAAGGTTGCAATAGATGGAGCTTTGTTGTTTGGGGAGGGGGAGTGAGGGTGAGCACATGATAGAAGCACATGAAATTATATCTATGGCATGAGAAAGTTAGTGAGGGAAGCTTGTTTCTTTTTCACAATGCTAGAACCTGGGGTCATTCAATGAAGCTAACCATTGAAAGATTCAGGACAGACAAAAAAAGCTAGTTGTGATTCGAGGACCCGATCCTGGCTTGGGGAATAAAGACACGTGGACACAGTATATTAGGTTAACGGGCAAGAAAAGGCCACAACTTTATTGATTACAGCATGTGAGAAGGTATTGGCTTAGGCATTGGACCACAGCAAATTTGACTCCACCCACTCGGGGAGGGGTGAGTCTGAAAAGGGGTTAACCACCAGTAGGGAAAGCCTGTTGATGCTAATACAACTATAAGCCCTCCCCTGATGTCACCGAGGGTCGTGCCATGGCCCCCCGCCACACAGGCATCGGACAGGATCCACGACCGCCGGATTCCTTTAACGGAATACCCATAAGTGAAGGGGTAGGCGATGGCCACACCTTGCCCTTCCATACACCAACAACACATTCCAATGCCTAACCGCCACCCGAGCCCAAGGACGGGAATGCAATGGTGAAAGTAGCTGGCGCAGCCACATTTGAGCGGCTAAACCACGCCCCCTTTGTGACTCCTGATTGGGCGCCCGGCGGGGGGCGTGGCGTGCCAGCTATGTTGATGGGCAGGGGGCTAGGAGCCCCCTGTGTGACGCGGGAATCGTCTGCCGCTCACAACCCCTCCCCTCCGGAAGGAGGAGAGGCTTTATTCACACAGTGCATAGTTAAATTTAATTCGCTCACTCATAGAATTCTGACTGATCATATCATTGTAATTGCTGAAGGTGAACACAACTAAGGCAGATCAGTGGAAATGTTTTTATGGCACTTGGAGTTCAAAATGAAATACAGTAAGCATTAGCATTGAGTGACACTTGTTTTTTGAACAGTGCACAGGTTTGAGCTTGTAAATGGAGTATGGAAGAGGTCATCATTTTCGTCTCCTCACAGTTTGACTTCCATGATGCACAAAATATGAATTTATTTGTTTGAGGTCCTCACCATTTTTTCTTCATACTTCCAGTTTTCCAGTCAAACTTTTAAAGTACACCTTCAAATATTCCAGCGCTATCTTCTCACAAATCAATACCGTGGCTTTCCTTGGGATGTAACGGTGACAGCTTCTGGAGCTGGTTTGACTTCAGCATAAATTGGCAGTGAGTTTATTTCCCCCCAAATGCTATTGTTAACATTTTGTTTAAAGAGTGCTTGAGGAATTCAGTTTTAATTTTGCTTCTGGAACCTACAGCAAATTTGCCGCGTGAGCTTTCTAAGGGAGGGCAAGTGAGATGCTTAATTATGTGCCAAGTTCTTGCAAAACAACTTTCAAGGCTCAGGTAAGGGAGTTGGAAAACAGAACTGTTGTGGGTTCCTTGGCTCTATTCAGAGTCATTCTTGCAGGCTGTACATGTCTTGTTCCAATTACTTGCTTCACCTCAGGGTAAACTCTGGCTGGAAATGATATTTTAGTTTTCTTTAATCTACCTGTATGAAGTGCAGAGCATATATTTCCAACATTAATCGGCTGCACAGTGCAGTTAGCAACCAATGGGCCATAGGAATCCAGAAGGCAACATGCTTGTTCTCCCTACACCTGCACGTCTCTGCTCCCTTTGGCATGGAGTGCTTTTGCTGCGCAAGGCTGATTGCAGATCAGAGGGTGAGCTTTTATATGGGTACTTTTCAGGCTTCAGCAAACAAAAGCCCACCAGATAATAGAGTGGAGGAAAGTTATACTGCCAAAGAATGGAAATGACTCTTGATTCCGAAACTTCAGTAAATGTTCTCAGTGATTAATACTGCATGGCTACGACACTTGATTTGTACAGCTCCAAACACACACACAGAGAGAGAGAGAGAGAGAGAGAGAGAGAGAGAGAGAGATGAAATGAAAAGTGCAATAACAGTTGAGTACATCTATTGTAGAAAGAGATTGGGATTATCAAAAGGACCAAATCTGAGCTTGCATTAAGGCAGGAGTATATATTGGGATGCGGGTGGCGCTGTAGGTTAAACCGCAGAGCCTAGGACTTGCTGATCAGAAGGTTGGCAGTTCGAATCCCCGCGATGGGGTGAGCACCTGTTGCTCGGTCCCTGCTCCTGCCAACCTAGCAGTTCGAAAGCATGTCAAAGTGCAAGTAGATAAATAGGTACCGCTCCAGCGGGAAGGTAAACGGCGTTTCCGTGTGCTGCTCTGGTTTGCCAAAAGTGGCTTAGTCATGCTGGCCACATGACCCAGAAGCTGTACGCCAGCTCCCTTGGCCAATAAAGCAAGATGAGCGCCACAACCCCAGAGTTGGCCACGACTGGACCTAATGGTCAGGGGTCCCCTTTACCTTTTATATATTGTGTCCATAACTGAGATGCAAGTGAAAATTCCTCCTGAGGAATGGTTCCCATCCCAACCATAATAAAGTGTTTCTAATTACTATATAGGCTGTGATAGTAGCTGGGATAGTCGATCTACAGTATTGACACACTTTCAGTTTCAATTTTTTGAAGGTAAATTTATACAGTATAGAGACTTCAGTGCATGAATTGGCCTTGGCCTGCATAGGCAATCAAAAAAACACGAAGAGCCTACTAGTTGAGCAAACCTTTCCATTAGATAGACTATTGTTAGATAAGGTAATAAAAAGTCATGTTTTGTCATACAGATTGCTACAAAGCTGGAGCCTTCATGTCTTCATGTGACCACCAGGACCACAGGGAAACATAGTTTGATAAGCCTAGTCCACAGTCTACTGATTCCTCTTTTTAGCTATTTTTATTCTTTTCATTTTCCCGCTTTATAGCAGGAAGGTAAACGGCGCTTCCGTGTGCTGCGCTGGTGCTGGCTTTCCAGAGCAGCTTCATCACGCTGGCTACGTGACCCAGAAGTGTCTCCGGACAGCGCTGGCCCCCGGCCTCTTAAGTGAGATGGGCGCACAACCCTAGAGTCGGACATGACTGACCCGTACGGGCAGGGGTACCTTTACCTTTACCTTATTCTTTTCATTTTATTCTACCTGTTAATGTGATACCAAGTTGCAGGAGTCCTGGAAGGCTACATATATAGAAACACTGATTAGATAAATTAACTCTAGTCTCTTTTCCCGTATGGGTCATTTTCTGCTGTTTTCACTTGATAATGCTGTTTGTGCAGTGAACCTATCTCAAACTGAGTTATTGGTAGATTATATAATGGTAACTTGTCCTGAGAATAACAAGATCATGACATGTCACATCTGGAAACATTTCACAATGTGAATTAAGACAGCAAAAGAGGAGGAGGAGGAGGATATATCTAAGTATAAAGAAATTTTGACAAGGCCCTAACCCACCGGCTTAGAACTGAATAATGTAAGAAGACAGAGAAATGAGAAAGAGGCAACTTGGTAGATACTGCAACATTTGTAAAGGAATTGCCAATTATCAACTACCTCAAGTGATGTCCGACTCATTATACTTTCAAAATGAAGGGAGAGCTTGAATGCCAATGTATTCCAAAGGTATTCTGTGGCACCAGAAAGAGGCCAAATTTGTTTAAGAGAATTCATACTAAGCTATTTAGAAAGAAGGATAGAACCCAGCTAATGCACAGAACAGAACATAATGGTGTTCGCATTCAGGAATTAGTTCCCGTATCTCATGGCCTTCATATATGTTCAGGGCCAGATTTAGGTTTGATGAGGCCCTAAGCTACTGAAGGTAATGGGGCCCTTTATATGTCCAGCTGTCTTTTGTCAACAACAAATTGTCGCTGTTTTTTGAGTTGAATATATGCTATATGGTCGTTTATGGACCTAATAGGTATCTAACAAAATATGTATTTTATCAAAGTAATTGTTGAACTGAAATACAATTAAGAAGAAGTATATTAATAGTGAAATACAGTTAAGAAGAAGTATATTTTTGGGTGGTCCCCAAGAGAGTGGGGTTGTTTAGTTTGTTTAGCTTATACAGTGGTACCTCGGGTTACATACGCTTCAGGTTACATACGCTTCAGGTTACAGACTCCACTAACCCAGAAATAGTGCTTCAGGTTAAGAACTTTGCTTCAGGATAAGAACAGAAATCGCTCCTCAGCGACAGCGCAGCAGCAGCAGGAGGCCCCATTAGCTAAAGTGGTTCTTCAGGTTAAGAACAGTTTCAGGTTAAATACGGACCTCTGGAACGAATTAAGTACTTAACCCGAGGTACCACTGTACGTAAATCCGGCACTGTATATGTTGCAGCATTCACACGACTAAACTCCATTCCAAAACAACATCAACTCCTGCTGACTTTGGAATGTAACCAAAACATCATAAATGTCTGTATTAATGTCAGTTAACAATTAGCAGCCCATTCATTCTTTGAAGTTTGTATACAGAGGAAATGCATGATGTTCCCTTATTCTTATCTATAACCTATCCCCCCCCCCAAAAAAAACCCTGACTCTACCAAACCTGATTACCAGGGGAGAAAAGGAGATGAATAAACATGAGAAAGGGAACAATTCTTCTTCCAAACCATTGTCGACTCTCAGCCAATTGTTTTTACACAAATATTGGTGGGAAATTTCCCTGAGATAAATCCCCACCACTCATCTTTTTTTGCAGACTAGTGAACATTGCACTATTTCTCTTTTTAATTATATTGTTATTCAGTTATGCTGCAGTCCTGAGGAAGAGGCCTCTTCTGAAGCTGTTATTTGCTTTGGTGTTTGTGTGAGTGAAATCTCCCAATGGCACCAAAATAAACAATGCCACACAAATTCAATTTTAGCAAAGTACACATTCAATGGATAACTTACAATGGAGAATTACTAATGGTGGATCATCATCCAAGAAGAGTAGGCTTTTATATTGGCCCTGTAGGGATTGTTTCTTACTTAGGCAAATGGTATTCTCTGTTCATGTTAATGAACTGAAAGAAGAAATAAAATCAATGCCGATAGTTTGTAGACTATAGAAAAGTTGTTGGAATAGTAAATTGTGAGAATGATGGCTGCAATTAAGAACCATCCACATTCCTCTTAAGTGCAGAGCAGCCAATGCAAAGATCATGCATCTCGGAATAAAAACATGGAGAGCTGGGTGTCCTCCAAATATGTTGAACAGAATGGTTGTGCTGCCTTGGGGTGATGGGAATTGTAGTCCAAAACATCTGGATAGCACCATGGTTGTGAAGGATAATGTAGAATAAAGAGTATTAGGATGAACATTCCTAATGTGGATGATTAAATCTATTCAAATAAGGTTTGCAAGCTACATATTCTACTGTTTTATTTCTTTTGGGGGGTGTTAATTCCTCCCATGTTTCTTTTAAGCTTTTAATCTGTTTTATTTATTTTCCAGATTTTGTCATTATAAATTAGAATCTATGTTTTTATTATAAATGTATGAGAATGAAAATGCAAAGTAAAAACAAACACAGAATCATATTCTAGAGTTGGAAGGGAGCATCTAGTCCAAACCCCAGCGATGCAAGAATCTTTTGCCCAAAATGGGGCTCGAACCCACAATTCTAAGATTACCTCAGTTGCCAAAATGTATTGGGCTGGCCCCGCATAAAGGCTTCCAATGGTGACCTGGGCCGGTGCCCCAGACTCTAAGCTTTTATTCTCTTTTAAAGTAAGTCTCTTGCCCTTCTAGAAAGAAAGTTGTTTTCCTGTCACTTGGGATGACAATCCTATCAGAGCCCCATTTGACCTCTGGAATGGGGAAATAGCCCAGGCAGTTGACATTATTAGTTCAGACTCTCCTCTCCCACTTTCACAGAGCTAAATGAGCTCCTTCGTAGCCTAAGGAGTTGACCACAATGAAGTCGCAGTGGTAACTATGGCAGTGGCAAATCCAATCGAATGTGGTCCAGAGCTTATCTCATAGTCTGCTCTCTTGAAGACAAATCACACTTTCCCATCACTGCTGCATCCAGTCAAGAGTTAGCTAGCAGAGCTTTTCAGAGTAGCCAGAGAGTTTCTACATTTTGAACCTCAGGAGAGCACCGCTCAGCAGCCTGCCAGGACCAGTTTGCTAGACAATTTGCAGATAATGTCACTGATGTCCATTCTAACTGAGACGGTGCCGTTAAAGCAGGGCCAACAGATGTACCTTTGGCAGTTGCTTCTCCAGATATGTTGGACACTGTTTAATTTGTGTAGCCCAAAGATATGGACATCATTTTTACAGAGGTGAGAGAATAAGTCCATCTACACTTGACTCTGGCTCATTGTGCATAACAAGAGCTGCCGCAGGACAAGGACTTGTCAAGTGGGTGGTGGTGGTAGGTGAATGCCTTGTTGCAGAAAGACGTGCCTTCTGGGCAAATCTGGAAGAGACAGTGGTGAAAGTTCTGTTGGAAAAACAATACCCTCCCTCCATTCCACTATTCTGGATATTTTCTGACCAGTTGCTAATTTCTAGACAATGTGGTCAACTTGCATGTTGTCTCCAGGTTTTTCTAGGTTACACAGATGGTGTTGATCCATTTAAATCCAGTTTCAGGCCTGGTTTTAGGGTAGAAATGGCCCTAGTCACCCTGATACATGATCTATGCTGGGAACTGGACAGAAGGAGCAGTCCTCTGATAGTTCAGCTGGACCTCTCAGTTGCCATCATTACCATTGACTACAGAACCCTCTTTATTTTTTATTTATTCAATTTACACACTGCCCTATACCCGGAGGTCTCAGGGCGGTTCACAAACAAGACCACAACAGATAAATTCAAACCACAAACAATAACTCAACTGTTTAACTGTCAGGCATGGAGGATCCTATCCTCCCCCAGTACCATCAAAGGCAAGAAGAACAAACAAGCTCATAATTATGGTTTTTATTCAGTCAACAGGGTGCAAGACAAAGAATCCATGTCTCCACACAAAGGAGACATTGCCTACTCTGAGTCCCCCCTCTTCCATCCTCAACAACACCCTGAGTACCTATGGGAAGTCCCAGGAGTCACACTGCTCTGCATTCTCTGTTCTTGAATGCGGAGTGGTCGACTAGCCCTTGAAGAAGGAGGATCTTCCAGACCAGGCTTCCTCAACCTCGGCCCTCCAGATGTGAGACTACAATTCCCAGCATCCCTGCCACTGGTCCTGCTAGCTAGGGAGCATGGGAGTTGTAGGCCAAAAACATCTGGAGGGCCAAGGTTGAGGAAGCCTTCCCAGACTCTCCAGGGAGGTGTCTGCTGGCTTCTCTCTCACTCCCCCTTCCTCCTCCACTATCTCGTAACTAGGCAGTTCTTCATTCAGACGTAATTCAGCCCTGTCTCCTTCTCCAGTGTGGTGTAGTGGTTCAGAGTGGTGGACTCTGGTGAACCGGGTTCGCTTCCCCGCTCCTCCACATGCAGCTGCTGGGTGACCTTGGGCTAGTCACACTTCTCTGAAGTCTCTCAGCCTCACTCACCTCACAGAGTGTTTGTTGTGGGGAAGGAAGGGAAAGGAGATTGTTAGCTGCTTTGAGACTCCTTAGGGTAGTGATAAAGTGGGATATCAAATCCAAGCTCTTCTCCTCCTCATGAAACTGCTGGAGACAAGGGGGGGTGAACCTTCCCACTCCCCCTCCTGTTCTGAGAGGAGCCAAACAGACCGAGGGAACACTCCCCAGTCTTCCTGTTCAGCCCAGTCCCTGACATCAACCTTGTGTATATGGTGTAACTTTGGGTGTTATGGTGGCTCCAGTCCTTCTGAATGGGTGGTTCTAGCCAATAAAACCAATTTCCCAGCCTGCCTGCTCACATCTACTCATGAAAGTGTCAACAAAACCCAAAGTAAAAACTTGTAATGTCTTCTCACTGTTCACTTGGAGAAGAGTCTTACCTAAATGGCTGTTTTCAATAGCTATAGCAAAGTAATCAACATGGTTCAAGTGCTTTTCTTCGCATTTCCCCCCTTTATGTTAAGCTAAGGATTGGGTCTTTAGTACACAGTCAATTTAATTGTTTTTAACAGTGGGGACTCAGAACATTTCTGGACTAGGTAGAGACATGGGTGGTACTAAAGAATAATTATGTGTGGTCCAAAACCCCAGGTAGGGATGGCTGTTCTACTTGCCCTCCTTTAATTGTTTTTTGACCCTGTTTGTGTATTTGGATCTGGAGATAAAAAAGAAAATGGCTATTTCACTCCAGAAATCTTTACAAATTTCTCCACATCCCTAAAAAGAAAATTAAACCAAAGGATAGAAACAGCAATAAAATTGGATGTTGAAGGCTGATTATAATCTACATGTCAACGTGAACTACCTCATAGTCTGTAATATTGGACTTTGCACTGTCAATTTTCACTTTATGAGTCTTATAAAAATATAATTTTTATTCTTCTGGGATTACTATCATCTGTCTCAAAGGGGATTTACCTTGCATTCTATACTATGTTACCTTCATTCAAATATTGCTTTTTACTTAGTGCTATTCTATTATTCTAAACCTGTGCTAAAGAAATTAATTTTGTCTCGTATTGATCCAGCTGTAATTACATTTCATGCTGCCATTCACTTAAATCATGATCTGGGTTAATAGCAATCAAAGTACAAAATAGAGGTTGATTGGTGAAAATTTAATTCCAAAGCTGAACCTCAAGCAATGATTCTTTCCCCTAGGACAGAGCTAAAACTACTTTTGCTGCTTTTAAAGCCTTTTTTGCAGTGTCCACATTGCCTCCCTCTCTGAATATTTTTGGTATTTTTAGTGACCCTTATTTACCCTAAGTGATGTACATCTGGCATTAATCCTTTCACTATACAAGCAGTAAAGGGAGACAAATATATTTAAGAGTGTTGAAGGACTTGATTGATCCCTCAGTCCTCTCTGGGGGGAAATTCTAGTCAGTCAAAATCAATAATCACATCTTAAAAATCAAAATTACTAGGAGTACCTGCAGCCCAAATACAGCAAATCTCCCTCAGAGCGGAGTTTGATAGTGTTGCAGTTGGAATGGGAAGGCCCTGCTTTTAATCGGGAACAAGCTAATCACCCCATAAGATTAAGCTTGAAGCAGAGCCCTATCTGCAGATTTTATTTCCCCGATGGTTGGTTCATCATATTAAGGATATTACACCTTTGATACATCTATATTCAAGTATCATATTACACACAAAACCCAGGTATTTATGCCTCACCTGCGTAAATCTACATTTGAAGCAACATCATCCCACTTTAGACAACCATCCCTAAAGAATCATGGGAACTGAAGTTTATTAAAGGTGCTGAGAGTTGCTAGGAGACTCCTATTTGCCTTCACAGAGCTACAATTCCCGTAGTTTCTTGGGAAGAGGGATTGATTGTTCACCCACTCTGGGAATTGAAGCTGCATGGGGAAAATAAGGGCCTTCTCTCAGCACTCCTAACAACCTGTAGGTCTCAGGATTCTTCTGGGGGAAGCCACAACTGTTTAAAGTAGCCTGAGATTGCATTAAGAGTATCCTGCAGATGGGGCCATAATATTAAAGTCTGAGATGTATCTCTCACACAACTTTTTAAAAAACAATTTCATTTTCCTTATAACTGGGCAAATGTTTTATGACACCTTGATTAAAATCTAAGGCTGGTGGGAAGCCAGATAAAATTGCTTTGTGAGCTGGATCTGGTCCACGGGCTGCCAGCTGGCCATCCCTGGCTGAGAGCAGCCCATTAAAAAGCTAAATGATTTGTTGTGCCACAATACCTTGTACACTGAAAGCAATTAATTGAGGGAGCAAGTGGTCCCTGGTGCAAAGGTATCAGGTTAATTCCATTAGACTTCTTTTTTAATAGCCTCGTGGAATAAAAAGAATTCTGTTGCCTGTCTGTTTCTAAATAGCATAATAGTAATTAACTCCACTATTCAGCCTGGGCTTCACAGTCAATGTTTTACAGCAATAAAAAACAAAAGTGTGCTTGCACATTTTTAATACCAACAATCGTGCTTCTTTTCTCATATACAGGGTTCCCCAGCCTGTAGGTGTCTAGCCCAGGGGTTGGCAACCTAAGGCCCATGGGCCAGTAGTGGCCCATGAGGCTTGTCTAATCAGCCCATGGCGACCCCTGCCACCCCTCGCCGCCCGCTCTTCCTGGCATGGTGCGGGAACCGACTTCCGGGTTAGGGTGCCTGTGTGCATGCGCATGGGTGCTCCTCCAACCCGGATGTGTGCCGGAAATAGCATGTGCGCACGGAGAAGCGCCATGGGCATCCACACACGCTATTTCCGGCATACTTCCAGGTCAGAGGAGCACTGGAAATAGCATGTGCGCATGCACATGGGTGCTCCTCTGACCCGGAAGAGCGGGCGTGCGCACATGCTCCAGCCCATCCTCCGACGGATGGAGCGTCGACCGGCCCATCCTTGGATTAGGTTGCCGACCTCTGCTGTAGCCTTTTTTAAATATACATTTAGGATGCGAATTAATAACAGCCCTGCAGTCTAAAGAATCCTTGCCATTTTGCAACCCATTTCTGGGGGCTGCTGGATGGCAGAACTCCCAGCTTGCCTCACTCCACTGGAGTGAACTTGTAATCAGGCCAACTAAGCTGGGACTTAGACACCCTGGCCACCAAGTCAGACTGCTTGATGGCTGGATCCTCGCCCTGTGCCATGCCAGACTTGGTGCCCTGTAACCAATAAAGTTGTGGCCTTAAAACAGTCACAGTGCCTCAGTAACCTTGGGGCTTGATTACTGTAGCACACTTTATGTAGACCTGCCCATGTATCTCGTCTGGAAACTGCAACTAGTAGATAGATAGATAGATAGATAGATAGATAGATAGATAGGCAGACAGACAGACAGATAGATAGATGATAGATAGACAGATAATTTATTACAGTCAAAGACCAACTCATATAACACAATAAAAACAATGTTCATAAAGATAAAATATACAATCAGAGCAGATTGCAGCAATAGCTCATGAGTTAAAATTGAAATATATACATACACCCATACAACTGAGCTTTGGGCTACCATAAAAATTGACCCTGAGGCACCCCAAAGGGCGACTTCAGCATTTCCCTAGTAAGCTATTTTATTCTAGAGGATGATCTGTGCCTACAAATCTGGATGCAGAATCTGGCTACCAGCCAGGTCGTCTTGTGATATTTGCCTAAGAGGAGAGAATTTAGTTTAGACTTGTCTGAAAGATCGGCGAGCCTCTTCAGCAAAGGATCAATGGTGTCTCCACAAATCTCAACATAAAAAGGACATCTAAAAAATCTATGTTCGGGGCTTCCTATTTCCCCTAATGGGCAGGCGCAAAGAACTGCAACTAGTATTGGACAGACAAGAGCAGATTACTGGCGACATCCAGCACTGAGAGCTTCACTGGTTGCCATTTTGCTACCGGGTCAGGTTTAAGGTTCTTGTGCCAATTCACAAAGCCCTGAACAACTTGAGCCCAAAGTACCCTAAGACCTATCTGATCCTTTCTACACCTCAATCACTTAAGTCCTTCGATGGGGCTCTTTTAGCGGTTCCCCATGCTCCCAAGCTTCAGTTGGCTTTCACTAGGGACCAAGCCTTTAGTTTGGCAGGACCTGCTGCATGGAACTTCCTACCAGTAGAGGTTCAGCATCCTGCCTCCTCTTAAATATCTTTTGAAAACTGTACTTTTTAGACAGGGCTGCACTACAGTGGTACCTCAGGTTAAGCACTTAATTTGTTCTGGAGGTCCATTATTAACCTGAAATTCTTCTTAGCCTGAAGCACCACTTTAGCTAATGGGGCCTCCTGCTGCCGCCGGAGGACGATTTCTGTTCTCATCCTGAAGCAAAGTTCTTAACCCAAGGTACTATTTCTTGGTTAGCGGAGTCTGTAACCTGAAGCATATGTAACCCGAGGTACCACTGTATTAACCGCTCCCCGCATAAAACGGGGGGCGCCCTTTGCGTGGACGCACACAGCCCTTGGATTTGGAGCTGCTCCATCAACACAGGCTTGGCTTCGCCTTCCCCCAGGTCGGATACCTGGAGGTCTCCACCTACCTCAGTCAGTTGTCCAATCCCGCCTGGGGGAAGCGTTGCCAAGGAGACCAGGCCAGGTAGGGGAGGGACTACCTGCCCACACAATAGAGGGAGGATCTTACCTGGGAATCCTCACTTGGCTCCAGAGCTTCTCTCACCCTACCCACCCTCAGTTAAGTCTTATTTTGCAGGTTAACTTTTCTTCACAGGTATGCGGGCGCTGCTATGTCAAGGTCGCTGTTAAAGGGCCGGAAAGGAATTCCCCTGCATTGGCAGGTTTTGCCTTTCCCATAGGAAAATGTCACAACTTTGGCGGTATCAGGCCTTGGGCGAAATCCTTTAGTCTATCTTCCTCTTTGCAGCGGCGATACCAGGATTCCCCGTTAAAGGGGTTTCTGAAGGGAGGGTTTGACCGTATGCTGAGAGGTCATCATTGCTCTCCCCTGTGACGGGGGAGGGCTCTCTCTGCTTGAACATATGTTCTCCAGAGCCGGCCCATCCCCCCCCCACACTGGATAACCCTGATGTTCCCTAGGTCCCCGGCTGGGGACTGGGGAGGGATAACACCCAATGCCTGAGCCAAGGTCTACCCACATCTGAAATATAATAAAGTTGTGGCCAATTTAATCCCATAGCACGTTGTCTTGAGTCGTTATTCCACATGACGGGGGGGGGCGCCCGGGATCTGGGGACCTCCGCCTGTCCACGCAAATGAATTTCTCTGTTTAGCCAATCAATGTTTTATTTGATGTTTTAAATTAGGTTTTTTATATATCCATAGATTGCTTTTATAGTGTTTTAAATTGTAAGCCACCTTGATATATTTTATGGAAGTGTGGATTATAAATATTCAAATAAATAAATACACAGAAGTCTCTGAGTCATTCTTTGTTCCCGTACCCACACCCTAGATGCATGTACAGTAGGTGTTCAATAAAAAATCTACAAGTTGGAGGTAGGTAGAATTTTAGAGGAAGGATAACTCACTGTAGAATGATGCCAGGTGGAGGGAAAAATAATTGAATTGTTAAAGCAGCAGAAGGCAGAATTGCATGGGGATGCAATTTCGGTGGCGTGTTTCAATCGGCAAATATTTGTTCTCACTCTGAGAAACCCCAAGATGTGTATTTTCCTCACCAGAACACATATCAGATATGCACGCCGTTATTAAGTTGGAAAATACATTTAAAAAGCCAAAATGTATAGCTACAATTTAAAGAAGACATATTTTATGTTAACCCTAATACTACTGGAAGGATATGAGCTGGCATGTCACACTTCTAATTTAAGATGTGTTTTCGTGATGGATTGATCTTCCAATCGAAGATGCCAATTACAAGCATGCTGAGCTTAACAAGCTGTGTTAGATAATATATGCCCCAGGGAGCTCTGTGTTGGTGTATCTGTCTCATAAATACGTCAATGTAACATTGATGCCCAACCTTGAGTGAGGAATAGCTTTGGAGAACAAAGAGATATTAATGATCAGAGCTCACAAACATAGGAAGATAGGTGCAGCACAGTATTAAAAGCACAATCCTATACATGTCCTTGTTGGCAACCATTTGTCTTGGAAGACAGTGGGGGAGTGCACCTTTGTGGGTGATGTCAAGGTTATAGTGGGTGTTGGAAAGTTACAGTGCCCGCCGTGGCTGTAGAGAGTGATATGAGAGAGACATGTTTTGTTGCAGCTAGGGCAGATGAAGGTGTCTAGTTGTGCTGCTGCAGATGCACCATTGAGATTCTTCTCTCTGTCCTCCTCCCAGCAGTCATTCCTCTTCTGGTTGTTGCTATGGATACACAACCTGACTGTCTTGTCTCCAGGCACTGCAGTCACATGGTGGGGTTGATGTTGCAAGACTTCATGTCATGTTTGCAGACTGATAATAATAATAATGATAATAATAATAATTTATTTATACCCTGCCTATCTGGCTGAGTTTCCCCAGCCAATGTGGGTGGCTCCCAATCAAGTGTTAAAAACAGTACAGCATTAAATAGTAAAAACTTCCCTAAACAGGGCTGCCTTCAGATGTCTCTTAAAAGTCTGGTAGTTGTTTTTTTTCCTTTGACATCTGGTGGGAGGGTGTTCCACAAGGCAGTCACCACTACTAAGAAGGCCCTCTGCCTTGTTCCCTGTAACTTCACTTCTTGCAGTGAGGGAACCGCCAGAAGGCCCTCGGCACTGGACCTCAGTGTCCGGGCTGAACGATGGGGGGTGGAGATGCTCCTTCAGGTATGCAGGACTGAGGCCATTTAGGGCTTTAAAGGTCACCACCAACACTTTGAATTGTGCTCGGAAATGTACCGGAAACATCTTTGTAATGAAGAGTTGGTCTGCCAATGGGCATGGTGCCTGAAGCCAACTCCCTATAGAGCACATCTTTGGGGATCCTACCATCTTTCATTCTGTGATCATGACCAAGCCAGCATAGACACCACTGATACAACATACCAGTGTCAACATACTGGTAATGTGGACTTGGGAGACCACATCTTTGTTTGAGACTCTGTCCTGCCATGTGACACCCCAAATCTTCCTGACACAGTGCCTGTGGAAGGTGTTGATGCATTCCTTCTAGCAGCTGAAAGTTGTCCACGACTCACTTCCATAAAGCCGCATGCTCAACATGCAAACCTGGTAGACTTTCATCTTGGTATTGGATGTTCACATTCTCCCATACCCTTTTGGAGAGGCGAGCCACTGCCATAGCTGCCTTGTCAATATGCTTATCCAGCTCAGCATTGGTAGAGAGGTTATGGTGGAACCCAGGTAAACAAAATCATCCACCAGCTCAAGTGTGTGATCACCAGTGCTGATGTGTAGAGTGCTGGTGACGTCCCGTAGTTTTTTATTAGGCTGGTATTCACCAGTACAGAGTACCAGCATCTCTGCCCCCCTTCCGCCGCCTATGGCAGCTATTATGAACTGCCCACAGATATGGGAATTGGCACCTCATTTTCTTACCCTTTGAGTTCAATGAGGCGTACTTCCAGAAAAGTGAGTGTAGAATTTCAGCCTTAACATTATTTTACTTTTTTATGTACAATTTGTTATAAAAAAACCTTCTTATTATTGGACACTACTAGTTAATTAAGCAATGTCTAAAACTGCCTATGTGCAGGTGTTTAATTGAACGCTGTCCAAGGTACCACTCCTATACACTTTGCCAAGGGAATAGTCATTTTATCTTTTAGGAAAGGGATGCTGTTGTTGGTTTTTAAAAAGTTGGATTGTAGGGCTCACATCAGGGGATTTTTCCAGTTTAATAATAGATATGTTCCCTCTTCCTGATTCTCATCGGGCCTGTAAAAAGGTTTAGCACTTCCCTCCCCAGCCAAGATCTTGACAAAAATATCTCCTGCGATAATTAGTTTTAGGGAAACAATTGATGCTGGTGAATTACCCCACTCCCAAAGCTAATTGCCATGGGGGGGGGATTTTAATCAGAAATGTTTCTAGAGCAAAAAGGGTTAAACCTCTCCCCACCATAGATTTTTTTTTTTAAAAAAAGAAAATATCCTGATGTGGTTGCTACCCATATAATTAAACCAATGCCTCTTTATTTCCGCTTTCATTCTCTTTTTTTTTTTGGCCAAAAAAGTGACATCTCAGCAACTAGTGTACCCCCCCCCCAATTTCAATGGGATCTCTATGATCCACAAATTAGCATTGCCACTTTGAGCAAATTACAGCTTGAAATCAGATGGGAAGGATTATTAGCATCAATTTGGGGTATTTGAATGAGCCCAAGGATATACGAATACACATACACACATATTTAAATTCTGGCTGTTGGTTCTAAACAGCTGAGATAAAATCAAGGCAGCTTGATAATAGCCACTTGGTAGAAATCAAAGTTTCTTTACTAGCTCACTGATAATAATCTACAGAATAATGCTAGATCGTACTGACCCTTATTAGAAATGCCTGCTGATTAATGGCCACAATGAATGTCTCCGTGCTTCTTCAGAACTGCTGGGAAAGGCTATGCTTTCTAAATTATAGCCATCATTAATTATATAATCTCCAGTATATTTCTTTCAGCTTTACTCCCCCCACCCCAGCACATTCTGTAATATTTTTAAAGAAACAACCTCATTGTTGTAACCAAGCGAGGGATGTTGTTTGACATTTTCTGATTCTGAGAATTAACATCATATTCTAAAGGCTCTCTGGTCTCATCTGCTGCTGTTTGCAATTATATTTTAATTTCAGATGGTTGGTTTTCCGTTTAATATTTGTCTGCATATATATTGCCTGCTTGCCTGGATATTTAACACAATAGAGATACATAGACATAAAAGTATATGATATGATAGCCATCTTCAAATATCTTTAGGGCTGCCACATGGAGGAGGGAGCATGCTTGTTTTCTCTTGCTCTGGAGGGTAGGACTCAAACCATTTGGGGAAACTTTCTAACAGTGAGAGCTGTTCAGCAATGGAACAGACTCCCTCAAGAGGTGGTGGACTCTCCTTCCTTGGAGGTTTTAAACAAGAGGTTGGATGGTCATCTGTCATGGATGCTTTAGCTGATATTGGGTACCTTCCAACTCTAAGATTCTATTATTGTTCTCCTATGTTAGTCCACAAGGGAATAACCACAGAGCCTAGGATTTGTCCATAAGGGGTTAAACCACAGAGCCTAGGATTTGCCGATCAGAAGGTTGGCGGTTCAAATCCCCGCAACAGGGTGAGCTCCCATTGCTCGGTCCCTGCTTCTGCCAACCTAGCAGTTTGAAAGCACGCCAGTGCAAGTAGTTAAATAGGTACCGCTCCAGCGGGAAGGTAAACGGCGTTTACGTGCGCTGCTCTGGTTTGCCAGAAATGGCTTAGTCATGCTGGCCACATGACCTGGATGTTGTACACCAGCTCCATTGGCCAATAAAGTGAGATGAGTGCTTCAACCCCAGAGTCAAACACGACTGGACCTAATGGTCAGGGCTCCCTTTACCTTACCTATGTTAGTCCACAATAAATGGTAAATAAAGGTCTAGATCTCACTGAGACAATAAACCTGGATCTGGGCTGAACCTCTTTAGATATCAACAATAACAACATTTGATACACTGGTCAACAACAAATTTGTTGTCTGCGTTTTTTCAGTTGATTTAGGACGAATCTGATGCGCTGAATCCAAAAATCACATTGGTTTTGCTCAATCAGGTCAAGTTTTTGAGTTATGGCCACATGTCTTTTTTATGTTTTTGTTCACATGTACGCTTGTGTGGAGCATTTTAGAAGAAGTTGGTGGGGGTAAAATGCCATGTCGAATAATTGTTTTGATTGGAAATGATTATTTATTGACAAGAAGTATTCAGGTCCGATAGTTCTGGGTGATTATGTCGAAAAGTGATCAGTTTGAAGTCATAAAACCTCCGTTTTTTTCTTGGAAGAGAAGGACTTGGTGTACTGTGCAGATATTGCACAGCTTCTGCTCAAGCTTGGAGTGCCACAGTACGAACCCAAAGATTGGAGACTGTTCATTGACAGCAGCAAGCGATCACTGGAATGTGTTCTGCTACACAACGGCAACCAGTTTGCCTCTATACCCCTGGCTCACTCAACTACACTGAAGGAAAACTATGAAGCGATGAAGTATGTGCTGGAGAAAATTGGTTATGATCAGCATAAGTGGTTTATTTGTGTTGACCTGAAGATGGTGAACTTTTTGTTGGGACAACAGTCTGGCTTCACCAAGTACCCATGTTTTCTGTGCATGTGGGATAGTAGGGACCGTGCTCAGCATTACACAAAGTAGGACTGGCCTGTGCAGGAGGAATTGGTGCCTTGCAAAGAAAGGAACGTCATCAACAACCCTCTGGTGAACAGAGACAGAATACTCTTCCCACAGCTGCACATCAAGCTCGGCTTAATCAAGCAGTTCACCAAGGCTCTGGACAAGGATGGTGACTGCTTCACTTACTTGTGCCAGGCTTTTCCAGGATTGACCATGGAGAAGTTGAAAGCTGGCATCTTTGATGGTCCTCAGATCCGCCAGCTCATCAGAGATCCAGAGTTCGGAAAGTCAGTGAACGAAGTGGAACTGGAAGCGTGGAAGGCATTTGTTCTGGTAGTGAAGAACTTTATTGGCAACAATAAGGCCAGAAACTATGCAGAACTTGTCAACAACATGCTAACTGCTTTCAGAAACCTGGGCTGCAACATGAGCATCAAGATTCACTACCTATTTTCACATATGGACTGGTTTCCTGAGAACCTGGGTTCAATGAGTGACGAGCAGGGGGAGAGATTCCATCAGGACATGAAAGAGATGGAGACCAGGTATCAGGGTTGCTGGGACGCAGTCATGATGGCTGACTAATGTTGGACTCTGAAGAGAGACCCCCCTGCCGCTGAGCATTCCAGGAGTTCCAAGAAACGGAAGTTCAAGCCCTGAAGTTTGAAAAATGGCGAAGCAACATGCAATTTACGTGTACTTACCTTTATCAGTGCCCACCATTCAGTTTACAGTAAACCTGACCTGATGGAGAGAAACAGATGCCATTTCCTTATTCAGCAGTGCAAAAATGCCCTAAATCAGTTGTAGAAATCTAGACAACATTCAAAAAGTAAAAAATTGTTGCCCAGTGAATAGACACACAACATAGTCCAACATTCTCAGTCGTACATAGTTTTTCTGTGTTATGAGGGTTTTTTCCCTCCCTGTGTGGAAGGGATACATCACCATCATAATGTGTGAGCCCTGGTCTGCAGTTTGCAGTGAGTCCAGGGACAGATTTTCACCTTAAGGAGAACTAGCCTATATTTTTAAAAAGTATCATTTATTATTAATCTCATATAATGAATGCAGAATCTTACATATGTCAATTAAACCACCTAGAAAGGACAGTTGCTCAAGCAAGCTCAGAACTTCAGGGAATTTGGTCACCTGGAGCATTGCCCATAAAATGACTGGATTCATAATGGCGCAAATGGTGCCAATGCCTGCAAGAGGGCCAAGACTCTGAACTCTCATTAAAAAGAAGCAAGCCCCTAGAAGGAAAGTTATACAGCAAAATGTACAGGCACCCCTCTAAGCAATTTCTGTGAGATAAGCCAGCCTGGCTGCTCCTGGTTTCAGAGTTTTTAGCCAACGTGTGATGTCAGAATTGTGATTGATGAGCAAGCTATTTGTACTCCAGAAACTATACAAACTTAATGGGTCCTAAATAGTTGCTTTTACCCCCTCTTCTTTAGTGCTTCCTCCTTTAGTTTCCTTTTATCATCTGTGGAATCTCTTAAGAACAACTGGTCCAACTTTGCCCTTCCTTCCTTCCATCCAAAGAATCGAGATGCATGTTTCCTCTGGTGATTTCATTGCAGATAAGGTATTCCCCCTATGAGTGTTTTTATACAATGATACTACACAACAGATAGAAGAAGCCTAGGCAATCATGAACACTAACTGTGTAGTTATTTATGTATTCAAAACATTCATATACAGCTTAACACCACAGTCTCTATAAAGTATAGTAAAAGGTAAAGGTACCCCTGACTGTTAGGTCCAGTCGCGGACGACTCTGAGGTTGCAGCGCTCATCTCGCTCTAAAGGCCAAGGGAGCTGGCGTTTGTCTATATTTATATATTTATTTATATATTTATTTATAAATTGTTGTCTAAATTGTTTGACAATAAAATCTAAAAGATACAATAAAGAAAAAATCAGAAAACTCAATTAAAATACTTGCTTCTTTTCTGTATAAAGAAGTGTTCAAACAAACAAACAAACAAACCCAGAAATTCTTACTATAAACTCACTGATAAACTTAGATTCACAATTATCCCCCCCCCCCCCTTGTCTCATGAATACAATCTGTTATATTGTCAATCCTGGTCTGTGCCTCATGGAATTCATGCTTTAATGGCTTGAAAGGCCATCCCAAAACAAAGAAGCAGCAGCTTCTTATGTTCCAGTGACAACATATCCAGTAGTATTTCAAAATGGCAGCCAGTTGTTTATATTTCTCACAGACACAGACACATTTTGCAACCAAAAACGGCACTGATAAACAAACAATATTGAATAATTTAAACAAAGGCATTAGCATCCAAGACAAAGTACAAATTTGCTGCAGAAGCCTTGCAGGAGGCTGTCCATGCTCTGGGAGAAATAATAGCATATATGTGGCAAACTCCCCCCACCCCCAGCTGTTCCAGCTATCCCAATAAAAATGCTAATCTGCTTATTAAGAAGGGAATGAGATTTGAAATGAAACCCAGAACAATAAATGTAGCTTGCACAAGTAACAGAAGCCCAGTTATTAAAAGTAATAGAAGAAAAATAGTAATACTCAGTTCTTTTACCCTAAAGAGGCCACAGTGAAGTAAATGTCACTGCTTCAGAATAGGAATGGCAGAGGCGGCAGCAGCAGTGGGGATTCACACTTCTCAGAACAATTCACAACACAAAATTCACACTTCCCCGAAATCAGCAGCGTAGTTCTCCTACCATAAAAAATTGCAGTAATATATATATGAGGAAGTATGCATAAAATGCATATTTGAGTGAAAATAATATACAAAAATGCATTATATTATGGAAAATCCATTGTAAAAATGTATATATTAGGATAAACACTTAATAAAATGCTGAAAATTTTCATGAGGACTTTTAAAAAAGAAAACACATGGAAATGTGGCAAACTGAATTTAAGTTTGGAGAAATGAGAAACAGAGAGAACCAAAAAATGGCAGTTTTGCCTTCAGACTTTTACAATCAGCTCCCCTCAGAGTCAGAAAGTAGCTCACACAACAGATGCAAATTTACGCTGGCAGACAGAGCATCTCTCAAAGTTATGAATTATATCTGTTTCAGGTATTGTTAGAGAACAGGAGGCTTGCAGACCCGATATGTCCATTAGGGCTCTTACATGGCTTTTGGGTACCATGTTGCTTCTTTGCTCTTAAGTTGCTCACCCTCATCTGGGTTCCAAGGAGCTGGCAGCTTCTCAGTCTCCTGACTTAGGCAGAGAATCAGAGGTTATGACTTCCGGGGAGGTGCCTCCGGAAATGGCGGAATTCCTCTGACCGGGAGGAATCCGCTCCGTGGGAATCTGGGTCTGGCCGCCACGGCGAAGGCGGAGACCCATTAAAATCACAGGCAGGAGAAGCCTGTGAACGTGGGATTTGGCGGGCACCTTTTGCGCCTCCCCCACTCACGGGGATCCCCGGTTTTGGGGGCTCCGGAGCAACGTGAGGTGAGCGGCGCGGTGCATCGAATCGTCTGCTTCTTCCACGGGAGCGAAGCCGCATAGCTGTTGCCGGAGAGCGGTGACCTTTTCCTGTGGACAATTTGACTTTAAAGTAATTACCCGTGAGTAGAGCTGAAGCGGAAAAATTGGATTTCTAAAAGTTTAATTTGGTATCGTAATGGGGAGGTTCAAAACAGGAAGTCCGCCTTCCCCTTTTGTAAATAGACTGAGGCAATGAAGTTGCCAGCTGGAGTCCTGGAAGGTCTTTTGTAAAAGATCAAATTTCCAACGGTAAAGAACATTAAACCCCCTCTTGGAGGCAGGAGAAGAGAGGGGGAAGTTGTGGATTGAGTATGCCTGTGGGAGAGAGCGAAGAGACTTAAAACACCGCTGCTCTGACCCTGGAAACGGGCTGCTAGTAGGACTGACGTCTTTTGGAATGTTCGTTGACAGCGCTTAGAACATTCATTGACAGCTAGCTAAATAAGAGAAATACATTGTTTCTACTGTCTCCGGCTGCTTTAAAAAGGAGTAAAAGTAACTGAAAATTGAAACTAATTTGAAACTAACTTTGGATTGTTTAAAAGAGGATACTATTGACTATTACAAATAGAAACTGTTTCCCCCTAGTGGAAGCCTTTGAAAATGGTTGCTTTACAAGAGTTGGACTAGGGGAATTTCCAGCTGCAAGTTAAAAACCGTGAGACTCTGGGACTGACCTTGAATCTTTCAAATGTTATGGTAAATGGAAGAGGAAAAACAGACCAGTCAACTGCTGACAAAACATTAAGGTCTGGGAGGACTTGGTAACAATCCAGGAGAGGTCTATCATTAGGCCCTCCTGTTTATTTTTGTTGCTGTCTTGTACTAGTATATTTGAAACCAAGAGGAATGTCGACAGAAGAGGCTTTGGTGGCCGCATTATATAAGATAAATGACTCATTGGATCAGCTTCACAGGAAAATGGACATGATAAATGCGAATGTGGATGTTTCAATTGCTGAGGTTGACTTGAATGCAGGGAGTATGGATAATACCAATACAGAAACCACCCAGAAATTGATACAAGAACCTATTTTGATATGGCAAGCTGTGGAGGAAGTTAGGGAAAAAGCTGTTGCTGCTGAAGGTAAAGTAACACAACTGGAGAGAAAGAGAAAGAGAGCCCCAGCCCTACAGAGGCAATTTGATGAACATAAGTTGACGCTCGCTATGACTGAACTTAAGGAAAAACAGACGAATTTGAGGATTAGAGTTCACCTTTGGTGGACATGCCCAAGGATTAAGACACTCTGGGAGATGATTCATAACGAAATGAAAAAGGTATTTAAATATACCCTTTTGAAGAAACCAGAGGCCTTTCTCCTGGGCATGGTCGGCCAATTGGTGCCAAAGAAGGATAGAATTTGTTTCATGTATGCAACAATAGCAGCAAGAATACTCATTGTGAAGTACTGGAAGACACAAGATTTATCCATTCGGGAAGAATGGCAGATGAAGTTGATGAACTATATGGAACTGGCGGAAACGACTGGCAGAAATCCAGGACCAGGGAGAAGAGCTGATGGAAGAAGACTGGGAAAAGTTTAAGACTATTTATAGAAATACTGTAAAAATAATGAATGTTAGAAAAATGTTGGAATGAAGTTATATGGCTTTAGTAGAAATGCTATAAGGAATCAAGTATAAATAGATTAATAGTGTATTAAAGGGAAAATAAGGCTAGAATATGTTAAGATAATTATAGGATAGAAAACAGAGGAAGATGGAAAGGAATTGCTGAAATAATTAATAGAAGTGGAAAACAGAAAGGGAGGTGTGAGGAGGTCGTGGAAATAAGGGAATGAAAGATAAGACATTGAAATTGTTCTGTGTTTGAAATGGTTTGTGTCATGCTTTGTTAGTTTTTTTTTGTTTTTTTGTGTCTTTCTGTTTTGTTGTGTTTAAATGGTTGAAAATTAATAAATATTATTTTTTTAAAAAAGAGAGAATCAGAGGTTAATCCCTGTTCACTCTTACATCCAGAGTGAATTTTGAGAGCCAAGATTTATGTCTTGGGTATCGTCAGTCACCACGAAATTATCACTCTTGGTGAGCTGCGGACAGAAGACGGTCAGTCCACCATGAGGTACTACCCATGCCCCAACATCCCACACACCCCATTATTATAGAAACAACCAATACCTTCTAGTATTTTAGCAGGAGAACCACCTCAGTTTCTTATGCATCAATGAAGCTATTATCTTCAGTTCATCCAAACCTACTAATCATATGGTTGTGTGGGCAAGAGTCTGGCATTTCAGACCCTGCTCAGGCCACAACCTTTCCCCAAACCACACCTCTCACTGGCCTGCTCTTGGCTGTCTTGAGTGCTTTTGCCTGGCTCAGTGGTGTCCTTGAACTGTGGTGGTGTCAGGAATGAGCCAGCTCTAAGCAAAAGTTTGCAGTCAACTGCAGAAAGCAGCCAGGCACAGTGAGACTTTGATGCTAGTCAGACAGGGGAGAGCTGACAGCTGCAGACTTTGGCTCTGCCTGACCTTGATGAGCCGGCTGAGGAGGCAGGGGCTGAGAGCATGCTGGAACACAACCAAAGCTCTCCGGAGGAGCAATTAGGTGCAAACAGGCACAGAGAAAGTTTATCAGAAACAGAAGGAGTTGGAGATCATCCAATCAGTCCAAGGAGCCGGCGAATGGGAGGGCTTCTAGACAGGAAGCAAAACAAAAGATGTAAGGTGCGAAAGTTCAATATATTCTGTAGACACAGGAAGCAGCCTTCAGAAGGGTCACCTTGAGTAATGATGCCGGAGGCTTTGGTCATGCCGTCCGGAGCTATCTGTTTGTTTTTGCAATAAATCCTCCTTTTTAATTAGCTGTGCTTACTGTGTTATCAAGCTGGGAACCTGGACTACTGACATGTAATGGTTGCCTGGATTGAAAGATTTGGAGAGGGTGCTACTTGGAGGAGCCTCTGACCTTTGTATGGCTAGAATGTAGCCTACTGCATTCTTGCTCCACCCCCTTTTGCCTCTGGCCTCACCTACCACTGACATGTAGAACCTGAAAGCTTCCCCACAAAGGCCTTTGGCTCTTGAACTGAAAAATGTTCTCTACACACAATGACATGACTTTTTAAGGGAATCCATCCTTCCTTTGTCATTTTTTTTCTCTTCCCTGAAACCTGGAAAAAGTAGAGTCGGTTGACATCTCCTTGATCCATGTTGGACTGGCTGTGAAAAGAAGATGAGCTACTTCCCCTGTTATTTGAGGCTAAAATGCTACTCCAAATTTGACCAAACCTCTGAAGTGACATAAAAAGAAACTATCCTAGTTAGCAATATGCAGTTGGTACGTGGACCTAAACTCTTTTTGTGCTGTTTTATTCACTAAACTAAAACTAGCTAGACGGGAACAAATCAACAATATAAATTGTGGATTGTTTCCCTTGATTTGGAATGCCTATGGTCTCCAGTTTACCTACGGCATTGGTCAAAATAGGCCCAGGGATTATATCTCAACTATCAAAGCTTTCCTCCTGGTTTTCTTAGACCCAGACAACTGTCACTGACTTCAGATCTGCCCATTTTTCTTCCATGGCCTATTTTGGACAGACAATTATTAAGTGTTCAGTGCGATTGAATGTTCTTGTGGCTGCTAGAACAGCAGATGCTCCGAGATGCTCCTGTGATTATCTGGGTGGGGTTGGTGTGGAACAAGGCAGCCACAGAAACTCTCTGGAAACACCGTTAACCACAACATTTATCTTTGGCTGCCTGTTTGGCTGCAACTTGCCCTTGGCCTAGATCAAGCTCATTGATTCCATGCTATCATGATGCAGCAACTAATTTCTGCCTGGCGGCATTATGCTTATAAACTGCTCTTACTTGGTAGTGCTGCAGTGAGCCTGTGCCATAAACATTACTGCTAAGGGGAAAACAAACAGGAAGATACGAGAGCTATAAGCTGCTTTATCTACAAGGAACCGGATTTTTTCCAACCTTCTCTTTTGGCTCATATCCTGAGCATGGCAGTGTAAATAGGAATAAGAGCAAACAAGAAAAGATAAGAAGAGCTTGACAACTCAGTCGGTAGAGCATGAGACTCTTAATCTTAGGGTCATGTTGGGCAAAAGATTCCCGCATTGCAGAGAGTTGGACTAGATGACTCTCACAGTCCCTTCTATGAGTTGGTGTTTATACTGGTCTGTGACAGGTTAATGTACCAGACAGTGAGATAGTAACTATCTGAACACTCAGGTTCCACTTCTGCCACCCCAAGCTTAGCTGACTTGTCTCATGTCCTCATGCTCCCAATTAATAAATAATAGCAATGTAGTATTTCATTGTTAACTTAATCAAAACCTGGCAAAAACCCTTTAAAATGCATTCAAATGGAACCCTTGAGTTGGCAGTTGGGGGTAACTGAGTAGCAGTTTTACCTTAGCACACAGAGCCCCAAGATACGTGAAAGCAATGATATTTATTCAGCTAACAAATAACAGTGGATCAACTGGAGATTAGCAATATAGGTAACAGAACAACATTTATATTTGTCCAACATGTCCAACCTCTTCCCATGCCAAAGCAAGTCTGTGCCCCTTACTCACAGTCAAGTTCAGGGATGCAGCAAATGTGTAAGGTTACTTTGGACACAGAATTTGCAATTGTTGCAATATCCTGTTTCAACACAGAGGCTGCAGTAACAATTGGAGTGTGTTGCAATAAGGAACTCCAACCAGCCGGTGGCAGAATCAAAGTTTCTGCAACTCCAAGCCAGGAATTGCTAAACCAGGTCCAAGGTACTAGGGTCATTCAATGCTTCCCCTCCTGTGTGTTATTTTAGCAAGAAGTGATTCAGCCAGCAAAGCTTAGCAATTCCCCATTTAAAGCATTCTGCAGGATCTTCAATCTTAGCTCCCATTTGCAAAGAGAAAAATACGTCCTATCTCTCCATGAGAAGTTCTGTGCCCCCCTGCTTTTTGGAGGTCTCATGTTCAGAGCAGACCAGCATCCGGCTGCACCTTTCTGAGGGAAGCTGGCTGACAAGAAGATACAAATGGCTAGATACCCTTCTGCTCATTAACTTATATTCCAGACGTTACAATAAAACACAGAGGGCAACTCTATCCAACATGCATACTGTGTTTCAGTTCCCTCCCCTCGTGCTTTCTGCTTCTTCTAATTGGTGGAGGGTGTTATTTTCTCTACAGCTTTCTGTAAAGGTAGCTGAGAGGAAAATGCAAGTGGGTGTCTTAGTAAACAGATTTCACCAATGGAGGCAAACTTTGCCTCTAGCGAAATTTCAAGGTTAAATATTTGAGGTGTTTCAATTTGGGGGGGGGGGGGGAGAGGCAGGAGTCCAGATAAGACTGAATATTCCCCAGGGAGATTTAACACATTCTTACCTGACACCTGCAAGGAATTCATTCAGATGATTAGTCCAGCTATTCTGTGAATGCCATTTGCCTTTCTCTAGCACTGGATTCCCAGCTGCGAATCTGAGGCTGGGATTGCAATTCTTGTTGTATGGATATAGTGAGAGATATGTACACAGTGCCATTGGTATGAATAGTGCTTGGCTGAGAGAGGGGCTGTACACTAGTGGCCAAAATTGTGGAAACCTTTTGGGAAAAGTGTATTTCCAAGGTTTGATGACTCATAACACCTGATTAGGGACGCGGGTGGCGCTGTGGGTTAAACCACAGAGCCTAGGACTTGCTGATCAGAAGGTCAGCGGTTCGAATCTCCACAACGTGGTGAGCTCTCGTTGCTCTGTCCCTGCTCCTGCCACCCTAGCAGTTCGAAAGCATGTCAAAGTGCAAGTAGATCAATAGGTACCGCTCCGGCAGGAAGGTAAACGGTGTTTCCGTGCACTGCTCTGGTTCACCAGAAGAGGCTTAGTCATGACCTGGAAGCTGTACGCCAGCTCCCTCGGCCAATAAAGCGAGATGAGCGCCGCAACCCCAGAGTCGGTCACCACTGGACTTAATGGTCAGGGGTCCCTTTACCTTTACCTTTTTTAACACCTGATTGGCTTTCTAAACATTCATGCTCATTGGCTACATTCAAATGAAGGAAAGCTACTGCAATCAACCTAAGCAAGTTGTGCTTCTTTTTCTGGTTATTTGGTTATACCTTTTGATAGAATACAGATAATTGAACAAACTTTGTTGCATTACATTCTTCATTAAATTATCTTTCCATTGATATATAATTTTATGGTATTACTCCAAAAAAAGTGGTGTTATGAGCCATCAAACCTCAGAAATACTTTCCCCAAAAGGTTTCCACAATTTTGGCCACTAGTGTAGTTCAGTAGTAGAGCTTTGCATCTAAAGTGTCCAGTCCTCAGTGTCTCCAAAACAGGCTCTTGTCTGAAATGCTGGAGAACTTCTTCCAGTCAATGTCAATGATGCTGAACTAGATGGACCAATGGCCCTATGTAACTTAGTGTTCCTATGTACAGGCATGAAGACAGATTTCTGCCCTGGAGAACTTGCAATATAAACATAAGGAAAGGGTTTAAGGGAGGGAAGAAAGACGGAAGGAAGGGTAAGCATGCCTCAGATGAATTTGGAGGGTCCCATTCAGGAGAAACATCCAATCAATTTTTCAGGAGAGAAGAAATAATTTTGCTAAGTCTAGTAAGATTTCTCAGATTTCCACTTCTGATAAAAACAGTATCTAAAATCCTTCCATCCGTCATTTGCAAGGTATACAGCATTTCTGCTTGCAAAGTGCCTCATGTGCACAATCACATTTTAGTGGAGAACCTTGAGGTCTATTTTTTTCCATACAAATATGCTATTGCCCTTCCTTTTGTGGTGCACTGCCAATGGACCTTTATTAACATTTCTGACAACGGTAAGTGATCAACGAGTCCAAGAATTGGGGGCCTGCTCTGCCATGGTGTGTGTCAGAAGCTTCTGAGAAAGGGATTTTTATAGTACATAATATAATGTGCGCACGTAGTTTAATTAATGTGTTAATCTCAAAGCAATTAATCTCAGGGTGTGTAAAGCTGGTAGAGACTTTAAAGGGGAAAGAAGCCCCGCCTAAACTCCTGTCTCTCCCCACCCCATCAACAATGATACGTAATAGGCAGTTCATTTTCTAACGAGGCTGGTTCAATTAATACCATCACCTCCATTTAACTAAAATACAGGAGTCATGAGGACATAAAATATTATGAGGCTAATTCAAAACCTCTGGATCTCCCTCCCAACTACTCAAGCTTAAATGTCCTGAATTCATCAAGAGTAATTGTCCCAAATTAAATTTAAGGCCTTGGAACACTCTTATTTGAGACAAAGTCATTGAGAACAGGTTAAGTCAAAGATTTAAAGGTAGCTCTATATCAAGGAGATTGCAGGGTGAAAAACAGAGCTGAGCAATTTATATTCAATGCTCTCAATAAATCAACACATCCTGCGGAGGGGCAGGGGGTATGAGATTATGTAAATAGAACTCCATGACTTCTGGTATCCAAGGATGTTATCCATGCTGTTGAAAGCAGCAGGTTTCCTCTTAAAAATCAAAGGGGTGTGTGTGTGTGTGTAGAGGTGGGGCAAGAGAGCTGATAAGTCGGCCAAGTTTTCTTGGTTTCAACAGCAGAGCTATGCACATGTTTAATTCACAGCAGAGTTGCTTAAGGAAGTCATTATTTGAAAATTCCTATGCGAAACGAGTTGTTGATGATGATGATGATGATGATGATGATTATCTATTTTAAATTTTTTAGGATGGTTTCTAAGAAATTTTAACAAGAAGAAAATGAAGATGAGCAGTAACCAAGAGGAGAATCACCATTGGCCTGACATCTAAGAGTAAATATGAGGTTGAGAGTTGATGTATTATTTGATGTAATATTTTTTGGGAAGCCGCCCAGAGTGGCTGGGGAAGCCCAGCCAGATGGGCGGGGTAT
Source organism: Podarcis pityusensis (assembly GCF_964106645.2). NCBI lineage: Eukaryota > Metazoa > Chordata > Lepidosauria > Squamata > Lacertidae > Podarcis > Podarcis pityusensis. The sequence continues at coordinate 6,948,049 of NC_138038.1, read as the reverse complement.
AAATAATAAATTATTATTATTAAATTATTATTATTTTAGATGTTCAGTTGGTTTTCTACTTGTTGAAACTAGGAGACACAATTATTAGCCATTTAAATACAAAAGTGCACATATCCATACGAATGGATTTTGGATTTTGAGCTGGGGGAGGCCAGGGCTGTTTATTTGACTCAGATGAGGAATGAGTTTGGGGTGAGAATCCTCACCTTGAAGATATTGGGACTGTCTTGGAGTCTGAGGCGGCCCGAGGCAAGGCCAGCTGGCTCAGTTCTCCTGGAACCTTGGCAGGGTGAGGGGCTTCTAAAATATTTGCTGCATTTTTGTACAGTGGTACCTCGGTTTACTAACTTAATCCGTTCTCGAAGTCCGTTCTTAAACCAAAACCGTTCGTAAACCAAGGCACACTTCACCTAATGAGGCCTCCCGCTGCCAGTGCCCTTCCACTGTTCAGATTCCATTCTTAGACAAAGGTAAAGTTTGCAAACCGGGACACTAATTTCGGTTTTGCAGAGTTTATAAACTGAATAGTTTGTAAACAGGGCTGTTCGTAAACCGAGGTACCACTGTAATTTCCTCCAAGCTCCCCATAGATTGAAAACACCTAGGGTGGGGAGGCACAGAAGGCAGTGGGGTTCTGTGACTGACAACTCTAGCTTCCAATCCGGGATTGGCAACTCCAAATGGTCATTTGATCAGTTATCTGTTGTGGAAATCACAGACTGACCATATTCTCAACCAGGATGATGATTTTTATACAGAGTAGAGAGATGGATGAGTCAGTTATATTTGTATGAATCATGGACTTTTATCCATCCTAGCTTACTTTCGACCTTTCTTATCTATCTTGTCTTATGAATATACAAAAGACTCCTTTTATGTAGAAATAACTCTTCCAGTGATTTCTGTGCCCTTTGCTAATTAGCTGTTAGCAGCAGTGCCTAAGTGGTTTTGGAGTTTGTATATGATTTTGTCCTTTCTTTGCTTTCAGAAGTTTTGCTGACCTTTGCTTCTGTTCCTTCCTTGCTTATTCCAGATCAGACCTCTTCTCAAATCCAAACATTTGCATCCTGATTCCCCCCTTTCTCTCGTTGTTTGTGCCTGGCTAGGAGACTCTTGAGAGTCCCATGGACTGCAAGAAGATCAAACCTATCCATTCTAGAGGAAACCAGCCCTGAGTGCTCACGGGAAAGACAGATCCTGAAACTGAGGCTCCAATACTTTGGCCACGTCATGAGAAGAGAAGACTCCCTGGAAAAGACCCTGATGTTGTGAAAGATTGAGGGCACAAGGAGAAGGGGACGACAGAGGACAAGATGGTTGGACAGTGTTCTCGAAGCTACTAACATGAGTTTGACCAAGCTGCGGGAGGCAGTGGAAGACAGGAGTGCCTGGTGTGCTCTGGTCCATGGGGTCATGAAGAGTCGGACACAACTAAACGACTAAACAACAACAACAAAAGTACAATCAGCATTGCTAGTTTAGGTCAATTCCTTCCCTTCATCCACTCCTCCATTCTGGTCCTAGTAGCATTGAATTCTTGTTTCAACGTATAAAAAAATACCGACAAAGAAGAGAATATAATCAGTGTTACTATTCATAAAACTGGTACAGAGGTTGTATTTTCCAAATAGGTAGAGAGCAAATAATGTAGAAAAATAAAAGTGGCCAAACACATCATGAAAGTAAATTTCACGATTTGGTGGGATAGAGAGTTTAGTATATCTGAATTTGAAACGTAAGAAATGAAATCCCACTGGCGTAGAAATATTCCTTACCATTAGAATTGCTCTCAGGGAGGAGCCCTGACTGACTCCAGCTACAAAAGCTGAGGCTGTTGAAGAGGCTAGAGACCGTTTTGGCTGTCTCTCTGTGCAGACTCAAGTCAACAAGCTTGAACATCCATAGTCACTGCCCACCATGAACCAGTATGGGCAGGATTGGCAGCAACAGCAGCAGATACAGTGTGTCCTATGCTAAGGATAATATCTGATTCTCTTGTTAATTACACTGTTTTAAATGTGCATTTTATATTTGACTTCCTTTAGTAATGTTTTCTTTTGAAAAGTTTAAGATAACTGGGGGGGGGACGACTTTGCTGTCTTAAATGTGCATTTTCTAACTGGCCTCTTTTGTAACACTTTATCTTGCAATTTTTAAGATGACATTTTCATTTCCTGCTGATTATGTTACTTTGAATGTATACTTTATATCTGACTTTCTTCAGTAATTTTTTGTGTTCTGGGTTGTTTTATTGGATGTTTTAAGGTAGGTTGTAAACCGCTTTGAGATTGTCTCTTAAAAATATAAAGCAGTATAGAAAGGAAATGACTAATAATAGTAAGAATAATTTCAGCAATTGCACATTATCTGCAAGTGACCATTCACCATTGTCAGCAACCATCCCCGGATTCACTTTGGTCTGCACTGTGAACGTCTAAAGCTGCTGACTAGTGATGGGCAAATCAACTTTTCATGTGTTTATTCATAAGTCTATCCAGTCTCATTTCAACTTCATTATTCCATGAAGCCAAAAGATCCCACAAGATTTTTCATTTTTAGTACACATAAAATGCATGTTTTTGTACAAGTTCTAACCTTCAGTACAATTTTATAGGAATATTTGGTATGTTTTTGAGCCAGGGACCAGAAATGAGCAAGTGTGAATCTCAGTTTCTCACTTTTCGCTCTTAAATTTAGTTCTCCACCTTTCCACACCATTTTGCAATTCTCATGAATATTCAGCAGCGGTTTAGCGCAATAGTCTCCTAATATACACATATTTGTGTGCAATTTTTCCTGATGCACACATTTTTTGCAAGGCAGTTCTGCCTTGTATAATGCATTTTTGTATACCATTTTCACCAACAGGCACATATTTTTTTGGTGCACGTTATTTGGCTGGAGAACTGCCTTGCAATTATTATTTTTTTAAGTGCCAGATAGCTGTGTTTCCTGTATTGCATCAGAAAGTGTGAATTTGGTAGGCTCACCTATAAATGTGAAGTGAATCAAAATTATCCCTCACCCTCTACCCATAGAACTAAATTGCAGAGTCCAGAAGAGTGCAAAAACTGATGTTAGGATACATATTAGTCTGGGAAGTGTGAATCAGGTTGGTTCACAAATGTGGGCCAAATGAAATCCTCACACATCTCTGCACTGATTGGCTTCCAGCACAGGCGACGCCTGTTGGCACCTTCGAGGTCTGCTAGCTAGTCAGCACCCATATGCTTGCACAGTGCTGAGTGAAGCCATGTTGGTAAGAATGGGCTGCCTCTTCTCAGAAGCAAAGCAACCCAGTGGTTGAAAGTGTTCTCCATTTATTCAATTGTAGATTTTTTTTTCTTTTTTTTTTTAAAAAAAAGGGTATATATACTACATGGAGAAAAATATGGACATATTCTTAAAAATATGAAGAGCAGTTCCAGGGTTGCAGGGATAAGCAGAATCATTGCACGTGGCTCCCTGATGAAAATGTTGAGTAGCTTGTCATTCTTCCAGACACCTTGTCCTGTTCTTACTACGGCCAGACATGTTTCGCCTCCAAAACACTTATTAGTCTGCTGTTGCATTTAGCGTCTCAGCATAACAGCCCTAATCCAACTAGGGGCACTACATGCATGGAAGCAGAGCAAGGGGTTATAATCTTTGTGATTAGAAATTACATTTATAAAAAAATGTAACTTTCTTCTGTGACATATATGCCATATCAGAACAGCCTTCCACTGGAGAAGCTATCTTGTCCATTGACTGATAAATTAACTATTAATATTATGCTTAACTATTAGGTAAAGGTAAAGGTAAAGGTACCCCTGCCCATACGGGCCAGTCTTGACTGACTCTAGGGTTGTGCGCTCATCTCACTCTAGAGGCCGGGAGCCAGCGCTGTCCGCAGACACTTCCAGGTCACGTGGCCAGCGTGACGAAGCTGCTCTGGTGAGCCAGAGCAGCACACGGAAACACCGTTTACCTTCCCGCTAGTAAGCAGTCCCTATTTATCTACTTGCACCTGGGGGTGCTTTTGAACTGCTAGGTTGGCAGGCACTGGGTCCAAGCAGCGGGAGCGCACCCCGCCGTAGGGATTCGAACCGCCGACCATGCGATGGGCAAGTCCTAGGCACTGAGGTTTTACCCACAGCGCCACCCGCGTCCCATCGTCCCATCGCTTAACTATTACCTTTTTTTTTAAAAAAAAATATTTTTTAAAAAGCACATTTTAATTCCATCCTTCCTCCAAGGATCTTAGGGCAACTTCATACGATTTGACCATTTTTTCACACAAAAATTGCTTCATTGGACTGAAGCTCACCGTTCCAAGATGGCGGTGCATTCATACGCTGCGGCTCTGAGCTCCCAATACTTCACCTACTCACACACAAAACTGGTATCTTACTCGGAAAATAAATACAACCCAGGTGTCTTAGAAAGCTCAACAGAGACTCCATCTCCTCAGAGTATTGCGGAAGAACGATGTCAATCAACATCTGATGATCTCCTTCTACCGGTCAACAATAGAAAATGTCCTTTCATACTTCATCACGGTGTGGTACACTGGTTTGACATCATCTGTTAGGAAGTGCCTACAGAGGGTGGTGAATACAGCACAAGATATTATGGGCTGTCCCGTGAATCCGCTGGATGAAATAGCGGAAGAACGTTGCCTCAGGAGAGTGAGGAAAATTCTGAGGGATGATTCACACCCTGGCCAGCACTTTCTTGATCTCCTGCCCTTAGGCAGAAGATATAGAAGCATGATTAGTCGCACCAACAGGGTAAAGAACAGCTTCTATCCGTGCGCTGTTAGGCTGCTGAAAAGATAACAACAGGGCAACTGACTTTTGGGTTTGGTGGGTGTGCATCAGTAAACGAGGGGAATTAAGACTAAGAGAGCTGAGTGGGGGGTGCTTGTGTAATCTCACTGTATAGAAGTTGTACAAGTGACAATAAAGTATTTCAATTTCAAAGTCCAAACTACATGGGAAGTTAGCTGAGGGCAAAAAAACAACAAAACACTTTCACAAATTGCCAGTGCAGGCAGATCCATATCAGATCTAATGACACACAGAGAAACAGACACACAGAGAGGCAAACTATTATCTCAGTCCAGATCAGGGTCCCTTTGCCTGCAAATCTGAATGTGGGGGAAGCTCCCATTGGCTATTATTTCAGTGTGTGTGTGTGTGTGTGTGTGTGTGTGTGTGTGTAGTGTGTAGTATTCTACACCAGGCTTATCATGCTGGCATAAACTTTTACTGATTTTCGAGGAAAGGCCGTTTAAACGAAAATGGAGTTCAACTGAGAATTATTGTTTATATCCTCCAGCTATTTTTGGTACTCAAATATAGTGGGACTGCAGCCATTGAAGGATGAGAAACGATTTGCCCCTTCATTTTCTTCCAAGCCACTCATATTCTGAGCTTCAAGCATCTGCTTCGGTTTTCCATGGCAGGGGTTCTTTTGTTGTTGTTTCACATAATAAGTACGTATTCAGGCTGCTTATTATCCACAAAGAGGAATTTGCACCTTGCAGCTTGTACTTTGCTTGACATAGTCTCTGCAGGACACTTCAGAAGCTTGCATTTATAATCCTTTCTTGCTTACATTCACGTAGTATCTTAAGCACCTGAAGTTTTAAGATGAAGAGGAAAAGGAAAAAGAAGTTGCTTGTTGGTTGTGGGGAAGAACGGCAGGGTGAGCAGCTTCTCTCTGAGTACAAGTGGATCGAAATGAGGTTGTGGGGGGAAGATCTGCAGGAATTCAAATTTTTCATGGGCTTTCAGGTGCCAGCCTAGCTTCCTGGAACACGTCTTCAGTAGAGAAGCAGCACAGAGAATTAGCTCTACCTGTGATGGGAGGTCTTAGACGTCTGAAAAGGGGATCCTTAGCATAGACAAGCAGGCAACACAACTCCTTTCCATCCTTTCACAGTTGGGGCTGAGTTCATTTAGGGGAAGAGAGTCCATTTCATGCAAATTCCCAGCAGCACTGAAAAACGTCCTCCCTTGCCACATTTTTCCAGTGATTGCTAGAAGAGGGTTCAAAAGTGATGCTTGTTTAGATGTTACAGCAGTGCTATAGTTGCTACCTTCATGAGTCTCTTCCACAGCACTGCTGTAATGTTTATGACCAGCCATCACATGGTTGGGTCTCTTATCAGTGCAGCAGTAGTGTGGGTTCAGCTGTTTAAAACAGGCTTCCATATATCTGCTGTAGCATTTAAAGGACAGCAATTCTAGAAGCATTGCCCTTACTCTGTGCAGTAATGTGCATTCAGTGCTGGATGCTGTTGTAGGCTATGTGCTATTCCTACTTTCTTGTTATTGTGAAAAACATGTTATCATCGTGCCATGACTTTGGGCCAGGATCTTAGGAAATACACTGTGTTTGGATATTCATTCTGCAAGAGAGTGTATACACGACTAAGGACACATGTTGATTTGTCTAATCTTATTTTAAAAGTCATCTAGGCTTGAGGTAATCATCACATCTTGAGGTGGTGAGTTTCAAAGTTAATTATGTGTACAGTCGTGCGTTGGTTGACGAACACCTTGCCAATTGAACGTTTTGGCTCCTGAATGCCGCAAACCCGGAAGTGAGTGTTCTGGTTTGCGAACGTCTGACGCAACTTCCACAGCTTCTGATTGGCTGCAGGAACTTCCTGCAGCCAATTGGAATCCGTGCCTTGGTTTCTGAATGTTTTTGAAGTCAAACGGACTTCCAGAATGGATTCCGTTCAACTTCCGAGGTACCACTGTAGTATGGAAAAGTTCCTCCTTTTGTCATTCTTTAAGCTATGGCCAATCAACTTCACTGGGCACTCTAGAGTTGAAGAATTATGAGAGAAGCTCTCATAGTTTCTAAACTTAGACTGTAAACTGCTCACCGCAGCAACTTGTCTATTGACTATTTTAGCCTATAAAACAAGATGATGATAAAGTAGCCACTCTGCACATCAGCCCTGAACACCTGGCTGGGGAAAGCTTACGTTTGGAATGCTCTGCCATATCTCGTGCTGCATATTTATTCATTAAAGTAGCAAATTATCCACAGGTGGATAGAAAAAGAGGAATATTCCCCATATTTTTTTTATATAAAAAAAGTTTTGAAAGGTATTAGGTCATGCTGTGAATCAATTTTATGCCCAACAAAAAACATTTTATGGGGCAACCTGGTGTGAACTGACTCAGACTCCAAAAGAGCAGCCAGACTACCTGAAATAATTTGAGCAGCCAATGATCCATAGCATGTGACCTTTGCCTGCTCGCTCTGTTAATTGCTCAGATTTTGGATGGAATCTTTCCTGCTTAAAGAAGAAGTCAGAACTAATTGCTTTCAAGTATTTGAGACCTGTTTTGACATTCTCCATTATGGAAGGTTTCTAGCACACCTGAAATCTTCTGTATTTCCATTATTCTTATTCTGTAATAGTGCAGTGACAGGTGAGCTAAAAAAAAGTGGATATGCTAGTGCTTTACGAAGGGCAATTGAATCAGAATTGCTCTTTATTCGTTTGTTTTATTTATTTTAAATCAGGCTGGTTATTCAGACTATTTGCAGAGATTTCCAATGCAGCCCCAGGGGCCATGCAAGACAGCCCTACAGGGGCTTACTAGACCTCTGGCTTCCTCTGCCTATCTGGAAATAAATATATTCAGGATTGAGAGAGGTGCTCACTGGTCATAGTTTTGGAATGGATGGGGCTTCAGATTTAAACTGTTGACAATACTGTCATAGTTCTTATCAGAAAAGAAAGTACAAACATCTCATGGTATAGGGTTCTTTAAGTTGCCTTGTATATGGACAGGGTTGCCTCTTGTGGAAATAAATAAATAGGTGGCAGAAACAGGCTCATGACGTTCAAATAAAGCTTTTATTCCAAGGGAATTTGTCATGCAACAGGATGCATAGCAAGCTTGTTGATAACTTTGTTGCGCAATAGATTGTGCAATCTGTTGCACCACAAGTTTTCACATGCACGGCTGCTGTGCTGGATTCTTCTGCATCACAAGATTAAAACTCACCCAGCTGCTAGTGCAAGAGCCCATGCACTAGTGTACAGAGAGCACTGGATACAACCCTAGGAGAATGAAAGCTCCTGTCATCTCTGACCATTGGCCATACTGACTGGGACTGAAGCGAGTTCAAGTTCATAGATTAAAAGAATCATGGAATTGTAGAATTGGAAGTGACCTTAAGGGTTATCTAGTCCAACTTTCTTCAATGCAACAATCTCAGCTAAAGCATCCATGACAGCCATCCAACCTCTGTTTATGCTTTTTATTATTTTTTTAAAAATAATATTTATTAAAGTTTCAAAGGAAAAAAAATCACATTAATAAAAAAAATTAACAATAAAAAGGAAAAATACAAAGTAGAGAAAAAAGAAAAAAGTTAAAAACAATTCCATCTTTTCCTCACTTCTTTTACGCTTACTTGTTTCCCGGACCTCCTCATACCTCCCTCTTTTGTATTCCAATTAAATTTGTTAATCCAACAATTCCTTTCCCTCCTTTTTAATCCTAATCCTTAGTCCTGATATATTGTAATGTTAGATTTTTACATATTAAAAACCAATTTTTCCATATTCTTTTGTACCTAAACAGCTAGAAACCACTTAACTTCAATCCAACATCATTCTAACATTCATTAATTTTACAATATTTCTGTAAGTAGTCTTTAAATTTCTTCCAATCTTCTTCCACCGACTCTTCTCCCTGTTTTTATTATGTTTTTATCTTTGGTGTTCTGTAATTGTGTTTCTAATGTTGTATACCGCCCTGGGATCTTCTGATAAAAGGCAATATATAAATTGAATTAATCATCATCATCTCCAAGCAATGAGAGTCCACCAACAGCTCCTACTGTCAGAAAGTTTTTCCGTATGTTTAGTCAGAATCTCCTTTCTTGTAAATTGAATCCATTGGTACGGGTCCTACCCTCTGGAACTGGAGAAAACAAGTTTGCTCCATCCTCCATGTCACAGCCCTTGAGATATCTGAAGATGGCTCAAATCTCCTCTTCTCCAGGCTAAACATACCCAGCTCCTTCCATCCTTCCTCATAAGGCTTGGTTTCCAGACTCTTGATCATCTTGGTTGCACAAATCCCAGCTTGATGCTCTTGCTTGATAAGCATCTTCAGAAAGAAACATATGCACCCCATGTTTACCAAATGAAGTTAAACAAGAGTTCAAAAGCCCAATGGTAGTATCCCTGAAAGCAAACTCGGTTCCCAGTTTAAATCAAGCTTTAATTTTAACATGTATGAGGGAAAGGGGTCTAGTTATCTTGGGCCATTTAGGGTCATAGACCTGTAATTTTTCTGGAAGCAGGGTTCTCGCTGGGTCAGCATCCTATGAACCCAGCTCCCAAAATGTAATTATATGCATTGACATGCCTTGAGGAGCTGCCAAGTTCTGGTGTAAATTACCCTCTAAGCAGTTAAAGAATGAACCTAATAGGTCATCATCTGCAGCACCAGAATTTCCCCCCTCTGAGTTTTGCAAGTTCTTGCCATAACATCGATTGCCAAGGATGCTCAGAGATATCTGAAGATTCTGCTCCTTCCATTCCTCCCGATGCCTCCATTCTCTGGAGAAGGGCTTGAAGTGGGCTTCATTTGAAGGAAAATTGCTGTAACTTTAGTAAGGCTTCTGGTATTTACTTATTTTTAACATATTTTTATTGAAGAGTTCTTGGTTTACAAAAGTATTGCAATGTCTCTTTTTTCAAGTTACAGTTTCCACAGATCAGTTTCATTTGTTGAGACATTAGTGTTACATTAGGAAGAAAAGGAGGAAAGACGTGGGGGGCATGGTGAGTGGGGGTGGGGTCAGACGGTGATGCTTCTATTCTACTCAGTGTATGTGTGGGGTTTTGTGTCAGTGTCTCTTGTGTGAGTTCGCTTTACTATTTGCTTGTGTTCCTTTGGTGGTGAGAGAAATTGGGGTTGGCCTAGGGTGTGGTTGTTTGTTTGTGACTGGCTGTGGTGAAATTTGTTTTCAAGTGAGAGTGGGGTGGGTGGGTATTTTTGAATCAGGTTAGCCAGATAGATTTGTATGCTGTTGCCGGATTCTTGTCATTGTCTTGTTGGGCTGTATATGTGGTATTTTGAAACGTGGGGCTTTTCATTTCAGTTCCGCATGTTGATGTCTCTACCCCACAACTCTCTTTTTTTATTTAAACGTCACTGAACTATTGAAATTTTTGAAAGCTGCTTTACTTTGCTCTGCAAAACAATAAGAACACACTTTTATTTTCTCTCTCTCTCTCTCTCTCTGTGTGTGTGTGTGTGTGTGTGTGTGAGAGAGAGAGAGAGAGAGAGAGATTTGCTCTCTCTCAGCTGAACTTAACTCTCTAAAATAAACCCTAAAACCTCACTTTTGCTCTTTCTTTCATTGCATTCTTTCTGAACCTCAAAAAACATGCCCTCATCTTGAGTTCATCACTCAACAGAACTCCAAACAAAGCAAGAGACAGAAAGCTCATTTTTATTGCATAGTATTACAAGGGGCCATAGATGTGAGGGACTCTGGTCTAGTTATCATGAAGGGACCCTGTACTTCTGAATTTGCCACTACACTACTGCATTTGACATAACTCTATCTCCGATATCCTTTAAGCGCTTTCTGAAAGGTAAAACCAGATGCTTGAGACTTTAGATCAGACTCAGGTTGGCTGCCAGGAGATAACAGATGCTGACTATCACATGTAAGATGAATGCATGTAGGATGTAAATCCATATCCTCACGACACAGTTCTAAGCGCACTTATCTACCTAATACTTACACTGTCACAAGGCAATAATAGTACTGAAAACTGCTGTCTATCAGATGTTAAACATGTCAATTACTAAATATAATTCTATATGCAATATTAGCTACTCTCAAATGTCAGTTGCAAACTATCAATATTAATGGGGAATATATATATAAATATGGTTAGATGCTTTTTATTGACAAGGGATCAATTTTGGCGGAAGCAAATTCACTGCAGCTTTCAAAATATCCCAGCTCAATATTAAGCTGAGGGAACCATGTGTATTTTGAATTCTAACAACAGAGGAAGTATCCTCCTGTGATTGTTTCTTTAAAGCACTGTGTAATATAGACACCAACAATGCCTTTTGATTCATTTCCTTTTTTCTGTCCGCATGATCATGCTACACAAAATAATGTTTCTTTGTCAAAGCATCAATCAACTGAGGAACCTCAAGCTACTCTCTTCTCCTTTGGGTGTTATTACAAGAAGCCATCAGAGACTGCTATTATACAGGTGTCACCAGTTCTCACCGAAGAACCTCAGCATTATTTTGGGATAGTATAGCAATCATATTTATTTGACTTTCAGCTCAACTGAAAGACTAGTCGAGCAGGAAAGCTTGATTTAAATCCAGTTTATCCCACTGACAAGGGTGAGTAGATTTCAATCTTAAATTCTCCTGAAATGAACAAGAAACATGTTTTCAGACAACAACTATTTATTTCATTTAAATTTATTTTAATATTTTTATTGCATTTTTTAAAGTTACAGAGAAAAGTATAAATTAAAAGTTACACCCGAATACAAAAAAAGAATTAAAAAGATACACACAAGTGTTCAAAGGATACAAACCGAAATTTGAATATTCTATACAAAAGGCTCCCAGAAAGAAATTACATTAATATTTCTTCTTTTCTTTCTTTCCTTACAATCACTTTCTTTCTGTTCCACCAAACTTGTTTGAATCCCTGATATGTTAATTCACTTCCCTCTATCCCTTTGAGGCTTCAACACTTCTCATTAGTTACCAATAATCTGTACTCCTTTATTTAAATCATTTTTTCCATTATATCTGTGAAATTAGTCTAAGCACAACCAAGTATTATTTTTGGAACCATCCTTAGTCGCGTAGTTTTTGAAGCAAACCCATTCCTTTTTTACCTTGTCACCTGAGTGGTTTCTTATTAGTTCCATGATTTTGGCTAGTTCGAGGTACTGAAACAACTTCAATTGCCACACGTCTTTTGTTGGTATTAACTCACTTTTCCAGTATTTTGCTATTTCAGTGGTGCTTGCTTAAGGAAATGTCTGTGGACTGTCTCCCATCCCAATCCTAAAGGCTGTTAAGTATATGCTTTGGAAAAGCTAAATAAAGCTGCTAAGCTCACCACACAAAACAGTCATTAGCAGAGTTGTCTTTACTAGGCTAACACCAACATATACATGCACACACTATTTATGGACGTCACAAGTAGTCTTCTCTCTCTGAGCCCAGAGAGGGTTCTCTGCTTCAAAGTTTTTGTTGTCTGAAGTCCGCAGCCAAGTTCAGTTGCTTTCAAAGTCCTGTAACTGATAGAGCTCTCTGAGTTCTGAAGTCTGGCAGTTCTCCAACTTCTTCTCAGACAATCTATCCAAAAAGTATTCACTCAAATTCACAGTTCCAACAGCTAGCCTTCAGCTGTTCATGCAATCTCCTACTGCAACCCACACAGTATGCTGCAACCTGAGCCCTTATTTACACAAAGTTACATGCCAAAATAGCTCAGTAACACTGATAAGACAGTCACAATATGCCTGCAGGCGCATGCGGAGAATGAGTCATCCCTGCTGACTCATGGAGAATTAACCCATTAACTGCATTCCTTAACAAGGCCACCACTCCTTCTTATGCACTTTTATCATTTTCTCCTCAGCTACAAGAGACAAAAGTTCCTCCCCATCTTGAAGTGAACTGCCACAGAGGTCCTACCAGAATACTTCCCAGTTGTACATTAGCTATTCCCTTTCACAAGAGAGATCCATGACAAACTCACTTGAGAGCAAGTAGTTGAGAAAAGCAAAGCGGCTGGACTCTATCAAAGCTCATGCTGTTCTTCACACAGAGAGGGAAGGTGAAAGCAACTCTATCCTGGTTGTCTGAGAACTGAGGAAAAAAATGGAAACAGAAGCAAAAATTGTTGATGTTCGCGTATTTTCCCCAAGTCTGCAACAAAAAGCAAATATATTAGGATTTGCTGATGCTGCTTCTTTAAGTTAACAAGAAATATATAATTGACTACATTCCCTCTCCCAGACAAATAATAGGTTTGGGTGGAAGACCAACTGCAGTGGAACAGAAACAGTGCTGTGTGTGCCAAATACAAGGGCAGTATGGAAATAATGTCTTCTTACATTCCTGTCTTGTCATCCATGAAGCCAAACACAATGTGGCAGCCATGTATGGTGGCCCATAGAGTCTCTGAAGCTTCCTCATTGCCTGGTGTTAAACCAGGCTGGATTTGTATCACGGTGCCATTAGGACACTGATGAAATGCAACTCTGTTTCTCTGTTACATCTGAATCAGGTGTGACTTTGCAGATCCTGGACCGGTATATAGACTCAGTTGTAGTTTGGATAAGGGCTAATAAACTGAAGTTGAACCCTGATGAGATTGTGGGTGAATGGTCAAGGGCAGGGGTTAGCAAACTTTTTCAGCAGGGGGCCAGTCCACTGTCCCTCAGACCTTGTGGGGGGCTGGACTATATTTTGGAGAGAGAGAGAAAATGAACCAATTCCTATGCCCCACAAATAACCCAGAGATGCATTTTAAATAAAAGGACACATTCTACTCATGCAAAAACACGCTGATTCCTGGACCATCCACGGGCCGGATTTAGAAGGCGATTGGGCTGGATCCGGCCCCCAGGCCTTAGTTTGCCTACCCATGGTCAAGGGCTTCGGGCAGTGGTTCTCAACGTGTGCATCCCCAGATGTTGTTGGACTACAACTCCCATCATTCCTAGCCAGCATGACCAATGGTCAGGGATGATTGGAGTTGTAGTCCAACAACATCTGGGGACCCACAGGTTGAGAACCACTGGCTTAGGGCATGTAGCATCACAAATGTAGAATATAATTGTGATCACAATTAACCTTGTCTAATGCCCCCATTCACAAACCTGAATTTAGCATGGCCTGCTATTTGTAAACTCTCCTTGCAGGAGTTAAAATGATTTCCTTGTGCTCAGCATTTATTCAGTAGGAATTATCGGAATGTCACATGGCTGGTAAAGTATGAGCGGGCACTAATTAGCTTTCGCAGATAAGCCAGTACAGTTTCTCACACTGTCACTTTCACTTGCAAGGCCATGAAAACATAGCTGTTTGCTACATACATTAGCATTTCCTTTTCTCCCAGGAATGCATAAGGAATATTGTGGCCAGTGACATATAACTCACATGTTACTGTTAGAATTCCTGCTCCATGATTGCAGTCATGGGATTGTTGTCTTTCACATGACGGTATATGTTTTGACTCCACAGAGTGGGAAGTGAAAGAGGCAGGATGTTTGTGTTACTGTGTTCCGTGAAGTGGGACTATTGTCCTTTGTTCTTTCTCTTTGCTGTCTGATGCTAGAGAGAGAGGGAGCCATGTTGTAGTGCTCCATGTGTGTTTATATGTAAATAAAGTAGATTAGCCAAAATGCTGAGTTGCTGAGGTCTGTCACGCAAGCTGCACAGACTCTGCAGATCCCTAAGCCTGCTGGTGTCTGTTGGCTTTGGTCTCTGTGATGTTCAGGGTGAAGAAAGCTTTTTAAGCTCCCAAACGAACGACTAGGAGGGAGAGAACATGCCAGTCGGGCATGTGTCTCTGCCAGGGTCCTACTCGAGTGTAGGACGAGCTCCTGACAGTTACATGATCCAAAAGTCCCCAATGACCACTCCCAGTGGCTTCATATAGATGTTAAATTCCTCTGGGGGACAAGATGGTGCCCTGTAGCATCCAACAACAGAAATGCCAGAGAGCCAAAATATTGTCACCCAATATCTCTGGAACTGGGACCACAGATAGGAGGCGAACTACCATAACACAGTGCCATCCATTCACAGCTTCAGAGCTATTCCAGGAGAGCAACATGGTCAATAGTATCAAAGCCTCTGGGAATCATGAAAGACCAACAGGGGTGCACATCAATTTTGTCCATCAAGGCCAATTCAGGTCCCAAATCAGGCCTGAACCCAGATTGGAATTGGCCCAGAATGTTTGATAAATATTATGACACATTTGCTTTTGGTTGGCATTTATTTTTATAGGCATATGTTTGTTTTTAATATACTTATGTCTAGGGAGATGATTTTGATGCTGCTTATTTCAGACTCCATAAAGCTGATGAATAACGATGACAAATGTAGAAGGAAAATGTCAGAATCTGTTTAACACATGTTTCCACAATATTTTGTTCACAGTTGAACTTGGCAGCCCCTCACACTTGGATTAGTGATTCCATGAAGATTTGGGGTTGCGGGCCTGGGTTGAAGAGGCAAAACATCAAACAAACAAACAAACAAACAAACAAACAAACAAACAAACAACTGCAACCCAAAGCCTTGTCAAAAAAAGGAACCAACATCCTAGATGCAGGGCTACTACTCATAAGAGAAGCCCTGTGTTGAATTCTTCCCTCTCAAACCACAATGCACAATTCATATAATCTCATGCCCTGATGCCATTAAGCTAAACATTTTTCCACCTCTGCTTCGCAACACTGGCATACCGCTTCATGATACCTGAACCACCAGATGTTATTAAGCAGACTAACTATTAGAAGTTATGGAGATATAAACTGATTTTGTGGCGGGACCTGTCTGTCTCTGTCTCTGTCTCTGTCTCTGTCTCTGTCTCTGTCTCTGTCTCTGTCTCTGTCTCTGTCTCTGTCTCTGTCTCTGTCTCTGTCTCTGTCTCTGTCTCTCCCCTTTTGGTAATAGCTGTGTTTGAGAATTCAGGGGGACCTTGTCAAAGCCCACACCACAGGAACAATGCATTTAAGGGGGTACATGAGGATGAAGTTAGAGGACCAAGTGGAGAAGGACGTAATCACTCTGCCATGGAGGCAGCCAGCGGCTTGACCTATGGGTACATAAGGAATGACCTGCTCACAAGTTAAGGGCTAGTCGTAGTTACTTTATTTGCCTATCAGCTTCCCGTGTACATTATATGCTTAAAGCAGCTGAAAGTGTGGCAACATCAGCTAGTGCAAAACGCAGCGGCTCAACTTCTCACTGCAGCCGACTATTGCTGATGTTGTTGCTAAAAGCATTGCATGAGCTGCCAATTAGCTACTGGGCTAAGCTCTGGTGTTAAAAGCCCTATAGAGCTTGGGACTAGGATACCCAGGGTCTGTGAGGCAGGCCAAAACAGCCACCTCGCGTGGTGGGATACCGTCACGTAACATCACACATGCCACTGGACACCCAAGCCAGCATCCTGTTTTCACAGTGGCCAAACAGAGGTTTGTAGTAAACCCACAAGCAGGATTTGAGCACAAAAGCACTCTCCTCTCCTGTGGTTTCCAGCAACTGGTCTTCAGAAGCATTACTGAGAGCCAGTGTGGTGTAGTGGTTAAGAGCGGTAGTCTCGTAATCTGGGGAACCGGGTTCGCGTCTCCGCTCCTCCACATGCAGCTGCTGGGTGACCTTGGGCCAGTCACACTTCTCTGAAGTCTCTCAGCCCCACTCACCTCACAGAGTGTTTGTTGTGGGGGAGGAAGGGAAAGGAGAATGTTAGCCGCTTTGAGACTCCTGAAGGGGAGTGAAAGGTGGGATATCAAATCCAAACTCTTCTTCTTCTACTTTCGCCAACTGTGGAGGCAGAGCATAGCCATCATGACTAGTAGCCATCAATAGCCCTCTCCTACTTTTTGTCTTACATGGGTGGCGCTGTGGGTTAAACCACAGAGCCTAGGACTTGCCGATCAGAAGGTTGGCGGTTCGAATCCCCGTGACAGGGTGAGCTCCCGTTGCTTGGTCCCTGCTCCTGCAAACCTAACAGTTTGAAAGGATGTCAAAGTTCAAGTAGATAAATAGGTACCGCTCCTGCAGGAAGGTAAATGGCGTTTCCGTGCGCTACTCTGGTTCGCCAGAAGCAGCTTAGTCATGCTGGCCACATAACCTGGAAGTTGTACGGCGGCTCCTTCGGCCAATAAAGTGAGATGAGCGCCACAACCCCAGAGTCATCCATGACTGGACCTAATAGTCAAGGGTCCCTTTACCTTTACAGCTTTACATCTCCATATCTGAGTGCCTCTCTCTCTCTCTCTCTCTCTCTCTCTCTCTCTCTCTCTCTCTCCAAAAACCTGCTCTTTGAAGCTGAATTGGAGCAA
Organism: Podarcis pityusensis; assembly: GCF_964106645.2. NCBI lineage: Eukaryota > Metazoa > Chordata > Lepidosauria > Squamata > Lacertidae > Podarcis > Podarcis pityusensis. The sequence goes on along the minus strand of NC_138038.1, from coordinate 6,930,930 downwards.
ATGACAATTTGGCTTTTCCACAGATTGCTGCTTACTCTGATTCACCTTTAAAGAGTGGGTTTTTTGTTGGGAAAGCTCCAGTGCAAAAAAAGAAAGAAAAGGTGCTCTGACAGGGACAGCACTTGGAAACTGCGGAGGAAACGGTAAGTTGGCTCAGCCCTACGTCAGCCTTATGAGCTGCCCAGGATCTTCCCTGATCTTTTCTGCATTTAGAAAAAGTGTTGTGTTTGCTTGTTGCACCCGTGAGGTTCTCTGTAGCCACTTCCTCTTCTTAAAAAAGAAAGAAAGAAAATCCTTGAGGCTTGCCATAGCTGCCCAGCCCTGCTGCATTTGATAGAATTTAATTTCTGTGTCTATTCTAGGAAATGTGGCACATGAAAGCCATGAGCTTTTTGAAAAGAAAAACTACAGAGAAAGGAGGAAAACCCTTTGGCCAACTCATAAAGTTAACCAAAGGCCAAGGCGGTGGGTGGGGGTGAGGAGGGAGAAAGTTCAGCCATGAAAGCAACTAAGAATTTGGAGGGGCAGGGGCTGCTCTGATTGAAACAAGCTCTGTCCTCGGCGGAGCAGCTACAGCAAAGTGCACATTTCAGAAGTGTTGCAGAGGGAGGTGAAACCAGTCCTCAGTGCCAACTTGTTAGCAGGAACATGGTGAAGAATCTTCATACCTGCATTCTAAGATGCCGGCAGGAAGCAAAGCTCTCTTCTGTAGTTCTGGTGGTTCTTCTTATGAGGGATGAAAGGGAACTAGGCAATGCACAATCTGCAGATGCTTATATAACGGGAACATAAAGGGTGATGGGTAACTTCCTAGTCAGAAAGGGAGGCAGGAGGGAAAACAGGATCTGGGTGACATTATACTCTTATCCGATTCCTACTGGCTAAGTCTGCAGGGAGCTGAGGTTTGCCTCATTCCTTCTTTCTCCCCACCCTCCACAAATGCAGTGGCGTAGCGTGGGGGGGTGCAGGGGGGGCCGGCCGCACTGGGCGCAACATCTGGGGGGGGCACTCGCACTCGCAGCTCTCTGCCCCTACTAAAATCCACGGGTTAGGGGGCGCAAATTATTTGCCTTGCCCCGGGTGCTGACAACCCATGCTACGCCACTGCACAAATGCTTCCCAAATCAGTTGCAAAATATTAAGATCTGCAATTTAAACTAATAATATGAAACACTGTGTCCTAAAATCATAAAACAACACAATTCTTTCCCACTGCATTACACGTACTTTAAGGCTGTGTCATAATGTGCTTAAGGAGATATGATTCAGGCATAAAAATGTACCAGGAGGATTAATATGAGGGAAGGGGAAATCGCCATATATGCTAAAGTAGAATATAGGTAGCCTGTAAGTTAGGTAATGAATGAGAGTGCCTTGGTCATAAATAGCATTTGGCACAAAATACGATGGCTTTGATCTCAGAAGGAAGAATTTGAATGCTCTCTAAAGAATCTGACTAGTTTCAAGATGAAGGTTGGAAAATTTATTATTGATATCACGGGAGGGTCTCTCTTCAGATATTTCAGTTGTGGCTTGCTCATTAATGGAGAGCTTTAAAAGGGTGAAAGGAAGGGGACAGAAAAAGAGCCGAATAAATAAAAAATACTCTCACAGTCACTTCTGTTAGTATTTCATACCTCCGATGCTGCAGATGTGATTGGTGTAATTCACATGCCTGTCTGGGAGAGTGTGGGAACGGAAGACAGTCTTATCTCTTCCGCTTTGTGTACTGTTACACTGTACTTTTGTTTTTGTTTTTGTCCTGTCTGTTCTCTTGGAGCTGGAGAGAAAGGACACAATGATTCCTTTGTCTGTATGTAGTGTGTAAATAAATGCGTAGATTAGCTCTACAATGTCTCAATCTTCTTGCTGTGTTACGCCAGAAGATTAGTGTGCATAGACCAGTTGGTATATGCCACTGAAGCACACTGGAGAAGAAGGGGAATTCCTTTTCCAGAGCTGCGCATCCTGGAGGATGCGCGGAGTTCGGGGGCTGCAGGGGCACCCCAGGGCATTTTCCCAACAACCTCCCCCTCTCTCACACACACATACACAGCTTGCACCACGCACAATGCCTCACACATACCATGCAGAAAGACTTCACTCTCTGCTGCCCCTTAAAAGGTAAAGGTACCCCTGACCATTAGGTCCAGTCGCGGACGACTCTGGGGTTGTGCGCTCATCTCACTCTATAGGCCGAGGTAGCCGGTGTTTGTCCGCAGACAGCTTCCGGGTCATGTGGCCAGCATAACTAAGCCGCTTCTGGCAAACCAGAGCATGGAAACACCGTTTACTTTCCCGCTGGAGCAGTACCTATTTATCTACTTGCACTTGACATGCTTTCGAAGTGCTAGGTGGGCAGGAGCTGGGAACAAACAACAGGAGCTCACCCCATCGTGGGGATTCGAACTGCCAACCTTCTGATTGGGGAGCCCAAGGCTCTGTGGTTTAGACCACAGCGCCACCCATGTCTCTCTGCTGCCCCTTAGATAGGCTCAAAAAGGCATTGTGAATTTTGTTTCAAGCTGGGTGGGGTTAGTGGTTTTCACAGAGTTTCTGGATGGGGAAGAGAGTTTTTTAACCCTTCCAGACATACAATAAAATGTGTCCATTTTTAAGGGGGATATTGTGCTCGCTTTGGCAGCACATATACTAAAATTGGAACGATACAGAGAAGATTAGAAAAGATTCCAATTTTATTAAATTTGGAGAAGCTAATCCTTTGTAAACAAGAACTGAGCAAGCAAGGTCTCTCATATATTGTTGATTTTTGAGAGGGTGTTTACTGAGACCTTTTGCAGGAACCATAGCAGGTTCTGGTGGGCACACGAATGCCTGTGGGCACCCACCTGGAAGGCATATATTACTGTCACCATATCTTTTCATCTAAAAATATGCTGCGAATCGTATACTTTGTGGGCTAATTGGCAATGATATTGTCAAACTGGATTTAGAATATTTTAAAGGTCTTAATTAAAACTTACATCAATCATTAGAATTTTGATATTTCAGATCACCTAACTGACTAATTTTTTGGGGGGAGCCTTCTGAAATTCCCCTCCCTCCTTAGAAGGTTTATTGAGAAAGGAGGACAGAGTAGAGGACTGAGACCTCAATCCTTACTCATACAAAGTAAAAGGTAAAAGGTAAAGGACCCCTGGACAGTTAAGTCCAGCCAAAGGCGAGTATGGGGTTGTGGCACTCATCTCGCTTTCAGGCCGAGGGAGCCGGCGTTTGTCCATCAACAGCTTTCTGGGTCATGTGACTAGAGGTGGGATGGCCTGGGCGAAAAACAGAAAAATGGGTTTTTTTCAGTTTCCCCCCAAAAGCCGTTTTCCCCAGAAAAATAGTTTATTTTTTCCCGGGAAAAAACAGGGGGGGGGGGGGGACTTTTTTTTCTCATGGCTTCAAAATTTCCAGAAATTTTACATCTCTACATGTGACCAGCATGACTAACCTGCTTCTGATGCAACGGAACACCACGACGAGTGCCAGAGCGCACGGAAACACCATTTACCTTCCTGCTGCAACAATATCTATTTATCTACTTGCACTGGTGTGCTTTCGAACTGCTAGGTTGGCAGGAGCTGGGACAGAGCAATGGGAGCTCACTCTGTCGCGGGGATTTGAACCGCCAACCTTCTGATCGACAAGCCCAAGAGGCTCTGTGGTTTAGACCACAGCACCACCCTCGTACCTCATACAAAGTAGACTGCTGGGAAGTCTTTTTGCCACATACAGTGCATTCCTTCTCCCACACCCCAATTTTGGCTCTGAGTTGGTAATTAGTCACTGAAAGACCACTTGCCCATCACTAGCAACCTCCTTTTGAAACATGGAATTGCAGGAGAACATTGTATGTTCTCAGATATACACTTAGTTCACATGGGGTGATGACCACTGATTTTTGGCCCTGTTGCTAGTGGTTGCTGAAGAAACCACAAACAGGTAGGGCACTCCACAAACCAGCAAAACCAAGAGAGAAGAGTTCTCAGGTGTGCCCCAAACAATTTATTTAAAATTCCAACACATTTTGGAGAAATTCCTTCATCAAGGGCATATTTCACTGGGAGGATGATGAGATTAGATTCATTTGTAATGATGCCTCTGATGAAGCAATTTCTCGAAAATGCTTTGGGCTTTTAAATCAATTGTTTGTGGTGCTCCTGAGAATTATTCTCCCTTGGTTTTGCTGGTTGCTGAATCCCATTTCATGCAACATATTGAGAGATTTAGTCACACAATTACCACATACACACAAAGAGACACCTTCTGATTTTAGAAGCAAATGTGTTTCGCAGGGCATGTTTCACAAGCAGAGTAACACCAGCGCAGTGCTTAATTTTTTACGATGAGCTGAAGAATATGTGAAAGCAACAGGAGCCATGTCTTAAAGGCAACACTCTCCTTGTCAAGGTGTGTTATTGCAACAGGTCGTGGCCTGAAAAGGCAGGTTTCTGTCAAGCCACGTTGCATTTCACAGCCCTTGGTGCTCACTTTGTTCATGCTTGGCAAAGCAGGAAGCTAAGTGTGGCATCAGAGCTAATGGGTAATTTTCTGTTAAATTCACCAACATATTGACATGACACTACGCAGAGAGCACAACATTAGGTTCATTAATAAGACTGCTTCATTCCACAAAAGAGTGAAATCAGAAAACATACATGAGGTTTGTCTTGGAATGGTGGGGAAAAATAGAGACAGAGCCATGTAGCCAGAATTATTAAGTAGAAAATTATTCCATCCCAAAACATGATGAGGGGGATAATCTACTGACGCCTCAGTGGTTTATGGCAAAACTGCTCAGTCATGCATATTTGAATAAACAATTAGATGACTCACATTTTTCAACATTCAACATATTTTTAACAGATGCAGTGGATAATCCGGTTTCATATGCAGGAGCTGTTGCCATGGTAATCTGCAGCAGCACAACCGGACGCCTTCATCTGTCCCAGCTGCAACTAAACATGTCTCTTCTTCATGGGACTCTACAGCCACAGCAGACACTGTAACTCTCCAATGGTTAGACTTCACCCCCCAAGATGCACTCCTCTATTGTCCTCCCGAGACAGACGGATGCCAACTTGCTTGCTGCAAGTTTTGGAGCAAAGGTTGGGAACCTTTCGTTCTCCAGATGTTGCTGAACTACAACTCCCATCAAGTCTGGCCAGTGGCCAGGGATGATGGGAGTTGTAGTTCAGCAACACCTTGAGAACAAAAGCTTTGTTGAGGAAGTACAGTGGTTGTTGTTTAGTTGTGTCTGACTCTTCATGATCCCATGGACTAGAGCACACCAGGCACTCCTTAGTAGCAACGAGAGCACTGTCCAACCATCTCGTCCTCTGTCATCCTCTTCTCCTTGTGCCCTCCATCTTTCCAAACATCAGGGTCTTTTCCAGGGAGTTTTCTCTTCTCATGAGGTGGCCAAAGTATTGGAGCCTCAGCTTCAGGATCTGTCCTTCCAGTGAGCACTCAGGGCTGATTTCCTTCAGAATGGATAGGTTTGATCCTCTTGCAGTCCATGGGACTCTCAAGAGTCTCCGCCAGCACCATAATTCAAAAGTACAGTGGTACCTCGGTTTAAGAACAGTCCGGTTTAAGAATGATTCGGTTTACGAACTCTGCAAAACTGGAAATAGTGTCTCGGTTTGAGAACTTTACCTTGGTCTAAGAACGGAATCTGAATGGTGGAAGGGCACCAGCAGCGGGAGGCCTCATTAGGGAAAACACACCTCGATTTAAGAACGGTTTTGTTTTAATAACGGTCTTCCGGAACGGATTAAGTTAGTAAACCGAGATACCACTGTACTAGGATTTCCCCTAACTTTCCCCCCTCACTTGTGCACAGTTGAGGGTTCTTAATAAACATGGGGTGATGGTGACTTTCTAGAGCACTCCTGCATAGACGGAAACCTTTGCAATGTGCATAGATTAAGTAATAGATTGATGCAGTCATTTAACAGAGCTCAAAATGATGTGGCAAGGTAATTGCCTCAAGGCAGAAAGTTTGGAGACCTCTTGCTCTAAAAAAAGAGTGGCATTCAACTGTTTATGCAGTAACATTGCACCCACTAGAGGGAGATGTTGCACCAACATAATGGAAACGGCTGTCAGATGCTTCATGCTGTGGCTTTCTTTGGGATCTTTCCTCGCTGCAGAATCTTGGACTGGGATCTGCAGAGCGTGTTATGCTGAGAAAGATGTTTGCCTTTTATGTTACTGTAAAATGATTGATCTTGCAGGATAACAAAGACACTTCTAATTTGGACTCGCTCCACTGTAATTCAGCATCTTTTTGACGTGTCTCCTTGCAATATTTATTTGGATTCTGTTGTTTTCCATCTCAGCTCATGATTTGGTAATGCATTTAGTAATGCGTGGGATGAAAATAAAATACAGGCATTTGGGGTTGTGCGTGTGTGTTTTTTTAAAAAAGTGATTTATGAAGAATGCCAGTGGAGGGATGTGAGATTATATGATTTAGTTAAAGTTGAAATATATCTCAAACAAATGCCTGTGCATTACAACAACCACTTGTCTTTATGGGAAACAGAAGCAAGTTGCAGTTCTGTTACCATCAGACATCATTTGTAAATACAGAAAAAAGACTGGAAGTCAAGCAGAGAGACAACAAAGACGCACACACAATTACACTTCAACTAACATTCCCCAGTGTTGCTAGATGAGCAGGACCTCATAGGCAGAGCACATTTTCTCCATGCATACTGCGTGCGCTCCCAAACATCTCTGCTTAACAGACCTCTAGGAGCAGGACTGAGAAATGTCTCTGCCTCAGATCATGGAGAGTCATTACCAATCAGGAGGAAAAGCAGAACGGAGCTGAAATCGGGTGTGGGGTGGGAGGAGAGAAAGAGAGCTAAGATTATCTGAAAATGCTCTTCATGGACAGAATCTCACCACTATCACTTCAGGGGAAGTCAAGGAAGGAGCTGCACACTGCCCACCACATTCAGCATTTTTTTGTGTGGCTACATTCCCATACCACTACCACTGGCCTCACTTCGTTTATATATATATACCTGAAGGAGTGTCTCCACCCTTCTCGGGCCTTCTCGGTAGTGGCGCCCGCCCTGTGGAACGCCCTCCCATCAGATGTCAAAGAGATAAACAACTACCTGACATTCAGAAGACATCTGAAGGCAGCCCTGTTCAGGGAAGTTTTTAATGTGTGACATCTTGGTGTATTTTTGGTCTTTGTTGGAAGCCACCCAGAGTGGCTGGGGAAACCCAGCCAGGTGGGCGGGGTACAAATAAATTATTATTATTATTATTATTATTATTATTATTATTAAAACAAAACAGTGTCTTTCTTCCTAGAAACAAATAGGATGTCCCATCACCAACCAGGTCCTAAGTAATGTCAGTCAGGGCAAAAGAAGAAGAAGCTTGTGGACAATGCCTGCCACAGCTTTGCTTGTCCGAAATGATGTCACACATTCATATCTGACTGCTGACACAGTGACCCCAATTTAAACAGTAAACCTGCTACCATTTTTCATGTTCCTAAAGGGTGCAGAGAGAGCTGAACAGAGGCCAGCATTTATTTACAGTGGTACCTCGGGTTACAAACACCTCGGGTTACAAACACTTCGCATTACAGACTCTGCTAACCCGGAAGTAGTACCTTGGGTTAAGAACTTTACCTCAGGATGAGAACAGAAATTGTGCTGCGGCAGCGGGAGGCACCATTAGCTAAAGTGGTACCTCAGGTTAAGAACAGTTTCAGGTTAAGAACTGACCTCCGGAACGACTTAAGTTCGTAATCAGAGGTACCATCATATTTATGATTTTTGTATCCCACTCTCCTCTAAGAAGGTTAAAATTGCATCTATAGGGTGATTGTGTTTTGCCTCCCTTTGAACTCTGTGATGCAAGTTAATCCGATGTATGCAGACCAAGGGCTCCCAAATCCAAGCCCAATGTGGTATCCACAGTGTGCTCCAATATATTCCTTGAGAAAACCACCTAAGTGAATTGTGCAAAATCCTCCCATCCGCCATGCTCCTTCTTCACTTCCCTGGCTGACACTTGTGGGCACAGTATTTGGATTCTCAGCAGGATTATTCCCAAAGGCTTTATTCCAAAAGTCGCTTTGCAGCTTGATCATAGAATGTGTTACAAGGTGCAGAACAAAGCAGCTGAAGCAGAGCTATCAGGATCACAGCTAAGTGTAAGCTAAGATGCTGTCCCAAACCTGGCTGAGCTCGTCTTCCTTTGAAGAGCAGGGCATGCACAGTCATTTGTGAACACAGAATTACAGAGTTGGAAGGGACCCTGAGGATCATGTAGTCATTGCCCTGACCTAAGCAAGAAGGCACTTCTGCAAGTAGGCTGTTCTGCTCATGCTGGCTCAACGGACATTGCATCCTTGGAGACAGAGTCGACATGGCCAATTTACTGTCTAACCAAGGTTCTGGTACCTTCCCAGAGTCTGGAGGTAATTCATTAACAGGAGGTAGGGCCAAGATCTAAGTGTAATGAACTCTGGCAGGCAATCAAGCCCCAATAAGAAGTAATGGCTCTCCTGCAAATTTATGTATGTTTATTTACAAAGGACACACACAGAGCCCGACTTCTCGCCTGCTCACATTTATGCTTGTTGGTCAGTCTGAAGTTTCACCCCTCCCATAGCAGGAAGGACGCCAGACTCCCGCCTTTCCCCTCTTGCCCTTCCGTTGCCTTCTGATTTTATCCAAATGTCTAGAACAAGGAGAAAGAGGCTGACCTTCTTCCTCCTCACCACTCTGACTTGACCCAGACTCAGACCTCTGCTTATCTGCTGGTTGCCTAGCAACGTTCTGGCTGCCTTCCAACTCTCCCTCTGCTTGAGAGCTAATAGAGTCTTCTCTGGAAAGGGGGTGTGTGTGTCAGGCTGCTCTCTCTTGATTCTGTCAGCCAGTTCTCATCTGCAGAGTCAGATCTTCACTTAGTTCAATCTCTGAGTCTAGCCTATCCCCTGCGCTCTGGGGGCTGGCCACATTCCTGACACTAATCATACATCTCCCCCTCAGCGCTTGGGATGTGAATTGTTACTGAGGCATAGCTTTCTCTTGACAACCTGCTTCGTCCCTCATCTCATTCCTCCTCCCCCTTCAACCAACCCTGTCAAGAGATCTCCGCGGGGCTCATGCAATTTATTTATATATTTATCTATTTCATGAAAGCCATACCTCGCTTGACTGTAGAAGGAAAAGCTTTGCAAAATGATAAAACCTTTACAAAAACAAGAAGCAAATCTAGGGAAAAAAATGCAGCCATACCTTAAAACCTACAAAAAGTTAAAATACTAAAACAGATTAAAATTCTTATGAACTGATTTGCATCTACTGGAGGTGGCGTTTCCAACACAGAAGTACCAATTGACTCTTGCATAAGCACAACATCCTCAGCTAATCTTTCCCTAAATCTGAACCGGCCTCTAACAGAACTTCTCCAGCATGGCTTTGATTTCATGAGGTGAAGATGAGAGAGAGAGAGAGACAAACTGCATCGCATTGACATTGTTTTCACATAGCCAAGGTTTGTGAGAAACAATGTATAGTTTGAAGGAATAGCATACAAAATATCTTTTGCAATCTATTATGTTTCAGCCTAGACATAGGTTTAAGATCACTGAGAAATGGGCATGTTCCTGTGAAAGCTGGAAATCAGAATTCCAAAGATATCTTTGAGCCCTAGTTATTTTTCTTTCTTTCCTTCCAGAGTTAAAGGAACAAGAGAGAATTCTTATCCTCTTCACCACACAAAAGCTTGATAGCAAATGTTATTTTTGTCCGTGTTTTACTACTATTTCTTACAGTTATTTTAACAATCACTTCAGAAGACAAAAAGAGGAATTCTTTAGCATGTGCTCACTGGAGGACCTCAAAAAAAAAAGCATCAGGGAAATATGTTCAGAAAACGCTTAGCTATCAGGACTCTTCTCTCAGACACCTAAATTGCCTCCAGGTCTCATACCCTGATTTTCAATAACACAACTTGCATTTGATTGCGAAGAGCACACTGAGGACTGACATCTTTCCTAGCCATCAGTAGAAGGATGCTCAAAGATGTGATTCATGTTTATTGCAGGATAGGGAGACACTTCTAACATACAGTGCCAAAGGGAGCAGTACTGGGCGCCATATGTTAACTAAATAGCAAGTGTGAATCACCTAATGGAGTTGCATTTGTAGGCTGCCTGCTTTGGCGTAATTTAATGGTAGATGGGCCTTTGATTTAGGGGAAGGAAAGAAACATGGATATTTAATTGGTGGATAATTTATCACAACTAAAACAAAGCCTTCCTCGTTCCTCTTGTCTCTAATATTGTGGCCAATGTAAAAAGGGGTAATGTGTTGCTTTCACTGTGCTATCTCTGCGGTTGCCAATCACTCAACCAAGTTAACAACGTATTATGACAGGTGATGGATAGTTTGATACAATTTTGGGAAGTGCTTTTTCACCATAGCCTTTTCTGGCTGTTGATGCTAGCCACTGTAGAATTTTATTCTTCTATCGATTGCTTGATTGGACATGACCTTAATTATTTTGCACCGTACTTTATGATACAACAAGCCCCTGCCTCGGAGTAGTCACATAAGAGAGATAAATAACTCTCAATGAAGAAATAAATATGAAGGCTCTGAAGATGATTAAACCACTAATGGCTCAACAATGGATTTTGTTTCTACCAAGCCTAAACTTGCACTTGCCAGATTTTTCCATGCTTCGCCTTGGAGTTTCAAGAGTTTTCATTGGTTCCAGTCCTGGCACTGCCAAATCATGATCTGAATTTAAGAAGGATGTTGAGCAGCTGGAAAGTGTGCAAAGGAGGGCAACCAAGATGATCAAGGGTCTGGAAACGAAGCCTTATGAGGAGCGCTTGAAGGAGCTGGGTATGTTTAGACTGAGGAAAAAGAGACTGAGATGAGATATGAAAGCCATCTTCAAATATCTTAAGGGCTGTCACATGGAGGAGGAAGCAAGCTTGTTTTCTCCTGCTCTGGAGGGTAGGACTCAAACCAAGGGCTTCAAGTTTCAAGAAAGGAGATTCTGACTAAACTTTGAGGGGGAAACTTTCTGACAGTAAGAGCTGTTCAGCAGTGGAACAGACTCCATCAAGAGGTGGTGGACACTCCTTCCTTGGAGGTTTCTAAGCAGAGGTTGGATGGCCATCTGTCATGGATGCCTTAGTTGAGATTCCTGCATTGCAGGGGGTTGAATTAGATGAACCTCAGAGTCCCTTCTAACTCTATGATTCTATGATTCTACTAAATGGACCCTTCTCCACTGTCAGCAAAGTCGTAATCAGAATAAAGGTTTTTCAAAAGATCTCTTAAAAATAGTAATACCCAAATACTTCACTACAATGCAAGAATCTGCAGCCTAATTGCCACCAGTTTATAGAGGTTGGGTTTCCCCCCTCCCTTCCTAAGCTTTTCATTAAAAAGTTTTGTCTGTCACCCAGAGGCTGATCTGCACTGATCTTGCTCAGTAAGTTTAACAAGGAACAATGAGCTGTTAAAAGCCATTAATGCCTGTTATATTTGCTTACCTTGTTCCTTCCTCATGAGGTGCCTGATCCTGTGAGGTGCTGAAGAACGTCTTCCAATCCAGCCCAGCCCAGTCAAATAATAATAATAATAATAATAATAATAATAATAATAATAATAATTTTGTACCCTGCCCATCTGGTTGGGTCTCCCCAGCCACTCTGGGTGGCTTCCAACAAAGATTAAAAATACATTAAAATGTATTTCCATGGCTCCAATGCTCACAGATGGCTGACATTTCCAAACCTCACATAGCCAATAGAATGCTTTGTGACCTCATATATCTTGGTACACCTGGTGACACAACTTTTCAGTTTATTTGTTTTGGCATGGCTAATTCTCCATTTCCTTTCTTTCTACCTCACTGGGTACTTGTACTGCATATTCTCCAGACTTCACATACTACCATGATCCTAAATTGGGATAAACAGGGGTGGTCAGTCTTGAACCCGGGTGTTCTGTAAGCTACCTGAATTTTTCCTGAACCCTGCATCACCTGGCTGGTACTTGGTTCAGGCTAGACAAAAGGAGTCATTTCTTCACACAATATATAAATACAGGGCTAGCCCTACACATTTTGTCACCTGAGGCAAACCACAAAATGGCCCCTAGCCCCGGCTAGGGAAGAAGTAGTGTCAGGGCCGGAGTCAGACACAGGTCAGCATGAAAGATGCAGGGCTGTGTTGTCAGTGAATCTAACTCTTTATTCAAGGAAACCTTCCCAGGGTGTAATCCTGGGTAGTGTGTATGGAGGTCCTGGGCAGCCCAGATGACAAGACCCCACTCTCAGCTTTGCTTATGTAGTCCAAAGGAAAGCAAAACAGTACATTTGGTACCACTCCAAATGTGTGTAGGGTTTACTCTTCAGTCTTTTCTTCTCCTGAAGATGCAAGGCATTGCATTTTCCTCAGGGTGAATAATAGAATTTCATGAGTTGGAAGGGCCATTAGTCCAACTCCTACAATTCAGGAAATATCCCAGGGTCAAACTTTCTATAAATCGTTTTCCTGCCTTTCTTTTGCCCACACTCCACTGGAAACTGTAGTTTCATGATGGTAACTTCAGGGTGTGATCCCCCTATGCCCATAGAGTCATAGGATTGTAGAGCTGGACTGGACCCCAAGGTCCCCCCAGACTGTCTCACCATAGTGGTGCATGCTCTAGTTATCTCCTGCTTGGACTACAGCAATGCATTCTATGTGGGGCTACCATTGAAGGTGACCTGGAAACTGCAGCTAATTCAGCATATGGCAGCTAGACTGTTGACTAGGAGGTCCTAAAGGATCTTCACTGGCTCCCAGTACATTTCACAGCACAATTCAAAGTGTTGGTGATGACCTTTAAAGCCTAAACAGCCTTGGCCCAATATACTTGAAGGAGTGTCTCCACCCCCATCATTCAGCCCGGACACTGAGGTCCAGCTCTGAGGACCTTCTCAGTAGTGGCGCCCGCCCTGTGGAATGCACTCCCGTCAGATGTCAAGGAAATAAACAACTACCTGACTTTTAGAAGACATCTGAAGGCAGCCCTGTTTAGGGAAGTTTTTAATGTTTGATGTTTTTCATATTTTGTTGGGAGCCACCCAGAATGGCTGGGGAAACCCAGCCCCATGGGAGGGGTATAAATAACAAATTATTATTATTATTATTATTATTATTATTATTATTATTATTAGGACAATCCAACTCCCAGTAATGTGCCTCCCCTGACAATGTGAGAACTGCACACATGGGACGGGGAAGGTTCTCCACTGGGAAGTCACAGAGCCAATAAAAGAGCAACCAGGGCGAAATAACCACACACCTCACAATATATAAAACCAGATCAAATCTTCCCCAAACTCAAAGCTCCAGTTTTTATTTACCACTGCATGTATCTCCTAAACTGGCACAAGATCAAGACCACCACCTCTCCTGTGCCAAAAGCATCTCAGTATGTGAATCCCACACCTTTCATCCTCTTTATTTTCTGAAATCAGAGGTAGCCTTTCTAATTTGTCTGAACAGCTGGACAAAATAAGGTTAGAGTCTTTCCCTGTTTCATAAATCACTGCTGAAGCTTATTAATGAAACCCACTGGGGCAGAAATTCATCTCTGATGTAAAAACACAATGCAGCCCTTGCAACGGAGAAAGTGTAGAAGAGTTTACTTTTGAACACATCAAGTGAGACTGGAGTGAAGGGATTTCAGCAGTCCTCCTAAAGGAATGGATTCTAGATAGACATGAAAAGTAAGTAGCAGAAGGTGCTTTGTAGGAGCATCGTAATTCTCTTATGTCATTATACCCAGACTCACTGTTTGTTGCTTTTGTGAATCTTATCATGCCTTACACAACCAAAAATCAGATGCTCAGCATGCTTAGAGAATTTAAAATATGTTACATGATAAAGCAATTATCTGAACCTTTCATATATACCCAGATCACTGTTCAGCACATCATGGTCATCACCACCAGAAGATGCAATTTGCTTTCCAAGCAGTGGGGATAAATATGTTTGAAAATGTGGTCCTAAATATCAGGTATCCGAGGGTAGTGATATTAAATCTGGTTGTAGATGTCCATAAGAACTGACTGTTTAAGGACCTACAAATCTTTTTCATGTCTGCAGCAGGAACTATAGCAATACAGAGGGTATAACAAGAATGCTAACATCTTAGAGTGGTCAGGAACACAAGACCAAATATGAATTTGAAAATGTATGGTACATGCTTATTCAGTACACTGGAACAGACAATTTTGTCCCTTCAGCACCAGCTACCCATTGGCTCACTCTGGGATAATTTGTTAAGACAGGGAGTAGAAGCAACTAACATTCTAAAATATTTACAAACTTAATGTTTTGACGGTATTATTTATATTGTGTATCGTTGGAATGTTTGTGGGATTTTAGTTAAATGCATCAATACAAAAGTTGGGTGCCTCCCCTTCTCTCTGCTGAGTGGTAGCAAGAGCCCATGGGGTTCCAGGCACTCACCCAGGGTCTGTGTTCCTTTGGAGAACTGAGACACAGCAGAGACTGTTGTGGCTTTAAAAAATGTGGGTTATTCACCTATTTACACCTTCAGTCTGCATGGAGGGAGTCCAGATCTTACAGCATGGTTTCAAGAGGGGCTTGTTCCCCACAGCAGTGCAGCCAACCTGCAGCCAACCTGCCCAAGATGGATCCCGGTCTTTTTTCTTCCTTTTCTTCCCAGAACACCTTTGCTAAACAACCCTATTGTCCTGTCACCGCACACCCAGTTACCTTGGCAACTTTCCAAATCCCAGTTCACATGCAGGGCAAGCAGGACAGATGGCCCTCGAAGGCCCTGTATTGTTTCTTAATGGCCCTAGCTTAGCTCGGTCTTTTTGCATAGGCTAGCTGGAGGAGACTCTTGAGAGTCTCATGGACTGCAAGAAGATCAAACCTATCCATTCTTAAGGAAATCAGCCCTGAGTGCTCACTGGAAGGACAGATCCTGAAGCATAGGCTCCAATACTTTGGGCACCTCATGAGAATAGAAGATTCCCTGGAAAAGACCCTCATGTTGGGAAAGATGGAGGGCACAAGGAGAAGGGGACGACAGAGGATGAGATGGTTGGACAGTGTTCTCGAAGCTGCCAGCATGAGATTGACCAAACTGCAGGAGGCAGTGGAAGACAGGAGTGCCTGGCATGCTCTGGTCCATGGGGTCATGAAGAGTGGGACACGACTAAACAACAACAAGCTTAGGAATTCCTTTGCAGCTTGTATGGATCCCACCAAGACCATATAACACCAGTCTTGAAAGATCTTCATTGGCTCCCAGTACATTTCCGAGCATAATTCAAAGTGTCAGTGCTGACCTTTAAAGCCCTAAACAGCTTGGTCCAGTATACCTGAAAGAGCATCTCCATCCCCATCGTCCAGCCCGGACACTGAGGTCCAGTGCTGAGGGCCTTCTGGCGGTTCCCTCACTGTGAGAAGTGAGGATACAGGGAACCAGGCAGAGGGCCTTCTCAGTAGTGGCACCTTGTGGAATGCCCTCCCAGCAGATGTCAAGGCAATAAGTAACTACAGGTATTTTACTTTTAAAAAACAACTGAAGGCAGCCCTGTTTAGGGAAGTTTTTAATGTTTGATGTTTTATCGTGTTTTTCATATTCTGTTGGGAGCCTCCCAGAGTGGCTGGGGAAACCTAGCCAGATGGGCAGGGTATAAATAATAAATTATTATTATTATTATTATTATTATTATTATTATTATTATTCACACCCCAAATAATCAAAATCCTACCATTTATTAATTCCTAGGGTTTAGAAGTGTCCTCCCCAAATCTCTAACAGTATTTTTAGAAACTGAAAAAGTAAAGTCGGGAGAGAGGGAAGGTGGGACTGTTGCTGAATGGGTATGTGATCCCATATTGAGCTCCAAATCTCTATCAGTCTTGTCCTGCTTTCCTTACCTTTGTGCTCTGCTTCCTCCCTTTCGCCATATTTTTGGACCCTGCCTCGTCTCCATCCCCACTGGGTGCCCTTGCTTCTGCTCCTTCTCTTGTGCAGACATTGGCTTCACTGAATGGGAGTTTGGGGTTGCAGGTGTGGGAAACGAATCAGGTAATGCATGGAGGAACTAATCAGGTCACAGTAAAACATGACCTGAAATGCAGTAGAACCTCTTTGCATTTTAATCCATTGATGCATATATGCCCAACCATGAAAAGCTTTCCACTGTTCAGCTTCCCAGAGTTTACCTGCACTCCTGTCCCCCAGCCAGTGTCTCTCTTGGGTGAACCATACAGGCAGGGGTTTGGCATAGTCAGAGGGGCTGGGATCAGAGAGCCCTTCACTGTCTAAATTCTGAAGCATGGGTGGGCAAACTAAGGCCTGGGGGCCGGATCCAGCCCAGTCGCCTTCTAAATCAGGCCCACGGACGGTCCGGGAATCAGCATGTTTTTACATGAGTAGAATGTGTGCTTTTATTTAAAATGCATCTCTGGATAATTTATGGGACCTGCCTGGTGTTTTTACATTAGTAGAATGTGTGCTTGTATTTAAAATGCATCTCTGGGTTATTTGTGGGGCATAGGAATTCGTTCATTTTTTCTTTCCTCAAAATATAGTCCAGCCCCCCACAAGGTCTGAAGGACAGTGGACCAGCCCCCTGCTGAAAAACTTTGCTGACCAGTGTTCTGAGGTTTTGAGCTCTGGATCCGCAGTCTTGCCTGGAAGACATCCCCTCCCCCCCATGAGAGGGATTAATTTCGCTACCCCTTTCCCACAGGCTGCAGCTCTTCAGGTGTTGAGGAAGGCTTTTCTGAGTCACTCTGCCCAGTCCCACAACTCTGAGTGATGCGGGTAAGCCCTAAAGTTGCCCCAGTTAGACAGACTGGCTAGGCTTCCCTGGCATCAACAGCTGTGATATCCAAATCTCCCCTACCCTTCCAAGAGAGTCAGGCTACATATTATGCTGCTCATCAGGCAAGCTCTGCTCTTTCTGGAACACGGAAGGCTCCCTCCATAATTTCCTCCTTGAGGCAGAAAGCGAGGTGTGAAGATATCCTTGTGTAGCCATAATCAGACTCACTATTCATCAGACTCAAAGCCATTGTTTGCTGTAGGTAAGAAGCTGTTGGCTTGCTGGGCTTTCTCCTCCTGTTGGTATGCTTTGTGTCTAATCTATTGTGCTTCCCTCCCTTCCAAACTGCCAAGGCAGAGTAGCTGCATGGCATAACAATAAGAGAAGAAAGCAACAGCTGCCCAGCACCACCTTCCCCCTAGCAAAGAGTGGCTTTTGTTTTTCAAGGGGAAGAGTGCAAACAGCTCTCTCCTCAAGAGTGCAGAGATGGTGTGGGGTCAGCAAGTCGTTCATATACCATATTTTTTGCTCTATAAGACTCACTTTTTCCCTCCTAAAAAGTAAGGGGAAATGTGTGTGCATCTTATGGAGCGAATGCAGGCTGCGCAGCTATCACAGAAGCCAGAACAGCAAGAGGAATTGCTGCTTTCACTGCGCAGCGATCCCTCTTGCTGTTCTGGCTTCTGAAATCCAGAATATTTTTTTTCTTGTTTTCCTCCTCCAAAAACTAGGTGTGTCTTGTGGTCTGGTGCATCTTATAGAGCGAAAAATACGGTATTTCCTTCCTTCTCTGCCTGCCTGCAGGAAGAGCTCCTGGTAGGAGCTTTCAATGTTTCAGCACAAGAAAGGCCAAATTGCTTGCTGCATGAGGAGTGTAACATGTTGCCTGGCTTTGCACGTCTGCATGCCTATAGCGTCTGCAGTGCACTGTTGGAAGAGTCTCTTCCCCTACTTTCTGAACCGTAAACATTGGGCAGCCTCCTGGAACAATGCCCAATAGGCTGTTCTCTGATTTTCCAATGGGGAGCCGTGTGAAACTGCTTCATCAATGCTTAGACATACAGAACAACACATTCATAATATGTGAAACAATGGGACACAGCAGCAATTTGAGAAGCACAAAAATCTTACTGTGCAAATCTTTCATCTTGAATGTTATCCATTTACTTATTTCACCCTAAATGAGAGTTCCAAACTGTTAAACGTTTTAAAACAATATAAATAACCTTTGAGTAAAGATTAAGAGCAAAGAGAGAAGGGGGGAATTTCAGCTTCAATATTATGTTCAAACACTGCTGAAAACCAGGATGAAACAAACATTTTTACTGCCCATTTAAACCAGTCTGCCTTCTTTCAGGAGGGAATTCCCTAACTGAGGTGCTGTCACAGAGAAGGCCTTGTCTCAAGTTAGTTCCTGCCAACCTAAACTTTTCAGGTCATGGTGGGAAAGCAGAGCCTTCCATATTCATACAGGTTCATATGGAAGGAGGAAGTCCTTTGGATATCCTGGTCCTACATTTCAGGAAGTAAGAACCAGCACCTTGAACTGAGCCCAGAAATGAATGGAAAGCCAGAGTGGCTGGGGAAACCCAGCCAGATGGGCGGGGTATAAATAATAGAATTATTATTATTATTACACAATTGATGAGAGGCACATATAATTGGGTCTGAAAAGGTCTCAACAGAAAGCATTCTGACACCTGTGATTTGTTACAGTTGCCTTTGCCAAATGCTCTCCAAAGAACCTGAAGCCATGCTGGCTGTGCTTCAGCAAGCCTTGTTCTTCTATATGCTTTATCTTTCACAATACTAAAACAATATGTGTGGTGGCCTGGTGTGAGAGAGCATAAGCACATAAATCCTATGAGTCAAGCGAGCAAATGAAATGTTGTACTAATACAGGCACTGCTGCTGATGGGTAGAGCTGAACATTTTGGAATGAATGCAGAACAAATCCTGAAAACAGCCAGTTTTGGGCAATAGTGAAAACCATTTTTTGCCCAAGCCTCAGCTGCAAAGTACTCATTAGCTTGGCTAAAGATTTGAAACAGGAGCATCAAACAATGGTAAAACTGTGATTACAAGAGCTCTTTATCATTAACATTTTTCAGAGATTAAAGTAGTTTCTCTTTCTTTGTCAGTTTCTCTCTCGATTAAATTACCTACCTACCCTTTCTTATTTTAAGACGGTGAGCAAAGAAAATTCTTTGTTTCAAGGAACTAGCTTTCTTCCTCCTGGGATCAAAGAACAGAATTGCTCTGCTAAAGAAAGCTTTAAAGAATTGCAGGTATGCTCTGGATATGGTTCTCTCTGCTACCTTGAAAATATCCTACATAAAATTCAGAGCTGTGTCAAACTTCTCAACCCAGCTTCCCACCCCCCTTGCTATTTAATTTGGGAGAGGGGCGAAAAGACACCACCTTGAGAACTGGGGCAAAGATCAGGGAGTTGCTTCTTAGCAGTATGTAACATTACTAAGTGGTGGAGAGGTAAGGTATGGGTCCTTCTAAAAGTATAAAAATAATTCTCCCACACAGATCCCACACTTTAAAAGTAGGGATCATACCCATGACAGAGGAAACGTGATTCTTGCTTTCCAAGACTCTCCCCACTGAGGTGGGAAAGAGCAGAGCCCTGCCCACCTGATCACGAAAAATAAATGCACAATGAGAGCTCTCTGGTCCCAGAGAGCCTTTGAAAATGTGGGTCGTGCTGCCTGTCACTGGCATGATCCAGGCTTTCAAAGGACGGAAGCTGTATGCAGCGATTGTTTTTCTGAGTTTAAGAAAATAACACCCACTCCTCTTGGTCACCTCATGAAGTCACATATGAGCAAGCACTCATCCCCACCCCCTACCCCCTGAAATTCATCCTACCCACCATGAAAGAGGCGGGGAAATGCTTTCCTCTTTCACGGGGGATGAAGAGTTTTGAGAAAACCGGTGTTTGGAGATGACACAGCACCAGTAAAAGCTGAAAGGTGGGTTGTTCTAATTTCCTTTAAGACTCTCCAACTATTCAAAAGTCTTCTGCTCTCTTAAAAGGCTCTGCCTTTCCTCTTTTGCTTCTCTTTATGCTTGGAACTCCTTCCAGGAAAAGAGAGTAGATAGGGCCACTGCCCTCTCTTCCTGCAAACTCTCCTCAAAGCCCACCTTTCCCTTCAGGTTTTTGGCTTAACTTGGTTACAGTTGGGAGGATGAAGATAAAAACTGGGTAGGGTGGGGTGGTGCATTTGCTCACATTAACCGCTTCCTCCTTTTTTCTCTACCTCCCTTTCTGCATTGTTTTCATTGTTTTCAGTTCTTGGTTGTAGGTCCCTCGGGGCTAAGAGCTTTTGGTTATAAAACTCCAGAGCACTATCAACAGAACTGCAGAAATTAATTAGGAGATTGGGAGGAATACAAGCTAATTGCTCTATGGGAGGGGTGAAGAGTTGTCTTTAAGTGCTTTTGTGTTTTATTTTATGAAAAAGTGGGTCTTCTCTAAATGACTAGAGACCAATGTCATTGCAGTTTGATTAGACCAGCGGTGGGGAACGTGCAGCCGTTCACCTGTTATTGGTCTTCAGCTCCTATCAGCTGCAGCTCAGCCAACATGATCAGGGATGATGGGGAGTATTGTCCAGGAGTATTGCAAGGTTCCTTCCACTGGTTTAGACCAAAAACACAAGAAGCACAAGCCCTAGGAACAATAAAATAAATTCAACAAACTCTGAAACAATGAAAACATTCTACACAAACTCTTAAAAACGTCAAATATGAAATCAATCTTCCATTAATGACTGTGTCAGGCCTCATGGAAAGCCTTTCTAAACAAAAATGTCTTCAACAGTCACCTAAAGATTATCACACTAGATGCCTGTCTGATTTTGACTGGTAGTTGATTCCAGGGAGCCGCATATGCAACACTAAAAGCCCAGCTTCCAATACAGGCTAAGCATACCTCTGGGATATATGGTACGTACTCTCATCAGTACCCCATCTGAGGAGGCCCAGTTGCTGGGCAGGGATGGAGTGGACAAGGCAGACCCTTGGATATCTTGGTCCCATTTTGTTTAGGGCTTTGAATGCTAAAAGGAGGGCTGTAAATTGCACCCAATCATATTGCCAGCCAGTGCAGCTCCTCTAGCAAAGGAACTCAACCAAGTACACTAGTGGTTAAGAGCGGTGGACTTGTAATCTGGTGAACCGGGTTTGATTCCCCACTCCTCCACATGTAGCTGCTGGGTGACCTTGGGCTAGTCATACTTCTCTGAAGTCTCTCAGCCTCACTCACCTCACAGAGTGTTTGTTGTGGGGGAGGAGGGGAAAGGAGATTGTGAGCCGCTTTGAGACTCCTTAGGGTAGTGATAAAGCGGGATATCAAATCCAAACTCTTCTTCTTCTACGCTAGTAAACAAACTGACTGCTGCCTTCTGCACCAGCTGCAACTTCTTTGCACAGTGCGTGGTTGAAGTACAGAATTCACCAATATGGATGGCTTTAGGAAAAAAATCATGGCGTGGGAAGCTATCAATGACTACCAGTCCTGATATTGTATTATCTCCACTGCTGAAGGGAGTATGTCTCTGAATACCAGTTGCTGGGGAGCTGGGAGAGAGCTACCACACTTGTGGGCTTCATATAGGCATCTGGTTGGCCAATCTGAGAACAGACTGCTGGATTAGATAAGGCTTTGGTCTAACCAAGCAGGTCTCTTCTCATGACTCAAACAAACCCCTGCGTTGCAGTACAGAATGTCATCCAAAATTTACAATTCATCCACTTCAAAAATATATATCAGTCGATAACCAAGAAGTAGTACAGTATATCCAGATTGAATCAACTGGTTAGTGAGCTCTGATCCACAAGTATTACATTTACCTGTATGGATATTCCATGGGTAGGCAAACTAAGGCCTGGGGGCTGGATGCGGCCCAATCGCCTTCTAAATCCGGCCCGCGGATGGTCCGGGAATCAGTGTGTTTTTACATGAGTAGAATGTGTGCTTTTATTTAAAATGCATCTCTGGGTTATTTGTGGAGCACAGGAATTCGTTCATTTCCCCCCTTCAAAATATAGTCCGGCCCCCCACAAGGTCTGAGGGATAGTGGACTGGCCCCCTGCTGAAAAAGTTTGCTGACCCCTGGGATATTCTATCTAAAACTATTTGCTGATGAAGATTCATCTTCGAAACAGTTTATTCAATTAGTCTTGGAGATAATCTATTGAAGGGAGTCATGGTGCCCCCCCCCCCCAGCAATTCATTTCATTGACTACTTCTTGGTTATGGACTGATATATATATATATATATATATATATATATTATTTTGTAGCTGATGAATTGTAAATTTTGGATGACATTCTACTACTAATAATAACGCATTTACTTATTCATTAGCCATTGTTGCTGTATTTGAGCAGATTCTTCTCACGACTAAGCATGTTCACTCACTAGCCCCTTTCTATGGAATTGTCGTCCTTATTCCTTGGGTGCGCATGTGTAGCAATATATAGTAAAGGTAAAGGTAACCCCTGACCATTAGATCCAGTCGTGACCAACTCTGGGGTTGTGGCGCTCATCTCGCTTTAATGGCCGAGGGAGCCGGTGTACACCTTCCGGGTCATGTGGCCAGCATGACTAAGCCACTTCTGGTGAACCAGAGCAGCACACGGAAACACCGTCTACCTTCCCACCGAAGCGGTACCTATTTATCTACTTGCACTTTGACGTGCTTTCGAACTGCTAGGTTGGCAGGAGCAGGGACCAAGCAACGGGAGCTCACCCCGTCGCGGGTATTCGAACCGCCGACCTTCTGATCGG
This sequence comes from Podarcis pityusensis, assembly GCF_964106645.2. Classification (NCBI taxonomy): domain Eukaryota; kingdom Metazoa; phylum Chordata; class Lepidosauria; order Squamata; family Lacertidae; genus Podarcis; species Podarcis pityusensis. The sequence goes on along the minus strand of NC_138038.1, from coordinate 6,908,251 downwards.
CAAGTCCTAGGCTCTGTGGTTTAACCCACAGTGCCACCCGCGTCCCTGTAGCAATATATACATGTCTACAAAGACAGTGTACGGAACATAATTCCCCTGCCCCTGCCCCAAAAGGTTATTCTGCATCTCAGAATCGAAAAATCACTGAACACAGGCATCTAGGAGGATCTCAAGGGATGAATTCTCCCTTGTTAAATATAGGCTCAGATTGTGCGACACCAAATTAAAAAAAGAAAAGAAAAAGGGAATTTCATAGTCACGATCCCTTCATTCAATTTAATGGAATATTTTCTTCTTGTAGTTTTTCACAAGTACTCAAATACCATGAATCTGAGTGATTTTTCATGCAACCCATAGTTTTGAACATTCAGTTGATATACTTATTAATTCATACACATGAAGCAGGCAGAAGGTGAACATCGAATTCTGTTCCATGATGAAGAAAGAATACTGAACTGTAGTTGTTTCATTTGACAAAAAGCAGAAATGAATTCGTACTGTGATTATTGCAGGAAATAGTTTAGTGTGACAACTGGATCACCCCCCCCCATCTAGAAAATGGCAACATTGCCCCAGACAAGTTGATGTCTGAAGTAAACAGTATTTGGGGGAGAAGAGAGGGAATTGCCTGTCCCGATTCATCAGATTCTATGGTCTGTTTGCATTATTCTTTGCTCGTTCTGCCCCATGGTCTCTTCCTGTTGCTTCACCCCCAGTATTCAGCATTCAAGAACTACATATCATATTCAACTGTGCTTGGCTGTTGACTAGCTACAAGACTAATCAGAAGCAAGAATGGACCCAGTGACCCTGACCTGCTGCTCTCACCAAGCCCCTAAGGAAGCAAATAGATGCAGGTCCCACCATCGAAACACAATGCATTCTCAGGAAATCATTTGTAAGGCAAGCGCTCACATAATGAATCAATGATTTCCATTGATTCCTATGAGAAGATTTCTGATGTATTCCCGACCATAGAATTTTGATCCCAATATGATGGAAAAACCCAGGAAAACTCAAGAAGACCCTCTGAAACCTTGCAAAAAGCAAACAAAGAATGAAAAATGGTTCTCTTATTTGTCCAGTCTCTACCCCTTTCTCCCCCCTCTCTTCCTCCCTCCCTCCTTCCCTCTCAGCATGGTTTCTGGCGAAATGGCCGCCACAGACCAGCAAAACACAAAAGCTAAGGCTTGTTTAAGGCTTCTTATTTGTTTAGAGTACTACATGTAGGTCAGGCTGTTAGGATATCCAAATCTGCAGCGTGAATAGTGAAGTTTGGGTTCTAATTCCATGAGTTTTGGATAAGTGAATTTTTGTATAACAAGTGTTTGGATAACAGGACCTGCATGTATGCGACATTTTATTTGAAAACATTTATAATTTGAAAACATTTATAATTTATATTGAAAAGAAAGTATCTAAGCAGCGTTTAACAGCATATTTCATTACATTTGATGACTATTTTCTTCCCCATCTGAGTATTGCCCCTCCCTAGCTGTTTTTTAAATATATTTTTTAAAAATTTTCAATTAATAATATTCCAATTGGTAACAAATCAAATCATAATACAAACAATAAAGCCAATTATACATTCCGAATTAAATAACATTTCAATCGGCCTTCCCATGTTCTGAATGTTGGGAAAAAGTCTATTTCACTAGTTCCTGCATCCTTCTCACTTGTTTTCTTTCCAGGTTCATAAATCCAATCTTCACCCAATTTATCCTCACAGTCCTGGCTTTTTCTTTTTTCTTTTAAAGAATGGCAAACTGCCACATGTAGCGCCTTACTTGGATGTGTCTGGAGTCTTGGAAGCTTGACTACCCTACGTTCTCCTACAAATGGACCTTGAGCTTGTCTGGAGGTTCTAGAAGGGGAGCGCAGCTATTGTATACCCTTGACCACAGAACGGTACAGTCCTTCCATCTGGGATGGTCGTCCTCTTCCACTGAGTGTGCAGCTTTGGGAGGGACACACATGGAGCGGTGAGGGAGGAAGGGGACATCCGCCTAGCCAGCCAGATCTGCCGAATCAACCCTGGCGATCAATGGGGTGACAGATGTTGCAGCCAAATCGCCCTCACATCTGCCCCTCCCTAGTGACACTGCTAGACAGTTGAGTTGACATTAGCTAGTATTTCTTTATGCCCATCCTTCAGCGTTATTAGCCTTGTACTTCGTAAAAGGGATGAGTGGAACTACCTGATTGGTTCTGTTCCATGGCAAAGAGGGGAGTGAAATAATTCTCTTCTGCCAGAATCCCAGTCTGGATTGCAGAGTGGGTTCTGCCATTCTTTTCACTATTAGGGTCAGTGTTTTGCTGGATTGGAAAGGTTTCAGGATGTGAAGAAGACATCTAGTGGTAGGCACTTTGTTGCATCCCAAGAGCCCTGCTCCATATTATTATTATTATTATTATTATTATTATTATTATTATTTCCAGTTCTGGGCACCACAGTTCAAGAAGGACACTGACAAACTGGAACGTGTCCAGAGGAGGGCAACCAAAATGGTCAAAGGCCTGGAAACGATGCCTTATGAGGAACGGCTAAGGGAGCTGGGCATGTTTAGCCTGGAGAAGAGGAGGTTAAGGGGTGATATGATAGCCATGTTCAAATATATAAAAGGATGTCACATAGAGGAGGGAGAAAGGTTGTTTTCTGCTGCGCCAGAGAAGCGGACACGGAGGAATGGATCCAAACTACAAGAAAGAAGATTCCACCTAAACATTAGGAAGAACTTCCTGACAGTAAGAGCTGTTCGACAGTGGAATTTGCTGCCAAGGAGTGTGGTGGAGTCTCCTTCTTTGGAAGTCTTTAAGCAGAGGCTTGACAACCATATGTCAGGAGTGCTCTGATGGTGTTTCCTGCTTGGCAGAGGGTTGGACTCAATGGCCCTTGTGGTCTCTTCCAACTCTATGATTCTATGATGATGATGATGATGATGATTTATATCCCACCCATCTGGCTGGGTTTCCCAAGCCACTCCAGGTGGTTTCCAACGAAAAATTATAAATACATTAAAATGTATTCCTTACATTTATATCCCTTTTCCTCCAAGCAGCTCAAGGTTGTGTACATGGTTTCCCCCCTTCTCATTTAATCCTTTCAACAACTCTGTGAGGTACGTTATGCTGATACGCATAACTGGGCCAAGGTCACCCAGTGAGGGATTTGAACCATGGGCTTTCAGGTCCTAGTCCGACACTTGAAGCGCTACACCACACTGCCTCCCGTCATAGTACGGAACTGGTGTTTTTACCACCCCTTCAGTGCATAACAAACCTCTCCTCTTGTGATACTTCTCCATTGCCAGGAGATTTGTTTTAGTCAAGGGTGGGTGAAAATGACAACACACATCTCTCTTGGATGGATTGGGCCATTGGGATGAAGGGATGATGGGTTGTGCATATCTGGTCAGTAGTTCAGCCCTAGTTTCTGGTGGGCACAGGGCTCCAGCCCTGTTTAATAATCTTCATCCATTTCTCAATGGTCTCTAAACCCTGTTGAGGAAATATTAAAATATTCTGCCTGAGAATTCAAAAGCGTGTTCCTATCTTGCGTGTGTGCTAACGGCTTCTCAGATACATTTGCACATCTATATCTGGCAGGTTTAAAAATAACGTTAATAGCCGTGAGAGTGAGCTTTCTCTAATTATTCTTGTAGATTTCAGAACCATCCAACTTACTCCACTGTCAATCATACATTTCATTTAAGAGCTTGCTGGTAGCTTCTCTCTGTCTCCGTATTGCCCCTACTAATTAGTGCTCTCTCTCACAGAGAGACATTTTCACAGTGTTTAGCAGAGCTTTGTAATAATATGTAGTTATGAAATTAGGAAAGTACTGCAGATGTTTTTATTGGGGTTTTACAATCATAATTAAAATCAGCTTAGCACAGGTGCTTGACAAAGATCCATTACACAGCCTTATTGTACTTACATCTGTATGGCAGTTGCTGAATGCCCTGGATAAATGGAAGGCAGCCAGAAACAGGAAGGCAAGGCTCTATTCATGAGCAAAACCTTTTAGCACTAATTCAGGTGTCCCTTGCCTATTAGGTACTTAGGGTTCACTCCTACTCAAAAAACAGTGTGGGTGTTGAGAAGCTGGAAGATATATTCACGAGCTTAATGATGGTGGGAGGAACAGAAAGAAGGGAAGAAGTAATACAAAGAGAGTTTCAGAGTGCTGGGCTGCCAGGAGCCCTAGATTTGGGTGCACTGTGCAAATAGGAGGCAGAAATGCTCCACTCCTGGGTAAAGGCCACCTGGGCAAACACAGGTGGAAGTAACAAGTTCTTGTTGTCCAGAGACTTGGCATAGTTTGACTTGGAAGTCTCTATAGTTAAGGTGGAAAACCTGTGAGTGTGATGACCTGGGATTCAAACTCGGAGGCTGAACCTGAGGAATCCCAGCCTGCACAGGAGTCCCCGCCTCCAGAACCAGCTGAGCCGGGGCTGGGGCTTGAGCCTGAAGGGTCCTCACCTGTGCTGGATCCTCAGGTGCAGGCACCAGCTGAGTCTGCTCTGGCTCCTGAGGTGATGGAGGACCCATTGTGCTGGTCCCGGGGGGAAGGTTACCGTTGGCGTAGTCAAAGTCCGGTCCTGGGTCACTAGCCTGGAAACAGTTCACAAGGAGCGGGGCGAGGTTCGAAGCAGGAAGCCAGGCGGGGACAGGGACACTGGAGGGTCAGGTCTGGGTCCGGGCAGGAACAGGTACTCAACGACATTGCTCCTGCAACCTGGGACCGGGCTGACTGGCCTTTATCTTCTCTGAGGCCAGGGGCGGTCCCGGCCCCCAGGAGATCCGCCTCTCCTGGCCTTAAGGCGAGCACTCCTCCTGGGAGAAACCAGTTCCCTTCGCCTCTCTGCCCTGAGCCTCTGCAGTTCAGGAGAGGCTGAAGGGTTACTGGGCCCAGGGGGAGACTCACCTGTAGGCACTGAGTCCTCAACCACCTCTGGAGCCAGAGTGGATTCACCTGGTGCCTGCTCCTGAGGATCCGGCACAGGTGCAGGCGCCTCAGAATCAAGGCCCTGCCCCAGTTCAGCCGGCCCTGGAGGCGGGGACTCCTGTGCAGGCTGGGATTCCTCCAGTTCACCCTCTGAATCGTATTCCCAGGCCATCACACCCATTGGCTCCAGGTGCTCCGCTCTCAGCCCCGTCAGGGGAAGCTGAGGTTGCCTCTGGGTCCGGTAACCCTCCAGCCTCTCCTGAGCTGCAGAGGCTCAGGGCAGAGAAGCGGAGGGAACTAAGTTCCCACAGGAGGAGTTCCCGCCTCCAGGCCAGGAGAGGCGAATCACCTGTGGACCGGGGCCACCCTATGCCTCGGGGCAGATAAAAGCCAGTCCCAGGTTGCGGAAGCAACATTGTTGGTAGCCTGTTCCTGCCTGCACCCTGTCCTGTTCTTCTGCCAGAGTTACTGACCTCACCTGACTCCCTGTCTTGGACCCTGCTTCAGCTTTGACGGACAGCCTCCATACCGCACCCTCGACCTCGGACTGGACTCTGACCTCGCCTCACGGTTAACTCTCGGGACCAGCACAGTGAGGTTCCAGACAATGCTGGAGTACAATTCCTATTGTCTCTGGCCTTTGGCTATGCTAGCTGTGGCTGCTGGGAATTGGAGTCCCAACAACATCTGAAGGGCCACATGTTGGCCATTCTTCTGTTAAGTCAGGAATAGCGAATTGGCTGCACGATGGGCATTACATAAACAGAGAAAGTTCTAACCTACAGCCCTCCCATTGCTCACCAAATGGGACAGCAGAGAACATGTCATTCTATCCTGTCTCAAGGCCAGAGCTGGCCCTATCCATGGGGCAAGGTGAGGTGACCTCCTTGGACAGCAGGATCTACAGGGGCAGCAGAGCCAGTCTCCAAGGCATGCATTACCTGCTGCTGCTGCCACCATGGTAGCAGAAACAGCTGTGGTGTACTCCTTGGAGCCTGGATTTGCTGCCCTGTGTGGTTTCCTAGGCTCTGCACCCATCCAGCATGATTCAGAGCAGACCCCTTTTTTTCTCCTACAACAGCCTTTGATACCCACTTCAAACCATCAGCTAAGTTTGGTTTTATTCCTCTGCCGCGCCCACCCACCCCCGTTCACAATGGAGATCAACCCTTGTGGTCGCCGTGTATCATGGTTAATTTTATCACCTTATTTCCCATTCCTTTCTTCCATTTTCCATTCTTCCATTCCATTTTATCACCTTATTTCCTTATATTCCTTTCTTTTTGCCCTTTCAAAGATCCCTTCCTCCACATGTTCCTTCCACTTTTGCCTTAAAATGCAACCACTGCTGTTCTGACAGCACTGCTTGAAAAATATTTATACCCGAGGCTGATAGGCAAGTTTTTCATTCAACCATGACCTCCGATTGACACACTTTTGACTGGTTTACTAGCTACTTAATGCTGGGGGAGGGGCAGCATTGACCCTTGGAGAATTGTCTGTGTTGTTGAGAGAAACCCCCCCCCCTAGTTTTTCTAGACAGAACATTTTGTGCTAGAGCTGCTCAGAAAAGAAAACCTCTCAGTTAAAAAGAATTTCCTGCTGTGCTGAAAACATTTCCCACATTTCCCCATCACTCTTTATCAACTAATGAGAAAAGGAATTGTGTTCAAAAATTATCAAAGGGGGGATTTGGGGGGTGAGGTTCTCATGGGTGGGGTGCATGGTTTCTGTTGTTTTCTGACTGAATGATGGAGTGCTTCTCAGCATCCTGACCAGTGCTGGATTAAACCCTGTGGAGGCCTCTAGGCAGTAAAATTCTTGGGGGGTCCCTCACAAATTATCTGGAGTCGGCAGGAACTCAGAACATGCTAACTCACAGAAAGCTTGTATCTGGAGGTTTCTCATGTGCATGCTGTAGTGGAATAACATTGAGGTAAGAACGGTTGGTTGTAATTTTCATTGTTGCAGGCACCCTAAAAGGCATAGGGCCTACTCTGCCTATTTGACAATCAGGCACTGATCCTGACTTTCATTATACATATCATCTTACCTGTGCCATGGTCCGTACCCTGCACCCATCCCTGTTATGACCAGGGTTCTGAGCTCTTCCCCCCTGAGAACAGAAACACAGCCATCCTTTGAAATTCGCACTTCTCTGAATTTTGTGACGCAGTTCTCCAACCTAAGAATGTTTACAAAAATGCATTGACTAGGGGAAAGTGTGTGTAAAAATATCATTTGGCTCTGTGAAGCTGTACTCTTTCACCATTCTGGCCAGTGTCCCTCAGACATTCAGACCCACTGTGTTTCTTCAACCCCACTCCAAACACACTCCCATTGGGGAGGAGTAAACTTATCCCAAGTCACAGTCCTTAGCCCAGTGTTGCCCATTTTCATTGCTGATGGCTCTCTGAGATTTCAGGTAGCATCTCTCCTGCTGATGGATATTTTAGCTAGAGGTTCCGGGGTTGAACCTGGAACCTTTCTCATGCAAAGGAAATGCTTGACCAGGAAGGCATAACTCACCTGCCCAGTATCTTTCCCTTGCTAGAGGATTGGACACACTTACACCCTCAACCCACAATTCACGGGCCATTTTATAAGAGAGGCATTTTAAAAAAACACAAACGTGTTTTGTACGTATGGCTTTATTCTTTTGTGTGCAGCTCTGCACAAAGTGGGTGAACTTGGTTTATGTTACAAATTAAATATGTATGTCTCAGATGCGGATGTGGTTGCTTAAGAGTAAACGAAGATCATAGCCACTGGTCCCATCACCTCCTGGCAAATAGAAGGGGAAGAAATGGAGGCAGTGGAGATTTTACTTTCTTGGGCTCCATGATCACTGCAGATGGTGACAGCAGCCACAAAATTAAAAGACACCTGCTTCTTGGGAAGAAAGCAATGACAAACCTAGACAACATGTTAAAAAGCAGAGACATCACCTTGCCAACAAAGGTCTGTATAGTTAAAGCTATGGTTTTCCCAGTAGTGATGTATGGAAGTGACAGCTGGACCATAAAGAAGGCTGATCGCCAAAGAATTGATGCTTTAAAATTGTGGTGCTGGAGGAGACTCTTGAGAGTCCCATGGACTGCAAGAATATCAAACGTATCCATTCTGAAGGAAATCAGCCCTGAGTGCTCACTGGAAGGACAGATCCTGAAGCTGAGGCTCCAATACTTTGGCCACCTCATGAGAAGAGAAGACTCCCTGGAAAAGACCCTGATGTTGGGAAAGATGGAGGGCACAAGGAGAAGGGAACGACAGAGGACGAGATGGTTGGATAATGTTCTCGAAGCTACCAGCATGAGTTTGACCAAACTGTAGGAGGCAGTGGAAGACAGGAGTGCCTGGCGTGCTCTGGTCCATGGGGTCATGAAGAGTCGGACACGACTAAATGACTAAACAACAAAACAGGCAAGACTCCGACCTGTCTTTTCCAGGCTTTATTCCTGGTGCAAACTATTTACAGTGAAGAGCATCGTAAGTTCATGTCTGGCTCAATCGCTAGCAGAATCTGGGGGTGGTCGGTCTTTGTACCTCCCCCAGCATAAAAGTCGTGCCACCCCCAGCCTTTTCCTTCCCTCCCTGCACCAAAGCTTACTGCACAGAATGGGTGCTGGCAGGGGCGTACTTCCTGCCTCTCCGGTTTGCTCAGCCTCAGTGTTGAGGCTCTCCCTAGCATCCCCTGGTCCCTGCACCTCTTCTCCACCGAAGGAGGGGCTTTCCTCCTCGCCGGAGGAGGAACTGCTCACAAGATTTTCGGAGGCTCCCTATAACACAACTGCCCTTCCATCTCTCGCCTCTGAGCTGATGGCAGTTCCCTGGCAGTATGCAATAAAGAGATGGCTGCCAAGCCTGTGTAGTGGTGTTTCTTTGTTGCTCTGAAATGGTTGAGAAGAGAGGACCACATGGTGGGTGGATGATGCCTTAACACCCCTCACCCATCCCAGTGTTGTCCCTCCTATGTCCGGGAGACAATTCTACTGGTGATGGATGGGATAGGACAGTATGGAACTGAAAATGCAACATTGATTGCCACTCATAGTAGAGAAGAAAGATAGTAGTTAACCCTTAGTCTTTCACATGTTGGGGTTCCTACCACTCTTTCTACCAGAGGAATCTATAGGCACTGAGCTGTTCGCAAATTGTGCCAAAGTGGCTGACAATGGCAAACAAATCCTTATAAAGGCATTGTTACAATAAGCAGTCTAATATTAATTTACTTCAAAATGTAAGCTGGCAAGCCAAATGTTCAACTCAGTTTTGAGAATACTAACCTTTTGAATGCATTATAAAGCTGGCAAGCATTAAAACACGTCAATCACTAAAGCACATGTAAATTGATAGTATACATGGTGGACTGTATAAGCCAGTTTGTTACCCTCCAATGATGCTTCTAGCTTCCTGCGAAGGAGATGGGAATGCAACCTATTTTTAATAGCTACCTTTTAATCAAAAGCAGCACTCTCTTTTATACTCTCTAGCATCACACCATAATCACCTGCACTCTTTCAGTGAAGTTTGAATGAACACTTATCCTTGAGTATGGCAGAGCTGTCCCAGTGAAATTCTCTTCGTACGCTTAACATTTCCAGATAATTTCTTGTCAAATCTGTTATGAAGATGAGACGCAAGCCTGCCTTTCTCAATGCCATTTTTCTTTGTGAAATGAAAAAAATACACAACACATATTTGTAGCAGTAAATATGCTCATAAGAAGAAAATGCTTTGGTTGGACAGCATGGAAATTGAGATAAGGGTGTAATGCAAAATACCTCCCTCTCCAACAACACCGTTGTCAAGAGTATTGCTGAACAGTGTGTGCATACCAAATGACACTCATCTGCTTCCTGATTCTGCTTGAAGCACCTTAATCCTGGGTCAAGGGCAGAGCCAAACAAAATTTGCAGAGGGAGTGCAAAGGACGGGGAAGTGTTGAGAGTCCTGTGAGGACAATAAGAGTGGCATTTCAGGCAAGATGGCTTCTTCCCTGTTTACATCTGACAGATTATATATGTTAAAATGACATCCTAGAAACAAGGAGCTGGAAAAGTACCCCACACACAACCTATAATAAGTAGAACAGTCAATCTGCAAATCAGGTTGATGTTTAATGGATAAGACCTGTCCAGGTTTTGGAAATAAAAACCACCATGTCCATTCAGCTGCATATAATGTTTTCTGTGATGCTGGAGGCAGTATTTGGGGACAGACTGAAACATGAGGTAACAGACCTCAAACCCACACTCCCTGCTGTTCCTTTGCAAACCTCTTTATCCAAATATAATCCATTTTTGCATGTTCTTTACATCATATCCTCCAGCATGTCGCAGGCCAAAACCGGGCTGCATGTCTTCCAGGCTGCACTTCTGTGCAAGTCACATGACCCATGCAAGAGCATGGCGCCCTCAAACATGTCTTTTTGGGCGCTGTGCTCTGACACAATCGTGCATATATTGGATGGCTCTGCCCTCATGCGAGAGCACAGCCTCACAAAACAGGATGTCCCAATGTTGGGGGGATAGTCGAAGCATATGTAATATATGCATTTTAATACACACTTTGCGTCAGCATGTGACTTTTCACACACATTACTTGGCTGGGGAACTGCATTGCAAAGTTTAGAGAGGTATGACTTTAGAAAGATGGCTGTGCTTCAGTCCTTGTATTGTTTTGGAAAGTGTGCATTTGGTATGGCTCTGCTGACCATGTAAGGGCAGAAGGTCAGGCTCCAAGCACTTACACCAAACTAGGCCAGCCTAGAAACCCCAATGCCAGCTGGTCACAGGGTCTGAGACAGCACTTGCCTTTTCCTTAAAAAAAGTGGCTCTGAGGCCAGCATGAAATGCTTCCAACTAATTCACTAGATTATGCCCCAGCTACATCTCACATGGTTCACTGTTCAAATCCCCAGTCATTAGTTTCTCTAGTGCAGGTTTCCCAAAATTGGATCTCTAGCTGTTTTTGGACTACAGTTTCCATCATCCTTGACCACTGGTCCTGCTAGCTAGGGATGATGGGAGTTGTAGTCCAAAAATAGCTGGTGACCCAAGTCTAAGACACCCTGCCCTAGTGCATTCAACCCTTTCTACATCATTAAGAACCATTGATTATCATGTTGAAATGAACAGATATTAACTTCCACAATGCTCTATATTATTATTCTCATTGTGACTTTCTAACGGATGCATCCAAGTCGATCAGCAGTTATGTCACTCCCTAAGCAGATCCATCATTTTAGCAAATTTTGTCTGCCACACTAAAGTTGACTAATTATTGACAAAGATGAATTACCAAAAGTTAGTTGCAATAAAACTGGCAACACTTCCACATGTATCATCTCTGTCTCTGTCTCTGTCTGTCTCTTTCTCTCTCATGTATGCGCACACATCCTCCATCAAGCATCTTTTTATAATGCAAAATCAACAAAATGGCTCTGCTGTGTTCTCCTCTGTTTCCGGTAACACGAAACAAGAATATTCACCCACTCAATTCCACACTATTACAGTATGCTTTGTGATGACAATGATTTTATGCTCGTAAATAAAAGGGATGTGAATTTCTATTTATGAATGCATGTGCTACACAGAAACTCAATAATGTAGGCCATTATCCACTTGGGTTTGTATCCATGAAGGGCAGGGTGCAGAAGCTTTCATGCATGCAACAACATGATTTTTCAACAAGCCAGGTGTGTTTGCTACTGTCAATAGTATCCAGATCTCCACCACAACCATACCAGCTATTCTAATGGAGCTCCTGCCCTGATTCCAGGTGAGGAAGGATTTGGAAGGGAGCCATGGTTGCATTTCATGTTAAAGATGGAGGAAACAGTCTATTTCAGGTCCATCACTTTTCCATGTCCTTACCCATATGTCCGTGCTCTTCAATTTCCACACTGATCTGCCTTCCACAGGAAAATAAACACTTAAATACATACATTTGAGTCATTTTCTCTTGAAATAATGCATTTCTAAACTTTTGGGTTTTTTTAGTGAAAAACAATGTCAGGACATTCAGGGAGTGAAAAGGCTAGTAGATAATTGAGCTCCGATCCTCACATTAGTCATGGAGTTGTGGATCAGTCAGTTCATATTCAAGTTTGCAAAGATCAAATTCCTCAAACCCAGATAAATCCTGGAAAGAGGTCAGATGATGTGCCACAAGATTGGAAAGAGAATTACTTTAAAATCTCCAAAAAAATATGGGAAAGAAGGAGCCAAGAAACCACAGATGGGTCAGCCAGGCTTCAATTCAAGGGAAGATAGTAGAACAGATAATAAAGCCATCAGACTGTAAGCAACTTAATAACTGCAATGATTAGGGGGAGGCAGCGGGGATTTGTCAAGAATAAATCTTACAGTACTAATCTTCTTTCTTTTGCTCATTGGGCTACAGGTTTATTAGAATGTGGGAATACTGTGCATGTCATTTATCTTGATTTCAAGATGTGATTTATTTATTTTTATTCAGCAAAGCATCCCCCCTACAAATGAAGACAGAAAGCAGCAAGTGGGTTAAGAGCTACAACTTTATTAACCATAACCAATGGGAATCTGCAACAAGCAGAAACAATAGTGCAAAGTAAAAGCAGGCCCTCAGTTGAGGGGACTGTTGGGAGAGCCCCCTGCTGGGTGCTAACACCCTGTGGATCAACTGACTTGTGGATCTGTACCTTTCCTGGCTCATGCAGCATGAAGGTAAACCTAGAGGGTTCCTGTCTGTTCCACCTCATCCCTGCTGGCCAGTGTTTGATGACTCCAGGGGTCAACGGCCACCACTTTCCACTTCCCTCAAATCAGCTTGCAAATGAGCGGTATGTGCAGCAGCAAATTGCCTTTCACCCTCTAGCTGCCTCAGGGTGCTCACCAAGGTATCCTAACTGGCCTCAGCTGCCCCCTCTACCTGCCAGTTGTGACCAAATAAGTGAAATCAACCTGCCATATTGCTTACCGCATCTCAGATGCTGGAACAGTAATGGGTAAGCAGAAAAAAGGCACACCTGAACCCCTCCCTAAAATTCCTTGTTGTTGTTGTTTAGTCGTTTAGTCGTGTCCGACTCTTCATGACCCCATGGACCAGAGCACACCAGGCACTTTTGTCTTCCACTGCCTCCCGCAGTTTGGTCAAACTCATGCTGGTAGCTTCAAGAACACTGTCCAACCATCTTGTCCTCTGTCGTCCCCTTCTCCTTGTGCCCTCCATCTTCCCCAACATCAGGGTCTTTTCCAGGGAGTCTTCTCTTCTCATGAGGTGGCCAAAGTACTGGAGCCTCAGCTTCAGGATCTGTCCTTCAAGTGAGCACTCAGGGCTGATTTCCTTAAGAATGGATAGGTTTGATCTTCTTGCAGTCCATGGGACTCTCAAGAGTCTCCTCCAGCACCATAATTCAAAAGCATCAATTCTTCAGTGATCAGCCTTCTTCTAAAATTCCTACTTGACCCCTAAAGGGCACTTTGTTGACTCCATATTGTTGCACTGTAAGTGGGGTGAGATCCTGTGATGTTCTGCCAAAAGGTCTCTGGTAGGCCAGGTTGCCTTAGAAAGGTGTGTGTCCCACCCTGCCTCATTGACCAAGCACCCAATATGTTGGGATGTTGACATGCTGACTCCATGCCTTCAGCCTCAAAGGGGATGGGGGAAACCACCCCATCCAGGGGCTCAAGTGAGCACCATTGAAAAGTACTCTGCTTCTCAGAATATCCATAGCCACTCATTACCTGATAACAGCTGCCTCAAGCAATGACATGTGAATGGGTCATCACAAACTACCACATATAAAAATGTCAATATCATTTGGAGTGCAATGCATTTGTGCAATGGAGTCACCTCACAAACTCACATGCTAGTCATCAGGTGTACAGAAACCAGTAGCAGATGGCATGGATGGGCAGTACTGCTCACCTGACCTCTGGTTAGTCATGCCACTGCTGCTCACTGGGAGGTAAAGGGGGGGGAGGCAAGGTGATGGTGAAATCGGTGAAATACAAACTCACTAGCAGAACCAACCTGGTGTTCCTGCTGGCGTGTTTGCTCTGCACCCAACTCCCGGGTACCTCCACTTCTACATCCCAGGACATAGTAGCAATGTGACCGATGTAAGGTCAGGTCATCATGTTGACAGCTACTGACAGTAATCAGTGCATGTATGACCTTAAGGAAACAACATGTATCTAAGTTCTTAGGATGGCTGCTTTGCAAGAAGAATTGGGAAAGTTTGCTACCAGACCATGGGACCAAAGCAGCAGTTGGGAGGAGTTGCAGGTCATGTTAATAATACATTAAGAATGTCACTCTCTAATGTTCAGCAGACAATCAAGTTTCATAAATGCCTCACTGTCTCCAGGAGACATTTAGATGGCATTTGCTTAATTGAAAGACTGATCCCCAAAGACAGTTGTCAGCTGCAACAGTAACAGAACTATGACAAGATGTAGTGAGGATTAATTCAGTGGTATTTCTCTCCTGCTCGTCAGTGTGATGGGTCTGACAAGGCACTGCTGTTTACAGAATGTTTTCAAGCTTGTAGACTAGAAGATGTTCAACATATGAGATAGTATCAACTGCTTTGCTAAGAGATGCCAGAACAGGGTACATACAATAACAAACCCTTCTCTCTTATTCCTAGGGACATCGTTGCAAAGCGGGTGACCTTCTTCCTTCAGTGCCACTCGGAATGGCAGAAATGGCTTGGATTAACCACGGAAGCCGTCCTTGAGTCGTTCAGAGCAGGCTCTTGCAATGAGGCACACAAAAATGTGATAGTGGCGCCATACTCTATGATCTCTCCTCTCAGTCTGTCACTTTTCATTCCTCAATATCGTATATGCCTTTGGCCAATCAGTCACTGAGGGAGTTGTGTGAGTTGAGAAACAACCTAGGCCTTGACTAGACGCCCTCTCTCAGGGCGATAGTCTGCAGATGCACTCCAACCGTGCCCTTAGGGCTCTAGTTTCAAATATATGTGTGTCTTTTGAGAAAGCAATAAAGTATATAGTAAAAATGTAGGCAGCGGGTTAACTGTGCTGTCCACAGTTAAAGGATCAGTAAATTAAAAAATGCAGACTTTTGAGACGATGGATAAGATGAAGCAATCCAGACTCTCCCTTTGCAACCCATAGGGAAATTGCTTGATGCTTCCTCTATCATGTTTCCATGTGGTTTCATCTGCTTTTATTGGAGTTCAGAGGCATTGCAGCTGTATTTTTTTTCTTCATGATTATTAGGATCTAGTGGATGTGTGTAATACTTCCCAAATGTTTTAAAATTGGAAAATGGGCAAATAAATTAATGGACTCCTGACAAGATCAACACAAAGAGTTCTTTCAGAACTTGATAGCCTATGACTTTATTGCCAGCATGGGCTTCCCTTAACTAATGGATCATTGACTCTCAGCTGCCTGTATTATTGACAAAGGGGACCAAAAAGCCATTACTATATATCATCAGTATGTTGGTATATTGACTTTATTTGCTCTTTGCTTGTAGCTCTTGAAACTTTAGTTTCACAGATTATGTGTGCACAAGAAATGATCTTAAATCTATGTTACAGAAAGCTTCCTGAAAGGGGGATATTATTAAGAATATTAAACTTTCAACTAAACCAACTTTAAAAGGGAATTTCTAATGAAATAGTGCAGCAGTTTTGAGGGCAACCAAGGGGATAAACCAAATAACTGAGGTTTCTCAGCAAAGTTCCGTTGCCCCAGTGTTGCTAGTGGTTTCTTCCTCAATAGAGATTCAAAGTGAATTTGAAGGATTGCGGCTTTAACTCAGCATAATGGATTCCAGTGGATGAAATATCCTTTATGCAGAGTTAAAACCACAATCCTTCAAATTAGCTTTGGGAAATTATCGTCTTAACAATGACAGCTGTTTCATGAAGGCAAATTTGAGTGCTGAGAAATCTGTTTTGTGTAGTGCTGCTGAGCTAAAAAGAGAGCTGAGTCCATTCCCCTCCTCCTCCTGCGCTTTATGAAAAGCTTCATCAGATAGTCATTGTTCAGGTAAGCTTCATTGCAAGAAGGATGAGAAGCTGCATTTACTAGCACAATCTCTGATTGGATAAAATCACCCATGTGCAGGGGTGCAACCTTGAATAAAATAATCCACAACCCGCATAACTCATCACAAGGTGCGGCACACACAAACTCCATTTGAATGGCAATGCTTATCAACTTGGGGGGGGCTGGCCTCCTCAAATATTTTATTGGGAGGGCCGAAGGGGCCTCGACCCCTAGGAGTTGGCATTATACTTTTCTACTGAGAGCTGGACCATAAAGAAGGCTGATCGCCGAAGAATTGATGCTTTTGAATTATGGTGCTGGAGGAGACTCTTGAGAGTCCCATGGACTGCAAGAAGATCAAACCTATCCATTCTGAAGGAAATCAACCCCGAGTGCTCACTGGAAGGACAGATCCTGAAGCTGAGGCTCTAATACTTTGGCCACCTCATGAGAAGAGAAGATTCCCTGGGAAAGACCCTGATGCTGGGGAAGATTGAGGGCACAAGGAGAAGGGGACGACAGAGGACAAGATGGTTGGACAATGTTGTCAAAACTACCAACATGAATTTGACCAAACTGTGAGAGGCAGTGGAAGACAGGAGTGCCTGGCGTGCTCTGGTCCATGGGGTCATGAAGAGTCGGACACGACTAAACGACTAAACAACAACAACAGAGATGAGCACTTTGTCCTTATTTTTGTCAGCTAAATTTGGCTGCCCAGTGCTCTTATGTCATTACATCAAATGCATGGTCTTTGACTGACTGTATTGGGGCAATGTAAGGACAAAAGGAATAGAGTCAGGATGCCACTGAAATAGCAGCAAGGCAAGATAACAGCGAGAAACAAATAGTTGTTAAAAGTTGTGAACAGCCATGAATAAACAGGAGCACCAGGCTGGGTGGTACTTGCACAGGATCATGGGGTTGTAAAATCACCCCAATTTACTTCGTTAACTATTTACCTTCCCAAAAGTTACCTGTTTTGAGTTGAAAATTGAACTTGGAGGACAGTTGATGGCCCTTCTATGACCCTCTCTTAAAAATAAGATCAGCACTTGTGAAATAGTTTTCTTCTTTGGTACTCTTGAGTTGTCCTATCCAGGATCTGGCAAGGATAAAGAGTGTCTATTGCTCTCCCAAGCATCATTCAAGAAGACTTGGTTCATTCAGATTAATCTGAGCTGTCAGGGTAGACAGAGCTGCTTTCTCAGTCCTTTGATGTCAGCTCGAGTCAGTTCAACCTTCATTGTTGTCCTCCTTTATGTTTCTTTACAATTAAGGAAAAGCCAGTCCACATATCCAAGAATATTGCTTGACTTACTGATGAATATGAATTTGTGAACCTACTCCATTTGGAAAGTTTGAAAGTCACACAGGAAACCGCACATTTTAGGATGTAGAAACATAACGTAAAAATGGACAGCTTTTGACAAATTTCAGGTTGAACGACATTTGAGAATATCCTTCCCCTTTTTGAAGTGAAAAATACTTGCCTCCATTCTCTCCCCAGAGCCTTTATTGTTAGTGATGAATCATTGTTGTCTTAGTCCTAAACCCAACCAAGACTGTCCTTTGTCTGAAATGGTGTTGTCAAAGTTAACTAATGATACATTGCTGGAGAGCTGACCTAACCTCTTTCCTGACAGCATCTTCACTGGTTGGTTTATCTAAGAAGGAAGACACTTCTGATATAATTACTCAAGGAGGTGTGGTGTAGAATCCTGCTAGCTAAAGACTTGCTTCATATGTGCATAGACACTTGAAAATGCAGCTGCCTTTAGGCTGCTCCCTATGGCAAGGTGGTTTAGTACAGTTAATTAAGCTAAATTCTACCTACCACCCCCCCTCCATGACAGTGATGTGTAATAATGTTCTGTACTAATGAGGACGGTGCATAGCTTTGCATATACAAGGTCCCAGTAAATAATAACATTGATTATGGGATGCAGTGGTAAGGCCACTCCTTAAAAATCCCCCACTGGGTTCAGAAAATCAAAGTAATTACCAGCTGTTCACTTTGTTGTTGTTTAGTCATTTAGTCGTGTGCGACTCTTCGTGACCCCAGGCCCCCCAGAGCACGCCAGGCACTCCTGTCTTCCACTGCCTCCCACAGTTTGGTCAGACTCATGTTTGTAGCTTCGAGAACACTGTCCAACCATCTCGTCCTCTGTCGTCCCCTTCTCCTTGTGCCCTCCATCTTCCCCAACATCAGGGTCTTTTCCAGGGAGTCTTCTCTTCTCACAATGTGACCAAAGTATTGGAGCCTCAGCTTCAGGATCTGTCCTTCCAGTGAGCACTCAGGGCTGATTTCCTTCAGAATGGATATATTTGATCTTCTTGCAATCCATGGGACTCTCAAGAGTCTCCTCCAGCACCATAATTCAAAAGCATCAATTCTTCGGCGATCAGCCTTCTTTATGGTCCAGCTCTCACTTCCATACATCACTACTGGGAAAACCATGGCTTTAACCATACGAACCTTTGTTGGCAAGGTGATGTCTCTGCTTTTTAAGGTGCTGTCTAGATTTGCCATCGCCTTTCTCCCAAGGAGCAGGCGTCTTTTGATTTCGTGGCTGCTGTAACCATCTGCAGTGATCATGGAGCCCAAGAAAGTAAAATCTCTCACTGCCTCCATTTCTTCCCCTTCTATTTGCCAGGGGGTGATGGGCCCAGTGGCCATGATCTTCGGTTTTTTTGATGTTGAGCTTCAGACCATATTTTGCGCTCTCCTCTTTCACCCTCATTAAAAGGTTCTTTAATTCCTCCTCACTTACTGCCATCAAGGTTGTGTCATCTGCATATCTGAGGTTGTTGATATTTCTTCTGTATATCTGAGGTTGTTGATATTAATTCCGGTTTGGGATTCATCCAGCCCAGCCTTTCGCATGATGAATTCTGCATATAAGTTAAACAAGCAGGGAGACAATATACAGCCTTGCCGTACTCCTTTCCCAATTTTGAATCAATCAGTTGTTCCATATCCAGTTCTAACTGTAGCTTCTTGTCCCACATAGAGATTTCTCAGGAGACAGATCAGGTGATCAGGCACTCCCATTTCTTTAAGAACTTGCCATAGTTTACTGTGGTCAACACAGTCAAAGGCTTTTGCACAGTCAATGAAACAGAAGTAGATGTCTTTCTGGAACTCTCTAGCTTTCTCCATAATCCAGCACATGTTTGCAATTTGGTCTCTGGTTCCTCTGCCTCTTCTAAATCCAGCTTGCACTTCTGGGAGTTCTCAGTCCACATACTGCTTAAGCCTGCCTTGTAGAATTTTAAGCATAACCTTGCTAGCGTGTGAAATGAGTGCAATTGTGCGGTAGTTGGAGCATTCTTTGGCACTGCCCTTCTTTGGGATTGGGATGTAGACTGATCTTCTCCAATCCTCTGGCCACTGCTGAATTTTCCAAATTTGCTGGCATATTGAGCGTAGCACCTTAACAGCATCATCTTTTAAAATTTTAAATAGTTCAGCTGGAATATCATCACTTCCACTGGCCTTGTTATTAGCAGTGCTTTCTAAGGCCCATTTGACTTCACTCTCCAGGATGTCTGGCTCAAGCTCAGCAACCACACTACCTGGGGTATACGAGACATCCATTTCTTTCTGGTATAGTTCCTCTGTGTATTCTTGCCACCTCTTCTTGATGTCTTCTGCTTCTGTTAGGTCCTTTCCACTTTTGTCTTTTATTATGGTAATCTTTGTACGTAATGTTCCTTTCATATCTCCAATTTTCTTGAACAGATCTCTGGTTTTTCCCATTCTATTGTTTTCCTCTATTTCTTCGCATTGCTCATTTAAGAAGGCCTTCTTGTCTCTCCTTGCTATTTTTTGGAAATCTGCATTCAATTTCCTGTATCTTTCACTATCTCCCTCGCATTTTGCTTGCCTTCTCTCCTCCGCTATTTGTAAGGCCTCGTTAGACAGCCACTTTGCTTTCTTGCATTTCCTTTTCATTGGGATGGTTTTAGTTGCTGCCTCCTGTATAATGTTACGAGCCTCCCTCCATAGTTCTTCAGGCACTCTGTCCACCAAATCTAAATCCTTAAACCTGTTCCTCACTTCCACTGTGTATTCATAAGGGATTTGACTTAGATTGTATCTTACCGGTCCAGTGGTTTTTCCTACTTTCTTCAGTTTAAGCTTGAATTTTGCTATGAGAAGCTGATGATCTGAGCCACAGTCAGCTCCAGGTCTTGTCTTTGCTGACTGTATAGAGCTTCTCCATCTTTGGCTGCAGAGAATATAATCAATCTGATTTCGATGCTGCCCATCTGGTGATGTCCATGTGTAGAGTTGTCTCTTGTGTTGTTGGAAAAGAGTGTTTGTGATGACCAGCTTGTTCCCTTGGCAGAACTCTATTAGCCTTTGCCCTGCTTCATTTTGAACTCCAAGGCCAAACTTGCCAGTTGTTCCTTTTATCTCTTGACTCCCTACTGTAGCATTCCAATCCCTTATAATGAGAAGAACATCATTCTTTGGTGTCATTTCTATAAGGTGTTGTAAGTCTTCATTGAATTGGTCAATTTCAGTTTCAGCACCAGTGGTTGGTGCATAAACTTGGATTACTGTGATGTTAAAAGGTCTCCCTTGGATTTGTATCGAGATCATTCTATCATTTTTGAGATTGCATCCCAGTACAGCTTTTGCCACTCTTCTGTTGACTATGAGGGCCACTCCATTTCTTTTACGGGATTCTTGCCCACAGTAGTAGATTAGTAGATTAGCTGGTCACTAATTTCCCCTTACTGGGTAAGGTTCTTGAGTGGGTGGCCATGGGCTAGATCTAGGCTCTCTTGGGTGAAACTGATTTGCTAAAGCCACTTCAGTTGGAGTTTAGGCTCAGTTTTGGCATGGAAACTGCTTTAGTCATTCTGTTTGATGACCTCTGTTAGGAGAGAGACAGAGCATGTGTGTCTCTGTTAATTCTTGTTCTCTCAGTGGCTCTGTCTCTACCACAGTATCCTTCTGGAGTAGCAGTCTGAGCTGAGGGTGGGTGGTACCAGTCCAACTTAGATTGTTGTTTTCAGAAAGTGGTGTTTGGGAAATGTTGTTCGGCCCCATGCAGCCTTCAGTGTGGGCCTCTGCAGGGTTTGATTTTATCCCCTATGTTGTTTAATATCTATATGAAACTGATGAGTAGGATCATTCAGAGTTTTGGAGTACATTTTCAGCATTATGTTGACGGTACACAGCTCTGCTTCTTTACATTTTCAGGTATAGCAGTGGATGTGCTAGCTTAATGTCTTGTCCTGGAAATGGACTTAATGAGAGCCATTAAGCAAAGCTTAATCCAGACAAGATTGCGGCAGTGTTTGGTGGGTGAATCCCTAGACTGGACAGATGGGAGGGGGACTGCTCTTGATAAGGCCACAATCTCTCTGAAGGAGCAGGTACAGAACTTGGGGATACATCTAGACACATCAAGGTCACTTGAGCTTTGGCTGGTGGCCCAGCTATGCCCCTATATAGACAGGGATAGCCCAACTTTCATTGTCTTTGCTCTGGTAACCTCTAGGCTAAATTACCCCAATATGTTATACATGGGGTTGCTTTTGAAGGCGATTCAGAAGCTGCAGCTGGTACAGAATTTTGCGACCAGGTTGCTCAGAAGGATAAGATGGTTTGAGTGCATAGCACCAATCTGGATATGAGGAGGGTAAGTTGTAAGGAAACATAATTTGTAATATTGCATGGCATTGTTGGTGTTCATGGGGCATGCCTATTAATGCATCAACCTTAGCTTCCAATTTCCTGGCTTTGTGGAGCTTGAGGCAAAATGAAATAGAATTAACTCTGAACTTAAACCAGCATATTTTTTAAATCACTGAGATTAGATAGATAGATAGATAGATAGATAGATAGATAGATAGATAGATGATAGATAGATATAAATAGATAGATTAGATAGATAGATGATAGATAGATAGATGATAGATAGTTATATGATAGATAGATAATAGATAGATAGATGATAGATAGATGATAGATAGATAGATGATAGATAGATGATAGATAGATAGATGATAGATAGATAGATAGATAGATGATAGATAGATAGATAGATATACATAGATGATAGATAGATGATAGATAGATGATAGATAGATAGATAGATATACATAGATGATAGATAGATGATAGATAGATAGATAGATAGATAGATAGATAGATAGATATACATAGATGATAGATAGATGATAGATGATAGATATAGATAGAGATAGATAGATAGATAGATAGATAGATAGATGATAGATAGATATAGATAGATAGATATAGATAGATAGATATAGATAGATAGATATAGATACACACATATTGCATTGGCCCAGTCTGCAAATAAATAAATGCCTATAATGAATTCAAAATAGCAGAAAACTCTGTGCATCATGTTTTAGCCTACATTTTTAGATTTGTGCCCTTGATTGCACCCATCACATTAGCAGCCCTGAATGAGAGATTTCCAAACAGTCTGCAAATAAATGAGACATTTACAAACCTAACCATGTCCCCATTGCAAGTCACTGTCTCTGACTTTTTCTAACATGAATGGAGACTTTTGAACCTAATTATAAGTTGGACTTTTCTCTCTCCAAGCTTTTAGTACTGAATGATGTCATCCAAGGGCAAGGCAATTTGCCTCATTACAGAAATAACATAAACTATGGCTAAATGAGATAATGTACCATAAAAGGTCGGTAAAAGTGTGCTTAAAAAGCAGCATTTTTGATGTGTGGTCGTAATAATAGTTTAAAGCTGCAATTCCATACCTGGGAGTAAATCCCAATGAGCTGTGTAGGAACTACTTCAAATTAGACATGTATAGTGCTGTTAGTAAGCTATGTGGATCACAGCTTGACTTCTACATTTTCCTATGACAGTTGAAAAACCTGCATTTTCCTCACATATATAATCTAGACCAGTGGTGGAGAACCTGCGGCCGATGGACCAAATTAGACTCACCAGGCCTCTTCAGATATGGGGCAGGAAAAGTGGTGGCTGGGTTGAAAGGT
Organism: Podarcis pityusensis; assembly: GCF_964106645.2. NCBI lineage: Eukaryota > Metazoa > Chordata > Lepidosauria > Squamata > Lacertidae > Podarcis > Podarcis pityusensis. Next base: position 6,885,268 of record NC_138038.1, on the reverse strand, counting down.
GGTTTGCAGGCATAGCTGGTTGGCTAATCACTAGTGCTTTCAGAGTTCAAACTGTGAGAATTCAAACTGATGGAAAAGGAAAATGGGTCACCTAACATCATGGTGACATCAAGTGGCTCGCAGCAGGTGGGGGAGATTAAGGTCCAGCCTGCTGGTCAGATACAGCTCACCACCCCTGCCCTAGACATCTTGGAATGAAGTATTATGGGATATCTTTGGCTACTAACGAAAAGAACAGAGAAACTTGCAAAGAACATGCAAGGGCATAAATTGTATAGGGTGTGTGGGAAGCACATATAAACCACCTCCTGTGTTGAAGAAACACCATTGTGCATCTTCAGCAGGCTCCTTCCTTGGATTGTAACCAAAATCTCCAGCACTAATTCTTCTGTGATTTTGTTTTTTGGGGAAAGGGTTCCCTGGGGTTTTTCCTATGCATTGAGTATCATTACAAACATATCTTTCATGGCTATTATTGACCTCCTACCCCCCTTCTAAATCCTATCACTGAAATAAGATTAAATCCACACAGAGTGTTTCTTGGACAGAGATATTTGAAGAGGTATCAATTAAAATTGACCCTGAACCCTGAGGATTTGTTTTGTGCTTCTATAGAATTCAAGAACAATGAGGCCAAGAAGCTGACAAGAAGCCCTGAATCCACCAGCAGTTTCTCAAAGGGCTCGGTATAATTGAGAAATTACATATTGATGGGATGATGAAAGAATTACAACTTTATTGAACTGACTTGTTACCCGGAGAAGTATATTACACAGATTTAAAACAACCATTAGGTCTTTTATTAACAGTGCCAAAAAAAGAGAGAGAAGGTCAGGAGCCTGAAAACAGAAAATGACTATTTAGTGAGTTGTTCCAATCAGAAAACTAAGCTAATTGATCAGACAGATTCTTGCTACCTGAGCAGACTGCCAAATGCTGAGCTTCTTGTCAACACCCTGGAATCATTAGGAAGAGGATGTGGGGATTGCTCACCCTTGTATTGTATGAGATCTCCTGTAGTGGCTGAGATTCTGAGCTACTAACCTGGCAGTAAGGTAAAGGGACCCCTGACCATTAGGTCCAGTCGTGGTCGACTCTGGGGTTGTGGCGCTCATCTTGCTTTATTGGCTGAGGGAGCCGGCGTACAGTTTGCGGGTCATGTGGCCAGCATGACTAAGCCGCTTCTGGCGAACCAGAGCAGTGCACGGAAACACCGTTTACCTTCCCGCCGGAGTGGTACCTATTTATCTACTTGCACTTTGATGTGCTTTTGAACTGCTAGGTTGGCAGGAGCAGGGAGCAATGGGAGCTCACCCCGTCACAGGGATTTGAACCACCGACCTTCTGATCGGCAAGCCCTAGGCTCTGTGGTTTAACCCACAGCACCACCCGCATCCCTCAGCAGACCCAGGTTCAAATCTCATCTACACCACAAACTCACAAGATGTCCTAAGGCAAAGCATTGTTGCTCAGCATCTTCGGTAAAGGAGACTTTTCTTAAAGGGTTATTGAGAGTAGAAGGTAACTTGTATGTTGTTGTTGTTGTTTAGTCATTTAGTCATGTCTGACTCTTCGTGACCCCATGGACCAGAGCACGCCAGGCACTCCTGTCTTCCACTGCCTCCCGCAGTTTGGTCAAACTCATGCTGGTAGCTTTGAGAACACTGTCCAACCATCTCGTGCTCTGTCGTCCCCTTCTCCTTCTGCCCTCAATCTTTCCCAACATCAGGGTCTTTTCCAGGGAGTATAATTTAAATTAAATAGCAGACAGCAGGGTGAATAGTGTATTTGGCGGCAGCCATCACAGCACTGTGATGGATACGGGTCAGAATGAAACTGCTGTGTTCTTACATCTAAACCACACTCCTCTTGCACAACTGATGGTGGGGAGCTAACGCTGTCTTCATCCACAGCAGGGGGTGCTACTTTCTTCACAACTGTCCTCTGCCTGGTCCTCTCTATTCTACTCCCCCCCCCCCGATGCTCCACTGGTTAATGTATTCTAGACATATCTAATGGAGAGTGAATAGGTTAAAAAAAGGTAAAGGACCCCTGGGCAGTTAAGTCCAGCCAAAGGCAACTATGGGGTTGTGGCGCTCATCTCGCTTTCAGGCCAAGGGAGCCGGCGTTTGTCCTCAGACAGCTTTCTGGGTCATGTTGCCAGCATGACAAAACTGCTTCCGGTGCAACAGAACACGTGACAGAAACCAGAGTGCACGGAAACGTTGTTTACCTAGGGGACCGCCTCTCCTGGTATGCCCCATGGAGGACCTTAAGGTCCATAAATACCAACACCCTAGAGGTCCCGGGCCCTAAGGAAGTTAGATTAGCATCAACCAGAGCCAGGGCTTTTTCAGGACTGGCTCCGGCCTGGTGGAATGCTCTGTCTCATGAGACCAGGGCCCTGCAGGATCTGATTTCTTTCCGCAGGGCCTGTAAGACAGAGTTGTTCTGCCTGGCCTTTGGCTTAGAATCAATTTGATTCCCTCCCCCTCTTCCTTTTTTCCTTTCTCCTCTTGTGAAGAGGCTGCATCTTAATGTTTTAATGTTGTATTTTAATCTTGTTTTTAAGTTGTATTTTAATCAACTTGTTTTTATTATTGGTTGTTAGCCTCCCTCAGCCCAGTCTTGGCTGAGGAGGGCAGGGTATAAATAAAAATTATTATTATTATTATTATTATTATTATTATTATTATTATTATTACCACCTTCCTGCCACAGCAGTACCTATTTATCTACATGCACTGGCATGCTTTCAAACTGCTAAGTTGGCTGGAGCTGGGACAGAGCAGTGGGAGCTCACTCCGTTGCGGGGATTCGAACCGCCAACCTTCCGATTGGCAAGCCAAGAGGCTCAGTGGTTTAGGCTACATCGCCACCCGCCTCTGAATCCAGTGCAACTTGCTTCCTATTATGTATTACTATATTCAGACTTTAACCTGTGTCCATGTCATATGTTCACTGTGTTCACATTGGCTTAATGTTAACACTTGGGTTTCAGATAAAAGTACTTACTGAACATGATGTTCAGTTTTGTCATATCCCTGAAAGGCTGAGTCCCAAAAAGTAATTGCAAAGACACTCAGAAAATACCTGAGAGATGTACATTTTCCAGGGCATGTCTAGACACATCAGAAATGATTGCTTAAGTCCTGTGCGCGATATCTTAGTAGGGTTTATTTTATATTCACCAAAGGCAGCCTGACATTCGGCAGAGGCCCCTAACAAGAAGAATCTCAGTGTCTGGACCACAGATGGTTTGTATACAGGCAAACAAGAACACCCTGCGATAAGTTTGCTGCATGTAATATAAATGAAAGGCTGGTCTTAAAGGCTCAGCAGAAAAAGAGAAAGCTGAAACTCTCCTACAGGTAATTTATGAGAGAGATATCATGATGAATTAGAAGAAATCACTAACAAACCAAAGCCATCCTTGTCATTAGATGCCATATATGTCTCTAAAGAAATATTTAAAAAAATATATGAACATGATAAGCAATGGACAGAGAAAAGCATAGTTCAAAATTAAGGTGGATCTTGGAGCCTGCTCTAGATGTCATTAGACTCCAATTTCCCCCAGCCAGCTTTGCCAATGGTTAAAGATGATGGGAGTTGTCGTCAATCATCTTCCAGAGTGTCTACCCCAACTCTAGTTTAAGGCTGTCATGGTCTGGTTCACGGGCGATCAAAGTCCCGACTGGGGACGTCGGGACCGGGGGCAAGATGGCAGGGTGGGAGCAGGAATGGGAGTCCAGAAGCCAGGAGTCAGAAAGCCAAGAGTCCGAGGGTCAGAGAGCTGGGAATCAAGAAGCCAAGGGCCTGAGGGTCAGAGAGCTGGGAGTCAAGAAGCCAAGGATCCAAGGGTCAGGAAGCGAGGAGTCATGAAATCAGGGGTCCAAGGAACAAGAAGCAAGGAGTCAAATATAGCAAGGCAGGGAATGTGTCGCTGTGGCAAAGAGGCAAAGGGAAAAAACCTTATATACCTTCCCGGCTCTGGCCACCAGGTGCTGTGAGTTACCAATCAGCCTCACCTGTGTGGCTGTGCCTTGCCTCTTCAGAACAAACTTAGGAAGGCCCCAGTCCTGCAGAGTCCTATTGGTCACAGGGCCTGGCTCCTTCACGCACACCTGACAAAGGCTCCCCAATTTGCTGATTCATCAAGGGGCATTTTCTTCTGCATTAAATCTGCCATCGCACTTAACTCTTTTGGGATGTTTGAGTGTGTAAAGGTAAGGATCCTCTCCCTCCTTCCCTGTGTTTCTACAAGAGTCACTGAACTGGGTGAGTGTGCCTCATCACTGGACAGAAGCAAGCCCCTGCAAATGACTCATCCAGAGATGCAAGAGGCAGCTTCCTATGAAGGGGAGGGTGGAATTCCTCTGCCCTGGGAGTGATTGAATGATCTGATGCAGAGATATGGCAGTGATTGATGGGAAGCAAGGCCAGAGCAATAAATCATGCAAAGATGCAGGGGGCAGCCTCTTCTGTAAGTGTGTGCTTTGGGCTGACAGGAGTCTTTCACAGTTTAATGAATGAATGTCTTGCACAGCACACTGGCAGTTCTCTCATGGCACATTAGTGCATCACAGCACACTGTTTGGGAATTACTGACGATCTGGAATGTTCTGTTTTTAAAGTTTTTTGCACTTCTGGATCAGAACAAGGAAATTAGCCTCAGGAATATTTGTCATTACTTTAATGTATTTGTGGATATGGCATTTGTTGAAGGACACTTGATTTTTCCCCTCATCGGGGCACTGCATGCTTGAACCAGGAGTCTATTAGCAGCTTCCACTGCTGGTTGAACTGCTTCAGGCATTTCAAGGCAGTATGCCCCCACCCCAACCCCATGGACCTGGATGCAAGAAGGCAGTGTTTCCTGTTCTGCTCTGTATTCATACATGCAGTACCGTTTCTGTTCTCCTGCAGGTTGTCTTCTGCCCAAAGCTGTGTTATTCATCTTGCTGTCCGCTATGGCAAAATTGCATAGCTTACCTAATTTTCTTTGTTGTTACGTTATTCCACTCTGTTCACTTTGATGCAAAGGAAACACAATGCAAATTGGAAGGACATAAATCAATTTCATATTGTTTATAGACTGAAAGCAGCAGCAGCAAATACTGAATGTATTCACTGGGTTGATTTCCATTCTGGTTGTGGGATTAATAAGCAAACATTCACAATTTTAACTACTGTTTCCACTGGCATTCTCTGACATATCTCCCTGGAAGTGAGTGTGATATGTATGTGTCATACTCCATGCTGTATAGCAGGCATGGCCAAACTTGGCCCTCCAGATGTTTTGGGACTACAACTCCCACCATCCCTAGCCAATACGACCAGTGGTCAGGGATGATGGGAATTGTAGTCCCAAAAGATCTGGAGGGCCAAGTTTGGCCATGCCTGCTGTATAGCTATAAAATCCACTGCACTCTCTCACATCTGATCAGCTTATTGCTTTAAGCTGTCCCTTTGCCCTTCCTTGTAATACCTCTGACAGCCTATCTGTTCAGCAACAACAACAACAAAACATTTTTAATTGTAACCCGCCCTCCCTGGCTGAGGCCGGGCTCAGAGCGGCTAACATCATAACTCAACATCACTAGCAATAGGAGCCCCCTGTGACAATGAAGTTGCTCGTTTTTTAGGTGCCAAAGGACCCTTGCACATTTCACACATATATGGGTATTATCCATGTACTTTTAATTTCAGCAGGGGAGATTTAAGCACTTCCTCACTGATGGGATTTAACTTTGGTTTGATGCTGCCAGTATGTTTTCGAAAAATGTGGAAAATATGACATACTGCTCAAGCAGGTTGTCCCAAACACATGGAGAATGTGCTAAAAAAAGAAGCCTTTTCAAAATTTGGGACATCACCTTTTGGCAACTTATAATTAGCTTTGCATTATTTACAGCATGTGATTAGATACCAAGAGATTTATCAAATGTAACATAAAAAGTTACATTGAAGGTGATAATAATTCATTTGGAGTGATATGCCTTTGTTCAGTTTAGCATCCTCATAAATGTTTAAAGAATATAAATTAGGCTTCCAAGCCAATTAATTTGTCTGTTTCTCATCTCCTGTGATGTATTTTAATTATACTTCCAGGCCTTTAAGCTTGGAAGGGAAGATGCTACATAATGATCATGAAAACTTAAACCTGTAAATGTGCAGAAATGAAGCAAACAAGCAAATTTCAATCCTTCACCCCACTCTCGACTCCAAGTCTGATCATGGTTTCATTGGGAAAATAAGGCGGAATAATAAGGTGGGGACGAGATTATTTTAAAACTATAAACCAGTATAATTAGATGAAGCCTTCAAATATTACATTTTAATTGGAGCTAAAGTCACAGGCAAGCTGTGTTACATTTGCTGTGTGGTGCTTCAGTGCAGGTTCAAAGCATCATCTCAGTAATTCTTAAAGCCAGGAAGGTTTACATTGGCAGATAGGGAGGTGGTTTGCCACTGATTGTATTTTGCGTGAACAGGCGGAGTCCCCCCAACCCCAGGCGACCCCCCCAAGCAGAATAATGACTCAAGACAACATGCTATGGGATTAAAATTGGCCACAACTTTATTAAGTTTCAGATGTAGGGAGACCTTGGCTCAGGCACTGGGCGTTTATCCTTCCCAGTCTCCAGCCGGGGATCTGGGAGACATCAGGGTTATCCAGAATGTGTGGGGATTGGGCTGGCTCTGGAGAACGTATGTTTGAGGAGAGTGCCTGACCCCCGTTTCACCGCTATTGCAGGGGAGAGCAATGGCAACCTCTCGGCGTATGGCCAATGCCTCCCCTCAAGACCCCCTTCATGGGGAACCCTGGGATCACCGCCGCAAGGGGGGGGGGGGTTCACCACTTCATGCCCCCCCAAATTAGGAAGATAGACTAAAGGATTCTGCCCAAGGCCTGAAACCGCCAAAGCTGTGACGTTTTGCTACGGGAAAGGCAAAACCTGCCAATGCAGGAAAATTCCTTCCCAGTCCTTTAACAGCAACCAATGACATAGCAGTGCCTGCGTACCTGTGGAGAAGAGGTTAACCTGCAAAAGAAGGCTTAACTGATGGAGGGCAGGGTGGGAGAAGCTCTGGAACCAACTGACGCTTCACAGGTAAGATTCACCTTCTGTTGTGTGGGCAGGACGGTCCCTCCCGGTACCTGGCCAATCCTCTGGCAACGCTTCCCCAGGTGGGATTGGCTGAGGTAGGCAGAGACCTCCAGGTATCCAGCCTGGGGAGGGCGAAGCCAGTCTGTACTACCAGGAGCCGCACTGGGATCCAGGGGCTGTGCACGACCACCCATTTGATGTGGGGAGCCGTCATTGTTGCCACTGCAAGGCAATGGGTAGGTGGGTGAGGGGAAAACAAGCCTTTATCTGAAGGCAGCTCTGAAGTGTGTGTGGGGAGTCTCATTCAGGATTGCATAAATACTCAGTTGCTGCCTGGCTAAAAGCCCCTAATGTGGGTAGCTGGGTGGGTAGCTGACATCATTGGTTTTTACACTGTGATGACAATGTCGCCTCCTGTCTCTGCAGTTTCTACCCAGTGGTTGCCATAGTTTTCCTCCCCACCCCTCAATTGTCCTGCAGCAACAGCAAATAAATTGCTCCATCACCTTCTAATAAAGACAGGTCAATACTTATCAACCCAAAGCAAAAGAGGTTCGGCCTGCCCCACACCTTAGCATGATTTATTGTTCTGGCCTTGCTTCACATCCATCATTGCTACGTTTCCACATCAGATGTGACTGAATCATTCAATCACTCCTGATGTAGAGGAACTCCATCTTCCCCTTCATAGGAGGCTACCTCCTGCATCACTGGGTGAGTCATTAGCTTCTTTCCAACTTCTTTCCAACACCCAGTTCACTGAACACCCAGTTCAGTGACTCCTGTAGAAATGCATGGAAGAAGGCAGAGAATCTCTGCTCTTACATGCCCTAAACTTAATAATAATAAGTTTATTATTTATACCCCGCCCACCCGGCTGGGTTTCCCCAGCCACTCTGGGCAGCTCCCAACAGAATATTAAAGACACGATACAACATCAAACATTAAAAACTTCCCTAAACAGGGCTGACTTCAGATGTCTTTTAAAGTAGGATAGTTGCTTATTTCCTTGACATCTGATGGGAGGGTGTTCCACAGGGCAGGCGCCACTACTGAGAAGGCCCTCTAACTAGTTCCCTGTAACCTCACGTCTTGCAGTGAGGGAATCACCAGAAGGCCCTTGGAGCTGGACCTCAGTATCCGGGCTAAATGATTGGGGTGGAGATGCTCCTTCAGGTATACTGGGCCAAGGTCATTTAGGACTTTAAAGGTCAGCACCAGCACTTTGAAGTGTGCTCGGAAATGTACTGGGAGCCAATGTTGGTCTTTCAGGACTGTGTTATATGGTCTCAGCGGCCACTCCCAGTCACTTAACACTTGGGGGATGTTAAAAGGAAAATACAACTCCCATTTTAATGTAGGAAATGTGCTCCAAGATGCATCAGCCACTTTAGGAAGTATTACTCTAGAGCAGGAATGGGGAAACTTCACAAGTTGCTGAATTACAACTCCCATCACCCATAATCTTAGCCATGCTGGCTAGGGCTGGTGAAAGTTGGAAGCCCCCAGTCATCTGGAGGGCCCTAGGACCCTCACCCCCATCATAGACCAAGTCTGCAAAATATGTGATCCACAACATGCAGTCCTATACATGTTTACTCAGAAGGAAATTTCACCACTTTCAGTGAAGCTTACTCCCGGGGTTAAGTATTTGCGGGTTTGCTGCCCCAGCTTGCAAGCACTGGATAAGCCTCTTGCTTTTGCCCATCTGGAACTTCAAAAAGTGTGTGTGTTATTTGGCCGTTGGGCTGCACTGGGCCTCCAGGTCAGAAGCTATTCAAGCTTTCCCTGGGAAGAAAAGAAAAGTGGATATATGTGATAAAAACTTAAAAGTGGGTCCCATGTTGGGTGGGGCGGGGGAGGTCAGCAAACTTTTTCAGCAGGGGACCAGTCCACTGTCCCTCAGAACTTGTGGGGGGCTGGACTATATTTTGGAAAGAAATAAAAATGAACCCAGAGATGCATTTTAAATAAAAGGACACATTCTACTCATGTAAAAATACGCTGATTCCCAGACCATCCGTGGGCTGGATTTAGAATGTGATTAGGCCAGATCTGGATCCGAGCCCTGGGCCTTAGTTTGCCTACCCATTGGTTAAAGGTACAGTGGTACCTCGCAAGACGAATGCCTCGCAAGACAAAAACTCGCTAGACGAAAGGGTTTTTTGTTTTTTGAGCTGCTTCGCAAGATGATTTTCCCTATGGGCTTGCTTCGCAAGATGGAAACGTCTTGCAAGTTTGTTTCCTTTTTCTTAACACCGTTAATACAGTTGCGACTTGACTTCGAGGAGCAACTCATAGAACGCGGTGTGGTAGCCTTTTTTGAGGTTTTTAAAGACTTTGGTGATTTTTGAAGCTTTTCCAAAACTTTCCCGACAACGTGCTTCACAAGATGAAAAAAATCGCAAGACGACAAAACTCGCAGAACGAATTAATTTCGTCTTGCGAGGCACCACTGTAACAGGATCTGAAAAACACTGAAGACCAGTAACTTTTTATTCTAAGAGAGACCACCAAGTTTCCAACCAGTTATTGAACATACCCATGAACCTGTGAACTTTGACATTCAGCTTGTGTGCAGAAAACACTAAATTAGTTATGTTTTGTAATCTGTAAACTTTACATTTTCCAGTTTTACTGCCAGTTAACTAGCATATCCAATAGTTGTTGTTTTTCCTAGTTGTTGCTAAGAGGTTACCTAGATGACGTAAGGTTCAGCAAGTCTGTCTCAAGCTGCTTTGAGCCACTTCACAATTCATGGAAAAAATAAGGTCCATTGTGAATCCATTCCTCAGATTAATTTCCTTGACAAGAGCATGCCTGCTGGTAAATATTGATAAAACATATTCTGAAATAGCCGATAAAGAAATGTGAGCCAACCTTCAATTTTGACCCACAATGTTTATTTATCAAATATTTTCCTGCCCCCTTTTAAAAAAAAAAATATATGTGCACTCTTTGCATATTTTATTCACTTTCTTGTGAAGAAATAAAAGCAAATCCCCACAGAGTTATCTGTACAAATACTACAGAGCAAGTAAATTGAAACAGTCAATTATGAATGGAAAATTACTCATTACTGCTGTTGTCATGGAGTCTCCTTCAGCGCAATGAAATTCTTTACAAGGGACAGTCTTGGGCCTCTTGTCATTGCAGAAGCAAACCCATGTGTCTCTCTGGACTGTATGGGGCTCACATGGCTGAATTCTCTTCAATACAGAACAATTCCCTCCGCACAGAAAATGAGGTGTTAGAGGGGAAATACTAGCCTTGCCTTATTACTGACATCTGGATTTCTATTTTCAGCTAGTTTCTTTGGTGTGGTGGAGTGTTCAGCCATTTGCATTCCCAGCCACCCCAACCCAAGGCCCTGTTTGATGGCCTACTGGGAGTGCTGCTGTCACTGTGAGACCATGGTTTCTCTTCTTGTCTGTTCTTTCCCCTCATATATAGTTCCTCCATCAGTGGATCTTGACTGAGGGCAACCTGGGCCCTATGTTGCATGGCTTTTCCTTCATTCCCTTTATGATCAGAAATGGTGCTTGCAGACAATTTGGGAGATGGTGGGAATTCAACTCTGTATGCAGAGGTGCCTGGGAACTTACTGCCTGTGCCACAGGAAGTCTCGCAGTGGGGGCACTATGGCATCATATGTGCTGTGCTGAGTTGTGCCTCATTGGCTCCCACCATATGTGGGTGGCATGTGGACATCATTGCATCCCCAATCCCTAAGGGCTGCAGATGCTTCCTTGGATACTAGAGATGCAGTGGCCATGGTTTCTTGAGTTCTTCCTCCCTAGGTTGACTGAATACAAGATTCAGTGGCCATTGCACAGATATACAGTAGGCAATAAGGGATGTGGGTGGCGCTGTGGGTTAAATCACAGAGCCTAGGACTCGCCGATCAGACGGTTGGCGGTTTGAATCCCCGCAATGGGGTGAGCTCCCGTTGCTTGGTCCCTGCTCCTGCCAACCTAGCAGTTCGAAAGCATGTCAAAGTGCAAGTAGATAAATAGGTACCACTCCGGCAGGAAGGTAAACGGTGTTTCCGTGTGCTGCTCTGGACTAAGCCAGAAGTGGCTTAGTCATGCTGGCCACATGACCCAGAAGCTGTACGCCAGCTCCCTCGGCTAATAAAGCGAGATGAGCGCCGCAACCCCAGAGTCGTCCGCGACTGGACCTAATGGTCAGGGGTCCCCTTTACCTTTACCTTTACAGTAGGCAACAGCTATCTGTGGTGGCTGAAAATATGGCTATGGTCTTTTCTGGATCTAGCTTTGGTGATGCATGCCCTGGTAACCTCATGCGTGGACTATTGCAATGCACTCAGTGTAAGGCTGCCCTTGAAATGGTCTACAGGGGTGCCCAAACGTTTTTCAAAGAGGGCCAGATTTGATGACGTGAACATGCGTGAGGAGGACCAACCAAAGTTGTTGAGCTTTAACCTCAGGGCATATACTGCCATGGGGTCCGGATTAAATTGACCGGCGGGCCAGATTAGGCCCCCAAAAGAGACTTTGGACATGCCTGGTCTACAAGCTGCAGCTAGTGCAGAATACAGCTGCCCAGCTGTTAAGCAGGTCAATGAAATCAGGCTCCCAGAGCACTGATCCTGAAGCTACCAGACTCAGTTACCCTTCTGAGTAATACCCCTCCCCACCTTCTCACTATATAGAAGGATCTGGCAACTTCTGTTTCAGTGTATCTGAAGAAGTGTGCTTGACACGAAAGCTCATACCAAGAACTAACTTAGTTGGTCTTAAAGGTGCTACTGGAAGGATTTTTTTTATTTTGACTACCAGACTCAGTTTAAGGTATTGTAAAAACTTAGTATTTAAGGTCCTGAATGGTTTGGGGCCCTATTATTTGTAGCAGAGTGTTGCTTGTAAGGCATGCTGCTTCATAGCTTTTGCTTTCACTGTATCCTTCCTTACTTTCAATCATCTGATGCATCCAAAAATAGTTTTTCTTTCGCCTCCCTGCTTCTCTGTGACGTTCTTGGCTGTTTTGAGTCTCTCTCTCTCCCCCCCCCCCCAGTTATTCTTTAGTGTATGTCTTGTTGTCAGGTAGATTAATATTCCATCTCAACCTGCTATTAGCCTTGGTGGCTAGCCACACCCCAAGCCAAAAATATTTTGACAAGAGTACAGACATTTCTCAGGCGGCAGCAGCATCCCACACAACCCTAATTTGGCACTGTCACCTAAAGCAAAATGCAGAGAAAGTTGTGGTTGTTGCCACATTGTGAGCATCTTGAGGCAAGACAGGGGAGTTTTGATGAAATGAGTGAACATTTCTTGGGGGTTTTAAACACACTTGTACCATGCACAGTCCTCTGTTAATTTCTGCAAGAGCTTGCAAGGGAAGTAGGCTGTTTCCAGACAAAGGCAGAAAGCATACAGGACCTTGGCCAGTTCCAAGGAGCCCTGTTAAACTATCTGAGATAGTTGACCCTGAATATGTAGTAGGGGCTTATCCTCACTTACTTTTTGCCCTAATATTTCTGTATCTGAGCATTATTGGGGGTGGGGTGTTGCCCTGAGCTTTCCCCATGAAAACCTACTTTTTAAAGCTGAATCAGAGCAAGCATCAATTTGGGTTTTCTGCAGTTTGGGTTTTCTGCAGTTTTCTCCAGATCAAAAGAAGAAGAAGAAGAAGAAGAAGAAGAAGAAGCAGCAGCAGCTTTTAATAATGAGCCATGCCTGAAAAGAGCAGAAGAAGGGTAGGCGTGGATAAGCCTTAAGTTTTACAAATCCTGGAGTGTGGTAGGCCCTTGCCTCATTCTGAAGTTTTAGATTTTTGTGAGGCTGGGGAAGCAAAGGTACTGCAGGAAGATTCATCCTCTGGGTCATCCATTTCAGTGTGCAATCAAACACACTGAAACAGACTTCCCATCATCCCTGAGCATTGGCCACAATGATTGGGTTTCGTGGGAGTGAAGTTCAACAACACCTGAAGGCCCACTAGTTCTCCACCCCTGGTTCAGATGGATCCTGATTTTGAAACAGGGAGAGACTTCACTGAAATGGAAAGGAAAACAATTTATCAGACTCGTGGGGTATTTTTCCCAGGTGTTGCTGGACAGATTTGCAATCGAGCTTCAGAGACACAGCTGTATCTCTGTTCAAGTAAATGAATAGATCAGTCCTTATTATCGTTCAACCAAGGGTGTTATTGTTCTCCACACACAAGCCACCTATCACAACATTTGCCTACCTTCCAGATTTTATCCCATTAATCACAACTTCCTTGCCTCTCAGTCAAGGGAGCATTGCTCTTCATACAAACTTAGGTGAGAAATAAATGTTTTACTCAAGACGTGTTGGAAAACACATAGTTAAGTAGCACAGCACATGTTTTGCACTAGGTTCAGTCCCAGGTTCAGTGCCTGACATCTCCATTGTTGTTTAGTCGTTTAGTCGTGTCCAACTCTTCATGACCCCATGGACCAGGGCACGCCAGGCACTTCTGTCTTCCACTGCCTCCCGCAGTTTGGTCAAACTCATGCTGGTAGCTTCGAGAACACTATCCAACCATCTCGTCCTCTGTCGTCCCTTTCTCCTTGTGCTCTCCATCTTTCCCAGAATCAGGGTCTTTTCCAGGGAGTCTTCTCTTCTCATGAGGTGGCCAAAGTATTTTAGTTTCCTGTTAATTATGTTGCTTTGAATGTACATTTTATATTCAACTTTCTTCTGTAATATTTTATTCCAGAATGTTTTATTTGTTGTTTTAATGTAGGTTGTAAACCGCTTTGAATTTTTGTTCTTAAAAATAGCAATGAGAAGAGTTTGGATTTGAGAACCCGCTTTATCACTACCCGAAGGAGTCTCAAAGCGGCTAACAATCTCCTTTCCCTTCCTCCCCCACAACAAACACTCTGTGAGGTGAATGAGGCTCAGAGACTTCAGAGAAGTGTGACTGGTTCAAGGTCACCCAGCAGCTGCATGTGGAGGAGCGGAGACGCGAACCCAGTTCACCAGATTACGAGTCCACCACTCTTAACCACTACACCACACTGGCTCAAGAAGAAGAAGAAGAAGAGGAAGAGGAAGAGGAAGAGGAAGAGGAAGAGGAAGAGGAAGAGGAAGATACTAGCCAAAGACATCTTCATAAAAACTTTTGTAGGTGATTGACAATCTGCTGTAGATCATCTGCAAGCCACATATTTAACAGGTGGTTCCTGTCCCAAGTGTTGCTGATCTGCATTGTCTAACAGGACTAGCATGGAAGGCAGAGCCATGATTGTGACAAAACTGCAAAATCAGCTCTGAACTGCTGCAGTAGATGATGATGTGATGCAGAGCTTTGCAACTGTGATAGTCCCATCTTCTGTTTTGAACCTTCTAGACCTCTTTAATGAAGTACTTCCTCATTAAATTCCTCATTTAATTCATTCGGCGCAGTCCTTCATTTAATGAAGTATGTTATTTGCTTCATTTAATGAGGTGCATCCTGTTGGGCTTCCTGTTTTCTCACTATCAGTGCTGAGGAGGGCAAGTTGCGGAAACTCTTATGTTCTTGCACAGCTCCTGTCCATTTCAACGAGGCTTGCGTAAAATTGTCCCGTGGACTTTACCTGTAGCAGTGTATAGAAAGCTCCCTGGTGTGCCTAATTTATCTTCAAGGCCAGCTTCTAAAGGTAGATATCTATACAAATAGGCTGTCTCTCGCAAAAGTGGTGGTGGCAAAGAAGTTTTAGGGGAAGAGAACCCCAAAAGTGGAAATAATGAATGGGTTTTGAAATGCAGGGCCTGGTTGTGTGAGAGGTGTTACTCAGAAAATGGACCTATAACACAAAAGTATGTATCTCTTTATCCTGTAGTTTTGTATATTTTCACAAACCTGGCCACTCTCCTTTCACTGCTCAGAAGAACTTGGCTGTCTGAGCTGCATGACATGGTCATAGAATTATTATTATTATTATTTGCATGCCCCACTTAACATGTGTCTGAGAATTCTGACAGAAATGAGAATGGAAATAGCCAATGTCCACTTATATGTCCTGTGTCCAGAACAGAAATGAATCCAGCGGGTGTTTACTGTTGATGCTGCTTTCGATTTTTAAACAATATATAATCGATAATGGTCTCTGGCCCCATCTGATGTCAGGGGCTTGTTGGACACAGAGGAATGCTGGGAGGAACCAGCTGGAGAACCTCCAAGGGATGAAGGCTCAGAGCCCAGGGATTGGTGGTGGGAAGACAATGAGTGATCAGAAGGAGAAGGGGGAGAAGACTGGGAGGAGGAGGTGTCAGAAGCTGAAGAGGCAACAGGGCTTAGTGAGCAGGAAGAGTCAGTGGCAGAGAGAAGTCTAGAATCAGAAGCTGAAGGAGGAGAGTGGGATGAGGGAGGCCAAGAAGCAGAGATGAGTCAGACTGGTGAAGAGGCAGGGTGTCACCCCTTCCTGCTGTGACAAGCTCCCCTCTTCCCTGGTCTTCCAGAACCAGGAGAATTATGAAGAGAGTGGAGGAGAAGGTTGCTTGGGGAAATCCTGGAGAGAAAGGGATGTAAGCAGCTGTAGGAAGGAAGAAACTTTCAGTCTCTGCGACTGCTTCTTGGGTCAAGACCTACTGAAGAAGAGTTGCTGCGCTCATTAGGCCTGACACTCCTGGGCAGATTCTGTTCCTTTTTTCTAATAAAGAGTTAATTCCACTCACTCCCTGTGATTTACTGCTGGCTTGCTCCTGTCATCTGCATTGTGTTTCTTTTGAACTGGAAGTTAAACGGTGGAATAATGTAATGGCAATCTAATTAATTACATAAATTACGCACGTTACGTAATTTGCATCTGTGGACAGCAGAATGAGTAGCATAGGTTTGGGCAGAAGCTGAACTGTAGCAGAACAGAAACAGTGTTGCATGTGACAACTCCTTCTTAGCATCCCTAGTCCCACTTCTCAGGAAGGTGAGACATTTAAGAGAAAATGCTTACCTAGGTTTGGTTCCCCTTGTAGGAAGAGCTGACTAGAGACAAGGTGTTTCTGTAATATTGGCATTTACAATAGTACCTCTGGTTACAAACTTAATTCATTCCGGAGGTCCGTTCTTAACCTGAAACAGTTCTTAACCTGAGGTACCACTTTAGCTAATGGGGCCTCCTGCTGCCGCGCGATTTCTGTTCTCATCCTGAGGTAAAGTTCTTAACCCAAGGTACTACTTCCGGGTTAGCGGAGTCTGTAACCCAAAGTGTTTGTAACCCGAGGTACCACTGTATTTACAAATATATGTATTGAGCATAGATGGAGGCCATTTGAAATTCTTAACACCGGAGTTCCATTGTCTAACATCAGCTGTCCCAGACAGTCTGGCACCACATCAGGGTAGAGTGCATAAGAGATCAGCAAGGGTGGAAAGGCCAGAAACTGGAGGCATAGTCAAAAGCCTGGTGAGTGTATTCAGGAGGCAAGAAAAGGCACTCCATGAGAGTTTGAGTTGCCCACTCAATCTTTCTGAGTGCCTACCCCCACCCCAAGCTGTAGCTCAGTCTCTCCTCTGTACCCTCACTCACATACAGAACATTGTCCATCTTCTATGCTGGCCAATCACAGCCAATCACAAGAATCACTAAGTCCCACCCATCTTCATGAATAAATAAAAGAAAAGAGGGGAGACTTTTAATAATAAACTGAAAACTCTTCCAGTACGGATAGCTTAAGTGGGCACAACCCCCTTTGATCTTCCATTTATCCCTTTGATTATACACTTGATAGTCATGATACAATGGGGATACAATGAAACTTCAGTAGGACTGGGGCATGGCCTCCCCAACCAATCAGATGAATGAATTTGCAAGTTGTGCCTATTGCTCCTTTCTGAGGTACTGTTCCCTCAATTTTGCAAGCAGGAGGCTGAAACACAATCCTTTCTTCAGCCATCAATATCTATAGCTCTGTGAGTTTCTGGTGACCTCCTTCTAACAGCCTACTTGGCTCCAATGTTACTTGGCTGACCTTTCAGGTCCAGTTGTCACTGGTTACCACAGTCTGCATGATGGTTCTTAGATGTGCTTTGTTTGGACTAATGAGCTACTTTGGCCTACTTGCTTTTATGCGACTTGGAGTATGCTCTCATTTTTCACTAAGAAAAGGTGTGCGTAGCATGTTTGGCTTCTGGCCATTATGGAACTTTCAGTAGTTGTACTGCCAAGCTAGCAGTTTGAAAGCATGCCAAAAAGTGCAAGTAGATAATTAGGTACCACTCCGGTGGGAAGGTAAACGGCATTTCCGTGCACTGCCCTGGTTTCGGTGTTCTGTTGCGCCAGAAGCGGCTTAGTCATGCTGGCCACATGACCTTGAAAAACTGTCTGTGGACAAATGCCAGCTCCCTCGGCCTGTAAAGAGAGATGAGCGCCGCAACCCCAGAGTCGTCTGCGACTGGACTTAACTGTCAGGGGTCCTTTACCTTTACCTTTTTACTGGCTTCCTATACCCTTTCTTGCCCAAACCACCAAAGTCACAAATATCATGTCTCCTTTAATATAATATAGCAATTCTTGTGGGTGGGGGATAGCTATTTAATTCAAGGAGAGGGGGAGAGCAAGTTAAAGGGCCTGTTGGTTTTTTCTCCCTTGTTCCATAAATCGTGAGTTAATCATGTCAGGTTTATCTTAATACATTCCAGTACTGGATTGTCTATATATGTCTCTTACTGTGCTGGTAATTTTTCTCCACTTGTCAAAGTCAAATGAGCTTTTTGGAATTGTGGTTGCTGAATTTCCCTGCCATTTAATGCTGTCAGCAGCAATAAACTTGCAAGATCCTCTCCTTCGTGGAATACAGAACAGTAGGCGTTCTTCATATTCTAGAAGACGTTGTTTTCATGCCACTGCAGATTTCGTGGGGGATACTGGTTGCATTATACATTATACAAGAGAGAGAGAGAGAGAGAGAGAGAGAGAGAGAGAGAGAGAGAGAGAGAGAATGCAGGTCTGGATTTACCAATATGCTAAGCATATTGCTGGCTGGTGACAAGCTACACATTTCCACCATGGGGGAAAAAATGAAAACACAAGTTATCTTTAATAGTATGGGAATAGAATGGGATTTATTTATTTTTTTCAGTTCCCAGAGTGGTTGTAAACAATCAATTCTTATTCCCAGATAATGCTGGGGACTGTGTCTCTGTAAGGAAATGTTGTTGTTTAGTCATTTAGTTGTATCCGACTCTTCGTGACCCCATGGACCAGAGCACGCCAGGTACTTCTGTCTTCCACTGCCTCCTGCAGCTGTAAGGAAATAGGGTATCCTAAAATCTCTAAACACCCTTAACAAACTACAGTTCCCAGGATTATTTGGGGAAAACCATGATGGCTAAAGTGGTATGATGGTGCTTTAAATGTACGGTGCAGAAGCCTATGCAAGCAATAAAACTGGGAAGTGTGTTCCAATTGTTTATTGGAAGACATTGCCTGTTTACCCGAACACTGGCATTTGCACGTGTGGGACACATATTGTACACATATTTATTTCTTACAATTCTCTGAGAGGCTGATTCACATCGCTAGTACTCATGTCAGGTGAAATAGATGAAATTGCTCATGGAGCCCCTATTCAAGCCACAGGTGAGTCTATTGTGCATTGCCCTTGGGCACTGTTATTCAAAGCATGCAACTGGCTCTTACTCCCGGGCTATTGCTCATCTTCTTCCATTCAAAGCAGGGACCAGGCAGAGTTCTTTACCATCAATGAGTTCCTTAGTCCAATGACAGATCCTTCTGTCTTCCGTCTCTCACTGGAGGGAAGAGTCTGGACCCAGGATATCGTCACCAACTGTCAGAGGTCTGGAAAAACTGGCTGCCACACACAAGGCATCTCTAATTACCCTGTATTCCTGCACGGATTTCCACCAATTTGGGATACAATGTGCGCTGAAAGGTCAGGTATGAATATAACAAATAGATTGATAACAATGGGCTGGATTCAGCTAACCCTGGTGCGCTAGCAGAAGCCAGTGCAAGGACTCCTATAGTGCAAAGGGGCTCCCCCCATCTCCTCCTTGCACATGCCCCTTGTGTTTCCCCAAAATCCACTCTGGAGCACCAGGAGAATCTCCAAAATAGGAAGAGAGAGGAGATCATTCTGTTTGGCTTGCAGAAATGCCTTGCGCTGATGGGACAATCATTTTCAGAATGACGTTGAATGTCACCCAGTGTAAAAATGCACACTAGAAAGAGCTGTGGTTTTTAATATTGGAGGTGGAATTAACAGTGTACTAAATCAACACCACACAAGGGTCGGCCTAAGATTTTTTTCTGGTTGAGATGAAGGACAAGATGAAACTTCACATATCCGAGTAGACAGGTAGTTGACTCTTAGGTCAAAGTCAGTGACCGGCCACCACATCCAAGGGCATCAGACTAGCTTAGTTGTTGCAGGACACACTTACCTCTTACCTGGTATACTTAACTGTGTTCCCCAACACATTGCCCCCTCTTCCTGAATTCTGGCATTTGTTGCCTGAGGTTGCTATTCCACTTTGCCTAATGGTAGGGCCGGTTTTCCCGTGCCATCTCATTTTTTTAATACTTTCCTTTAGTGCATTTTGACACATGAACCGCTATATATGTCAGCTTGGTTAGGACGATCTAGTTGTTTAAAGTTAGCCTGAGATGGGTGAGGGAAGAGGGACATATACAGGCTACTGGTTAGCATCACCCAGCAACTTTTCCCGCTTCTGTAATCATTGCTCTCTGGTCATTCATTTAACCTCTGCTACAAGATGCCCAGCTTCACTCTGGGAGCTAATCATTGTGGGAGATGGAGCTGCACGTATCCCAAGGAAAATGGGATAAAGGCAGTAGCAAGTGCATCTTCGATTTCACCTGCCTGATGAAACTGTAACCCTTAAGGCAATCATTATTTACATCAGACTATACAGGTGATAGGTGAGAATCTGGATCTTGAAATGATTGCAGCTTCTCTCTCTCCCCGCCGCCACCCATTCTACAATCAGGCTATCAGTTACCAAACTGGACTGAGTACATAGGAACTATCAGTATTGTTTCTTCTGTCAAGTCTAAAGTAGCACCTTATACAGTTTGAAATGAAGCACGGATAATTTGGGATCTGCTTTAACACCATGTTCCATGACAGCTCTCATTACTGCAGAGAATTCTCACCTTCAAAGTTAAGAACAAAAACTCCCCTGATTGCCTGAACCATCTTTCTTTCGGTGCTGTTATACTGATGTCAAAGTTTTCATCTGAAGAAAACACAGGAAAACACCGTAAGGTTTTAAAGCGGTGATTGTACTCACACCCAGCGTAAAGAAGTGAGACACATGCATTGCAAAAACTAGGGCCAAAATTTAATTCACACGAAGGAGCTTGGGATGCCTTGAGTTTTTATTATGGTATAAACGTTGGTGGAATAGAAAATCCCTCCCTCTACCCACCTAAAAATTAAAAAAGCAGGAAGAGCAGACATCCCCCAGCTTCCTCAAGTGGGAATGGACCTCTGAATATCAAGAGGGATGTTGGTGATTTCCTCATCGATGGTGCCTGGGCAGGCCCACCGAAGTCAACATCCACTGGCGGTAGACCCCAGACCTCCACCATCTTGACAATAGCCCACTGCCCAAGGACACCATCCAGCACAGCATCTGACTGAGCTGGCTGAACAATGGACATTGTGTGTATTTCATGTGTATTCTAATGAATTGAACAGAGTGATAAATGAGGACATGGAGAGATGTGTATTAACTTAACAGTGCTTAGCTTATTTATTTTTTAAATTGCTAAGCTATTGGGACACTTGGACGGCATGTGGAAAGTGTGCTGTACCACTGAATTTAGGACCTCTCTTTCTCACAGGTTTCTAATTTTTTCAAAAAAAAATTATTCATTTTATAACACAAATAAAAAACACGAACACAAAAAGACAAACAATACGAACAAATTCTTGTCATATCCTTATTTTTCTAAACATTGTTAAGTGGGCTTCCCCAAGTCCCACCTATCTGATTTTCATTTTACTTCATCTTTAGCAGTTTACATATATCATAATTTCTAACCATCTTTTTTTTTTAATCACACTTAAAATAACTTCACATTTTAATCACTTACAAATAATACTATTTTAAAACATCCTATCTTCTACTTCTAACCCTACAGCCTCTATCCACTTCCAAAGCTATTCTAAGGTTTAAATATTAACATATTGTTTCAAATATTCCTTAAACTTCTTCCAGTCTTCTTCCACCGTCTCTTCTCTCTGGTCTTGGAGTCTCCCAGTTTCAGTACATCTGGCTCACAGGTTTCAGTACATCTGGCTTTCTGTTGCTTTGTGGCTTTTGTCTATGACACTGAATTGCACAATGCGAAGACTGAATAACCTGTTCCCTACAAATATTAGCAGCGCTCTGCTTTTCTTCTCTTCCTTCTTTTTCTTTGCAAATCTTGCCTTTGAGATCATATCCCTGTCAAGTTCTAATATATTCCAAAGTAATTCTACCTCACAAAAAGCATTCGCACAACAATGCTACATGTTGTTGTTGTTCAACCAAATCTCCCTAAGGCATGGTGGTTTTCAAGTGATCCATAGCAGATGACAGGTTCTGTATTATACTGCCTTCCCTTTGATTGAATGCCATTGCAAAGGGCCCAGTAAGTAGAATTCTGTCAAAAGGAATATTCTTTCTGGCAGTCGATATTTGAAGTCTGTCCAGTACAAGTTGAGCGAGGTCAATTTGCCAGTGCAGTATTGTCAAGCTCAGGTCTCGCAAATATATCCCCCCCCCCCCACACACACATTCCAACTTCTCACACTGCCTTACATGTATCATATTCAAGCAGGCTTCAGATGGAAATACCGTGGAATAAAGTAATACCATGTTTTTTGCTACTCCAGAGCTGTGTGAAATAGTTGTCAGTCCTTCCTCTGCAAATGTTTGTGCACAAGTTCAGCTCTATGACACTTCTCATGGTTCCCCTTTTTAAAATAATAATAAAAGTAAAGGTAAAGGTACCCCTGACCGTTAGGTCCAGTTGCAGACAACTCTGGGGTTACGGTGCTCATCTCACTCTATAGGCCGAGGAACCGGCGTTTGTCCGCAGACAGCTTCTGGGTCATGTGGCCAGCATAATAATAATAATACAATAATAATACAAGATGGGTGACACCTGGCTTGAGAGCAGTACATGTGAAAAGGATCTAGGAGTCTTGGTTGACCACAAACTTGACATGAGCCAACAGTGTGACGCGGCAGCTAAAAAAGCCAATGCAATTCTGGGCTGCATCAATAGGAGTATAGCATCTAGATCAAGGGAAGTAATAGTGCCACTGTATTCTGCTCTGGTCAGACCTCACCTGGAGTACTGTGTCCAGTTCTGGGCACCACAGTTCAAGAAGGACACTGACAAACTGGAACGTGTCCAGAGGAGGGCAACCAAAATGGTCAAAGGCCTGGAAACGATGCCTTATGAGGAACGGCTAAGGGAGCTGGGCATGTTTAGCCTGGAGAAGAGGAGGTTAAGGGGTGATATGATAGCCATGTTCAAATATATAAAAGGATGTCACATAGAGGAGGGAGAAAGGTTGTTTTCTGCTGCTCCAGAGAAGCGGACACGGAGCAATGGATCCAAACTACAAGAAAGAAGATTCCACCTAAACATTAGGAAGAACTTCCTGACAGTAAGAGCTGTTCGGCAGTGGAATTTGCTGCCAAGGAGTGTGGTGGAGTCTCCTTCTTTGGAGGTCTTTAAGCAGAGGCTTGACAACCATATGTCAGGAGTGCTCTGATGGTGTTTCCTGCTTGGCAGGAGGTTGGACTCGATGGCCCTTGTGGTCTCTTCCAACTCTATGATTCTATTATTCTATTCTAATAATAATAATAATAAATTTATATACTGCTTATTTGCCAAAGTGGCTACTAAGCATTTCACGCAATCTGTTGTAAAACACTGCATTTCATTTTTCTTTGCTTGCACAATACTCTTGCATCAAGTGTAAAAGAGCCCCCAAGCAGAAGTTTTCCTCTGTTTGCTCCTTTAGATCCAACCCTAGTTGTGTGTGCTTTTCACAGCACTGTGGCTGATGTTACACCGTAGTGCTTATCAAGCACTATTCTGAAGGAACTACAAGAGACAAGAATGGAAATGGAAATGCTTCCACAACTCAGATGGTCTTATTCTCTGCAGATTTATTCTGCTTCGACTTTAATCTTCTGGTCTAACGGGGGGAAAATAAACAACGATTTCAATAATAATCAGAACATTAATAGCAATGGCAGAAAATCAAATGAAATTGCCCGCAAGTGTTCAGCACTCATTAGTATGAGTCATGTTCCTTTCCCAAGGCTGCTCCCCTCACTCAATAGATTAAATACAGGGGAGAAAATGAACACTATTCCCATCAGTCAAATTGTGTGACAGTCATTCCTATGCAACATGAATCAGTCCATTTAAATGATAAACTGAAATAAAGATGCAAGAAGCCACGGTAATGTTGGGCCACCGGTGATCAGTAAGATCTGTAAAAAGGATTTTGTATCTTTCATGTGGCGCATGCTGCCTGTTCAGCATCGCAAGAAAGCACCCGAGGGAGGCTGAAGGGTACCAGGATCAAGCAGCAGCAACAAGGGTGAGCAAATCAGCTCAGACTTCTTCAGGAGTGTGGTCAGGGTGCTAGTATATTAGCTATACTTGCGCCACAAATGGTACAATGGCTGCTACCACCTCTTTCTATTAAGAAATCTGTTCCTCCTGCCCCCCCCTTTTTGAGTAATTATTTTTATTTTATTTTATTTCCATGCTTAAGTAAAGGTAAAGGGACCCCTGACCATTAGGTCCAGTCGTGACCAACTCTGGGGTTGCGGCGCTCATCTTGCTTTATTGGCCGAGGGAGCCGGCATACAGCTTCTGGGTCATGTGGCAAGCATGACTAAGCCACTTCTGGCGAACCAGAGCAGCGCATGGAAACGCCATTTACCTTCCCGCCGGAGCAGTTCCTATTTATCTACTTGCACTCTGACGTGCTTTTGAACTGCTAGGTTGGCAGGAGCAGGGACCATCAACGGGAGCTCACCCCGTCGCAGGGATTCAAACCGCCAACCTTCTGATTTCCATGCTTATTACATACAAAAAAAAGGGAACAATACTGAAAAGGGGGTGCAACTAAAGAGGGGAGGGGAAAGGAAAGAAAATGAAATTTACACAATCTGTTACAAAGATAAAAATTATGACAAAAATTTATGATTACAATTTCATGTTACAATAAAAGTAAAAATATCATTTTCTTTTACACCGACTTCCTATTTATTCCTTAATTCTTTTTACATAAATTTACTGCCATATCAAAATACTATTTTTTATGTTAATATTTTCACAGTTTATAAAGGTTTATATTTATATAAGCAATTAATAAAAACTGCTGGGATCACTCAAAAGCTGCTACAGATTTTAACATATTATAATTTTGTTTAAGATATGTTCTGATGGACTCCCATTTTGATACAAATTCAATTCTCGGTTTATTTTTTCAGGTAAACTATCTAATTCAGCATATTCCGTCAATTTTTGTATCCACTCTTGTCTAGAAGGAATTATGTCGCTCTTCCACCTTGAAGCTATAAGAACTCTCGCTGCCACTGTTGCATACAAAAAAATATCTTTATTTTTTTAAGGAATATCTGAGTCTGTAATGCCCAACAGATATGCCTCTGGTTTCCTAATAAATGAGATTCTTAACATTTTTTCAAGTTCAAACTGGATTTCCTCCCAAAATTTCTTTATTTTGCTACATTTCCACCATATATGGTACAGTGAGCCTGTTTGATCTCCACATCTCCAGCAATTACTTTTGCCTCCTGCACCCCTCTCAAAGGGAGATGGGTCAAAAGACCCATCTCTTACATGCACATATCTTATATGAAGAGCCCCAGATTCATTCCCCAGGAACTTTGCCTGAGGCATTGGAGAGTGGCTAACTTTATGACTGTACATGACTGGGCTCTCTACCTTAGGGACAAGTAGGAAGTTGAAAAGTGTCCCCGGAGTCATTGAAAAAAATCTGGTAACCTTAAGCTTAACTGAATTTCTAAAATGAATTCCAGAACAGGAATTCATTGCTGGTTGCAGCTTCCAGATTGTTCATGTATTTCCCAGAACCCATCCTGTATTAGCAACGTAGATGTAAAACACTGCAGAAAGAGTAGTCAGTGTGATAGCATGCAACATCAAGATTGTTGTTCTGTGACATGTTACGGATGTGCTCATGTGCACCTCCACAGTCACTGTTAAAACCGTGTTCATGGAATCTTACTCGGTTATGAGCAGGGCTGGATTTAGGTTTGATGAGGCCCTAAGCTACTGAAGGTAATGGGACCCTTTATATGTCCAGCTGTCCTTTGTCAGCAACAAATTGTCACTGTTTTTTTATGTTGAATATATGCTATATGGTAATTTATGGACCTAATAGGTATGTAAAGCCATTTGCACATAACAAAATATGTATTTTATCAAAGTAATTGTTGAATTGAAATACAATTAAGAAGAAGCATATTAATGGTGAAATGGGGGGGGGGGAGAGTGGGGCCCTAAGCTATAACTTATTTACCAGTAGCTTATACGTAAATCCAGCACTGGCTACGAGTGATCACCAAAGAAGAAGAAAGATGTTTCGGATATTCCAGTTGCCACCAGCCTATTAGACTTTATACTCCCTACTCATACTAAAATAGCAAGTCAGGTAGAAGGTTCTGAAATGTTTCTCCCAACTATGTCATTCTTTATTTGGAAGAGCATTCCAACTTTTGATTCCTGTCTGATGTGGTAGAGTTCAGCAACTGGCACATCAAATGGGTTGACTGCTTCTCTGTTTTAGCTGTTGTGCTTTTCCCCTCCTAAGGATATGTGTGGAAACATAGTAATAAAATATTGCTAGCCTTATTGAAGCAAACTGTGCACGTCTCCCCATCTTGAAATTTCACATAAATGCCCAATAGCTTTGGCTTCCTTGGGAAAGTATGTTGTGTTTGAACTGACCACAACCATGTTTTTCAAGAGTTTTGGCCACTTAAGGCATTGCTGTAGTTGCTTCGTATGGCATATTTCCATGCTAGTTTGGTAATTTTTGGAAGTCTGTAATCAAGTAATCTCCACCTGGCTTGGAGAGAGGACAACGCTTGGGTAGGAAATATCTGTACAGGTGACCCCATCAGTTCCAGATTCTAGGTCAAGAAGCAACAGAAAAATGGATCTTGGTGGGGCCCTCTGTTAGAGCAAATAGAAATTATTTTCATCTTTCCTTTCTTTAGCTTAGAAATCAGGCTCCACAAGTGTTTATCTACATGCACATTAGCCTTTAACAATTAAATGTTCTCATCAGCAAAAGATTCCCCATGAGGCAGCATCAAAATTAGCATAACTTCATGGCAAAGTCTTAAATATTTATATCTGCCTTTCTCTTCTATTATGCAACAGGGTGACATTTGATTCATTGGTGGCTGTTATTATGGGCAAGAAGGGCAATGTCCCACCAATCTCTCCAGAAGCTCTGCCTTACGGAAAATAGAGGGGACCTGACTTGGATTTGGGAGTCATTTGCTGCAAGTCTTGCACAGATCTGCCTGCCCCCATTATTCAAATATTTCCTGATTAAAGAAATGCTCATCAGATTAGTCTAGTGGGGAAAAGAGTGAGGTTGCTAGACTGATTCACCCATTACTGCTGCTTCCCCAGGGCTAGAGGTTATGCAACTCTTGTGACACCAGAGGGCTTATCCCCACTTCCTCTTGTCTTGATGCTCCCCGCCAGGGAA
Organism: Podarcis pityusensis; assembly: GCF_964106645.2. Classification (NCBI taxonomy): domain Eukaryota; kingdom Metazoa; phylum Chordata; class Lepidosauria; order Squamata; family Lacertidae; genus Podarcis; species Podarcis pityusensis. The sequence goes on along the minus strand of NC_138038.1, from coordinate 6,858,399 downwards.
AACTGCTCTTTAGCGCTCAGTTGGAGAAAACAGCAATTCAGGCTTTCTCCAGATTGCCATTTATTCTGATCTTTTGCTAAAGAGTGAGGTTTCCCTTGGAAATGAGGGGAAAACCACTGGGATCTGTGCTTTCTGGGCATGGCACAAGCAGAAGTGTGGTTGAGCCAGGAGTCTTTTGGATCAGCACCAGAATGAAATAGATATCAACCATGCCACATGGAAATACTTCTGCTAGTACTCTATTATTCTATCCTTACCAGTAGAGTGTTAAATCTGTTGAAGCAGATTCACATCACTGAAGTCATGTGAACCTGGAACCTTTTATTCTCACACAAGGTGATAACTCAGTATGGGATGCATGTCTTTGTGTGTTCAGAGTCATTTTCAACCAAATGGGAGTGTGGAAGTGTGGCATTGGCTGCTGTGATATGAAAGCACCATAAAGCCACTGGACTGGCAAGACTTGGTATAAATGCCGGAAGCTTGGCCTTCTGCTGTTGTTTGGTCAAAAAAGGTAGTGTAAAGGTAAAGGTAAAGGGACCCCTGACCATTAGGTCCAGTTGTGGCCGACTCTGGGGTTGTGGCGCTCATCTCGCTTTATTGGCCGAGGGAGCCAGAGTACAGCTTCCGGGTCATGCGGCCAGCATGACTAAGCCACTTCTGGCAAACCAGAGCAGTGCACGGAAACGCCGTTTACCTTCCCGCTGGAGTGGTACCTATTTATCTACTTGCACTTTGATGTGCTTTCGAACTGCTAGGTTGGCAGGAGCAGGGACCGAGCAACGGGAGCTCACCCTGTCGCGGGGATTCGAACCGCTGACCTTCTGATGGACAAGTCCTAGGCTCTTTGGTTTAACCCACAGCGCCACCCGCGCCCCTTAAAAAAAAAAAGGTAATGACTCCTGCTTTATTTATTTCATTTCAATTTAATTTATTTGCCACATTTGTAAGCCACCCAATAACAATATTCTCTGCCTGCCACACTTCTGGCTCCAGATCAAACCCTAGTTCAAACTTTCACTTCCAGCTCAAGCTGTCTGCTCTAGCAATGAATATGATGCTGAGCTGGAAAAGACAAATCTCAAGCTTTTATTTCAGTACAGCCAGTCATAGCCTTAGTCATGCACTGACATTTATAAAAATCCAAAGTTTTTTTAAAGAAAACTTAATCTGTTTGAACTTTACCTATTGGAAAGGGGTTCAAAGGAAGTTTACAAAGTTGGGGAAAATACAAAAACATGCTTATTTGTTTATATTTCTTATTTCCATAAATTCTACAAACTTCTTGATTGTAAAAGTTTACAAAAAGATAAAACAATAAATTCAAAGAGAATTCACAACCATACTTTAAGACATACAAAAGTTGAAATTCTAAAACAGATTAAAATTATCTCAACTTTCCAATATGGGTAAAGGTAAAGGTAAAGGTAAAGGTACCACTGACCATTAGGTCCAGTCGTGAATGACTCTGGGGTTGCGGTGCTCATCTTGCTTTCAGGCCGAGGGAGCTGGTGTTTGTCCAAGGACAGCTTTCTGGGTCAAGTGGCCAGCATGACTAAACCGCTTCTGGTGCAACGGAACACTGTGATGGAAGCCAGAGTGCACTGAAATGCTGTTTACCTTCCCACTGCAGGGGTACCTATTTGTCTACTTGTACTTGCACTGGTATGCTTTCAAACTGCTAGGTTGGCAGGAGCTGGGATAGAGCAACGGGAGCTCACCCCGTTGCAGGGATTCAAACTGCCAACCTTCTGATCAGCAAGCCTCTCAGTGGTTTAGACCACAGCGCCACCCACATCCTGGGGGAGCCTGTAACAGCCAGGAGATGAGAGTCAGAGGCGGGAGAAGCTGCAGGATTGGAGAGTGAAGAAAATGTGAAAAAGGAGGGGGAGAGAGATCAGGCTGGGGGAGAGTCAAGGGCTTCCACACCTCCTCCTCCTGCCCCCACCTCTCCTGCTCCCAGGACTAGAAGAACATTGAAGCAGGAGGGATAGAAGCAGATTACACACTGGAGAAATCATAGACTGCTTGCACACAGCTTGGATAGTGGAGATACATAAACTGAAATCAGGTGTGGGATCTCTCTGTTGTGGCAAGTGTCTCATCAGGTGCACAACCTCAGAGTAGCTGAGAGACATGCCTTTTCTTAATTGTAAGTGTACTTTTGACAATAAAGAGTTAATTTCTTCCTCTGGACCTTCCTTGTCTGACAGCGCCATGGCATCTTGTAAACATCACAGTCAAATGCAAGTTGAGAGGTATATATGGCTTTTAACAGAATCATCCATATTCTTGATCCCTTCTTACATTAACACCGATCATAGCAAGAGCAGAGCCGGAAATCAAGCCCATTAGAGATTTGTCAAACTAGCTATTTGTGCGGACATGACCCTGGGAAAGTTTCAGATTAATTCCTACTGCGATGTGACTTATTTGCAGCAACAAAGGCAAACACTCTGCCAGCTCTTTCCATACCATTTACAAGCGAAAAGTTGCTTCCATTTGTTTGTTTTTGTCTTTGCAGGCTGTTACGAAGATGACAGATAGTGATGTATTCATTATGAAAAGTGGAGGTGACTCTAATGCACTACACATCTCCATGCTTGCTGTGTTATTAAACTCGGTGATTTGTTCTCCGGGAAAGTACAAAAGGCAGGCAATGTATCAGAACACTATCTTGGAAAATGGGAGATGCGGAAATATTAAAAGTAATTGCAGATTCTTTGAATAATTGCCTCCAAGATGGTACTTATCAGCATTTTACAAGTAAAACACAAGGATGTCAAACTCCAAGTGAGCAAATTACTAACAGTTACAGTATTTAAGCAAACTGCTCTTCCCTGATCTGAAAGAATAATGTGAGAGTGTTTGGCAATAACAGCTGTATTTCCTGCTTGGCAGGGGGTTGGACTTGATGGCCCTTGTGGTCTCTTCCAACTCTATGATTCTATGATTCTATGATCTCATATGTACAATATGTCAGGCATTCAAAAAGAGTGCTACATGCCACTCAAAGTTCCATAACACAAGGGATGCAACTAATACCCAGGGTTTCGCATTCCTAAAGTGAAATTGCATAAGCCTTTGCTGTGCTGATTGATGACACAATAAAAATACAATGGCAGGACAGAACAGATGGTGCAGATGGATGGCAGGAAACAGCAGAGGTCTTTGAGGCTTCAGTATTAGGGTCTAGATGCACAGGAAAATATTTGACCATTGAGAGGCAATGGAATTGTAATTTCCAATGCATGCTAGTTCAATTAGGGTTTGTCTTTCTGTGCTTTCTTGAAGAACTGTGAAAAAGGTCCAGGCTTTTCTTGGGACTTCTCTGGGAAAGTGTAACTGATTGCAAGGTGAGCTGAGGTTGGAGGATTAACCCTATCAAAAAAACTACGTATCTGCAAAAGAAGAGAACAAAACAGCTACATGTTTCACAACATGGCATGTCATTAAACCAGTTGAGCAGATTGGGGAGGACTGAGAAACAGTCAAATCATTGCATTTGTTAAAACATTTATATCCCATCTCTCCATCCCTAAATGGTTCAAAGGATCTGTTGTTGTTGTTGTTATTTAGTTGTTTAGTCATGTCCGACTCTTCGTGACCCCATGGACCAGAGCACGCCAGGCACTTCTGCCTTCCACTGCCTCCCACAGTTTGGTCAAACTCATGTTGGTAGCTTCAAGAACACCGTCCAACCATCTCGTCCTCTGTCGTCCCCTTCTCCTTGTGCCCTCCATCTTTCCCAACATCAGGGTCTTTTCCAGGGAGTCTTCTCTTCTCATGACGTGGCCAAAGTACTGGAGCCTCAGCTTCAGGATCTGTCCTTCCAGTGAGCACTCAGGGCTGATTTCCTTAAGAATGGATAGGTTTTATCTTCTTGCAGTCCATGGGACTCTCAAGGGATCAAGGGATCTAACAACCCATTAAAAACAAACATTTCAAGAAAAACAGCCATCAAAGAGACCCATCAAAATAAGATGGCAAGACTGCAAACAGTATACTAATGGAATGACAGGAGTAGCAACACTTATCAGCAAAAACAACACACGGAGGAGCGAAAAGTCTTCAAGGACCATCCAGGTTGAATGTCCATTTAAATAACTCTTCCTGCATCCATATGCATTGCATACATAGATGGGAATCTGTGTGCATACTGAGTGCACACTGAGATTGGGTGAGGGTTTCTCCTCGCTTGGAAGAGCTCTTCATGCATCCATGAATGCATGCATAAGACACTTCCCAACGCAACGCGAAGTCCTTCCAACACACATCAGGGTTACACAGCAGTTGTGCTTGGCAGAAGGGCTAGCCCATATGGCCCCTTGACTTGCTGCACACATTCATGCGAACTCACCTAGTACCAATGTGGCTTCTACAAATATGTGGGAAATACGCTTTTCAGCTGGAGCTGTGCTGAACATTTCAGCAAAGCTTTCTTTCAACCTTTCAGTGAGCTGCTTTTTATTTCTGTGTTGGTCGATGTGAGAAATCCACTTACGGGACAATTTCTTAACTTCATAGAAACACTTTTTAACTTCCTTTGAAATTCATTGCGTGTTTTGCCTCAGCAGGGAGGGAGTCCCAAGCTGAACTCACATTTTGCTTTAGATGGAATTTTGCAGCAGCTTGAAATAAAATATTTTTAAAACTCAGTAAGATAAACATAATAAACAAAAAACCAAATAACCAGCCATGTGCCATAATGTCATGAACATGAAATTGATCAACGATGAGTCTAATTTGGGATCCTTTTGTTCAAAGCATGCCTGTTCTTAAACCAAAATGAAAAATACAAGAGTATTGGGGCACAGAGAGCAGTTGATGGCACTTAGCTGGAAGAAGTTACAGATACAGTCAGTACAAATAAATTGCTCAGTATAACAAGAGTGCACTGAGTATGCTCATTCCATTTACCAACATTTTGTAAATATATAGCAATCTGCACTAATGCACATACATTTGAACAGAATTGTAAAAGATACAAATTGGTCTCTGGTGCTACACATGATCAGCATTTTTCCAGCTCCTGACAACTGAAAGACATGTACATTTGGTTTTTTTAAAATAAAATTGGATAGACACACAACTTGTTACACCCCAAAAGGCTGGAGTCTCCTTTTCCAGGTCTTCAGATACAGAACTGTCTGTTGTAAAGTGGGGTGCATGGATGCCCTAGCTGTAGCATCACAGACCCTACAAGAGTCCTTTTTTTCCAGGGACAGTCCCAGATTTACAGAAGTCATCCCTGTTTCTGATTTGATCCCAGAATGTCATGCTTTTACTTTGTTGTTGTTGTTTAGTTGTTTAGTCGTGTCCAACTCTTCGTGACCACATGGATCAGAGCACACCAGGCACTCCTGTCTTCCACTGCCTCCCGCAGTTTTGTCAAATTCATGTTTGGTAGCTTCGAGAACACTATCCAACCATCTCGTCCTCTGTCATCCCGTTCTCCTTGTGCCCTCCATCTTTCCCAACATCAGGGTCTTTTCCAGGGAGTCTTCTCTTCTCATGAGGTGGCCAAAGTATGGGAGCCTCAGCTTCACGATCTTGCTTCCAGTGAGCACTCAGGGCTGATTTCCTTCAGAATGGATAGGTTTGATCTTCTTGCAGTCCATGGGACTTTCAAGAGTGTCCTCCATCACCATAATTCAAAAGCATCAATTCTTCAGCGATCAGCCTTCTTTATGATCCAGCTCTCACTTCCATACATCACTACTGGAAAAACCATAGCTTTAACTATACGGACCTTTGTCAGCAAGGTGATGTCTATGCTTTTTAAGTTGCTGTCTAGGTTTGTCATTGCTTTTCTCCCAAGAAGCAGGTGTCTTTTAATTTCAGGACTGCTGTCACCATCTGCAGTGATCATGGAACCCAAGAAAGTAAAAATTTGCCAGGAGGTGATGCTTTTATTTAGGACGTCCCTATTGTCATTGGAGAAATGTTGGAGGGTACAGAATTATGCAACCCCCAAGCCAAGGAGATAAGTAACTATACAACCTTTAGAAGATATCTGAAGGCAGCCCTGTATAGGGAAGCTTTTTTTTATAATGTTTAATGTTTTATTATATTTTTATATATTTTGGAAGCCACCCAGAGTGGCTGGGCAACCCAGTAAGATGTGTGAGGTATAGATAGTAAAATTATCATTAGGGAATGGGACGTTTTCATTGGAGAAATGTTGGTGCGTATGGCATCACCTTCTGATCATCTGCAGTGGTGGTTCAGTACTGCAATGCAGCATGGACCAGTCCTGCAATACCCTCTGCCTGCAAACAGAAACTTCCTTGGGCTTTGTGACCCAAGTGTCCTGGTGCCTTACAGTTTGTGTGTGTGTGTGTGTGTGTGTGTGTGTGTGTGTGTTGGCAGGGAATGGAAATAAGGAATTAGCAGGCCTTTTGGAAAGCCCTCATGAAAGCTTTCTTGCAAGGAGCCTTTTAGCAAATGCCAACACTCTGAGAATAATCAACTTATCTAATCCTGCTGCTTCGTCAGGCTTCAGTTCCCCAGACTCTCCCTTTGGATAGCGGGCCTTCAAAATTGCCTTGAAGGTAAGGATTGCAATTACATTTGGCTAACAAGCCCCAGTGTGTATCCTGCTCGGGGAACACTGCTAAATTTTAAGTAGTAGAGGTTCGAAATCCAAGTTATTATCCCATCATTATCAGCGTTATAACATTCCCTAGCTAACAATAAGCGGAGGCATTATTTAAAAAGGCTATGCCTAGAGTAATATAAACAGGACAGATTTTATAGATACATATGAAAAGGGAAATTCACAGGGAGAAATTAAAAGTCACAGCAAGATATACTAGCACCAAACTCTGACTTTCATAACAACCTAAGATGTTGATCTCAAGGAAAGTTTATGGGAAGGAAACTCAACCGTGGCAATAAATATTCGTGGTGGCATTTAAGAGGAAGGCATTCTAATTTCCATATAACCTTTTGGAATTTCCTCATACAACAAGATAATTTGCAGAATATCTTTATATCTGATGTCTGTTTATAAAGACTGCCTTCTAGATCACACCAGGGGACCACCTAGACCAGAACTCTATCTCATACTGTCCCTAAACACGGAGAATGCAATCAGTCGTTGCGGGTAATAACTTTTGTGAGGGGCCAGAAATCATGGCAATGCCATGGGTGGAAACCTCTTCTTCTTCTTTTTAATAAATATTTATTAAACATTCAACACATATTACACAACAGTTTACCATGTTACAATTTACGCATGTACACTACATGGGAAAAAGTAAAATACAACGAAAAATAGTGAGAGAAAAAGAAAATAAAGAATAAAGATAAGAAGGATAAAATAAACTTCCAATTGTTCTCAAAAAACTGAATCTCATTTGTAATTTTTTACACGGTATCATGTTATTGTACTTTGTTTCCTTAATTTCCTTCAGAGAAAGATTCTTTAGTTTATTATCTATACATTGCAAGAATCATTCAAGTTCTGCCAGGAGATTTTTGCTATCATGGTAGTTTTTAAAATATTCTTTAAATACTATCCATTCTTTACTTACCCTCTGCACTGATACCCTCTAACTCTCCCCGTCATTATTGCCATTTGGATGTATTCTGTCATTTTTACCTGCCATTCTGACTTTGTAGGTGTAATGTCACTCCTCCAATTCATTGCGACTAGAATCCTGGCTGCAGATGTTGCGTACATAAAGAGTGGTCTTACTTCTTTCTTGATTTCAGTTGACATTATCCCTAATAAGAAGACCTCTGGTCTTTTTGTGAATGGGAATTTGAGTTGTTGTTGTTGTTGTTTAGTCGTTTAGTCGTGTCCGACTCTTCGTGACCCCATGGACCAGAGCACGCCAGGCACTTCTGTCCTCCACTGCCTCCCGCAGTTTGATCAAACTCATGCTGGTAGCTTCAAGAACACCATCCAACCATCTCATCCTCTGTTGTCCCCTTCTCCTTGTGCCCTCCATCTTCCCCAACATCAGGGTCTTTTCCAGGGAGTCTTCTCTTCTCATGAGGTGGCCAAAGTATTGGAGCCTCAGCTTCACGATCTGTCCTTCCAGTGAGCACTCAGGGCTAATTTCCTTCAGAATGGATACGTTTGATATTCTTGCAGTCCATGGGACTCTCAAGAGTCTCCTCCAGCACCATAATTCAAAAGTATCAATTCTTCGGCGATCAGCCTTCTTTATGGTCCAGCTCTCACTTCCATACATCACTACTGGGAAAACCATAGCTTTTACTATATGGACCTTTGTTGGCAAGGTGATGTCTCTACTTTTTAAGATGCTGTCTAGGAATTTGAGTACCTTTTTTAAATTCATTATATACAATGTCCCAGAACTCTCTGATTTTTTTCACATTCCCACCACATATGCATATATGAACCTTTCCCCTTTTTATATCTCCAACAAGTGTCAGATGTATTCTTATACATTTTGGCCAGTTTGGCCAGGATGAGGTAATGGGTGGCAACCTCTCAAGTTCACCACAGCCTCACAAAAGACAGGTGGGGGTGAGGAAAGGTAGTAGCAGCAGCAGTAGAGTAGAATAAGGACATCATTCACAGCTGAGGAGGAAGGGAGCAATAGTTCTTGCTTGCTTCTTGGCTCAAGGCACTAAGCATCACCCATGTCTCCAGGTGTCAATGGATGCTGGCCTGCATACTTGAGGGAGCACCTAGCCTTTAAGTTGCTCTCACCCTTCTTAGCCAACTGCAAGTTCTAAGGCATGGTAGGGGAACCTGTGACCCTCTGCCCCAGCCATCATGGCTACTTGTCATGGACTGGGCCAGCCACTGGATCATGCTGGACAGGAATAGCTTCTTCTTTTCCCTTGAGGACCTTCTTTTAGTTTGAAGGTTGGATTTCAAAAACAGTACACCTGTGGTGCATAGTTGCAGACAAAGACTTTGGGAAAGATAGTATGCAAATGTGCATTTTCTGTTACAGACACCCATCTTCACGGGAATACAAAGGGCTCATCTACACTTTCACTTGTCCTGTGCCTAGAGAATGTGGGTCAGAGTGGTTTTCCATCTGACCCACATTTCTAGGCATGGTTCCAAGTGGTTTTCCCCTTCCCCCCACTCCTTTCCAAGAGAAAACCCACTCTTTAGCGATAGATTAGAACAAATGGTAATCCATGGGAAACCCAAATTGCCATTTGCTCCAACTGAGCACTAAAGAGCGGTTTTCCCTAGGGAAGAGCAGTGGGTCAAGAGGAAGTGTGAATAAGCCCAAAGTTGAACTATTACAGATTTAACAACAATCTCTGTCCATCTTAATTCATGAATTGGCTCCGTCTGTGATGGGAGTCATGCTAACAATTTAGTAACTTCAAGGGTTGCGAGTTTTGTTTTTAAAAGAGCTTTTTTCCAGTCAGAAAAAATAGGATCTGAGGTAACAGCAAGCTTGTTCTTACTGTAGCTGTTTGAAATTAAGGTGCATCAAATATCACATCTTCTTTGTTTAAGACTCCGCTGCTGTCAACAACGTATTTGGTTTGCAACTGAATGTTTCTTTCCCTAAGCACATATTGCAGACCTTGAAGATTTTATGCATTCATCCTCAAGGAAATGTCTTCAAAAACATTATTGACGTTCCAGCTCTAATAACATGCGGCTATATAATTGTTGGTGGATTAATGGTGTTGTGTGTTAGGGGAGTTTTGGCTTCGGCTTTCTTATTTGTGACTAGTTTCTTGCTTTTAACTGCTGCCTGCTTCTGATTTTTCAAAACACTCATGGGTAAAACACAAACATTGTTTACCTTAAAAAAAAATATTGTGGTACCCCAGGTGGAGTACCTCTGAGCATGCTACCCCATTTACCTAAGCAAAACAAATATTGTCTTGAGTGTGTATGTGTGTGTGTGTGTGTAAATGTTCGTGGTGATATTCTGGCACCTCTTTTTCTAGAAAAAGTCTCACTGCCTACTCCCATGTTGTAAGGGAGTAAAAAGCTAGGTGGGGTATATGCATCCGGAATTTTCCAGATAGCTCGAATAGCTCAAAAAACATAATTCTTTGTGTGATTTTCCAAAAAAGCTCAACAACCTCAACTTTTGTGTCTGGCAACCTTATTATATGAGCAGGGGGTATGAGCTAGGGCAGGGGTCTGCAACCCGCGGCTCTGGAGCCGCATGTGGCTCTTTTACACCTTTGCCGCGGCTCCGGGGCGGATACTAGCGAGGGGAGGAGGCGCATTGTGCGCCCCGACACTCCCCACTGTGGCAGGCGCTGTGCTGGCTGTGACGTCGCATGGGGGCGGTGCGTGCATTAGTCACGCACCGTCCCGACATCACCTTCCCGCCCGCCCGCTACATTGTAAGGGGCATGTACGCTGGTCACGGCATTGAAAGGGGGCATGTACGCTGGTCACTGTTTTGAAGGGGAGTGAAGAACACACACACACAAAAAGGTAACTTGTTTATTTCTATGAGGAGGAGTAATTCTGAGGGGTCAAACAAAGAAATAATAAAAAAGTGACAAAAAAGTTATTTTTATAATGACGAGTTTTGCGGCTCCCAGTTTTTTTTCCTTCGGAAACGGGTCCAAGTGGCTCTTTTTATCTTAAAGGTTGCAGACCCCTGAGCTAGGGGGTTAGGGCAGAGGCAGGATGCAGGAACCCTGGGAGGGAGCTCCAGAAGGAAAGAGCAGCAGTGGAGATTAGGTGGAACTGTTCAAGCAAGCAAGAGACCCACGGGAAGCAGAGGGGGCAGAATTAGAGAAATGAAGGTCATAGACATACTGGGAAATAAGGATGGCACGACAGGCTGCCTGAGGCTGCAACTCAGCAATTCCCATAGAGTCTAGCATGTTTTCCTTAGGGCACCTGCATGGGTCAGAGGAAGAGGTAAAGAGCTTTACTGATCCTTCCATTAGGTCTCCTCTTGGCTATCATACATATTGTCCTGGACACTTCCATCTCAATATCTACATTACCCCAGTTTTATGATTAAAAAGCTGGAAAAGAATGAGGCAGGATATTTGTGCATGCTTTAGTGCATCTGGGTAAGCAATTTTAGAAACATTTTCCTCTATACTGCTCCACCTCTTGGCTGCTTGTTTGCTCTCCTATCCTCTGTTTTCTCATTCCTTAAGAATGCATGTGTACTTCTCTGAGAAAAGGTAAGTATCCCTTCAGGCAAGGGCACCAGACTGAGAACTTCAACACATTTTGGTCCGTTGCCTAGTATCTAAAATTGATCACCCGGACTGGGTGCAAAATGTCCTAATTAAAACTCTGCAGAAAGTTTCACTTCAGTGCTTTAGACCTTATACAAATTTAAACAGCAACCCGCTCAGAACATCCTTATATTCTTAAAATTAATTCAGTGGCAAAACAATCCCTTAAGTGCAGAGCTAACACAAGAGGTTAGGATAATGTAAACATGGCGAGGGGGGAAGAGATTGGAGTAGCTGCTTTCTTTTTCTAATCGGTCAGTAGGATCAGCAACTGGCAGTCCCTGGACCAAATCTGCTCCATGGAAAGTTCTACCTTGCTACGTCTTTGCTACCTCAGGGTTGGAGATAAGGGCAGGAGGATGGGAAGCTGCTTACCCGCCCCCCATCACTCATCAAGATAATCATCTGGGAAAGCTAATTCTTAATCAGGGCACTAGGTGTCCTAGCTCACATGACACTAGGAAGCAAACAGATTTCCTTAAGGGAATTTAAGGTATGATTACCAGATTTTTTTCCACATGCATATTGTATGAAGGTGCAAAGCCAGTGCCGTGTAGTGGTTAAGAGTGGTAGACTCGTAATCTGGTGAACCGGCTTTGCATCTCCGCTCCTCCACATGCAGCTGCTGGGTGACCTTGGGCTAGTCACACTTCTCTGAAGTCTCTCAGCCCCACTCACCTCACAGAGTGTTTGTTGTGGTGGAGGAAGGGAAAGGAGAATGTTAGGCGCTTGAGATTCCTTTGGGTAGTGATAAAGCGGGATATCAAATCCAAACTCTTCTCTTCTTCTCTTTCACACCCTGTGAAACATAAATGCACAGAGTTTTTTTAAAAACTGGGCAACGACCACTCGTTTGCGACTCCTGAGCCTCCCCCAATCTCCTCCCCCTTCCCCCTTCCCCCTTTGTTTTCACTGATCAGGAGTCGCAGGCATTTATGTTTCACAGGGTGCAAAAGAAGGGCTTTGCACCTTGCCTGGCAGAGAAACCGCACGCTTTGTGCCCTCCTGGGCAACGGCCACCCACCCACGACTCCCAAGCCTCCTTCGATCTATTAAAACAAAGGGTGAATGGTGCAGGAGATCTGTACCGCCGGACGTCCTCGGTTCTCCTTCAGCAGTGGCAGCAGCAGCGAGCAGCTCCTGAAGCCAGCCAGAGCCAACTGCACTACCAGGCTGGCCCCGGGCTGCTGAGGCTGCTGTTGCCACGTTTCCCGGGGACAGATTTGCAGATCTGGGGATAGAATTTGTCCAGGGACAGATTTGCAAATCCAGTGACTGTCCCCAGGAACCGGGGACGTCTGGTAACCCTACTTTAAGGTACATGAGAATTGTGCTGCCTATTCTGTCTAGTTATTTTAACAACCAAGAAATTGAAAAGAGTAGAAGTTTTGGGAACCTCCCTGAGTAGTTTTGCTAATCTGGCTGGAATTCTTTGAACATCCCTCAAAACTTTTATGGATGTTTGACCTGTACCCAAACTCTCCTTCAATTCCACAAATAACACAGAATGGGCAATGAGTTGAAGAAAATGTGACAAACTATGCATTCTCCAGTTGTCAATTTAATTTTAAAATTCTCCAAGTTACACAGGAGGCAGGATCAATCAAAGTAGCTATAAAGTTATAGAATAACCTAAATCGTCTCATCCCTACTATGGTAACCAACATTAAATACTTTAAAGTCCAATTGATTAAGTGGCAGGAATCAACAGAACTTACAATAACTTAACTCTGCCAAGACTGTGCCCCCAAATGTTCATTGTATTATATTACATTGAACACACTAAACCTGGCGAATGTTAACAATCACAGGAGACTGCCTCAGACAATATTGGTGAACATCAGAAATATTCTAGGGAGAGAGAGAGATGCTGGTGAATGTGAACAATCATCTAAGTGTGATTCAAAGCATTTGTGGGTGTTTGTGGGTAGTACAGATTCAATACGTTCCACCATGATTTTAAACATTTGAATGTGAATGTTGTTATAACTATCAATCACCAAATGTGGAACATTCATTGAGCAGAGATTTGGAGTGCAAGATCTTCTACATCCCTTCAAACTGAGGCTGGATCTGTCAGCACCCCCAATTTCCCCAGTTTCTCATTTTTGAAAACGTAAATGTGGCTTGCCACATTTTGCAGCAATCAGACATTAATAATAATTTTTTAAAAAATCACAAAAATTCATCAGTATTTTAGGGCAAATTTCTCCATATGAACACATCCTTGTATGCAGTTTTTGTAAGAAATTTCTCTTAATATTATGTAATTTTGTATGTTATGTTCACTATTATCTATATATTTTTGCACACTTTCCAGTATTATTATGCATTTTTCTTAACATTGGTTGGTTGAACTGAATCACAACATTCAGATACACGCGAATTTCATCCATGTGTGAGTTTGCATATTGCTTCAGAAAGTGTGGATTTGATCGAATCGGCTTTAAATGCAAACTGAATCAAATTTCTCCTCCATCTCTATTCCCAACCCTATGGTTTGTGTTTGTGTGTGTGTGTGTGTGTGTGTATGCATGAAATGCTAACGAAACAAGGCCTTGACAAAGTTGGGGGAAAATGAAAAGCAGATATTTTATCAGGGAAAAAGAAAATGGAAAGTCATCCTAGCATCTCCAGAAGAGAAAGCCAGGGGGGAAGACTCTGAAGATACAGCATTCTGTACTTGCCCTCAGGTCATTCTATAGCTGCTAATTTCTGCGCTTAATGTCTTATAGGAAGTTTATTGGACCATCAGGGATTTTCTATTGATGGTCTATGTGTAGAGGTCAGTGAAGGAAGACCAGATGTTCTGGTACATTTCATAAGGGTTTCTCTTTCATCTGTTTCTGAATGGCAAGGTCAGCTATATTGTACATCCCCCTAATAACTGGGGATGCCAGAGTTGGCTTGGCTTCTCACTTTATAAGATTTGCTTCTCAACTACCAAAGCTCTGTGTTGCAGTGTGTTCATTTAATGTCCAGAGGATACAGATGCATTCCGACACTAGTATAATTGCAGGAAGATTAAGAAAAGGGTTTAAATGAAACTAGCCTGAGATAATTGACCCAGAATCCTTATATTATACAGTAAATTTACCTCATTTATTTGGATGACCTCCTTTGCAAGTGCCTATGTCCTTCTAGTTATTTATTTGTGTTTCTTTATTCAGGTTACATATATATCTTCATCTGAAGATCCCAGGGTGGTGTACAATATTAAGAATGCATTTTACAGAACATAAGAATAAAAACATAATAGAATACAGTGGTGCCTCCGGTTGCGGACGGGATCTGTTCCATAGCTCCAGTCGGATTCCAAGGTTTCTGCAACCGGAGGGACCGCTTCTGCACACACACACGCAGCAGTAGAGCACTTCTGTTCATGCCCACACAGCAAAACCTGGAAATATACTTCCAGGTTTGCCACTTACATATCCTGAAGTTTACGTAAGCAGAGGGATACGTAAGTGGAGGTACGACTGTAATAAAAAAATAGTCATAATAACAGCCACCGCCCAGCTTTAACAAACCATAAATTATGTAATAACCAAAGGCTATAGTAAAGAGGAGTGTTTTGCCTGGTGCCTAAAGGCATATAATGGCGGCCCTAGGTGAGTCTCTCTGGAGAGAGCATTCCATAAATGGGGAGCCACCACAGAAAAGGCCCATTCTTGTGTTGCCACCCTCTGGACCTCTCAGGAAGGAGGGACGCGGAGAAGGGCCTAAGATAACAAGCCCAGGGTCCAGGTTAGTTCGTATGGAGAGAGGCAGTTTTTAGAAGTCATGAGCTGTGTAAGCCTTAGTGGGTCAGCACCTATAGTGACTGTGGTACATATAGATCAACATAACTTGAGTAACAGCTTCTCATTTATGAAGCACAATGCACAGCTCAGGTTGAAATAACATGTTAGGTATGGCATAGGGATGCTCTCAAAAACTGCACCCTTCTGTTTACATCTTCTCTAACGAATAATGTGTAGGATTCCTGTGATGTCATAATGTTATGAGTTTTCCTGTCCCACCGTTGGAAACCACAAAAAACAAAGCAAAACAGGTGATGTAGAGATACATGGTAATTCTTGTAAGAGAGAGGTGAGTGGTAATTGTTACTTGAACATTGTGGTTCTGCCTAAAGAATCTCATTAGCTTCTGCTGCAGCTGCATGGCATTGACTCATGTTTAGCTTGTCATCAATTGCTATCATAAGATCCCTTTGCCAAGCCAGCTATACGCCAGTGTGGTGTAGTGGTTAAGAACAGTGGACAAGTAATCTGCATAGCTGTCAACTTACAGATTTGAAAATAAGGGACCAGCAGCCTCAAAAATAAGGGATCAGCAACCAAAATAAGGGATTTTAGTCAACCAGCTGAAATACGAAGTTAAAAGGGACCAGATAATTTTGAAGAGATTTTTAGCCAGTTTTTAGCCCTTTGTTTCCAGAGGTTGCTGCTCAAGACACCAGCTGATGAAACACTGCAATTAAATAACTACAAGCAGCAACCACTTTTCACGCAAAACTAAGTCCAAGCTACGAAGATGCTGCTGTAGTTCTGTATCTTTTCACTCATGCTCCATCTGCAGCTCTCAGTTCCATCAGGTGGGGCAGGAGGAAGAGGGGAGGGAATAGTGCCCGAAGTAAACCCGCAGATCAGACCATCTATGCTAGTCTACCACTACAAATCTATGGGAGAAGCGCTTGCGGTCCTTCCTCTGCTTTCCCCCTCTATGGTTAGCCCTTGGAACACCTGCCCACACCTCCGCCTCCGCCTCCGCCTCCGCCTCCTCCTCCTCTGTCTGAACTGCTTTCTCTATGGTTGCACTCACTCTCCTCTCAAGGCTCCTCAGCAATTCATAGGCCGTGCCAGGCTGCCCATCTCATCCGGGTCCTTCGGCAGTGCAGCCGCAGTACGGCCTAGCAGGAGCGGCGGCAGCGGCGGCGGGCAGAGGGGAGGCCCCAGGCAGAGACGCTCAGTTCAGCGGCCATGAGGAGGATGGTGCCAGAAGGGCCCGAGGCTCCCACCAGTCCCGGCGGGGAGGGGCTCCCGGGGGCCGAGGCTGGTGAGAGGAGGCCAGAGGGGGGTGGGCCGGGCAGCCAAGCAACACAGTTGGAGCCTCCCTCCTCCCTGGCTGGCAGGGAGGGAGAGGAGCTGCTTCCTTTGAAACCCAGGAAATTTAAGGGACATCATCAATAAGGGACAGCTTCGGGACACGGCGCTGGGATAAGGGAGTTTCCCACCAAATAAGGGACGGTTGACAGCTATGGTAATCTGGTGAACTGGGTTCGCTTCCTCCACATGCAGCTGCTGGGTGACCTTGGGCCAGTCACACTTCTCTGAAGTCTCTCAGCCTCACTTGCCTCACAGAGTGTTTGTTGGGTGGGGGAAGGGAAAGGAGATTGTTAGCCGCTTTGAGACTCTTTAGGGTAGTGATAAAGTGAGATATCAAATCCAAACTCCTCCTCCTCCTCCTCCTCCTCCTCCTCCTCCTCCTCCTCCTCCTCCTCTTCTTCTTCTTCTTCTTCTTCTTCTTCTTCTTCTTCTATCAGAATCTACCTATTAGATCTTGACTTTTGTTCTGGGGCAGCAGAGGAGTCTTTGTCCTTTTCTTCGTGACAACCCTCCAGGTATTTGGAGAGTGCCATCATGCCTGCACCCCTTCTACGTTTTCTCTTCTCTGGGAAAAGCATGCCATGTCCTTGAGTTTTCCTCATAACCATTTCTTTTATAATCATTCCACATTCTTTGTAATATGCTGTTGTTTTTAAAGCAAAATTTGGACTAGCAAGGAAATGGACAATGACTATTAAAACAAAAACAAAACAATTCCCTCACCAGGTAGGGAGAGTACAATTCTAATACAAAATCACACTGAGAATTATATTTTGCTATAAAGGTTGAGAATGACAAATCAGAAAACTCATATTCTCAAAATAACTTAACGCTTAGAGATTCCAAAGTCCATTGGATTCCAAAGTCATATTGGTTGTGCCTTGCATTACTTCACGCTGCGATCCTTTTCATTGAACTAAAAGCCACACAGTGTTTGCCACTCATTGGAAAATGAGACTGAATGGAATCCAGAATCAATTTTTGTGTCTATATGTGAAAGTGTACTAGCCTAGACAGCATGATAAAGACCTTCCTAAGAGAGTTTGAGAGGCTTCCTCAAGTAGAAGGAAGGTGTGCAAAAATATGCTTCAGAGCTTTGCCTGACAAGAAACAGCCAAAACAGAGTTGGCATGTTATCATCTCGTGTCTGCCTGTTAATTTAGAGAAGGTACAATAAGCATGCAATGAGCTGATTTGGTTCTTGAGGGGATGACTTAGCTAGTTGTTTCCAATTTTTTTTGGAACGCCATACATTACAAGAATATTGGTCTTGCAAATAAGACTACAAGTTACTAATCTTCTCCATACTCCATTTTCCTTGCCTACTCACACTGTCATTACTTATGTGAGATCTAAAAGAAAAACAGCAATGACAAGCTGATAACCCACTTTTGTAATGACAAAGCAATGAGAACCAACTCTGCCAGTTTGACAGGAGACTATTCTTCCTCACCAAGAAAGAAGCTATGCGGACAAATCTCTCATTCAAATTAGGCTGTGTAAAATAATAATAATAATAGAACCGGGTGTTTTAGCAAAAAAAATCTTCTTTTGTTCACCAGGAGGCACCTATTTCCTTGGTTGTTTTCAACCACTTCTTTTTTTATGATTATTGAGAGCCAGCGTGGTATAGTGATTAGTGTGTCACACTAGGACCTGGGACACCTGGCTTCAAATGCATACTCAATCATGGGTGACCTTGAGCCAGTCAGTGCCTCTCATCCTTACCTACCTCACAGGGCATTAATTGGGAAGGGGGAGAATCTTGTGTGCCACCCTGAGCTCCTTGGATGAAGGATAGGATAGAAATGCAATAAATAAATAAAAATGTGAGAGAGAAACTAACACATTCAACTATGAATTGCTAGATTGTGTTTTTAGCCATTTGTCATTAGTAAGTTTGGGTGGCGCTGTGGGTTAAACCACAGAGCCTAGGGCTTGCTGATCAGAAGGTCGGCAGTTCGAATCCCCGCGATGGGGTGAGCTCCCGTTGCTCAGTCCCAGCTCCTGCCAACCTAGCAGTTTGAAAGCAGATCGAAGTGCAAGTAGATAAATAGGTACCACTCCGGCGGGATGGTAAACAGCGGTTCCGTGCGCTGCTCTGGTTTCACCAGAAGCGGCTTAGTCATGCTGGCCACATGACCCAGAAGCTGTACGCCGGCTCCCTCGGCCAATAAAGCGAGATGAACGCCGCAACCCCAGAGTAGGTCACGACTGGACCTAACGGTCAGGGGTCCCTTTACCTTTACATTAGTAAGTCTCCCACCACCCCGTTTGTGTGTGTGTGTGTGTGTGTGTGTGTGTGAAAGAGAGAGAGAAGAATAAATATGCACATTCAGATGAGTTCAAAATATGAATTCCTTCCCCGTGGCTTACAGATTCTCCACTGCCAGTTCTCCCCCTCCACTCTTCCCAAACAAAAAATCTACAGACACCCCAAAAATCTGAATTTTGAGAACTGGGAAGGGCTAAATAGAAATGAGGAAGGCAGCTCCGTCATTAGCAGATGCAGCACCAGGGTGCAAATATCCACCCCCAAATTACCACAGATTGGGGGGGGTGCAGCTTCCATCCTAAGCCTCTGCAGGGATCGGTCTCCTTTTGTGGAGGCTTGGGAGGCAAGTTGCACGCCCGCCAACCATATGGTTGAGTGGGTGCAGCTGACGGGCATCCAGGGAAAGGGGAGGCCACCAGCAAAACTGTGCAGCTCCCCCATTCACTGGGGCACCCTTGAGAGGTCGGCGCCCTGGCACAATGCACCACTAAGCCCTATGGGAAAGACGGCTCTGGAGGAAGGCAATAAGTTGTTTTTACAATAATAAGGAAGTGGGGGTAAAGGCTGGGGAGAGAGGCTGAAAAGTTTGAGAAAGATCAAAAGTTTTTCAAGGAGAGTTGTACAGAGTCTGCCCATCACTTTGTGACACCAATTATCACTGCTTCAACCTTTCAGCCAAGGAGGATGGGGGCTGGGGGCAAGAGCATATTAAGGCAGGGTGCTAAGAGTTCGTTTTAAAGAGGGGTCTGACGTGCACAAAGTTAGATGGTAGATTGAATCAGGTGGAATGTGTGAGGGCCCTATTTGTGCCTGCCAAGTTAGACTTAACCTTTGAAGAGTGGCATCTGAAATTCTTCTGCATCTGAAACCTTGCCAGTCAGGATGAAATCTGACATCTGAAATATCAGCTCCAAAAGGTCTTGAGCTAATTCTAGGGTATAGTGTAGCTTTGATTCAGTGTACCTTCAAATCACCTTGGACATGGCAAAATCCTAATTATGCTGTGAATATCTCTACCTTTGCACTTCCCAAAATGCAGACATGTTCCAAACAAAGCAACAGGTTTCCTCACTGCTATTTCAGCTACCTGAGAAAGAAAGAAAAATGGCATATTTTTGTGGAAGATGTTGTGCAGCTAAGTCAACTGACTAGGATGGAGAAGGGTGTTCAATATCCTAGCACCCTGTGAAACAGAAAATCAACTTTCGTTTTTAATGGAAAGCAATAATGAGCAGTATACCAGCACTCTACTCAATAGTAAGCAGTCTGAGCTCTGAATGCGAAACTAGGTTCACTTTGAATGTTATCTGTCATAATGATAGAAGCAACCACTAAGAAATTATAAAAAGGAGGAACAGCAACAGTAGCAACAAACATATCCAGAACATGTGATGCTGGTGTTTGGAAAAGCTTTGTGGGTTGTTTTTTTTTTTAATGTTTGCTTCAGAAAAATAAAATGGGAATGTTACGCACATCCATCTGTAATCCATCACCAGTTCATTCAACAGTTTCAAATGATGAAGTGCATAACTTATAATTATGCAAAGACAAGTTTTTAAAAAATAGGAAAGGAAATTGAAGCATGCAGAAATTAGTATTCACTTTAGGAGCTCTTTGGAACACATTGTAAGATGTCTTCTTTAATTGCAAAATGTGTATGTCCCGTCATTTCTATGCTAAGAGGAAGACTGTGCCAGCTGAAACACAGCATTAATGCATGCTGGATTTTTACTGTGCTGTAAATTGCTTTGTTGCATGAATCAAACATTTCAGCAAGAGCTTTTTAATTATTGTTTCTTTCCAAAGCATGGGAGGAGAGCTAGTGATGAGGATTTGATTGCCTAAGTAACATTAAAAGCGCTGTCAATAGGAAGGCATGGGCAGTTTTTGCACTTGGAAGCATTCTGCACTGCAGTTTGAAAGACTTCAAAAAGGAGGAGACATGTTATATTAAGAAATGAATGCCCTGCTCTCCAAGGACTGGCAGCTTGGAAAATGAAAATGTCGATTTCCTTGGAGAATGAGGACTACAGGAACAATGCCATCAGCAGCTTAACAAATGTCCTACACTGAGCTGAAGCATTTGAAACATAATCTAAGTCTTAATTCCATTGTTGTTGTTTAGTTGTTTAGTCATGTCCGACTCTTCGTGACCCCCTGGACCAGAGCACGCCAGGCACTTCTGTCTTCCACTGCCTCCCACAGTTTGGTCAAACTCATGCTGGTAGCGTTGAGAACACTGTCCAACCATCTCGTCCCCTGCCATCCCCTTCTCCTTGTGCCCTCGATCTTTCCCAGCATCAGGGTCTTTTCCATGGAGTCTTCTCTTCTCATGAGGTGGCCAAAGTACTGGAGCCTCAGCTTCAGGATCTGTCCTTCCAGTGAGCACTCAGGGCTGATTTCCTTAAGAATGGTTAGGTTTGCTCTTCTTGCAGTCCATGGGACTCTCAAAAATCTCCTCCAGCACCATAATTCAAAGCATCAATTCTTTGGCGAGCAGCATTCTTAATTAATTAATTCCATTAGGGGTAATAAATTGCCTTTTTACCAGCAGGTTTCTCTTTGCAAGTATTATAAATGCTCTGATCAACTCTGCTTAAGAGAGGCTGTTTGCTGCTGGACCTAACTGAAGGTTCTGATTATTATTATTATTTGGATAATCTTGGATAAATTTGGATAAACTGGGTGAGCCCTGCATTTGTTAAGATCTATTGATCCCTTACAAGTTGGCCAGTGGTTGCTAGCACCATCTGTCTCTCCACCCCCACCCCCACCCCCACCCCAAAACTGCTTTTCTGATATTTTATTTGCCAGGTTATGGAGCAGGACTTATACTATGGTAGTAGTGCCCACTTTATCTATTTCATAAAATTTATACACTTGCTTGATTGGGGGGGGGGGGGGGAATGCCCTCAAAGCAGTTATATGGAACACCAAACCTGGAAAAGTCTACCTACCCTTCTCATTGACCTCTTTTGCTGCTGAGCTCAAACCTTGCTATTCCAGATGTCATCATCCCCTTGAATTTCTGTTGAAACATTCAGAAATTAGTGTTCCATCTCGGAACGCAGCCAGCATTTTTAAACACAATGTCATCTTTAATTGTCCCATCATTTCTTCGCTAAGAGGAAAGCTGTCTTCATTGTGCTGTTCAATTTCTTGATTGCTTTGATGCTGTGTTTTATCACTGAGGTTATTGTTTTATTTTATTCTGGATGTATAAATCGTTGATTTTGATTGACACGTATTACAGGTCACCTTGAATATTCCGACAAAGGTGACCAAACTCCCAAGAACTGTGCTACAAGAACCATTCGCTGTGTCCACTAGAGATTTGGACTTCTATTTCTTTTTATTATTTATATGGTGGCCATCAGACTGGGTTGCCCTAGCCAATCTGGGCAGCTTCCAAAAGTTGCTATGTCAAGGCAACATTTCTGTGGCCTACGAAAACATGGTACCAGGTTGCTCAGGAGATGCACCTTGACATTGTATGCTTTAAGGGCCTGTGAGAATTGGGGTCTTCTCAGGAGAAAGCGACAACTCAGTTTTGAAATGCACTTTTATAGCAATAGGTGGGGAAAGTTAACTATAAAATGCTGTCGGCCAATTTGGTTTTGGGGCAGAGGGGTGACATTTTCAGTCTCTCTACAGGAATGAAGATTTTCAAGTAACTTTACATGTTCACAAAAATGATACTTGGACAATAACTGCTGACACAACACTGAATTTTGGAGAAATCCCTATTGTAAACCTTCGATTTTTAGGCTAATTGTTTATTTTCCATCAGATACCCAATCCCATTATGTAGCTTTCCAAAGTCATCTCTGAGAGCATGCTCTTGTCTCCAATACCGCCCGCCCCCCAGCTTATCTCTGAAACACAGAAAAGTAAATGTTTTGCACTGGGGAGCAAAAGACGTAGAAATCAATGCAGGTCCCCTTAATGGCACATACCTAGTGAATCATTGTTGTGCTATGCTATGAAATAGAGAAGAAATTAATCACTCTCCCTCTAGTTCATTTTTTAAAAAGCAACAACACTGTTCTGTGAATAATCTTCAAGTATTATTTAGGTGAGATTGACAAAAATCTATTTTTTGTTTAAAACTATTGTTGCCTCCATGATCGCAGAGTAGGGCCCAGCCACAATGATCTCTCAGCTTCATCACCTGATTTCCTGCATTGTTGCTCTAGCATTGTAATACCATTTCTTTCTTTTTCCTTTTCCCCTTTCTTTCCTTTTGCCCCTGAGCTCAGCAGTTGGTAGGTCAGTTATGGTGTACTACTGAAGGAGCTTAGGGACTCAGGTGGCACTGTGGTCTAAATCACTGAACCTAGGGCTTGCCGATCAGAAGGTCAGCAGTTCGAAGTCCTGTGGTGGAGTGAGCTCCCATTGCTAGGTCCCAGCTCCTGCCCACTTAGCAGTTCGAAAGCATGTCAAAGTGCAAGTAGATAAATAGGTATCACTCTGGCGGGAAGGTAAACAGCGTTTCCGTGCGCTGCTCTGGTTTTGGTGTTCCGTTGTGCCAGAAGAGGCTTAGTCATGCTGGCCACATGACCCAGAAAAACTGTCTGTGGACAAACACAGTGTTTGAGAGCCAGTGTGGTGTAGTGGTTAAGAGCGATAGACTCGTAATCTGGGGAACCGGGTTCACATCTCCGCTCCTCCACATGCAGCTGCTGGGTGACCTTGGGCTAGTCACACTTCTCTGAAGTCTCTCAGCCCCACCCACCTCACAGAGTGTTTGTTGTGGGGGAGGAAGGGAAAGGAGAATGTTGGCCGCTTTGAGACTCCTTTGGGTAGTGATAAAGCGGGATATCAAATCCAAACTACTCTTCTTCTTCTTCTTCTTCTTCTTCTTCTTCTTCTTCTTCTTCTTCCCTCGGTCAGTAAAGCAAGATGAGCACCACAACCCCAGAGTCATTCGTGACTGGACTTAACGGTCAGTGGTCCTTTACTTTTTTTTTTTTTTTTTTTTTACTGAAGGAGCTTAACAATGTAAGAGAAGAGGTTGTGGAGATGAGTGGTGCAACTGTACACTACATCGGCCTACTTCTTCATGTCAAAAATCAGGACACATGTTCTCCTGAGTGATGTGCTCCTGAGTGTATCTTGTTACCTGCACAGACCAAATACCAGCTATGGATGTGTTGAATTGGCCCTCTTCTTTCTATAGAGTTGGCTACCTTTCAGCTCCTTGATTACTACAGGATGTCCTTGTAATATCTTGAATACCCTGGCTTTTAGGTAGGGCAGGCCCAAGACATTCTTGCATCTGAGGCAAACAAAACAGCATCCCTCTTCCACTGGGGAAGAAGGAATGAGTGAAGATCTAAATCAGGACTCAAGCGGGGAAAATAATGATCTACATTGGTATCTGCTGCCCCTGTGGATCCTGCCACAAAAGGTGGTCACCTCACCTTGTCTCACGGGTGGGCCAACTTTGTTTTTTAGAATCAATGGCCCTAAATTGATTATACATCTGGATATTCCTTTGCTTTGAGCAGAAGGTACATTAAGATGTGCGTTCAATCACATAACCCTATTCTTAAACTATCCACAGACTTTTTCAAGATTTTTTTCACATCCATCGCTTGAAGTTTTCTGCCCCTACCACACACACACACTTTTATGGAAAGCAAATTGAACAGAAAGTGACTCAGGATAATAATTAGCTAAGCTGCAACAAAAACCACCTCAGAAATCAAATCTGCCACGCCCTGATTCCAACTCGCAAGCTTCTCCAAGTGAAATCCAAGTGCTTTGCTTTTGTGAAAAATAATATTAAGAATTCATTTACCTATCTCATTAAAATTAAATTAACAGTTTGCTTGTATGGTGTACATAAAGAGTCAGTGGAAATGCCATTGCTCGACCTTACACACACACACCAATCCAGAAGAGAAAAGCTCCAGTCCAATGCAATTAAATAATTTGAAGAGGAACTAAGTAATTTGGAAGTTAAATCCCTAATGTCAGGCTGTTTCAGAAGTCATCTTTTAGTATGTCATTGAAGGCAGCTTTATGTCTAGCCATGTCTATCTGCCATGACTAATGATCGCTGTTTCAACTGAGAAAGGCCTTAGGGTGTGTACTGAAGAAGCGATTGTTATGCAAAAAGAGGGTGAGGGTAAGAAAACTGTGTGTTAGACCAGTATTATGTTCATATTGGTGTTAATAAGGAAGAAATGAATTTTCTGCAAATCCTTCTGGTATGAACACCTTAAGTTTTCAAATCCCATCTCTAGTACTTACATCAACAGTGCAGAAAAAATATATTACATGAACAAATAGTGTACTCTTGTTAGAAATGAAGATTGTAATATTAATGGCAATGTCCTCCATTTCAAAAATAGTTACCCCATGGATTTTCTTTTAAATATTTTAACTCAAGACTGCTGAGAAATGCATGTGAAAATAGGGTCAGTGCCTTCAAAGATTATCTCCCATGTTTGCCTTGCACACAGTTCTCAGTGACGCATTGTTGATGTCACACTAGTGATGCAAGAAGGAATTTCTGCCCTTTGGATTTACCTACACCAAGTATTTCTTCACTTGATGCCTTGGAAGGCATGGGCTCAAAAAATAATTCTCCATTTTATTTAGCAGGATTTATATATCATTTAATCATCATCATCAGTGGTTTGCAAAAAAGTATAAAACATACACATAAAATCAAATTTTAAAAGCAAGCTGACCTGAAAATGTTCAAAAAATAAAAGTTTAAAAAAATCATTATTTTTTTAAAAAATCCGCATTAAAGTAGAATTAAATGCCAAAATTTGCATCAAAATTACATGTCTGGGTAGGTTTGCTTAATGAAAGGAGAATCACTTTTTCCCTCCTAAAAAGTAAGGGGAAATGTGTGTGCGTCTTATGCATTAATGCCTACCCCTGCTCTAGGCAGCCATATGTGTGGGTTGAACATAAAAAGAGATCAGCTGAGCAGTTTAAATCCCATCTTTAAGCAGTTTAATTGAAAGCATAAGAATTAGCATGTGAGACCCTTTAATTAAATAAGTTCAACTGCAAAGCAAGCTCCTCCTTTCCAACCCTGCTTAACAAAGAATCAGACAACAGACTGAGAAGTAAGTTTAAAATGTGATTTACTTACTCGTAGTCTTGTATTTATTCACAGCAGCAAAATAAATACAGGCAAAATACATATATTTACAGTATAAGCAGCTTCAGACATGCCTGAGCTGGAGCAGTTGGATATACCGGTTTTTTTGCTCTATAAGACTCACTTTTTCCCTCCTAAAAAGTAAGGGGAAATGTGTGTGCGTCTTATGGAGTGAATGCAGGCTGCGCAGCTCTCCCAGAAGCCAGAACAGCAAGAGGGATCACTTCTTTCATTGCGCAGCGATCCCTCTTGTTGTTCTGGCCTCTGAGATTCAGATTTTTTTTTTCTTGTTTTCCTCCTCCAAGAACCAGGTGCGTCTTACGGTCTGGTGCGTCTTATAGAGCGAAAAATACGGTATGTCTGCTCCTGTCACTGGTTGAAGAGAAATGGAACCCTTCACATGCTAACTGGCAAGAATATGCATTGCTGGATTTGGCTGCTCATTTCCCACAAGAGTAAGGTTTATACCACAGATTTATTGCAATAGCAACCTGCAGTCTTCAAATATCCGAGGGATTCAAACATTTCCAGTTATTGTCATAAAGCAAGGATGAGAAACACTTTTCAGTGCAAGGGCCGCAATCCCTTCTGAGGGCCACATGCCAGTCGTGGGCAACACTAGGGGCAAAAGTGTGCAGAACAATGAATTAAAATTTTACCTTTGTAAAGTGAGATAGTTTCTACATAATCTCATACCTGTCTCTCTCCTCCATGCAGGCCAGCAAGAGTTCTTATTGGAGTTCACTGACATATTCCAGCCAGCCAAAAACACTTGAGGAGGCTCTGGAGCAGAGCTGGTGAAGAGTGTGGCCTGGGGAGAATTGTGAGGGCCAGCTAGAGAATGTGGGAGGGCCACAGTCAGCCGCTATGCCACAGGTTCCCCACCTCTGTCATAAAGCTAAGGATTAAAAATATGCATCAAATCAAGCACAGAGAGAGAAGAAACAACTCCTGTTTACAATTACTTCCTCATGTTCTATTTCTGATTCCTGTGTACCTTTGAGATTTCTGATTATGTTTATTTCCAGTACTGGTGCCTTGCATCTTTCTTTCTTTCTTTCTTTCTTTCTTTCTTTCTTTCTTTCTTTCTTTCTTTCTTTCTTTCTTTCTTTCTTTCTTTCTTTCTTTCCTGTTCTATCAGAAATCAAAATATGCTAATAATGGACACTTCAGGATGCTTCACCTTCTACAGCTGATTGCACCAGCAGGGATTAATAGAAGACGAAGGAGGAGGAATCAGAGACAGTAAAATACCTGCCTTGGATGTTGTTGTAATTGGTTACCTCATTAGTCTAAATTTATCTCGCCCCTCAACATTACCTTACTCAAATCATTAGAGCCTAATGAAAAGATAACATCAATTAGTTAGAACCTCATTATGCCCCATCTATTGGTATCCTGTGAAACAACTTTCAGGCAAAAAACCAAAAACACACACAAAATACTCATTTTTTAAAAAAGATGGGGTTAAAAAATAACTATATGAGAAGTTTTACTTTCCCCCTTTTAATATGGAAGTGGAATAATCTACCTCAGCCTTAACTCTCTGTATATCTATAATGAAAATGAAATTTTTAAAAAATGGTTCAGCATGTAGTATACATGCCTTATTACAGAATGCTTCAAAAATATAGTTTTAAGATTTCAGAATTGACTCATAATTTTGGCTGCCATTTATCAAAGAAGCTGTGCCTCCAGCTTTCTTTAGCTTTTCTCCAAATCAGTGCACACTGAGGGTAGCTCCTTCTGACTGATGAATGCCATTTTTTTGTTTCAGTGTCTAAGAACATAAGAGGATCAGACTGGATCAGGCCAAAGGCCCATCCAGCCCAGCAAAAAGAGAGAGAGAGAGAGAGAGAGAGAGAGAGAGAGAGAGATGTATTTACCATAAAACATGCCTTAGGCTCAGATATGCAGCTGACACAACCTTAATGGCAGAAAGTGAGGAAAAATTAAAGAACCTTTTAAGGAGAGTGAAAGAGGAGAGCGCAATATATGGTCTGAAGCTCAACATCAAGATCATGGCCACTGGTCCCATCACCTCCTGGCAAATAGAAGGGGAAGAAATGGAAGCAGTGAGAGATTTTACTTTCTTGGGTTCCCTGATCACTGCAGATCGTGACAGCAGATCTGAAATTAAAAGATGCCTGCTTCTTGGGAGAAAAGCAATGACAAACCTAGACAGCATCTTTAAAAGCAGAGACACCACCTTGCCGACAAAGGTCCGTATAGTTAAAGCTATGGTTTTCCCAGTAGTGATGTATGGAAGTGAGAGCTGGACCATAAAGAAGGCTGATCGCCGAAGAATTGATGCTTTTGAATTATGGTGCTGGAGGAGACTCTTGAGAGTCCCGTGGACTGCAAGAAGATCAAACCTCTCCATTCTGAAGGAAATCAGCCCTGAGTGCTCACTGGAAGGACAGATCGTGAAGCTGAAGCTCCAATACTTTCGCCACTTCATGAGAAGAGAAGACTCCCTGGAAAAGACCCTGATGTTGGGAAAGATTGAGGGCACTTAAATGCGGCAAACTACGCTCCCCAGCCAGCCAAATTGGCTGGCTGCAGGCGTGACATGGGCCGGAATTCCCCCATGACACGAGGGACTCGTCATGCCCCCACTAAGCGCAGGAGAGTGTGAGGCCAGCCTGCAATCCCTCCCTCCTGTGAAGGAAAGTGGCTTTATGGGGCAAGGAAAGATGGAAAGTAGAGGTGGGACAGCTGAAGCCCTCCAGGTGTTGCTTGACTCAACTCCCATTAGCTCCAGCATAGGTATTTTTCAAGGGCAATGGAATTTGTAGTTCAGTTGTAGTTCCCCGGTGTAAAGCATAGTAAGATCAGCCAAGAATCATTGTTACTGCAGAGTATAAGAAAGAGTTAATAAAGTTCAGATACGTTATTATGAGAAGCTGCATGAGTGAGCTACATAACTCATTAATATTCTTCAACCCAAAATAGCTCTCAGTAGGTGATGAATAAATACCTCTTCCTTAATGTGAAGGTATACAGGTGTTGTGATGGTTGATGGTTTATCCTGCTCTTTCCAATGACACACCATGGACTGGTCAATATTAAGAACTGTACAACTTTTAAAGTGCAGAGAATATTGCCACTAGAGCAACTCCTGGCACACTTAATAATAATAATAATAATAATACTTTTTATTTCTACCCCGCCCTCCCCAGCAAAGGCTAGGCTCAGGGCGGCTAACAAGCAATAATAAAAACAAGTTGAATGATTACAACTTAAAAACAAAATTAAAATACAACATTAAAATATTGAAACATTAAAATATTAAAATGCAGCCTCATCACAGGAGGAGAAAGGAAAAGAAAAAAGAAAGAGAGGGAGGGGGGGAATCAAATTGGCTCCAAGCCAAAGGCCAGGCGGAACAACTCTGTCTTACAGGCCCTGTGGAAAGAAATCAGATCCTGCAGGGCCCTGGTCTCATGAGACAGAGCGTTCCACCAAGCCGGAGCCAGAGTTGAAAAGGCCCTGGCTCTGGTTGAAGCCAATCTCACTTCCTTAGGGCCTGGGACCACTAGGGTGTTGCTATTTATGGACCTTGAGGCTCTCCGTGGGGCATACCGGGAGAGGCGGTCCCGTAGGTACGAGGGTCCTAGGGAAAGGTGTGCATCACAGATTTATTGCAGTGGTAATCTTCAGCAGTAAGAATGCCATATATCTCCATACATCTATGAAGGGGTTCAAGAGTTACATTTTTATACAAACACACACACACACACACACAAACAAACAAACAAACAAACAAACGTGTGTGCACATGTACACAGTGCGTCACATAATTACTTTCCAAAGACAAGGTGCAAGGAAGCAGGGGCTGTTGCCAAAAATGGCCCCACTCTACTCCCATTTTTGGCATGCCTTTGACATATTCACAAAATAAAATTTTGAAGAGCACAGCTGTCACATCACATTCATGTTCTGCTGGAGTTTTAACTTCCTGCTGAAATTTATCATTGCTGGGTTCATTCTGCCTTTATGTTTTATTTTGCAAGGTGCCATGCCTGCCATAGTTGAAGAGAACCAAATAAATGTTTTAAATAAAAAAAGCTGGAAATCCTATATTTAAAGACAAACTCCAGTGAATGCAGAGTGAGTTTTACTTCTCAGGAAATCTACCCAAAATGACTCTGTAACTGTGAAGGCATATTAGTTCTACCCAGAAAAAAGCTACATTAAGTTCAATGGAGCTTTCTCCCAGATAATAGTTTGCATCATCATTCACATAATGAATTGTATAATAACGCTAAAACATGCTTTGACCCATGTTGTTTTGGTACTGATGGTCACTGGTGAAATGATGCCATATATCTCCATACATTGTCACACTTTTCTCTTCATATTGTGGTTCAGTTTATGATCACAAACTGGTTGTGACAGCAAAGGTTTCTTTTCTATGAAAGGCTTGTAAAACTGATAAAGACTCTCCTCCTGCAAGAGAGGGGAGTGGTTGTGGTCGGGAGCCGGACTCCGCCTCAAGCAGGAGGCGTTAGCCCCCTGCCTCCCACTCACCTGGCTGGGGCCCACGCCCACAGGCAGGCACCCAACCAGGTGCCTGTGAGGGGGCGTGTTTAGCAGCCTAAATTGCTGCGGCACCAGCCTTCCGGCCCCAATTCACAAGGGTACTCCACAAAGCTATTGATGCCTGTGGTTTATCTTCCCAGGATTATGCTGCACACTCATTCAGGATTGGCGCCACCACAACAGCGGCGCGCTTGGGTTTGCCGGCGGATAGGATTAAAGAAATGGGCCGGTGGAAATCCGATGCTTATAAAAGTTACATTCGCTAGTATGCACTCCGCTGCAATATCTCTACTTACCCATCTTTCTCTTTCCTTTATTCTCAGCGGTTCTCAGAAAAAGTGTTTGGATTTGCGGCCACAGTATAGTCCATTGGGCCCGTGTCGGCTAGCTGCGGCCGCACCCCTAATCTTGGGTTGCCACCTGGAGTGCGAGTTTCCTGGTTTTCGAGACGAGGCATGCGTTGGGAAGAGCTTGTGCCATTGCTGAGGGAGAAAGTCGCCATGTTTGGCCCTCCCGACACCCTTATCCTTCAATTAGGGGGAAATGACCTTGTTAACAGAAGAAGTGCGGACTTGTCGTGGAACATAAAAAGAGATTTGGATGAGATTGCTGCCTTGTGTCCCGGAAAAACGGTGTTCTGGTCCTCCTTCCTGAAGAGAATTGTTTGGCGCGGTGCGCAGAACTGTATGGCCATTGAAAAATCCAGGAAACTCTTAAATCGTGCAATAGCCCGTTGGGTGCGCTTTATGAATGGCCGAGTCATTTCTCACGACCATATCCGGATTGGCGATCAGGCTTTGTACCGGAATGATGGGGTTCATCTTTCAGACCAAGGGAATGACATTTGGTTAAATAGCATCAGCAGCAGCATCAGGGATTGGTTACAGCTGTGAGGGTATTGGCAGCGAGCCTTTTGGGCTCGGGTGGCGGTTAGGCATTGGAATAATGTGTTGTGGTGTGTCGAAGGGCTAGGTGTGGCCATCGCCTGCGCCTTCAATTTTGGGTATTCCGTTAAAGGAATCCGGCGGTCGTGTATTCTGTCCGATGCCTGTGTGGCGGGAGGCCATGGCACGACCCTCGGTGACATCAGGGGAGAGCTTATAGTTGGATTAGCATCAACAGGCTCCACCTACTGGTGAATAAACCCCCCTGTTTTAGACTCACCCCTCTCTGAGGGGGTGGAGTCAGCTGACGCAATCCAATGCCTAAGCCAATAGCTTTTCACTTGCTGTAATCAATAAAGTTGTGGCCTTTTCTTGCCCATTAACCTTATATCACCTGTCCTTGTGTTTTCATTCCACTACGCGGGGATCGGGTCCTCGAACCACAACATGCAATGTCAGTGGAAAGGGTTGAAAGCTGAGTGAAATATAGAGATTGCTGCACAAAAATATGAAAGAGACAGGGATATAACTACTGTGTGTAGAGGACACACCATGTTCTGGACCCATTGGTTTGTAACAATTACTGCCCAAATGCCCCCTTTGGGGGGGGGGGAGGTGCTCAAGAGTGTTGTTGTGGAACGGTTGTAGCAGATCTTCCAAGTGTTCCTATTTTCCAGGGATGTCCCTGATTTAGAGAAACCATCCCAGTTTCTGATTTGATCCTGGAATGTCCCACTTTTCCATAAGGTAAAGGTAAAGGGACCCCTGACCATTAGGTCCAGTTGTGGCCGACTCTGGGGTTGCGGCGCTCATCTCGCTTTATTGGCCAAGGGAGCCGGCGTACAGCTTCCAGGTCATGTGACCAGCATGACTAAGCGGCTTCTGGAGAACCAGAGCAACACACGGAAACGCCGTTTACCTTCCCGCTGGAACGGTACCTATTTATCTACTTGCACTTTG
This sequence comes from Podarcis pityusensis, assembly GCF_964106645.2. Lineage (NCBI taxonomy): Eukaryota > Metazoa > Chordata > Lepidosauria > Squamata > Lacertidae > Podarcis > Podarcis pityusensis. Next base: position 6,826,326 of record NC_138038.1, on the reverse strand, counting down.
ACGGGCTTTCAAACTGCTAGGTTGGCAGGAGCTGGGACCGAGCAATGGGAGCTCACCCCATCATGGGGATTCGAACCGCTGACCTTCTGATTGGCAAGTTCTAGGCTCTGTGGTTTAACCCACAGCGCCACCCGCATCCCTTACTTTTCCATAGGATGTCCCTATTTTCATTGGAGAAATGATGGAGGGTATGGAGATATCTGGGCCCTGAGCTGTCTAAAGGCAATCTTGTATAGGGAAGTTTTTTAAATGCTTTATTTTTATTTTTTTATATGTTTGGAGCTGCCCAGAGTGTCTGGGTAACCCAATAAGATGTGTGGGGTATAAATAGTATAATTATCATTATGGAATGGGACGTCCCTACAGTGGTATCTTGGTTCTCAAATGCCTTGGTACTCAAACAACTTGGAACCCAAACACTGCAAACCTGGAAGTAAGTGTTCCAGTTTGTGAACTTTTTTCAGAGGCCGAACATGCTCCATTTTGAGTGTTACACTTCCAATTTGAGAGATACGCTTCCGATTTGAGTGCCACACTTGCTACACTTCCATTTTGAGTGTTATGCTGAGGTCTGTCTATTTTTGCTGTTTATTTTGCATTTTCGTGGCTCTTTTTTTCTTTCATTTTTGTGACTGTGTGGAACTCAGTTCGGCTACTGATTGATTGTGCGACTGCAGTACATTGTTTATTGCTTTCAATTTATGGATCAATGGTCTCGTTAGATAGTAAAATTCATGTTAAATTGCTGTTTTAGGGGTTGTTTTTAAAAGTCTGGAATGGATTAATCCATTTTGCATTACTTTCTATGGGAAAGTGCGCCTTGGTTTTTGGTTTTGGAATGGACTTCTGGAATAGATTAAGTTTGAGAACCAAGGTGCCACAGTTTTTTCATCAGAGAAATGTTGGAGGGTATGTTGTAGCATTCTTGGATGTATAGACTCAGTCCAGGCCCAACTATAGGTCTGAATTAGCCTAGGATGCCCTAATGGATGAGCTTTAATGACGTTGAAAAGAGGGCATGAAACAGGAAGGAAAGTATCCCTTAAAGGGTTAGCAGTGAAAGAAAGTTATGGAGAGAGGGTCCTGAGAGGTCCCCTCAGGTTAATATAAATGCACCTCACAGTATACCCCAGAACCTGCTGGCTGGTGAATAGAGCATGCAACACCTCAAAGGACTGGCCAAGGGTCTCCTTATCTCCCATGTCTAAGAGAAGCAGCAAGGTTTATTTTGGGCACAGGAAAAGAAGTTGGCCAAGGACACAACTCATGGCTTTTGAGTCCCTCCCTCCAGCATTCCTGTTCCTTGTTGCCGGGGCAGATTCTTGGTTTGAGCTGTTGTCAAGTCTCTCGCTACCTCTTCCTCCTTGGGACCTCTCAATAACAGAGAATTGTGTGTGTGTGTGTGTGTGTGAGAGAGAGAGAGAGAGAGAGAGAGAGCTTGAGGTTGTATCACAAATGGACAACATGGGAAAGAGTGTCAGTATCCTGCTTGTGTGTACACACACAAGCAAACCTACAGTTGACCTACAAAGTCAAATATGTTTTATGCCCAAGCCAGTTGGCAAACACAAAAGAACCAGAGGAAGTCAGGAAAAGCACCTTTAAAGAATAATATTGCATAGGTTTCGTAGGGATTTTTAAAAGGTATTTTAATGATTATAGGTTCTTGCCATCAACCTTTTACTTTTTACCCCCTCACCCCAAACAACTAATATGCACCATTGATTTTAGTACCTGAGAACAATCACAGGAACAGTATCCTAAATTAGGGCTTTGATGTAACTAAACCACAAAGGAATAGAAACTTTGTATCCGGTCCAGGATGACTCATTCATTCACCTTCAGGATCAGTAAAACATTTCCTAGTTTTTTATGACATTACTGTTTTATCAATGACATCCACAGAATACCGTTTTAGCTTAAGAGGCATAAATTCCATGACAGAGCCTAACCTGATGCTGCAGCAGGGAATCATGGGACTGGAAAGGACTGAAGGTCCTCAAGCCTGACTTCACACACCTCCTCAATCCAACACCATCTTGTGTCATCTTGCTGCCTGTCCTGTTGCCGTCCAGCTAGCCACAAGAGGTTGTTTCTGTCAGAGTGTGTCTTTCATTCCCCTTCTTGATTCTCCTGCCCCTTCCCAAGATTGCTTATTGGTTGGGGTGGGGGAGCTTTGACCACTCTGGTGTTTCTGCAGGTTCCCTGATTCTTATCCTTTGTGTAATTTTATTCAGTAGCTGTGACTAGGTTACTATGGTTAAGATTAATGGGTAAATTAGTTCCATCCAAGAAACCTCTGATTACCCTCATTTAATTTTCATGATGTTACACAGGAGCACACAGTTGCTTTTACATGCCATGCCCTTTAGCGAACCATAAGTAATTTCACTGGAAATTTGTGTATTCTTTTCTGGTGCTGGCACTTGAAAACTAATAAGTGATTATGAGTAAGGAGGATACAACTGTTGTGCACTTCAGCAAATCTAGCTTGCCATGATCGTCACAGGCTTTTTTGCCCGTGTCATACTCCTACCGCAGGAAAAAAGCCACAAATGTCACAACTTTGTCAGTGGGGAGGCTGATTGCCTGCTCTGCATTTGGACATAATGGGCAGCAATTAATAGTTTTCCTTATATTCAGTATTTGCATGATGCAATGCCACTGATGGTCAAAACCTCAGTGACAAATCTGAAACATTTCCAATAGGTTGCTAAATGCTGAAATGGAGGGCTTTGCAGTGTCTCCTTGAGAAACATTATTAGCATCCCTCACAATTTTACAGATATTTCACCTGAGGAAGTACCTCCAGAATTGCCTTGAGTTTCTTTTGGTCAGGAGAAGCTGTCTGTGTTCCTCCAGAGGTTGCTGGACTACATCTCTAATCACTGACCATGCTAGGGTTGATGTGCACTGGGGTCCATCACCATCTGAATGGCCACAGTTTATCCATCATGGCTTCAGGAGAATTTGGATGCCACTTAGGAATGTTTGGCCCCCTCAGTTCCTGCCCCAAAGAAATTGCACTTGTTTTATCCAAGTTTTGTCCTCTTCCAATTTTGCTTTAGGTGAAATGCCACTGGCAACTTTACTAATACAAATGTTGAGTAAAAGCTAAAGAGACCCCTCACCGTTAGGTCCAGTTGTGGACGACTTTGGGGTTGTGGCGCTCATCTCGCTTTATTGGCCGAGGGAGCTGGCGTACAGCTTCCGGGTTATGTGGTCAGCATGACTAAGCCGCTTCTGGCAAACCAGCCGGAGCAGTACCTATTTATCTACTTGAACTTCACGCTTTCGAACTGCTAGGTTGGCAGGAGCAGGGACCGAGCAATGGGAGCTCACCCCGTCGTGGGGATTCGAACCGCCGACCTTCTGATCGGCAAGCCCTAGGCTCTGTGGTTTAACCCACAGCACCACCCGCATCCTGCAAATGTTGAGTACTGCAACCCAATTATTTTCAGGTAAGCTCTATAGCTCACCCACCAACCCCCAGTTTGGATGAGGAGCACACTCAAGTCTAGTGCTTAATGTCCAGGGACTGCACATCTCATTTAAACCTAAGGTCCCTGGAGAGAAAGGGATGGAAGAGTAGGATTGAATAGAAAAGAAAGCAGCATGCCAGTTTGGGAGATATAAGTAGCAGGAATGGAGATGGTCCGGAGAAACTAATAATTACACTATTTCTCCTATTATTAGTATATTGCAGATGGTTGTTGTAAATGCAAAATAAGGGTGGCAAAAGTTCATATCCACTCCTGGTAATGTCTCCTGGGAGAGAAATGGGTTTGCAAAAGTGTCACTTGATCTGGGAGAGAGACACCAACCGGCTAAAGGCTAGCAAGAAGTGAAATAGCTTTCTGGTTCAGACCTTAAAAAAACCAGGTGATGCTGATGATGATCAATGGCTGAGAACAATGCGAAATAGCAGCCGGTCTGGCCCTTAAATGGGGGATTAGTGAACAACAATAATGAGTGTGATGTGAAATACCAAAGCACAATACACAGCCATGTATTTTCTTTTAATTGGGGGAAACTGACAAGCAATAGCCTGGCACAATGCCCAGTTCTGTCTTCTAAATGGGGACCTGATGAGAAGTACCTAGGCAAGATGCAAAATAGCTAGCTGGGTTTTTGTCTGTGATGAAAACAGAAAACTAAGGAGCAACTTCCTGGCACAATTTAAAATAACTGACTAATGCTTTGAATGGGGAAATCCACATAAAAGTGTATTACAACATCCACCAGTTCAAAATAAAACCCTTTCCTAAAAAGAAATAGTCTCGCAGGGGTGGTCTTTTGTTATTTTAAAACTTCTTCTTCAAGATGCAAAGGTAATATGCCATCCTCTGTTGCCTTTCGCCATTTCTCTTGGGGTTACTCCTTTGCCTCTGAAAGGAACAGGAGGGTTGAAAATGGTGTTTTATCTTGGTATGTACTTGCAGCAATAGGACTCAAGGACTTCTCTTGCAGAGCTTTTATCCTATGAATTCCATTTGCATTCCTCTTCTTACCAATTGGTGATTTGTTTTTGTAACTGGAATGGTAGAATTTCCTTCCCTGCCAAACCTGGCTCTCTTCCCCGGAGAAATGCTGGCTGATTGTATCTTTTCCTTTTGTACTGCTCCTAACTTTGCGTGAGTTCCTGGGGGGCCTGAGCTCTGGCTGAGAGGAATCCTAGAAAGGTTGCTGCTATAGCTGTTAATTGCTATTTTTGCTATCTGATGAACAGTTCTGGCCTCTGACAAGGGAGGTGCTGTCAGCTCTTCCTGCCAGTGCTGTATGTGCGCACACTGCATAGTGTGACACAATTGTGGCCTCCATGCAATCATGGATAGGTATCTTCCGTGCATAGCTAATTTAGACTGCTGCCTTCATTAAGGGGGCACCATCAGCGTCATAATAGGTAGGTGGCAGTGGAGTTGCTAGGACTACCATGGAAGTGTCTCTTGGTGTTGCTGCATTGTCTCCTGTTTATATAGAGTGTGTCCTCTCTAAAAGAGGGCACGTGTTGTGGTGAGACCTGGAGACTGACCTCTTGGTTGTGGGTGGGTATAATGGACAGCCACATCACCCAATTGGTAGGTCCCTCATTGCTGGGTTTAATTTGGCCAATGGGGTGATGTCTCAACAGATCGAGGGACCTATAAATACCTATGCACGTGACCCAGAGCTTCTTCTTTCAGCTTGTGCATTCAGAACACCCGCCCACCTCTCCCTAATTTTAGGGCTTGCACTTGACCTTGCTATGCCATCATGTGTCATCTGTTGTTGGGACAGGGGCACGGCAGGAATTTTCCCCACTTCGCTGATTGGCTGTTGCCATTTGGGTTTCACCTGATGTGTAGGAAATCATCACAACCTGTAAGGTTGCGGATAGGCACTGGTTCAGGTGATAGGGATGGGAGAACGCTCTCGCCATCCCTATGTGAAGGGTATTCTGTTTTATGGGTTAACAATTGGGGGTGCTTCCAAACAGGGATGCGGGTGGCGCTGTGGGTAAAACCTCAGTGCCTAGGGCTTGCCGATTGCATGGTCGGCGGTTCGAATCCCTGCGGCGGGGTGAGCTCCCGTCTTTCGGTCCCAACTCCTGCCCACCTAGCAGTTCGAAAGCACCCTTAAGTGCAAGTAGATAAATAGGTACCGCTTTATAGCAGGAAGGTAAACGGCGTTTCTGTGTGCTGCGCTGGTGCTGGCTCGCCAGAGCAGGTTCGTCACGCTGGCCACGAGACCCGGAAGTGTCTCCGGACAGCGCTGGCCCCCGGCCTCTTAAGTGAGATGGGCGCACAACCCTAGAGTCGGACACGACTGGCCCATATGGGCAGGGGTACCTTTACCTTTACCTTTTACCAAACTGTCATTGTTTTTCAATGGGATTTAATCATGTACCAGAGTGGCTCAGAGCTAAGTAGAGTCATAGATCTAAAAAAAGAGTGTAGACCAGGGGTAGGCAACCTAAGGCCCGGGGGCCGGATGTGGCCCAATCGCCTTCTTAATCTGGCCTGCGGACGGTCCAGGAATCTGCGTGTTTTTACATGAGTAGAATGTGTTCTTTTATTTAAAATGCATCTCTGGGTTGTTTGTGGGGCCTGCCTGGTGTTTTTACATGAGTAGAATGTGTGCTTTTTTTATAATGCATCTCTGGGTTATTTGTGGGGCATAGGAATCCATTCATTATTTTTTTCAAAATATAGTCCTGCCCACCACATGGTCTGAGGGACGGTGGAGCGGCCCACGGCTGAAAAAGGTTGCTGACTCCTGGTGTAGACTCATGCATGCTGGCCAGCTTTCGTTTTGACTTGAAATGTTTATTTTGGGTTTCTCAGAAGTACATAGAGGCAAGAAGTTGCGGGGGGGGGGGGCGACAATGGCACTCACCTGAGAGGTCCTCTGGCGTGCTCCAGCTGAAAGAAAAAAAAGCACTGCCTAACCTCCTTGCAAACTTTTTGCAAATTAGGATGAATGCTTCATAAACAGGTCATCAAGGAGCTATTTTTGTTGATGTTAGTTCTTGTGGTAAAAGCTGCCAGTGTAGCAAGATCATAGAGTCAGCCTGCCAGTAGACAGAGGTGATCAGAAGTGCTGCTATCCTCTTAAAAGGAAATTATCTGCAAGCAACAGAAACATTAACTATTGAGAATCAATAGGTCCTTGTACCCTTTTGTGCATTGTAACTCAGCCACCGCAGAGCTGCAGTGACAATTGATGCTTCCTTTAGAAACCACCATGATTTTATTAGCAACTAAGGGACACGGGTGGCACTGTGGGTAAAACCTCAGCGCCTAGGACTTGCTGATCGTATGGTCGGCGGTTCGAATCCCCGCAGCAGGGTGAGCTCCCGTCGTTCGGTCCCAGCTCCTGCCCACCTAGCAGTTCGAAAGCACTCTTAAGTGCAAGTAGATAAATAGGTACCGCTTTATAGCGGGAAGGTAAACGGCGTTTCCGTGTGCTACGCTGGTGCAGACTCGCCAGAGCAGCTTCGTCACGCTGGCCACGTCACCTGGAAGTGTCTCCGGACAGCGCTGGCCCCCGGCCTCTTAAGCGAGATGGGCGCGCAACCCCAGAGTCGGTCACGACTGGCCCGTACGGGCAGGGGTACCTTTATCTTTACCTTTAAGGGACACGGGTGGCGCTGTGGGTTAAACCACAGAGCCTAGGACTTGCCGATCAGAAGGTCGGCGGTTCGAATCGCTGTGACGGGGTGAGCTCCCATTGATCGGTCCCTGCTGCTGCCAACCTAGCAGTTCAAAAGCATGTCAAATTGCAAGTAGATAAATAGGTACCGCTCTGGCGGGAAGGTAAACCGCGTTTCCGTGTGCTGCTCTGGTTCACCAGAAGCGGCTTAGTCATGCTGGCCACATGACACGGAAGCTGTACGCCGGCTCTCTCGGCCAATAAAGCGAGATGAGCGCCACAACCCCAGAGTCGGACACGACTGGACCTAATGGTCAGGGGTCCCTTAACCTTAACCTTAAAATGGTGGCAGGGCTGGATGTCAGGGATATTCATCAGCCTCCAGTGAAATGGAACCAGGGAGCCCTCAGACAAGCTGAGCCCACTGCCCCAATCCAATGCAATCAGAGCAACAACTTGCCACTCATCTGTGGATGATGCCCACTGTTCCTTTGGACCTTCCATGTAGCACCATATATATGCATCCAGTATCTACTGCCCCATTTTCAGAAGATAGCCCTAGCATCTTCCTGCTTTTATTTCTCCAGAAAGATCCCTTTCAGTAGACACATTTGTCTTTTGTTTCCTAGAAGCTATAATGCTTTTGAATCTCAGGACTAAATGTGCCTTTGAGATCCTTCTTGGGAACAACCGTTCTGCCTGACTGCACTCCATCACCCTGGGCACTGGGCTTTCTGGTGGTCATCCTATCACAGCTTGAGAATGCCTGACCTCTGTTGCTGCTTCAGATTTAATTTGACACTGGAGATTCCCTCTTCCCTTCTTTGTTCATTTCTGCTAATTAAGTATCTATAACCTTTAACCTTTGTGCAGCTGGCTCTCATTGGGATTGCATAAACAGACAGGGACACAGCTTCAGAGTGCTGCTGTATTCACTGCTTTCCATGGAAACTCAGGCATCAGCAATAGCCAGGAGTGCTTTTTACCAGCACTGGCTGGTTAGTCAGCTGCAGCTTTCGCTAGAGAAAGTGGACCTTGCTGCTGTAGCACATGCCTCCAGGCAAGATTACTGTAATGTGCTGTGTGGGGCTGATCTTAAAGATGGTCCAGAAACTTCAACTGGTGCAGAACGCAGCAGCAGGAGGAGGAGGAACGCTAATAGGATATTACAGACACAAATTAAAACACCAAGATTTGCTCTTGGTTTACAACTTGTGGTTTGTCTGGAAGACAACTTCCTTCAAATGACAAAGAGTGTGTGTGCAAAATCAATTGCAGGCAAATGTTTTTGCATGCTTTATAGCAGAAATATGAGATGGCAAGTTGGAAATTATGCATGGAATATAGCTGCCATTAAGGTCAAATGAGCCACAAAGGAGATGGCATTTACCTATTCCGTTCCTGCTACAGTAGGCGGTAAGATGACCAAGAAAGCTAGGCAGCATTTTATATATTTCATAACATTTTCTATAGTGGCAAGAACACTTTATGTGCCCTAGAGAAGGAAAATGAATTCTTTTTTTTAATATATAAAATATTTATTAAAGTTTAGACATTACAAAAAAGAAAAGAAAAACAAAAGAAAAAAATATAAACAATAAACAATTACAAAGCCTCAAAAACAAAAGCAAATACAGCAGTACAAAACATCAACAATACAAAAAAAAGAAAGAAAACAAAACAAAAGCATTTAAAAAAAAAACCAAAAGAGAACAAACAAACATACAAAAGAACCCCATATTTTCATATCCTTATCTTTCATTTGCTTATTTCCTCGACTTCCTCACACCTCCTTTTTTGTATTCTAGTTCAATTAAATATCCCAGCAAGTCCTTTCCCTCTTTCACAAATTTAGTTCCATAATTTAATTTAACACAATTTTAGACTTAAATTTACATCTTTACCCAATGTCAATCTATTCATACTTAATTCTTTATAATATTTCTACTAAAGTCATATAACTTCTTTCCAGCATCTTTCTAACATTCATTAATTTTAGAATATTTCTGTAAATAAGCTTTGAATTTTTTCCAATCTTCTTCCACCGACTCTTCTCCCTGGTCTCGGATTCTGCCAGTCATTTCCGCCAATTCCATGTAATCCATCAGCTTCATCTGCCATTCTTCCCTGGTAGGTAGGTCTTGTGTCTTCCAGTGCTTTGCGATGAGTATTCTTGCTGCTGTTGTAGCATACATGAAAAAAACTCTGTCCTTCTTTGGCACCAATTGGCCCACCATGCCCAGGAGAAAGGCCTCTGGTTTCTTTAAAAAGGTATATTTAAATACCTTTTTCATTTCATTATAGATCATCTCCCAGAATGCCTTAATCTTTGGGCATGTCCACCAAAGGTGAAAGAAAGTACCTTCAGTTTCATTGCATTTCCAACATTTATTATCGGGCAAATGATAAATTCTTGCAAGCTTGACTGGTGTTATGTACCACCTGTAAATCATTTTCATTAAATTCTCTTTTAAGGCATTACATGCCGTAAACTTCATACCAGTGGTCCATAACTGTTCCCAGTCAGCCATCATAATATTATGTCCAACATCCTGTGCCCATTTAATCATAGCAGATTTCACCATTTCATCCTGAGTATTCCATTTCAACAGGAAGTTATACATTCTTGACAAATTCTTAACTTTAGGGTCTAACAATTCTATTTCCAGCTTTGATTTTTCCACCTGAAAACCTAGTTTTTTATCCTGATTATATGCCTCCATTATTTGATAATAATGGAGCCAATCTCGCACTTTGTTTTTTAATTTTTCAAAGCTCTGTAATTTTAATCTATCACCCTCTTGTTCCAAAATTTCCCAATACTTCGGCCATTTGGCATCCATATTGAGTTTTTTCTGGGCCTAGGTGACAGCCATCTTGGGGTTTTATTTTCTAACAAGTCCTTATATCTTATCCAGACATTAAACAGTGCTTTTCTTACAATATGGTTTTTGAATGCTTTGTGTGCTTTGACCTTATCATACCACAAATATGCATGCCAACCAAATACATTATTGAAACCTTCCAAATCCAAAACATCCGTATTTTCAAGAAGCAGCCATTCTCTCAGCCAGCAAAAAGTGGCTGATTCATAATAAAGTTTTAAGTCTGGCAGGGCAAATCCACCTCTTTCTTTAGCAACAGTTAAAATCTTAAATTTTATACGAGGCTTCTTGCCCTGCCAGACAAATCTGGAAATATCTCTCTGCCACTCTTGAAACAATCCATTTTGTCTAAAATTTGCAGTGATTGAAACAAAAATAACATTCTTGGCAATACATTCATTTTTATCACAGCAATTCGGCCTAGCAACGATAGCTTCAAATTTGACCATATTTCTAAGTCTTTTTTCACTTCAGCCCAACATTTTTCATAGTTATCCTTAAATAAATTCACATTTTTAGCAGTCATATTGACCCCTAAATATTTCACTTTCTTAACCAGTGTCAGACCTGTCTCCCTCTGAAACTTCTCTCTCTCAATCACATTCAGATTTTTCTCCAGAACTTTAGTTTTCATCTTATTCAACTTAAAACCTGCTACCTGACCAAATTCTTGAATCAATTCTAATACTCTTTTCGTACTTGATTCTGGCTCCTGTAAAGTCAATACTAAATAATCTGCAAATGCTTTCAGTTTGTACTGTTTGGCTCCCACTTGTATACCTTTAACCAATTGGTCCCTTCTTATCATATTTAACAGAACCTCCAGGACCGAAATAAAAAGCAATGGAGAGATTGGGCAACCCTGTCGTGTTCCTTTCTCAATCTTAAATTCTTCCGTCACTACATTATTCACAATTAATTTGGCCTTTTGTTCTGAATAAATTGCACCTATACCATTTCCAAAACTTTTACCAACCCCCATCCCCAATAAATTCTTCTTCATAAAGCTCCAAGAAATATTGTCAAAGGCTTTCTCCACGTCCACAAAAATCAAAACTGCTTTAGTATTAATCTTCACTTGTAACTTTTCTAAAATATTAATTATATTCCTCGTATTATCAGACAAATGTCTGCCCGGGAGAAAGCCCGCTTGGTCTCTATGGATTTCTTCTGCTAGCACCTTTTTTAATCTTTTAGCCAAGATATCTGCAAAAATTTTATAATCCACATTAAGCAGTGATATGGGACGGTAGTTTTTGAGTTGCGTCTTTTCGGACTCTGATTTTGGTATAAGTGTAATGTATGCTTCTTTCCACGACTCAGGTGCCCTTTTCCGAGAAGGAAAATGAATTCTAATGCGCATCAGGACATTTGGTGTTTGAGCTTTCTTAACATAAAATCAGATTTGGCAACTTCGCACGCAGCTGTTGCAAACAAGCTCACCCAATCATCTGTACTAGTATGTTCCATTCATTCCTAAGAGAAGATAGCAGCAACAGACATGAAACATTTTGGAGATTCAGTATTAACAAACTGTAATTTGCTTTGCCAATTCAAGCCATTTTTATTTTTCCTGTACTGCTGGGTAGAAGCTGCTGTCTCCTTCCATGGCCAAGGTAAACATTATTTTTTAAATTTACAGAGAAATGTAGTGAAGCAGAAGGAACAATTGTCTTCCCTTTCTTTTTATGTTTCTGTACTAAAATAACTTTTTATGATAAAGTAGAAAAATACAAACATATAGGATGTGGTCATACAATACATGCCACAATAGCCAAGGATTAAAGTTAGCTAAAATATTAATAAGACTGAATGTCTGGTCACCTTCCACGGTGGGCAGTGTTGTGACCAGGTCTCAGGCCACACCAAGTGAGCCAACAAATGCCAGGTTGGATCGTCCACCTACCAGCTATTTGGCCAATACCGGCAGGCTTTGGCCAGGTGTTCCCCTGATGGTGGGCCCAACCAACCAGCAGGGACGCTTGGGTCTGCTTCCAGGGGTAGTTAAATTGTAGCCTGCCCAGCGCTCCTTCCTCAGCCTTTTGGCTATAAAGGACACATAAAGATTTCAAAGGAAAGAGAAAGCAAGGAAGAAACCCCTTCCCTTTTGCAGAGGACAGTTCTCAGATGTCAACACTCCCACAGTCTGTAGACACACATAATTTCCCAATGGAGAAGAGAAAACTTTCAGAACTGGATTATTGAATGTTACTTTATTTCATATAAGTTGTTCCATTTTGATCATATGTTTTATGATGACTTTTTGTATTGAATAATAATAATAATAATAATAATAATAATAATAATAATAATTGTGCAGCACGTGTCCTGGGGCGGCTGCGATGGTACCCCCCTCCCCAATGGTGCTGGGGGCGGTACGCTCCCCCGCTCCCCGTTCCTCCGCCAGTGCCAGCTCTTGATGGGGTTACCCTCCCTATATCATGGGGTGTTAGGGGAGGGGTAATACCTCCACTGAGCCTCTTGGGCTTGCCGATCAAAAGGTTGGCGGTTCGAATCCATGTGACGGGGTGAGCTCCCATTGCTCGGTCCCTGCTCCTGCCCACCTAGCAGTTCGAAAGCACGTCAAAGTGCAAGTAGATAAATAGGTACCGCTCCGGCAGGAAGGTAAACGGTGTTTCCATGTGCTGCTCTGGTGTCGGTGTTCCATTGCGCCAGAAGTGGCTTAGTCATGCTGGCCACATGATCCGGAAAAACTGTATGCGGAGCGGTCAAACACCGGCTACCTTGGCCTGTAAAGTGAGATGAGCGCCGCAACCCCAGAGTCGTTCACGATGGGACTTAACTGTCAGGGGTTCCTTTACTTTTAATACCTCTGGGGGTGACACATTGTTCTCTGCCAGTGGTGTGTGAGATAGGTATTTGTTTTCCCTGCTCCCCCCCCCCCCAGTCTGCACTGAACTTGCAAGCCTTGTTTAGGGATGAGGCTGTACTGCTTTTAATGTTCTGCAAGGCTGGCAGATAATGCGGAGACAAAGAAAGGAGATGCATAACTACATCTAAATCTTCTAATCAGTAGCTGTCATGCTTACAGGGTGGGCCATTTGACCACCATTATTTAATAACTCCACACTTCCCTAAAGATTGGTAAGAAACCAGGTATATACTCTCCAATGTTTACAGCTGCCTCTTAGCTGATATCAGCTTCCTGTTTCCTCCACAGCTGATCCTTCCTGTTTCCTCTCTAGCAGCTTTGTGACAGCTGATGTCTCACGAGACTGGGCAACATGCCTCCATTGCCTGGCAACTGGCATTTCTCTGATATCCCTCACAATTGGCAGCCCTGTGCTTCCATTGTCTCGATGACAAGCCAATTGGCTCCTGCTGCCCTGGCTCTCTTTGCTTCCCTCCCATCAGCTCAACTGCAAGGCCATCCCCTACTATACATCAGGCAGACCTCCCAGGCTCTGACAGTCATCTTTCCAGCTGTTGCTGGAGCAAAAGAAGATCTTTCTTGATGAGTCAAATGTGGCCGCTTCAAAAGAACACCTAGTTTTAGAGCCTCAGTTAAGAGTACATTTCCATATGCATTTATTTTGTATCATTGTAGCCACTGTGATCCACGTGACGGTCACCTCCAGACTGGATTATTGTAACTCACTCTACGTGGGGCTGCCCTTGAGACTGACCCAGAAACTCCAGGGGGTGCAGAATGCCACAGCGAGACTCCTTACGGGGTCCTCGCTGTTGGATCACATTCACCCAGTGCTATACCAGCTGCACTGGCTCCCGGTGGAGTACAGGATCAGGTTTAAGGTGCTGGTTTAAACCTTTAAAGCCCTATACGGCTTAGGACCCTCGTACCTACAGGACCGCCTCTCCTGGTATGTCCCACAGAGGACCTTACGGTCTTCAAACAAAAACATCCTGGAGGTCCTGGGCCACAGGGAGATTAGGCTGGCCTCAACCAGAGCCAGGGCTTTTTCGGCTGTGGCCCCAATCTGGTGGAACTCTCTGTCACAAGAGACTAGGGCCCTGCAGGATTTGACAACTTTCTGCAGGTCCTGCAAGACAGAGCTGTTCCACCAGGCCTTTGGCCAAGACACAGCCTGACCCCCTCCTTTGGTAATCTTCACAGAACTCTAGCCCAATGGTTGCCATTAATTTGATTTGAACTGATTTTATAATGAATTGATTTTAGAATGCTGTATTATTTTATTGTTGTTAGTTGCTCTGAGCCCAGCTCCGGCTGGGGAGAGTGGGATATATATAAAAAATTATTATTATTATTATTATTATTATTATTATTATTATTAGTGATTGGTACATGCCATAATATAGGCTCAGGTTGGATTAAACCAAGCTATTCCCCCCCCCCATCAGAAAATAGCTGGGCTTCATCCAGGCCAATCTACTTGATACCCCATTGTACTGACTGGGAAGTGAGAGGATCTAGAATTGAGCCAACCTAGGGAGGGACTAACCACTCCATTTGTGAGATTTGGGTTTTCAGTGCCTAATCTCCCAACCAAGAGCAGGAGGTATTAGACTTGCTGGCTGCAAGGAGTATCTCACAAGATTGAATCCTAACTCCTCTCCCACAAGCACCTTCCAATCAGGCAGCCCATTCCCAAGCCCCATTGCCACAGCACCCAGGCCTTCCTCCAGCGGTGGCAAAGTCTCCATGGAAGACTCCGGGTCAAGCCATGGCTATTTGTTGGCTATGGCTCCTCACTCACTTCTCCTTGACTGTGGATGGTGGTTGGCCTGGGTGGTTGCTGTGGCAATAGGACCTTGGAAACCAGCCACAAAATGGCCTTGGGGAGGAGGAATTGGGAGTAAATCCTGCAGAGCACTCCACAGGTTTGAATCCTCTGCTCAGCTAATGAGTGAAGGGTTTGATACTCCCTTTTGAGAAAACCTCTGCATTCTTCCATTTGGCATCCTCCCCCTGACAGCCACAGATCATTGTGGGCTACTTGACCTGGGGTGATCCAGGGTTGTCACCACCCAACTTGGCCAAAGCCCCTCAGGCTTTAGCTGAACATAGAGCACAGCCGTAATGGGATCTGATTCAAATGCCTCTCTCACCTCTACAAGTCCCTTCCCCAATTACCTTCAAACAATAATCCAGCCTCCCACTTTTCTGGCTGAGACTCTGAGAAGTGACAGAAAGGAGGAAAGTCTCTCTCTGTCTTCTGGTGTGCTCTGTAATAAAGCACTAAATGCAACTGGCCTTGGAAAAGTAGTGTTCCCAGTGACTACTATGGATGTCAAGGGAGAAAGACTGTAGGGTATTGTTGGTTGGTAACTGAAAGTAAAGATGAGGGAGATACTCAGTTCACATTTAAAGGCACACTTTCGGAAACCCAAGCATTATTCAAAGTTTTAGACTTATCTGAGTTTTGCATTGCAGTTCTCCTGATAAGAAACGTGTAAAAAAAATGCATATATTGGGTAAAGTGTTCCTACAAATATCAGTGAAAATGCCATACAAAACTGTATTGTGTCAGGACAATTGCTTTGCCAAAATGTGTATATAAGGAAAATTACATACAAAAATATTAGGAGAAATTCACACTAAATGCTGATGAATATTTATGAGGGAGGGTGAGAAAAGTGTGGGATTTTATTCAGCTCAGATATAAATTTTAAGGCAGAGAAGAACTCAAGGCCATTTAAGTTCAAGAGACCTTTTCAGCTTGAAGTCAGTGGAAGTCTGTGAGATTTCATTAGAGGTTCACATAGGTTATGTTTACGTTTGATGTGTGGCAATAGCCATGATACCACCTATCTATCTATATTTACACACACACACACACACACACACACACACACACGTGTGTGTTGCTTTTTTGGGGGGGGGGTTGTTTTGTTTTTTCCGTGCTACCAAAAGTGTGGCTGCAGTGAAATTGCTGCTGCCATTTTCTTTCCCTGCAAATGTCCTGGATATAGAAGAAGAAGAAGAGTTTGGATTTGATATCCCGCTTTATCACTACCTGAAGGAGTCTCAAAGTGGCTAACAATCTCCTTTCCCTTCCTCCCCGACAACAAACACTCTGTGAGGTGAGTGGGGCTGAGAGACTTCAGAGAAGTGTGACTAGCCCAAGGTCACCCAGCAGCTGCATGTGGAGGAGCGGGGAATTGAACCCGGTTCAGATTACGAGTCCACTGCTCTTAACCACTTGTTCTGGGGAGAAATATGGCAACCGCCACAAATAATGTTGGCTGCCAGATAGAAACAGTCCCTGCGGGATTACCACCAATAGGAGTTAGGAAGCAGCAGTTTCTACTTTTTCTCCTCCTGTTAGTAGTAGCAGTATCCCTTTCTTGAGGTCAAGGTGAAGTGTTCCTTCACATTTTAAAATAAACAAATTCACGTGTCACTTGATGCCAGAGTTTTAAAAATATACGGTACTCTGGCAGGGCAAATCAAGGGAGGTCTCAACTGCTAGCTATTTTCAATAGCTCCTGAAGGAATAAGCCCTTCGGCCCATCAACAGGTTTCATCTAGGCGTGGAACAAGTACTTCACAGCTAATGTACACCATCTATTCTTCAGGATCCACGGGGAAACAAATACAATTCTAACTAATGCCACTCCGTGTAGTTTTCTGTGTCAAGTGATTAATTTTCTCCCCTTAGCTGTTGTTGAGGGAGCACAATTATGTTTAAATGGGAAAACAAAATGAACTGATTAGCTCAAAGCATCATGGTTCCCAAGTTGATTATTGGCTGTTCCCTTAAGCTTGTATTCCACAGAGGACAGAAAATGAAGATGAATCAGATTTTCCACGGGTAATTTGCCTGTCCCCAAAGGACACAGTTTCTTCCTTAATTTTGCATCTTTAAAAGGTGATGAAATAGACCCAGTGGAAGGAAACCAGATGTGCTTTGTGGTGAAGCACAAAAGCATGAGCAAGATCCAGAGAGCCACTCCGACTACATCCCATGACTTGGACAAGCCAAGTTGGATGTGCTGACTTCTCTCTCTCTCTCTCTCTCCCTCCCTCTCTCTCTCTCTCCCTCTCTCTCAACAGTAATGTCTTATCACACTTTATGGTCCTCGCACAACTGAATGCCCCTCTGTACTCAAAGGGTTCATGTACACAGACAGCTAGCCTGCCAGGTAGCAGGGCTTTAGCCTAGTTTTCCGCTGATATGATTGTTTTCCAATACAGCTGCAACCCTAGAAGCTGCTGTGTGTGCTAAACACTTTGTGCTGAATGAAGTAGAGCATTCAGTCTGAAGCGGTAGAGACTAGATTTAAGTTTCCCACTTCAGTGAAAACTAGATCTCCTTCTACACTTGGAGCAAAAGCTGGGTCTAGTTTTTCATGGCCTCTGAGGCAAAATTGGAGGATTATCATTGCCTGTGCTATAGACTTATTTGGCGTGTTTTGCTGCTGCAGTCTCTTATGCAAACTGCTACACATTATGACTTTGGAAAGGGGTTATATGGGTGTCTGCCTTCTTTTCCTAAAACCAGTGATGGATTAGCACCCAAGCCCCAGGCCTTTGTATTTAGCCTATGTGAATTTATTTATATTAATAATAATTTATTTATACCCCGCCCTCCCCAGCCAAGGCTTATACTTCTATAATCAATTTAATTCACACTGAAATGAAATGTATGCATATTAATGAAGGTTTGAAATGGAAAGTGGCTAAATGTGTATAGCTGAAGAGTTGCTAACAATGGGGTTTTCCCAATTTTATTTTCCAAAGGACTCCTTAATGGATTAATGATTAAGTATCTGATTGTTTCTCTCTGGTAGCCTACACATGGGTGTTGTAATCTTAGATCATGTGATGAAGGTATTGAGTTGCAAATCTCCATTCTAAAGGGAGTAGTCTGTTTCAGTTCCTCTGAAGTGACAGAAAGAAGAAGGCAAGAGATAATGGCTCCCTAAGAGCTGTAATAACCTGGGGCTAGAGGCAGGCTAAAGCAGGCTGGAATGGGGGAGAGAGTCAGTTTGGATATTTTGAATTATCTTTTATTTCTAAGTCTCTCAGCCTGTGCTGGACAGCACAAGATACTGTATGGATATTTTGGGATGCATTGTTGATGCTTATGTTTTGTATTTTGAAGACTTCTGCTGGTAAAATTTGAATATTTTTATGGGCCTGGACAATGAGTCAGTTGTTATGCTGTGCAGTATTAATATCTGCAAATTTATCAAATTTATCTAATATTTTCCCCATTATTTTCAATTTTATTTTACATTGTTACATTCAGTTACACGTTTAGACATTCTTAACAGTACATTCCAAATTGTAACTGTTTTCAGTACTCGTGTGTGTGTGTGTGTGTGTGTGTGTGTATTTTCCTTATTCCTACCATTGTGACTTCTCTCCACCGCCTTACATCTTCTTTTATTTTTATTACTTTTTGTTATGTGTTGTGAATGTTGTTTATGTTTTCCACATAAGCCGCCTTCCCATATTTTAACTTTACAAAACTTTCCTAAAATTTATATACTGCTTGATCATAGAAAAACCTCAAAGTGGTGAATGTGATGAATGTGGTTTTGTGCAAGGACTTCTTCATGTTCTAATGCAGAGCAGGTTGGGGGGGATAGATGTGGAAGATGTCTGGAATGGAGATTCCCAAGTTCAAAAGGTTGTTGGTTTCTTAAAAGCGCTGACTTAACCCCTTAGTCTTTAGCTAGACTGACACTTAAGCACCTGTAACATTTGTTGGTGTTTATTTGTTTAGTCATGTCCCACTCTTCATGACCCCATGGACCAGAGCACGCCAGGCACTCCTGTCTTCCACTGCTTCCCACAGTTTGGTCAAACTCATGTTGTTAGCTTTGAAAACACTGTCTAACCATCTCGTCCTCTGTCCTCCCCTTTTCCTCGTGCCCTCAATCTTTCCCAGCATCAAGGTCTTTTCCAGGGAGCCTTCTCTTCTCATGAGGTGGCCAAAATATTGGCGCCTCAGCTTCAGGATCTGTCCTTCCAGTGAGCACTCAGGGCTGATTTCCTTCAGAATGGATAGGTTTGATCTTCTTGCAGTCCATGGGACTTTCAAGAGTTTCCTCCAGCACCATAATTCAAAAGCATCAATTCTTCGGCGATCAGCCTTCTTTCTGGTCCAGCTCTCACTTCCAGACATCACTACATGGAAAGCATAGCTTTAACTATACGGACCTTTGTCGGCAAGGTGGTGCCTCTGCTTTTTAAGACGCTGTCTTCAAAAGAATGGTATTTTCTCCTATTATCCCTTGCATCCCTTGGCCTATCCCTCCCTTCTCTTAATCTATTGTCTCTTTCCCTCCCACAAATTTAAATTAAGAGCACAGGCTTCTTAGAAGAGGAGACTGGGTTTTAGTTCTGCTACTTTGTCAAAGCCTTATGAAAGCCACCAGCCTGAGGTTGAGATGCAGCAATCTGCTTAATTTCATCCAGCCCCCAGGCATTTTTCAGGGACTCTTCTCCCCAAAGGTGATGGACAGACATATTTGCGTCTATCAACTATGCAAATTAAAGAAAGCTGAAAATCTTTTAATTTCCATTTATCAGTAGACCCTCCAAACCTGTGTAAGCAGAGTGTTGCTTCAAGAGAGAACAACACCCAACATTATCTTCCTTGGCATTACAATATTTTATGTATACTGATGTTTTTAATTATGATAGATAGATAAATAGATAGGTAGGACACGCGCGCGCGCGCGCACACACACACACACCCCAGTGGGGTTTTTGCATGTTAAATGTTGTAAGCTGCCTTGTTATGTTTTATGAAATGAGTATGATAAATTGACAAATAAGTAAATAAATAAATCATTGTTCTTTCCACTCCTGGAGAAAAAAATTGTGTTATTCTTTTAAGAATGAAATTGATGAAACCAGAAGCAGCTGTGATTTGCTCTAGCAAAGTTTAACACTTTAGTCAGTTGTACAGGAAGTATTTGCTTATGAAATAAAATCATGTGTTGTGCTCATAGTTTAAAAGGAATATGTAGAATAGAAAGAGCATGCCCTGAACAGGTGTTCATAGAAAAGACCACAATTCTTGAGAGTGAGGAGAATTCCACAGTTTCATTCCTTTCTGTCGCCAACACTTTCTTGTGTGTCTGGTCCCTGGAGCCACTCTGGCTATTGTGGCTATTATTTATTAGCAGAAAAAAATGCATTAAAATGCTATTTTCACACCTCTGTTTGTTTCCTTACCAATGACACGTCATGTAACCCCCCTGAGAAACAGAGCCACAAAAGTCCTGTTTTCTGAAGTAAAATAATTTTGTGAGTGTATATTTAAAATCCTGGTTCCTTCATATAAACAAACTATGGCAGAGCTTGTACCTTCACTTTCCACAGAATGGACTAAACAAGGAAAGGGAAGGGGAGGTTTCCCAGGAAGCACGCTACTGCTGCTACTTCCTAGTATGGTGATCATTTTTGTGAGTATCTAAAAATTCCAGTTTGGTACTTTTTCAGCACTTATTGAAAACTAATTCAGGGTGTTTTAATCCATTTTGACCCCCTAGCCTCTCCATCTTCTTGACACCATATTACTTGGGGGGGGGGGGGCTCACTTTCTTTAACTTTGCATGTCTTCATGGCTATGTCAGCTGACAACCCATGTGATTTGGTTGATACCATGAAAGTGTTGGGACGCGGGTGGGCTTGCCGATCAGAAGGTCGGCGGTTCGAATCCACGATGGGGTGAGCTCCTGTTGTTTGGTCCCTGCTCCTGCCAACCTAGCAATTTGAAAGCACGTCAAAGTGCAAGTAGATAAATAGGTACCGCTCCGGCGGGAAGGTAAACTGCATTTCCATGCGCTGCTCTGGTTCGCCAGAAGCGGCTTAGTCATGCTGGCCACATGACCCAGAAGCTGTACGCTGGCTCCCTTGGCCAATAAAGCAAGATGAGAGATGAGCGCCGCAACCCCATAGTCGGCCACGACTGGACCTAATGGTCAGGGGTCCCTTTACCTTTACCTTTATGAAAGTGTTATGATGTGATAAAACTATTAATGTACATCAGGGATGTCCAACAGGTCGACTGCAATCGACAGGTTGGCCCCCGTTGTTATAAGTCAATTGCAGGCTTATTTTCACCCGTGGGGGGGGGGGGAGGAGCATTCGGCCCCGCCCCTCCATCTTTCTTTTATCCGTGCATGATTTCAAGAATTGAATATGGAGTTTACGCTGGCGGGATGACTTATTGTTTATCATTTTTTGCCGCAACCCCCCCCCCCCAAAGCAGCATAAGTATTTACTGTTCCCTTCTAAGAAAAGCTCCACTATTTTGACCTGTACCCTGCCCCCCAAAAATGGGTAGATCACTGCCATTTTTTTATTCTGTGAGTAGATAGCAGCCTCTTGGGAGTTAGGTGTCCCCGATGTACATGAATATAGCCACCTTTTCCAAATGTCATGCCTGGTAAATTTTGAGGGAAACTATGAGTTTTCATAAGACTTGGAAAATTCATCATATTTATTAACTCTGCAACCTTTCAAAATATTAACATCATTAAAACATATATATATAGAGAGAGAGAGAGAGAGAGAAGCAGCAGTGAAAAGAAAGAACAACCAGGAGGCTGTATTTCTTCCAAGCTCCCAATAAATCTGGCCTTTTCAGAAATGACATTCCTCTTAACAAGGTTGATGGCTTAGTAATTTAACTTTCAAAAGTTTAGAAAGAGTTGTGGGCATCAATAAATACCAAAGTTATGTAGAAGCATCTATCTATTAAGGAGAAGATTGAGAAGTGCATCTAAACTAGAACCAGTAGTGTCAAACTTTAAAATGTTGCACACAAATTTTCAGAATACCCAAGGATGTCAAATTTGTCTTTAGTTTTCCTTAATGGGGGATCTCTTCCATCCCCCGAGGTTCATAATTCTCCAATAAATGTTTCTTGTCAACATTTAGGTGGCTGTGCTGTTGGAAGAATGTCTGTCCAATGTCTTGGTAGCCCCCAGGAGGTCTTCAGAAATATATTTCTCAATTAGGGATGGATGAATCTGTCAAATTCAATTTATCTCAGTTCCTCATTTTTCAAGTCTAGTTCAGCACATCACATTTCTACATCAGTTTGCATCTTTTTTTTTAATAAAAAAAAACAACCACTAACATTTTCGCAAGCAAATTTCCATAACATAATGCATTTTGTATACTATTTCCCCTACTTTATGCATTAATATACATTTTTTGTTATGCTTTCGTGAATGGAATGCTGTAGCACAAACTCTGTAGAAGTTTGACTTTTGAAGGATAGTGGTGTTTCGTTTCATTTTTTGTCATTATTGCAAATTGCAACTTAGATTGGTTCACATCAACATTTCTGATTCATCCCTAGCCTCAGTTGAGAGTGGGAAACAGGGGCTGAAGGGGGCAGGGGGGCACTGAGAGGAAGACCCAGGGGCTGGAAAGCAAGAACTTCCTAGGCAGACCAAACCATCCCCAGAGCACAGGCACAGCCTTCACCGGATGACCCAAATGTGCCTGGGTGAAAGTTATCACCCTAATTATGGCATACAGGTACAGTAGAAGCAGCACACCTTTATTCTTCCAACTTCCTTGTAGAACTTACCTAAATGTACTTGAATCAGTTGGAACAACCATGAAGGCAACATGGATGATACTTGCATAGAGAAGGTTGAGTTAGATGGAGCTGAAAAGAAACTAGATTATTATTATTATTATTATTATTATTAAAAATTTGTATACTGCCCAATACCCATAGATCTCAGGATGGTTCACAACATGAAATATATATATATATATATATATATATATATATATATATATATACACACACACACACACACACACATACATACACAAAACACAGTGCAGTGGTACCTCTGGTTAAGAACTTACCGTATTTTTTGCTCTATAAGACTCACTTTTTCCCTCCTAAAAAGTAAGGGGAAGTGTGTGCGCATCTTATGGAGCAAATGCAGGCTGCGCAGCTATCCTGCTTTCACTGTGCAGCTGTTCTTGCTGTTCTGGCTTCTGGGATTCAGAATATTTTTTTTCTTGTTTTCCTTCTCCAAAAACTAGGTGTGTCTTATGGTCTGGTGTGTCTTATAGAGCGAAAAATACGGCACTTGGTTCTGGAGGTCCGTTCTTAACCTGAAACTGTTCTTAACGTGAAGCACCACTTTAGCTTATGGGGCCTCCAGCTGCTGCCACGCCACCGCTACACAATTTCTGTTCTCATCCTGAAGCAAAGTTCTTAACCCGAGGTACTATTTCTGGGTTAGCAGAGTCTGTAAAGCGTGTTCTCCTTCATGGAGAGCACGTGTTGTGGTGGGGTCTGCTGAGCCACCCCTCTGTTACCAGGCAGGGTCTCTAAAGATGGCCTGGGGCAGTGATTGGTTCACTGGGTTGCTGGGGTAAAAGTTATGTTGCAATTTTGGTGGGAGGGGTAAAATGTTTAAATACTCTGCACGCAGCCTGGAGCTTTCTCTTTGCTGCGTGCAACGGATCACCCGCCCACCCGCCCTTGAGTAAGGGGTTGTTGCATTGACCTTGCTATGCCTGTCATGGGGTCGTCTGCCGTTGGGGCAGGGGCCTGGTAGGAATTTTGTCCATCTGGCTGATTGGCTGGGCCATTTGGTTTTTGCCTACTGCGCAGCAAATCATCACAACTTGTAAGGTTGCGGTTAGGCATTGGTTATAAATTGGTGGAGGAGGGGTTGGGATAGGCTGGGCCTGCCCCTCCATGGTTGCTGCGGAAAGGAAATTCCGTTAAAGGAATACTGGGGCTTGCCATCTTTTCGTCCAATCCCTGGAATGGGACTAGGGCCGGCAAGCCTTCGGGGAGCATGCGGATGAGAATTGAGGGTCTGTGACTCGGCTCCATTTCTCCCCGACTTGTTTTCCCACACTGTCTTTCGGTGGTGCCCGGAAGTCAGTTCTGTCCCCAGGCGGGGGGGACAGATAGTCTTAACCAATGCCTAAACAACCACTCACGGTTTTGTATTTAAATAAAGTTGTGGCCAAAATTATGCCAAAAACCTTAAACAAAAATTAAGTGTGCATTGTGAGTTATTTGGGGGATGGCTTGGGGACCTCGACACGCAACCTGAAGCGGCTGTAACCTGAAGCATATGCAACCCGAGGTACCACTGTACATAGTAAAAGCAAAGAATAAAGATTATTATGCAGTCGAGTTTTCTGCATTTGGAGAAATTTCAGGGGTCAGCACACCCACAGTGCAAGGGATGAGCCTTGCAATGGGAAAACTGCCTTCTTAATCAAGGAGTCTCCCTTGCCAGGTAAATATTATTGAAGTTGTAGCCCGTATTCAGATTCTTGAGGATCAGGCTTGGATGGAAGTGTCCAGTTGATCAAACCATTGTTTCAGATTCAGCATGCAACGAAGCAGGAAGTTGGCGACCTTTATTTTAGAGGACTTCCTATTACCTTCCAGCCTTGCAGAAATAAAGCTTCACCCAGTTCCAGCTTGCCTTGAATATTTGCTTCAAACCCTCGGAGGTTCTGAAAGATCTCTGAATTATCTTTTCAGAAAGCCAGCCTCTAATTATGTAGTCAGAATTATGCTATATTTCAACTGTTGTCAGGTGGCTGCCTGGCTGCTTTTTCAGCTGGCTTTGTTTTTATTATTATCTTTTAATTCTTTACAGCCATACACTTTGCCACACAGACAGTGCATCTCTTTAAAACGTCACTTGCTTAGCAATTATGTTTCGATGTTTTACATTCTCTTGAGATTGGGAAAAAAGGAGTTCTCTTTCTCTCTCTCTCTTTAAGCAGTCGAAAATTATATATCCCTCTTGATGACTGATGGATGGCTGAGGGTTGCCTCATAAAACAGCATTCCAGATATGCCAATAACGCAAGTTCCACCAACATTTCAGGACTTTTGAAACTGATTTGCAACCCATTTTGCACTGTATTCTTTTTTTTAAAAAGAAGGAAACAGAAAAAGAAAGAAAATACATATTATAGCCCCAGAACAGGAGCCCTACATATTTTCTGTTTATTGGCTACATTTGCTCTTTCCTTTCCCTTTTTCTATAGAGTTAGAATGCAGAAACACCATTTTGGGGAGGTCAGGGATCAACCACTGTGCTTCAAATCAGCTTTACACGCTGACAGAAGTCTAGTTCTCATTTAGATGCTAAATCATCATCTGGGCTGTTGCATGTTGGACTGCGGGTGAGATCTCCAATGTCTGAATGTTCATGTTCCTCACTATATCCCTACATATTAGGGCGGTTCATAAAACCCTTTTTTTTAAATGCCTGCTCCAGAGGTCTTATCTTACTACACCAGGGATTATATAGCTATATCTGAAATTCCAGGCATATCAGTTAATATCTTGACCCTCCTCCACAAAAATAGCTGTTTACTTGGCCGTTTCCCTATGTCGTGAAGGCTGAAATTTCAATTCAGTGGAGCAGGGTCAAGATATTAACTGATATGCATGGAATTTCAGATACAGTGGTACCTCGGGTTACAGATGCTTTAGGTTACAGACACTTCAGGTTACAGACTCCGCTAACCCAGAAATAGTACCTTGGGTTAAGAACTTTGCTTCAGGGTGAGAACAGAAATCGTGTGGTGGCAGCGCAGTGGCAGCAGGAGGCCCCATTAGCTAAAGTGGTACCTCAGGTTAAGAACAGTTTCAGGTTAAGAACAGACCTCCAGAATGAATTAAGTTCTTAACCCGAGGTACCACTGTATAGCTATATAATCCCTAGTGTAGAAAGGTAAGACCTTTGGAGCAGACATTTTTTTAACAAAAAAAAAAAAATTATGAACCGCCCTACTACATATGCTAAATTAACATAAAAGGAAGAAGACTAACAGCGCAATGCTATGCACAATTGCTTGGAGATATCCCCAAGAAACACTGGGAACTGTTCTGAAGACCTCTTTGCAGATTCCCCCACTCCCATTCTTTGCGGAGGGGTTGGATGGAATTTTGTTTGAACATTTCCTCTCATGTCTCTCTAGCAGAAAGGGCTAGATACTTGACAAGAAGAAGAAGAAGAAGAAGAAGAAGAAGAAGAAGAAGAAGAAGAAGAAGAAGAAGAGATAATGTGAAGTAACCCTGTTTTAGAATCTGTTCTGTAGCACAATGGGTCAGTATGTCTGGCTGTTAACCAGAAGGTTGACAGTTCAAGTCCACCCAGGGATGTCTGTGGGCAGGTTTCCTACATTGCAGGGGGTTGGACTGCAGGGGGTTCAACTCTATGCTTCTACAATCTCCAAGGCAAACAGGCACAGAGACACGCACACACTAGCTTGCGGCAGATCCTAGTGTGTTTGATTCTTTTCATAGAAGCCCATTGGATTTAGGTGCAAAGGCCTTTATGCAGCCTGAACTCAGCAAGACATTGTTTTCCCTTTCAAGCTTTTTGTTTTGTTTTCAGTTTTGCTCACCATCGCAGCCTTAATGCCCTTTTAATGCATTTTGTTGCTGTGGAAGCCATTTAGAAGCAAGGTCATTAATCACTCCGTGTGTAATGCAATGTGCCCTGGTTTCATTAAAAGTGCCACTAAAACCCTGTTTAACTAGCTCACATAGAATCTGGAAACAGATCTATTAATGTATAATTGTGTGTGCACATGTCAGCATGTATGTTCTTGTGCTGCTCATGGGCATGGCTTGGGAAAACCCGACCCAAATCACAGCACATTATTAAATGATTAACATACGAAATCAATTCAAAACATTATTATTAATAGAGTAAGTTACCAGGGAAAGCTATTAGTCATAGTCTCTTCTGTTTTCTGCCCAGAAAACAATCATAAGAGCAATCAGTTTTACCACTTCTATGTAGCAATTTGGCTGGCAGCTACGGGCAGATGAAATGATGATGCAGCTATGAAAACAAAGAGGGCTGGTGAGTAACAAAGTAG
The DNA here is from genome assembly GCF_964106645.2 of Podarcis pityusensis. NCBI lineage: Eukaryota > Metazoa > Chordata > Lepidosauria > Squamata > Lacertidae > Podarcis > Podarcis pityusensis. Next base: position 6,799,497 of record NC_138038.1, on the reverse strand, counting down.
TAAAGCTCAGAAAATAAAATGTGCCAAGATAGCTGACTGAATCAGTAAGGGAATATTTCTACCCACAATGAGCCCCAGAGCTGGGGGTTGAGTTGGTAATCTATAAGCACATTTTCTCCACTTCTTTGATTATTTTTAAAAAATATATTATTTTTTTGATGTTTGCACAATCACATTTAGAGTTTGGCAGTGATAATTTAGTGTGATTTTAAGACATGGGTAGGCAAACTAAGGCCCGGGGGCTAGATCTGGCCCAATCACCTTCTAAATCTGGCCCGCGGACAGTCCAGGAATCAGCGTGTTTTTACATGAATAGAATATGTCATCCTTTTATTTAACATGCATCTCTGGGTTATTTGTGGGACCTGCCTGGTGTTTCTACATGAGTAGAATGTGTCCTTTTGTTTAAAATGCATCTCTGGGTTATTTCTGGGGCATAGGAATTCATTCGTTTTTATTTTTTTCAAAATATAGTCCGCCCCCCCCCCCCAAAGTCTGAGGGACAGTGGACTGGCCCACGGCTGAAAAAGTTTGCTGACCCCTGTTCTAAGACATGCTGCACCAGCGAAGGAGGACTTACAGTAGAAAGAGCACTTATAGAGAGCTGGCTCAATACAATAGGACTGGACAACTGGTACCCTTTGGATTCAAAGTGGCACACAGAAATTTTCTCTCTGATCTCCATCCTAAGGCAGTGCCACTCCTCATTCTGCACCTCACCTGCAAACTCCAAGACACAGTCGATATTTCTCTTAACCTCCCCGGTTGCAGCAGAAGCTCTTATCTACCTCAGCTACTTTCTCTGATTTAGGCATGTGCAAGGTGCTATTTAACCCACCCTCCTGTCTGCCAGGCAGGTGGGCATGAACATAACCAAGACTCATAGTTTTCCCTTTAAGTAGATCTTGCATTTCTTCACATTTTGCCCTATGATTCAGGCGTGTAATGGGAGAAATCTGACAGAAGCTCCTCTTGCCATTAATGGTGGAGAGAAAGAGGTCAAGTGCCTTCTATCAGTGTCTTGGTTCATGCCAGGGGCAACATCACTTTGGAGAAACAACCTTCATTTCTGAGGTAAAGTCTATTTTAACATGTGTAATGGGAATCAGACATATGTAGCTGAATATAAATGGTCTAACTGTACGTGAACTAGACTTTCTTCTGAGAGCTGTGGCGCTGCAAAGAATCAGCAGGAGGGTATCAACCAATCCATTTCACTGATATGTTACATTGTGCCAAAACAAAGGTAGCTCTGGGAACAAGGTTTCTTTCTTCAGTGGGCTGAAAACTTGTGAGACCTAATTGGTCAGTCAGTGGGTATTCTGCCTTATCCCATTGGAGCAGAGATTTGACCTGATGAGGGTGTGGTGGGGGTGAATGATTGGCTGGAGAGAGGCCCTGTTTGGAGATTAAAAGGCAGATTTCAAGCCACAGTTGGTCAGAGTGGGATTTTGTCTGAGGATGTGTGATGTAGATGGCTTAGGAAAGTGAGAGCCAAGCAGAGGAAATACAGCAGAGGTGGAGAACCCTTAGCCCTCCAAATGTTTCTGAACTACAGCTCCCATGCTTGCTGGGGCTGATGGGACTTATACTTCAGCAACATCTGGAGGGTCATAGGCTCCTCACTCCGAAGTCAGTTGAAGCCACTGAGAACAATAGTCTTTGGTACCATATTCAAGACTGCCTCAGCCAGCTCAGGCAGGGAGGATATAAGCTGCAGAGTGGGCAATATGCCTGCAGCATCCCCAACCTGTCTCTCAACCAGTCCAACTCCTAATTGATGTAGTTGCTTGGTGGCAGAGAAGTCCCATGGATCACAGAGACAATGCACACACATACATGGTCTCTTGGTCTGCCACAGTGCTGCACCAAGTACCGTACTTGGGTGGGCAGAGTAGTGAGATTAGGCTCATGTTACTCACCCACCTAGGTCTTGGTGGTCCATGGCAGGTTGGTCTCTTTATCCACAAGTAAGCTGTGTATGATGAGATAAGAATCCAATGTCTCTATTTCAGACCAGGTCTCTCCATGGTTTTAAGTTTGGCAATAAGCTGCAATTCCGCAACTTGGCTTGGCAGGTAGGCTTCGGAGCTCCGTTGATAACAGGACTGTAGTTGGCGTTGACTGCCACCCAGGGAAGTAGTTTTTCCTTTTTTACTTCTCTACTTTTTAACTTACCGAGATTCTGGCAGCACCTTCTTGTCAATGCTGTGGGAGACATCCTGGGCAAGTTCTGTGAAGCATCCTGGGCTATGCTCTATCTTTGTCACCAAACTCTGAGTATAAATTGCACACTGTATTAATTGATATTGTTTTTAACATTAGTGACCATGTGATGATTTTAGCTTATGAATTTTATCGTTTAATGTTTTTATTTGTACATTGGGGTACTTTTATAGCTTTGTTTAGAGTATGTAATGTTTTAATAATATAAATGTTTTAAGTCTTTTTTTACCAATTCAGTATATTTTCCTTTAATTGTCAAATAATTCTGTGTACATTGCGGCAGCCTTTGGCTATGTGCAATAAAACTGACTGAGACTGAGTATGACTGAGGTCTTCTTATGAACCAATGTGACATTCAGTAGCAGCACTATCAAGTCAGGGGGATTAGCAATGGAAGAGGAACCTCCTCTGAATATTTGCCCCCCTCTATTTGGCCATGCCTCCCTCTGCCCCAAATCATGGCAATAGGTGCCACATTGTCCTCATTGGCAACCAATATACCACCAAGTTAAATCCTGCTACAAACCAGACTGCATACACATAGAGTACTTCTTCTTCCATTTTCTGAAAGAGGAAGTTGTCAGCAAGATATGTCAGGGGTTTGTTGCGGGTTCCATACTTAGTGGAGCTTGTCTTTAAACAGAGATATCAGGATAATTGAAATAATAATTCTTGGTTCCTTGAAACTAGGGCAGCGCATGACCTCACCTCCACTAGATCTTTGTCCTCTAGTGAAGATAATTTCTTTGATCTTTGTAGGGTTTCTGTAAAAATCACACCACTTACAAAGCAGTCAGAAGGTCTTTTTCAAAAGAAAATATGTTAAAAAATGGCAAGCTACTGTATTCAGTAGTTGACTTCAAATTAGTTTAAGAATCTCTTAAGAATAGCACTGGGAACAGGGCTACATGGTGGAGTACAGTGGTACCTCGGGTTAAGTACTTAATTCGTTCCGGAGGTCCATTCTTAACCTGAAACTGTTCTTAACCTGAAGCACCACTTTAGCTAATGGGGCCTCCCGCTGCTGCTGCACTGCTGGAGCATGATTTCTGTTCTCATCCTGAAGCAAAGTTCTTAACCTGAAGCACTATTTCTGGGTTAGTGGAGTCTGTAACCTGAAGCGTATGTAACCCGAGGTACCACTGTAGTTTGGTTTCCAGTGAAGCTGTATGGGGAAAAGATGGCTGCCCACATTCTATTAACTATTATTGATAGAAAATGTATGGGAAACTCAAGGTTTTTTTGGAATTCCTCAGGGAATTATATCTCTATATAAAGTCTTCCTCCCTTTCTGTAGGAATAATTCCCAGTTATATTCTCTTACACTTATCTATTCCTGTGCAGTTTAAGTGGATGGAAATTGTATTTCAAGGAACTCTGGCAAGGTGCAAATTAAATTACTGTGGGTTCTTTTTTAATTTACACCTTCTAGACAAAAGCATATTAAATGGAACTTTGGCTTCAGAAAGAGTGGGTGTAAACCTTAGGTTGCTGTTTACTCTGAGCTGCATTTCCATTTCATGTGTTCATTTATTTCAGCCTCTGAAGACTAAATAGTATCAAATTGCAAATAATGGTGTGGTGGTAAAACATTTACCCAAACTTTTTCACAGCTCAGGTAAAATAGAATAAAGTACAAACTGAATCAATCAATCAAAAACAGCTGGCAGACACATTCCAAAAAAATGCTGTTAACTCCTTGGCTTGGGCAAAATGGCCATAACGATGGCTTAGCCTTATCCGGTAGCTTTCCATGAGCTACTGGACTAAGTTCAAGGTGCTGGTTTTGATGTGAAAAGCCATCTATAGCTTGGGACAAAGATGTTGTAAAGAAGTTTTTATTGCTTTATCACTTGTGGCTTGCTTTCCTAGGCTCCTTTGGGAAGTAGGGCAGGGTATAAATTTAATAGGTAGATGGATGAACATTCGTAAAACCCAAGCATCCCTACTTGAAACATTTTTTTTTTACTCCTGATATGAAAGAAGGGTGATGGCGGCAAATTCACTTGCAGCTGTTTCTGAGGATTTCTGACTTCTTTAAATTATAGGTAAAAGTGTCATCTTACCTTTTAATAAAATACTCTCCCTCTTTTTATGCAGGGCTTTAACTCTTCTGTTTTAACTTAGAGCAGGGATGAATGGTGTTTTCATGAAAACTTTTGCTCCCTTTGAAAACAGCCCCTACTTGGGAATTTAACATGTATGTACGCATGTTTGCTTTCCCTCTGCTCCACCTATACATTTGCAAGCAAACAGGTATGTCCCCAATAGTCTCACCTCACAAGGAAATGGAGTGGGTGACTGGAGAAAAGGCCTTTTCTGTGGTAGCCCCCGGGTTATAGAATGCTTGCGTTGGGGATGTTTTACCTGGCGCCAGGTAAAAGCATTCCTCTATGACCAGGCCTTTGGCTGATTAAGCAGTCTATGTCCTTTTAAATGTGTTTATGGGAGGAGGTTATTGTCTTTTTAAAAAAAATAAAATATGATCATTTGTATTTTGTGTTTTCATTTCGTATTTTTATGCTGTAATCTGCCCTATGATCTTCAGATGAAGGGTGATATATAAATTTAATTAAATAATAACAATAATAATCATTATCTTTTTTGGTGTCCTGGACATTTGAACAGCACTAGTGGCCTGGGATTTTGTGATTGTCTGGTGCTTATTTTTTTGTTGAATGCGGGGGTTGGGGGGGGCGAGTATTTTAAATTTTTAGATTATTTTTGGTGGGTGAACACTGCAATATGTTTCTATGGTGTTGTTCTTTTAATGGGTATTTATTATACATTGTACTTTCTGTATTTTTACTTCTTTGTTCTGCAAATTACTTTGAGACTTCCCAAGTACTGGTGTAAGAAATGAACTAAACAGTTTAGAAACCCAAAACAAGTAAGCCTCACTTACTTCAGTGGAACTTACTCCCAGGTAATGATATAAAGGATGACAGCCTTATTTCCTACCAACATCAGTGAAATCAGGAGCAAAAAAGCCAAGCTATTTCCTCTTTATGCATCATTTTGTTGTTGGTGCCTTTTATTCTGCAAATGTGACTCTTGTCAGTTGCATTAAAGGGAAAAAGAGTACTCAAGCCATTCTCTTTTCAGTCTCCCCTACCCACACCTGCTATTAGGAGATGTTCTAGAAAAAGGAAAGGAAAATGATCCAATTTCAATGATTTATTGCGCGAGGGAATCCAGTTTACATGGGCAAAAGTGTTGTGATAATTTTATCCTTTCCAATAACAGCATGTACATATGTTCAACCTGTAGATGTGGCAGTAAAAATGACAGTTGGTGATTGTTTTCTGAGTAAAGGACAATATAAAAACTTGGTTTCACTTTAATTGTGCTGTTCTGCAGCCCTCTTCATGCATGGTAAGGCGAGGCTGGCTCATTCTTCTTTGAAACTACACAACTATAATTTCAAAACCCTAAAGAGTAAGCTTGTTTGCATATGCCATTTTATTATCTTCCCCCCACAACCCCCACAATATGTTCACAGAGTGGCACATTCATTACACCAGAGAGAGTCTGTTTGGTATGCATTTTGAAATATGCAGTATATTCTTGAAGCTGCATAAATGTCTCTAGCTGTTCTTTGTAATCAACTCTTTGCAGCTTTCCAGGAAGAAATTCTTGCTGTTAGTTAGAATTTCTGCACATGCATTGCCTCTGAATACGATTTCGCTAGTGAATGCCCACTGAAAGGTTGGTGGCCTCTCTCTCTCTCTCTCTCTCTCTCTCTCTCTCTCTCTCACACACACACACACACACACACACATGCACACACAAACACACACACCCCTCAAAAAGAAAAAGAAAAATGAACTGCATAATAAAAGAAGAAAACAAGTGTGGACACAAATATACATATGCTAACTAATGCTTAGGGACGTGGGTGGCGCTGTGGGTTAAACCACAGAGCCTAGGCTTTGTCGATCAGAAGGTCGGCGGTTCGAATCCCCTGCAACAGGGTGAGCTCCCGTTGCTCGGTCCCAGCTCCTGCCCACCTAGCAGTTTGAAAGCACGTCAAAGTGCAAGTAGATAAATAGGTACCGCTCTGGCGGGGAGGTAAACAGCATTTCCGTGCGCTGCTCTGGTTCACCAGAAGCGGCTTAGTCATGCTGGCCACATGACCCAGAAGCTGTACGCCGGCTCCCTCGGCCAACAAAGTGAGATGAGCGCCGCAACCCCAGAGTCGGTCACAACTGAACCTAATGGTCAGAGGTCCCTTTACCTTTACCTTTAACTAATGCTTATGGATCAAAATATAGAAATAAACGCTGTAAATTAAATAGGAATTTAAATGCAATATATCTTGATGAGTGGGAAGATTGCCAGCTGGTGACCTGGGTGCCTGTCTGGTGTGAACAAAAAAACAAAAGAAGAGCCTACTAGATCAGGCCAATGACCTGTCGGGCTTGAGAAATTCTTTCCCTCCCCCTGATGGTTTCCGGAATCAGGGAGAAAACAAGAAAGCTCTGACTTATGATTTATTCGACCAGTAAGGTAGAAGACAAAGAATTCAGTCCTTTCCCCATGATGGAGTTGCTCACTTTGGCTCCTCCCCCTTCCCTTTGGCACCTGACCCTACAAAGTGCCCCCCTGTGGTCAATTGACTTTACGTTCGTTGCTTTTGCACCCTTAACAAACTCCTCCCCCCAACAAGGAAAATTTGTGGCAGAAGTATGGATGTTGCAGACAAACCTAATAATGCTTATCTATGCTAGTTGGTAATGAAGGGGTTAAGGACCCAGAGCTGTAAATTGCTAGAAAAGGCACTGCTTGGTTACGCACCCTCACCTTCAAAGAGGGAGGCAGTAAGGGCTGTTTCCTGTTACTGTCTCTCTCCCTCTTTTCAGCCTAGGACCCTTGTACTTATGGGACCGTCTCTCTTGGTATGTCCCACAGAGGACCCTAAGGTCCATGAGTAATAATAGCTTAAAGGTCCCGGGCCCTAAGGAAGCCAGGCAATCCTCCACCAGGGCCAGGGCTTTTTCAGTGACGGCTCCGACCTGGTGGAATGCTCTGTCAATCAATCAATCAATCAATCAATCAATCAGTTTATTACAGTCATAGACCAGCAGTCAGAGAATAGAATATTAAGTGGATAAAAAACAAAACTGATAATTAAAACAGATAAAAACTAAAAACAAATAAAAACATTCAGTAAAACAGACAATTAAAACAATGTACAACAATGAATTTAGACACACTGTGCAACAATAAACTATCCCAGGGAGTTGACTCAGAGTCACCCATGGAACCGGGTTTGGGGATTTTCATGCCGGACTATTTTGACTTGGGCGATGATCTGCGTCTACAGATTTGCACACAGAATCTGGCGACCATCCAAGTCTTCTTCTGGTCTTTGCCTAACAGCAAAAGGTCAAATTTTTGCTTTTGCGGGAGGTCAGCAAGCCTCACCAGTAGGGGATCAATGAACTTACTGCGTGCCTCTTCGTAAAAGGGACATTTAAAGAATAAGTGTTCTGGGCTTCCTATCTCCCCCAATGGACAGGTGCAAAGTCTCTGGGCATAGGGGACTTTTCTAAAGGCTCCATCCAGGACTGGTGAGGGAAGGGCCGCGCTTCTGGCAAGTGTAAAGGCCCTTATTGCATTTCTAGATACAAGAAAGGAGAGATATGCTGCCGGTACGGCTATGTATCTCTCAATTTCTCCAATTTTATAGTTGGGGCACCTTGCGCAGTCCTGTTGTCTCTCGGTATCTAATATTCTTTGCCTGACCGTGGCTTTTGCCTGGCCCAAGCCCAGACTTAGAAGGGCTTGAGGGGCAAAACCCAGTTTCTGGAGGGTGTTCAGGACTGCAGTCTGCCAGCCTGACTGGAATTGGTCGCAGAGGATCAATGGGGCTATCCCTCGGGGGAGCAGATTTAATGTCAGCCATTTGTATATTGATGTTAAGCAAATACTAACCTCCACTCTCATCTTCTCATCAAAAAAATAATAATAATAAAAATGCTCTGTCCCACAAGACCAGGGCCCCGCAGGACTTGATCTCCTTCCACAGGGCCTGTAAGATAAAGCTATTACACCTGGCCTTCAATTTGAATTAGCCTGATCCTCTGTTCCCTTTCCCCTTTCCTCTTCTGTGAAGAAACCCTTTCTGACACCCCACATTTAAATTCTTCCCTGGTCCTCTTGCTGGCCCTAGTAGGACAAACATGGCTGGTTAGCCCTGGTGATCATTTGATGTCTACTGACTGGGGTCCCCCCCCTCAAAAAAATGACCCCTGAATTTTTGAATTTTATTGAAATTGATGCTGCATTTTATGTTGTATTTTATGCTGTTTTAGTCACATTTTAATCAGTGTTTTATATTTGCTGTTAGCCGCCCTGAGCCTGGTTTTTAAACTGGGAAGGGTGGGGTATTATTATTATTATTATTATTATTATTATTCTCTTTGAACCATGTAACTTAGCAGATGTGTTTTGAGACCAACATCTGTATTTTGTAGCCAAGAATACCTTCCTTACATTGTTTCTTCTATAACATTGAACAATGCATGAGTGAGACCACTTGTTACTGTAAGTAAAGCATTTAAACTTACTTAAGATTGTGGTCTATTAACTCTAACAGGAATAGAGGCTGGGGAGCACACTGTCAGTGCTTAATACTGCGATATTTAAAAGTATAACAACCTATATTTCCTGTGCTTTCAAAGTGATGCACGTATTTCTGTTTTAAACTGCTGGAGGAATGGCGTATTCTAGGGAGTGACTCAAGCCCCGCATGCTTTTTGAATTCATGCAGTCAGCCATTTTTATTTTACCATTTCCCACACATGTGGGACTTCAGGACTAACTTGGTCTTCCCCAAGTTATTTCCCTACAATAAGAAGTTACAGGATTTCATCTGGTAATTACAGGACAAGCATGGATTGGAAACAAAGCGGCATACACCCTCCAAAACTTTACAAGCACAAACAGTATTGAAAGTGGGGTTGCATATAGATGCCACAATAGCATGGACATAAATCATCATGAGGGACGTGGGTGGTGCTGTGGTCTAAACCACAGAGCCTAGGGCTTGCCGATCGGAAGGTCGGTGGTTCAAATCCCCGCGACGGGGTGAGCTCCCGTTGCTCGGTCCCAGCTCCTGCCCACCTAGCAGTTCGAAAGCACGTCAAAGTGCAAGTAGATAAATAGGTACTGCTCTGGCGGGAAGGTAAACGGCATTTCCGTGCTCTGCTCTGGTTCGCCAGAAGTGGTTTTGTCATCCTGGCCACATAACCAGGAAGCTGTCTGCAGACAAACGCCGGCTCCCTCGGCCTATAGAGTGAGATGAGCACACAACCCCAGAGTCGTCCGCGACTGGACCTAATGGTCAGGGGTACCTTTACCTTTACTTTAAATCATCATGAATGCACAATAATGACGGGAAGATGAGAGGGAGGAGAAAAAACAGCAGAAAAAGGAATGGAATGAGAAGTATGGAGGATTCTTGTCTGACAACTGGCGCTGGGGCACCTTCCTTATCCTTTGGGACTGGAAATACATTTCGTTTCCTTAAACAGTTATAATATTAATGGAATGAGTGCTTTTAAATTTATAAAACATCACTGTGGATTAACAGTGAACAAATATCTGTTTTATGAGCAAATGAACATGGCAAGGCATAGAAGCAGGGAATTAAATTGATTATTTGTACAGTGGAACTTCGACTTACATACGCCTCGTCTCATGGATGTTCCAAGTTGCGCCTGCAGCAAACTCGGAAGTAGACACCGGGTTTGCCATGATTCACGCATGCACGGTAGTGGCTTCTGCCATCTGCGTGTGCACAGAAGCAGCTGCCTCTGTCTGCACATGCGCAGAAGCGCACTACCGCCGAATGCGCACACGCACAAGACGCTTCTTCTAACGTCCCGTTTCGACCAGCAGACGGATTATGTCCGTAAGTAGAGGTTCCACTGTATAGACTTCAGAGCCTGCATTCACACATATGAGTAGTCCTGAGCAGAGTTCCTTTCAATGCCGGCATTATGATATTTAGAACCGCCATCCTTCTCAGATGGAATGGATTTTCATTTTCAAAGAGTATGTTGTGTCCTATCTGCTTTCTTTATTTCTCTGACGTGAGGAGGCATGGTACTCTATCTTCTTCTACTCCACCTCCTCTTGTGCCCTGTCCTCTCTCTCGCAGGTGCAACTGTAGCAAGAGTGGAGCAAAGTGACAGTAGCGATGGCAATGGCTGCTGGGACCTTGGCAGCTTGCTTCATTCAGTCCAAGAATTGGATTGTCTACTGGCTTGTCTGGGCACTCAACAGGTGGCAGCTGCTTTCCTTGAAGTTGGACTGAATTCCTACACTCACCTTAGAATCATGAAATCTTAGAGTTGTAAAGGGATCCCAAGGGTCATCTAGCCAACCACTAAAATTCAGGAATCTCAATTAAAGCATCTTTAATATGATCTTCTGTTAGCGGAGCTCAAAAAGGTTCTGTGGAGCTGAGGAGGATGGAGTAGATGGGCTGATGATCAGAGCAGTGCTAGAAGACTCTGGCTGAACATGAGCAGTGTCAAAAGGTTCCTGTTTTTTTACTCTATCGATCTGCCTGCTTGGTGTCCGTCAGCAGAGGCACATCAAACTGTTAAGAGCCTTTTATGGTTTGGCTTGCAGAGGGGAATGAATATGAACTCTCAGAATCCTTCTGTCACCAATTTGCAAGACACTTTGCACAAATTGCTTGCATCTGCTCTGACTTGGATCGACGTCTGCAGGGTCTGTGCTGAAGTTGTCTAGCGTACGTTCCTGTCAGATTCATATGGTCATGCCTTAAAGTGAGGTGGACCACAAAGAGCATACAGTGGTACCTTGCTTCTCAAACTTAATCCGTTCTGGAAGTCCGTTCCAAAACTAAAGCGTTCCAAAACCAAGGTGCACTTTCCCATAGAAAGTAATGCAAAACGGATTGATCCGTTCCAGACTTTTAAAAACAACCCCTAAAACAGCAATTTAACATGAATTTTACTATCTAACAAGACCATTGATCCATAAAATGAAAGCAATAATCAATATACTGTACTATAAAATAAATAAGACAGTATTGTAGATGATAAAAATTAAAATTATTATTTTTTCCTTACCTGTACTGATGATAGTCATTGTTTGGATGGGGGGCTTTTATCCATTTCCGCAGTCACACGATCAATCAATCAATCAATCAATCAGTAGCTGAACTGTGTTCCACACAGCCACAAAAACAAATTAACCGAAAAAGCCTCAAAAACGAAAACCCAAAATAAATAGCAAAAACAAAAGCGCCAAACTTAATCCGTTCTGGAAGTTCGTTTGACTTCTGAAATGTTCGAAAATCAAGGCGCTGCTTCTGATTGGTGCAGGTGCCTCGGAAACAATAGCCGACAACCGCATTGGACGTTTGGCCTCTGAAAAACGTTCGAGAACCGGAACACTCACTTCCAGGTTTTCAGCATTTGGGAACCAAGGCGTTTGAGTACCAAGGTACCACTGTAGTTGCTTAGGCATTAGCCTCATTTAAGCGTTCATTTTCTTCATGAAATATGGATGAACAGGCATGCTGAAATTTCCGCAGCTGCTAGTGCTAGCTGTTTCCCATCATGGGAAGCCCTCCAGAAGGATGTGAACTTCTGCAGCAAGTTGCCATTTTTATTTGCAGATCTCCCTTGCGTGACCCAGAACCTTAACTCTGCAGGTTTCCAAATGGGTAGAAGAGGCTCCTTGCTGCAAAGCTTTGTCCTTCAACTTGCAAAGGGCTCCAAACAAGGACAACATGTGAAGAAATAGAATGCCTAATAGGCAAAGTCTCAGGCAAAAAAGGGAACGCTTTATAGACCTTCTTTCCAAGGTACTCCCAGTTTCAGCTGCAGTGGCTCCTTACATTTGGAAAAGAAAGAAAGCCTAGGAAAGAATAATTCATCAAAATGCCTAAACTTTAAATAGGTCTGCTACAGGTTTTAGCTGTGCTGGGGAATCTAATTCTCCATTCCAGTCCATTTAATCTGTATGCTTAAGGAAAATTGTTTAGAGTGTGGATGAAGTGCATTTGGCAGATCGATACAGCACTGATGCTGATATTTGTCAGCGCTTTCCTCTGTCAAATATATATATAGTGCCAGGGGCATTTATGAAATTCTTAAGTCTATGTCACATCTCAATTTCCTCTTAGCCCAAACCCGATTTTTATTACACTGTGCATTTGTGTGCGTGCGTGTTCATCCAAAAGAAAAAGTCAGATAGATCACATTAGCTATTTTATCATACTGCTTCCAAAAGAATTATGGCCCTTTGGAAATTATTAAAAATATTTTGAAACCAGTCACCCTTTTAGAGAGATCAGTGAAACAAATGTAGCCCACTGTGAGCATCATTCCTAAGATTAACAAAATGACAGTGTTTTCTTCTTCTTTTTTTAACTGTACATTTCTATTTCTGAACATAAAAACTGCAGAATAAAAGAATATAACAAGGGTTTAAGTATGCAGTACACCATCAGAGAAATTAAATTCCTGGCATAACAGTCTGGGTTGGCTTTTATATTCTTGGTTTAAGAATAGCTTAGTTTATGAACAACTTGGATTAAGAACGCTGCAAACCCGGAAGTAAGTGTTTTGGTTTGTGAACTTTGCCTTGGAAGCAGAACATGTTCTGCTTCCTGTTGAGTGTGTTCCATTTGTAAATTGAGTCCCCCACTGCTATGGGAAAGCATGCTTTGGTTTAAGAACACTTTGGTTTAAGAATGGACTTCTGGAACAGATTAAGTTCATAAACCAAGGTACTACTGTATATATAAAAAAGCCCCCAAAAGTATGAAATTCTTCCATACTTCTTAGTCACCATTATTATTATTATTAGTAGTAGTAGTAGTAGTATTTATTTATACTCCATCTTTTCCCTTGACAGGGATTCAAGGCGGTTTAAAGGTAGAAATAAGAACTGCTAAAAAAGCATTAAAAAAAATTCATTAAAAAATAATATTGTGTTGAAATGTTGTGTTTTAATGTTGCAACCTGCCTGAGACCTTATGGTGAGTGGGGTGTTTGTGTGTGTAATAAAGAAAATCACCATCATCACCACCACCACCATTGGAGCAGGGAGTAATGCTACCCAGAAGTAAGGAGGCTGATGTGAAACCTTTGTTGAAGAAACCCTTTCTGGATCTCACCATGCTTGGTCATTTTCTGGGCAAGGGCTTTAAGCATGTCGTGGCACTTCAGCTGTAGGGGTTCTTGGATAAAACAGATTATCTAGACTCAGTTTAATCTGATGTTAGCCCTGGGCATAGGACTGAGGCAGTTTTGGTTGCCCTGGTAGACAATCCAAACCCAAAGCTAGCCAAGAGAAAGTTGTCCCTGTTGGGTCTGCTAGACCTCTCAGCAGTGTCCTATACTATCAACTACAGTCTTCGTCTTAAGCACTGCAGGATTTGGCACAAATTATGGCTTTGGTCCTTCCTGGTAGTGGTGCTGGGGGGTGGGTGTTGAAAGACTTGTTTGTCCCCACAGCCTTTGTAGTATTTTGCCATATGGCAAACCCAATCCTGTATAGTTTGCTTTATTGGCTAGATAAATTATTTTCCATTGTTTCTGTTTTAGCCGCTGTATTTGTCCTTATTCATTCATCATTTTATTTCTACGCTGCCTTTCCATAGTAAGAAACATGCTCAAGGCAGATTAAAGCATGGAGAAATTCACACAATTCCATAAAAAGTAGCCATAAGCAATAAATATCACACATCAAAAAGTGCACACCCAAATTAAACAATTTCCACATAAGTCATAAGATTTAAAAATAAAGATAGGAAATTATAATACAAATACTATCAGCAACCCTGCTCCACACACACAGCGAGAGAGAGAGAGAGAGAGAGAGAGAGAATTTTAATGTTTGATACTGGCCCGCTTACCCCTCTTCCACAGTGAGCGGCGGTTGTGGCCTATCTCTGTAGCCCTTGGAGCCTCGCCATGTTGCCCCGACCATTGGAGTTCCTCCCCAGCCTCCGCAGAGCATCAGCCCCTCAGTTTGAATTAAACATATCCGCAGCGGCCTGAGGGCAGGGCTTATGGGAGCAGACCTGAGTTTTGCAGGCTTCACTCAGGTCTGCTCCCCAGGCATATCATCGGGCATGTTGTTGTTGTTTAGTCGTTTAGTCGTGTCCGACTCTTCGTGACCCCATGGACCAGAGCACGCCAGGCACTCCTGTTTTCCACTGCCTCCCGCAGTTTAGTCAAACTCATGCTGGTAGCTTTGAGAACACTATCCAACCATCTCGTCCTCTTTCGTCCCCTTCTCCTTGTGCCCTCCATCTTTCCCAACATCAGGGTCTTTTCCAGGGAGTCTTCTCTTCTCATGAGGTGGCCAAAGTATTGGAGTCTCAGCTTCAGGATCTGTCCTTCCAGTGAGCACTCAGGGCTGATTTCCTTAAGAATGGATAGGTTTGATCTTCTTGCAGTCCATGGGACTCTCAAGAGTCTCCTCCAGCACCATAATTCAGTCATCAGGCATAGGCACCAGAAAGGTAGGATATAAATTCCCTTGTAAATAAATACATGCAAATCAGCACTTGATCACTTCCTTCCTTGTGGTCCTATCAACTTTTAATCAAAGCCTGGTAAAATCATTTGTGTTTCTCCATTTACAAATAAAAACACAGCACAAAAAAAGCACATTAGCAGCTAGCACACTTTAACAAATGCTTAATGACGTTACATTGCCAAAGAAAGTAAATGGACTCTAATGCCATCATTATCAACATACTTTGGGTACAGTCTGCTAGCATGTCTTGAATAAGATCCAATGAAACAATGCTTCCTGTTTCTCAAGAAGTGGCATTTGAGGCCAATTTCAGCATGCGAAAGATTCTGCCATAGTGACTCAAGCTCAGTTCCGTAACTAAAAACCTCTCAAAAGTATCACAATTTGGAATTCCTAAGACAAAGCCAGTAAACTGTGTAAAACTTTCTTGGTGGCTGCTTCTGGTACTTGGCCATGTTATGACCAGCCTTTTCTAAACTTGGGTGAAAAGTTGAAAAAGATGGATTTCAATACCTGAGAAAGTAGCCTTTACAAAATTTCAAATAAAGGAGGGGGGAAATGTTCAGGTTATGGATTTTGTCCTTACAACATTCATTTTCATGTGCACAGACATAATGCACCAGGCCATTTGGGTCCTTATTGCTTCCCTTGAATAAGCTCAGATCAGAGAACTAGTTTTTTGAGAGACCTAAAGACTGACAAATATTTATGTATTAAAAAAAAAATTGTCTAGTAGTTTGTTCTTGGTATAAGCTTTCGTGTGCATGCACACTTCTTCAGATACACTGAAACAGAAGTCACCAGACCCTTATATATAATGGGAGGGTGGGGTGTGGTTTTTCTCAGAAGGGTAGTAGGAGATGGGTGATTAACTCAATGGATATGTTACAGATAGGTAGCCGTGTTGGTCTGCCATAGTCAAAATAAAAAAAATTCTTCCAGTAGCACCTTTAAGACCAACTAAGTTATTTCTTGGTATGAGCTTTCGTGTGCAAGCACACTTGAAGTGTGCTTGCACACGAAAGCTCATACCAAGAACTAACTTAGTTGGTCTTAAAGGTGCTACTGGAAGAATTTTTCAATGGATATGGTAAACCTGTTGACGACTGTTAACTACTGCAATTAGTCCTACAGGAAAAAGCAAGGGATAGTATGCAGATAACCAAAAATAGCTTTAGCATGTGTAATGAGACAAGAATCCAATATCTCTTGTTTTGAATGTATTTGTTGTTTTTGTGTTTCTCATTACCTTAATGTGTAAATCACCTTGAGGTGGTAGTTTAGAAGTTGATTAATAAACCAGTTTTAATAACAATAATGATATCATGGGGAAAGAAAAGTGCAATAAATGGAGAAAGCTTTCTTTCTTTCTTTCTTTCTTTCTTTCTTTCTTTCTTTCTTTCTTTCTTTCTTTCTTTCTTGTTCCAATCATGTTTTACCACTAGAAACTGCAGGGAAATAAATATCTTCCTGTGATGTTGAGAGCAATGCTCCAGGGACACCTCAGTTCATATCTCTCGAATCAAATTTCCCTTCTGTATCCTGTTGCCTTTTTCACGCCTTGCCTCGACAGCTTTCTCCTTTCAAAGTTCATTTCAACTGACATTTGTCAATATATTATTCTGAAGAATATTGTTAGCAGGCAAGAGGACACAAACATACAGCTGGTGATCTGGAAATGGGCACATATATATATGTATATATGAAGCTAAGTAAGCCTCATCCCGACATGAACTGAGGAGAAAAATTGATCTCACCGTCTTAAGACATAGGAAGTTCTTTCCCCCACCCCAAACCTCCACCTGCAACACTCTTCATGGGTGAGCTGAGGATTATAATAACAGGCAGTATTCATATGTAAACTATGGTGACTGAACTGAAACCAATTCAAGCTGCAATGGTATAAAAATAACAGTGACTGAAAATGAACCTTCCTTCAAAATGTGTCCTCATTCTGCTGCACTTCCCGTCTTCAGATATTATTACCATATGAGCTTGGTTGTTTCTCCACAACCAAAATCTATTATAAAAGTAAATCTCTTCGCTATTGCTTGTCATGCAAGCTCCACACTCTGACCTCCGCACATTTGTTCGTATGCACCTGAAGCTCCATTGTTGCTATTCAAGACACATCCTTAAGCACCACTTGTGGAAACTCAGCCCATTGTGTTTCTCTGGCAGCAGGCTTTCCAAAGCATCATTAGGACCTGCCATACAACCCAAAGTGTCACTCACATGTAAAATTGCCAAGCAGTGACTTGAAGTGGGGGACAAAGAATGACCTTTCATTTTAGTCTAGGCACAAATCAAGTCTTATACCGCCTGCAGGCCGGGTTTGACCCAGACACACGGTGGGCATCAGCTTCCCCGAATGTCTTGCAGCTTGTGGGCATATTATGACAACTTTTTAAAAGGGCATGTAGATTTTTATATTAGATACGCTCTACACCTCCAGTTAGATAGTGTGAGCGATGAGAAAAACTGAGAGCAGGACAATGCTTCTGCTATTCTGGAAAGTGATGCTAAAAAGAATTAGTGTGGACCTTAGTGTCTTGTACAACTCTCCATCTTTCTAAGTACAATTCAAAGTGTCGGTGCTGACCTTTAAAGCCCTGAATGGCCTTCTTCAGGTATGAAGGAGCATCTCTACCCCCATTGTTCAGCCCGGACACTGAGGTCCAGCTCTGAGGGCCTTTTTGGTGGTTCCCTCTCTGAGAGAAGTTAAATTACAGGGAACCAAGCAGAGGGCCTTCTCAGTAGTGGTGCTCGCCCTGTGGAACGCCCTCCCATCAGCTGTCAAGGAGATGAGTAACTGTATAACTTTAGAAGACACCTGAAGGGAGCCCTGTATAGGGAAGCTTTTTAATGTGTAAAGGTAAAGGTACATTAGGTCCAGTCACGAATGACTCTGGGATTGTGGCGCTCATCTCACTCTATAGGCCGAGGGAGCCGGCGTTTGTCCGCAGACAGCTTCTGGGTCATGTGGCCAGCATGACTAAGCTGCTTCTGGCAAACCAGAGCAGCACACGGAAATGCTGTTTACCTTCCCGCTGGGAAGGTATTTATCTACTTGCACTTGACGTGCTTTCAAACTGCTAGATTGGCAGAAGCTGGAACCGAACAACAGGAGCTCACCTCGCCGTGGGGATTCAAACCACTGACCTTCTGATCAGCAAGCTCTAGGCTCTGTGGTTTAGACCACAGCGCCACCAACATAAGAGTCTGCAGTCAGATGGGCAGGGTACAAATATCATCATCATCATCATTTGCCTGAGCTACCTCCCAATGACATGGGAAATGAGAACACTCCCAAGAAAATAGTTTCTAAAACAACAATGAAATGAATTGTAAATTCAGAAACCTTCCTATAATTTACAAGTGTTATCAGCCAGGCAATGTGTGGAGCTGTGTGCATGTTCTGAAACACCACAACCTGGCAAGTCACACCTCATTGTTGGAGATGAGTCATGAGAATATCTGCAGGCAAGAGTTGGGGAATGTTCTCAAATGTGGCAGGTCTCCTCTACATTGGTCTCTTGTGGCTGCTTTTCCTCTGTGCTGGGCTTTCTTTTTCATTTTACAGTTTGGGTTGCCGGGGTGATGGGGTATGCGGGGAATGGTGAAAATGACAGGATCTGGCCTCCCTGAGGCAACATCACTTGTTGTTGTTTAGTCGTTTAGTCGTGTCCGACTCTTCGTGACCCCATGGACCAGAGCACACCAGGCACTCCCGTCTTCCACTGCCTCCCACAGTTTGGTCAAACTCATGCTGGTAGCTTCGAGAACACTGCCCAACCATCTCGTCCTCTGTCATCCCCTTCTCCTTGTGCCCTCCATCTTTCCCAACATCAGGGTCTTTTCCAGGGAGTCTTCTCTTATCATGAGGTGGCCAAAGTATTGGAGCCTCAGCTTCACGATTTGTACTTGCAGTGAGCACTCAGGGCTGATTTCCTTCAGAATGGAGAGGTTTGATCTTCTTGCAGTCCATGGGACTCTCAAGAGTCTCCTCCAGCACCATAATTCAAAAGCATCAATTCTTCGGCAATCAGCCTTCTTTATGGTCCAGCTCTCACTTCCATACATCACTACTGGGAAAACCATAGCTTTAACTATACGGACCTTTGTTGGCAAGGTGATGTCTCTGCTTTTTAGGATGCTGTCTAGGTTTGTCATTGCTTTTCTCCCCTGAAGCAGGTGTCTTTTAATTTTGTGACTGCTGTCACCATCTGCAGTGATCATGGAGCCCGAAAAAGTAAAATCTCTCACTGCCTCCATTTCTTCCCCTTCTATTTGCCAGGAGGTGATGGGACCAGTGGCCATGATCTTCGTTTTTTTGATGTTGAGCTTCAGACCATATTTTGTGCTCTCCTCTTTCACCCTCATTAAAAGGTTCTTTACTTCCTCCTCACTTTCTCCCATCAAGGTTGTGTCATCTGCATATCTGAGGTTGTTGATATTTGAGACAGCATCACTACCATTTACTAAAACAGTGTGGGGTCAGAACAGGGTAGGGACAAAAGCCCTGTCCCATCGCAGTAAGTGATGCCATTCTTGGGAGGCTGGCTCCATGGCACTAGCCCAGCCAGCCACACCAGAACAATGAAGAATCGGAAAGCAATAGGTTGAGGATCCTCTAACATCTGCCACTTCTCCCTTTAATCCATCCCCCATTAGCATTATGGGGGATAATTGGGGATTGAAAATCCTTTGCTTTCCTTGTAAATTCTCCCTCTCTCTCTCCCTTCCCTCTCCCCCAGAACAGGCTCTTTAAGTCATGATGGGTTTGAGAGACAGTAATTTCCCTAAGGCCATCTAGCGAGTTTGTGTCTGCAGCAAAATTTCAGCCTTGAGTTTACTGGCTCTGCCCACACGTCACACTGCACTACACTAGCTTCTTGCAGATATTACTGAAAAGATGGGGGGGGGGGGAGAGCTTGAGGGCTCCTGTGTGCTTTCCCTCCTCCCAATCTCTATGTGTCAATTGGATGTCAGCACAAAACAGTTGTGTGTACAACTGCATGCAGGCTGTATTCAGAAATCCGTCTCAATGCAGGAATGAGGATAGCATGTATGCCTTGCCCTCTCTTCTTCAAATTCATCTTAATGTCTGCACAGAACGACTGTTTCTGGTGTAATGCACTGTATTTAAGGCACGCACCCTCATCTACAGGTGCTAACAATGACAACAAGCGCTCCCAAGAAACACAGTTATTTCTAGCGTTAAAAGGATTATGGCGAGTGTTTGATCATAGTCTCTTTTCATTATTTCGAAACTCAAGTGCCAGTTTAGCAATTTCCCAAGCAGATAGCATTATGCCATTGTTAACGGAAGACATCTGAGTAATGTAAATGGAAAGTGCAGTCAAGCAGGAAAAAATAAGGTATCAACGTTATCCCAATTCCAGTCTCTGAGGTTACAAATCAAGGTTCTTTTCAAAACAAGGAATAGATTGCACAGCTCAAAGCGAGTTTCATCTTAGATGGTGCTTTTTTTTTTTTTTTTTAAGGCATGAAAAGAATGGAATCAAGGGCAGATTTCTGTATGCCAGCCTTCCACAACCTGGTGCTTTGCAGCATTTTGTACCACCACTCCTCTCATCGCTAACCATTGGCTACATTGAATAGGGTGGAATCTACACACATATAAACATTCTGAAAATACTTTTTTTAAAGCGTTTTTAAAAAAGCAACAACCCCACACTGAATTTTCCATAAGGCTCACCATCGCCTTCTAATGTCACATTGTATAATTGCACTTAAAACACACTTAAAACGTTTTATTTGCAGCTGTATAACTGAGTCCCTGGCATGCGGGTGGCACTGTGGTCTAAACCACTGAGCTTTTGACTTGCCGATTGGAAGGTCGGCAGTTTGAATCCCCACGACAGGGTGAGCTCCCATTGCTCGTTCCTAGCTCCTGCCAACTTAGCAATTCGAAAGCACATCAAAGTGCAAGTAGATAAATAGGTACCACTCCAGCGGGAAGGTAAACAGTGTTTCCATGTGCTGCTCTGGTTTCACCAGAAGTGGTTTCATCATGCTGGCCACATGACCCGGAAAAACTGATTGTGGACAAACGTCAGCTCCTTCGGCCAGTAAAGCAAGATGAGCGCTGCAACCCCAGAGTCTTTCGCAACTGGACTTAACTGTCAGGGGTCCTTTATCTTTACGTAACTGAGTTCCTGGGGCTGATGGGCATTTGACTCCAATAGTATTTGGAGGGCAGCAGATAAACTCTCTCAAGGCTGGTGAACACACTCAAATTCTGCAAACTACACAGAACATGACAAACCTGCATGGATTTATCATATTTTCACACTGCTTCTGCTTCTCAAGTGGAGAATCAAAAAGCTATACTGGGCATTTAAGTCCCATGCTCTGACCAGAACTCACTAGTGCAGTTGAAACTGGGGGAATTCAGAATAGGAACCCCGCCAGTGAAAAAATGGCTTCTGCCTATATGAGAACAACCCAACCCCTTCCAAATTTGGCTCTGGGCTCTTCTTGCCATGTGTTAGGATTTGCCCACCATCATTGCCACGGCCAGCCAACTTTTCCTTCTTTCCTTCCTTGCTGGTAGCAGTACAATGGTGGCGGCAGCAGCTGTTGTTTTTCTCCCCTCCTGTTTAGAATGGTTCTAGATAACAGTAGCATCACTGGCGCAAGAAGCTCTGGAAAATGTGGGTCACACTGGATCCCAGGTTTTGTGTTTTATGTGTCGGAAAGAAGGAATGAAGCCTCTAGACCAGTGGTTCTCAACCTTGGGTCCCCAGATGTTTTTGGCCTACAACTCCCATGACCCCTAGCTCACAGGACCAGTGGTCAGGGATGATGGGAGTTGTAGGCCAAAACCATCTGGAGACCCAAGGTTGAGAAAGGCTGCTCTAGACAAACCCTATTCATTTTTAATTATGTGTTGCAGCAGGAGTAGGCCCATGCTTCTAGGTTTTATATTTGAAGATGATGGACTATGCTGACAGGCAGAATCTGGAACCAAAAATTTCAAAAAGACTGGAGTAAATTTATTGAGTATATGAATGATTATTGTAAAAATGTGAAAACATTAGCGGGATTGAAACAAATCCTGCAACAAAAAACTTGAAAAACTTTAAAACTTTCTAGGCCAATGAGATAGAGTGCACTATAAGGATATAAATTTCAGAAGTTGAAGATAGAAAGTGTGATATAAAGACTTGAAAACAAAAAACCGGTTGAAGGGATGGAGGGAAGTCACGAGCTCAGCAGAGCACAGAGTTTGTTTGTCATTGGTATGTTGGAAATATTGTGTTAAAAAAGAAATTAATAAAAATTATATGGGGGGGGCAAGACATTTCGGGGGCCAGGTGAGGTGGAGCAGGGCCAGCCCACCCATGGGGCAAGGTGACACAACCACCTCAGATCCACTGGGGCAGCAAATCCCTATGTAGATATTGACACACACACTGTTCCTGATGTAAACTTCACTCACTCCTTCATCCCTGGTGGGGTGGGAGGCACCATTTTGTGGTTTGCCTCAGGTGCCAAAATATCTTGTGCTGGCCCTAGGCTGGGAGCAGTCTCAGATCTGCTGGATCCCAACCGCTTCATCTCCCCAAGAGGCCTCATGGTTTGGCCGATCAACCACAGCAGCCTGCAGCTGGAGCAGTTGATAAATTGGAGGCCTCTCGGTGGATACTGTTGATAGAGCAGGTGCCACAGTCAATCAGTAAACTAACATTTGCCAGAAACAAAAAAGTCCCATTTCCTCCCTGACACAATCTCCCTCCCATGCACACACACTTAGCATTGGTCTTTAATTGAAAACTGTGCCATATCATGCAATTCTTATACAAGTTTCTCGGAGCAGATTTTTGTCCCCTTTATTATTGGAAATCTCAGGTGATTCCTTGGAAACACAGCTAATACATTTATTGCAAGATTCTGAGCCGAGTAGGTCCCTTTCTGTTGCCAGATTTCTGATAACAGTATTAGCCTATAAAAGGAAAAATGGATTACTCTATGATTATTGATTTTGCCTAAATAATATTGATTTATACTGATAATCTGATACTTTAAGCGCTATATTGTTCTTATTTAATGGAATTTAGAAACTTACGGATTGAGATGTACTTGACTTAAACGTAATTCAATTTATTAATTTTATCTTGTTATACCTGTTCTGCTGTATGATGTATTGAATATGGGCCTATGGCCGTAATAAACTAAACTAACTAACTTATACAAGTCTACTGAAAGCTAGTAAAGGTAAAGGGACCCCTGACCATTAGGTCCAGTCGTGGCCGACTCTGGGGTTGCGGTGCTCATTTCGTTTTATTGGCCGAGGGAGCTGGCGTTCAGCTTCCAGGTCATGTGGCCAGCATGACTAAGCCGCTTCTGGCGAACCAGAGCAGTGCACGGAAACGCCGTTTACCTTCCCGCCAGAGCGGTACCTATTTATCTACTTGCACTTTGACGTGCTTTCTAACTGCTAGGTTGGCAGGAGCAGGGACCGATCAACGGGAGCTCACCCCACCGCGGGGATTCGAACCACCGACCTTCTGATTGGAAAGTCCTAGGCTCTGTGGTTTAACCCACAGCGCCACCCACGTCCCCTACTGAAAGCTACACCCCACTTATTTCAGCAGAACTTACTCCCAGGTTGATTGGCTTGTTTCTTGAAGCCTGTTACATATTTAAAGCAGGGATGCATCTCTCCAGACATTGTTGGACTCTAATTCCCATTGATCTCAGCCAGCATGGCCAGTGGTCAGAGGTGAGTTAAAACCTTATTGTGCTGCCAGCTTTGCAAAGCAGGTTAAATAAAACAGCAACAAACAATAATGTCAGAATAAAATAATAAAAACAATGCAATACACTCTTGTACCAAATGTCTCAAATAATTATTAATATTCTTACTGTTATCTTTCTGATGCCTGCTGGGCCAGATGATCAAACTAAACTTTTGCAGGCCTACTCAATAGTGAGTTCCATTAAGTTCAATACAGTTTACTCCTAGGTAAGTGTGTTCTGAGAATTTGGAAATACAAAAACCAGCAGTTACCAGATTCTGTCTCAAGCACCAGTGCATTGCAAGCCCAAGAAAAGGATTTCTGTTTTGAATCTTGAAAGGAATCTGTTTCGAATGCCATGGCTCAGTGACATAAAGGTGACCATGGAGGGAACATTAACTTGGTTACCTTTACCATGAGGCAGAAACCAAGAGCATGCACAGTCTCCATCACTGGGGAATCAGAGAGGTCCTAGGAGATAAAACCCACAAGGAAGTGAGGCAATACAAAGAGAAACAGCCCCTTTCCCCCTTCAAAAAAGTATTCCAGTATATCTGACTGGAATATTCCTCTCCCTATCCATGCTCTAGAAACAGCTTCCAGCAATCATAGTTAAGAGAGAACATACTTACAATTCCAGACAAGCTCCCTGCAGCACAGAAGACGTTCAAACAGATCTGTCCCAGAAGTGGAGGAGAAAAATAAATCCAGAGGAAGGAAAAAGCATGTCTGGACAGACTTTGCCAAGTGTTTTTTCTTTCGCTAAGCATGTTCACCTCCCCTATTCTGCTCACTGAAATATAGCAATGCTCACATAGCAAAAGTGCCAGCAAGCAACTCAACAGAGTGGGTGACCAAAGATGTGTTCCTCACAGTCCTGGGATGGCAGCAATGAAAAAAAGGACAAGACTCCTCCTAAGAACTAAATTATGCTTTTAAGGGCTGGGGCTGAAAGAGTAGAGAAGGCATAGAAGAGGTCAGATGCCTTTAAGGAGGCAAGAAGCCTTGTAATATAATTTCCTCTGCAAATTGCTTGTAGTCCATCCCTTTCCTAGTTCAGAACTGAGCTAAGGACAGCAGTGAGAGAAATACTTGGTAGACTGTACTCTTCAGTCCCCTCCTCCTCTCTGCTGGAGTCGGAAGGCGTGACATCACAGTAATGGAGAAAAACAAAACCTTTGGTTAGTGCAGTGACTGTGAAAGAAAGGCACTATTAATTGCATTTTATAAATCCTACAGCCCAACTGTCTATAATGGATCAGTCTTCCCATAAGGGAAGCAGAATCCTTCAGGAGACGTTCTGTTTCACATATCCCTTAGTGTGAGTGATCCATCATCCCCATCATCCTTCTTTGCATGAAGGGATGTTAGAGCATTGTAAAGAAAATGGAAATGGAAGCAGAAATCCCTGATGTTTGCATATTCATCCCGTGTCCAGAACGGATATCCATCTAGTTCTGATTGGTATTCGCTCTTGCCATTTATTTCCATCTGTAAATGATACATACAGTGGTACCTCAGGTTAAGTACTTAATTCGTTCCGGAGGTCTGTTCTTAACCTGAAACTGTTCTTAACCTGAAGCACCACTTTAGCTAATGGGGCCTCCCGCTGCTGCCGCGCCTCCGGAGCACGATTTCTGTTCTCATCCTGAAGCAAAGTTCTTAACTCAAGGTAATATTTCTGGGTTAGCAGAGTCTGTAACCTGAAACTTATGTAACCTGAAGCGTATGTAACTCGAGGTACCACTGTATTTGATAACGTCCCCTAGTTGTCCCCATTTTCATTACATTTTTTTTTTTTTTTGCACTGACATGAACGGGCAGCAAAAATTCAATGTTGGTGGAATTTGCCTAATATATGTTATTAAATACTTAATTGTGCAAGTTATGCAATTTGACTAAAACAGACAGTGAGAAAAATAATGTAGCTTTTCTGGTAGAAGGCAAATTGCAGTGGGACAGAAACCGTGTTGCATGTGGGTGGAACAGAAAAAGATGCCTTCCTAGACCCCTCATTGAATGAAGCAAATCTTTCCAAGGTTTCTTTGCTGGCCCTCCAGTGTCACACGCCATGCCAGTCATAATAAAGACATGTTGATATTACATGGAAGAGTTAAAGGCTCATTAAATATCATAGAACTGTAGAATTATAGAGTTGGAAGGGATCCAAAGGGTCATCTAGTCCAACCCCCTGCAATGCAAGAATCTCAAAGAAAGCATCCATGGCAGATAGCCGTCCAACCTCTGCTCAAAAACCTCCAAAGAAGGAGAATCCACAAGCTCCTGATGAAGTACAGCCAACTGTTGAACAGCTCTTACTCTCAGAAAGTTCAGGTGTTTAGTCAGAACCTCTTTTCTTGTAACTTGAGTCCATTGGTTCAAATCCTACCCACCCCACACCCAGAGGCAGGAGAAAACAAGCTTGCTCCATCTTCTGTAATAATTTAGGTATTTGAAGATGGCTATCATATCTCCTCTCAGTCTCCTCTTTTGCAGGCTAAACATACCCAACTTTCTTAACGATTCTTCATAAGGCCTGGTTCAATTGTAAAACCTGGAACTGGACACTGGACTCCAGGTGTGGTCTCTCCAAAGCAGAATAGAGTGGTACTATTACTTCCCTTGATAAGGAAACTAGACTTCTGTTGATGCAGCCTAGAACATCATTAATAATAATAATAATAATAATAATAATAATAATAAAATTTAGCTCAGGGCGGCTAACAACCAATAAAAAACAAGTTGATTGAAATGCAACTTAAAAAACAAGATTAAAATACAACATTAAAACATTAAAATGCAACCTCATCACAGGAGGAGAAAGGAAAAAGAAAGAGGGGGAGGGAATCAAATTGACTCCAAGCCAAAGGCCAGGTGGAACAACAATGTCTTACAGGCCTTGCAGAAAGAAATCAGGTCCCTCAGATCCCTGGTCTCATGAGACAGCGTTCCACCAAACCAGAGCCAGTGTTGAAAAGGCCCTGGCTCTGGTTGAGGCTAATCTAACTTCCTTAGGGCCCGGGACCTCTAGGGTGTTGCTATTTATGGACCTTAAGGTCCTCCGTGGGGCATACCAGGAGAGGCGGTCCTGTAGGTATGAGGGTCCTAGGCCGTGGACCTAACATATTTTTGCTACTGAATCGCACTGACTCATGTTTAGCTTGTGGTCTACTAGATCCTTTTCACTTGTATTACTGGCAAACCAGGTGCCCCCCATCTTAGATATTTGTAGTTGGTCCTTCCTGCCTAAGCAAGGAACCTGATATTTGTCCCTATTGGTGTTCATTTCATTAGTTCTCCAATCTGTTAATGCATCTGTATTCTGATTCTGCCTTCTGTGGCATAAGCTACCCCTCCCAGTTTGCTGTCATCTGCAGATTGGATGAGCACCCCCTCAGTTCCTTCATCCAAGTTGTTTATAAAGATGTTGAACCACAATGGAACCAGGACAGTATCCTGAGAGACTCCACTTGTCCCTTTTTTCCAGGATGGTGAGGAATCCTTACCGAGCACTCAGTCAGTCAACCAGCTGCAAATTCCCATAACAGTTACCTCATCCAGCCCACATTTTACCAGTTTCTCCACAAGAATATAATGAGGGACTTTGTCAAAAGCCTTACTGAAATAAAGGTACACTATGTCCACCTAACTAGATAGTGGATGAGGGCAAGGATTCCTGTTCCTTGTCCTCCTTTTCCCTACTCTTCTCCTGCCTCCCTCTCTTTCTTCAGCCTTTATTATTTATGACACCCCACTTCTTCTCCTTCCTGGCTCAGCACTTCACCTATGCAGCAAATCAATGCAGGAGGCAGCAGTTGCGAGTTGTGGGCACAGTGATTCTCCAGTGGTTTGATTTCGCCCCCTGAGGCACACTCTATTGTCCTTCGAGACAGATAACAACACTCATTAAAATTCATGGACCTAATGTAGCCCATTAATTCAAGTGGGTCTACTCTGAGTAACACTTAATTGAATACCACCTTGGTACGTTATATGGAAAGATGTTCTCATAGTGAATATTCCAGTGTTTGGGAAAAGATACTTCATCTGTAGGAAAGCTAGATAAGACAAGTTAAAGAAAATATATTGCGTTTGAACTGCTAAAGGCTAAGGTGACTGCAAAGAAAGCAGATTTGCTTTGAAAACACTTACTGTTGGAAGCTTCACCACTTCTTTTTTTCCTTGGGGGGAAAAACAGTTTTACACAAAGTGAAACTTTAAAGCTCTTTGTAAACGAATTGCCAATCATACTACCTAACATATCATTGTCTGCTTTGCCTCTGTTCTGCTGCTTTCTACTTCTGTTTGCATTTATCAAGAGTACCTGTATGTACCAGACAAAAAAAGCCTGACAGCTATTTGCTGTATAAAGAGTGGGAGAGGGGGAAAGAATGATTAGATTTGTAGAAAAATATTTTAACAGACTCACATGTAAGGAGCCCATTCAGATTATTGTCACCAAAGTGGAGTAGGGGATGGGCTTCTTAAAACACTTCATGACAACTGCACCACTTTATAAGTTGTTAGAACATTATTGATTCCACTGCAGTATTGTGCAGTGTTGCGCTGGCACACTGACTTCTCATGATGGAGGTGATGGCAAGGGTCAGTTCACTCATGTGCGTTTTGATCATTTGATGGCTGCAACATCAAATGACGATTTGGATGTGCAAATGAACGTAGACGTAACACCGCAGGCAGAACTTTCATTTCACATTATCGCCAACAAAATGCTTTAGTCAGCTCACAAATGCCAGCTATACTGTATGCAAAGCAGACAGTTCTGGCGACCTCACCTCAAAAAGGATATTGTTGCGTTGGAAAAGGTGCAGAAAAGGGTCACCAAAATGTTCCAGGGGATGGAGCAACTGCTCTGTGAAGGTTGCAACGTTTGGAACTTTTTTGTTTAGAGAAAAGGTAAGTAAGTGGTGGGACATGGGTGGTGCTGTGGGTTAAACCACAGAGCCTTGGACTTGCCGATCAGAAGGTCAGTGGTTTGAATCCCCACAAGGGGATGAGCTCCCATTGCTCTGTCCCAGCTCCTGCCAACCTAGCAGTGCGAAAGCACGTCAAAGTGCAAGTAGATAAATAGGTACCGCTCTGGAGGGAAGTTAAACGGCGTTTCTGTATGCTGCTCTGGTTCGCCAGAAGCGGCTTAGTCATGCTGGCCACATGACCTGGAAGCTGTATGCCGGCTCCCTCGGCCAGTAAAGCGAGATGAGTGCTGCAACCTCAGAGTCAGCCACGACTGGACCTAATGGTCAGGGGTCCCTTTACCTTTACCTTTAAGTTAAGTGGTAACGCCTGGCATGGAGAAAGTGGAAAGAGGAAAGTTGTTCTCCTACTTTCATGATACTAGAACTCATGGACATTCATTGAAGCTGAATGTTGAAATATTCAGGACAGATAAAATAAAGTATTTATTTATGCAGAGCATAGTTAAACTATGACACTGGCTCCTACAGGAGGAGGCAATGATGACCATCAACTTGGATTTTTTTTTTTAAAAAAGGATTAAACAAATTCATGGAGGTGAGTGTCATGCAATTCTACTCAATATTGATCCAGAGCAGAACTCCAACATATAGCTAGCAGAGTAAAAACTTAAACACATTGCAGGATTCCAAAAAAATAGACCAGAGGCAATTAATATTTAATCCAGCAGAGCTTTACGCATAATGGTCATGAATCCAATACATTCAGGAATGGCACTGTCCATAAGAAATCCAGTTGCAGCAGACTTAAACTTACAATAACTTATAATAAGTCTAAACCTTAACACTATATACAGAACACCACACCAGAAGGAAGAGAGGTAGAAAGGGAAAGGGAAAGGGAAAGGGAAACCCAGGTTCCTTCTGGCCTTACTTTTATAGTCAGCATGACCTTGACAAGAAAGAGATAAGAGAACCAGTTTAAACCTGCTGTACTCGGCCTCTCTGAAGGAATGACCAGTGGTAGAGGAAGGGGGGTGAGGGGGATGAGGTCTGCCCTGGGTGTCATCACTGGGGGGGGGGGTGTGTGACAAAATGAGTTTTTTAAAAATTGGGCTCACGAAACTTTTTAGGAGTGACATAGTGGCTTAGGCATCTGCAGGTTCCGTGCTGCCTGAAATGGCAACGTGGGACTTGCGTCTGCCTACTGCCTCTCACTCAGCCCTTGGAAAGGTTCCAAGCATCAGAGAGGCTTGCCTTGCCCCCATGGGCAGATCACCCCGCCCACGGCTGCAGGACATGCCCCCACACCAGGCACCCAAGCGGTTAGCTACGCTGCTGGGAATAACCCAAACACCATGAAGCTTCTGTTTCTTTCACACAGAGAAGCTTCCAGAACCCTCTTGAATTAAGTAGAATAGGAACGATCTCTACACATCAGATCAATACTTTCTGCACTGAGAAATGGAAACTGACAGTGAGATTTATTGATGGCTAGTAGTCACAAAGGCAATGTTCTGCCCTTCACAGTTGGAGGCAGCAGAAAACACAGAAGGAGAGAGCTGCCCTTGCGCTCACATCCTGTACAGGCATCCAGCCGGCCACAGTATGAACACTCTGCTGGACTAAATGGACTACTGGCTTGATCCAACAGGCTCTTCGTATGTTCTTACAGGGTGGAACATGAGTCCTTCAGCACCACCTTCTGAATATGCCCCACCAGAAATAGCTGGAGCCCCTATTACACCATGCCTACTATCCACAATCTTAGGCTAAGTAGGCAGACACAGACTGAGCTAGAATTAAGAGGTTGAGGAGAACTAACAGTGTCACACACTGTGTGTCACAGTGTGGTGTAGTGGTTAAGAGTGGTAGTCTCCTAATCTGGGGAAACGGGTTCGCGTCTCCGCTCCTCCACATGCAGCTGCTGGGTGACCTTGGGCCAGTCACACTTCTTTGAAGTCTCTCAGCCCCACTCACCTTGCAGAGTGTTTGTTGTGGGGGAGGAAGGGAAAGGAGAATGTCAGCCGCTTTGAGACTCCTGAAGGGGAGTGAAAGGCGGGATATCAAATCCAAACTCTTCCTCTTCTTCTTCTTCTTCTTCTCAGCCTGAGGGTGACCAGGCCTGTTTCTGTTCCAAAACCAGACTGCAAACAAGCTGGCTTGCTCTCTCAAAAATTGTATTGCTCCTCTAGCAGTCAGAAATGGTCTACTCCACAATCTCAACACATTCTGTTGTGTGCTTAAGATACTGCTCTCTATCTCATGTTCCTATTGCTCAGTGATATGGTCTGGCAAATATGCTTGGAAGCAGGCGTGTGTTGTCCAGAGGCTCTCTGGAAGTCCCCATGTCATTCATGTCCCAAGTCTTCTTGCCTGTATCAGTAAAATGAGATTTGGTTGTCCTCGGATTATTTTTGTGGATCAAGTTTGACTTCTCAAGGCTGGCAAATGTGATTCGTAATTTTTATGCAAATAAGTGCACCTGTAAATTTGGCAAAAGCAACGTTTCTAAATGTGACTTTTTAATGAGCCAAATAAACAGAAAACATATTTTTCTGTTAGGACTCAAAATAATCAATGTTGACATGTTTGAGGCTCGTGCATGAATTCAGATTAGTTTCTATCAAACTTTAAGATATGTTCACAGAAACAAATAAACAGGTTGGATCTGTGAAGCCAAACTGATGTCTGGGGCTGTTGGGAGCTCACTTTGAGCTGTGTTTTCCCCTAAATGTAATCCCTACAAGCTGACACTTCTTCCCCTTTGTAACGTCAGTTTGTAATGGGAAAACTTTTGCTAATCTTATTCCAAACTTCTCTGTGATGACAAATGAGCTTTCCAGAGCTATTGACAACTGTATAGATTTTCCATTTAAAATACTTGTGGTTTAAAAGCCATGTCACCAGGAATCAGGTTATCAAAGTCCTTCTGCTGCAAATTGCTGTATTGTAAATACTTGATTAGTGTCTCCTGCACTTTCTAGAATGATACAAATGCCCCCCCACTCCCTACCCCCCAAAAAACCCAACACCAAAGAGGAAGTAATTTAAGCAGGATGCAGAAGAAATGACTCACAGGGTACAGTTTGCCATTCTCTCAGTGTTTTCGGGTTTGCTAAATGAAGTGTCTAGCTGCTTAAACTCCAGGTTTGTATAAAGAATGGGTAGAATACAATCAAAGTTCAGCAATGACAATCCTTATTGATTTCAGTGGTAAAATAAAGCATGAGCTTAACACTGGATCTTACAAGTCCTTGTCTTTGGCCAGATGGCATCCGTTGATTAGGAACACAAATGTTTTAATTTTAAATGCCACATCCATGCTTTGTTTTCTGTAGCTGCAACATTTAGTTGATTAATCATTGGCAAATAATTTTTTTTAACAAAATCTGTTGTCTGGTTAATTAGTAGCACCTTTTTAATTAGTCAAAAGGTCTTTATCTATCCTATAGAAATGATTAATATTTCCGAAGAACAGATTGTGTGTTGTCCTAAATTGATGTTGTTAAATGTTTTTGATGCAGAAAATGCTAAAATTCTGTCAAAGGAAATGGTTACTTATCTAATTTTAGCAGCTTGTCTTGATCTCGCGTCAAGAACGAACACTGGACAGGTGGTATCACTCGCTGCGGAAAATAATGATTATGAAGAAAACCACACATTCTTTAAAATTTAGGCAAAGACTAGAATCTCGTGACTCATTTTATATGGTATGATGTCCTGTTATTTCATACAAAGCAAACAATACATTTCCCAGACAACCATCGCCATAAGGTTGGCATATTTGGCAATTTGCTTTCATGTCATACATAATTCTGATACTTTTTATTGTATTTTTCTGTTACTAACCCTATTGTCTTCCTTATACAACTGAACTATTCTGTTTATTTACTGCTTTCATCATACAGCATGCCTAAGACAAAGTTTGGAACTCCATTCCTTTTATGTTTCTCCTTTTCTTGGTTTTGTTGTTGCTCTCCTTGTTTCGTGCCTATTGAAAAATGCAAAATAGTGTTCGTATATACATAAAAAGTTCTTTATAGCTATTTTTAAAGGCTACCAATTAACAAGACAACAGATTATCTTTTTTCAGATTAAACCATTATTGAAATGAATACTTGGGTGACAGGTAGCATCTTAGAAAAAGCAATCTAAACTGGTGACAACAGCAATGCACACATACATCATTTAAATTTACCCCCAAAACACCACATGCCTTTACTTCAAAACAATTATTTTTAGAAACACATGCAGAGTTCAGATTCAGTAAATTAATTTATTAATATTATTAATTAACTATCATGCTTTTAGTCGGGTAGTGGACCTACCTTTTAGACTTTCATGTCTTCACAACCCACCCTTTGTTAACGTCCTCCCTGTAAAAAATTAGATTGCAAGCTGCCTGAGGACAAACGCCTCTTTCAGTGATTTTTGTCGCCCCCCATGCCTTGTCATGGCACTGTATAGGTCTTCATAATAATATTTCAGAGTGTATGTCATAGAATCATAGAATCATAGAGTTGGAAGAGACCACAAGGGCCATCGAGTCCAACCCCCTGCCAAGCAGGAAACACCATCAGAGCACTCCTGACATATGGTTGTCAAGCCTCTGCTTAAAGACCTCCAAAGAAGGAGACTCCACCACACTCCTTGGCAGCAAATTCCACTGTCGAACAGCTCTTACTGTCAGGAAGTTCTTCCTAATGTTTAGGTGGAATCTTCTTTCTTGTAGTTTGGATCCATTGTTCCGTGTCCGCTTCTCTGGAGCAGCAGAAAACAACCTTTCTCCCTCCTCTATGTGACATCCTTTTATACATTTGAACATGGCTATCATATCACCCCTTAACCTCCTCTTCTCCAGGCTAAACATGCCCAGCTCCCTTAGCCGTTCCTCATAAGGCATCGTTTCCAGGCCTTTGCCCATCTTGGTTGCCCTCCTCTGGACACGTTCCAGTTTGTCAGTGTCCTTCTTGAACTGTGGTGCCCAGAACTGGACACAGTACTCCAGGTGAGGTCTGACCAAAGCAGAATACAGTGGCACTATTACTTCCCTTGATCTAGATGCTATACTCCTATTGATGCAGCCCAGAATTGCATTGGCTTTTTTAGCTGCCGCGTCACACTGTTGCCTCATGTCAAGTTTGTGGTCAACCAAGACTCCTAGATCCTTTTCACATGTACTGCTCTCAAGCCAGGTGTCCCCCATCTTGTATTTGTGCCTCTCATTTTTTTTGCCCAAGTGCAATACTTTACATTTCTCCCTGTTAAAATGTGAGTCTGTTCATCTGGGCACAGTGTCAGAAGCTGAGCTGGGAACTGGCTCTGTCTAGGGCAGCCTTGTAAACAAGTGCATAAGATTTACTAGCCTGACAAAAAGGTTGCTAGCCAGTTGGGGGTTGCAAAAGAGAGAGTGGGAGCTCCCCACCCCCGCCCCCAGCATGCTACTATGCTACAGAAGAAGGACAGGGTTCACTTTCACTCTTCCACCCACCTATTCACTTACCTGTATGGTATCCCTGCATGCAACACCTTCTTGCCTATGGACACTAGGCTGGTGCTTCAGTACAATGCTGATCTAGGGAGCAGGTGAAGGAGCAAAGCCTGTTTCCCCCTAGGAAGTGCAGTAAATCTCTGTGCAGATTGATAAATACCCTCCAACATTTCTCCAATGAAAATGTTGTTGTTGTTTAGTCGTTAAGTTGTGTCCAACTCTTCGTGACCCCATGGACCAGAGCACGCCAGGCACTTCTGTCTTCCACTGCCTCCCGCAGTTTGGTCAAACTCATGTTGGTATCTTTGAGAACACTGTCCAGCCATCTCGTCCTCTGTCGTCCCCTTCTCCTTGTGCCCTCCATCTTTCCCAACATCAGGGTCTTCTCCAGGGAGTCTTCTCTTCTCATGAGGTGGCCAAAGTATTTGAGCCTCAGCTTCAGGATCTGTCCTTCCAGTGAGCACTCAGGGCTGATTTCCTTCAGAATGGATAGGTTTGATCTTCTTGCAGTCCATGGGACTCTCAAGAGTCTCCTCCAGCACCATAATTCAGCCTTCTTTATGGTCCAGCTCTCACTTCCATACATCACTACTGGGAAAACGGGATGCCCTATTCCATGATACTGTAATAACAACAATAATTTTGTTATCTGTACCCTACCCATCTGATTGGGTTGCACCAGCCACTCTGGGCGGCTTCCTATATATATATATATATATATATATATATATAAACATAATAAAACAGTTTTTTGTTTTTTTTTTAAATTTCCCTACACAGGGCTGCCTTCAGATGTCTTCTGAAGGTTGTATAGTTCCTCATCTCTTTGGTTCCGAGGTCGCATAACTCCATACCCACCAACATTTCTCCAATGAAAACAGGGATGTCCTAAGGAAAAGTGGGACATTCCAGGATCAAAGCAAAAAGCAGGGTGGCTTCTGTAAATCTGGAACTGTCCCTGGAAAACAGGGACACTGGGAGGGTCTGCTCTTCTGTCTTTGCATGTTTAAAAATTCTGAGCTCACAACGACAGAGACTGATTCTCCAGAATACATTAGCCTCTTTTTCTTTTTAATTATTTATTTGGTTTTTCAGATTAAATTTTTACAGTTGCATATTCAACATACAACATAAAAACAAGATTCCAAGGAATCTCTTTCCCTCCTCCCCTCTGTGGGTCCTATTGTTCATCATTTCCTCCTGCATCTTTTATAATAATCCTAATCTTTTACAATCTATTGTAAATACAATCTATTGTATCCAAAATTCACTGTTAAACTGTAAGTGTTATTCCAGTCCTACTAACCATTTTAACTGTTTACAATGGTCTTCAAGATAAGTTATAAATTTCCCCCATTCCTTATTAAATTTTTGGCCTTCTTGATTTCTGATTCTTCCGGTCATTTTAGCCATTTCAGCATAATCCATCAATTTGTGGAATACTTTAGCTTCCTTAACATCACCTCACTTTCTGTGTGCTGTTGCTTTCTGTCATTCTGAAAGACTGAGACAAGCAGAGGCATATAATTTGCAGTATTTGATGCATTGGCTACACTGCATTTTGCTTCCATAATTAACTGGAAACAAATAAGTCAAAACAATCTGGGGTGAGAGTTAGGGCATCATGCAGTGGTGTCCAAACAAAGAGGGCCAGATTTGATGAAGTGAAGGGCTGTAAGGGCCGACCAAAGGGCCAACCAAGCTTTTTTAAGGGTTGAAGTTGTTGAGCTTTTTTTAGGGTTGAGGTTTTTGAGGTTTTTTAAGGATTTCACCCCAGGAAATAAACTGCCACAGGGGCTGGATTAAACCAACCGGCAGGCCAGAGCCAGATTAGGCCCCTGAAATGGACTTTGGACATGCCTGCCTGCAGATGGTCCGGGAATCAGTGTGTTTTTACATGAGTAGAATGTGTCCTTTTATTTAAAATGCATCTTTGGCTTACTTGTGGGGCACAGGAATTCGTTCATTCCCTCCACAAATATAGTCCAGTCCCCTACAAGGTTTGAGGGACAGTGGAGCAGTCCCCTGCTGAAAAAGTCTGCTGACCCCTAGCATACAGGAACCTGGAAAGGTACAGAATTTGCTCCTTCCATCTTCTGATACTAAACTTGCTCCTCCTAAAAGGAAAAGAGGGGGAAACAGAGCTTTTTCATCAAACCACATCAAGGAAAGCAGACTATAGAGCACATAAGATTATAAGTGGAAAGGGATCCAACCGGCAGGTTAAATAACTAGCCAGTTTCTTTTCTTTCAGTCAGAAGACTATGAATTAGGCATGCAGCCACCAGACAATGAGCTCACTGGAGTACCTGGCAAATCTTCAGTGAATTCTCTTCCAGTGTTCCCCACAGGAAGGGAAAGCAGATGCTTTCACCTCTTCTCTCTGCATAAATTCATTTAGAGGTGATTGTGAGCAGTGCCCTCCCACATATGCACACATCAAAGGCCTCTTGCTGACTGGCATTCTTTAATAGAGCAGAAAATAACAGGAGCCCTTAGAGGTATAGCCACATGGCTAAGGGGTAAACTAGACAAGACACCCATTGTGCAATTAGCAATTGTGTTCTCCAACCAAATGATGTGTACAGAAATCCACACACTGGAGTAAAGTGTACACATGAATGCATATCACTAAAAACAACATATTGAAAATGCCTTATATTGGGGGGGAAATTTCTGCAAAAATGTGTACATTAGGCAAAATGCCATTTTAGAAATGTGCAACAAAATTCTGATGCATTTTCATAAGGACTTAAAAAAATGCATATGATGCTGTGGAAATGTGGAGAGCTGAACTCACGACTGAAAAATTCGCAAACCAAGAGGAACCAAAATTCACAGACATACCCACTCCTACTGGAAGCAAACCAGCTCCATTGCGAACGTGTTGCATTTAATTTACGAAAGTTCAGCCTGTGAAGTTAGATCTGTCATAGTACACTCAAACCTGGAAGTCATTGTTTGATGATGCAGTGATCAGTTGACAAGCATGCTTGTACAAGCCAGGCAACAATTGTTCTCAGCAGCTTCTTCTGTGTATGTTGACAGTTTCTATCCTGTTCTAGTATCTCCTGACTAGATGACTTCACAGACTTCAGTGGAAGAAACCCTGGCTGCTCACTCAAAGGGATGTCTACAGAGTTGCCCAGATCATGAAAGGTGGGCAGAGAAGCTTTTGTGTGACCAGAAGCCCTATGCTATCCATCCATCCATCCAACCAACCATCCATCCTACAACTCCTCCATGCATTGTGGTTCATGTTCAAGGAACCACTTCATTGTGGCTTATGGTTCTAATGTTCAGAAGCCAACCACACCCCTTTTAAGAAGACTGTAGCCCCAGATGGGGGGTTTTCCCCAGGATCTGAGGCAAACTCTGAAAGGGGAAACAGAGATACCATCAAGCTTACTTGTCACCACCCCAATACACCACATAGCATGAACCAAGTTTAAAGCCCTAAACAGCCTCGGCCCAGTATACCTGAAGGAGCGTCTCCACCCCCATTGTTCTGCCTGGACGCTGAGGTCCAGTGCCGAGGGCCTTCTGGTGGTTCCCTCACTGTGAGAAGCAAAGCTACAGGGAACCAGGCAGAGGGCCTTCTTGGTAGTGGCACCCACCTTGTGGAATGCCCTCCCACCAAATGTCAAAGAGATAAACAACCACCTGACATTTAGAAGACATCTGAAGGCAGCCCTGTTCAGGAAAGTTTTTAATGTGTGACATTTCAATGTATTTTTAATCTTTGTTGGAAACTGCCCAGAGTGGCTGGGGAAGCCCAGCCAGATGGGCGGGGTACAAATAATAAATTATTATTATTATTAGGCATGTGAGAGGTTGGCACCAGTGCACCCATGATGCCAAGCGCCTTTTTTTCCCTAAGAGGCTTAAGAATAAAAAAAAAGAAAGGAAGAGGAAGAACCTTTCTTCAATAAAATAACAAAAAATAACATTTTTTTGTTTGAGACCATCATATTATAGCTACTTCCACATAGGTGTCTAGACTCCTCATGTGTAAATCACTGTGAATGGTGAGCTGAGTGATGTTGACAGACTTTGAGAGACAAAGGGCTGTTTGGTCACAGTCCACTTTTAAAAGTTTAGGCCCAAGTAGGTCTTGACTGACAGCTGGCTGGGTCCTGCCAACGCATGTCAGTCACATCTGACAGCAGGACACCTTTTGGAAATTGGAAGATGACTATAGCAGAGTTAATTGTCACTGGACTTCTCCACCTCTCTGCCAGTCAGAGCTTATCCTCTACCTTCTGTACTCAAGGGGAGACATGACCTCTCTTCTAAGGAAGAATGGAAAACAAGATATGATGCGTTTTCGCTACACTCTTCACCCAAACGAAGTACACAGACTGTGCTCCAAACATTAGTCCCTAGTATCTCCAGTAAAAATGAATTCTGGTGTCAGGGCTTGGAAATCCAGTACCTTTTCAGAAAAGTTGCACAGGCAGTAGACCATAGCTTAGTTATAAAGTGGTGGAAGTTCCTGGACTACTGGTATATGAATGCAATAATGGCTGGTAAGAGCCATGTGGCTGAGCTGGAGCAACCAGCTCAGACCTTTTCACATATTTAGTTTCTCAGGTAGACTGGATACAACAATAAACTTGATTACCTATTTTCTCACAAAGGGAAAGGAAGGGACATAGCTAGTGTCAGGAGCTGGACGGCTTCTGGCTTGAGAAAACAGCACGCAAGAAGAATTATTGCATACAAGCAATTAGCCTCTGACCACTCTTTCTGAGCAACCATCCATCACAATCACGTTGATCCTTCTGAAAAACCTCTCCGGCTACTGCAGAAAATCCTGAACCTCCTACCCTTATGTTTTGGGGGTCATCTTCTGTCTTGGACTTTCCCCAACCACTCTGGGAAGCTAGCAACAGAATATTAATATTAATAATAATAAAATGATAAAACATCAAACATTAAAAACTTCCGATACAGGGCTGACTTCAGATGTCTTCTAAAGGTTGCATAGTTACTTATCTCCTTGACATCTGATGGGAGGGCATTCCACAGGGCGGGTGCTACTACCAAGAAGGCCCTCTGCCTGGCTCCCTGTAGCTTCACTTCTCACAGTGAGGGAACCACCAGAAGGCCCTCAGAGCTGGACCTCAGTTTCCGGGCTGAACAATGGGGGTGGAGACGCTCCTTCAGGATGAAACACCCCCAGCCAGATGCTCCTCAACTTTCTTCAAAACATTGATTCATGTTCAGCTCATATCTTTTGAGTACATTTCTTTTGCCCTGAAGTGTTCCTCAGTGGCTAAACGAGAGACAAAAACCAGCAGCATTAATAATTGTTTTATCAGAGGAATGAAGAAATCATTATCAGAGTAATGCTTTAAAAGATGGTTTGCAAAATGCATTTAATTTACTTTTTAATAAGACAACTGCACATGGCAAATTAATTCCAGTTGGTTATTTAAATCATTTTTTAAGATTAACAATTAAGAAATGTATACTGAGTCCAAATTGTTATATACATGGAGCATATACATACATACTTATATACTTATCAACTTGTATTTATTTTTGCTTGGCACACTTTCACTCTTTTAATGAAGGCAGAAGTAGGTTTAACTAGGGTAATTATCTTAACTGGATAAATATATGCTCACAAACCTTTAAAAAGTACATATTTTCATAATAACAAAATCTACCTTAAAATTAGCAACATTTTAAAATCTTTTTGTTTACTTTCGGTCTACGAATTCACTTATCCGCTGTGGAAAAGACCCTGAAATTAAGCTGGCATGACTTGAAAGTCTTTTTCCATTTTTTTCTTTTGGCCAGAACTCCCTCCTGCCCTTCTTTTGATTAGAATAGGTTGTATTGTCTAGGTTTGGTCATATAAATGCCCCCCCCCCCATCAATCCAATTCAGGGTGCAATCCAGTAGTCAAATCAACCTGGGATGATCTGGGTTCAAACCAATTTGGATCTGGGACCCAAACTGGTTAGGGATACTTGTACCATTGTGCAGTCAGGAGAGGTGGGGCAATGGAACATGCCCCCCCCCCGACCCTATATTTGATCAGGGTTTTAAACCCCAATTGAAAATGTTGTTAGGAGTGTGGGCTGGGGGGAGAAAGCACCATAGACCTCCATGTTAGAATTCCTGCTCCATGATTGCAGTCATGGGATTTTTGTCAATCACATGATGGTATATGTTTTGACTCCACAGAGTGGGAAGTGATGGAGACAGGATGTTTGTGTTACTGTGTTCCGTGAAGTGGGACTATTGTCCTTTGTTCTTTTTCTCTTTGCTGTCTGATGCTAGAGAGAGAGGGAGCCATGTTGCAGGGCTCCGTGTGTGTTTATATGTAAATAAAGTAGATTAGCCAAAATGCTGAGTTGCTGAGGTCTGTTACGCAAGCTGCGAAGACTCTGCGGATCCCTAAGTGTGCCAATGTCTGTTGGCATCAGTCGCTGTGATGTTCAGGCTGAAGAAAGCTTTTGAAGCTCCCAAACGATCAACCAGGAGGGAGAGAACATGCCAGTCGGCATGTGTCTCTGCCAGGGTCTTACTCGAGTGCAGGATGAGCTCCTGACAGTATCCACTTCCACTTTCCCCTCCAGACCACACCTGATCTGACCAAGGGCAATCCAGGTCTGTCTCAAGTAGATTAGACTGAATCCCAGGCTGACCTGAATCAGTCCAAATTGTACCTGGAGGAGTTTATCCATCACAGCTTTAAAAAACAGAAGCATGAAGGTGTGGTCTTGTTGCCTTTATACCACCTACCTTTCAAGGTAGCAAACAGGGTCACCTCCTTCAAATATATTTGGTCTTCCCCAAACATTGTGAGATATTGACTGGCCCAAGGTCATCCCAGGAGCTTCATGACCAAGTGGGGATTTTGATCCAGGGTCTCCCCATTCATACTGCAACACTTTAACCACTGCATCACACTTGGAATATGCATTGGATCAGGCTGCACATATCATGAAAGCTGGTTGGAAAATAGGCTTCCCCCCCCTTTCAATGCTTGCAAAATGTAAGGTGGGAATTTTGCAAGCAGAATTCCAGTTCTCTGCTACAATTAGAGTTTCAATTGCAGATAAACTCTGTGGCAAATTTTGTGTTGACTGTTTTTTTGTGGGGGGGGGGAGAGGGGAAGTTTTGCGCAACTCCCCTCGCACACAAGCCACCCCCATGGTAACTTCCCTCATCTTCCTCCTCCCACACATTGCAACGACGAAGCATCTTTTTCACCTTCTGCCCAGTGGTGAAGCTACCACCCTCTCCTCTTCTTCAGACCCTTTCATGCAAATCCAGGATTGTGATGAGGCACCACAAATCCTTCAATGGGGGCTGTGCAATGACAGCTTTCCATTTTTATGTCTGTGTTTGTGTGTTTGTTTTTTTCTGTCTGTGTGTGTAGCATGCATTGTATCTGTAATGGATTTGAAATTGCATAATAGGTTTAACTGTTTTTATATACAGAATGGTTTTTAATAGTTTTCATGAATGCAAATTTTAAACTGTTTTTATATATAGCAATTATTTTATGTCTATTTTTATTGGACTGTGAAATTACTTGAGCTACTTCATAATAATAATTAATAATAATTAATAATAAATTTATCATTTATGCCCTGCCCATCCGGCTGAGTGGCTGCAGCCATTCATTTCATAGGAAATGATTCATAAAATAAATAAAAATAATATATCTTATGCTCTACTATGAAGCGTACTGGAAAAGTTCATGGATTTCTGATTATTTAATGAGAGAACCTAAGACATAAGCATGTAAACTTGACTTGGTATAACCACATTTTCTGCACTGCCGTGTTTTATTAGCACAGAAATGTTCATTGCTATGACATCTGAAGAAGACCACAAAGACCCTTCATGAAGATGATAATGAGAATAGGTTACATTCGTACCAATTTCCACATTCTTATTACAAGCTTTTTAATGAGAAGGGATTAATTTTCTGCCATCTTCCATTCTCATTACAACTCAGTCAAGAGAATGAGGTATCAGGAGTTTAATGCTTAATTTATATTCAATGAATCTTTGTAGTGAGTTACACTCCTTTGACCTTTTCAATATTTCATACTTTGATTGGGTGGTCATTCAGTTCTTGCCTTGTTTTTTACCTTATTAGAGTAACCTACAGATTTGCAGGGGAAACAGTCCTGCTACACAATGGAAACTGAAACTATCAGGAATGGCAATGCAGTGCAGAATTGTGCACCTCAGTCCAATAAATGCACAAAGTGTTCAGGTTTTGATACACTGCTGCTCATGCATCAGCTTGAAACAAAGAATGGCAAATTATTCAATTTGGAACCTTGAATTGGAACCTTGAGGTGTAAAAAAGAGCTATAGCAATACCCATCATTTTAATTGTATATTTCAATAGCACAGCCCTTTTCTCATTCCATACTGAATAACTCTATGGATATGCAAAGGAACATGCATAAAGCAGTATTTTCATTGGCTGCTGGTCTTTGTCTGGATTAATGTAAAAATGGTAATATGGCATTGCGCTAGCTATAATACATATAATTCTATGGGAAGGTCACTCTGTACCTTCCCATAGAAACAGCTACTTTTCCTGGGGCCCGAGCTCCCAGACAATCCTTGAGAAATTTTGCTAGTCTTATCAAAATCTCTGTTGTTTCCTTTGAAATTCCACAGACATTCCAAGCTAGTTCATTTTTTGAAACACCCTGGCACAAGATGGCATTGTAACTACTAGCTTTGATAGCTTTAAAAGTGGATGAGACATATTCATGGAGGATAGGTCTCATGGCTACTGGTCATGAAGGCTATATGGAAACTGCAGAATCAGAGGCAGTATGGCAGTCAACACCAGATGTTGCGGGTGCAAGGGAAGGCCACTGTGGAAAGATGGATGCTGAGCTAGGTGAGCATTTGGTGTGATCCATCAGGATTTTCTTACGTTCTTAAACAGGAACCCTTGAGTTTACCTTGAATTATTTTTGTTTTGGGTGAAATTTTGTTGCAACTTTCAGTCTTCTGCTGGTTTTTGCCAACAGCTCTTATCAGCCTCAGCCTCCCAAGAGGAATTCCATACCTGTGAGAAAGGCTGATGGCTCCCACAGCGGAAGTTGAATGACAAACTGCATTCATATTAGCTACATGTTGACAGTTTTATGGAAACCCTTTTGAAATGGTCTCACCAGTGGCGGAGCTTCATGCTCCGGCACTGGGGGGCAGAGAGCAGGTAGGGGCAGGGCTGGCACACATCCTGGGGGTGTGACATGCCACCTGCAGGGGCGTGGTGCCTAGCGCTGGCGGGGGGGAGCCGCGATGGCACCCCACCGGGATCGCGCTGCCGGGGTGGTGCACTCCCCCCATACTCCTCTTCCTCTGCCAGTGGGTCTCAGTCCCCAACGTTAATGTAGGGAGGACGGCAGGAGGGGTGGTGAGTGGTGGGTACAGCCCCTAGTGTTCCTGTGTGTATCTGTGTATCGGTATATCTGTATGTATTTGTGTGTATATATTTAGAGAGTGAGAGAAATCACACGGTTTATGTGATGATAATAGAATTTCTCTCCCCCACCTAATAAGGTGCAAAACCTTCTTTCTTATTATGATCTTACCAAAACGTGATGGTGTGTGCTTCAGAACATAAGGAGAGCCCTGCAGGATCAGACCAAAGACCCACATAGTCAAGCATTTTGTTCTCATAGTGGCCAACCAGATCTTAGTGTAACAGCTTGTGGTTCCCAGCAACTAGCCTCCATAGTCTGGTTCTATTTTAACGTCGTCCAAGTTGGTGACAGTCACTACACGTTGTTCTTGCAAGCTCCATAGTTTAACTATATGAATAAGGACTTCCTTTTACGTGTCCTGAATCTTCCAGCATCCATCTCCATTTGATTTTCCATGGTATTACGCAAGAGGGAGAAAAATCCATCTCCATTCACTTTCTACGCACCATAATTCTATACACCTCTATCACATCTCCTCATACTCACTGTTCCTGCAAACTGAAAAAGGCCCCAAAGTTGCAATCTTTCCTTATTGGGGAGCTACTCCAGCAACCGTGATTATTTTGGGTGCCGTTTTCTGA
This sequence comes from Podarcis pityusensis, assembly GCF_964106645.2. Classification (NCBI taxonomy): domain Eukaryota; kingdom Metazoa; phylum Chordata; class Lepidosauria; order Squamata; family Lacertidae; genus Podarcis; species Podarcis pityusensis. The sequence continues at coordinate 6,755,472 of NC_138038.1, read as the reverse complement.
ATCCCCCTCCCCTACAATATCCTTTTTAAGATGCAGTGACTGGAATATGTATGCTGTTCCGAGTGTGACTGCACTTTAGATTTGTATAATAGCATTCAGATATTAGGAACGTGGGTGGCGCTGTGTTCTTAACCACTGAGCCTTGGGCTTGCCAATCGGAAGGTCGGCGGTTCGAATCCCCATGACGGGGTGAGCTCCCATTGCTCGGTCCCAGCTCCTGCCAACCTAGCAGTTCGAAAGCACGTCAAAGTGCAAGTAGATAAATAGGTACCACTCTGGCGGGAAGATAAACTGTGTTTCCATGCGCTGCTCTGGTTTGCCAGAAGCGGCTTAGTCATGCTGGCCACATGAAAAACTGCCCGTGGACAAACACTGGCTCCCTCAGCCAGTAAAGTGAGATGAGCGCCACAACCCCAGAGTCGTTCGTGACTGGACTTAACTGTCAGGGGTCCCTTTACCTTTTATTCAGATATTGGCAGTTGTATTTTCAAACTCTTTCCTAATGATCCCCAGCATGGAATCCAGGTTTCTCACAGCTTCCATACGCTTGCTTGACATTTTCATCAAGCTGTCTACTAACCAGAGTAGGTCCCATTAGTCTTCATGTGACATTAAGATTCCTTGCCCCAATCTGGCTAATTGACAGTCAGACTGGACCCAACCTGTTGGGAAGGGCTGCTCAAGAAGGCTCTCCAGCAGACAAGCACTGGCTTCTCAATGGTGAACTCTCTTGCACAGCTGACTCACGCCAAAAGCAGGACTTGCAAATCAGCTGGCAGGTATCAACTAGGCATGGATGTGTATAGACTAATTATCACACCACTGTACTCAAGAGAGACTTACCATCTATTCTGTCATTTAACCACTTAGAAGTTAGATTGTCAAGGCTTGGAATCCATGAAATTTCTTTTCTAAGATTTTTCTGCCCCCAGAATGTCTCTTTCTTCCTTGTTTTCCTTCCACCAGCAGGTGAAGACTTTCTTTTTCTTTTTTTAAAATCTATTTTTATTAAAGATTGCTTAGTTTACAAAAATATGTGCATTGTCTCTTTTATCAAGTTGTGTTTTCTAAAAATCAGTTTCATTTGTTGTGAGACATTAGTGTTACATGCAATCAAAGACAACCAACCACACCCTAGGTGAATACTTTCTTCTTCCAAAAGGCTTTTGGGAACTGACTTCATTTAAGGAAACAACTGGTGAGCTGCTGTTTTGAATTGTAATTATATGTATGCCTTAAATAGATTGTGTGTGTGTGTGTGTGTGTGTGTGTGTGTGTGTTATTTATGGTTTTAATTCTGTCACAGTTGAATTATTATTATTATGATTGTTATTATTCTATATTTTTAGCTGTTCTTATTTTTATCTGTAAGCCCCTGTCAGGGGAAAAGGTGGAGTATAAATAAATATATGATAACAACAACAGTAATCTATTCAACAACCCAGAATATACAGACTATAGTAGTTCTCTCTCTCTCTCTCTCTCTCTCTCTCTCTCTCTCTCTCTCACACACACACACACACACACACACACACACACTTCTATGATTCATAGATATGCATATCTTTGGGAAGTCATGTAGCTCTTGATAAAATTCTGGGTACTATTCACTTTCTCCCACCATTTAGATAACCATTACTGTGCACCTGTATATCTCTAATGTTGCAAAATCTGGTTTCTCCTGCCTGAAAAATAGATGTGTTGCCCCCAAATGTGTCATACTTATTTTGATATGTCAAACTATACATTTGTCTACATCTGTCATTCTGGTGTGTCACTCCTAGTCTATCTTTAGGTGTCAGAACCTCACTATGCCAACCTAGCAGTTCGAAAGCATGCCAGTGTGAGTTGCAGTGGAAAGGTAAACGGCGTTTCAGTGCACTCTGGTTTCCGTCAGAGTGTCCCGTTGTGCTGGAAGTGGTTTAGTCCTGCTGGCCACATGACCCAGAAAGCTGTCTGTGGACAAAGGTCGGCTCCCTCGGCCTGAAAGTGAGATGGGCGCCACAACCCCTTAGCTGCTTTTGACTGGACTTAACTGTCCAGGGGTCCTTTACCTTTACCTTTATGCAAGGTAGAAAAACCTCTTTGGTGTTCTTTAAATATGTTATTATTTGGATAGCCCATGTTTCTAAAATCTTTATGGCTTCCCTTAAAAAAATATCTCAGCACAATTTCTATGTCATGTGCTTTGATAAAGCAAGTTATGCATCACCATCTATAGGCTTTCCGCATGTCTCACTGGGCATGTTTTCCCTGCATTCCTACTAACCATAATGTCAAAATAATTGACGTTGGTTGACCAAAAACCCTTTCAAACCTCAAATCTGAGTCTTTGCGATTCTAGGTGCATCCAGATGGGGATTAATATCACAAATGGGTCAATCAGATATTGAAAATGGGGCAGTGGAAACAGGCTGTTGTTGTTGTCATTTTAACTTATTGGATGTTCCAGTGAAAGAGTAAACCCAGATTAAATGAGAGAGGGGGAAATACGAGCTGGCAATTTGATGCTGATGACATCATGGGGATGCTGTAACTAGCAGGCACGAGCAGCACCGATCCCACAATACAGTAAATACATATGTGGATAAAGGTAAAGGGACCCCTGACCATTAGGTCCAGTTGTGGCCGACTCTGGGGTTGCGGCGCTCATCTCGCTTTATTAGCCGAGGGAGCCAGTGTACAGCTTCTGGGTCATGTGGCCAGCATGACTAAGCTGCTTCTGGCAAAACCAGAGCAGCACATGGAAACGTTTACCTTCCTTCTGGAGTGGTACCTATTTATCTACTTGCACTTTGACATGCTTTTGAACTGCTAGGTTGGCAGGAGCAAGGACCGAACAACGGGAGCTCACCCCGTCGCAGGGTTTCAAATTGCCGACCTTAATGGCCAGGGGTCCCTTTACTACCAAATCAAACAATATTTTAAAATAAGAAATATAGCATCTTTAAAATGAGAAAGAGAGAGAGAAAGCCTTGGCCAATCACCTTAGTAAATCTCAGCCTCTCTCCTCTCAGAAACCACCAACCATACAGCAATACAATGTTGAGGTTTAGGGTTGACGGCCACTCTCTAGAACAGGGGTCGTCAACCTTTATGTGGAACCTGTGAGGATATTTGCAAAAATAGAGAAACTATCCTATGTGCACGCACCACAAATATTGGCTCTAACTTGATTGGCATCTGTCTGTCATGAGAAAATAGACGAGTGTGCCTTCGGGGGTGAAGTCCTGGATACAGGTACTTCTTTCGGCAGGTGCAGATACACATCAAATTTCATTGCAGATTACTCTTGTTCATTCCTAAACCTTAATACCCCACCAACTAACATAGTCAGATAAACTGTCAGATTATTAGCAATATGACAGGAGCCCAAAGTCCTCCTAAGGAAGTAAATTGAACATGAAATTAAAAGCAAGCTGGTTATGCTTCACTTTTTCAGGAGTTTCGTGGCGAGAGCACCACCACTAAGGTCACACTGACACCATACATTTAAAGCACTGTGACGAGAGAGAGAGAGAGAGAGAGAGAGAGAGAGAGAGAAAGAGAAAGAGAGAGAGAGAGAGAGAGAGAGAGCTTTTTCAGGGGGAATGCAGGGATATGCATACTCCTAAACGTTTTGTGAATCTAGGTTTGGCCTCATTGAGGGGCAGTATTTCAATATGAGTAGGAAAATGAGAGTACCCCTTTTTTCTTTTTTAAAGAAAAAAGCACTACACACAGACACCCACCCACGCAAACACATCTTTATTGAAAGTCCAAAAAGTGCATAACTATATGTGCACCAAACATGGTAATAGACAAACAAAAAGAAAAAGAGAAAGAGAAAGAGAAACAGAATCTGTGCAGAAGGGAAAACAAAGAGTGCAGGGGGAAGTTGTGATACAACTTGAAACAGTCATGGCTTCTCCCGAAGAATTCTTGAACCTGTAGTTTGTTAAGGGTGCTGAGAGTCGTTAGGAGGCCCCGATTCCCCTCACTGAGCTACAATTCCCAGAGCAGCTTAACAACCAATCCCTCTTCCCATGGAACTCTGGGAACTATAGCTCCCCGAGGAAAATAGGGGTCATTGAGAGCTTCGCCTTCCTAATTTTACCACATTGCACACTGATTCACTTGTGGCAAGTTGATTAAATGTCTGCTTTAGGATCACATGCTTAGCAGTTTCAGAACAAACGACCTTGCTGTTGGATCTATAACTCAATCCTTTTCTTACAATTGTGGCTCCTCTCCACAAGGTGGGTGAATTATAGAAGCTCGTAGGGGTACTCCACATCACTTGAGTAATTGGAACAGCATTTATGCAATCACAAATGGAGTGCCTGATGCAAGCTTCACCCTACGCAGGTTTTCTTTTCATTTTTTAGAAATGTAAAGAGAGAACAATGGATCGTGGCAAACGAGCTGCTATCAAGCATCGCACAAGAATCTCCCTCCCTCCCTCTGCATAAAAATACTTTTAGCCTGTACAGTGTCATAACATTTAGGGACCACGTTTCATGTTCATGTCTTAGCAATCCTTACAACCCCTCTGTAAGATAAATCAGTATCATTATTCCTCCATTGCCGATGTAGGTTGTGATGGTTGCTGAAAGAATGAGTTGCTTGAGGCCACCTGGTGATTTACAGCTGAGGTGAGATTTAAGCTATGAACATCCTGAATCACAATTGCACCACTATGGCACACCACAACATTGTCTGCCGAGACCAGGGGTCAGCGAGGTTTATCTTTCCTGGGCCGGATCGATCCCGTGGAGATCCCTCCGTGGGCCGGATCATGCACGCACCCGTGATTTTCATCATCTGCGCATGCGCAGACGTGATTTCTGGCACCGTGGAAGAAAGTCCCTGCACCGTGCTGCGCCGGTTTAGCGCAGTGCAGGAGCAGGCAGCTCAGTTCGGGAGCGGCTTGTGGGTCGGTCAAATGACCTCTGTGGGCTGCTTCCGGTCCATGGGCCTTAGGTTGCTGACCCCTGGCCAAGACAGACAGATGCCAACCAGCTGCTCTCTATAGGGTTTCCCACTCTGCTTCATTTGCCTATCTAAACAAACTCTTATTCAAAAAGGGTGGTTAATGAATATTGGTCTAAAATGCAAGGCAAATCCATTTTAACAGCTTTCCTTCACTTTTTTAAAAAAATATTTTTATTGGTTTTTAATATACAAAATTATAAAACATACCACACAATTTATCACAAATACATTCTTATTGGACTTCCATCAGCACCTCTGATAATCCTCCATCTTAATCACTTCTTGCACATTTCCTAGCTTAATATTGCCTTTACATTCTTAACATATCACGTCTCCTTCTCCATTTTTGCAATATTTCTAATATTATTCCTCACAGAACTTCTTGCAAACCTACAAACGTCGTCTGGTCGTCACAAATACTTTTCAAATAGTCCGTAAATTTACTCCAGTCCTCCGTAAACTTCTGGTCCCGCCAGTTTCAGATCCTTCCCATTAGTTTGTCAAGTTCCGCATAGCCCAAGCTTTCCTTCACTTTTATTCCCTAATGACTTTCCATTCCACTCCACCAGTGGAGAGCACTGGTAGGATAGCATTTAGGTCCCTGGAGCAGGGGTGGAAGAAGGGGTGTGTGGTGGGGGCAGGTCACCCAGGGTGTCACCACTGGGGGGGGGGGGGCAAAATGGCAGGTGGCACTCACCACGGGGTCTTGCAGTGTGCCTGAGCCACGCATCTCTCCTGGGAGTGATGTGGTGGCTTGGGTGCCTGTCGGCTCCACGCTGCCCCAAACGGTCTGCCCGCTGCCTCCCCCTCAGCTATAGGGCGGCTGAGTGGGAGGAGGCAGGCAGACTCCTTGGAGGCCCCACAGAGCATTCTGCCCCAGCTCTCCCCACCCCGTGGGTGGCTGGCCCCAGTCGGCTTGCTCCGCCGATGCCCTGGAGGAACCCCTGATATACCTGCAGAAAGCTCTGAGGGTGTTGATGTGCCACTCAAGGTGTGTTGGGACCTGTAGATTTTGGGATGCTTTGAATCTGTAGGATATGAAGTCACCTCATTTCCCTGGCACTGCAGAAGGGTGTGGGGCTGCCCTTGAGACTAACCCAGAAACTCCAGGGGGTGCAGAATGCTGCGGTGAGACTCCTTACGGGGTCGTCGCCACGGGATCACATTCACCCGGTGCTATACCAGCTGCACTGGCTTCCAGTGGAGTACAGGATTAGGTTTAAGCTGCTGGTTTTAACATTTAAAGCCCTATACGGCCTAGGACCCTCGTACCCACAGGACCGCCTCTCCTGATATGTCCCACAGAGGACGTTACGGTCTTCAAACAAAAATATCTTGGAGATCCCGGGCTGCAGGGAGGTTAGGCTGGCCTCAACCAGAGCCAGGGCTTTTTCGGACATGGTCCCGATCTGGTGGAACGCTCTGCCACAAGAGACTAGGGCCCTGCGGGACTTGACATCTTTCTGCAGGGCCTGCAAGACTGAGCTGTTCTGCCAGGCCTTTGGCCAAGGCACAGCCTGACCCCCTCTCTCCTTCTGTAATCCTCATAGAACTCTAGCCCAATGGTTGTCATTAATTTGATTCTGAATTGATTTTAGAATGCATTTTAATTAATTGACTGTGTGATTTTATGTACACTGTGCTGTTTTTACTTGTTGTTAGCCGCTCTGAGCCTGGCTTTCGGCAGGGAGGGCGGGATATAAATAATTTGTTGTTGTTGTTGTTGTTGTTGAGCTATGCCAGGACTGGGGATTTTGCACCCCAGTGATTTTCCTCTCCAGTGATGTCTGGGCAAAATGGGAAAAAACAACCACCCTGTCCTTCCCATTCCACCCTGGCTGGGGCAAATGCGGCAGGACTCAGCAAGTGACATTTCTTCTTTCATGAGTGAGGAGATTTCACCCCTCCCATATCCAAGAATCTCCTGAGGAGTCTGCTGATTCTCCAGAGAGGAGGAGGCGTGTTCTGCTCTCTACTTATTCTGCTCCAGCACCAGAGTCAGTCAGTCAGTCAGTGTCGGAGAGAGAGACTGAGTGTTAGAGATCGTGTGTAGAGATAAGGTTGCTGCTAAGAGCAGCTGCAGACACTCAGTGCAGTGCAGCATTCATTTATGCTTAGACCTATTTAGCTCTGTATATAGTTGTATAATAGTTGTAGATAGAATAAAGAAGATATTCTACAGAGCTGCTCTCCGAGTTGTTTATATACTCTGCTAGAGTCTGCTGTACTCTGCTGTGCGACAACTGTCTTCTTGTGGAAGTGAATCCGGTGCTCACAACGCTAAGCTGTGAGTCCACAGCACTTTGACCTGTTCCTGTGCAGAAGGTGGTCTCTGGAAGTGCTACCCAGCTCGCCTAGCCCAGTCGGGGCTGAAGTGGATGAGTCCAGTTGGTGGCACTGGCTCAAGGGCGATGCTGACAATGAGATCTTCCCAATTGCTGTCACTATAGGATTGCTTGATAATAGCTAAAAATAATCTATTTCAATGTTTTTAATGCTCATATTTTGATTCAATGTTGGATAGACAAATAAGTCTCTCTTTCTTATTTATCCACATTTCCACCTCAGTTTGTGATTACTATTCCTCTTGTACTTCTAACATACACATTTTTGCATGTAAAGTTTGTCATGAAGGAGGGAGGACATGGGAAAGTGACCTCCTCCATGACAATTTCTGCTAATATAGTATTTTTGTCTGCTTTTTACACCAGTACAGTATATGCATTGTTATGTACACTTTCTCCTGAAATACAAAAGTTTTACATTTTTTTTTGTTAGAGAACTGCATCCTTTGAAGGACAGTTTCAGTTCACACAGTGTTTCAGAAAGTGTGAATTATGTGGGTTTGCATGAAAATACCATTTTTTTCTCCCAGTCCCGCTTTAAACACTCCCTGTGAAAGTTCAGCTGTCAGCACAGAAGATGGGGGGGGGGGAGGATTTAAGTATTTTTTGCAGTCAATATTGCCTGAAAATATATACCGTATTTTTCCATGTATTACATACCCCCATGTAATAATAATAATAATAATAATAATAATAATAATAATAATAATAAATTACTTACATTCTGCCCATCTGGCTGGGTTTGCCCAGCCACTCTGGACAGCTTCCAACAGGAGATAAAAAATACATTTAAACATCATTCATTAAAACACTTCCCTAAGCAGGGCTGCCTTCAGATGTCTTCTAAACGTCAGATAGTTGTTTATCTCTTTAACATCTGCTGGGAGGGCATTCCACAGGGCGGGAGCCACTACTGAGAAGGCCCTCTGCCTAGTTCCCTGTAGCTTCAATTCTTGTAGTGAGGGAACTGCCAGAAGGCCCTTGGAGCTGGACCTCAGTATCCGGGCTGAATGATGGGGGTGGAGACACTCCTTCAGGTATACTGGACCAAGGCCATTAGGGCTTTCAAGGTCAGCACCAACACTTTGAATTGTGCTGACCCCTATTTTTATGGGGGGGGGGAGATTGCCCAGAGTTGTTGAGCTTTTTGTGGGGGCACCGCCTGCCTGCCCCTGCAGATAGCACACATCGCTGCAGCCGCCAATCATCTGCACACACACTGCCAAAAGCCCACCTGAACACTCACTCAACGCAACAAAAGCCAATTGCAGGCACGAATCGCCGCTGCCATAAATCAACCGCCCAATTGTTGCAGTCAGTCGTCAGCAGGCCTTGCCACAGGAACCAATCACACGCACAATCTCCGCTGCCAATCTCTTGCTGGCTGCTACCACCAATCGCCTATCCCTCCTCTACTATCCTTGTATATACATGGAAAACTAAGGTACTTTTTTATTATTTCATTACCAGTCAGCAAGTGGATGCTAGCAGCCAAATATAATGCAGTTCCAAGGTCTGCTTTTGGGTATAAAGTGCTCTTTTGGTGCACAATTAATTTTACATTACCTGAATGGTAATAGCACATTATGTCTGAGCATGTACGTCTGTCGCAAGCAAAAAGCAAAAACCCTTCAAGTGATTTTTCTTTAAAAGCATGGTAGTATTAGACCAAATACACACTTTTTAAAACGGTTTTGGGGTTTGTTTATTTATTTATTTTACACATAATTGAGACAATAACACATAATTGAGACAAGCTTTATCACAACTTTGAATTTGTGGCTTTTTTTTGTTTGCTCTAAACACGCACCATCAAAAGGATTTCTTTCTTTTGATGTACTACTTGTGTTGTTCTACCTGGCTTGGTACGAGTGCTGCTCCCGGGAAGGACATTGGGACATTTAGAGAGTTGATGCCCCTCTATCTCTCATTGCTTATGGTGAATTCTGCCAGATTGCCACCCACAGCTTTTTCTAAGTTTGTGATGAGTTGTACGCCTACATTTTGTGGAAGGGACTTATAATCAGAGCTGTGGCAACACAGAGAGGGAGCAATGTCTCTCTCAACCCCCTGCCCTCAGAGATATTCCATACCCATTTCCTCTCTTTTTAGGTTTTCATCTTTATTAGTGGAATGGGAAAGTTTCCCTAGCACTTCTAATAAATAATTTTTATAATAAATTTTTATTTATACACCGCCCTTTCCAGCCCAAAAACCGGGCTCAGGGCGGCTAACAGCAAATATAGAACATTGATTAAAATGTGACTTTAAAACAGCATAAAATACAACATAAAATGCAGCATCAATATCAATAAAATTCAAAAATTCAGAGGTTATTTTTTGGGGGGGGGACACCAGTCAGTAGATATTGAATGATCACCAGCACTAACTGGCCAAGTTGGTCCTACTAGGGCCAGCAAGGAGACCAGGGAAAAATTTTAATGTGGGGTCCCAGAAAGGGTTTCTTCATAGAAGAGGAAAGGGAAAGGTGAATAGAGGATCAGGCTAATTCAATTTGAAGGCCAGGCAGAATAGCTCTGTCTTACAGGCCCTGCGGAAGGAGATCAAGTCCTGCAGGGCCCTAGTCTTGTGGGACAGAGCATTTTACAAGATCAGAGCCATTACTGAAAAAGCCCTGTCCCTGGTGGAGGATAGCCTGGCTTCCTTAGGGTCTGGGACCTTTAAGCTATTATTATTCATGGACCTTAGGGTCCTCTGCAGGACATACCAGGAGAGGCGGTCCCGTAAGTACGAGGGTCCTAGGCCGCATAGGGTTTTAAAGATCAAAGCCAGCACTTTGGGGAAATGTGCCAGCAATATTTTACCCAGTTGCTTAGGCTGCAATCCTATGCCTGCTTACCTGGGAATGAGGCCCATTGAAAACACTGGGACTTGCTTCTTTTAGTAAGAGGTTTCCACTTTCCCATGTTCTGGCCAAAGTATGCAAAGTGTGATGAACGAGCCAGCCCCCAGGGAAGGTTTGCACCCAGATCCCAGGGAAAGTTTGCAACCAGCTGAAGGAAGCAGCCAGGAACAGAGAGGGTTAACTGCCAAGCTGGATGAGCATCAGCTAGTGTCAACTCCCCCGCCCCTTGGAATGCAAGTTGATAAGGCAATGACTGAGAATGAGCCAGAACCCTGCCAACGCTCTTGAGAAATGCAAAATGCAAAATGCCTCGAACAGAGAAGGAAGCAGTTTATCAGGTGGGAAAGAGCTAAGAGACCTCGGAGAATGGGAAGAGGTGGGAGCTGATCCTCCCAGTCTAAGGTCTCGGTGAATGGGGGGGGGGGGCTCCAAGACAGGAAGCAAAACAAGAGACATCAGAAGTGAAAGTTCAGTTGCTTCTGGCCTCACAGGAAGCAGTCTTCAGAAGGGTCATCATGACTGATGAGGCTGGTGGCTTGTTAGAGCTGTCCGGTGAACTCTGTTTTTGCAATAAATCTTCCTTTTTAATTAACTACGCTTGATGTGTTATCAAGACAGGAACCCGAACTCCTGACACAAAGGCAGCTGTCATGTTTTGCTTCTGTGTATATCTCATTTAGATACCCCTAACCTGCTCAGCTGACAAATAATTATGAAGTGTGTCTGTCTTCTTGTGGATTCAACAGGATTGCTCTGACAGAAAAGGATTTTGAAAAAGAGAAAGATGGAAGGTCTTAATAATAATAATAAGATGTTTTTAAAAACCACCCATAGTCAAACAGAATGTTTACATATGTGGGGAGATCGAGGAGGTGACTGCTGACCTCTGCCATGTCCTGCTTTTTGCCCCACTGAATGTCAACATATCCAGACCTTAAGAGGTGAGCTTCAGTGGGTTGAGATATACATCCCTTCACACACCATGGCTACATAAGAGGCAGCCATCAGGAGAGCAGATTACTACAATGGGAGGCCATTGGAGGGAGAACTTCTGGATCAGAGCTGATTGGAGTACTGCCAAGGAAGGCAAGAGAGAGTATGAAAGAAGGAAGGTGGGGGAAGTTGGAAGGAGGTGAAATGGAGCAAGAAAGTCTCCAAACACCACTGAGACAGAAGACCATAGACATCTAGTCAATAGAGAACAGTTTGTGGTACCAAGACCCAGTGGTGAGTTAGAGCCAAATGAGGGGAAATGGCAGAATCACCTGATGGCACCCTATATGATGAGAAGAGTCCTTGACTCCCAGGGGAACCAGGGACCCACCATGCACACCCTGAATTAAGGGTTCTTTCTGGGGCTGAGATGGTTTGCGGGGTGGAGCTAGAGGAGCACGACTGTATCTTATGGAATATATGATTCTTCAAATAAAACCATTTTAAAAGTAGTATAATACAAAAGCAAAGAACATACACACAAAGTTCTGAAAAGCTTAGCAGTGACAGGCAAGTCATACTTCAAAAAGCTTTCCAATGATTCTTAAGAAGCATGATTTATACCAAAATTCTTACTCAGCAGGTGTTTCAGGCTGTCCTACAGAAGATGTCGTTTCCATCCTAACATTTCTGGGCATTGATCCTCATATTTACATGATTTTTCAACAGAGCTTGCAAGAAATCACTAACTGGGAAAGAATTCCTAGCCAGCACCATTTAAAAACAGACTTTTTACATTAGCAAAAGTCCAGGTCATGATTTAGGAATAATATTTATACCATTCCCTTTGAAATGCCATGTCTCTCTCTTGCTTATAATATTAGCCATTTTGAATCTCAGAAATATTTAAGTTTCCTTCCTTTGATCCCCAGTGTCTTTGAGCTAGTTTCTCTATTAGCCACCCAGAGCTTCAAAATATTTCTTCTTGTCATTCATTCCAGTATCATAAACCAAAATGGGATTTTCATTCACTAACTCACTCTTCCACTGATCTCTGCCCTTATCAAAGCCATTGTTTTTGTGTGTCTCTCCCCCCCCCCCAGACATGCTACAATACAGAAGGGGTAACCTTGGGAGGAGAAAGAGATAATGTCCTCTTGGGTTTCATGATACAGAGGCAAGGGAAAGTTGAGTGTAGTCAGACATGCATTCTGGACTTTAAGAAGGCTGATTTCAAAAAGCTTAAGGAGCTGCTCGGTGGGATCTCATGTCAGAAATCGGGGCCTCCCTTAAAGAGGGCACGTATTGCGGTGAGACCTGGAAACCAACACCCTGTGTTGTGGGTGGGTTCAATTGGTAAGCCACAACACCCGATTGGTAGGTCCCTCGAAGCTGGGTACAATCTGGCCAATGGGACGCAGTCCAAACGGTTTGAGGGACCTATTTATACCCATGCATGTGACCCAGAGTTTTCTCTTTCGGCTCGTGCATTTGGCACACCCGCCCACCTCTCCCTACTTTTAGGGCTTTTCGCTTGACCTTGCTATGCTGTCGTGTGTCATTGGGACAGGGACACAGCAGGAATTTCCACACTTGGCTGATTGGCTGTTGCCATTTGGGTTTCACCTGCCGCATAGCAAATCATCACAACTTGTAAGGTTGCGGATAGGCACTGGTTCAGGTGATAGGGATCGGAGAATGCTCTCACCATCCCTATGTGAAGGGTATTCCATTAAAGGAATCCAGGGACTCGATGGTTTGGTCAACCCCTGAGAGGGAGTTGAGCCCGTGCCTGAGTCCAGGGGGACATTTGGGTTCCCGGCTTTCCACTTATCCAGGTGTTCACCCTTGGCTGACCTATGCTGGTCCCCTGGGTCAGCGCTACCTGCATGGCAGGGAGCTAGTTGAACCAGAGCCTATGCAACCACTCACTTTCTGTAATCAATAAAGTTGTGGCCTAAATTCTGCCAAAAACCAAACCAATTTATTTAGGGGGGAGGTTTCTGGGTCTGAACACGCAAATACTCAAAGAAAAGGGAATCTAAGATGGATGTGAGTTTCTTAAAGGGGAAACACTGAAGGCACAAATGCAGACAATTTCAACCTGAAAAAAAAGTCAGAGGCATCCAAAGAAACTGGTGTGATGGCATAAGGAACTTACAGATGAGCTGAGGTTTAAGAAGGACATGTAACAGAAATGAAAGAAAGGGGAAATCACACAAGTAGCCAACAGTTACAGGGAGAAGGTCAGGCAGGCCAAAGCTCACAATGAACTTACGAGAGAGGTTAACAATAAATTTTAAATGTTTTATCTGACTATGTTTGAAACAAGAGGAAGAACAAGCAAGTAACAGGTCCTCTATGCAGAAAAATCAACAACAGAGAAATGCTATTGAGAGAAGGCAGAACTGCTCAACTCCTACTTCACCCAAAAGGAAAGCAGTGCCCAATCTGGTAATAACAGAATATACATTGCAAGGAGGGAGCTGCAGTTCAAGACAGGAAACACCTGGATACTTTAAATGAATTCAAATATCCAGGGCCTGATGATCTCCACCCAAGGGTATTAAAGGAGCTTGTGGATGTAATCTCAGAACCTCTGTTTATATTCTTTGAGGATACTTGGAGAACAGGTGAGGCTTGCCAGCAGTACATGTGAAAAGGATATAGGGGCTTAGTAGACCACAAGCTTAACATGAGTTAACTGTGTGATGCAGCAGCTAAAAAGAAGCTGTATCAACAGATACAGTGTTCGAATCAAGGGAGGTAATAGTACCACCGTACTCTGCCTTGGTGAAACCACACCTGAAGTCCTGTGCCCAGTTATGGACACAAATTATTTTAATATTTTTTATTAGTTTTTTAACATATCATTTCCAACGTACATACAACATTTCTTATCTTATACAATATTTTTGACTTCCGTCAACAGCTCTGATGATTTTCCATTCTTAATCACTTATTCTGCATTTCTTAATTTCTCTATTACTCTTAATTATCATTAACTAATGATTCTCCTCATAATCTTACTTGTATATTTCAAATAGTCCTCCTTACAAAACTTCTTGCATACCTACTAGCGTAATCTGTTCATTACTATTACTTTTCAAATACCATATTTTTTGCTCTATAAGACTCACTTTTTCCCTCCTAAAAAGTAAGGGGAAATGTGTGTGTGTCTTATGGAGCAAATGCAGGCTGTGCAGCTATCCCAGAAGCCAGAACAGCAAGAGGGATTTCACTGTGCAGCGATCCCTCTTGCTGTTCTGGCTTCTGAGATTCAGAATATTTTTTTTCTTGTTTTCCTCCTCCAAAAACTAGGTGCGTCTTGTGGTCTGGTGCGTCTTATAGAGCGAAAAATACGATAATTCATATATTTACTCTAGTCTTCTAAGAATCTCTGGTCCTGCAAGTTTCAAATCCTTCCTGTTAATTTATCTAATTCTGCATAGTCCATCAATTTCATCCTCCATTCTTCTTTTGTCGGTAGTTCTTCTTGCTTCCATTTTTGTGCCAATAATATTCTTGCTGCCAATGGGCGGCACAATTTAAGAAGGATATTGACAAGCTGGAATGTGTGGAGAGGAGAACATACCTGAAGGAGCGTCTCCACCACCATCGTTCTGCCCAGGCACTGAGGTCCAGCACTGAGGGCCTTCTGGCGGTTCCCTCGCTGCGAGAAGCCAAGTTACAGGGAACCAGGCAGAGGGCCTTCTTGATAGTGGCGCCCGCCCTGTGGAACGCCCTCCCACCAGATGTCAAAGAGAAAAATAACTACCAAACTTTTAGAAGACATCTGAAGGCAGCCCTGTTTAGGGAAGCTTTTAATGTTTAATAGATTATTGTATTTTAGTGTTTTGTTGGAAGCCGCCCAGAATGGCTAGGGAAACCCAGCCAGATGGGCTGGGTATAAATAAATTATTATTATTATTATTATTATTATTATTATTATTATACAACCAAGATCATAAAGGGTCTGCAAATGAAGCCTTATGAGGAATGCTTGAGAGAGCTGGGTATGTTTAGCCTGGCTGTGATGTGCAAAGGTGGTTCCAGTGCTCATGAGAGCCCAGGTAGCAGCAGCAGGAAGTTTGGAATGCACCATACATAACTTCCACAATGTGCAAATGACACCCAGCTGAATTAGCAGTGTGCCACTTATATTTTATGTAAAGACAGGAGCAGGACGAGCCCCATGGATGGCAGCTATTCCACACATGTGAAACAGCAAGGGAGCAACCACGGAGCCATGACCCACTCTGATGAGAGGTGGTTTGTACAGAGTTGTATTCATTATCCTGCATTTTTATCTGAGTGAGCCCCTTGCATATTTTCTGTTTTGCTAGGCAAACTGCCTGTATGTGCCCCTGGAGTATTCCTTAGCTGCAGTCGAGGAGTGAAACAAAATAAAGCAAAGAACTGGCAAACAATATAAGAAGCACATTCCACTAACTGCCAGCCATTCTGTAATCACTCGCAGCAATAGCAAAGCATGTTTATGTCTTCTTTAGAAGGTTACATTGCTTAATGCCAGCAGGTCGGCCTTCTCCCTGTAAGAATTTACCAAACAAAACCAAAATCTGAATGCATTAATTTATTTGCCAGTGTAGCCCGAAATAAAATACTATCCTTGAAGTATTTTCATCCCAGTTAAGAAATAGAAAATATCCTCTCCCTCTAATGGGAGAGGCTGATTTGTACCCAATATCATTTGTTTCTTCTTTCTGGCTTTGACATGGAAAACCCTTAAGCTACAACCTCCCTTTGTTGTCCCATCAAAACACTGAAGACTCAACTGAGAATGAGCTCTTTCATTTACTATCCATTTGCCAGACTAAGTGAAGGAATGTAAAGAGGCATGTTTTATTAAGGAAGCTGTAAACAGCCATGACTTTCCCTCCCCAAAGTTAAAACCACATGCTCACTGTTGTAAATGTTTGTGAATATTATAGCCCAATCCACAAAATATCAGCAACTTAATGGCACAACTGTTTGCACAATCACAATCTTTTCCCTTCACCCACATTGTGGGTTTTGGAGCACTGGGAGGGAGAAAAGGGATAGGGCACTGTTCGGTTGTGCAGCCCAGCCAATAGAAGGCAAGACCTGGCTGGGTATACAAGGCCAGATGTCCCTCTTCTATCATTTGGCATCCACTTACCCATCCCAATTTGTGGGAGTGCTGGCAAAGCCTGTTCAGCAACTAAAAGCCTGACAGATGTTTCCACTTTGATGCTACTAAATATATTGAGTATACTTAGTTACAGCATCTAAAGCTTTGTTGTCGCCCCTGTTTTTGCCCAGATTTCACAACCATATATAGAAAATGTGGTCGAAATAAGTTTAAATTAGGGGCGAAGAGGATCAGAGATTGGGCCATGTGTTGTTTCACAACAAAATAAGACTAAATAAAACAGGGGCAAGTACAATATTGCTTATTGCAGACAAATTACGATGGTGCAACAGAACCCATGAGTTGCCAAGTTTAATGCATCCTATGTTTCTTCCACTGTAGTTTCTGTCCCTTCTGGGTGTCACAAAGCCCTTGTCAAAGGTTCTCCCAAAGCCCAACAAGGACAGGAGTAGGGATGGTGGAGAAATATGATTCAGTTTGCATTTAAAGGTGTGCATCACTATTTCACACTTTCTGAAACAAGTGAACAGAAACAGCCGTCCTTAGAAATTCACATTTCTTCAACTTTTGCAATACAGTTCTCCAGACAAGTACCATGTACAAAAAATTAGGGCAGACTTCCTCAACCTCGGCCCTCCAGATGTTTTTGGCCTACAACTCCCATGATCCCTAGCTAGCAGGACCAGTGGTCAGGATTGATGGGAACTGTAGTCTCAAAACATCTGGAGGGCCGAGGTTGAGGAAGACTGTATTAGGGTATAGTCTGCACATATATGCTAGTGAAAATAACATACAAATGCATTATATCAGGGAACACTGCTTGCAAAACTGTATATAAAACATGAAGTGTATATTGTTGTGATCATGGGGAAGAGAGGAGGGGAGAGTCCAATCCCTTTGAGATCTGCTTGTGAGCTCCCAGGGTCATCTGACTGGTGGATTTTGGAACCAAAAATAGGAGGCTGATGGATCCTTCATTTTATCTGGCAACACAATACTCATGTTCCTGTTGAGCCGAGTGATCTGGAGGCACAAAAAGCTTGTTTGAAGTGGGGCTGGCATTATCCTCCTCTCCCACTCTGCTTCGCCTATTGACACAGACCCTATGATTTTCCGCACAACAGATAACGGCAAGGAAAAACGGAGGTTGCATGCCTTAACATTACCTTACGGAAGGGTATACGCCACACTAAATTCACAGGATGGAAACAAAAGCCTCTGGCTTAACATTGGCAGAAACAGCAGAAGAAATGAACTGGAAGCGTGCAATGTCCTCTTGCCTCATTTGCAGCCTGAGGTGAAGCCACCCAATTCATTTCCATTAGCCACTTAATAAAACTTTGCCCAAGTCTTTCAAAGGGAAAGAGGCCACAGTCTCTGTCCTCTCTACTCTCCAACTCCCCAGGCTCTGCATTTGATGATGAATATTCTTCAGGCACTGCCTCTCCCTAACAACGTGGAGAGCTGTGTGAAACTCCCTTTCAACTAAAATTTCAAACAGGCTTCGTTATAAAAAATATGTCTTTGTTGGTTCCACTGCTGCCTTCCCTTCCTAATTAGACTCTATTTGTAGCCCAATTGTTTG
This sequence comes from Podarcis pityusensis, assembly GCF_964106645.2. NCBI lineage: Eukaryota > Metazoa > Chordata > Lepidosauria > Squamata > Lacertidae > Podarcis > Podarcis pityusensis. Next base: position 6,737,635 of record NC_138038.1, on the reverse strand, counting down.
TGTCTTAGTGTTGGTACCTCTCTGCTCTCCCTCTAAAAAATAATTAGATTCTGATAGCCACTAATCAACAATTGGAGACAAAAACAACAAAAACCAAGGGAAACTGTCAAAAGCTTCCTCAACTGAAGAGTACAGAAATAACATTCGGCGCACAAGGCTTATGAATACATTAACATAAAATTTCCAGGGAGGGGGTGAAAGTTAGTATAAACTCTTGTTCGAAAGTGTGACACCTTTTAACTGACTATTGAAATTAAATGAATCCAAAAGAATATTGTAAAACAAGTTCTAGGGATTGTCTAGTTATCAATACATAGATCTTGATCATGTGTAATTTCAATTCTGTCACTCACATCTTATGTAAACTCTTAAGATCTCTCCATCCTACAACTTTTGTATGTTCCTCCCCAAAAAGAGAGCATATACGTTTGCTCATACTTTTATACTTCATACCATAGAAAGATAAGGAGAGCTCGTGCTGTGTGCTGAAGGAGAATTTTACGAAAATGATGTATCGGTGGTATTTAACACCTGTAAAATTAGCAAAGATGTATAAAACTGCTTCAAATGTTTGATGGAAATGCAAGGAGAAAGAAATCAAATTCTACCACATGTGGTGGATGTGCAAGACAACAAAAGCATTCTGGGAAATGATTTACAATGAGTTGAAAAAAATGTTTAAAATAACGTTTGTGGAAAAAATCACGGGCTTTTTTACTAGGTATTTTAGGTGCAGAGATTCTGAAGGAGCAGAAGCGACTATTTATGTACGTGACGACAGGAGCGCAGATACAACTGGCTCAGAGATGGAAAGAGGACAAGGTCCCGATCAGAGACGAATGGCTGATGAAGATGATGGACTAAGCCGAAATGGCAAAATTGACTGGGAAAATCAGAAACCAGGAAGAGAAGAATTTTAAGAAGGAATGGGAAAAATTATAATGCATTTAAGAGAACACTGTAAACAACTAAAAACTTTGGCAGGATTGAGTAATGCTTGTAATGTACGAAAAACTATGGTAAAAATGGATTATTTTTCTTAAAAAAACTAGAGAAAATAAGGGAAGCAGTTGGAAAAAAAGATTGATAATGGTAACCATGGAAGGGGGGAGGGGAGTCGAAGGATTCAGGGAATTCTAAATGATGATGTGGATGTTTAATGTTTGAATTTAAATTTGTTATGTAAAACACAATAAAAAAATTTTAGAAGAAGAAGAAGAAGAAGAAGAAGAAGAAGAAGAAGAAGAAGAAGAAGATGACCAGGAGAGCTCTGCTGAATCAGGTGAAGTGCCCATCTGGTCCAGCATCCTGTTCTCACAGTAGCCATCAAGATGTTCACAAGCAGAATCTGAGTAGAACAACAATCTTCCCACCAGTGATTTGCATTAACTGAATTCAGCTGATAGGAGCATCTTTATGAAATCAGGTGAGTGACTGGTGGAGAATCTGGCCCACAAGTCACATCCAGTTCTCACCCCATCATAAAGCTAATATTTCTTGGATACTTTATTTTACTGGGTAGTCGTGATTGCTGTAATGATCTCTGTCCTAAGAAAAATGCAGGTATTGTTCTGCACCAAGCCTCTGCCTTGCTTAGAGTAGACCTGGGTCTGAAATTATTCATTACTTAAGAAGGGATCCAACCCATTGCTTACAGTATTTACAGTATGAATCATAATTCTTAGCAATAACCAGTGGCTAAGCTGAGCAAATGCACAACGAGAGAAAGAGAATTCTGAATAATATGTCAGTATTGCCATTTGGTGATGTAGATTAATTTTATTTATGACGGCATAGAAGGCAGTTCAGTGTTACTGCATTGCTTTTAACTAGGAAGCAAATAAGTGCTCCAACTGAAATATTTTAATTAATTCAAATGCACCTTGCATCTTAATTTTTTATGTAGGTGACTTGCAGAAGCACTTTCCCTTACTCTAGAATTTTTACATCTGAAAGAATAATACTGTTGAAGTATTGGCTGTTAGTAATGACTACAAAACTTGAACAGTTTCTTTTCTTATGGTGAGATAAGCAGACATGCTTGCCAAGTGTGGTTTTAATAAAATACCTTGTCAGTGGAGAGAGCTAGGGATGGTTCAGTGAATGGCAATGGTTTTGATGGGTCAGTGAGTGGTTCAGGATGAGAGGTCAGTAGGATAATATCTATATAACTACTATACTGGTCAGAATACCACACTTATTCAACTTCATGCTAAATACAAGGCATATATCAATATCGGTATACTGGATTATTGTAACTCGCTCTACATGGGGCTGCCCTTGAGACTGACCCAGAAACTCCAGCGGGTGCAGAATGCTGCAGCGAGACTCCTTACGGGGTCCTCGGTGCAAGATCACATTCATCCGGTGCTATACCAGCTGCACTGGCTCCCGGTGGAGTACAGGATCAGGTTTAAGGTGCTGGCTTTAACCTTTAAAGCCCTATACGGCCTAGGACCCTCGTACCTACGGGATCGCCTCTCCTGGTATGTCCTACAGAGGAACTTACGATCTGCGAACAAAAACATTTTGGAGGTCCCAGGCCACAGAGAGGTTAGGCTGGCCTCAACCAGAGCCAGGGCTTTTTTGCCTGTGGCTCCGATCTGGTGGAACGCTCCGCCATAAGAGATTAGGGCCCTGCGGGACTTGACATCTTTCCGCAGGGCCTGCAAGACAGAGCTGTTCTGCCCAGCCTTTGGCCAGGGCACAGCCTGACTCCCTCCTTTGGCAATCTTCAAAGAACTCTACCGAATGGTTGCCATCAATTTGATTTGAAGTAATTTTTTAATGAAATGATTTTAAAATGTTGTCTTATTTTATTGTTGTTAGCCGCCCTGAGCCTGGCTTCGGCTGGGGAGGGCGGGATATGAATAAGATATTATTATTATTATTATTATTATTTCATCATCTATATCTATATCTATATCTATTACTTCATAGCTGGAAACACAGCTAGGGAGGAAGAATTGTGACTTGAACAAAATGAATTCATAGAAATCTAGTGTTGTTAAAGGTTGTGTGCAATTTCATTTTGGACCGATGTTGTATTTAACAGAAAATTAATTTACCAAGTGTTGAACTACCGTCCTCTAGATATCAAACAACTGTCCTTTAAGTATCAAAGAGTGCATTCTATTTAATTATAAATATATCATGCAGTTTTGCTGATAGAAGTGAGACTACAAATTTAGATGTGTTCTGGGGTCGAGATCATACATCTATTAAAAGAGCAATTCTGGATGTCCAGTCAGATCAAACGCATCTAAAAGATATGAACCAGGCAGAATTTCCAGACATACTGTGCACAACGTGGGCATGGATGCTATGTGAACTGTAGTGTTATATTCTTTACAGTGAGAATATTGGGTCTGCACATGTAATAGCATCTTCAGGTTGGCAGGTATAGTTCTTCAACCACAGATAATCTTCTCCTTGGCCTGCATCAGTGAGCATGTGCGTGTCTTAGGTCGCTATAGGAAAGGTGAGAGTCGGAGGTTGACTGGTTGCTTCGCTTTTGTTTTGCTGAGGAATTGGTGAGGATAGAGAAGCTATAATTTATGGACTGCACTGAAGGAGTTTTAGAAGCAGGAAGCAAGAAGACCCTCTCTTGGGCTCAGGAGAGTGAAGCACATTGCATTGGATTTGGTAGATACGTATGATACTGCTTGTAATACAGTCATAGGTAAAAGGTAAAGGGACCCCTGACCATTAGGTCCAGTTGTGACCAACTCTGGGGTTGCGGCGCTCATCTCGCTTTATTGGCCAAGGGAGCCGGCGTACAGCCTCCGGGTCATGCGGCCAGCATGACTAAGCCGCTTCTGGCGAACCAGAGCAGTGCATGGAAACGTCATTTACCTTCATGCTGGAGCGGTACCTATTTATCTACTTGCACTTTGACATGCTTTTGAACTGCTAGGTTGGCAGGAGCTGGGACTGAGCAACGAGAGCTTACCCTGTCACAGGGATTCGAACGGCCAACCTTTTGATCGGCAAGTCCTAGGCTCTGTGGTTTAACCCACAGCGCCACCCGCGTCCCAATACAGTCATACCTCGGGTTAAATGTGCTTCAGTTTGAACATTTTCAGGTTTTCAGGAGTGCATTACTTCCGGGTTTTGCCGCTCACGCATGCGCAGGTGCTCAAAATGACGTCACACGCATGTGCAGAAGCAGTGAATTGCGACCCACGCACGTGCAGATGTGGGTTGTGTTTGCTTCAGGATGTGAACGGGGCTCCGGAATGGATCCCCTTCACATTGAGAGGTACCACTGTAGTTTCAAGAAAATAGTCATCATAAAGTCTTGTGTGTGTGCTTTGAGGTCTTGTGTGTGTGCACTAGGGCTTTGAGGGTGAAACTGCTGTATCACTCTGCATGGCTCAGAAAAATAGCCAACATTCCGGAGCCCTGGCCTTGGTTCAGATAAAGAGGTAATCCCATCCAAGGGGAAACTTGCTCTTGGAATCCCTTGGGAAAGAAAACAGCAACAGAGAGTATAGAAAGAATTCAGCCCCTCACCCTAATGCTTATTGCATTCCCATCACCAAAGCTGCTTTTTTGACCGGCTGGCTGGAGGAATGCTAAGTTTTTGCCAAGTGCATTTATGGATAATGCTCAGTTGATGCCTTTGCCATTTTTACATCTCCTATGAGCATAATTCCTGAAGCTGCTTTTCCAAGGTGTTTTCCTGACTCTTTAAAGAAATGCTTCTTGCCAAGTATCCAGAAACTATTACATAAAAAGAGAGAGCTAAGGAAAGTGCCAGGAGAACAGTTGCTAATTTGAAAAGGTAGATAGTAAATTAATGTGATGCTGTCTTCAAAAGTAGCTGACAGATGGCTGGCAACACTACGCAGCTCCAGGGGTCTGCAGCCTCAGGCAATCGCTCCATCATCTGTTGTTTTAACAACCAGTTGTTATCAATGGTGGCCCTTAAAATACAAATTACATTGATTTTGGACAGAATCAGCAAGACTGCAAAAGAAAAAAGAAAAAAGGCCACATTGCTCTTCTTGCCATTGTTACCTGATATGTACAGTGGTACCTCGGGTTAAGAATTTAATTCATTCTGGAGGTCCGTTCTTAACCTGAAACTGTTCTTAACCTGAGGTACCACTTTAGCTAATGGGGCCTCCCGCTGCCCCTGCGCCGCCGCCTTGCGATTTCTGTTCTCATCCTGAAGCAAAGTTCTGAACCCGAGGCATTATTTCTGAGTTAGCAGAGTCTGTAACCTGAAGCGTCTGTAACCTGAAGCGTCTGTAACCCGAGGTACCACTGTAGTCACAGGTTACCTAGTTTAAGTGCTAGCATTTAACATCTCCCATATGCTGTTTCAACCCAGCTCCTGGCCTACGGAGAGGAGGGCATATGGGGAATACTCAGCCAGCAGTATCCTGAATTGCCTTCCAGTAGACCCCCAGTCATGGAGGGACACCCAGTGCTGAAGAACAAGTGCAGCCCCAGAGATGACTCATGGGATTTCCTCATGAGGCATGCAAAGTTCGTGACAGTCATTTTAAGGCCATCACAGAAGATAATCTGGGAAGAACACAGTGAGGAGCTATCTGGGAGACAAACCGGAGCTTAGGGGTTGGCTTGGGGCCTGGAATAGCAGTTGGCTTTTCTGTGTTGGTCTAGAATGAACCCCACAGAGGAAGTTAGTGCATCCTAGTCACTGAGCAGCCATTCCCTCCCTCTCTCCCTCTGTCTTATTGCCTGCCCACCAATTTCTCATCAGTGAGAGACTGAGTTTATCTCATCGCCTCCAAGGTGGTCAATAATTTTATGCATATTTCCCCCCTTTACATTTAAGATTTCCCCAGTGCTCTAAAGCCTCCCTAGGTCTGAGAAAATTCCATGGGAGAAGATACTGTTCATGTATGCGACAACTGTGGCTAGAATATTGCTAGCACAAAGATGGGAAAACGAGGAATTACCAACAAAAGAACATTGGCAAGAAAAACTGATGGAATATGCCAAAATGACAAAACTAACTGAAAGACTAAGAGACAAAGACAATAGGACTGGGAACCATTTATGAGGTATTTACAGAAGCAATGTAAAGAAATGGACTCACCAGCAGGGTTTGATTAAACACTTACAATATATAAAGTAAATTAAGGTATAATCAAGAAAAGATGAGAATGATAAAGGAATAACAATATTGGATATTAAGAATGTCATATGAAGATATAATATAACAAGCAGGGAAAGTCAACATGTCAATAACCAGAAGAGGAAGTTGAGGGAAGTCTGGGGTGGGGGGAATTTTTGGGAATTGCTCTTTATTTTTTAATGTTATATGTTATATTTTTATTATTATAAAACCACTGTAAAACCTAATAAAAATATTTCAAAAAAGAAAGAAAAGAAAGAAAGTTCCATGGGATGAGTTACATCATGGTGCCTTCCTTTGAACTTGAACCAAAGTGTGGAAAGTCAGAGAGGCTGTCTACGAAGCACCAGAGATTGACAAACTCACAGATTTTGTTGACAAGGGAAGCCCTTCCTTTTATCATGTTTTATTTTTAATCCGCATTGATTTCTCTAAAAGGAAAAAACCTTCACTTTTTATAAAAACAAAAAACAAAACCCTGACAATGAAAGCTTCTAGGTGAATGGTAGACAGCGTCCTCAGCTTTCTGTGCTTATAGGAAAGTTCACCAGGAGATTTTCAGAAAGTTTGAATACCTGGGCAGGCTGCAGAATGCAGGCCATTGGAGAAATGATTTACTGAATGAAATAAAAGATACTAAAAAAACCTCACCCAAATCATATCTCTGCTATTTCAAAACTAAGCACAACAACACTGCAACCCACCTGTATATGAATTCTACTGAAATTTCCCCAACCCCTTTGACAATTTTTGAAAGCATTTTTCCTCATTAATTGGTGGAGAATGCGCTCTCTCTCTCTCTCTCTCTCACACACACACACACACGCACACAGCATTTCAGCACAGCACTGAAAGCCAGCAGTTATCCTTATGTCTATGGGCCAACTGTGTGCAATTTGATAGAAAAGCAGAAAGATGGGATAAGAGCAAAAACAAATCCTTCTCCATCTCTGCAAGGCAAAAATGTATGTCAGTACTGCTGCAGAAAAGCACCTGACCTCCTGCAGCTCTCGTATGACACTCTGACCTGACATTAGTGGGATGGATATCTGTCAACAAAAAAAGAAGAAGCTCACTTTGTGCTGCCCAGTTGTATTTCTGTAGCTGGGGGAAATGATGTGTGAATTAAGAGAGTGGGTTTGGAACAAAGCAAATTGACATCCTCTGTTCACTTAAGGGTGGAGAAAAGGCATTAGAGTTCTTTATCGTTTCAGGTTCACAGACATATGCAGCAAAGGCCCCCAGTTTAGGAAGGTAGTTATTAGCTTCTGAAATGGACCTCTTAAGCAGCAGCCTTTTCCTTCTTTGTATCTCATAGCAAGAATTCCATATGAAGGCTGAGCAACTCCAGAACTGAATTTCTCTAAAGGTCTTTGTATTGGCATCCTGTACCTTGATTTTCCAGGTGGAATTTATACTAATGCTGCAAAAGGCACAATTTTTCACTCTGAGTGCAAGACTGCATGTTTGCTGATATCATCCCGGTTAGGCAGTGTCACGAGTAGGTCACGCGTACAAAGACCCTAGGCACAAAAAGCAATTAAAAATAGGGACTTCCGGGTTGGCGCCATCGCCGAATGGCGGACTCCCTCCGAGCTCCGGAGGGAGTCTGCTCGGCAGGGGCTGGGTCCTACCGCACCGGCGATGCGGGGACCCTTAAAAACCACGGCCACGGAGGCTGTGGACATGGAGACTCGGCTGGCACCACTAGCGCCCTCCCGACTCGTGAAGGAGCCTTTTTAAAGGCTATGGATCGGGTGCCGGGGAGAAGCGTGGTGCTTTGAGTCCTCTGCTATCCCTGCCGAGCGCAGCCGCATGCCATCCGGCGGAGAGCGCTGACTTCTTCCATTGAAAATTCGGACTTCTTAACAACAACCCGTGAGTAATTTGGAAACCGGGTTCAAAAGGAGAAAAAAAAGAATTTTTTTTTCGGATTGGACACGAGCGGGGGGGGGATCCAAAAAGGAAGTCAGTCCCCCCCCCCTACTGTAAACCTTCCAAAACAAGGACGGGGAAACCAAGGTCCAAAAAGATGTGTATTGCTGATTAAAACTAAGAATTCCACGATGGGGAACTATAAGAACTGTGCTGGAGGAAGAATTGAGGGAGAAGAAACGTAACCCCCCCCCCCTGGGAACCGGGGTGATTGAAGAGAGAGCCTGGTGAAAAGAGTCGGAGATTTTGACAGCTGTCAAAGTAGCTGTCAAAGTCGGAAAGCAGAGAGGATTTTATTATGAGAACTTTGCTGGTTAACTTTGTTACAATTTGCTATAACTCGTTAAAACTTGGATACAAAATGGCGAAAACATGGATAACAATCGGGCTTTTGGACTAGAGAAAACAAAGTTACAACAATCCCCCTAGAGGAGTTTTGGGACATTACAAAGATGGTCGTAAGTGGAAAAATACCATTGGAATTTTACAGGACTGGTTATCTTCTGGGAAAGCTGCAAAACGGAAATAATATTTTGTCTACAGGGTGTTTAGCTAAAGGAGACAATAGAATTTTCTATTGAAGAAAGGAAGGGACTGAACGCAAGTTTTCGTTCCTGAATAATAATAATCCCTGCAGAGTTACTAAGCTTCTGAATTAGAACGTTTCAGCAGCGGAACAAGAGGAAACTGGACTACAACTTGGAAAGAACAATGGGGGGAGTTTTATTGAAGATTTGAAGTTAAATGTTTTAAAAAATAATTATAAAAAGAAAAAGCCAGCAAGGAATTGGGGGAAATAGGTGATTTATGGACTTTAAGAATTCCAGGCAGATAACATGGTTTGGTGGTCAGGGGGAAATTAAACCGGGGACAGGGGGGGGAGATCTAAAATCCAAAGGCTTGTCAACTTTTTTTTCTGAATGAGCTTTTTTTCATCTACTATATTTTTTATTTTTTATTTCTTATATTTCTATTGTGTGGGGTGTCTTTATCATTAAAAAAAGGGAAATTGTGGAATGAAAATGGGGTGGGCCCTGGGGAGAGAACTTTTGTTTTTTATTAAGGGTATTGATGAGGAGTGTATAAATTTTAAATTCGAATAATGGTCTAAACAAATTAAGTTTCAATTAGAACTGAGAGCTTGTGGAGCCAACAATATGAAAGGGGAATATGGTAGGGGTGGGGGAAGGGGGGAGTCCCGGAAAGTGGATGTATGAAAATAAGGCTTTGAATGTATTTTAATCCTTACTTTCTGTATTTTTGAAAATCTTAATAAATATCATTTAAAAAAAAACAAAAAACAAAAAGCAATTAAAAATAAAATTGTCTTTACAGATATCAGAATTTACAAGGTATTAAAAGAAGAAGAAAAAGGAACACAAAACTGTTGAAAGGGGTGGTGATAGGAATAAAAAAGAATTTATAGGGATGTTCAGTGAATGTTAGTTTTATGGGGTCCCTTAAGCATATGTTGCCCTAAGCCCCACTTTTAATTCAAGCACCACAGTTTTAGGAGAATATTGACAAGCTGGAAACTACACAGAAGAGGCCGAACAAGATAATTAAGGGTCTGGAAACCATGCCTTATCAGGAACAGTTGAGGGAGTTGGGTATGTTTAGCCTGGAAGAGAGGAGACTGAGAGGAGATATGATAGCCATCTTCAAATGTCTAAAGGGCCGTCACATGACAGGTGGAGCAAGCTTGCTCTCTCCTGCTCTGGAGCGTAGGACTCAAACCAATGGCTTCAACATGTAAGAAATGAGTTTCCACAGCAAGAGTATTGTTAGCCCAGAAATGGAAACAAGAAGAAATACAGACGAAATAAGAATGGCAGATAAAATTAATGGACTACCCAGAATTGGATAAAATGACAGGAAGGATTCGAAACCTGCGGGACCAGAGATTTACAGAAGATTGGAAGAAATATACAAATTATTTGAAGAGCAACTGTAATCAACAAATTACGCTAGTAGGACTACAAGAAGTTTTGTAAGGAGAAATGTATGAAATATTGCAGTGAAGAGAAAGAAGAGAGATATTAGTTATGAGACTTAAATGTAATAGTGAAATAAGAAATGTAAATTAAGTGAAAAGATTGGAAAATTTTCAGATGTGATTGATGGAAGTCATAAAGAATTTGTATAAAATATAAAAAGTATGTTTAATTATTATTGTTTAAAAAACTAATAAAAATATTTAAAATAAAAGAAAAGAGTTTCCAACTAAACATAAGGAAGAACATTTGGACAGCAAGAGCTGTTCGACAGTGGAACAGACTCCCTCAGGAACTTGTGGACTCTCCTTCCTTTGAGGCTTTTAAGCAAAGGTTGGACAGCCACATGGCATGGATGCTTTAGCTGAGATACCTGCATTGCGGGAGTTGGACTACATGATACTCAGTGTCCCTTCCAACTCTACAATTCTATGATTCTGTGATTCAGAGAAGGAGAAGGATACTGGATCAGCTGGGCCCTTTGATCACCCATTTGTGACTCTTTCTTTCTCTTTTCAGTTTCAGTTCCCCTGGGCAGCACTACAGCAGGGGGTTGCTATGTTTTGGTTCCTCACCAGAGCAGTGTGGTAGGATATGGTTAGGTCTGATGAAGGTGTGAGGCCCTTCTCAGGCCCTTGACCCTGGCCAGAATTTCTGTCATCTCTCTTCATCCTCTTCTGATAATGACAGTTCTCAGAGTGGGCACTTAGATGTATGCCTTTGCCCTGCCTCCCTTTCTTGTGAGTGATCTTCCTTGGACGCATTATAGAGGCTGACTTTTTGCTATATAAAAGGTCTCTGTCTCTTCCCCTCTCCCTATCCATTTACAGCCCTTTCTCAACATCCACCACTGCCTTCTCTCAAGTCATAATGACTCCTGAGAAACACACACACACATCATCATCATCATCAACAACAACAACAGGGAATGGATTTTGTTGCATCAGTTCCCTAGTGGCAATTGAAGACTACTTACTAAATCCTTTGAACTCCCCAGCTTTTGGCATTGGGGAAAAGGTGTGGGCTAGAGGAAACTGCAATTCCTTGCTCCAAAACCCTTTGGGGTTTCTGACTACTGCTCCAAGGGGACAGTATTAACTTGTAGTACACACAAACGGCCTTGTCACCCAATGCCCTCTCTAATCTTGTCTGTTAACCTGGGATGACTGACCTGATTTGTTGCTGCTGTTGCTGCCTGCCACCTTCTTGTGATACCCTGTTGTAGCCATTCCTCTGCCATCTTCTCTACCCTGGGACTCCTATCACTGCTGGCTAGGCCCTTAGTCCATCTGGCATTCAGCAATGATTGTTCTTGTAGCTGAACACTGATAATTGGCATTAGAAGGTAGGACTTGTGAGTTTAAGAATCCAACTTTCTCTCCACTTGTGAATGTGAAGCTTCTGATTGGCTGAGCTGTTATGATGGCAGAGAATGTTCATAGACATTCCAACTACTTAGAGAGCAGAGATGTGTGAATATTGAAATCACTCTTTGAGGGGGGAATAAGTTGTAAATCTGGATAGACTAAATTCTTTCACAGAGAAACATTGTGGAATAAGAATTGGAAGTTGTTCTTAGATAAACTAAGGGATAATGAGCCCTGAGGCAAGAAGAAAAAACAGAATGGCAATGAACAGTATAGGTGGAAGTTGATTTCACATTTGGTTTGGACCATTCAGCCAGTTATTTGACTTCAAGCTTCTGGTTATTTCAAACGCGGCCTTCAACCCTTACCAATCCAGACCAAGGAATTATTTCTTTAATAGCACTTGCAGAATTCTTTCCCCAGCCCTCTTTTCAAAGATAGATTAGAATCTGAGACCTGTGAAATGAGACTAGAGTGTGTCAGTTCAAGCTGTGTAACCAAATAAAAGATACTTATCTTTCATTGTTTAATATTCCTAACTGTATGGTGATAACATTTAAGATGATGAAAAGCAACACATGGCAGGGAATATAACGAAGCAAAGCCGGTGGAATAATTAGGCCAGCATGCTGAGGCATCACAAGGAAGCTGCATTCTTCAGATTCCCTAAACGTGCCACATGAGGGAGATTGTACTAAAACTGGGCAGTGTGACTTTTTCCAGTATCAGACACTGGAGTTCAGTAAGCAGCTGAAGTGTGACAAGATTAAGAAAAGTCTTGTATAGACTCTGGCAAAAGAAAATTAACTGCCTCTCCTACGTTTTGTGCATTGGCGTTTGCTGTGGTTTCAACATACAGTATGCTCTGTTAATGTCCATGGAGGCGCAGGTCAATTCTGTGTCCAGGACAGCTGTTTACCAGCTCCATCTGGTACGCAGCCTGAGATCCTATCTGCCCAAGGACTGCCTCACCAGAGTGGTGCATGCTCTAGTTATCTCTTGCTTGGACTACTGCAATGCGCTCTACGTGGGGCTACCTTTGAAGATGACCAAGAAACTACAACTAATCCAGAATGCGGCAGCTAGACTGGTGACTGGGAGCAGCCGCCAAGACCACATAACACCAGTCTCCCATTACGTTTCCGAGCACAATTCAAAGTGTTGGTGCTGACCTTTAAAGCCCTAAAAGGCCTTGGTCCAGTATACCTGAAGGAGCGTCTCCACCCCCATCATTCTGCCTGGACACTGAGGTCCAGCACCAAGGGCCTTCTGGCAGTTCCCTCACTGCGAGAAGCCAAGTTACAGGGAACCAGGCAGAGGGCCTTCTTGGTAGTGGCACCCATCCTATGGAATGCCCTCCCACCAGATATCAAAGAGAAAAACAACTATCAGACTTTTAGAAGACATCTGAAGGCAGCCCTGTTTAGGGAAGATTTTAATGTTTCATGGTCTATTGTGTTTTAATATTTTGTTGGAAGCCACCCAGAGTGGCTGGGGAAACCCAGCCAAATAGGCAGGGTATAAATAATAAATTGTTGTTGTTGTTATAATCATCATCAGGCTGTCAACCAGAAAGTAGGTGGTTTGAGTCCACCTAAGTAAGGCTGTGGGCAGCATAGAAACCAACTCCTAGGGGCCAAAGGGTCTTTGACCCGCCCCCTAAAATATTTGAGGGGTTCAGGTCCCCCAAAGTTGATGGGCATTGCCATTCAAATAATGTGTGCACTGCATCATGTGATCAATTATGTGAGGTGGGGCTTACCTGCCCCCCCCATATATTTTTTAATTGAAGTTGGCACCCGTGGTGGGTAGGGTTGCTGCATTGAAGGGGGTTAGACTAGGTGATAGTCGTAGCCCTTTCCAACTCTACACTTCTATGATTCTAGGAAAAAACATTTAAGGAAACAGACAAACTCATACTGGTGTATAGTTCTGTTGCTCTGAGTCAGCATTTTCATGCTAGTGTTGTAAGTTTCTACATCCAGCCCTTCAGGTTGCATGGCGAGTGCTTAACTACTAATCACATTCCACACATTTTAAGAGCGTGTGAACCTCTGCAGTCAGAAGTAAGCACAACTGAGTTCAGTGGAGCTTACTGGCTTGGTCATGTACACGGAATGGAAGACGGCAGGATCCCCAAAGAGCTGGCTTCAGACACCAGCTCTGCATTACAAAGAATGCAGACAAGATGTGAAGGCTGCCAATATTAACCGTGCCCTGTAGGAATCTCAGGCCTGGAGACAGACAATCAGGCTGTGCATCCACAGCAGTGACCAGAGGAGGAATGACTGCTGGAGGAGTGCGGAGGGAAGAAACACCATGTTGCATCTGCAGCAGCACAACTGGACGCCTTCATCTGCCCCAGCTGCTACAAAAGATGTCTCTCCTTTATTGGTAGGTATTGTTACTCTCCAATAGTTTGACTCTACCACCGATAACACAGTCTTCCATTGTATCTCGGGACACACAGGTGTCAACAACTCCCCTGGTAACTAAGCATAAGGACTACCATTTTGCCCCATGGCTGATCAGGGATGTGAACCCAGATCTCCCCACCCAAATTATGGCATACTATGACTGTCAGCTGGCCACAATAAATGAGGTATTGTGCTATGGACTGCTGCTGTTTGGGAGCATGAGGAGCAACACGGCAGCTTAATTGAGGGAGTGAATATAGAGGATGTCAAAATTCACCACAGTACCACTGCATACTGTTCTAACACAGGGGTGGAGAACCTCCAGTCAGTGGGCCAGTCCTGGCTTACCAGAAATTCCAGCTAGGCCCTTGAGGCCATTAAAAAAAAAAATCATGCCTACTTGTCAATCAGGTGCTATCAACTCAATGGGTGGGTGCAAGACGTGAAAAGGTGTGTTCAATCCTGAATGGTTTGGCTGCACATACTAATTCCCCACAGAAAACTAGCACACACAGCTAATCCCTGCAGAATTGAACAGCTCATGGGCAGGTTCCATCCTGTTCAATTGAGCTCCATGTTCTAGTTCCCGGTGGTGAATCAGTGCATGAATCCAATAACTGCATAAAGCAGGACTGAACTCCCCATGTAACGGTTGATCTGCAGGGAGTTCAGTCCTGTTAAGTTGCTATCTTTGACCAGTGGGTAGGACCACCTTCCTGCCAATCACCTGATGTCATTATGACATCAGATTTTTAACATGCAAGTGGCCAAATTGACCTGACCAATTGGCCTGTGGAGTGGGACGATATAAAAATCTGGCCCAGTGGGTCATAAAGGTTCTTTGCTCCTATTCTAAAACACCAGGTCTATTTGACTAGTGACTTACTAAGTCGAACAAAGGCCATGCATTGTGGCCTGTTAAGTGCTGAACAGCCCTCTTGTTTTGTTTTATAGTCTTATAGATAGCATAAGCAGGTTTGTCAAGTCCCTGGATGACCAAACAGCTGATGAGCTGAGTTCAGGCTAGTAGGTCACAAGTTGTGTAGTCCTCAAGTAAAGCACAGGGTCCTCTCCCAGCTCCCGCAGGCCATGTACAAGCTACCATCTGCTTTGGAAATGTGCTTTGCTTTGCAACCAGGTAACTGAATAGGAAACTGTAGTCAGCAGTTGGCTTTATCACTGTGTAGGCAAAAAAGCCATTGTATCAGAAGACGCAGCATGCTTAGTAGAAAAAATACAAATTGTTCTCAATATCTCATTGACCTCATTATAATAGTGCTCAAATTGCAACCCACCCCCTCCCTCCACACCACCCTTTTACTCTTAACCAGTAGGTTATGCAGTATAGGAGAGTAGCTTATGAGGAGAAGGGCTAAATTGGGTGTGCATATTAGATATTGTGGCTTCATTAAGCCCTCCACCCACCCACCCAATCATAATTCAAACACTGTTGTTACGTGTGACGGGTTATTACTGATGCCGCTGAATGGTTAAGGAAACAGGTCACAATGCTGATTATGTGATTATGCTGATTATGTGATGGGTAAGATTTACCCTCTGTGGGAAGAACAGAGAGCAGTAGCTTTAATGCAATTACTCTGAAAATAATAATTCTACAGTTATTAGAATTGTTATTTGTTCAACTGGTTGCTCAGTGCAGAAAATCCATAAAGAAGCATCTCCAGTACACATGGTTGTGCAACCTCTTCTTGAACACCTCCAGCGAGCGAGCGAACCCACCACTTCCCTAAGTTATAGCTCCTATTGCAGAACTGCTTTTACCCATCAAGACATTTCTCTTCAAGTTCAACAAAAATCTACCCTCCAATATCTTTAGTCCATTATATTCTAGACCTGCCCTCTGTAGCAGTAGCAGCTCAAGGTTTATCCTAACATTTATCCTCACAACAACCCTGTGAAGATATGTTAAGCTGAAAGTGGTTGACTGGCCCAAGGTAACCCAGAGAGCTTTGTGGCTTAATAGGGATTTGAACCCTTGTCTGCCAGTACTTGAACCACTACACCAAACTGGCTTCATGTCATAGGGTGGTTTTGACTCTCATCTACTGAGCTGAGAAATACGCTTCAGCACAGCACCGGAGAAGACGCAGTGAAGGTGAAGTGAGCCAGAATTGATTCCATAGCCAAACCATTGTCCTCCTGTCCAGGTGGCATGGGCTCCTAATTCGTAGGCCACTTTGGCTACACTTGTCATTTGAACTTGTCTGTTTGTATCCTACCCTTTGCCAACCATGGGTCAACCAATGTTGATGGACAACAATCCCCATCATCTCTGACTGGTCATGCTGGCTGGGGATGATGGGAATTATAGTCCAACAACATCTGGGGACCCAAGACTCATCTGGAGCAAAAGGAAATAATTGTTAACCTTCATCTATGTGCAGCTCTTCAAATACATGCAGATGGCCATTTTACCACCTCTAAATTGAAGGGAGAGCCTCAGCTAGTTCCTAGGTATGGCAACCTTCTTAAGCTGGGGTCAGGAATAAGGAGAGCTTATGTAGGTATTATTGTTTAATAGTATTGCTATTGCTAAATGATAAAAAATACACTTATAAATTAAAAAGAAGCTTAATTTAACAGCGTAATGAATTTCACCCACAAACTTGTCCCTAAGGCTTCCTCTGCACTTACAAATTACAAATCAGTAAATCACATAGACACTATAAATTATTTTTTTCTTAAACATGTTGGGAAAAATACAAATATGTAACGTCAGATGAAAGAAGCTAATTACCCTTCAACACACACTTTAACCAGCTTTTTGAGTCACAATTAGCATAGTCACAGGGTAGTCCAAACGTGTCTCCCCTTTCCCTCCCCTCTAATTCAAAGTGCATCCATTTGTGGGGATTTAAATTTGAGAAGAGATGCTAGTATTCAAGTCTGCCTGGAAATACCTTGGATTCAAAGGTTGCTTGAAGTTGTTTAAAGGTGAAGGGAGACACTGGGAACATTCTCAGATGTTCTCTTTATCCTTACCTTAAATTTTAGGATACAGCATTGGTCTAGAAACAGTGTCCAGGGATGAGATCTGCTGAGTTCTACCTACCAATTAAACTTTGGCATCTATGTAGAGATTACTGGATTCTAACCTTAGCTGTTGTGCACATAAAACTGTGTGTATGTGTGTGTGTGTGTCTACTCTAAAGCATGTATTCTGGAATTCAGATGTCTGGTCTACAGTGGGAAGCGACTATGAGGAACCCATGTAACAAACAACATTGACTGCATATACAGCAAACCTTTCGAAAATCTGAGGCTTACAGATTCACAACACCAAACGGGGAGAGGGAATAAGCTTCGCTCATTCTTAAATATTTCCCCTTCTGTGTGTATGTGTGCCTGAGAGAGATGTCGGGGTGGGGGTAAGAGAAAGAGAGAGAGAGAGAGAGAGAGAGAGAGAGAGAGAGAGAGAGAGAGAGACCATCGTCTACGAAACCACCGCATTGACCTCTCAGTCTGAGGTGGGAGGCGGAAGATTCCCCCCATCAGCTCAATGAAAGCTGCTGCCCTCCGTGATCATCTCCATTAGTCGCTTCCCTCTCGTGCGTCTTTCAGCACCATGGAGAGCGGGCGAGGGACGCCACCGAGGAGCCACCGTTAAACGCAGCCTTTCCCAGGAAGAGGAGAACGGGAGGGGGGGGCGAGTTGAAGTGCTGGAAGCGCAGTTAAGCTCCTTTCTCCCTCCCTACTTTTCAAGCAGGCTGAATGTTTAGGGAGGGCGCTCAACACGCAGTCCTGAGCAGCAGGGGCTGACGGAGCTGCCAGGTAGCAAGGAAGGAAGACGCCCGGGAAGCACCCACTCTCCAACCACGCGGAGGGCTGGATCCGGACTCCAGACACCCGAGAACCCCCAGCCTCTCCTTCTCCGTCGGAAGCCGATCTTGCCCCCCCCCCCTCCCGCCTTGCCAGGAGAATGCTGGCAGCGGTGCAGCTGGGGCTCCAGCGCCCGATAGCCTTGTAAAAACCCTTTGCCCTGCCTTGCCTTGCGGGAACGGGCGTCTTCTTGGCATTACCCCGATGTGACCCCCCCTCCCTCTCGCTCTGGAATAATGGGGATCTTTTGGGCTTATGTTGGATTCCTTTCCTTGTCGGTATTATACATTCAGCAAGGACTTTCTTCCCAAGGTAAGAACTACATTGTGTGTTTCTTGTGTGTGTGGCCAAAATTGCAGCCGGAGGGTCTGTGGTGGGCAGGACAGGGCGATCTTTGTGGAGGGGGCAAGCCATGTGGAATGGAAACGTCGTGCTATCTTTTTGCCTTAGCCTTATTCTCGCCCCACTGGAGGGGAAAAAAGTTCACCCGAAGTGAATATGAAACCGATCTCCTACCAACATGAGCATAACATAGCCCGGCTGAGTAGATGCAATGTTTGTGCGTGAGCGGGGGTGGGGTGGGGGGGAAATAGCATGCCACTGTGTATCTTCCAACTCTTGTTTTCAAGATTCATACAGACACAGCGCCTGCGAAAAAGGGATGTGCTTGTCTGCTTTGAATAGTGCAGTGTTTTCATAGCGTTGTCCCCCCTTCCCAAATTTTTTCAGGAGCCCTGAGGTCCGTATTCTTAAACCTTGCTTTTCGTCTGCAAGTATGTGTTTCTACAAAGCACCCCCCCCCTCCCCATCACCCTGTCAAAGGCGCCTCTTGCATTCCAAGTAGCCCCTGCTCTGCAGAAGCCTTCCAGTTGCTGGAGACTTTGAGGGCTGCAGTGATCATTTCAGCACCATGGATAGATCGTATCCATGCCGAATGCTGCACCCACAACCGTGCCGTTCTCCGCCGCTTTGTTTGCTTTAACTCTGGAGAGAGGGCTGGCTGAGGTGGTGGGTGGGAAACAGACTGAGAATGCAGAAATATGATCTCTTTCCCTGTTGATGAGGTGAATAGATATCACTAGCAGCGATACAGTGCTGGCTGGGGAGTGGAAGGAGACGCTGTAGAAAACACGCATGGAGACTGGTGGGCTTATTTTCACATATGCCTACTTGGAATTTAAGTACTTAAAAAGTAAAGGCAGCTTTTTTCTCATATAGCACTGCTATGAGTCCCGGGGCATAACCTAGCACATATGCATGGATTATTTTTGCAGTCTTTTCAGCCTACCCCCTATCAACCTGTAACGTCATAGAATTGAAAGAAGTGGGGAAACTGATAAATTCGACTCTTTCTGAAAACTGAAAGTGTTTCTTGTTAGTTATTATTATTATTTCTATTATTATTATTTTGTCTATCCTGTCAGTGAGGGTTTCACACAGCTGATTGAATGGATCACATTCTTAAAGCCCCGTATATGAGTAGAAAGTGGATCAAGAAGGTTGTGATGATTATGACTTCTACTAAGATATATGCTGGCATCCTGAAATGGACTGTCAACACGCATGTCTTCTACTATATGGAACTGGAAAGGGTAGCCATACTGAAGTGCCAGAGGCAAAGTATTTCTTGTTTGTGAATCTCCTAAACTTAAACATGATCAAGTCTTTTCTTGGCTTGACACTGCAAGCAAAACAAGAAAATGAAATTGAGAATAAATAATCACATGACAAGCTACTTCTTTAAAATATTAAGACATAATGCAACAAACAAACAGGACCCCATTCGAGTAGTCTACAATATGTTTAATAATTAATATGGTATAATATGGTATAATCCATAAAATACAATAAATCATCTGAGCTGATTTTCCAAATGGTTCTGCCCTGGATCCCTAAGCTAGAATGCTGAAATACTGCCTTCCTAAGAATATTTGCATGTAATTATTTGTAACTTTGCAAACTCCAGTGAGATGCTGGTAAGGGTGTTCAATTTGTCCATTAGCAAAATAGGCTTACTAAACAATTTATACATGTTTGTAAGGGATAAAGGGGTGGAGGGGGAGGAAAGGGTCTGAGAAAAAAGAAAAAACATGGGGATGCAAAGAGGAATGAGAATTAGACTCAGAAAAAAGGAGGGGCAGGGAGAGGGAGACAGGGCTGCAGTCCTGTGCATACTTACTTGTGAGTAAGCTCCACTGAACTCAGACTTGGTTTAGAAAGCACCTGCCTAAGCCTATGCATATTTACTTGTAAATAAGCCCTGGTGCATTAAATGGAATTTACTCCCACGTAAGCAGGCATCAGATTGCAAGTGAAGGCAGATAAATTTAAGAGGGGGTGGGGGAGGAAAAAGGAAAGAGAGGTGGTGGAAAATTGAGGGAGAGGAATCCCAATAAGATATGCTTTTCTTTTGCAGCCAAATTTACTGAATTCCCTCAAAATGTCACAACCACTGAGGGGCAGAATGTGGAGATGTCTTGTGCATTCCAGAGTGGCTCTGCCTCAGTGTACCTGGAAATCCAGTGGTGGTTTCTACGGGCAGCTGAGGACCAAGACCCTGGAACAGAGGTGAGGGCACTCAGGTATCAATTTGCTGCCCCTGAAATCCTATGCAAGTCAGCCACTCCCCAAAAGCAGAGAAAAAAATGGGGACCAGGGGGACAAGGAAAGTCTTGCCCCCAAGGCTTAATATACCGTATCTTACTACAGTGGAAATCCATTGAGAAATAGCCACCACTAGGGGATAAAACCTTGAACCCTTCCAGTTGGTTTTTGGTAGTTGATAAATTCATATGCATGGATAATGCATTCTTTCTTTTCCTTTTCTCTTTTTTTTCTCATCAATAACAAGGCACAGTATAGATATCATAGCAATGGATTGAATTTGCAACCCAGGCTGTTGCAAAGACTTCCTCCCCTCTCCCCCCAATAAGAATTCTGCTTGCTATCATTCTATCTCTTCGGGGATTTTCATTGCCTCCTCCATTGTTTCAGACTGATAAACACATGGAGCGGAGATACTTACTAACACACTGCGGGAACCTATTGTAGACAGGATTTCTGGAAATCAAACAGGCCTCCTTTGACTCAGTTGTAGCAATTCTTCCTTATTTCCTATTTGGCAAGAAACAATCTCACTGGCTTCAGATGATGCTTGTTTTCATTCCTGAGGCAGTGGGAAAAATCTGCCTCATCTCTATCATTCCATTTCCTTCCAGCCTGTCTCCTCCCCCGAAAGTTTTTATTTGAAGAATTCATTTGAAGTATCCAGACTGCTTTAGAATTCATACTAATTTTCCGTGGAAGGCAAGCAAACATATAAACCTGTTAATATGGCACCTCACTCTTCTGAGACTGCCTGCAATGATAGGCATTAAATACAGCCAAATGTGAAGAGATCAGGCTCCATCCAAACTATGTAGCACAGTGGCTAAATGTGACAGGAAGGAACACCATTTTGCCTATAGGTGGCAGGCTGAGCATGTGAGTGTTCTCCAAGGAAGAATCCATTTATTTAAGTAGTATTTCAACAGCAATTAGTCATCAGAAAACTCACAAGCTATGGGCAAGTTCAGTCTTACCCCATGGTCCTCAGACTGAAACAGATCAAGAAATGGGGAAACCCAAACATCAAAAATCCACACATAGCCTGTTCAGGTATCATGCCCATTTTAGATTGGTGATTGGTGTGTACCCCAAATGAACTCTGCATCTCACAAGTTCCCTGGTTAATCCATAAACATGAGCCTATTTTCTCCTTCCCAGTGAGCTGTTCCCACAATTTCGATGATTTCAAACATGTGATCAGCTTAACTTAGCCCCTTCCAGTGTGCCGAGAATTAGATAATTATCTTAATTGCCTTACAGGATGACAGATAATTCTCTATGGCAGCTGATCTATGACATGAACTCATATATTCAGGGATATTTTAGTCACTGTTCTGATCACTGTTCCTCCTGCCCAAATTTACATCCCTCAAACACAGACATCTGCTTCCTCATGCAATGTCCCCCCTCCCTCTCTCTCTCTCTCACCCCAACACCCTCCGGTGTGGAGCTTTTACCTATGCAAGGAACAGAAGTAGGATTTTCATTTCTGCTATGGCTGCTGCTCTGATCTCTCAAGGCTCTACATTCTATTGGGAGAGCCTTCTTCAGAGGCTAGATCAGGCTTCCTCAACCTCGGCCCTCCAGATGTTTGGAGACTACAATTCCCATCCATCTCTGACCACTGGTCCTATGAGCTAGGGATCATGGGAGTTGTAGGCCAAAAACATCTGGAGGGTCGAGGTCGAGGAAGCCTGTGCTAGACAGTCTGGTGGGTAGCCAAGGAAGCCTTGAGCAGTGGCAGAGCCCTCCTCTCTTTTTATTTATTCATTTTACTATCTGCCCATCATGTTTCTCAACTGGTTAAATTATATAATGGAATTAATAATTTAAAATCTGATGAAAATGCAACCAGGCATCTTATTTGCATTGAAAACAGAGCCTTTGGGCAGAAATGTTCAGAGGAGAGGGAAATTGTCCGTTTCATATGAAATATTGTGCCACATTCTTTGTTTTTGTGAGAGTTCTAGCAATCAAAGCATCTAATTTGCATTAAATACTGAGGCTTTTGGAAGTAACCTTTTTGGCCTTGCTATGATCTAAAAATATATCAAAGGCTGGCGAAGGAAGGCTAACTGAATGTACTCAGTATGGGATTGACAGAAAGTATAGGTCCTTCAGGATGTGGAGTTTCCATATGCTTGGTCTGAAAAACTCTGGGATGGTTTAGCTCCCTTGCTCCTGAGCCTTCAGACCTTCTGAAAGCTTGTCTACATATTCTGGAACCTTATGGAACCACCTTTTACAGACAGTTGCTTACTTCTAACTAAACTGCCATTAGTGATGAGGCCTTGGATGTTTATAACAAAGCATTTTCTATTCAGATGCAGAATTGCTTTGGCATTCTGGGTTGCAGAAGAATTTAGGGACAAGGCATCCAGTTTCTAATGCATTAGTGTAGTACGAGTTCAGCAAATTTACATCCTGAATCAATTAATTATGAACTGCAGCAGGCATCATGGAATCAGGCCATCTAATTTAGCTAGCATCCTGATTCCAACAATGACAAACCAGAGGCATCAGGGAAGTTCAAAAGCATAAAGGCAAAACCTTCCTTTGTCATCACGACCTGAAATTTAGCAGTACATGGCCTCTGAACATGGAGGTTCCATTTGACTATTAGCATTAACACCTGTTAGTCCATTCCTTTGGCTTAACTCCCCTTAAGTCAATGGCTACCACCACTTTTTGTGGCACATAGGCCAAAGAAACTGAAGGAGGTACGATAGACACATTTTAAGCCATGTTCAATCACAATACAGTTAGGGACCCTCCTTCAATGAGTTCATTAGGAAACTACTAAGTACTTGCCTTTTTTTGTTGATATGATCTATCTCACAGCTGTGTAGCCAATTCAACTGCCTTTGAGTGAACATTTGTCTCCCACCAGTAAACCCTCCCGAACCAAACTATGCTTGAGCTCTGGTTGTCATAGCTTATTACCAAGCTGGACAGAAATTAGAGTGGGTCCAGGCAGAGACTGTGGGAAACCCCATGCAAGGAAAGGAAGGGAAGAAGTGATTTAACCTTTAATGCTGGAGGTTCCTCACCTGTAGTATGCAAAAACAGTTATCCATTCCCCCACAGGTGGAGAGAGATTTGGACAACGATGGAACAAAGATAAGCGTAAGTGGATTACAAAATATAGATTGTTGCTAGATATTCAATTACTTTCCATTTACTGTGCTGTCTTTCATTAGCCACCATCCAAAAATGCATGAGCCCTGGACTGGTGAATGGGATTTATTTTCTGCAGCTTTCCCTGTGCCTTTTGGGGCATGGGCATTATCAAAGCCTTTGGCACTCTTTTGCGCAGATGAGCTGGTTCACTTCCCTGGCCCTGCTGAGGCAGAATTTAAAGAACCTTTTGATTTGTTCAGGTCTTTAGAAGGGGCTAGGTTCCTTTGAGGCCCTGTAGCTTTGTAAAAACTGCCATTTTAATTGTTGGACATTGGGTTTTCATTATATTTTATGTTGTTAGCCATCCAAGGCTCCCTTTGGGAACGGAGACTAGGATAGAGAATGCATGCTCCTGTATACAGAAAACA
The DNA here is from genome assembly GCF_964106645.2 of Podarcis pityusensis. Classification (NCBI taxonomy): domain Eukaryota; kingdom Metazoa; phylum Chordata; class Lepidosauria; order Squamata; family Lacertidae; genus Podarcis; species Podarcis pityusensis. The sequence continues at coordinate 6,713,815 of NC_138038.1, read as the reverse complement.
TTAATGGGTGTTAAAATAAAAAAAATCCTTCCAGTAGCACCTTTAAGACCAACTAAGTTAGTTCTTGGTATGAGCTTTCGTGTGCAAGCACACTTCTTCAGATACACTGAAACAGAAGTTGCCAGATCCTTCTATATAGTGAGAAGGTGGGGAGGGGTATTACTCAGAAGGGTGGTGGGAATGGGAGATTGGCAGATAGCTGAGATGAGCCTGCTGACGACTCTTAATGACTCATCTCAGCTATCTGCCAATCTCCCATTCCCACCACCCTTCTGAGTAATACCCCTCCCCACCTTCTCACTATATAGAAGGATCTGGCAACTTCTGTTTCAGTGTATCTGAAGAAGTGTGCTTGCACACGAAAGCTCATACCAAGAACTAACTTAGTTGGTCTTAAAGGTGCTACTGGAAGGATTTTTTTTATTTTGACTATGGCAGACCAACACGGCTACCTATCTGTAACTATTAATGGGTGTTGTTAGTCAAATTGTGGGTGGCCCTTGCCTCTACCAGAGCTGGAGGTTTTGTGGAGAGTCCAGGCAAATGAAGACACTCTCCATTCAGGGTCCTGCCAGACATGCACATGATCCTATTACATACTGGAGACCTGCAAGTAATACCTAGGGCAGCTGTGGATGCCCGCAGGATTCAGTAGAGCCTCCTGGCCATATACCTGGGGACATCACTTGGAGTGTGTTGGGATATAGAGGCTTCTTCATGGGCTTCCATGCTTACTGCTTCAGGTTGAGACTTCTCCATTTCTCAGACCATCTCCAAGTTTACAAGGGCATATCAGGGAGAATGCAGTGAGCACATAGGTGCCTATTTTTATTTTATTTACCTCTTCTGTCCCATAAGGAATTCTTTGCTTTCACACAGGTTCCAAAATGGGGTCAAAAGTTCAGTTTGACAATGTGCAGATCTAGAACCCTTACAGCATATGAACTAGTAAGAAAAGATAAAAGTAGTGTGCCTTTAAATCTGGTCATGTGATAGATCCTATTCTCCCCAACCCCAACCCCCTCCAAGCATAGACACACAACACAGCGAAGAAGAAAAATCCTTTTGTGTGTGTGTGTGTGTGTTTTTTTAAAAAATGAATATGGGTGCTTAAAAAGAAAACTGCTACAGAAAACAGCCTTTTTTGTTTTTGGAACCACACATCATACTTTCAATAACCTTAATGGAATTTTTGCCCAGCATGACAAAAAAAAAGCCCTTCAGAATACTTTGTATTTATTTAATCATTATTACCAAGAACTGAGGAACATGTAGGACCTAGATTTTCTTTCTTTCCCTCAATATTATTTTACTACTTAGCTGAAATGCAATTAAATAAATATAGGAATGTGATTTTCAAAGTGCTACAATGCCATGGAACTGTGCGGGAAACACACACAAAAAACCTTAATAATGGAGGGAGAGAGTAGATTCCAGATGTTCTTGTATTAATTGAAGCATACAGAACTTGAGACCCACCAAAACATTTAAAACCCAGTAGACTCCAGATTGCCAAGCTTTTTATTAACCCTGACATCCCTATCCCCCACGCTTTGGACAATCTCATGCCTGCAAGTTTCTGTAGCACTGAGCTGAAATGCCTCTCCCCCAAAAATTTGCTGCAGTCTTCTTGGGTGGGAAAACGGGAAAATAGTGATTAAGATGAGGAGATCAAAAATTGGGCCTTTCCACCAGTGGCAACATTCCTCTCAGTGCCTGCCAGTCACCGTCATCCCTCCCCAACCCCACAGGATGATGTTATATGATTGCAAGTGTCCTTAGAAAGAGAATTGTGTAAACATGGAACTGTTGGCACTACAAAAAAGATGAGCCAGAGGAGGGGGGGGTTCCTCTTGTCTACTGACCTTCCAACCCTCCTTCCAGCCCCACATTCTCCACTAAGAACTTTTGGCCCACCTTTATTTGGGGGGTGTTTTTTGCTTAGTCACATTAGCTTTTAACATCTATACTACTTGTTTGCTTTCAGTATGACTCACAGCAGCAATTAAAGCAATTAAAACCAGAAACAAAATGTTTAAGGATGGGGATATTGGAGATGTGCAATATCCCTACCCCTCACCCCAGGAAAAATAATGCACTCAAAGCTCCTTTCACATCCTTAAAATTCTTTGCATACTCATCCTGAGTTCTCCTGACCAAAAGGACAAAGGACAAGGACAAAAGGGAAATTCAGTAGCCGTTCTGATCCCATATTCCACCAACTTGGTCCAATGACAGATGATGAACAGACAACTGTGTAGTGCTGTTGAGGGGCAGGCGACTCCTCTGGCACACTGGAAATTGGATCCTGCATTAAACATTGATTGAGCTTTTGGACCAGTCTGGTAAAGTTAGTTGTAACTAAGACTGCAGTTCTAGGCAGGCTGGCCTGAGTGTAAGTCCCATACCAGACCCTCCAAGTGTCCCTATTTTCCAGGGACGTCCCTGATTTAGAAATGCCTGATTTAGAAAAGGTTTCTGATTTAATCCTGGAATGTCCCACTTATCCTTAGAATGTCCCTATTTTCATTGGATAAATGTTGGAGGGTATGGAGTTGTCTGACCCCTGAGCCGTCTGAAGGCAATCCTGTATAGGGATGTCTTTTTAATGTTTTATTATGGTTTTATATATGTTGGAAGTAGCCCAGACTGGCTGTGGCAACCCAGTAAGATGTGTGGGGTATAAATAGTAAAATTATCATTATGGAATGGGACACCCCAATTTTCATCAAAGAAATGTTGGAGGGTATGCCATAGGATATTGTGGGATTTAACTCCAAGAAAGAACACATTGGTTAGGCCAGGGGTCAGCAAACTTTTTCAGCAGGGGGCCAGTCCACTGTCCCTCAGACTTTGTGGGGGGCTGGATTGTATTTTGAAAAAAATAATGAATTCCTATGCCCCACAAATAACCCAGAGATGCATTTTAAATAAAAGCACATATTCTACTCATGTAAAAACACCAGACAGGCCCCACAAATAACCCAGAGATTCATTTTAAATAAAAGCACTCATTCTACTCATGTAAAAACACACTGATTCCTGGACTGTCCTCAGGCTGGATTTAGAAGGCGATTGGGCCGGATTCGGCCCCTGGGCCTTAGTTTGCCTACCCATGGGTTAGGCCTACTGCTCCCACAGAGATCAATGGAAGAAGGCAGTTGTGTATAACTTAACTATCACTGCTATCAATGGGAACTAGGACCAGATGTGAGAGGAGGGAGCTGTGAGGTGGAGTCATCCCTCCCACCCAAATAAACCCCCTAAGATCAGCCTGTGGGGATCAGATCAAGACTTGGGCACTGGTGGTAGGTGATGCTCACTCCCCACCCCCCAGTGTCATTTTCTTAATGAAAATTACCTCCCAAATTATCATTTGCCTGTGGCACACTTGGTAGCTTCAGGAGAACAGTTTTGGTCAGGAAGATGGTCAGAAGGAATACTAACCCCCCTCCCAGCAGCGTAGTTCCAATCAGATCCCTGTCCCTTGCTGCACCAGTTGCTATCTTTAAAGAAAGGATATTGGTGGAATAAAGCAGGTGTGTTGGACCCCAGGCTTGAGGGCCAATCTTCCTCATCTTGGCCTCTTTATCTGACATTCAAAATTCTCCCCACGCTCCACCTATTTTCCCCAGGCAACATGCCATCGCTGGTCCCGCTTCACCCTGCAAGAGTGCAAGCTCTGGCAATGCCTCTCCTTTTTCTTTACCTGGACGGAGGGCAGAAAGGTTTGTGAGAGCATTTCTAGAAGCCAGCCTACAGTGCAAAGGTAAAATTTGCACACATTTGCCTGCCCAGAAGAGAATGTGGCCCTTGAACATCTGGTTTCAAGGCTAAGTGAGCCAATTTAGCCCTCTAATTAAAAGCAGGCTTAGTAGAAGGAGGAGACGAATGCATGTTTGAAAAGAGCTCTCTGGAAAAACGTTGATTTATTTTAAAAGCCATTAATTAGAAGCATAGAGTTTAGAGGGTAAGAAGGATAGAGGGAAAGAAGATAAGAGCAAGAGGTGAATGAATGCTATGCTATCAAAATAAAACTATAAATAAAGCCCTATTATCTATATGGATTTTGCTGGTCCAACGCCTTTATGGAGAGTTAAGTTCTTTGTCTTCCCAAATTCCACATAGCTAGATATCATTGAGCACTGACATTCCTCCCAGAGTAGGTGGGGAACTTTCATCCCATGGCACCATCCTACCTGGCCTGGAGCACACAGTTTCTGCACTGCTTTTGCACTGCAATTAGGCTTCAAAAAAGCTGCAGTGTGTGTGAAGGGAAGCTTGAGAAAAGCCTGATTGTTGCATGGGGGCCCCTTTCTGGACTTTAAAAAATGCTAAGATGGAAGGGAGAAAGAGAAAAGCAGAGAGAGGGAGAGGGAGATGAGGTGGGAGGGAGGGAGAAAAAGAGTGAGAGAGAGCACATTGATGGAAGAGTGTGAATGGGGATGCATTTGTGTGGATGAGTGAGGCGTTCTGGCCCAGTCCACCATTCGCATGCAGTCCCCAATAGGTCTTCCTCACCCCTGGCTCAGAAGTTAAGAGTTCTGGATTGTGAAGTTCAAATCAGTGCTATAACTAGACATGCCTGGAAATGGATATATGACATATTGAACAAAATAATCTTAGTGAGATTAAGACTGGTTTTGGACATTTAAGGGTCCTTTTGCTCAAATGCAGAGTTGTCATAGCTCATAATAGCTCCTCCTGCTGGAAAGCTATTGTGCAAAATGCCTCTCAAACGTCACTATCCAATCAGTGATAGTTAACAGAATGATATGTATAATTTCTCTCCCTGCACCTGGCCATTATCAATGGCTGAATGTGATGTAGAGTCCTAGCCAGCAAGTAAAGAGCAAATGAGAAATTGCAGTGGCACCACTCTGTCCTGCCTGCTGCCCACATTCAGTCTGCAGTTGATTTTTGACACGTCAGCCACTATTTTAACAACTTACCTAATCACTACATGAACTTTAGTGCCTGTTTGGCCCCCTCCCTGTCCAGTTTGTGTCTGGGGCAGATGCTCTTAGTGTTCTTTTTTTAGATACAATCTTGCTTAGCATCTTGCTTTAATTATGAACCCACTAGGTGGTCTTGGCCAAAGCCATCATCTCACATCACAAAACTCATCCCACCATCTGCAATGGGGGAATAATAAGGATGCCAGCCTACTTTACACAGAACTGATAAAAAAAATTGGAAAGACAAAAAATGTGAAGGGCTTTGTACACCGAAGAAAATGTTGTATCAATACTAAATATTTTTATATTGTCAGAAAGGTTTATATATTTATTCTGCATTTATTTTATATACCCCCCACCTCAAGGCAGTTTACAACACATTCAGAAAATATCAACACTACCCTATAAAGACAACCAACAAACTCACACCTATTTGTAGACAGTGGGGGAGGGAGGCTGCCAAATATTTTTGTGGGTGAATTCTTAGAACTATCTTTTTTTTAGAAATGCTGTTTCACTTAATGTTGAATTAAACAATCTATTTTAATGGATGAAGGAAGCAATGCGATAAGAGAGGACTGGGAAGTGTAGGGGGCACACCTATGGCTTCCCTCAATGATGTTAAAATAACATTAAATACTAATAGATCTAGAGTTGCACCCAGCATGCATGGATGGTGAAACGGGAGGGACCATTTTTCCAAATATTCTCCTGGGGAGGAGAGGTACGTGAGGTATCTAGAGGTACTTAAAAAAAAAAAAATCCCCAGAAAATAGAATTTCCTCCCCTGCAGAATAGTTACTCACCTCCAACACATGCAGAACCCAAAAACCCTTAGTCCTCTGGGCAATGGGTGGGGGGCAGAGTTTGCTTTCTCTTCAGTTCTACAGTCTTGGGGCAATTGGAAGCCAGAGTAGAATTGTTTCTGATAGAGAGAAGGGAATCACCATTCCTGCAGCTGCTCCTTCTCTAGATGATGGTTGGAACACCTGCTGGTGGCAACGTCTGATGTGATATGTTGTTTCTGGAAATTTTGCAGACAGTGAAAGTACAAGGGAACGACATCTCCCACAAACTGCAGATCTCCAAAGTCAGGAAAAAGGATGAAGGATTGTATGAGTGCAGAGTGATTGACGCCAATTATGGAGACCTCCAGGAATACAAAGTCCAGGCCTATCTCAAGGTCAATGCAAACAGCCACACCCGACGAATGCAGGCCTTTGAAGCTTCCCCAATGTGGCTACAGGATAAACCTCGTAAAAACATCTCAGCAGCCATCCCCAGTAGCATCCATAACTCTGCCAGCCAACGTATGCGCCCCACCTCCAGCCCTCCAGCAGATGCCAAAATCCCCAAACAAAGCCCACAATCAGGTATGCGTAACTATTTTGAGCACTTGAAGGATTTTGTTGCTAATGACTTTGCAACATGTGATTTTTAAAAAAATAAAAAGGAGGAGGGAAAGGCTGTTTACTGGACAAAAACATGATATGCACTTTCTTACACCTGAAGCACAGTTAGGAAAACACATTGTACAAAAATCCATACTTTTGTACTCCTGACTATACAAGACAAAAAGTGCCCTTATGTTTTCACCAGGACTACACAGCTTGTTATCCACCAAGTTAGATGCACGTAGCCCATGAGCCATGTATGTATGGATGCCTTTGGGGGATTGCAAAAAATAGGACAGAAGGGAGGGCTTGTCAAGTGCCTGGAAGGCCTCAATGCATGGCTTGATCACTCACAAATTATGTAGGTTTAATTCAAAGAAATTGCAAGATAGCACATCTCAATGACCTAAGCAAAGGTTTTAATAGAGAATATAAATAAATATCAAGGCCCAAAGCAAGAGGAGTTTTATTCAAAGGTGCTATAAAACGTTACTATTATTCCTCCCACCACCTTTCTTTTCTTTTCTTTGTCTTAGTTTCCTTGGTGTCTCTATAGGACTAAGCTGCACATTGTGTGACTCACTAAATTGCAATCTGCCAGCTATGTGCTGTATCCTGCCTACTCTTTGGCCTCTCTCCTTGTTTTTGAAGTCTCGTGCAGGCAACAAAGCCAAGGAGGTTTAGTCCTGGTGGACCATCACACGTGGCTGGGGGGCTGCATTTGTCATAGTGGTCTATAAGTAGGGGTGGTTTTCTCTAAATACTTGCTTATTGATAGTAAACAAGCATTTAGAGATAGAATGCGTCTAGATATCAAATGAACATCAAATGGAGAGAGAGAGAGAGAGGGAAACCGTAAAGGCATTTATATTTTGGAATGTAGCACTCTTCCAAATATAAATATCAATTCCCTCATCACCTTTGGATGTAATTCCTCAGTTTTGGAAATTGGATTAATGTGGACATCCTGTCTGCTTACCTGCATGAAACCACTAGGTAAGCCAGTCTTGTGTCATTCTGCCAAATGGCGAGGAGAATTTGACCACTCCAAAGTTCCCCCAGATTTCTGACTGGGTGTGGAAGTGTGGAGAGTTTGGGTAGCTTTACGACTAAGAGACTGAGTGATGAATCATGATGCCTTTGGCATGAGTAGGCTAGGAGGCCTTTTTAAGCAGGCTACACTATCTCACTGGGAATAATAATATTGACCCATCTTACACAATTGTTATAAGTACAGTAAGATGATAGAGATAACTAACAATGACAACAGTAGCACTGATCACAGCAATGCCTCATTTGTAGGCATATGGGAACTGAAATGTGGATTTCCATAGTGTTGTATGAACAGACGAGACGTGAATGTACACAGCAGTACATTTGCTGGTGTGCTGCCCTGCGGTCAGATGCTTGTCAAGTGCCTGGAAGGCCTCAATGCATGGCTTGATCACTCACAAATTATGTAGGTTTAATTCAAAGAAATTGCAAGATAGCACATCTCAATGACCTAAGCAAAGGTTTTAATAGAGAATATAAATAAATATCAAGGCCCAAAGCAAGAGGAGTTTTATTCAAAGGTGCTATAAAACGTTACTATTATTCCTCCCACCACCTTTCTTTTCTTTTCTTTGTCTTAGTTTCCTTGGTGTCTCTATAGGACTAAGCTGCACATTGTGTGACTCACTAAATTGCAATCTGCCAGCTATGTGCTGTATCCTGCCTACTGCTTGGCCTCTCTCCTTGTTTTTGAAGTCTCGTGCAGGCAACAAAGCCAAGGAGGTTTAGTCTATAAGTAGGGGTGGTTTTCTCTAAATACTTGCTTATTGATAGTAAACAAGCATTTAGAGATAGAATGCGTCTAGATATCAAATGAACATCAAATGGAGAAAGAGAGAGAGAGGGAAACCGTAAAGGCATTTATATTTTGGAATGTAGCACTCTTCCAAATATAAATATCAATTCCCTCATCACCTTTGGATGTAATTCCTCAGTTTTGGAAATTGGATTAATGTGGACATCCTGTCTGCTTACCTGCATGAAACCACTAGGTAAGCCAGTCTTGTGTCATTCTGCCAAATGGCGAGGAGAATTTGACCACTCCAAAGTTCCCCCAGATTTCTGACTGGGTGTGGAAGTGTGGAGAGTTTGGGTAGCTTTACGACTAAGAGACTGAGTGATGAATCATGATGCCTTTGGCATGAGTAGGCTAGGAGGCCTTTTTAAGCAGGCTACACTATCTCACTGGGAATAATAATATTGACCCATCTTACACAATTGTTATAAGTACAGTAAGATGATAGAGATAACTAACAATGACAACAGTAGCACTGATCACAGCAATGCCTCATTTGTAGGCATATGGGAACTGAAATGTGGATTTCCATAGTGTTGTATGAACAGACGAGACGTGAATGTACACAGCAGTACATTTACTGGTGTGCTGCCCTGCGGTCAGATGGAATTTAAGAGGAAACCTAGCAACAGAAGGGGAAAATATAAAAAGACTCTGCTGTGGATTGATGAAAACAAGCATTTTTCCTCTCTCTCCAACACTGTAAAACACCCCAGCGGCAATACATGTTCTGATAAGACAAATGTGCAAGTTAAATATTATTTTGGTTATTTTCTCCAAGCAGATCAAATTCAATATGGTGCTGAGGACTATGTCTTGCTTTAAGGACATGTATGATTCTATGAATGCCTACAAATGCCTTAAATGTCTCGTTGATACAAGGCTACATGGCAGAAACACCACTTTTATATACTCATATTCTGTGCTCCCACTGGCGGTGACAGGTTGCAAGGACACTGCTAGAGACTTTGGTTTCCATTTGACAAGAGAGCACCGAGGGCTTATGGTGTAATCAAATATAGACAGATCTATATCTCACTGTTTGCAACTATTGGTGTGGATACATAGCAAGGTGACTCATCTATAAGAATTCTTTTGAACAAGCGAAATTAAATACTTTGATTTGCCAACATTTTCGTGCAGCTCAGGAAAGAGTGTTAGATGGTGGTTATTCAGCAAACATCCTCCAATATTCACAGCTGGGCAATAGTTTTATTGTGACACCAAACAGAGCAACATGGATAGAAACTCTGGGCCTCTAAATGTAAACAGTTGCAGCAATAATAATAAAGCAGAAGGAAGTGGAAAGCAAGAGAAGAGACAAGGAAATAGTAAATGGCAGCATCTTGAACCCCCTTAGAAGCAGGTGGGTTATGATCATAGTCAAGGTCTTTGTTGCCATTCATAGAGTGGGTCATGTAGAAGCTTTGCATGTTGTATCGACAAATGATTAAGGGTTATTTCCCCTTGAAGCATGTGGCTTGGTGTTGTTTTTTTACTGGCTCAGCTTAAACTGGTGGGTTTCAAAGTGATTCACTGTTGCGTGCAAGTTTTCTCAGCAGCATTGTGGTCTAGACAGAGGGGTTTGGTCGGTGAGGATCTGACATGTGGATGGTGACGCATTGCAGTAGATCATTTAACTCACTGATCTTTTGGTTCCTCCTCAAGCACATGAAGTTGTGACGCTCCTTGCTGAAGGGGAGTATTTGTGAAACTCAGCATCGTCCAGGCAGGTCTCAAGCATTATCACTCTAGAGCAAATTTCAGAGTTCCATCTGGCATTTCCTGCCAACACATCTAACAAATGCAGCTCTAAAAATACAGAAATGGAACACAAAATTCATGTAAATGAACTTCCTCGTTTTATTCATAATATCGGAAAGAATTGTCTTGAATTTTGAGTGAACAAAAAATGAGGCAACTGTGGAAGATCTTGCTCTGAACTTGAAGGGAACTGAGAACTATGATCAGCGTAGGGTGGACCAGATCTTGATCTTCTGAGGGCCAATTTTGAAACATGGGCAGGACCACCCACCTGTCAGTCATTTGATGTGACAATGATGTCAGATGATTGGTATCAGGGTGGTATCACCCACCTACCAGAGTTGACCTACAGGGCAGGCAGAGAGGTTTGCTTTGCCAGCCTGTTCTTTACTGGAAATGTGCTGTTGAAGAGGCACCCAGCAAGATTGAACTTTCCGTTCATCAGTCGATGAACAGAGGGTTCAGTCTTGTTCTCTGCAGGGGTCTACTGGCAAAGCAGGACCCAGCAGGATTAAACCCCACCCATCAGCTGATGTCACTTAGTGAGATCAGATGATTGACAGGTGGGCGTGGTTTTGGGAGATGGTGCACCAAGATTTGCCTACAGACTGGAGGTTTCCAATCCCTGAAGGAGAGATTAACAATTAGTAGTAGGGGAGATTTCTCCCTCCCGTTTCATAAATATTCAGTCATAATTCTTTGCACTTTTCCAGATTAAAGCTTGTTTCATCAGGAATTTTTATTCTTTACCTGACACTAACTTTTAGATCCCCCCTCTCCCTTAGCTTTTATTTAAGATTTTGTGTAGCTACCTTATATTTCTGTGGGAATTGTAAAGGAGAACTATTCAGTTGTGTAGTATTTTGAGTTGTGGGCCTTGTATCCCTGTTGCAGAAAGAGGCAGAATATACATAATAATTCATTTCTACAAATAGTTATCCTACTGTGAACTACAAAATGCTTTGTTTGGGTGTTGGGCAGAGGGGGGTAAAATACAGGGCTGCACTGAATATCTTTTAGCTTACGAAGTTTTTTAAAGAAAAGATTTGGTGGAAAATATTTATGAAAAGCCGAGTAGTTTTCACCCAGCTTCAATAAAATGTAGCATCTGCTTTTGAATGAAGTTAAAACATCACAAAGTATTTTTCATTCTAAAGGAAAACCTAATCCAAATGGGCAGGCTGTTCAGAGTTACCACCTCTTCTATTTTATTTAGCTAGATTACAGCAAATGGAGTTGGCCAACACACCATAGGGCCTTACTAAACATACAACAGTCATTCTGCACAGTTTGTCCCCAGTATCTGGTAGTCAGGTATGATGCTACCCTAAATGGAGGGTCCATACGACTACAATGACTACTACCATAGCTGTCAACTTTTCCCTTTTTTAAAGGGAAATTCCCTTATTCTGAACAGGAGTCCTTGCAAGGAAAGGGAAAAGTTGACAGCTATGGACTCCTACCCACTCATAGCTCTTGCCTCTGCTTTTCCTACTGCTATACACCCCCTCCCCCGGATAATGTTGATTTCAGCTTTTAGAAGGTCTTTGAGCACCCTCCATGGTCCTGCCCCCTCAATGAATCTATATCCTCTCTGCAGCAGTTCCTATGTTGGTTCCTGGTAGTGGGCATAAACATGCCAAGCCTTGATACCGGCCCTGACAGAGGAAAAGGAAGGAATATATACAGTGGTGCCTCGCAAGACGAAATTAATCCGTTCCGCGAGTCTCTTCGTCTTGTGGTTTTTTCGTCTTGCGAAGCACGGCTATTAGCGGCTTAGCGGCTTAACGGCTATTAACGGCTTAGCGGCTTAGCAGCTTAGCGGCTATTAACGGCTTAGCGGCTTTAAGAAAAAGGAAACAAACTCGCAAGAACTCGCAAGACGTTCCCCCATAGGGAAATTCGTCTTGCGGACCGACTCAAAAAACGCAAAACCCTTTCGTCTAGCGAGTTTTTCGTCTTGCGAGGCATTCGTCTTGCGGGGCACCACTGTATTCTTGCTAAAACTCAGTTCCTGAATTCTTATGTCTATTAAACAGTGATTTTATGTTGTTCATATTTATTTCTGTAGTGTGCATCAGTGCGTGTGAGACTTTATAGAGTAGAAGAGCCATTCCTTGCCCTTGGGAGCTTGCAATCTCTAAATTTCAACAAGAGGCAAGAGAGGAAGAGAGGGTAGGGAAAGTACATGGCTGTTTCAGCAGCATGTGCTTTGGCATAGTTGCACAGTTTGTGTCAAAGGCTCGATGGAAAAAGGTAGTTTCCAAGAAGGATTTGAATGAGTGAGAGAAGTTGCATCGTGCAGGTGTTTTCAAAGGTGGTTCCGAAAAGATGAGGTAGCAAAGGTGGAAGGATGAGGTCTTCTGGGGGAACTGCAGACTGCCATGATGGTCAGCAGTGGAGTTGGGAAAAGCAAAGGGATATATTAGGGTATAAGAGTAGAGAGATGAAGTGAGGGGAGACAGAAGACCATGGTGGACTTTGAAGGTAAGGACAGGCAGTTTTGCCAGATCTGGGAGTGGAGAGGATACCAATGTGGGGATTTAAGGTGTCACATGATCAGAGCAATGGGAGAGGTGACAGCAGAATGCTGGATAGATGTAAGGAGATCCAACAAGAGACAACAAAAGGGCACAGCAGAGAAGATTGCAGTAGTCTAGGTTTAGAGAAGACCTGAAGTAGCAATAGGAATAAGTTGTCTGCTGCAGGAATTTGCAAATGAAGGGTTCCCTCGGCCTGAAGCAAGATGAGCGCCACACCCCATAGTCACCTTTGACTGGACTTAACCATCCAGGGGTCCTTTACTGCAGTCATTTCTCTCAGGTACAGTAAAGAGGAATGGGCGGGGAGAGGGGAACACATCATATGCCAACCGAGAGGGCAAGCAAAACATCCCTACTTGGTCCCGAAGTGAGAAGTGATACTTACACTACCACTTCTACGACATGAGGATGGGTGCAGTGATGCTGGCTATAAGGAGCCATGTGCCACTCTCCTTCCTTGGAGGTTTCTAAGCAGAGGATTCTAAGCCCATCTGTCAGCGATGCTTTACTTGAGATTCCGGCATTCCAGGGGGTTCGACTCAATGACCTTCAGGGTCCTTTCCAATTCTGTGATTCTATAGGTGCCACTGGGCTCAGGCGTCAAGTGGCAGGCTGAGATGGAGGAGGAGGAGAAACAGGAGGATAACATGGGGGGTGGGATAGAGACTGGAGAAGACTGGTACTCCCACAGCATATAGCTGTTATGGATGTGGGAAACAAGACTCCCTAGAATCCAGGAAGAGCATCAATCAACCATTCAGGGTAGAGGGACCAGAGTCAGAAGGGGAGGGCACAGCCTAGTTGCCCAGGACGCAGCAGTACTCCTGTCACTAGGAAGGGAGCCCCCTCCCCCAATGCAATGAGTATCTGCAAGCTTCACAGTCTTACAAGGAGCGTCTCCACCCCCATCGTTCTGAGATCCAGTGCCGAGGGCCTTCTGGTGGTTCCCTCACCGAGAGAAGTGAGGCTACAGGGAACCAGGCAGAGGGCTTTCTCGGTAGTGGCTCCTGCCCTGTGGAACGCCCTCCCATCAGATGTCAAGGAAATAAGTAACTATCCTACTTTTAAAAGACACCTGAAGGCAGCCCTATTTAGGGAAGTTTTTAAGGTTTAATCCTGTATTGTGTTTTTAATATTCTACTGGGAGCCGCCCAGAGTGGCTGGGGAAACCCAGCCAGATGGGTGGGTTATAAATAATGTTGAGTGAAACTGGGAACTGACTTGTCTGTTTTGACTGTCAGGCCCATCTTCTTCTGGAAATGCAATGGCGTCCAGCACACTTTCGCTGCACGGTGCTGCGTCATTCTGCTTCTCCCGGCTACAACAGAATTTTCCAGTAGCAGCGTGTTGGTGTGTAAGGATTTGTCAGCACGGCAGTAAAACTCTCGTACACAGCTTCTTCTATTCTATGAAGCGTTAATGTACAGCAGCAAAAATAAAATAACAGCCAGGAGAGAGCAACGACATGTTGCCTCTCCTTTGCAGCCAAAACAGAAAGTGAAAGTAAGTCCACATTCGTAGGTGAAGCACACCCCGGGGACAGGACATCTTTTCCCTTGAGGTATTAACCCTGTAAGCTCTTGGACACCTCACAAATAATAAATTATTATCATTCTTATTATTATTACAAGGCATGAGACTTTCACATGTAAGCCCACCTTGTCCCATCTTTAGAAGCTTGGCAGTTGGGCATGCCAACCTATTGGGACACCTCTGTTGTTTCTACATAGTTGCACATTCCTTTCACCGAGCTTGGTTTTCACAGGGCAGAAGCACTGCTTCTAGCCAGGCCACACTCTCCTTTCATCCAGCCTGAGCATAAAGGCTGCTCTGACTCCTTAGCTGCTACTGAGGCTGTGTATTGTGTATTGAGACTGCGCCTCAATAAAGGTCTCTTCCTTGCTCTCGAGTAAGAGCCTCTGTTGCTGTGGTCTCAGCAGACGTCAGGGCTGTATGGCATGCTGCACATCACTCCATGTCCTGCCTCACCCTCAAGAGCGAGCTGAGAGTTGTGCCCACACCACCCTATCATTCAGACAACTGGGGAAAGGCGATACACTGTTTATTTGTTTATTTTCACCTCATGTCTAGAAAGCACTGAGGAAAAGATTAATAACTGAACTGAAACAGCCACACAGATTTCAACAGAACTCTAGACAATCCCACCTCTGTATGTAATTACAGTGCATTCAAAGGCTCCTATCTCATTCTCTTGTCCCGTTCCAGTTCTCTTGGAGAGATTAAGACAAAACCTGGCTTTCTTTGCTTTGTTTGAACTTACTCTAGGTGCTTTTTGTCAGAGAACTGACAAAAGATAGTGAGCCTATTTCATTTTTACCTCCAGGCTACTGTGACAAAGGGAAATGACTGTGCCTGTATCTAGAGTGCTGAGACTTCTATCACTGTGCTGTCTTTTCAGCAAGTGAAGGACATAAAATTTTCCACTTCACATTTTGATATCAGTTATTATCCAGATTTCCTTGACAACTTTCACCACCAAACTCAATAGATGTTAGGCATTAAACAGGGGTGAAGAACATCTGGACTACGGGCCTAATTAAAAGAAGTCACACATGTGTTTGGTAACTATAGGGACAGCTACAAAGGAACTATCAGGGTCTTCAAGGGGGATTACTGGGAACCAAGAGAGGCCTTTCCTGTTTTGCCATGTGCCGTGCCAGATTTACATATAAGCTAAACAAGCTATAGCTTAGGGCCCCACTCTCTTGGGAGCCACCCAAAAATTTAAAAGTATTTCACTATTAATGTACTTCTTCTTAATTGTATTTCAGTTCAACAATTACTTTGATAAAATACATATTTTGTTATGTGCAAATGGCTTTAGATACCTATTAGGTCCATAAATTACCTGGTTACCAGATTTATTTCAATGAATCTGGGGATACAATCAATCAACCAATCAATTTTTTAAAAGAGAGGAGAAAAGCTATTTTTTTAAAAAAGTAATATCTTCTCTTCTGTGGTCTCCTCTGTTGCGGGGCCTTCCTCCAGGTCTTTCTTGGAGCACTAGCCGTGCTCCCCCCCCCTCTCCCTCCTTGCACTGCGTTCCCCTACAGGCTTACTTGGGAGTAAGCGTTAGCAGAAACCCCCTCCTCCTGCTGCTGCCATGCCCACCTGTCTGGGCGTCTCTTGCACAGGCATCATCCAGTGGCCGCCCATCCATGCCGTGTTGCACCCAGTCAGCAGGTCTGGGGCAGAGCCAGCAGCGAGCAAGTGGAAGGAGAGACACATGGACCGGATCAGCTCGTCTCCTGCTCACCTCTCATCCACAATGGCCAACTACAAGCTGGCCAACAAGCTGAGCTGCCGCTTGCAAGTCGAGCACAATGGCAAAGCAGCAGCAGCCGCAATCGCCAAAGCACCACCAGGAGGCCGATCAGGAGGCTGAGCTGGCAGCCTTGGGTAGCGGTGCCAGTGGCAAGCAGAGTGCCAAGTTGCAGCAGCACACCGAGCTCAACGACCCTGCGCAGCTCTCGCCCAGCACCGCATCTTCAGCCCCTACACCGAGTCCCCATATGATGTGTCTTCTGTGCAACACATCATATGGGGACTTCCAGTGAGGCAAAATGGTGGGCACCATGGCAGCGGGCAGCTCCTGAAGCCAGCCAGAGCCAACTGCGCTACCAGGCTGGCTCTGGGCTGCTGAGACTGCTGCTGCCATGTTTCCCGGGGACATTAGATGAAATTCTGGGACATTCCGGGGATGGAATTTGTCCGGGGACGAATTTGCAAATCTGGGGACTGTCCCCAGAAAATGGGGATGTCTGGTAACCCTATAGCATATATTCAACACAAAAAAACCAGTGACAATTTGTTTTTGACAAAGGACAGCTGGACGTATGAAGGGCCCCATCACCTTCAGAAGCTGAGGGCCTGATCAAACCTATATCCGGCCCTGGCCATGTGAGGCGAAACAGGAAGATGCTGCCTCCTGCCATAAGCCATGCTTACTGGGGTCACACGGCAGTGACCTTTGGCAAGATCCAGCGCCACCCTGCAGGATTATGCCACCCAAGGCAGCTGCTTCACTCCATGTTTTGTTTTGTTTTTTAAATAATTTTTATTAACAGGCCAATCAAATCACATTAATTCCAAATTACACAGCCAAATTTAAATTTTTTTTTTGTTGGGTTGGGGGTACCCATACTTCGAGCGCCGAACGGGATCCAAACATCTTTCTTACTGCTGCTTTAATATTCACAGTTCTGTCCAAATAGTATTCACAGTTCTATTCCATCTTCTCTTTGTTGTTTTCCTCATCTTCTTGTTTTCTTTATGATCTCTGATAGTCTCCACAAGCGGGTTCAAAACAAATGTTGTATATCCTGTATGGATTTTACACTCATCCAAGAGCCATATCAAAATAGACAGACAGCATTTCAACACCTCCGTACAAAATGTTTCCCATAGTCTGTCCTGGTTTCCACAGGCCTGCCGCTCTCATAAATTTTCTCAGGGGGCCCTGCCAGGCCGATCTCACATTCTGATATAGTAACGAGCCAAGTCCTCCTCCCCCTCAGTCCTTCTGCGGGCAGGCCTGCCATAACAAACTCTTTTTATGACTACGTCACAGAGAATTTTCTTTCCTTTCTCGATGTTATCACACGCCATATCTTTAATTTAGTAATTAATTTCCACACAGTTCTTACTTCTCCTGCTTGTGATCAGTAATCGCGACCATTCTTTCTTAGGGGGAAGGGTTATTGGGTACTCACATAAGACAAAAAAAGAAAAGTCCCCCCCTTTCAGTCTCGCTCCGACATACCAATCCTTTGATGATTCTTTTTCTCTTGATTTATTGTTGAATCCAGCCCGTCACTCCACATCCCAGAGATCCCTTTAATTAGCAGTCTTTACTCCCGATCTTCACTCGAAGTATGTGCATTTGCTTCTTTTCTTATTGTTTATTTTGAGCTGGTGCAGCCAGTCCACGATCAGAGACAGCATCTGGGAGAGCCGGACCCACACAAGGGCTTTGTGCCTAGTGCCCTCACCCCCTTCTTTCAAATCCGGGGGTGATTTATGGCCACAGCAGGCAAGGCAGTGTTCCCCATTCCCTTGGGCAACAAAGGGAGGCTGCATACTCCCATATCAGCCTCTTAATTACCTCGTGTGAGCCGGAGAGATGTTATTGTTGGCCATCTTCCAATGCGCCCCTAGCGGCCCCCCGCTTCACTCCATGTTTTTAAACAGAGCACTTCCCCCTTTGCAGAGGCTTTGAAGCTTCTTCAAAGGTGCGCTCCCAGTGTCAAGTAGCACCGAAATTCCATCTTCAAAGAAAATTGATTACAGTTACAGTGACACTCCTTCAAATATTGGCAAGTGTCCATCACCTGACATCTCTCTGACATCAGGTGGTTGATAGGTGAGCAGCCTCTGTTGCCGTGTGAGTTTATCTTCGACACCTATGAATTTTGCTCTCTCTGTGTGCAGCTTGGAAGCTTCAGTAAAGCTGTTAAGCTCACCAATGTGAAACAGTTGTTGTCTTAAGCAGAGTTGTTTAAATTGACACAAAACACACACCCTGTATTTTCCCACTCTATAAAAGGTTACACAAAAGCCTTTGTCTCTCTGGTGCCAGAGGGGTTTCTATACTTCAATATCCTTGCTGAACAAAGTCCGCGTGCAAGTTCTAAGTCAATTTGCACAGAGTCCTGCTACTGCTTAGAATTCCCTGAGTCCTGAACTCTAGCAATTGTCCAAGTCTTCCTCCCAAATGAGCTCTTCTCAAAGAGTTCAGGTAACTTCACAGTTCTGCAATGATCCACTCCTTCCTGATCGTGACCAATGACCCACCACCAACATTGCAATCTGATCCCATTTAACACAAAGTTGCATTGCTGCTCTGCCCAGTAGCACTGATAAGGAAGTCACCAGATTCAGCCAGGTACATTTTAGGAATGAGCTCTCTCCTCTTTAATGGAATTACTGGTAACCTGTTAGCTGCATTCCTTAACACACTCACCTACCTATAAGAGATGGTCTGCAAGGGGATGGGACTTAGGAGCTGGTTGGATTTACTTTCCCCTTCCTGCACTCATTTCCTCTGAAGATTCTAAAATAATATTTTGCAATACTGATAGCTCATACACAAGGATATATCACAGAACCCCAATACGTTGCAGAGATTTCTGGGGGATGTCTTAAGGCGTCTGCTTAGGTAATGAACACCAAGTGTGTCCACTTCAAGAATGTTGCCCAAGAGTCACCTGTGGCTGTGCATTGCAGAAGAAAATGAGTGATGAGGAAACCTCCTCTCTTGGGAAAGTTTTTGCACCATTGTTATGGAACTTCTCACTGAAAAACTTCTTATGTGTTTTCAAGAACCCAGGCCACTGGTATAATATATTTGACTATATATAATAGTTGACATATAATGGCATCTTTTATCTGACAAAGTTCATTGGTAATTAGCATCTGACAGTGTTTCACAGTTGGCAGCTTAGGATGTTTAATAGATGAAGCCTGCCAAAATCAAAGCAATTAAGAAAAGCAAAATATAATAACAATCTTAAGCAACTTTTAGAATTTCCAGTTTGGATGGTAAGCAACATTTATCAGCCTGCACAGCTGCCCAAAGCAGATTGTGGTGGGTGACTTACTGGTGCCCTGGATGGAAGAGAGGCATGTTTCAATGTTAGATGCATGGCTGGATGTGCACATTGCGCCAGTGCTGGAGGGGGGCAAAGCTTTTGTGTCTAAATAAGCCTCTGCCCTCCAAGCCAGGCTTCTATACAGCTTTATAGCACCCACCCATCTTTTGGCTGCAGTATGAGACTTAGATTAGTGGTGTGGAACACAAATGACTTCTTCATCACTTCTCTCCTGCCAGTGGAGTTGGTGGAGCAGGCAGTGGAGGTGGGCTTCCGCTGCCCACTCTACCCAAAGTGGGCACCTCAGTCTGCCTCATCAGTGGGCCGAGCCTGGGTAGGGCTGGGGGCTGTAGAAACCTCCAGACTTTTGTGTACAATGAGGTACATCCTTTGTCCCACTGACTTTGGCCACGAATGCCACCAACGTTTTGCTACCACTGGCAGGTGGGCCCCAGAAGTTTGCCCGTGTGGACATGCAGCTCTCAGGGTGAAAACGATTCCCTACCTCTGGACTAGGTGCTCACCCCCAGGGGCCAATTAGGGTTTTTGTTTTGCCTGTCAAACAAGAAAATCAACCAGGTTTGCTTAGTGCACAATCAGTTTTGGGTTTTTCCTGTCTACTCCACATTGTGTGTGCTTGCGGGGGGGGGGAATGCCATCTTTGGGTAAAAAATGGTGAGGGGCATTTCTATTTAGAAGTTATTTGGTCAAGGGAAAATCTGATGTGCATCTGGAAACACTTTTAAGGTGGTTGGGAGAATCAGGATTCCCAAAACTTGTTACTTCAGGATGTGGTACCCACAAAGAGGCTGTAGACACTCACCCACCTGCCCTATCAGCTACCTGCAACTATGAGTCCTGAGTGAGCGTAAGTGTTGCAGGGGAGCCTCTCTCAATACTTGAACAGTGAGCTGCTCAAAAAGTTGAGTGACTAGGTAGCTCCTGAGTTTAACATGTTAAAATTGGAAATCTTGCTATATTCAAGTTAATAAAACCATGGCCCTAGTTACTCAATGGAAGAATAGGTATAATACTTCTAAGCAGTCCAGGCAATGATGCTAGTTATATATTTGGTCAAATTTTTGACAAGGCGTAAGCTTGCTCATGAACCATCTTTCTCATATGGTCTCCACCCACTTTCTCATGAAAATATCCATCCCCACTCCAGAGGAATCACACAGTTTAAGAAGGCTTAACACAAGTCTCCTACATGTTAAATCAGAAAGCATTTGGTTTGGCGTCATCACTTATCACTTTTGCTCTCGTTTGTAAGACCATCAAATCAACAGGACTGGGAAGCAGCTTTAAGTGGCCTCATGTTATTCCAAGTCACAGTTTTAATTTTTTTTGAAAGATAGATAGATAGATAGATAGATGATAGATAGATAGATAGATAGATAGATAGATAAAGATAGAGACCACAGGGGTGACAATTGCCAGGAATGCCGAGACACAGATTCTTGGCCCAGGTCAAATGCAATCA
Organism: Podarcis pityusensis; assembly: GCF_964106645.2. Lineage (NCBI taxonomy): Eukaryota > Metazoa > Chordata > Lepidosauria > Squamata > Lacertidae > Podarcis > Podarcis pityusensis. Next base: position 6,693,210 of record NC_138038.1, on the reverse strand, counting down.
GAGGGGTGCTTGCCACAAAGGGTTATCATCCTTAGGTCCACCTGAGCAGTTGAGGGCTTGTGACATGCAGCCACAACGAAAAAATTTTTTGATGGTTGCCATGCTGGCAATTGTGGTGGCTGCATTTAGAACACTCATGTGTAGGTGGTAGACCCAGTTCTCATGGCAACTAAAGCTTTATGTATAACTGTGTGCAGAGTGAGATGGGTCTATGCTTTTAGCTTTGCCCCTGACATCAGGTCTTCTTCTTTAAACTGTGTGCTGCCCACAGACGTCAGTACAGAAAGCCTGATGCATGAGCTCTTGCTTATTATGTGTAGGAGCTGCACACAATTGGGACATGGGGTTGTGTGGGTATTTGGATGATGCAGCGTCCCCACAAGTGAGAATGAGCTCGCTTTCTGGGCTTTCTGTACAAACAACCACATGGAGGAGGAGCCAGTGATGGGCTGTGGCACATTTACGCCCCATAAGTGAGTAACACATGTATTTGCGCGTCAAGACTCCAGCGCACCCCCAAGGATAAATAAATACACACTGATACCGAATTTTTGTTTAAGGTTAGTGGGCAAAAATTTAGGCCACAACTTTATTGATTACAGCAATGTGAGTGGTATTGGCTTAGGCATTGGCAATAACTATATCTGACTCCTGCCTGCCTTGCAGAAAGTCTGGAAAGGTAAACAACTGAATGAGGGAGCTTCATCGATGGCAACCAACTGAAGCTCACCCCGGGTTTCCTGCTGGGTCCTGGTATGGCCCAAGCCCCTCAAGCGGACTTCGGACGAGATCCAGACCCATGGATTCCTTTATTGGAATATCATTGTACCTGGAGGGGCAGGTGATGGCCGCACCTCACCTCCCCCACATCACAATAAGCCAATGCCTAACCGCCAAACCTTACAAAAGTTGTGACGATTCCTAAGAGGTAGGCGAAAACCAAATGGCCAGTGCCAATTTGCCAAATGGAAAAAAGGGTCCTACCCAGCCCCTGTTCCAAAACAGGCGACCAACCGAAGTCCAGAGCAGGGCCAAAGCAGACATCTAAAATACTGGGCAGATAGGTGGGGGTTTGGTGTCGCGAAGCCAGGTGAATCCCCAGAAATGTGTTGCCGCCATTTATATGCCCCCACAATCGCACCACCGATCTCTGATTGGCCAATAGGCCAAGGTGTGATCGTGGGGCCATTGCATGGGCTGGGCTCAATCTCCCTCCCACCCCAGGATAGTGGGGCAGGGGGTGCCTTAGGCCCACGCACAACGTGAACCCACAATTAGGAGGATCCGATTTGGCTTAAATAACAGTGTAGTTTGGCACCTGTGTTTTATACACACACACACACACACACACATCTACACACACATCTACACATACGTACACACACACACCGCCCTATACCTGGGCCTCTCAGGGCAGTTCACAGAATAAAATCAAAATATAAAACCCACAAAATACATAATAAAAATAAAAACAACAACCCAATAGCCCCCCAATAAAACTGCAAAATATAAACAACAAGAACATACTTGCCCATAAAATATACATTTAAATATTATTTTGTTATAAAATATGCATTAAGTGGATAAATAGGAATTTTCATGTTCTTTTAATGTGGGAATGGGACAGAACCGATTATGAATGAACCCATGCAAAACTAACATGGACCAGAAATAGATGGATCTGTCCATCCCTGGTTTGCATCTCTGCTCAGCTGTGAAACTCACTTAGCGGTCCTGGGAATTATATTAAGACCATAGTTTGCCATAAGAATATAAGAAGAATCTGCTGGATCAGGCTAGTGGCTTAAATAGTCCACCTTCCTATTCTTACAGTGGCCAAGCAGATGTGTGTGAGAAGCAAGAACACAGGACCTGAGCACAAAAGGCTTCTCTCATCTTGTGTTTTCCATCACCTAGTATTCTGAAGCACACTGTCTCTGAGAGTGGAGGTAGAAGATGGTCACTGCACCCACAGATAGCCTTATCTTTCATTAATTGGTGCATCTCCTTTTAAAGTCATCCATATATGCTATGTGAATAAGTCCTTTATTTTGTTTGTCCTGACACTTGTGACATTAAGCTTTGCTGGATATCCTTGAGTTCTAGTGTTACAAGAGAGGAAGGAAAACTGTCCTCTATCCAGTTTCACAATGCTATGCATAATTGTATACACCTCTATCATGTCTCCTCTTACTCAGTTTTTTTTTTTTTTAAATTATTATTATTATTATTATTATTATTATTATTATTATTTTGACAAAGTAATAATCATACATAAATAAGAATAAAAATATGCACCCTACCACCAAGACCATTCCATTGTAACCATCCAACCTCTCAAAATTTCAACACCTCTTGTGATGGTTTTACCCCTTTCCATTTTAACAGTACAGTGGTACCTTGGGTTACAGACGCTTCAGTTTACAGACTCCGGTTACAGCTAAAGTGGTGCTTCAGGTTAAGAACAGTTTCAGGTTAAGTATGGACCTCTGGAATGAATTAAGTACTTAATCTGAGGTACCACTGTACACTGGTACCTCAGGTTAAGAACTTAATTTGTTCTGTAGGTCCGTTCTTAACCTGAAACTGTTCTTAACCTGAGGTACCACTTTAGCTAATTGGGCCTTCTGCTGCTGTCGTGCCGCCACCGCACGATTTCTGTTCTCATCCTGAAGCAAAGTTCTTAACCTGAGGTGCTATTTCTGGGTTAGCGGAGTCTGTAACCTGAAGTGTCTGTAACCTGAGGTACCACTGTACAAATTCTACAAACATCCTCCATATCTCCTCAAAACCATTTCTCCTGCATATTCCCCGTCTTACCTTAATGGCACATGATAATTTATCATTAATAGCTATATCCCACGCCTCTTTATACCATTCTTCCATTTGATATTCTGTTCGCCCCTTCCACTTCCTAGCTATCATAATTCGTGCAGCTGTCAATAAATTTGAGAGCAAGTCCTTCCTTGCCTGCAAACCTTCCACCCCACCGTAAATTTATAATAATGCTGCCTCTGGACTTTTGGACATACTCAGCTTTTCTCTAAATTAAAACCAAAACCCAAACCCAAATATTGTAACCTTTCCTGATAAGGAAGTGGCTCCATCCTTTTGATTATTGGAGTTGCCCTTCTCTGAACCTCTTTTGGACCTTTTCTGAATGCTCCTAGGAGGCTGCTGTTCCATAATTTGGGTGCCACCACAAAAAAGGCTGAGATTCAGGTACCCTCTGAGACGACTCCCATGAATGGCAAACCTTGTGTGAGGCATTATGTGATTACCTTAGCAAACAGAGAAGATGACATAGGAGAAGGTAGTCTCTAACAGTGGAATTCCATGCATGAGTTCAATGAAATTTACTTTCATATAAGTAAATACATGCTAAAGGACACAAAGCCCAGACTGTTCGAGATTTCTAATGGTGGTAACCAGCATGTGAAATTTCAGATAACAAGGCTAAGTTAGCAAAAACAAATGCACAACCTAGGTACAACAACAACAACAACTAATAATAATAATAATAATAATAATAATAATAATGCGGCATCAGTGCCTTTGCAGAATACTGCCCCTGACACCTACACAATTGCTAAGTAATCATATTTTGGCAATCAATCTTTAGACCAAAAGGCAGAGGACAAGAAGGCTTTGATTTGAACTAGTTTCAATTAAAAACTCAACTCTTTAACAGAATACAAACATTTATATAGTCAGATTTTCTAGCCAAACTATATATATCTATATAGTCAGATTTTCTAGCCAAGTAAGGTGTCTGTTTCAGAACTGTTGTTGTTGTTTAGTCGTTTAGTCGTGTCCGACTCTTCGTGACCCCATGGACCAGAGCACGCCAGGCATTCCTGTCTTCCACTGCCTCCAGGCACTCCTGTCTTCCACTGCCTCCTGTCTTCCACTGCCTCCCGCAGTTTGGTCAGACTCATGTTTGTAGCTTCAAGAACACTGTCCAACCATCTCGTCCTCTGTCGTCCTCTTCTCCTTGTGCCCTCCATCTTTCCATACATCAGGGTCTTTTCCAGGGACTCTTCTCTTCTCATGAGCTGGCCAAAGTATTATAGCCTCAGCTTCAGGATCTGTCCTTCCACTGAGCACTCAGGGCTGATTTCCTTCAGAATGGATAGGTTTGATCTTCTTGCAGTCCATAGGACTCTCAAGAGTCACCTCCAGCACCATAATTCAAAAGCATCAATTCTTCGGCAATCAGCCTTCTTTATGGTCCAGCTCTCACTTCCATACATCACTACTAGGAAGACCATGGCTTTAACTATACGGACCTTTGTTGGTAAGGTTTCAGAATTAGGCACCAGGCAAAAATGTTCCTCTTCAACCTGGCCTTTGGCTGATTCTACACACTTTTAAATGTGTTTGTGGGAGGGGGGCTATTGTTTCATCATTTTTGTTTTAACCATTTATCTGTGTGTTTTTCTAGTATCTAGTATTTTTATCCTGTGACAGCCCTGAGATCTTTTGTTGAAGGGTGATATGTAAATCTAAGTAATAATAATAATAATAATAATAATAATAATAATAGAAGAAGAAGAAGGAACATAATTCTGCTTCCCATTTTTGTTTGAAAAACATCATAGCACACTTGTGAATGCTGCAATGAAAAGAACATCCAAATTGTTCAACCCCATTTGCAGTATAAAAAGAAAATGTGCTGCATAAGTGAGAATTTTTGTGGGAGCAGCTGCAAGAACCCCCTGGGTACTTATATTACATAGGGCTATAATATGTGCATGAAACTAGGTTACAGCTGACCTTCTTATGAAAAAGAAAATACCCCTCATTTTCTTTAATGCTTCAGAAAAGGAAAAGTTCTCACATCTATTGTTGCAAGGTTGTTCCTCTCGGTGCCCTTTTTCTTCGTCTTCTTCACCCTCGCCATTCTTGGCCTCATTTTCCCACACTGCCCTTGTATCCTTTTCAATGTCCTCACAATGCTATGTCTGGCATCATGGATGCTGTAAAGGGCAACTCCCTGATCTCAATCTTGCCAAGTATGATTGACGGCAAGGTGTTATTTTGGGTTTATTTGCTCCTGGTCTTTCCACCACCGCTTTCTTTTTATACCTATTCACATCTAAACCTATTCATGTCTAGAAGGAGATTCAGACTTGCAATATTTATAGTGAGCTGAAAGGGGGAGAAATATGCTTTGAAACTACATTACAGCCAACAGCCGTCTAATATGCAATTCCCTGCAGAGGAGGATTTAGGGCAGTGCGAGTGGTGCAGCCAAGGAGGGCACCTTCTCAAAGAGCAGCAAGGGCTTGCCTAGCTTCAAGAAGGAGGTGTGAGAGCTCTGATAGGGTCCTACAGCCAAGCAAGTGCTTACCAGGTTTTGGCAAGGAGGTAGGAGGGCTCGAGGATCCTGCCAGAGCCTTGTGCCTCCTTCCCAAAGCCCATCTTAAGCCACTAGGGCTGCAGGGAGGGCATCAGATAGCCTGGCACAGGGTGACATACAGTGGCGGAGCTTCATGCTCCGGCACCGGGGGGCGGAGAGCAGGCGGGGGTGGGGCTCTCGTGTGTCCCAGGGGTGGGGCAGCCGCAATGGCACCCCACCGAGATCGCGCTGCCGGGGGCGGTGCGCTCCCCCCGCACTCCTCTTCCTCTGCCAGTGGTGACATATTATCTCCACCCTTGTTCCCAGGACCTGCCCCTGAAAGCTTAGAACATGGCTGAAATGGTGGTGAGGCCATGTAAGTAGACCAAATTTTGTGGCTATACATAAACAACAGAATTTTTTTTTTATTTTTTTTTTTTAAATCTGTGCAAGAAAATGGAGGAAAGCTTTAGAACAGGCATCCCCAAACTCGGCCCTCCAGATGTTTTGGGACTACAACTCCCATCATCCCTAGCTAACAGTACCCGTGGTCAGGGATGATGGGAATTGTAGTCCCAAAACATCTGGAGGGCCAAGAAGAAAGAAAGCACCTATCTAAGACAACCAGCGTAACCTACAAATATTTCCAGGAAACATGCAATCCAGTTTCAAGAGAGGGACAAAGCGTGCTGGAAAATGTTCTGCAGGAGTGGCTGGCCAGTTAGGAAGAGGAATCCAGATATTTATCACTTATACAGAGGAAAATCTGATTGTTCCCATTTCCCAACTAGGTGGAACTAGAGGTTGTGAAGGGGATGAATCACCTCTTGAATTTTCTTGTCAGATGCGATGGAGAAATCTCCTGTGGAGTTGAGTATGAAGGCTTCCATGTGACTTGCTCACTCCCTGTTAATGGCATGGAGAGTTTGTGGGTACAGAGCAGATACCCACTTAGAAGGGAGGACTTGCTTTTTACTGTAGATGTTCATTAAAAAGCACACAAACACACATGGGTTGCTACGGTGAATTGAAGTCAACAGCTGTGTCACTAAATTAAGCTGAGGAACGCGAGGCAAAGAAAGAAGAGGGGGAAATGCTCAGAGGAGAAGCAGCAGCAGCAGCTAAGGGGAACAAACAGCGGTGGGAAAATAATAATGTAAAGTACTATTGACAGTTGATACAGCTCTCTGAGGTCTCAAGCTGGGAAGGGCTTTGTTCTGTATCAGAAAAGGTAGCAATCAGGAAAGTGGGAGGAGAGGAGTGGGTGTAATTAAGTTATGTTTTGAAACCTCACTCACATTTCTGCAAGTAATGCAAAGGTCTCATAACCATCAAGGCTCTGTGTTGGTATTGTATTCCCCCCCCCCCACTTTAATTATAATGCAGCGAATATTATTTTCTCAGGCAGGGAATGAAAAAGATTTAAAATCCCTCCACAATAACGCTGGCCAGATGCAGAGAAGTTTCCAGCACAGACACAATGTGTGCTGCCACTCCAATATGACTGACTCCTACGTGTGTTAATAGCGACTCTCTTCGGGCACTGAAGACATTTTTAAGGGCTGAAATGTTTCTTTATTTGCTGCAATGCTCCTCAGCTTCATTTGCTGAGACTGCTGTTGAATCCTGCTTGCTGTAGGAATGCATGTGGGTTGGCTTGTTTGTTTTTTCATGGCCATTCGTGTCAGACATGACATTGAGATGCCATTGAAAAAGATCCAGGGGCAGTATGGGAAAACAAGGGCACATGATTGGACACTGGGAGAGACACATGGATGTTGAGGACTACCCAGTTCCATGTCATGGCACATAGGCCAATACAAAATCATATGGGTTTCTGCAGCTGGCTAGATTAAAATGTACTAAGAGCAGATGAGGCCAAGGAAGATTGACAGCTACTCCCCTGAGGTTAAAAGATATGCCCACCTAACATAGGACAGTAGAGACAATATGGTTGGCTATATCAGGGGATGGGCAGAGGAGGAATGGTAGAGACCGCCTTCCCAGCCTGACCCTTCCAGAGAAGAGGAAGGCAGTTCAGAATTACAACAGGGGTTTGAGGGAGATCACAGCTCAGAGGCAGATGAGGGGGAAAGTTGGGAAATAATGGGAGAGGAGGGGAAGGAGGAAGAAGCACCAGGGGAGAGCCAGCTGACGGACTCAGTGTCTTTAGAAAGCATTCCAGACCCTTCCACTCCCAGAACCAGGCGGTCATTGAAAGTAGGAGAGCAAAGAGCTCAAAGACAGAAGGTACTTCTCAGTATCTGTAGTAGAGACGTTGTGCTTAATGAATGAGGAAGTGGGAGAGACGGGGGAAGCAGATTCACTCGGGACAATGCCATTATCCAAGAGGCTGGGTTCTAAAGCCTCTCTCTGTAAATACTGAATAAAAAGTGGGCAGTAAGAACATTCCTGGTCATTGTACATTCCTGGCCAACTGGCCGTGGAAGTTGCTGGAAGCAGCCTGACAGGCTGCAATTCTGCAGCAGGTAAACGGTATGTGCATCCCTGCATCCCCTCTCCAAACAAACAAATAAATAAATAAATAAATTATTATTTATTCCCCAGCCACTCTGGGCAGCTTCCAACAAAATATTAAAATACAGTAGTCCATCAAACATTAAAAGCTTCCCTAAACAGGGCTGCCTTCAGATGTTTTCTAAAAGTCTGGTAGTTGTTTTTCTCTTTGACATCTGGTGGGAGGGCGTTCCACAGGGAGGGTGCCACTACCGAGAAGGCCCTCTGCCTGGTTCCCTGTAACTTGGCTTCTCGCAGCAAAGGCAACTTCAACTTCTCAGTTAACCCATGGAGTAGGTAGTCTGGGCAGAGACAGATGGCAAGAAGGGTTGCTGCTCATTCCCAGCCCATAATGAATTATAGTAGGGGCAGTTCAGCACCCACCCTCCTTATTTTCTCTCTCAGGATATTCAAATGTTTCACATTCATTACTTCAAAAATATTTATGTCGCAAGTTTCTTCTTCATCCTCATGCCTCAAATCACATACCGGGGGGTGGGGGGTGGGCAAGGTTGAGAAAGAGTGCCTTTCTCATCTGTTTCATTTTTTGAAATCTCGTTCTTCCCTGAAGGAGTTCAGGATGGTGTACATGGTCTTTTACACTTTATGCTCACCAACCACTGTATGAGGTGGGGCTGGCTGACAGAGAGGGAATGAATGGCTCATGGTGAGCTGAGGAGCTGTGTAAATGAGCAGAGATTTGAACCCAAGTCTTCCCATCAAATTGACAACTGTAAGCATTGCACTGCCAAAGAAAGTCTCCTTCTATCTATAATGCAAAACTTGCACCCACACTGTGTCAAAAACATTTCCCACACCCGGCAGTCACTTAAATCAAATGCCTTATCCAGAAAAGGAGACCAGCTTCTTATTTGTTACAGCTTATAAAAATAAAATCTCATTTGTTTCTCCTTTTATGTACATTTGTGGACTAAGTGCCTAGTTGTCTCTCACTCCTATGAAATGATGGAAAGGAAGAGTGTTTCCAATATGTTAAATGAACCATTTCAACAACTGCAGCTGCCTTAGGAATAATTAATCATTGAGCTACTTACTGAAAGAGGACCTAGTGCTGGGGATGTTCCAAATCGGTTTCACAAAGGCATGCATAGGATCCGACCGAACAAGTCCCATTTCCTGCAGACAACCACAGTGTCAACAAAGGGAAGAAAGCCAAGCCCAAGTTCCCTTTCTCATCCAACATACCTTACGAAGGGCATTTAGCTGAATGAGTTTAAATGCCAGACAATATTTCTAGAAATACCCATGCCTAGTTTCAAAAGTAATGTTTGAAAAAGGCCCAAATAATCAATCTTTAAAATGCAATCTATGTTTGGCACTGACTTAAGCCCTCTATAATTTCACGACATAATCTAAACTCTGTACAATGGGAACCCAAAATCCAGTGCATAATGTATGCAAATTAATATACTGCAGGCAACTGTGTTTGTTTTGCATGAGTTTACGTGCTTGATTTTCAACTATGGTTTTGAGGGACAAAGTACACATTACTTTTAACGAACGGAAGTTGCCGACATTCCCACACACCCAAATAATGTTTATTCAGAACTGACACATGGTGCGATGTCATCATGCTGTGTATCCCCCCCTCCATGGTTTGACTTCATTGGCTCCTGTTTGTAGGGTGTGGGGCAGCATTGAGGGTGATGTAGGGTGACTGTGAACAGAGGACATTTGAAGGGCTTCCAGAGAACAGCCCTCAACTTGGAGGAGCCTTCTGCTATTGAAAGGGCTGCTCGGTCCAAGTTCGGTTTAAATATAGAAGAATGGAAGAAGGGAGAGCCAAGAAATTGCCTATCAACAGTTAGGACTTGGGCAGCAGACTTAGCTAGCAGGCACATGGGGCTCCAGTTCACACAATGTCAGGGATAGGACTCAAGAGGGTGAGATGGAGGAGGAGGAGCTGACACTGCAGGAGAGGGGGAAGGCAGCATTGAATTACAGCAGGGCTTTGAGGAAGATAACAGCTCAGAGACAGGCGAACAGCAGAGTTATTGTGATGGCCTGGGAATCCGATTCAGAGGCTGAACCGGAGGAATCCCAGCCTGCACAGGAGTCCCTGCCTCCAGGGCCGGCTGAACTGGGGCAGGGCCTTGATTCTGAAGCGCCTGCACCTGTGCCGGATCCTCAGGAGCAGGCACCAGGTGAATCCACTCTGGCTCCGGAGGTGGTTGAGGACTCAGTGCCTACAGGTGAGTCTCCCTCTGGGTCCAGTAACCCTTCAGCCTCTCCTGAACTGCAGAGGCTCAGGGCAGAGAGGCGAAGGGAACTGGTTTCTCCCAGGAGGAGTGCTCGCCTTAAGGCCAGGAGAGGCGGGTCTCCTGGGGGCCGGGACCGCCCCTGGCCTCAGAGAAGATAAAGGCCAGTCAGCCCGGTCCCAGGTTGCGGGAGCAACGTCGTTGATGAGTGTTTCGGCCAGCATCCAGTCCTGTTCCCCCAGAGTTCCTGTCCTTGCCCGGCTTCTCGCTGTGGACCCTGCTTTGCCCGAGGAGGACTGTCTGGCGACCCTCAACTCAGGTTCTGGACCTCGCCCCACGGTAACCTCCCCCCTGGACCAGCACAGTTATGCTTTGTTAGGAGAAGGAGGAAGGGAGGCAGGACATCTAGCTCATGTCACTGGACAGCATAACCAACCCCCCTTCTCCCCAAAGGGTGCAAGAACAAAGAGCCCAGAGACAATTGTCCGCACACAGACACCATAGAAGCAGGTGTCGTTGTGAGAGGGGGAAGGGGGAGGAGCTCAGTGTGAGCAACTCCATTATGGAGGAATAACTGGAATTCTTTGTCTTTGACCGTGATGACTGAATACATCATACGTAAGAACTTTCTTGTTTCCTCCCTGCCCCATGGTGCCATGGGGTGGGAGGGAGAGGATTCCTCAAGCCTGACACACAACCTCTCTATCTTATTATGATAGCCAGTGCTAGTTTTCCAGAAAAAGAGGTGCTGGAACTCACCATGAACACCTTTCTTGTTCTCTTATAATGGCAATGGTGCCCATCTGAGAGGTGCCAGAACTGAGTTCCAGCGAGATCCGGCATTAAAAAGCCTTGGTTATAGCCATTGTTTATTTATTTGCAGCTAGACATATAAATCGCCAGGTGCAAATCTGCATCCTCTTTGGTCTTGTTTTGGTGACGTATTTCTTTGTCGGGTGGAGCATGTGTGAGTGGACATTCTATCAGGAGACATGGCGTGGAGGTGTGGAGCGGTAACAGCTACTGATTGAAAATCATGTGTAGTTTGGTCCAAACTCTTTTCAAAAATTCAGGTTGTTGGTGATGAGTAATTTTAGAGCAGGAAGAGAAATATTGATATGTGAGGTGGGAAAACTGATAGGTAAGAATATGGCTGAAGTCACAGGAAGATGGAAATATATAGCCATGCAAGGCAGGCCAGTATTGCCTCCTGAATCCTGGACTCTTGCTGACGCTAGGAGATTAGACCTATATTTCCAAAATATAGGGCAAACGTTTTTTCTTTAAAAGTTCATATTCTACCAGTAGATTTTTATATATATATAAGAAATTTGTGGAGGCCTGTGTAGACATATAATTGCAGAAGACGAAAACTTGCTATGCTACATCTTGGACATTTCAATGAGAAATGTGAAAGGGATGAAGTTCCTTTTCTTTTAAATTTATTTACATATTCAGGTCTGCTTTAACTTGCACATGTCTTGTCAAACATGATTTAAAATGAAACTGAATAAAATGAAATAAATAAACCTGCTACAACCGAAATAAACTGTGTTTGTGGTGGCAGTAACCTGGGTGCATACCTGATTCTTGCCATGCACAGTCTTGACCTTAATGTGCCAGTTTTTAGTTCTGAAACTATAAATGTCCATGGGAAAAGGCTGCTTTGCTTTCATAAAACAATACACTTGAAGTGTTTTAAACCTCTCAAGGCCAATGGAATCCCAAGCCTCGGGACAAATATGTCTAAGAACATAGGGCATAGTCAGGAGACCATGAAAACTGTCATAGCTAATTACAAGAAAGTGTCCATTTTAGACATTGCTCACACTTGAAAAGTACACATGGAGAAGAGAGAATGGGACTGTACTTCTGGGGCATCAAGCTCTCTCGGTGTCTATATGTTCATTGTGATAACTGCAAAGCAGCTCTGAGGCATGGCAGCTGAACACAGAATCACAGTATCATATAATTGTATAGTTGGAAGGAATCTTCCAGGAATCTTTTCCCCCAACCTGGGTCTTGAAACCACAACCCTGAGAGTAAGAGTCTCGTGCTCTACCAACTGAGCTATCTTGTATAGATGTGCCATGCATTTGGACCTGCCAATTAGAGGAGCGTCTCCATGCATTTAGCCCAGCTGAGCTTGAGTAGGCACCAGTTGGCAAATGTTGTGTTCAACGTGGGGATATTGTGGGTGGAGAAGGCCTCATAACCAAAGTTCATGATATCAGGGTGGAATCAATGATACAGTCCCACTTCCCCTTTTCCATACTTAGTATACACACATTAATTAATTTCTGCAAAAGTCCATGTGTTCACAATCTTTTGGGTCACAGCCATATCATCAAAATAACAAAAAAAGAGAAGAAAAAAAGAAATAGATTTAGCAGATTATTCCTCACTTCACTTTGTATGAACATTTTAATATTTGTTATTCTGTTATTTCATTGTGCTTTATAATGATAGTATCATACTAACATGCATATTTTTGTGATCAAAGAAATGTTCTGTACATTGCAGTCCCCAAGTCACACCTGTTAATGTTTCTTTGAGCTAGCCCATGCTAATTTTATAATATATAAAAGAGCAGGCTCTCAGATCTCACCGGCATTAATCCAGTCCAAAACTTAGTTAGGCACACTTAAACCCATTGGTTTTTACCGGATTTAAGTACACATCTGGTTTGGCTCTAACTGAACACAGTTTACTAGCTGTGTGACAGTGGTCTAACAGCCAAGACAGCAAGATATGTAGAAGTCAGCTATCTGTGCCATACCACCATTTTGTTTTTATGAACGTTTGTAGCAACCTAATGCCAAGTCTAGCCATTTGCACCAGGACTGGCTGGTGGCCGCTCTCTGCAGCCTTGGGCAGATGGAAGTCTTCCCTGTTCTGGCCACCCAAGATCATTTTCAGGTGTCAAGTATTGAATCTGGACCTTCTGCATGGAAGGCTAATTTTCCACTAGTGAGCTCTGCCCCACTCCCAGTTTTATAATTATTGTTTTTAATGAGAGGGGAAAGTGCCTAACCTGAAATAATTAGCATTTGGGAAGAAATATATGCTACATATATTTTTGAACATATCCTTTTGGTCCGATGCAATGCTTTTTTTTTACAGACTCTTTAGCACAGGACTGCACAGCTTGTTTCTCACCTAGCCAGACACAACCCACCAGCTGTGGGTGTTGTTTCACAGGGGGCTGGATAAGGCTTCTATGATAAGCACAGCCACAACACATCACTCCTGGACTGTGATCGGTTTGATGGGTCACAATCTGCACAGCGCTGCCTGCTTAATTTCTGCAGGAAGTGTTTTCTAGCCAAGAGGGGATTGCTTTGTCAGTGACTTTGTATATGTTTTGCGTTAAAGAAAGAAAAATAAATGCTTTGAGGCGTAAAGTATATCAGTTTGTTCCTTTTGCCATGCGGCAATCGGATTGCATTGTTGAGACTGAGAGAGGCATACAAGAAAACTAAGCAAAGAACTTCCATGGGACTGAAATACTTTGTATGTGTTGTTATTTGCAGTGCATGCCAAGACAGTCATGGGCACAAGAGCCAAGCTGGCCAGCTAATTAAGTATAAAAAAAAATATGTATGTGTTTAAACAGCCTTATAAAGGAGCATTGGAAATCTGCAAGATGAGCGAATATCTTATAACTTCTTCCGCAGGTGCGAGGATAGCTACAAGCCATGGACTTTCTGTCCTGCTTCTTGTTTGTGGCTTTGTGAAGGGTGCTTTGCTTTAATCTAAAAAGTGCTGACTTTTTCCAATATCACTTTCTCTTCTTAAAGCAAAGAGCAAATCGCCTGTAAAACCTACGGAGCGGACAGCAAAGTTGACCCTAACTTCCAACCACCTCTCTGCACCCAATGTACTCTAATTCTCTACACAAAAGGAGCACCTTCTTCAGGACACACACACAAAAAACAAAATGTTAAAAAGATTTTTTTTTGCAAAAGGAGAGAAGAGGCTGGCATATAGTTTCTTCAAGTCTTACTTTCTTTGGAATGTACCACTGGTCTTTTCTTTGAGGGGATCTGGAGTGCTGTAACAGAACATTGTTCAACTTGACGACAACATTTTCTTCCACTTTCCCCCCTCCTTTTTGATTCAGTGAAGAGAAGCATTGAATTCCCTTGAGTCTTCAGGGGTTGCCTAGAAATTTTTAGCATCATCCAACTGAACATTTGTTCTTATACTTGGACAAGCACCACTCTACGCAGAAAGGAAGCAGAATCCAAATGTCCCCTTTCCCAAATCTCAGCCCAAAACTTGCCCGGCCTGCAAGATCTAAAACAACACAACCTTGTGTTGAAAGTGCTTTTTGTTCTAGGCAGCAAATCTGACAAGAATTCAAAGCTGCTCACTGTACAAGAGGACTATATGTTTCTGGACGAGGCGGAAGAAAGTGTTGGAACTTCTCCTGCGCATCCTATCTTCTTTCATTTGATTTTCCCTCTCCCATTACTGTTTCTTCCTTTCTTTCCTGTTTGATGGTGGCAGCTGCTGGCCCTTGCCAACCCCTGGGGAGCACTTGAAGGTTTCTATAAATACATCTTTTATTTGTGTGTGTTCTCTATTTTGATGTGTTTTCTCTAATTTTGCAACTCCTGTATATGCAAACCTAACTTAAATTCTGTAAATTGCTTACAGTATGTGTGATATAACTTCAGAATAGACATTCTGTGGTCCATCCTGCAAGCCAGTTTGAGTATTATCTCAGTGTGGTGCCACCAAATGACATCTCTGTTTCCTTTTCAACAACGCATTCATTTTAATTTGTAATTCAGTGCTATGTGAGATTTTGTAATCCATGCAATCACTTTCCACTGGTCTGAGCCCTTGCAGATGGCAATGCGCCCCTCTGTTTACTCTGTAAAAAATGCACATTAAAATTTGTTATGGTCTCCGAGCATTGAATTATTTGCACTGGACATATGTCATGTCAGAATTGTATTGAATCGTCTTTTAATTTATGTATGTTACTGGAGATGAAGTGATCTTGATTATATGGCCAGAAAAATGTAGAACTACAAATATTTTGATTATTTACTATATTTCCATACCACCCTTTATCCAAGGATTACAGGGCGGTTTACAATATAAAACCGCACAAATGCATAACATAGTAACAAACAAAAAGAGTAACTCTTTCACACGCAAGGCCATAGCTTTTTTTACTGAGTCAAAGGCTTGGTTATAGAGGAATGCTTTTGCCTGGCACCTAAAGGTGTCTCGTGAAGGTGCCAAATGAGCTTCCCCAGGGAGAGCATTCCACAGAAAAGACCCGCTCTCATGTTGCCACTCTCAGGACCTTTCATGGAGGAGGCATACAAAGCAAGGGCTCAGATGGTGAACGCAAGATCCAGGTCAGTTCATATGGGGAAAAGCAGTCCTTGAGGTATTGGGGTCTTTAGCCATTCAAGGCTTTAAAGGTCAAATCCAGCACTTTAAATTGGGCCTGAAAACTAATTGGCAGCCAGTGCAGTCAGGCCAGAATTGGCATTATATGCTCAAAACGCTGCCCCAGTGCACAATCTAGCTGCTGAGTTCAGCACCAGATGAAGTCTCTGAGCTGTCTTCACGCATAACACATTGCAGTAATGCATTACCAAAGCATAGACCAGGCACCCCCGAACTCAGCCCTCCAGCTGTTTTGGGACTGCAGTTCCCATCATCCCTGACCACTGGTCCTGTTAGCTAGGGATGATAGGAGTTGTAGTCCCAGAACAGCTGGAAGGCCGAGTTTCAGGATGCCTGGCATAAACAACAGACGTTAGGCTATCCCTCTCCAGATAGCAGTGCAGCTGGGCCACCAACTGAATTGGATGGAAGGCACTCTGTGCTACTGAGGCCACCAGAAGTACCCTCAAGCAGTGTACCCGTATCCCATGGCATGCAATGGAAAGGCACAATGGAAAATGTGCCTCTGTATCTGGGTGGATCTCCTTTTAATTATGAGGCTAAGGAAAGAGAATTTGCTACCCTGCCTACCTTAGGGACACGGGTGGCGCTGTGGGTTAAACCACAGAAGGTCGGCGGTTTGAATCCCCGCAATGGGGTGAGCTCCCGTTGCTCAGTCCCTGCTCCTGCCCACCTAGCAGTTCGAAAGCATGTCAAAGTGCAAGTAGATAAATAGGTAGCGCTCTGGCGGGAAGGTAAACGGCATTTGCATGCGCTGCTCTGGTTCACCAGATGCGGCTTAGTCATGCTGGCCACATGACCCTGAAGCTGTATGCCGGCTCCCTCGGCCAATCAAGCAAGTTGAGCGCCGCAACCCCAGAGTCGGTCACGACTGGACCTAATGGTCAGGGGTCCCCTTTATCTTTTACCTACCTGAGTTCACTCAGAAGTCCCAAGGCTGCTTACTTTTTCCTTTCTTTATGAGGATTCTAATGGAATGTTTTGATTTTTATTGCACCCCTTATGTGAAAATGGGAAGTTTGTGATTGCCTGTTCATGATTTGTAATGAGAATTGCATTTGACTGCGGTATCAGGTAGGCAAATATGTCCAGGTCTTCAAATTATTTGAGTTGAGGAGGAGGAGGGAGAAGTAACAGTACAATAAAGTATCACAACTCTTTGGCGCTGGCTTACAATCTTAACAAGCAAGACACAAGGCAATAGCAAATGATTAAAAATGAGCATGTCTGCACTTGCTAAAATCCACAGTGCAGGTCTGTACCAAGTACCAAGTATGTGAATCTATGCTGAAGTATCAGTTTTATTCCGCTTTCATATCCCCAAAGAATCTTGGGAATTCTGGTTTGGTGAGAGTGCTGTAAATTCTCTGGTGAAGATCCCTACCTCTCCTCACAGAACCATCCATGCAGCCGTTAGTTTACTGGAGGAAAGGGAGGCTTTAAAACAACTTGTTCCCAGAGGGGTAGGGAGGGGTAGAGTGAGTATTATATAAAACTTTTAGAAGACATCTGAAGGCAGCCCTGTTTAGGGAAGCTTTTAATGTTCAATAGGTTATTGTATTTTAGTGTTTTGTTGCAAGCCGCCCAGAGTGGCTGGAGAAACCCAGCCAGATGGGCGGGGTATAAGTTGTTATTATTATTATTATTATTATTATTATTATTATTATTATTATTAGTTTATGGTATAGGAAGAATGCCTTCACAATATATCATGTGAGAACAAGTTTCAGTACCTTTAAAAGTTGTGTAGACAGGAAAATGTCAGCCATGGGCATCCACAAGAATTTTTCGGGGGGAGTAAAACACTCAAAGGTGGGAACAGGGGAATTCCTCACAAAAATGGGAATAGCACACTTTGCCTCGTATCTCAGGTTCTACAAATGCTAGACATTTAATGTTTGTTATAAAATGAAAGCTTGGGACTTGGGGGATTATGGTTCTTGTGGGAGGGGGCAACTGCCTCACATCCCATGAATGGCCATGATGTCAGAACCTGCCACTTTTCTCACTCCTGCACAATAAGATGAATTTCCTTCTTCAGTGAAAAAAGAAGGGGGGGGGGGAAGTAGAGGCTGTTCCT
Source organism: Podarcis pityusensis (assembly GCF_964106645.2). Classification (NCBI taxonomy): domain Eukaryota; kingdom Metazoa; phylum Chordata; class Lepidosauria; order Squamata; family Lacertidae; genus Podarcis; species Podarcis pityusensis. The sequence goes on along the minus strand of NC_138038.1, from coordinate 6,675,620 downwards.
GAGGAACCAAATGAAGAAAGTGAAGAATGAGAGGTAAGCAGTTATTGCAAAAGATACATTGCATACATGGATCAGATAGAAAACATAATAGACGATAACAACAACACAACCAAATAAGCAAGTAAACAAAGCCTCTGGAAACAGACATGATTTCCATGAACTCAGTTCAGCAGGTGTCTGAAATGTGAAATAGCCCCAAACTCTGAAAAATCTACACAAATCATAGTATATAGCTGATGGAGAAGCTGGTCACTTTGCCCATTTTACTGTTGCTAGTAGTTATCCCTTTTAATTTTCTTTATCTGAAATTCACTCTTGTAGTCAACTGGGCCCTGCCCCTCTCTCTTCTGCCAGAGCATCCTCCTCCCCTTTCTTCACATCAGAATTGTTGCACTACAACTCCCATCGTCCATGATCATTTTTTTCCACATTGGCTAGGCTGATAGGTATTGGAGTCCAGTAAAATCTGAAGGGTCAGTTTAGCCTCTTCATATGCTGAGTTCATCAGGTAGACTAGGGTACAACGATAGACTTGATTACCTTCTTCCCAAGGTGAGGGGGACGGGTGACCTAGCTAAGCCTGGCCTGTCAGCCTTAAGCATATTGGTTATATGAGGCTGATTATCCCACAAAACCATCAATATTAGCAGAACCACCATCAGAACACTCCATGCACATGACAGAGTGAACTGTGGTCCACTTATGACACAATACATTTATTAATATTTATGGTAGCACAAGCAGCACCAGATTTAGGGTCTTGGCAGGGTGCTGAGATGAGGGGGCTCAAAATCAAGAAGATCCATAATTGAGAAATTTGGGGGTGCCAAATTTTGGTCTCTCACAGGGTGCCATATTACGAAAGCTTCTATTTTTGCTGCAGCAAACTAGCATGGCTATCTGTCTAAATATAGCTATAAGATAGAGATGAATTACACAGATATTAGATTGTGTGAATTTGGTTTAGGCATTAAGAATATTCCTTCCTAACCCCCTTCCCAAGTGGAAAGCCCATATTAGAGATGACTATTTGCACTTGGCCATGTTATCAGCAAATGTCAGCTGGTGTTGACAGAGCTAAAAACATTATGATCGAGGAATCAGATCGACTTACATATTTCAAAGGCTAATCTGCTATGATTAGTTTAGGCAAACAATGCTAAGCACAGAATAAATTGTTTAACACGAATCACTATAAATTGCTTAAGCCATCTGGTCCAATATTTCTTTAATGGCCAGTTTGGCTTATTTTTTTTTCTATATCTGAAGATTGATAGAATTATATAGGGTAATCTAGTCCAACTCCCTGCAATGCAGGAATCTCAGCTAAAGCATCCATTACACATGACCATCCAACCTCGGCTTGAAAACCTCCAAGGAAGGAGAGTCTACCACAGTCCAACAGCTCTGTTGGAAACTTGTTCCTGCTTAGTTTCATGAAACTTGAATCCAATAGTTCAGGTCCATCTTGCTCCATCTTCCATGTGACAACCCCTTAGACATTTGAAAATGGTTATCCAGTGGCGTAGCGTGGGGGGTGCAGGGGGGGGCGGCCGCACCGGGCGCAACATCTGGGGGGGCGCGCTCGCACTCGCAGCTCTCTGCCTCTACCTGGCTCACTCACTCTCTCTCACTGCAGTGCTGGCTGTGCGAATCCGATCCGAGCCGCTGGGTCGCCGCCCACTGTGGAGGGGGTGGGTGCCAGGCGTGCGGTGCGGAGAGAGAGCGAGGGACTATCTGGGGGAGGGACAGTGCAGTGGCCGCCCAGCGCAGCGCTGAGCACGGGAGAGAACCACACCAGACCAGACCAGGCAGCAGCAAGAAGAAGCTGGCAGCGGCGGCAGGTTAGGGGTTAGGGGGTGCAAATTACTTGCCTTGCCCCAGGTGCTGACAACCCACGCTACACCGCTGTGGCTATCCCAGCTCTTCTCAGTCTCCTCTTTTGCAGGCTAAGCTACCAAATGTGCAGCTGGCACAAGGATTGGCCAGGAAGCCAAGATATGCACCATGATGAGTGTTATTTCCATTGAGTATGCAGAATTCACCTCTTTTTAATCAGACACATATTTCCCTCCCATCACTGGTGGGATCTAATCCCCTTATTGAAAAGGTCACCAGGACAGGAGAAAAGGGAACCCCAAAGTTCAGGTGGATCCTTGGAGAGACAAGCAAAATGCTCAAAAACATTTCTGCAACAAGAGAAAGAAGATAGTGTGGTAGACAATGGAATAGCACTATGGAGCATAGCACTAGCTCTGTATAAATGCCCTGATTGATTTAAAAAAAACTTCTGAGCTGACCCTACATACTTTGAGGAGCTTAAGTGACTGCCATTACTCCTAAAACCATAAAGCACATACAAAACTGTGTGTTGTGGCATCTCATTTTAGTACTATAAACCATGGATGATTTAAAACAGCCCTGTACATCATCTAAAAAACCCCCAAAACCCTTATTTTTTTTTTAAAAAATACAATGCCTATACAGTAGTACCTCAGAAGTTGAACAGAATCCATTCTGGAAGTCTGTTCAACTTCCAAAATGTTCAGAAACCAAGGCGCAGCTTCCAATTGGCTGCAGGAAGCTCCTTTGGAAGTTTGGGTTCCAAAGAACATTCACAAACAGAAACACTCATTTCCGGGTTTGTGGTGTTCGGGAACCAAAATGTCAGAGTTCCAGGGCATTCAGGATCCAAGGTATGACTTTATTCCATGCTAATGGTATTAACAACGTAATCACATAACTGTGAACATGATCTATAGTTGCAGGTTGTTTAGAGCATGGTTCTGATAACACCAAGGTTGCAGTTTCAATCCCCATATGGGACAGCTACATATTCCTGCACTGCACGGGGGTTGAACTAGATGTCCCAGAGGGTCCCTTCCAACTCTACAATTCCATGATTCTATGGTATCAGTTAAGGGACACGGGTGGCACTGTGGGTTAAACCACAGAGCCTAGGACTTGCCGATCAGAAGGTCGGCGGTTCGAATCCCCGTGACGGGGTGAGCTCCCGTTGCTCGGACCCAGCTCCTGCCAACCTAGCAGTTTGAAAGCACATCAAAGTGCAAGTAGATAAATAGGTACCACTCTGGTGGGAAGGTAAACAGCATTTCTGTGTGCTGCTCTGGTTTGCCAGAAGCAGCTTAGTCATGCTGGCCACATGACCCGGAAGCTGTACGCAGCTCCCTCGGCCAATAAAGCGAGATGAGCACCGCAACCCCAGAGTCAGCCACGACTGGACCTAATGGTCAGGGGTCCCTTTACCTTTATGGTATCAGTTATGCCACAAATGGTGCTTCTTGCGAGATCCATAAGTGGTCAAAGAGTATAATAAATCATCAGTGGGAGGGTAAGAGAATGGCCCTGATCCAACCGAAAGAAAGCTTGGAGTCAACTTCCTCTGACCTGAAAAGTCTGATGCAGGACTGATTGTGCACTCACAATCCTAATCAAACTGTCTTCAGTAATACCAGCCACCTGCCTGTGGGGAGGAAGAGGGAACAGATGGCTGAATTCAGCCCTTCCTGCCATCCTCCCTATGAACAGATGATCAGAGGCATTAAAAGCTGCCTCACTAGCAGCTCCAGCTCTGAGACTAAAATTTTCTGCCAGGAGTAACGAGCACACATCACCTATTTGCAAGTGCATTTCCTTCTGTTGAATGAGGGAAACAGAAGGAAGTGCAAATAAGTGAGGAGAGGATTGATGACAAAACTACATGGCTTTGGGTTATAGTCAAAGAAGCTGGTTTCTTACTCGGCATTTTGTATAATCTCCAAATCTTTCTGTATGCTCTGAATGACCAGCCCAGAATGTCCCTACAAAATCTAATTCATCTGAGGATCACAGGGCAGTTTACAGTATCAAAGCACAAACATACTGTGATGGGACGATGAGCTGCTTGTGTGTAAAATCCAAGTCCCTCAGAGTTTGGTCAAGTTTGCAAACCTCTGTCTGTAACGGAGCCCCTTAAACATGGCTCCGTCAGTCGCTGGCAGATTCCGACAGTGGTTGCTTTCGGAATCGCTTCCAACATAAAAGCTCCTTAACGGAAACACGTCTTCTGGACTCTCTGCGTGACAGTTTCCGGCGAGGAGTGGGTGTCCCTACAGGAGGTCCTGAAACCTCCCCACTGTTTTCGCTGGAAGTGTCTCTGAGCCATCCCTCCAGCTCACTTTCCCTCAGCTCAGCTCCTCTCCCCCTACTGGTTCCCTCTTCAGCTGCTGAGTCTCTCCCAACCTGTGTGAGCCCTTTCACTTCCCTTCCTTCCGATGGCAGTTCCCTGACATCCACCTCCCCTCCAGGGCCCCCTTCATCCCCTCTCGCCCCCTCCTCTACGGGCGGTGAGGAGGCAAAACCCCGGAATGAACTTCCTTCATCTTCCGATGTCTCGAACACTTCTCTCCACCTGTTGCGGTTCCTGGTCTCGAAGTACTCCTCCTCCTCAGAGTCCATCTCCCCTTCCCCTTCCGAGTCCAAGAATCCTTCCAACTCCTCCTCCTCATCGGTGGTCCCAAAGTATTCCCTCCGGAACCTCTCCACAGGCTGAGGTTTCCTTGGGAACCTTTGATGGAACGTTTCTATCAATACCTCGTCATTGATATCTTCTGCCATTACCCAAGTGTTTTCTGACTCCGGTTCTCCTTCCCACGCTACCAAATACTCCACCTGATCCCCCTTCCACCTGGCGTCGAGGATTTCTGCCACATGGCTGCTGCATTCCCTTTCTTCTATGACCGGTCCCCGAGTGGCCATCCCTTCTCGTCCCCCCTCATACGGTGACAGTAACGACCTGTGAAATACTGGGTGCAGTTTCATGTGGTTGGGTAACCGGAGCCTGAAAGCCACTGGGTTGACCTGTTGAATGACCTCAAAGGGACCCAATCTCCTGGGTCTTAATTTCTTACAACCTCCTTTGAACGGCAACCCTTGGGTTGACAGCCACACCCTATCTCCCACCCTTATGGTTTCACCTTCCCTTCGGTTCTTGTCTGCCTGCCTCTTGTATTCTTCCTTCGCCCTTTCTAAGTTGAGTTGGAGCTGACGATGGATTGCTTCCATTTCTTCTACAAAATGCTCGGCTGCCGGGACGCTCCATCTCTCCCCTTCTCCCCCTGGGAAACCCCTGGGATGACACCCATAATTAGCCAAGAAGGGGCTCATCCCTGTGGACACATTCTCGGCATTGTTGTAGGCAAATTCCGCCAGCGCCAACTTTTCTACCCAGTCATTCTCTCTGTCATTGACATAACACCTCAGGTATTGCTGGAGGACACCGTTTGCTCTTTCCGCCTGCCCGTTGGTTTCAGGGTGCCGGGCAGTCGAGAAGTTGACCTCCACCTGCAGTAAGCTCATGAGCTTCCTCCAGAACCTGGAAGTAAATTGTTTTCCTCGGTCTGAGACCACCCTCAATGGCACCCCGTGCAACCTAAAAATGTGTTCTACAAATAACTTCGCTGTTTCTTCCGCCGTGACTGCATGCGAGCAGGCTACAAAGTGGCACATCTTTGTTAGTAGGTCTACCACCACCATGATGGCTGTTTTCCCCTTGGACTTCGGCAGATCAGTCATAAAATCTATCGACACTGCCTCCCAAGGTCGTTCTGGGGTTGGTAAGGGTTCTAATAGCCCCGCCGGTGCCCGCCTCTCCCCTTTGGCTCGCTGGCATTGCTCACACCCTCTTACATACTCCCGTACATCTTCCCTCACCTTAGGCCACCAAAATTCCCTGGTGACCAACCACATGGTTTTGTGTTGTCCAAAATGCCCCGCCGTGGGGCTGTCGTGCAACTGCTTGAGTACCCTCCCCCTTAAGTCTCCTTCAGGGATATACAGTGCCCCTTTGTAATACAAAGCTCCATTTCTTTCCTCGAAACCCCCTGGTTCCTCTCCCTCACCCCTAAGACCTCTGAGCTTATTCTGGGCGTATTCATCATTCTCTGTTTCCTCTACCAGTTCTCTTTGTCCCACCAATGCCGCCCCACACACCCAGCGGTTCTCTGGAATGACATGTCTCTCTTCGGGTGCTCCCTCCCCCTCCAAATATTCAGGTTTGCGTGAGAGAGCGTCCGCCCTAATGTTCTCTGGGCCTGGCACGTAACAAATCTCAAAGTTAAATTTGGAGAACTCCTGGGCCCATCTCACTTGCCGTTGGTTGAGCACTCGTGCCGTCCTCCAATACTCTAGGTTCTTGTGGTCAGTGCACACTTGCACCTTATGTTGTGCGCCAATTAGCAGGTGCCTCCATCTCCGGAACGCCTCATGAATGGCTAGTAGTTCTCGGTCATACACCGTGTAGTTCCTCTCGGATTTGTTCAGCTTTCGCGAAAAAAAGGCACACGGTCTCCACTCTGACTCCTCCTCCCCTGGCTGCAGAAGCACCGCCCCAATCGCTCTGTCTGATGCGTCAGTTTCCACTCTCATCGGTTTTTGTAAATCCACATGCAGGAGTTGTTCCGAGGCGAAGGCCCTTTTTAGTTCCTCAAATGCTCGCTCCGCCTCCTCAGTCCAAACGAACTTCTTCTTACTGCTGAGACAGTCCGTAATGGGCGCCGTCAGGTGGGCAAAGTTTCGGATGAACTTACGATAGAAGTTCCCAAATCCTAGGAACCTCTGCACATCCTTCCTTGTTTTGGGTGTTTTCCATTCCAGCACCGCCTGGACCTTGCCGGGATCCATGGCCAATCCCTTGTCTGACAGGCGATACCCCAGGAATTCCACCTCCTTGGTATGAAACTGACACTTCTCCAGTTTCACCCACAGCTGGTTGGCTTGCAGCCTGCTCAACACTTCTCTGACGTCTCTCACATGCTGCTCCTCATTCTCAGAATACACCAACACGTCGTCTAAGAAGGCCACACAATTCTTGTAAAGCAAAGGCCCCAGGACGTGGTTCATAAACGATTGAAAGCATGCGGAGCCTGCTTGTAGGCCGAAGGGCATAACTAAATATTCAAATGCCCCTAAAGGGGTGAACATGGTGGTTTTCCATTCATCCCCCTTCCTTATTCGTATCAGGTTGTACGCCCCCCTTAGGTCCAGCTTTGTGAAAATCTTTCCCTTCCGCACCCTTGTCAAAATGTCGTCAATCCTGGGCATAGGGAAAGCCACTGGTTCTGACACTGCATTTAAGGCCCTGAAGTCACACACCAGCCTCGGCTTGTTCGTGTTTTTTTTATCCACAAAAAACACTGGGCTGCCCCCCACCGCCCTGGACTCTCTGATGAACCCTCTCTTCAGGTTCTTGTCAATGAACTCTCTTAGCTCCTGCATCTCTCTGTCTGACATGGCGTACAGCTTGCCTACAGGGAGCTGTGCCCCAGGGAGTAAATTGATTTGACAGTCAAAGGGTCTATGCGGAGGTAGTTGGTCAGCTTCCCTTTCGCTGAAGACGTCGCGGAGATCTGCGTATTGTCGTGGTACCTTCACGTTCTCCGTTACTTCAGTCCCTGCTAGGGTGGCTTGGGCCCCTGCCAAACCCTTTCCCTCTTTGCAGTGTTCTAAGCAATGTGCTGAACCAAAAGAAACCACTCTCTGATGCCAGCCCACCAGCGGATCATGTAACGCTAGCCAGCTCATCCCCAATATAATGGGAGCTCCTCCCAAGGTGGCCACATTAAACGCTATCAGTTCGGTGTGCCTTGCCACCTTCATTATCACTGGGACGGTCTGCAAGCTGACTTCTCCTCCCAACAGCTCCCTGCCATCGATCGTGGTCACCTGCAGGGGGTTGCTTAAAGGGATCGTCTGTATCTGGTGTTCAGCTGCAAACTCTTTGCTCATGAAATTGCAGGAGCTGCCTGAGTCCAACAGCGCCTTTATCTTTAGAGGGTGTCCGTTTGGCAGCTCTAGCACCACTTCTATCACTAGGGCGGGTTTAGGAGGTTCTGGCGTGGGCACTTTCACTGCTCTTTGGCCTGGCTGCTGTGCCCCGACGGTGGCAGCCAGGCGTTGGCTTTTACTTGCTCCGGTATTTCTTCCTCTCTTCCCTCCACAGCTCCTACCATCCCTTGCCATTCCTTCCTCTGGGGGCAGACTCTGGCAAAGTGACCTGGCTGTTGGCAGAGATAGCATTTCCGGGCGCCTTTTCCCTCCTTCTTTCCCCCCTCACTGGGCTTTGAAACTGCGCGCGCGCGCGCTGTTCCGATTTCCATCGGCTCTGCCGGCGGGAAAGTTGGCTCTGGAATGTCTGGAATGCGGAACTCCTTCCAACGTTCCCCCTTCCCTTCCCGCCTCTCCAATGCTCTCGCCTCCTGGCGCGCTCCTATGGTCAGCGCTGATTTGGTCAGCTGGTCCATAGACTCCGCCCTGGGCGCCCGGGAAAGTTCGTCTTTCACAGCCGAAGAAAGCCCTTCTTCAAATAGCATTTGAATGGGTTCCGCCGATAGATCCCACCCCAATTTATGGATCAACATGGTGAACTCAGTCCAGTACTCACGGACAGATCGGCTCCCCTGTTTGCAAGCCATTAACTGTCTGCGCACCACTCCCTGTTCAATATCGCTGGAAAACATCAGATCCATGGCGCGAAAGAACTTCATCGGGTCCTTTAGGACGTCACTATTCGCTGCCATCAGGGGTCTAACCCAGTCTCTCGCCCCCTTTTCAAGATGCCCAATCACGAAAGCCACTCGTGATTCCTCGTCAGGGAATTCATCAAACTGCAGATTGAGGGCATATTGCATCTCTGTCCGAAAGCCATGATAGTCTTTGGGCTCCCCCCCAAACCTCTGCACCAATCCTGGTACCTTTCTGACGAGCTGGGTGTCTTTCCCCTTTTTGTCTGCATCCTGAGCCCTCCTCTCCTCAAGCCTCGCCGTCTGCAGCGCTAGCTGGACCTCCAACACCCGGTACCTTTCTTCCAGGCTTGGACCCGCTCCAGCTCCTGCTTCTCCGGTTCCGGCTGGGTTGCTCATGATGCCTTCTCCTGCACAAGCTGCTCACGGAGACTGTCGGAATGCTGTGATGGGACGATGAGCTGCTTGTGTGTAAAATCCAAGTCCCTCAGAGTTTGGTCAAGTTTGCAAACCTCTGTCTGTAACGGAGCCCCTTAAACATGGCTCCGTCAGTCGCTGGCAGATTCCGACAGTGGTTGCTTTCGGAATCGCTTCCAACATAAAAGCTCCTTAACGGAAACACGTCTTCTGGACTCTCTGCGTGACAGTTTCCGGCGAGGAGTGGGTGTCCCTACAGGAGGTCCTGAAACCTCCCCACTGTTTTCGCTGGAAGTGTCTCTGAGCCATCCCTCCAGCTCACTTTCCCTCAGCTCAGCTCCTCTCCCCCTACTGGTTCCCTCTTCAGCTGCTGAGTCTCTCCCAACCTGTGTGAGCCCTTTCACTTCCCTTCCTTCCGATGGCAGTTCCCTGACACATACATACCATAATAACCAACAAAAACAATGCCCCTCCCCCCAGTTTAAAAGGCCTCCCTGAGGGAAAATTCCACAAGCAGGAGCCACCATAGAAAAGGCCTACTCTTGCTTTTCAACCCTCCAGACCTCTCATGAAAGAAGCATATGAAGAAAGGGCCTCAGATGATGATCAGAGGGGCTGGGTCACTTCCTATGGACATCAGGGCAGTTGTGTGGCAGTTCTGAAAGACTGCATAACTGCATTTACACCTCTGTTGAACTGGTGGAGTGCCTCTGGGTCAACAGAAGTCTGATCTGTTTGGAAGTCCCTGAACAAGAGTGTAACAACTGCAGACACTGAACTGGGTCCTTCCCCAAGGTGGATCATGGGACTGTAGGCAGAAAGTAAGTTGGTGTTTTTTGTTTCGTGGTGGGACTTGTGATCCCCACTCCCTATGGAAGCAGGCCGGGTCCACCCTCTAAGCAAAGTGAGCCAAGGGAGCACAAAATTGAGAAGACCCATCACTGGGAAGATTCATTTGGGGGTGCCAGATTTTGGCTTTGCTGAGGGCACCATACTACCAAAGATTACCAAAGTCCGCCTGGTGCCAGTTGCTTCTGGTGGCTGATGAGGGGCAGTGAAGGAGAGATTGGTAGCTCAATCTCAGCTACTAATCTGAATGTTACAGTTCTTCCCCGCTCTCCTCCTTCCACTTCTGGCAGCAGTTTTCAGGATCGGCACTGCCTTCACTGTTCCCTTCCTAGCCACTGCATGGAGGGCATATGTGCCAGTTAGAAGAGGGAACAAAAGTTGATGAGAGCATCACAGCCTTCTCTCAGCCCCTTCCGTGAGTTTAGTTGCTTGCCTGTTCTCCACTGCAAGGTGTTGGGGGCGGGGATCCGTAGTAGCCTAACTGGACTTCTGACAGCCTGTCAATCCTCAGGCAGGAGCTAAATGTTAAGGGAACTGAGCAGCAGCAATAGGAATTTGCCTTCATTCATTCATTTCAGAACACATGGCAGGGCTTTAGCTCAGTGGCTGTCAAGCTTTTTTTCTCTGGGCCACATGTTTCAGAATGAAAATTTGCTGGCGCCACACCATTTATTTTTTTCATTGATAAGAAATATGTTGGAAAACAAAAAGAAACCACAACCAACAGTGCTTGATATATAACATAGAACACAATTACTTTATAATAAATAAATAAAATTTTATTATTACAGGCCTTTGGCCAAGGCTCAGTCTGACCCCCTCCTTTGGTAATCCTCATAGAACTCTAGCCCAATGGTTGCCATTAATTTGATTCGGAATTGATTTTAGAATGAATTGATTTTAGAAAGTATTTCAATTAATAGATTGTGATTTTATGTAAACTGTGTTACTTTTACTGTTGTTAGCCACTCTGAGCCCGGCTTCGGCTGGGGAGGGCGGGATATAAATAAACAAACAAATAAACAAACAAATAAATAAATAATAATCATTATCATTATTATTATATGATCATGGGACATCCAGAAAGTATGAAACAATCCAGCTACATAAGAACATGAATCATTCCCAAAATGCGATGATAAACAAGCCTCTTGCATACGTATCTTATAAATATGTACACAAACTCAATGAGAGGTGTGAGTTTGCTTTTGCCAGGTAACCTCATTTACAGTATATTAGGTCTAATTTGAGAAAAGCAAAGTCTCACCTCCTCATCAACACAACAAAGCCTTTCTCTTTCCAGATCCTTTGTATTTGTCACAGTTGAAAATCCCTCTTCACAGCAATATGTTCTGCAGAACTGTAAAATGAGAGCCAATGCTCTTGAAGAGAGGTGTGGATACTGTTTCTGGTTGAATATCAAAACAAAAAGTATTTTGATGTTATACTATACAGTCATACCTCATGTTACGTCCGCTTCATGTTACGTTCTTTCAGGTTACATCCCGAAAAGGGCTACTTCTGGGTTTCACTGCTCGCGCATGCGCAGAAGCGCAAAATGACGTCACACGCATGCGCAGAAGCAGCGAATCGCAACCCACACATGTGCAGACGCGGCGCTGCAGGTTGCGCTCTTTTCAAGTTGCGAACAGACCTCTGGAACAGATCCCGTTTGCAACCAGAGGTACCACTGTACTACACAGAAATGTTTTAATGTTTCTTTTATTGTCCTTGAATCTTCCTGACACACTTGCCACCTTCTCCTGCCACACCAACACAGTGCACCACACCCTTTGAGAACCACTGCTCTGGCTGGAGGCTGGCTTCTTTGTCAGAATGGCTACCAGCACAGAAACGTGGTTGGTGGCGGCGGCATCGCCCCCATTCAGGTAAATTATGCTTGTAATGTTGGCTGTTAGGACAAAGAGTAGGCAGAAGACAACATATAACTAAATCCAACCTACTCAGTATGTTTGGAGGCACCAGGAGAAGGGGAAATGTTCTCTTCCACACACACACCTTGTTTGCTGATTAAAAATAAGTTTCTCGATGCAGTCATCTTTCCTCCCTACAGAGAAGTGCAAACTTCAGCAAATGAACGATTCACAACACCACACCAACGCAATGATGTGGCACTTTGAGATAAAGTAAAATGTCCATTCTCTTGAAAATCTGAAGTTCTCTTCTTCACAGAAGTGTGCATATGGAGAATGCTGAATTGGGCACTCTCCAATTGGTAAGAAGAAATCTGCTGTGAAATAATTATGTCTTCTTTTTTAAAAAATATGGAGGTAGGATGCTAAAGTCTCCATTTGCAAGGTCTGCACTTGTTTAGAAAGAAATCTCTTGATGTTAGTCACCCGTAGCTATTTTATTTCACTCTCTGCTTTGTAACAGCTCATTTGTAAATCATTTATGTGTGATCTGTTCTCTTATTCTTGCAGTGGAAGGAAGCACCAGTCAACTTCTGAAAGTGATTTCACCCTCTGCAAAGCCTTTCTCCACCCTTGCCACAATATATAATATTGTGGTCTGTCCAATAGGATTGTATCAAAAATGGGCAATTGCCAGCATCTGTCCTTATTTTTTTCCAAAATTTTCTTCCCCAGTGAAAGGTTTCTGTTTTTCTTCCGCATTGTCTTGCTACTACAGAATTTCTGTAGGGTGGGATTTTGAGCCTACCTTATAATTGCAATGTGGCTTGAAGGTGGAGTGCCTCTCCCTGCCCTACAACACCCCGCAAGCTCATTGGCTGCTTGCACTTCCTGATCTTGAAAGAGACCCATTGGAGGAGTCTCCTCCTGATATTTCCCCCCGGGTTTCAATTGATGTGCCAGGAGCTGAGAAGCCTGCAGAGTGAAGACCACTGACTGGTGAGATTTGTAGAATGGAAACCATTCACAAGCATCCCTTCATCACCTCAAAAGCAAGACAAGTGCACCCAAAGCCTTGCACCCCACCCATGAGACATTTTCTCGCCATTTTGATAATTTTTTAATGCAATATCTTTTCTTGTTAATCGATGGAGAATGCTTATAAAAACACAGGAGAAATTTCAGTCGCAACACTAGACAAAATAAATAATAAATACCGTATTTTTTGCTCTATAAGACTCACTTTTCCCCTCCCAAAAAGTAAGGGGAAATGTGTGTGCATCTTATGGAGTGAATACAGGCTGCGCAGCTATCCCAGAAGACAGAACAGCAAGAGGGATCGCTGCTTTCGCTGCGCAGCGATCCCTCTTGCTGTTCTGGCTTCTGAGATTCAGAATATTATTTTTTCTTGTTTTCCTCCTCCAAAAACTAAGTGCGTCTTATGGTCTGGTGCATCTTATAGAGTGAAAAATACGGTAAATAAGCAACCCCACTATGGTGGTACCTCGGGTTACAAACGCTTCAGGTTACAGACGCTTCAGGTTACAGACTCCGCTAACCCAGAAATAGTACCTCGGGTTAAGAATTTTGCTTCAGGATGAGAACAGAAATTGTGTGGCAGCAGCAGGAGGCCCCATTAGCTAACGTGGTGTCTCAGGTTAAGAACAGTTTCAGGTTAAGAACGGACCTCCAGAATGAATTAAGTTCTTAACCCGAGCTACCACTGTAACTCTTTAAAACAAAGTATTTCCCCTTCTTCCAAAGGACTATAGACTTGCAAAGTAGATCATAAGGTGCGGTTGTTGTTGTTGTTTTTGTTTAAGTGGCAAGGGAAATAAAGAGAAAATGAATTTCAAGCATTCTTTCTTGAAAGAATGTGTTATCTTTGACAATACGGCTGTGGCATATTTTACTCCTTGCATTAACTAGAATATAGGATTGCCATGTGAGGCTGCAGTTCAAAGCATACATACTAATGAGCGAGCTCCGTTGAGAACAGCGGGACTTACTTATGAGTAAGCATGCGAAAGAGTAAGCTGTTTAGTGTGCAGCCTTGGTAAGAATTTTTCTCAGTTAATTGGGACTGGATTGAATAATTTGAAAACTTGATTAATATAGACAAAATAAATCAGCCTCTGGTAGATTTGGAGTCATTTCAGCTCGTCTGAAAGAAAAAAGGCAAGGATTTTCTTCAGCAGTACACTTGTTTTTGTGGGTGATTGATGGATAATCCAGCCCTATGTCAGCCCCGCAACAGATAGTTAATTGCACCGAGAGAATTATCCAACATCAGCACTTCAGTTTACTGACTTTTCCCAGAAAAGGACACAGAACTGCATCTATTTATCAAAACTAATCAGCATCAGCAGTCAATCTCCAGAGCTACTTGCCTTCCTTCTTCAGATAACCCTTGTTCTTTGTTTGTGGGACATGGCGGGTTTTCTTACATTGCTAGACGGGCTTAGATGTTCCAGCTTCCTGTCTGGGATTTGACCACAGGACTTTTGTTGTGCTGCTAAAGTGAAAATCAAAACTAATTTTGGTGGTTAGTCTATAATGAGCACAAATCTATGCTGTGCTGGATATTCTGAGGGTCTTGATAGTATGCAACACTAACAAACAAAAATAATCATTCTGCAAAATATTTTTTTTTTTTTTAAATAATGTTTATTAAAATTTTCAAAAATACAGAAAGTAAAAAGTTAAAATACATTCAGAACCTTATTTTCATATATCCACTTTCTGGGACTCCCCCCTTCCCCCACCCCTATCATATTCCTGTTTCATATTGTTGGCTCCACAAGCTCTCAATTCTGATTAAAAACTTAATTTGTTTAGACCATTGTTCGAATTTAAAATTTCTACACTCCTCATCAATACCCTTAATAAAAAGCCAAAAGTTTTTTTCCCAGGGCCCACCCCATTTTTATTCCACAATTTCCCTTTTTTTTTAATAATAAAGACTCCCCACATAATAAAAATATCAGAAATAAGAAATAAAAGATAGAATAGATGAAACAAAACCAGTTCAAAGAAAGAAATTGACAAGCCTTTGGATTTTAGTTCTCCCCCTCTGTCCCCGGTTTAATTTCCCCCTGACCACCAAACCATGTTATCCGCCTGGAATTCTTACAATCCATGAATCACCTATTTTCCCCCAACTCCTTGCTGGTTTTTTTTTTTTTTGTTTTTTGTTTTTTCCCTTACATAATTTATTTTTTAAAGCACTTAGCTTCAGATCTTTAATAAAGCTCCCCCCATTGTTCTTTCCAAATTGTAGTCCAGTTTCCTCTTGTTCCGCTGCTGAAACGTTCTAATTCAGAAGCTTAGTAAGTCTGCAGGGATTATTGTTATTCAGGAACAAAAACTTGCGTTCAGTCCCTTCCTTTCTTCAATAGAAAATTCTATTGTCTCCTTTAGCTGTACACCCTGTAGACAAAATATTATTTCCGTTTTGCAGCTTTCCCAGAAGATAACCAGTTCTATAAAATTCCAATGGTATTTTTCCACTTACAACCATCTTTGTAATGTCCCGAAACTCCTCTAGGGGGATTATTGTAACTTTGTTTTCTCTAGTCCAAAAGTCCGATTGTTATCCATGTTTTCGCCATTTTGTATCCAAGTTTTAAAAAGTTGTAGCAAATTGTAACAAATTTAGCCAGCAAAGTTCTCATAATAAAATCCTCTCTGCTTTCCGACTTTGACAGCTACTTTGACAGCTGTCAAAATCTCCGACTCTTTTCACCAGGCTCTCTCTTCAATCACCCCGGTTCCCAGGGGGGGGGTTACGTTTCTTCTCCCTCAATTCGTCCTCCAGCACAGTTCTTATAATTTCCCATCGTGGAATTCTTAGGTTTTATCAGCAATACAAATCTTTTTGGACCTTGGTTTCCCCGTCCTTGTCTTAGAAGGTTTACAATAGGGGGGGGACTGACTTCCTTTTTGGATCCCCCCCCGCTCGTGTCCAAATCGAAAGGAAATTCTTTTTTTTTCCTCCTTTTAAACCCAGTTTCCAAATTACTCACGGGTTGTTGTTAAAAAGTCCGAATTTTCAATGGAAGAAGTCAGCGCTCTCCGCCGGATGGCATGCGGCTGCGCTCGGCAGGGATAGCAGAGGACTCAAAGCACCACGCTTCTCCCCGGCACCCGATCCGTAGCCTTTAAAAAGGCTCCTTCACGAGTCGGGAGGGCGCTGACGGTGCCAGCCGAGTCTCCATGTCCACGGCCCTCGTGGCCGTGGTTTTTAAGGGTCCCCGCATCGCCGGTGCGGTAGGACCCAGCCCCTGCCGAGCAGGCTCCCTCCGGAGCTCGGAGGGAGTCCGCCATTCGGCGATGGCGCCAACCCGGAAGTCCTCAATCATTCTGCAAAATAAAGTTACAGTGGTGCCTCGCAAGACGAAATTAATCCGTTGCGCGAGTCTCTTCGTCTTGCGGTTTTTTCGTCTTGCGAAGCACGGCTATTAGCGGCTTAGCGGCTTAGCGGCTATTAACGGCTTAGCGGCTTTAAGAAAAAGGAAACAAACTCGCAAGAACTCGCAAGACGTTTCATCTTGCGAAGCAAGCCCATAGGGAAATTTGTCTTGCGGAACGACGCAAAAAACGCAAAACCCTTTCGTCTAGTGAGTTTTTCGTCTTGCGAGGCATTCGTCTTGCAGGGCACCACTGTAGCTCAGAGAGGGCACTCAACAACCCATCCACCACACATGTCTGCCATTGCTGCCCCTTTTATAGAAAATCTGGTGCTTGTAACAGTCCTAGGCAGTTGAGTCTAGCTGCCATTTCAGTTTCCATTGGAGTATCAAAGGGCATTTGTTCACGGTCAACTCAAACCCAGCACTGACCCTGAAGTAGAAATTTTGCACAAAGGGCCGTAAGTGGGGAAAGTACAGAAGCAATTTCTATCAACTAATACCAGCTTTAAAAATACATTTTCATGAGACCTTTTAAGCGTTACTACCTTGCCACTAGTAGATAATTTTCCAAGGGTTCATTTAACTGTAACATTTAAAGGCCTACTACAACTATATGAGGCAGGATTGGTCACATATATTGCAAAACTGGGAAAGAATTTTTCTTACAGGCAGCGCTGTCTCCAGACATTCTGCTGCCTGAGGCGAAGGGCAAGATGGCTTACTCCCCCCAAGGCACATGCAGAAGCCAATTGGATTGGTGCTGAACCTTGCTCCAGTACTGAGGAAAGGTTCTTCCACTTGAGGGCAGCAGGCTAGTGCAGTGGGTACAGGGCAGGCCACATGGCACTCATAATTCTGTTCACTCCCCGCACCTAAGCATCTGCCACCTGAGGCAGCTGCCTCACTCTACCTCATCATAGGGCTGGCCCTGCTTACAGAGGTGAAGATATGGTGTCAGACAGAGCAGATAATACTGGGCTAAACAGGCCAAGTTTTGAGGGAAAGTCTCATCAATTGTAGGTATAGTACATTTGTTTGCATATTTACCTGAAACTAGCAATAGCTCTTACTGGTAATAGACAGGTCTGAACTATCTACCTTTTAGTGGGACCTATAAGTCAGAATTCATCATGCGAAAGGCTGGGCTGGATGAATCCCAAGCTGGAATCAAGATTGCTAGAAGAAACATCAACAACCTCAGATATGCAGATGACACAACCTTGATGGCAGAAAGTGAAGAGGAATTAAATAACCTTTTAATGAGGGTGAAAGAGGAGAGCGAAAAATACAGTCTGAAGCTCAACATCAAAAAAACGAAGATCATGGTCACTGGTCCTATCACTTCCTGGCAAATAGAAGGGGAAGAAATGGAGGCAGTAAGAGATTTTAATTTCTTGGGTTCCCTGGTCACTGCAGATGGTGACAGCAGTCACGAAATTAAAAGACGCCTGCTTCTTGGGAGAAAAGCGATGACAAACCTAGACAGCATCTTAAAAAGCAGAGACATCACCTTGCCGACAAAGGTCTGTATAGTTAAAGCTATGGTTTTCCCAGAAGTGATGTATGGAAGTGAGAGCTGGACCATAAAGAAGGCTGATCGCTGAAGAATTGATGATTTTGAATTATGGTGCTGGAGGAGACTCTTGAGAGCCCATGGACTGCAAGAAGATCAAACCTATCCATTCTGAAGGAAATCAGCCCTGAGTGCTCACTGGAAGGACAGATCCTGAAGCTGAGGCGCCAATACTTTGGCCACCTCATGAGAAGAGAAGACTCCCTGGAAAAGACCCTGATGTTGGACTGGGAAAGGTTATGGACCACTGGTATGAAATTCACGGCATGTAATGCCTTGAAAGAGAATATTATGAAAATGATATACAGGTGGTACATGACCCCAGTCAAGCTTGCTAAGATATATCACTTGTCTGATAATAAATGTTGGAAATGTAAGGAGGCTGAAGGGACATTCTTTCACCTCTGGTGGACTTGTCCAAAAGTGAAGGCCTTCTGGGAAATGATATATAATGAGTTAAAGAAGGTGTTTAAGTACACCTTTCCCAAGAAACCAGAGGCCTTTCTATTGGGCATTGTCGGCCAGAAGGTGTTAAAGAAGGATAGAACCTTTTTTATGTATGCAACTACAGCAGCAAGGATTCTCATCGCAAAATACTGGAAGACCCAAGATTTACCCACACTGGAAGAGTGGCAGACGCAATTGATGAACTACATGGAATTGGCCGAGATGACTGCCAGGATCCGAGATTTGGGAGAAGAAGCAATAGAGGAGGATTGGAAAAAATGTAAAGATTATTTACAAAAATTTTACAAGTTATATGAATGTTAAGAATTCGCATGATTAGGGAAATTCAGCTCCAGCAATAAGATTAAGGTATGGGAAACTAAGTTATATAAAGGAAGGACTAATGTTTAAAAGAATATTATATATGTTATTAGTGTAAATTGAAAATAAGTATTTTAAACGTAAACCACAAGTATTTGAAAGAACAAAAGAATGTACGAAATAAGGTTATAATTTGCTGAAAAATTTTATTGTAAAGAACGCACGGTGAGGGAGACGTGGGGAAGTCCGGTTGGTTATGAAAAAATGCTTTGAAAGGATGACTTTTTTCTTTTTCTTTTTCTTTTCTGTTTTTTCTTTGTATAACCGATTTTGTATTTCTATTTGGAAAAAAAGCAATAAAAAATATTTTAAAAAAAAGAAAAAAAGAAAAGACCCTGATGTTGGGAAAGATTGAGGGCACAAGGAGAAGGGGACGACAGAGAACGAGATGTTTGGACAGTGTTCTCGAAGCTACTAACATGAGTTTAACCAAACTGTGGGAGGCAGTGGAAGACAGGAGTGCCTGGCATGCTCTGGTCCATGGGGTCAAGAAGAGTTGGACACAACTAAATGACTAAACAACAACAACAATAAGTCAGAGATAGAGGAAGAGCACATGCCTGCTTGCAGAAGGTCCCAGGAGAAATATTTAGCATTTTCTATACAAACTAACCTTCTGGCAAAATGAAAATGTGCCCTCTACATGTTTTGTAGCACAATTCCCATCATCCCCGACCATTGAGCATGCTGGCTGGGGCTGACAGGGGTTGGACTCCAACAGGATCTGGAAGGTACCAGGTTGGGAAAGGCTGCAAATGATCTCGGGCTGCAGGTGCAGGGGAGAGTCGCAACAAGGCAGAGCAAATAATAATGGCTGCATGGACCAACAGCTTGGTTCATTATAAAGCATCTTCATATTTAAAAAAATTCTGTACACAGAAAAATACATATTAGGTAGGAGGGTTGTAGTGTAACTTCCTTTCCAACACACCTGGATTTTAAAATGGCACAGCCCTGAGACAGGTTGACCTCTGTTTGTGAATCATAGGCCAGAGTGATTTGCGGAAGAATTTCCATTCAGATGATTATTACGTTGGCACAGCAAAAAACCAACAACAACCAGAGCTGATTTCATAATCTCATGTGACCCCATTGAATAATTTCATCTTAACCATGCAAAATCTCTTCCTGAAGCAGCCGGCGTCAACTTCTCCGATGCCAAAAGTTTGAAGTCAGTGAATGCAGAGCTGCTGAATTAGGAATTTAGTCTTCTGCAGAGACAGGATTTAAATTTGACTTATTTGGGGCGAGGGGGACTGGGCTGCCTTTTCAGCTGAATCTGCTACCTGTTCCAGCTTCCTTTTTTCTCTTCTACATCTGGATGCATTTCTGTATTTCCCAGTTACCTGGGAATTCACCGGAATTCAGTTGCAGTACCTCTCAGCTGGGCACCATTGCATTCATGGTGAGCTCTGGCACTTCTTTCTCTAGAAAAATAGCTATACTCTCCAACATTTCTCCTATGAAAATAGGGCCATCCCATTCCATAATGATAATTTTACTATTTATACCCCACACATCTAACTGGGTTGCTTCCAACATATATATAAACATAATAAAACATTTTTAAAAAAACCATCCCTGTACAGGATTGTCTTCAGACACCTCTGGGGGTCGGATAACTCCATACCGTCCAACATTTCTGCAATGAAAATAGGAACATTCTAAGGAAAAGTGGGACATTCCAGGATAAAATCAGAAACAGGGATGGCATCTCTAAATCAGGGATGTCCCTGAAAAATAGGGAAACTTGGGGGGCTTGCTGGGTACACTTAACAAAAAAATGATCATGTGCCCACCCTATTTACAAAGACATCATAAGTGTGTAGCTTTACCTTTAGAAAGGGTAGATGGGTGAGGAGAGAAGAATCTCTCTACCTTCCCCAATTTCCATCATTTTACTCTTTGAGTAAAGGCCTCTACCGCCAGTTTAGGTGCAAACAGAGCAAGCTTCTAAATTAATAAGCATCATATTCAGTTTGGCCTAAAGAAGATGCAATTTTGTTCAAGAGACAATATTTTCAAAGCCTAGTTTATACTTTTCAAGGGGAGCTGCATAGAGGACCTGACGACCCCCAGCCATCTTCACCAGATCTTTGTTTTCAAAGCAAGAGGGACCATTTGGAGACATTCAGAGCGGAGAGTAGAGGGAGTCATTTGACTTCGGGGTGTGGGAGATTACTTATTAACCTTACATTTATGAGGGGGCCTGGAGGCTTTTTCTCCATTATTTCTTCTGCTGCTGCTTCTTTTGGGGGGGGGGGGGAATTGCCTACAAAGGTAAAACCTTCACCGAGTGGTCGGGAAATATGGCTCCTGAAATATACATTTCCAGGGACATTATTCCAAACCCCACTTAAAAAGCACGAGGCAGCAGATGCACTTTCTGGCCGCTCGATGCAGCTTTTAGCTTTAAAGAAGTTATTAAAAAAGAAAAAAAAGGAAAAGGAATAATGAAGAACAAGCCCTCGAATCATCTCACAGTCTTATAAAGCTAACTAGTATTTCCCACACCCTGAAAGTGGGCTGCCCCCACCCACTTTGCTTCAGAGTTTTGCCCTCTCCCCACACCCTTGAAAACTGGTGGATGCTCTGCTACAGATCCAATCAGTCCAAGTTTAAACTTCCCCCTGTGTAGAATTACCTCATGAAGGAAACAACATGTAAGTTGAGTGCTCCCATCTCAAGGACCGGTTGGAAGGCAGTGCTATCTTTGAATGGGGGCTAAGAGATCAACTTTGCGTGGGAAGACACCCCCCCCCCAAATAAAGACACAATAGACACAGAATTTCATTTTAAGGTTTTTGGCATGAATTTTGGCCACAACTTTATTGATTACAGCGTGTGAGTGGTTGCTTAGGCATTGGTTCCAGACTACCTGAACCTGCACAGTGGCAGGAACAGGACTGACACTGGGCACCACCATATGTCAGTTAGGGAAAGCATCCTGGTGAAGCGGGAACTACTGCGATCTCACAGCTCACCCCACATGCTCCCAGGGGCTCTGGCGTGGCCCTAGCCCCTTGACAGGGTTTGGACAAAAGCAAGGTGAGCCCCTGGATTCCTTTAACGGAATTCCCTAGCAGCAGCAATGGAGGGGCAGGCACAGCCAACCACGTCCCCTCCACAAAACATTGAACCAAATGCCTAACCACCAACCTTACAAAGTTGTGACGATTTGCTGCACGGTAGGCAAAAACCAAGTGGCACCTGCCAATCAGCCAAATGGCAAAATTCCTACTGGGCCCCTGCTCCAAAACAGACGACCCCATGACAGGCATAGCAAGGTCAGAAGAACAAACCTAACTAAAGGGAGAGGAGGGTAGGTGATCCGCTGCCCGTCCCGTTGTTCGGTCCCTGCTCCTGCCAGCCCAACAGTTCGAAAGCACATCAAAGTACAAGTAGATAAATAAGTACTGCTGCAGCGGGAAGCTAAAGGGTGTTTCTGTGTGCTGCTCTGGTTTCGCCAGAAGCGGCTTAGTCATGCTAGCCACATGACCCAGAAAAACTGTCTGCGGACAAACGCTGGCTCCCTCGGCCAGTAAAATGAGATGAGTGCTGCAACCCCAGAGTTGTTTGCGACAGGACTTAACTGTCAGGGGTCCTTTACCTTTACCTTTTTTTACTTCCCCAGAACCATGAAGACTCATTCCTATTTTGCAGAATGTGGAGACCAGACCAGATTTCATGCAGGATTGTAGATAAGAGGTATATAAGAGAGAGAGAAAAGGAAATTGTTGCATCCTCTTTAGATTTGCATATTATAATTTTAACTCACTGAGTTAAATTGATTTCTCCCCCCCCCCCCCCCCGCCTAAACCTGGATAATTACAATCAAGCTCAGCACTGGTATTTCTTTTCTTTTTTTAAAAAAAAAAGCTTCGACAAACGTCTCGTTCTTGATGTGCTTTGCACTCTGCCTCCTTGTAATTAGGTAATGTTCCAGGATCTTGGGCCAATTGGCACGAGAAACAGGTGCTTTGTTAGCATAGCGCCGTTACAAGAGCTCTCCAGCCCATCTCCTTTGACGATTATGAAAAGCTCTTGTGAACATGTTGGGCAATAGTGAGGACTCTGAATCAGAGGTGAAGTGGAACAGCTATTTATTAAAACCGCTGGCTGTGATTACAGGAGTGGCACGCATCAGATGATCAACATCTCTGCTTCATGTTTTCTCCAAGGATACCTGTTAGAAATGCTCGTTTGAAGTTTAAAATGAAAAAGCAATCTCACTAAGGGGAAGAGCAAAAGAAGAGGCGCAACTTGTTACCTGCTTTCCCCTTTTCCTGTGCTCTACATTTGCAAATGCTTTGGGTTGTTTAATAGATTATAATTCAATGTGTCTTCATTATATCATTTTATTCTATTTTACGTATTCTAAGCTTTCTTTCCTTTTTTATCTGGTGCAAATATTCTTTTTTTTAAAAAAAAAATATTAACATATAAAACACATTTACACAATTACATAATACACATACTTAACACACTACTGGTGCAAATATTCTAAACATTAAATAAAATAAACAGGGTGTGTGTTTGTGTATCAGAAGGTCACAGGTACCCATGGAAAATATGTAGTGTCCCGAGTATCATTGCATTTAAGTATAATTAAACTTGATCTTTATAGATCTAAATTATAAATGTGTGGTGTGTTTTTTTTAAAAAAAAGTTGGAGTGCTCTGGCTGTTGTTGTTTTTTAATAAACTTGACTTTCTGTCAAAAATTATTTTAAACTCTTTCGTGTTTTAAATGGATTGCTGCTTATATGAATTGTTTTGAAGCCTCTGTATTTTCTGTGCGAAACACTGCGAGGGTTGATTGTGGCAAACAAGACAATCTATAAGTGTTTGGACTATTTAAA
Source organism: Podarcis pityusensis (assembly GCF_964106645.2). Classification (NCBI taxonomy): domain Eukaryota; kingdom Metazoa; phylum Chordata; class Lepidosauria; order Squamata; family Lacertidae; genus Podarcis; species Podarcis pityusensis. Next base: position 6,652,287 of record NC_138038.1, on the reverse strand, counting down.
GTAACAGAGAAATGTGCATATATGAATGTCATTTGAAACCTCCCAATTCCCCTTCTATTGAGATAAAACTCTGTGGTGTGTTGTTCACACCCTGCTTTCAGAAGGGCTCCTTTTGTAGTTATGGGAATGTTATGGTGTTGTTCCTTTAGGTCAGGAACATGAGTTTATTGATACTGGAAAGACCTTCATGTAAGACGGGGTCAGCAAACTTTTTCAGAGGGGGCTAGTCCGCTGTCCCTCATACTTTTTTATTCATTCATAAAAAAATTCAACAAATTCCTATGCCCCACAACTACCCCAGAGATGCATTTTAAATAAAAGCACACATTCTACTAATGTAAAAACACCAGGCAGGCCCCACAAATAACCCAGAGATAAATTTGAAATAAAAGCACACATTCTACTCTTGTAAAAACACGCTGATTCCCGGATCAGCCACGGGCCAGATTTAGAAAGTGACTTGGCCGGATCCGGCCCCCGGGCCTTAGTTTGCCTACCTATAATGTAAGACCACAGAGAGCCATGGCTCTACATATTTTTAGGGAACACTAATTGACCTAACAAGTTGCATTTTAGCTTTCTCATTGTTATTCTCATCTTTCTTAATTTGAACCATATTTGTATAACTATGCAAGTGATGGAACTTTTCTGCAATATTCACCCTCTTTTTGTTCCAGTAGGGGCATCTGATATTGCTGGTGTGACATCTGCATATGTTTCATTAATTGATGGGCAATTAACAAGGCATTTTTTAACCAGTTCATCTGTATAGTTTCTGCCTCTGCTCTGTAAAACACACACTGGTGATTTATTCATCAGTGCTACCTTAACGTCTAAAAATTGCTGTTGGGGAACTCACAGCAGCAATGACATGAACGGCTGGTTTCTGACATACTGAGATTGTCCCATCTCACCTTATTAACAGAGTGCTTGCATTGATTTATGCATGGGTTTGGTGGGAACATTCAGTGAAGTATAAAGCCACTTTAAAAATGAGCATATGCGGGTGGCACTGTGGTCTAAACCACTGAGCCTAGGGCTTGCTGATCAGAAGGTCAGCGGTTCGAATCCCTTCAATGGGGTGAGCGCCTGTTGCTCGGTCCCAGCTCCTGCCAACCTAGCAGTTCGAAAGCATGCCAGTACAAGTAGATAAATAGGTTCCACTCTGATGGGAAGGTAAACGGAGTTTCCGTGTGCTGCTCTGGTTTCGCCAGAGCTGGCCACATGACCCGGAAAAACTGTCTGCAAACAAATATTGTATCCCTCGGTCAGTAAAGTGAGATGAGTGCCGCAACCCCAGAGTCCTTCGTGACTGGACTTAACTGTCAGGGGTCCTTTACCGTTACCTTTAGCCAAGCACAGACAGATTTACAAATTCTTGTATATCTGTGTTTGCGTGTGTGACAAATTCCAGAGGGACCACTCTGCTAGGCTGCAATAGATTGTAATGGATTGCTTTGAAGTCACTTCAGCACCAGATGAAAAGAAAAATTGCCCCCCCCCATCGCCCCACCCACCCTGTCCTGTATTGTGCCAGAACAAAGGTGGCAACCTTAATATACACACACAAACACCTCTGCTTACCACCACCAAATGGGTTTACGGCTTAGGTGACTTGTGAACCAGACAGTCAGTACATGAATCAGCCACCAGATTGCACTCTGTTTTCTTTTTTAATGAATTAAATGTCTCACTCCCACATAAACAAATCTGTGTATCTGGCATTAGACATGAGGCAAATTTGGTAATTATGTCTTTAGCCTCTTGGTAGCTATAGTCTTTCTTGGAGAGCGCTCTGGTAAACAGCGGAATTTCCACAGCCCATAGGAAGGACAAAAATATGAAATACTATTTCCACAAGCAACAAAACAGGCCTTTCCATGCCAGACATTGCTCATACAGCTTCTCTGATGGCATGTGTTCTAATATGTTAGCAAAATGACAGCCCTTTGATGATGTTTGGCTATTATTTGAGGCACTTTGGCCGTAATTTCCAGGATTGCTTCAACACCAGGTGTGGATTTTATGAGAGGAAAAGTAGTATTAGAGCGGTAATGTTATTCCGGTGATTACAGTGGAACAGCAGCTTTCACGAAATGTCCATGGAAGGGCTCATTCAGACATTCCTTTTCTCCTCAGATTGCTTCTATCTTAAATCAGGGTTTGTTTGTTTTTTTTAAAAAAAAAGGAGGAGGAGGAAGAGGAGGAGGAGGAAACACCAACTAACTAAAATCCTGCAAACATGAAATTTTATACATAGGGCTCATCAATTATTCTGTTTCTACCACAATTTGTAGGCACAGGTCAGTAGTTTCCAGACATGATGGGTGTAAATGGGGTTTGTTTGCTTGTTTGTTTGTTTGTTTGTTTGTCCCACTGCTTTTCCCAGGAAAACCCACTGTTTACCACTGAATCAGAACAAATGGCAATCCATAGAAAACCTGATTGACATTTGTTCCAATTCATCGGTAAACAGTGGGTTTTCCAGAGGAAAGTGGTAGGACAAAACAAACAAACAAAGCACCCCACTTGGACCCCTGCATGGAAATCACAGGCCAGTGTGTACAAAACGGAAGTGTTAGTGAGCCCTTAGTTCAGATCAATGTTCAGTTCTCTCTCTCTCCCTCTTCCTGGCCCCACTGCAGTCTTCTTTATCATCTTTAGAGTTTGTACAATGCAATGCTCTATAGCAAAAGTAGTAGTAACAACAGGCGGAATCCCCCTTCTGATTTTTTTTTTTATTCGCAGTGAAACTAAGATTGTCTCTTGTCAGAGAAGGTAGACTGTGAAAAAGAAGACTGATTTATTGCCCGAGAAGTTGGAATGTTCATAAATGCTCTGTATCATCAAAGGCCACAACCAGTTCAGCCATTTCGTGGCAAAGACTTCACTTTTGCAAGCACCATAAATATACACTCACTTAAGGCCATCCTTGTGATTGACCCGTAGAGTGCAGTTAGGAACAAGAATATGGACTGAGATGAGTCCTGGGTTGAGTTCTGGTACCACCCTTACCATGACAATGTCAAGCAAGCCTCTGCCTTTTAAAATTCCCTTTATTGCTCATTCCCTCTTCCCCACATTCTCATCTGTTTCTAGGCCCCTGGATGAAGTCTGCACCCAATCCCTCAAGCCCCTACAATGGAGACAGGTGCAAAATTTGTGGGTAGCATTTTTAAGGATTTTTGTGGGTGGGAAAGGCTGAAATTGGGGCCTTGCTCCTCACACCAGCTGAATGCCTCAGCACTCCACCTTGGAATAATACAGGCATGTCCAACAGGTAGATCGTGATCTACTGGTAGATCACTGGACATCTGTGGTAAATAGACTGTGGTATATCTCTCTATCCTCCCAGATCACAGCCAGTATTTTATAATGTGAGTAGATCACAGCCTCTTGGGAGTTGGACATGCCTGGAATAATGCATTGGAGTAAGGTGCACTAAACAACTTTCCGAGTCCCTTCCAAATCTACACTTTTATGAGTCTAATGCAATGTGATAGATGTTGTAGTGTTATGAAGAGGAGAATTTCAGGTTGGGGGCAGGGAGTGGCTGCTGCTTGCTGGAAGCTGAAGCATTGCCACCACTTCAAAACAGTCCCCCCACCAGCATCACAAAACCAAAACTGAACTTTCCCCAGATGTAACTTTTGCGCCAATCTTTAAAATGGCCCTTGTTAGGTTCAGCACATCTCTCAACACGGCACAACACGGCAAGCTGGCAGTGCGTTTTGCTTTATTTAGCAATTACAGGCTTACAGCAAACAGAGCTTCCCACAGCTCATTCTTCACTCAGTTGACTCGACTGGCCTCCGGCCCCTTCCAAGGCCAGATATGTGTCGAACCTGCCCCCGCTTCCAGCTGGTCTTCCTTTGCTGTAACCGCTTGCTCCGCCTCCTACTTCTGGGAGACTCAGGTGCAGCCAATTCCTCCTCCTCTGGAGTTGAATCCAACCCCCTCCTACTACCTGCTGTGCCAAAGCAGCGCCGTGCCCAGAGCCTCCGTCTGCCATGGCCACAGTGGCATGAAGCGGCCAGCTGAGCCGGGAGGCACTGTGTCCAGCCTCAGCCTCTTCTCCACCAGAGGAGCCACCCTCCAGCCATTGCCCACCTCCTCCAGCCTCGCTGGCAGTGCCATCCTCCCTAAAAAACTCTGGGAAATGGAGGGAGGGGTGGCGCCGGAGGGAGCTTTGCACCGGATATGCTTTAGATGGCCCTGATAGGCAGCCTTCTGCTTACCTCTGCCTCTTCCTCCTCCTCTGCCTATTCCTCTGCGGGCCATGTCTCTGACAGCTCTCCTCCTGAGATTGGGACATAATGAATTTCCCCAAACCTGCTGTACGTCAGAAGTGGGGAAATCCATGAGATCATGATGTAAGGGCATGTCGAGGTTTTGCTACCTGATCCAAAGAGGAGTGAAAGTGAACTCAGTTGGGTTGTTGTTGTTTTGGTAACTTTCAGCATCTTTTACCAATAATGCCATTCTCCGTACAGATTTCTGGAGTATTTTGATCAACCTAATCCCCAAAGTGTTGGGTTTTTCCTGCTCCAGTGAAGGTTATTTTAGAAAAGTTGAATGGCTTCTGCATTTCACATATTGAAATGTTCCAATACATAAACAAATGTAAGGAGTGGAAGTGGAATAGAAAAGTAAAATAAACTAATGAGTCCCTGGGATATTATATGTTGTTTCCTTCACTCTGTTAAGCTTACAGTTTAAATCAGAAAGACTGTTCTTCAGAAAGAACAAAATTCTAATTTTCCAAAATATATGGCAGGCGGATGCATCCTGACTAATGAGTGAGGGGTTTTCTTCTTCTTCTGTTCCTAGCAAAATCTTTAATGCAGTCATTTATTTTAGATATTTAAAGTTTTTTTAAAGTTCAAACAAGTCCCTGTTGTCATTTCTGCCAATGTAATGACACTGTTATGTGTAATTTATCATCAGTATGACATTTCAGTGGGACTGATGAGGAAGGGGAAATAACCAATTGCAGCATGGGACCTTGAAAGTTGCTGTTTCAAATGTCCTCCTTATTGGCAGAAGTCCCTAAAAGAAAGTATCATTTCTCCTTCTGGCATTTCAAAAATCTTTGCAGTTGTATTTGATTAAACACTCTGTTAATGCCCAAGACAATTATCAATTTATCATCAAGGGCATTGAGTAAAGATATTCTGATATACATAGATCCCTGCAATTGTATTCCAGCATCTGCAGTAGAGGAACATTCTTTTCCAGGCACAATCCCAGATGCTGAATACTGCTAGTTTGCTACTGGGAGACAAGTTCCTGTGGCCTGAGTCATAATTACGATGGTTTTCTGAGCTTTCCCAGACAAAAGAAGAAGAAGAAGAAGAAGAAGAGAAAACTCACTTTTAAATCCTTTTTTTTTCATGAGGAAAAAAGTCTCAGAATGTTGTCACAGTTGGGGGAGCTTCCTGCCACTCACCCAGGGCCGGATTTAGTTTCGACGAGGCCCTAAGCTACTGGAGAGGGATGCGGGTGGCGCTGTGGGTTAAACCACAGAGCCTAGGACTTGCCGATCAGAAGGTCAGCAGTTCGAATCCCCGCGACGGGGTGAGCTCTCGTTGCTGCTCCTGCCAACCTAGCAGTGCAAGTAGATAAATAGGTACCGCTCCGGCGGGAAGGTAAACTGCGTTTCCGTGCGCTACTCTGGTTTGCCAGAAGCGGCTTAGTCATGCTGGCCACATGATCTGGAAGATGTACACCGGCTCCCTCGGCTAGTAAAGCGAGATGAGTGCCGCAACCCCAGAGTCGGCCACGACTGGACCTAATGGTCAGGGGTCCCTTTACCTTTACCTAAGCTACTGGAGGTAATGGGGCCCTTTATATGTCCAACTAACCTTTGACAACAACAAATGGTCGCTGTTTTTGGTTTTGAATGTATTCTATATGGTAATTTATGGACCTAATAGGTATCTAAAATCATTTGCACATAACAAAATATGTATTTTATCAAAGTAATTGTTGAACTGAGATACAATTAAGAAGAAGCATATTAATAGTGAAATACAATTAAGAAGAAGTATATGGGGGGGCAAGGGAGTGGGGGCCTAAGCTATAGCTTATTTAGCTTATACGTAACTCTGGCACTGCACTCACCCCCATATTAGAGTTGATGCAAATGGAATCCCTGATTTGGACTTTGTGCAGAACATATACTAATGACCTCTCCACCACAAGAAAGAGTTGCAAAATGTTTCACTGCAAACAGTCTTAAACTAGTTACAAATTGCAAATACAAAATAAAATATTGGGCTTAAACAAACTAGCAATGCAATCCAGTCTTCTTTAAGTCTTTAAGTCCAAAATTTCCCCCTCTCTCTGATCCCAGAGAAAGATCCTGTACAAGCAACTTCCTTGTTCAACAACACTGGGCTGACTCACTGGCTCCAATGACTGCTGGGTTCTCCAACTTCCCAAGGATTAATAATCACTTAGCATACACATGGAAATGGAACCTTCTTATACAACTAGAAAAATAATATGGAAGATTATAGGGATATATGATCACAGTGGTGAGATTGTCATATGCACAATGATGGAAGGACTTATTATTAACCTCCTATGGAAGAATGGTTATTGAAATTAATGAATTTGGCTGAGATGGCAAAGTTGATGCACTTAATTAGAGAAAAATCATTGTTGACATTTATTAATGATCGGGAACCCCTTGTGGACTTTTTGCACAAAAAGGAAAGTGAGGTTGTGATAGCTGGGTTTAAAAACTGAATAAAAGGTTGGTTTATAGAAAGTGAAAGCTGGATGTGCAAGAGTTTTGCCCAAGCTTTTACAGCTGATCAACAGAGAATTGGAACACTTTTCCTTTTATTTCTTTTCGTTTCTACGTTAAAAACTCTTGATATTTGTATTGATTCTGTATAACGCCTTTTTTTGTTTTGTTTTTCAAGCTTTATAAAACAAATGGCTTTTTAAAAAATGAAATGGAAATCTCCACCCTCTCCTGCCACAGTTAAACCTCCTTGTTTAATACACAACACGCTTCATAGGCACTGAGTCCCTGGGGCCCTGGGTGCCCTGGCTCCCACAACATTTTAAGGGAGGGGGCACCCACAAAGTGCGGCACAGCCACGCATGCACGCTGGGGGGGGATGCATGCACTCCTGCCACTGGCATGCGCATGCTACATCACCACACCCTGCTATGTGTGAAAGTGACATCAACATGATGGGGGTGCGATGACATAATGTGGATGCGCCCCGGTGATGGCACATGGCTCTGGGCACCTGTAGTTGCAGGGGCAAGCCCATGCTGCTGACTCATTTTGCAAATTGCATGCCTCTACATAAGTTTCCGAATACAACACATTTCAAATATATAACATTTTATGCACATTAAACTTATAATTTTAGCACCCCACTTCCCAAACAGAAGTATCTGTTTTGACTGGATTTGGCAGCCCAGATAACTGGCTGTCAATTGCTGAGATGTAATAATAATAATAATAATAATAATAATATTTATACCCTGCCCTCCCCAGCTAAGACCGGGCTCAGGGCAGCTAACACCAAATATAAAAACAATTGATTGAAATGCAGCTTAAAACAAGATTAAAATACATCATTAAAACATTAAAATGCAGCCTCATTTCAGTGGAAACTCAATCAAAAACTTTTGGGGGGGATAAAAACATCAAGTCTTCACCAAGGCCAACTATCCAGATTGGTCCTACGTGGGCCAGAAAAAAGCCAGGGAACTCCCCAAATAGGAGTTCCAGCACAGAAGGAGAAAGGAAAAAAGAAAGAGGGGGAGGGAATCAAATTGATTCCAAGCCAAAGGCCAAGTGGAACAACTCTGTCTTACAGGCTCTGCAGAAAGAAATCAGATCCTGCAGGGCCCTGGTCTCATGAGACAGAGCTTTCCACCAGACCGGAGCCAGTGTTGAAAAGGCCCTGGCTCTGGTTGAGGCTAATCTAACTTTCTTAGGGCCCGGGACCTCTAGGGTGTTGCTATTTATGGACCTTAAGGTCCGCCGTGGGGCATACCAAGAGAGGCGGTCCCGTAGGTACGAGGGTCCTTTGCCGTGAAGGGCTTTAAAGGTCAAAACCAGCACCTTAAATCTGACCCTGTACTCCACCGGGAGCCAGTGCAGCTGGAAAAGCACTGGGTGAATATGCTTCCATGGCAGAGACCCCGTGAGGAGCCTCGCTGCAGCATTCTGTACCCGCTGGAGTTTCTGGGACAGCTTCAAGGGCAGCTCCGCGTAGAGCGAATTACAGTAGTCAAGCCTGGAGGTGACCATCACATGGATCACTGTGGCCAGGTCGGGGTGGGAAAGGTAAGGGACCAACTGCTTGATATGGTGAAGGTGGAAAAACGTCGCCTTGGCTGTTGCTGTAACTTGCGCCTCCATGGAAAGGGAGGCGCCAAGGATTACACCCAAACTCTTAACGGAAGGCAATGGCACTAATTGGGCCCCGCAAGAGAAGGGAGTTGGTTATAAGCCTTATCCACATGGCCTGAGCATGCTTGCTGAGCTTACCACTTGGATGCATATGAATTGGGTTTGTTTTGTTTTTTTCTGTTTGCTCCCAGGCCTAATTCACTGTACAAGGATGCACTGGAAACTTCAGCTCTCATGCACCTCAGAAGCAAACACGCAAACAAAAGTCTGAAATCTACCTGCTGCTCTGAGCAGCACAACGGAGTGAAATTTGCATTGTTTGGAGAAGTAATTGAATTGAAGTAATTGGAAAAAAATCTAAAATTACAAATTGGAAATAGAACTCATAGGTGTTTTAATATCATGGGGAAAATACCAATTACAATACAAATTATAAATGCAAAATCTTGGAAGAAATAGCATACATCAGCAATTTTTTTAAAATGGCAGTTTGGCATAGGATTTTTGGTGATAGATAGATAGATAGATAGATAGATAGATAGATGATAGATAGATAGATAGATAGATATAAATAGATCTATATAGATATATAAACCTAGCATCACTGGGTTATAAATAAGATTAGAAGTGTTAGTTTTAGAGCAAAAAGAAAAGTTTCTCCCTCCTTGTTTCTAGTTGTTTCTAGTTCAGAAATTGCTGTAGGATATTTGGTAGTCTGTTCTGGTGTTCAGTAAAATAGATGACTCATCTTGGAGGGGGCAAGCCATGCAGCTGGTTTTCCAACTGCAGCAATCATTTTTAATTATTCCTACATTTAAAGCTAAATATGACAGCTGTATTTCCATGCAGTAAGACTCAGTTGCCAGATTACAGTAGTTTTGCAATCAGGAAATGGCTCATTTGAAGGTACTTCTTTCTTACAAAAAGCCGGTTGATTTAGTAACAATACAGGACCCACCTCTGCGGCACATGAATCAAATTAGCGATGAGCAGATTTCCCCAGTTCCAATCTGCTATTGTTCCATGAATTGGCTATGCTCAACACTTTGCCCAGATTGCCTTCTGGGTTTAACTTTGGAGAGTTTCTAAAATTAACTCCAGAACTGGAGCATGTCGTTTCTTGCATCCTTGTGTTCCTTTTATTCATGAACATCTTTCCCTCTTCTAGATAACCATCATCATCAAACCTTTTATTGGCATCACATACAAACATACATAGCAAATCAATACAGAATTACCGCCTTCCCAGTGACACAAAACATTTGTCAAATGAAAGAGGCAAAGCAGTCTAACATTACATCTCTAAGTTTCCAGGGAGATCAGACGTCTGCAATGTGTTTTGACGACAAAAAACCAGATAAAGATATTTAGCCACTAACTTGATGAGCTCCTGATTATTTCCCAATACAGGGGTACCTCGGGTTAAGAACTTAATTCGTTCTGGAGGTCTGTTCTTAATCTGAAACTGTTCTTAACCTGAAGCACCACTTTAGCTAATGGGGCCTCCCGCTGCCACTGCACCGCTGCTGCACGATTTCTGTTCTCATCCTGAAGCAAAGTTCTTCACCCGAGGTACTATTTCTGGGTTAGCAGAGTCTGTAACCTGAAGCGTATGTAACCTGAAGCGTATGTAACCCAAGGTACCACTGTAATAGAAAATGTCTGACCTCTAACTCTGGTTTCCATTTGGGGATGCAGAGTTGATCTAGGAACTGCTAGCGGAGATCAACATATAGTTTGCATTTAAGAACCATATGTGTAAGAGTTTCCAACTGATGGTCTTCACATGGGCAAATTCTTTCTCCTTCCACCATTCCCAAGAAACTTCCCCATAGGAGGTTTGAAGGATTTGAATTAAACCTGGCTGGCGAAAATGCCCTTCTTTCTTGAGGATTAAGCAAAAATTCAAGATAATTGTGGTTAATTTCAGGTGCCCAAGAAAGTTGAAAGTTAAGAGGGGAACATGTTTTCTCTGCTGCTGCTGTGAGTTCCTGGCGTTCAGTGTCCCACAACCTAGTTTTTATTATAGTCTTGGCAGATCGTGGGGACAACTATCACAAAAATTCCAATGACAGTTCTAGATAACCAGTGTGTATGCAGCCACTTGTGTGTGTGGAAGAATAAATTTTGGTATGATTGTGCCCAATATGGCTTCAAGACTTCTTTTCATACTGTGTTTCATCAATACTTGTTTGTGTTGGTAACCCTCATGAACAAAATTAGGAATGAGTGCAAGTGCTGCTTCCACGTCACATCTGGCTTGGAGATTTTCTTTTCCAGTCCACTGTATCCTGGCTGATCTGTTGTGAATTTCCTTTCTTCTTCTCTGTTAATTTGTTTCTTTGTGTTAGGAAGACCGGTTGATAAGAACCTAGAATGGTTGGGAGTTACTGCCACCACTGGTTGGTTTTTCCATACAAATAACTGGGCACCGCTGAATAATCCAAAGTGACAAGGAACAGCTAAGGCAATTGGGAAAGGGTCGTTTGAGGACTCTTCATTGGCTCAGAACTGCACCTACAGGAATGGATGTATCATGCCTGACATTCCTCCCTTTTTTTGTAGCTTAATGATATTTTCTCGTGGGCATTCATGAGCTACTATCAGTAAGCTTAAGGGGAACAGATCTATTGACGTTGAAATGTAGCTGAAGGTTTTTAAGATCATGGCTACCCTTAGGCTTCTTGATCAATGGCACCTTGATTTAGTTTTGTGTACAGCAGTAAGTGGTTGATGTATTCCGGTTCCACTGATTTGATTTAGCAGCAAAACAGCTACCAACCCGGATTGTCAAGGTTTATCGTCAGCATTCAAATAAATTAATGCAAATTTGTTTTGATAGCAACAGCTACCTCCATGACAGCGTCTCTGACGGCATGTTAATTTGCTGCCATAGGTGTAAACTGAATTATTTCAGAGCTTTGCAAGGGATTTTACATAATCTTTTCTGAAACAACATGCTTGCTATCTGATGCTGGCTAGGTTGCAGTTATTAAGAGGCATCAGTGAACTCCTGCTAAAAGAAAGGCAGTTGTTTAAAATCCAGGATTCAGAAACTGCATTGGTCAAAGGTTTTCTGACCCCCTCCAGCTCCTTTTCTCTCTTTTTTTCATGGGGTGGGGCTAGGATTGGGACAACGACATATGAAATCCAAAATGTACAGGTTACTTCTTGCAGTGGCCCAGAAGATCTGGATGAGCAGATGTTGGAGCAGATGGTGGAGATGTTGGATAAATTTAAAAGGGTTTCCTAGACTGGAGGTACTCCTCCTAGTAAATCGAAAGAAAAGGATGGAGGCTCCATGTGGAAAGATAGGCCTTTGTTGAAATACAAATCTGCATAGGGACATAATAAAGTAGTTGCATAAAGTAATTAAAAAAACACGATGACAACAAGGTGAAGCTGAATCCAGATAAAACTGAGGTTCTGTTAGCTGGTGGCTCCCTAGTCTGGATGGATAGGAGGTTGCTTGCTCTTCATGGGTTACACTCCCTCTGAAGGAGCAGGAACGTAGCTTAGGGTACTCCTGGATCCTTTGCTGTTGCTTGAGGCTCAGGTGGCCTCAGTGGTGCAGACTGCCTTCCATCAGCTTCAGCTGGTGGCCCAGCTTTGCCACTCTCTGGAAAGGGATAGCAAAATTCCTGTTGTCTATGCTGTGGCAACCTCGAGGTTAAATTACTGCAATGCTTTATACATGGGGTTGCCTCTAAATACAGTTCTGTAAAGCCTTAAACAGTTCAGGACCACAATGCCTCAAGGTCCGCCTCTCCTCATATGAAACTGACCCAGTAAAGGTAAAGGACCCCTGGACACTTAAGTCCAGTCAAGGGTGACTATGGGGTTGCGGCGCTCATCTCACTTTCAGGCCAAGGGTGCTGGAGTTTGTCCACAGACATCTTTCCGGATCATGTGGCCAACAGGACTAAACCGCTTCTGGTGCAACAGAACACCATGATGGAAACCAGAGCACACGGAAACGCCACAGCAGTACTTATTTATCTACTTGCACAGCCGTGCTTTTGAACTGCCACCCGCGTCCCCCAGGACCCTGCAATTAGCATCTGAGGCCTCTCTCCAAACAAAGCACCTGCAACATACAGATCTTGGATTTCCTATATCCACACAGAACCCCCCTGGCATTGAAGTGGTTTCCTCCCCCATTTGGTCCGCTCCAGGATATCACTGTGTCTTATTATCCTTTATCTTCTTCAGAGGAGCAGGTGTCAATCATCTGACCAAAGTTAGGTGCTTAAATGGGTTTGTCTGGGAGCACATGTGGAAAAGGTTTTATTAAAACATGGCCAGGGGAAAGGCAAAAATGGAGCATCTTATTCTTTCTGTCTCATACCCTCTGTCCATCACAAGTACGATGAGCCTTGGCTTAAATTCATATACTTTTAACGGTGGTTGATTTGATCCCTGCTTTGTTTCAAGCTCTGAAAAACATGGTGGTTCACCGAACATGTATACTTGGGGTGGCACTATTCCTTTTATGGGAGATTACGTAAACTGGACACTGCCATTCGAAACCCCAACAGCAGAGCTGTCTGGTTCCCATTCCTCTTCTTCTTCTTGCTTATAAAAGGGGAGAGGTGTTGTGCAAACTGGAACTGTTTGGAGCTTAAAATGAGTGCTGAAGGAGAGCAATATAGGCAATGCTACGGGGCCAGATGTGTAGGAATTAGGACACGATCAATAATATTGCTTTCATTGCTTAGTGAGATGCCTTCCTCTGTTGTGCTTGAATAAATTATTAAGCCAGCTAAAATTAATGCAACTGAGAGGAATCATGAGGATCCTGTATGATGATTGCTGAAGAGTCCTATAATCTCTTAAAAACTAATTTCCTCAGTAATTGACATAGAATGTGGAATTAATTCTTCTGACCTGCAAAACCTCTGCGGAATTTATTTCCAGTACAACAGCATTTAGTGCAGAGTTTATGTTCTGCTTTCCAGTGGAAGATGAACACATACGCGATTTGGGAATACTGGTCCTAGACTGGGATGCCATACTTCACAGTCATTAGTATGTATGATACAGGAGTAACGCTCAGCTCATTGGAAGCAGGTGGTCCTGATTAATTCTACTCCAAAAAAAAGCCCCCATCACATCCATACACAGGCAAAGACAGCTTTTCTGCACAAGGGCACTACCACAACCTGGAAGTTGCTGGAAAAGGAGGTGGGATGTAATGGGGTGAAGGAGGAACACAACCCTTGTGCAAAACAGTTGTTGTCAGTACTAAATGAAGGACGAACTTGAGGTCCGATATTGTAGGACTTGTAGATATATTAAAGGCCTGTTTTCATACTTTTGCTGTCAAGGAGGAGTTTTTATCCAACCAAGTAATTCAGTTGTATATCTTGATGGTGAGGGTGATGTTATTACCATGGCACCATCGTAATTCTCAACAATTAATTCTCTATCTGTTGGTTGCCACTCTCTAGTCATCTTTCAAGCAAGGATCTATGGTCTTACGAGTCGTGTTCATTGCCATTTCTGGGGAAAAACTGACTCATAGAATACATTCATAAAATCCATTCTGCCAGGGGTGATGCAGACCCCTCTGACTTTGTTTCTGCTTTGGGACAATTTCTGATTTATGTGACCAAACAATCTTGCGGTTGGCACATTCCTACGAAAGAGGAGTTTATTTGGCAAAATCACTTCCCCATTTAAACTTAGAATTATGTGATGGTTGTATATGTGAAATAAGCCTGAGTCAATTATTTTATTGAAATTTTACTGAATGTTCATTTGACATTAACTTTCCAAATTTAGTAGATACTTGAAAAGGTCTGTATTTGTTAGCCAGTTTATTAACAATAGTTCAGAACTGCAGATATTGGAAAGCTGTGTTCAGTGCTGTTGTATCTCTACTTTTATCACTTAATAGGTCTTAAAGGTGCCATCCATAAATAGTTTTTCAGTTCAGTAAAGCCACACATTTTCCATAAATTTCCTGAAAGTTTTCTCCATCTCTTTATTATAACATGGAGCTGTGAGTGGTAATAGTCCTGGGCCAATTTTTTTTCTTTATATTTATGTCGGATATCAAATATAGCAGAAGGACAAGAGTTTAGTCTCTCTATCAGATCTAGTATAATCCCATAAACTATTTTCTAAGTTTGTTGATAGAGTCTCCTGCTCAAGAATTATGGATCTGTCTGGATGAAACCAATTTCTTAGATAGGTTAGCATAGCACCATCATAATATTTATTAACTGAGGGAAATATGTCTGCCTTGGTTTAAACTATTGAATAAGGTTCTTAAAACTGCTCTCAGCCTTTTCTACTGCCAAAGAAACAAAGAAATATATATATTGCCAACGGTCTAGGAACCTTCAAAGGTAAATTTAAGAACATGATCTTAGTCAGCAGCACCCTTTTCAGGACTGATGTTTTTCTAAACCATGATGTCTGCAGCTGTGACCATTGCTTTAGTTTCCCTTTAAAGGTAAAGAGACCCCTGACCATTAGGTCCAGTCGTGACCGACTCTGGGGTTGCGGCGCTCATCTCGCTTTATTGGCCGAGGGAGCCGGCGTACAGCTTCCGGGTCATGTGGCCAGCATGACTAAGCCACTTCTGGCAAACCAGAGCAGCGCACGGAAACGCCATTTACCTTCCCGCCGACCTTCTGATCGGCAAGTCCTAGGCTCTGTGGTTTAACCCACAGCGCCACCCACGTCCCTAGTTTCTCTTTAGCTTTAGCTCTTTAGCTTCTGCTAATAATTTATCATGATCATATTTTGAAATTTTTGCTAGTGAGTCCAGTATTATCCATATACCCAAGTATTTAACTGGGGAGATTTTCCAAGATATATTTACAATTTTTCCAATGGATAATTTATCTCTGCTAAAGGCTAATGATTCTGATTTTATATGGTTAATCCTCTAACCTGATACTTTACTAAATTCTTCAGTTATCTCAACTACCACATCAAATGTGTTCTCTGGGTCTGAGATCCAACGGCTTCTGCAAGGGGTGCAACAGATAATGCAAGCCGTAATGAACTTAAAGGGCAAGCTGTCTTGTTCCTCTTTTCAGATAAAATACCTCTGAGCTGCTTCCATTCACTGAAACAATGACATTGGATTATAGTAATTTAATTTAATCCATGTTATAAATATACATTATTGATGCTCGTAGGCATAAATTTCAGATCTGTTGGATAACTGTATTCTACATCATGATTTAAAGGCATCTTGGTGTCATTGCTAATGTGATAATAATTTTTGAGCTCTCTTTTCCTTTAGTGTCAGAAATATTCTAGTACTGTCCTCAAAGCCATGCATTAAAGTTTTAAAATGTATTTGGTTTGAAAGGTACCCCACACAATGAAAACTAAAAGGATCTATACAGTGGTACCTTGGTTTAAGAACAGCTTAGTTTATGAACAACTTGGAATAAGAACGCTGCAAACCCAGAAGTAGGTGTTTTGGTTTGTGAACTTTGCCTTGGAAGCATAACATGTTCCGCTTCCTGTTGAGTGTGTTCTATTTGTAAATTGAGCCCCCCACTGCTAAAAAGAGGCTTCCTGTTGAATCTGTTGGCTGTTGAGTCCTGAGCACCCCGCATGACATTTGTGACATTTGGAGCTTTTGTTTTTGCTAGTTTTTGCATTTTTGTTTGTGTGGCTTTTTCATTTTATTTATTTTTTATATTGTGACTTGCTCTTCGTTTTATGGGACTGACTTGTGACTGCTGCTAGTTACTTCCTTTTTGTGACTGCCCCAGGTAAAGATTCGAGTCACTTTTAAAAATCTCAGTTCTAAAGTTCTGGTATTCTTTCAAAGTTCCATGTATATGTTGTTTTTTCCTTTATCATTAACTTTGTCCTCTGCATTGGATTTCCACCATTCAGTTCCTTTCCTTTTGTCAGGGAACTGCCATCGGAGCTAGAGGCAGAGGGAAGGCTCCAGAGGGATGCCGGAGAGGGTCCCAGTAGGGAGAGAGGCAGCCCGTCCGCTGGGGAAGGAAATCAGCATAACACCAGTGGAGAAGGGGGGCAAATGGGGGAATCGGAGAGGAGGCTCCAAGACTCCTCGCCGGAGACCAGTGGAGAGAGTACGGGTCCTCCGCTGCCCACACCCTCCCTGCACAGAAGGCTTCTGCGCAGGGAGTCTAGGCGGAGACTAGGCGTCAAAGAACTTTTGTGCTGGAAGAAGTTCAAGAAACGCCCACTGACGGATTCTTCCACCGACTGAGACAATCACGAAGCTAGAGGCTGTCCAGTCAGAAAGGGTTCAACCAGGTAACCTAGCCAGGAGTGGCGGCAACTTACGCACGAGCAACCCCTAAACCCACTACACCTTTCTTCTTTCTCTGCCCCCTTTTATAGGTATGATATATAATACAGTCCAATAATCAACTACTATGCTGTTTCAAACCTTTGCAGTTTGAGAAAGGGGGGGGGGACAAAGATTGCAGCAGCAGTACTTTCTTTAAAGTCTTAGGGTCTGCTCTTTCCTTGTGCCCCCTGAGTTTTACTCTCCAGAGTCTAGTAGGTGGGGTTTTAGTCTCACATTTCCCCCTTGATTTTAAATCTGATTAGTAGAAATTAAGGGGTAAAGCTAGCTGGAGACTTTACTGCTGCTCACTGTCTCGGAATTCGAGGCTTCTTGTGGAGGGAAGTTCGTTTCCTCGCGTCTGGGTCTCTCTGCCCTTTTGCCTGTTAAGACATAGAATGCCGAGGGTCCCTTTCCGATGCCACTGGATATTTCGCATAGCCTCCGCGTTGCCCCCCCCATCCCTCCAACAATCCCTCCTGCACGGAGCACCCACGGAGAGCGTCCGTCACGGGGAGCAGTAAAACCGGAAGTGTGCTGCACTCATTCTTGATAAGGTCTGAACAGACCGTGGTGATCAAGGGCATCTTACCCATAGAGACTAGTGGCATGGGGCGCTGGGGTACCAAGTTCTGGAGGGTGCCAGGGAAGAGGTGGAGGCTGGACGTGGTGCCTCCTGGCACCAGCTCGCTGCCCTCGCCCTCTTCCGCCATGGCGTGGCCACCACGGCACCACCTCTGTCTGCCATGGCCACCGCGGCACAAAGTGGCCAGCTGAGCTGGGAGGCATTGTGTTCAGCCTCCTCCAGCCCCGCTGGCAGTGCTGCCCTCCCTAAAAGAACCTCTGGGAAATGGGGGTGGGGCGCCAGAGGGAGCTTTGCACCATGGCGCCAGATATGCTTATGACGGCCCTGGTGGTGATACATGTTTCAGGTGCATCCAGGTTGTAATACTTGACAACAGAACATAATTGTAGAGTTGTAAATGACCACAAGGATCATCTAGTGCAGAAATCGAAGACCCAACAAGTGGCTTGAATTCAAGACGCTGAGATTAAGAGTCTCATGCTCTACTGAGTGAGCTATCTCTTCCTCTGTGTGGGGAAGCATCCATTGGTCCAGAAAGTTGCATAATGCCACCTATGGGAGCACATTGATCCAAACTAGCAGTAGTGGCACTGGTTGGTAGTTACTTTTAACTCCTAATTGAGTTGGGTCCAAGCTATCTATGATTTCACTCATACTAGCCTGTCTGCTCCCTGAGAACAGCTGGGAAAGGCCTTCTCTATGTTCTGTCTGTGGCCTTTGCTGTGGTTGCAGCCTAATTTATGGGGTATTTTGCCTTGGAAGGCTTTTTGGCACCCTTTCTTGATCCTTTTTTCACCTCACAGTGTACAGTGGTACCTGGGTTAAGAACTTAATTCATTCTGGAGGTCCGTTCTTAACCTGAAACCGTCCTTCACCTGAAGCACCACTTTAGCTAATGGGGGCCTCCTGCTGCTACCATGCCGCCAGAGCACGATTTCTGTTCTGCTCCTGAAGCAAAGTTCTTAACCCGAGGTACTATTTCTGGGTTAGCAGAGTCTGTAACCTGAAGCGTATGTAACCTGAAGTGTCTGTAACCTGAGGTACCACTGTATATATCAGGCATCTGTGGACTCTCCTTCCAGCAGAAGTTGGATACCATCTGTCACGGATGCTTTAGTTGAGATTCCTGCATTGCAGGGGGTTGGACTAGATGACCCTTAAGGGCCCTTCCAACTCTACATTTCTAAGATTCTACGATCTGACCTGTTGAGCTGAGGAGTTTTACGTGGAGAAGCCTTATTTTTGTTGCTTCTATCTGGGCTTATTGTTCTTAGATTACTAGTTGATTTTGTGATTTATTTATGTTTAGCCCTGCTGCGTGATGCAAGCGTTAATTCATCAACGTTAATTCATTAACAAAGAACTTGAAGTCAATTTCTAAGTCTTATCCTTGCAATAACAATTTCTAGTTTTAAGGTCCAAGCAGATATAGTCAAACAGATTTCCTAGACCCCCATTTTCTTTGCAGCAACTATTAAACTGGAAACCAAAATGTGTTTAACTTCAGGTGATCTCAGTCTCCTCCTAAACTCTCTCTAACCTGGATACTATGAAAAATCAATGCCACAACTCCCTGAATTGATAAAACGTGGTTGAATTTACAAAACATAATAAACATACACAAATAAATAATGTTGGAGTATATAGTGGATTAGATTCTTTATATTTTTTAATTAAATGGTATGCCTTTTTAATCTGTAACTTATCCTTATCACAGACCTCATGATGAAGAAGGCAAACATTGATAAACCTTAGTTTTGAAAATGTGTGTTTGTGTTTGTTTGTTTGTGTGTGTGTGTAGAGTGTATGTCTTGCCCAACGTATCTAGATGAAGGTCATCTAGTCTTTGTTATGCACTCTGTTAGAGTTTTTCTTGCGTGCTCTTTTGATCCTGTTTTTGTTACTTATTTCTTACATTTCTCGCATGAGTGCCAAACACTCTTTCCTTTTGCAATGCATTGTTTTATGAGCGAGGACACCACCTTGTATGGATCATTATGTAAAAGGTGTAAGATCCAGTGATTTGCATTCATTAATTCATCAGCAGCAATTTCTCAACCCCCGCTGGAGACTCAAGGCCTGCTAATGGAGCACTTCTTTTCACCTTTGGCTCACATTGTATCATCTGGATCATCAAATTAATCTCCCATTTACTGCAAAAACCTCATTTGGAATACACTCTCTTACTGCCTGGCCTGACAGAAAGCAGAAATATATATGGGTGACTGGGATTATTCAGGAGAGAATTGCAGCAAAAATGCAGAGGGGGTGGTGACTTGCTTCCCATCCTTTCCTTAATGAGGCAACATTCATGTGCAACATGTATTGATAAAAGGCCCCTTTATTAATGGAATGCCTCAAATTTTTTGCGCTGCATGAAACTTTTGAGTTGGATTTCTGGGCTCCTAATCACATGAAATATTCAGGGAATGTTGGGAACAGGAAGAAATAATTCACGTAATGCTTATAACTTTTCGCTGGGGAGGGTTTATTCACATTTCTACCCATGGAAATTAGTCAGGGAGCCAGTTGCTTGGCAAGATATTCTGCAGATGTCATTGCCCCCCTTCTCAAGAGGTTCCATTCAGAGAGGCTGGGCAGGATGTCCTCCTGTTTTTAGACTACATACGATTATAACTCAGAAGCACATTCATCTTTTGTGAGGCATAAAAAATGACCCTAATATATGCTCCTTGGGGCAAGTTAGAACTGATTGCATGGTTGCACACCACTCCAATCTCTGAGTGGTGTGAGATTTCAGGGGTTCCTGACGCTTACCCAGCATTCATGTTTCCTCTTGAAATGAGGCACAATGGAGCCTGCTGGTGTCTTTATGATATATGGTTTGCTTACACATGTATACAACCTGAGATTAAAAAGTTGAAAAAGGTAAAGGACCCCTGGACAGTTAAGTCCAGTCAAAGGCGACTATGGGGTGCAGTGCTCATCTCGCTTCAGCTGGTGTTTGTCCGCAGACAGCTTTCCGGGTCATGTGGCCAGCATGATTAAACTGCTTCTGGCGCAATAGGACACTTTGATGGAAGCCAGGGTGCACAGAAACGCTGCTTACCTTCCCGCCACAGTGGTACCTATTTATCTACTTGCACTGGCATGCTTTCGAACTGCTAGGTTTGCAGGAGCTGGGACTGAGCAACGGGAGCTCACCCCATCGCAGGGATTCGAACCACTGACCTTTTGATCAACAAGCCCAGGAGGCTCAGTGGTTTAGACCACAGCACCACCTGTGCTCCTAACCTGAGTCTACAATGGAGGGGTTCACAGCATCAATACCCCAAGAGGGCCTTTCTTCACCCATAGGTGTAGCCTTGGATTCAAACAGAAATCAAGCATTGCTGTGTCTCTCTCAGTTCCCAGATTGCTGCTTTTGCCTTCCAGGTCACACGACTTCACTCTCTGCTCTCAGTGATGGCTCTGTTGTTCTAACAAAGGAGGGGTCCCACCTCCCCACCCATATGCCATCTCCCACAGAACCCCTTTCCTTTGTTCCCCTTAATGGACCATCACCCAGGTGATCGCCCCATAAGGAAGAAAGCATGGCTTATATTTTAACACTTGCTAGATCCAGGGGTTACAAGGGTCTCGGCACACAGTCTACTTCCACACCCCAGTTTCTATAACAGGATCTATATCTCCAAATTTTAAGGTCTCAAAGTTTAAGGTCTCTTTGGAAATTTAACCCATGCCACAGTGCATCAAGTCTTAATTCTGGATGCTGATCAAGGGCACTTTGGGCTTCCACTAGCAGCCAGAATCAAGACTTCATCTGTTTTCATTGTCAAAATTGCTTGGGAAATTTTACATGCATTAGGAAGCTGAAAGTCCAAGATGCCTCATTTACTAGAAAAGTCTGAGAATGGGTCTTTATGTGGCTGGAATGTAGCCTACAATATAAAGGTACAAGTCATCAACTGATCTGCCTACTCTTTCCTCTGACCACGCCCTTGGCAAGCTGCTTCCAGAAGATTCCTCTTGAGGGAATGAAGCCTCCTCATCCCTAAGCTAAGGAAAATGTGAGATGAAATGATCCCCACAATAGTGTGCTTCCATATCACCTGGGAAGCCAGAAATTAGGCCCACCTTAAGACTCCCTGTTAGAATAAATTAAGGTAGCACATCAGTAACACAGTGTTTGTGTGTGTGTGTGGAGAGAGAGAGAGCGCTCGGCTGTAAAATACTTCAAAGCAGATTACAAAAGATAAAACAGTAAAATCAAGAAATATTTACAGCGCTACTTTAAAACATACAAAAGTTGAATTTCTGTATTTTTCGCTCTATAGGACACACTTTTCCCCCTCCAAAAATTAAGGGGAAATGTGTGTGCGTCCTATGGAGCGAATGCAGGCTCCTTGGCTTCAGTGATAGCAACGCGAAGCCTCCAAAGCACAGAGGAAGCGCTCCCTCTGCACTCCGGAGGCTACGCGTTGCTTTTGCTGAAGCCTGGAGAGCGAGAGGCTTCAGGGATAGCCGTCTGAAGCCTCCAGAACACAGTGGGAGGTCCCGCTGCACTCCGGAGGCTTCAGGTTCCCTTTGCTGAAGCTGGGAGAGCAAGACTCTTTTGGCTTCAGCAGAGAGGGAGAGCTGCGCAGCGCCCCTTCAGCCAAGCGGGAGGAGAAATGGAAGGGGCTCCATTTCTCCTGCCGCTTCGCTGAAGGGGCACTGAGCAGAGACAGGGAGAATTTTTTCTTGTTCTCCCCCTCTAAAACCAGGTGCGTCCTATGGTCGGGGACGTCCTATAGAGCGAAAAATACAGTACTAAAACAGATTAAAATTGCCTCAACTTTCTAAGCATCTGGGCAGGCTTGTCCAAACTGGATTGCTTTTAGCAGGTGCCAAACAGAGTACAATGAAGGCACCAGCTCAATCTCAATAGGCAGGGAGTTTCAAAGAGTATTAGTTGAGGACACTGCATTTCCTTTTCCTTTTCCTGTTTTTCTTTAGATTAGTTTGCTTTTAATTGTATTGCATTATGGGGGGAAAAAACCTTAATAAAATTTCACGGGGGGGGGGGGGAGAGAACAAACAATAAGTGTAAATAATCAAATTCTTCGAACTGCAGAACGGGTATTTTGTGGCACCTGTACTCATGCCAATTCTACCAATCAAAGTGGTTGAGTGGGAAAATGTGGAGTAAGTTGATTTCATAGGAAAACTGCTCCCAAGTTGTAAGGGGCTTTATATACTAATAGCAACACTCTGAACCTGGCCTGGCAGCCAGTGAACCAGTGAACACCTCTGAACACATCCCAGTGTTACCTTTTGACAAGGCCTCAAGGTCAAGAGAATGTTGAGATGTGGCGATTGTGATGCCCCTTTCCAATCCTTGACTCTGTTTTGGATGGGGAGGGGGAGGCTCTGTGAGCAGCCAAGAATGCATATAGTTTGCAGTGTCATTCCCTGGCAAGATCTGCCGGATCTGTCCTTTGCTATTAATATGTTTCTGAGAATCCTCTCTTGCTGATCACAAGGCTTGTCCTTGCACATTGACGATAAGGACAAATGCCATCCATAACAGCCATTGTTTATTCCTACTCGCTCATTTCTCAGAGCTCCTTAATCTCTTTTTGTGTCTGAGTTGGCCACATAGGTCAAGATGCAATCTATACCAGCATGCTAATGATGAAATGTATAGTTAAAAGTCCCCCAATATCCATCAATAGTCTAATTAATTGCTTGGGCCAAACCTTCAGTCTGGGTACATGATGCAAACCCCCTATCCCTCTCTACTCCACTCCATCCAGTCTTGACTTTAATACAATGCATCATCACTCTTCCCTCTCTCTCTCTCAGCAACCGCATGAGACAAAGTGAGCTGAAATATTGATGCATCTGACTCATCCCCTTTTAATCTGCTCCTTCAGCTAGGAGGCGTAATGCCTTTGGATCTAGTTTTAAAACTAGTTATGATGCCCATTCCCCTGGAAAAGAAGAATGTAGATTTGCCACAAGGAACACAGCCTTGTGCACAAACCAAAGGGTTGAGAGGTAAAACAGTAGGACCAGGAACAACTGGAGCCAGAAAACCAGTCCTAAATCATCGAGATTATGTCTTGATGGTGAGCCACAGCCTTATAGGTCCTTGGTTTGACGGTGACCTTTGTCTAGGGCTGTTGGAGAATTCAAATGACAACAGAAATGGGAGCAAGATATTGGCAATGTTTGCTTAAATGTTCTATGTCCAGAACAGAAATAAATCCAGCAAATACAATTGATATTTGTTGTTGCTGTTGCTTTGAGTTCACAAACAATACAGCATTTGCTACGTTTCCTGTTTGCATTGAGTTTCCTTGGCATTGAAATGAATGGGGTGATTTGCGTAGGGGACATACTTTCATCACAATGGACAACAGGATGAACAATGTAGGCTTTGGTGGAAGATGGATTGCAATGGAAAGGAATCAGTGTTTCACACAACCAATGCCTACCTCTCAATACAGAGCTGCTACTATCACACAACTGGGGTCACCAAAGAACACCCTTAGGAAACGTGAGTGGGATTTTTCAGCACTTGAATTGAAGCTCACCTGCAGACAAATGGAAAGAAGGCTTGCCCACCATTGTGCTACCTACCATTCTAAATGTGCCAATCTTCAGATTATGTCAAGTGATACTTCCAAAGGGTGGAAAGAGTTCAGGCTTCTCAGATCTACTTTTTAAAAACAAACAAACAAACAAACAAACAAACAAACAAACAAAACTAGTACCTTAAGATATACCATCCACAACCAGTTGCAAAGGATATACAGTTAGAATGAAAGAACATGGTGTCTCAGAGCACATTCTAAGCCAAATAATTTGTTTTTAGTACCAGAAATTAGCTAAACTCATAGACCTTCCACACAGAAGTCCAGTCTTGGTTATTTTCCTTCATTTTAGCAGTGTAAAGTAGTGTGTGTCATGAGTGTGTGTAATTATTGAAGCCTAACAGTAGATTCTCATGTCATTCCCCCCTTCATATACAAAGGAGTGCAATTAAAATCACCCAATATATTTTGGTCCCTGTATATGTATACACTAGTAGCTTGGTTCTCAAATGCCTTGGTTCTCAAATGCTGAAAACCTGGAAGTAAGTGTTCCGGTTTTCGAACATTTTTTGGAAGCCGAACGTCCAATGCGGCTGTTGGCTATTGTTTCTGGGGCGCCTGCACCAATCAGAAACTGCACCTTGGTTTTTGAGCATTTCAGAAGTCAAATGGATTTCCAGAATGGATTAAGTTTGGCGCTTTTGTTTTTGCTATTTATTTTGCGTTTTTGCTTTTGAGGCTTTTTCAGTTAATTTGTTTTTGTGACTGTGTGGAACCCAGTTCAGCTACTGATTGATTGATTGATTGATTGATTGTGTGACTGCAGAAATGGATAAAAGCCCCCCATCCAAACAATGACAATCATCAGTGTAGATAAGAAAAATAAATAAATTTTATTTTTATCATCTACAATACTGCCTTATTTATTTTAGAATACAGCACATTGATTATTGCTTTAATTTTATGGATCAATGGTCTCATTAGATAGTAAAATTCATGTTAAATTGCTGTTTTAGGGGTTGTTTCTAAAAGTCTGGAACGGAGTAATCCATTTTGCATTACTTTCTATGGGAAAGCGTGCCTTGATTTTTGGAATGCTTTGGTTTTGGAATGGACTTCCAGAACGGATTAAGTTTGAGAACCAAGGTACCACTGTGTGTTGTATGTGAGTATGCATTGCCATAGGCCCCTCAAAACTCTTTAGAATTAATAAAGACTGTCTCCATTTTATCATTGCATGAAGCATTCTTTGGCATTTTTAGCAACTAGTTTCATAAATAAGCAAGCACAATATTTGAAACAGAATTTTTCATACACAAACTATCAGGATCACAGATACTCTTGAGAGACTGGAAGATTACACTGTGTATTTTTAGAACAATAAAATGGTTGAGTATATCCCCAGGCTATAACTTCAGAACGGTTGATACACATTTTGCCTCATTTCCCATTGCATGGATCCTTAGTTAATACACCCTGTCCCAAATAGCTAATAAGCATAATCAGAACTTATTTCTGGGTACAGGCATGTGAAACTGAATCTGGTGGATTGGGCAGTGGACTCAAGAACACAGCAGGCATCTGCAGGTGTAATTCCCCATCCAGTTACAAAATGCTCCTGGTTCTGTGCAGTGCCTAGTTGGATTAAGGGCAACACATTTGCCCTATTTGAACATTCAAAAGCGATCAATTATAATCACATGAGAAAGGGTTGTGTGCTTGCTCACCCCACCTGTCTAGATCACTGCAACACCTTATACATGGGGCTGCCTCTGAAGACGCGGGTGGTGCTGTGGTCTAAACCACTGAGCCTCTTGGGCTTGCCAATCAGAAGGTCGGCGGTTCGAATCCCCGCGATGAGGTGAGCTCCCATTGCTCTGTCCCAGCTCCTGCCAACCTAGCAGTTCAAAAGGACACCAGTGCAAGTAGATAAATAGATATTGCTGCAGCGGGAAGGTAAACAGCATTTCTGTGCACTCTGGTTTCCGTCACGGTGTCCCGTTGCGCCAGAAGCAGTTTAGTCATGCTGGCCACAACTCGGAAAGCTGTCTGTGGACAAATGCTGGTTTCCTCAGCCTGAAGCGAGATGAGAGCTGCAACCCTATAGTCGCCTTTGACTGGACTTAACCATTCAGGGGTCTTTTACCTTTTTGCCTCTGAAGAGGGTTTAGAAAGTTCACCTGGTGCAGAATTCAGTAGACAGGTTGCTCCCTGGGGCAAGACAGTTTGAACATATAACAGCAATCCTGGCTCAACTTCACTGGCTTCCAGTTAGTTTCCAGGCCCAATTCAAAGTGCTGGTTTTGACCTAAAAAGCCTCAAAGAGTTTGGATTTGATATTCCGCTTTATCACTACCCTAAGGAGTCTCAAAGCGGCTCACAATCTCCTTTCTCCTCCTCCCCCACAACAAACACTCTGTGAGGTGAGTGAGCTGAGAGACCTCAGAGAAGTGTGACTAGCCCAAGGTCACCCAGCAGCTGCTTGTGGAGAAGCGGGGACGCGAACCCTGTTCCCCAGATTACAAGTCCACTGCTCTTAACCACTACACCACACTGGCTCTCAGACAACTCAGGACCGCAATACTTCAAGGACCGCCTCTCCCCATAGGAACTGACCTGGTTCCTGCCATCATCATCTTGAGCCCTTCTTTTTCTGCCTCCTCCACAACAAGTCTCACCTGGCGCCTTCATTATGCATCTTTTGGTGCCGAGCAAAAAATGTCCCTCTTCTCCCAGGCCTTTGGCTGATCTATGCCCTTTTCAACTGGAGGGGAGGCATTGTTTTGTTTTGTTTGTTATCATGTTCTGTATTTTTGTGTTTTTATATTGCAAACCACTCTGTGATCCTCAGGTGAAGAGCAGTGTAGAAACTGAATAAGTAATAAATAATCATAGAATACTGCACCCCATCTTCTTTCTTTCTTTCCTTCTTCTTCTTCTTCTTCTTCTTCTTCTTCTTCTTCTTCTTCTTCTTCTTCCTCTTCCTCTTCCTCTTCCTCTTCCTCCTCCTCCTCCTCCTCTCTCACTTGCTGGATCACCACCTTGTTGTGGTGAATGGGCTTGCACATTCCTATGACCCTTGTAAGAGAAGCCATCAGGAATCTTGAACTCCCAGCAGGGTCACCCAAGGTGGTAAGGTCAAAGGGAAGGTGCTAGAAAAAGAATGATCCAAGAAGCCTTGGGGAACCTGCTGCTGAGGCCGCCACTGTGAGCTGGACCCCTGAGCCTGAAATGAGCTTCTGTGAAGGTACCAATGCATGAACCTATATGATTAAGTTGTGAAGAACTTTTGGAATGTAAGACGAAGGAATAAGAAGGCATCAAGCGTCATGCCCCATTCTGCATTCCAGAACAACATACTTTCAGTGACTGAATTTTTCCTTTTAGCAAAATGAAACTTGATGGTTTATAAAATATTTATTTTTTTCCTGTATAATGCTTTTTAATTAAAACAACATCATAAAGACTAACAAGCTCTGGGAGTTTTTGTGTTCCACACACTTAGATCAATTATTCTAGTTAAAGGCAGGTTTTATGATTTGCTGTTTGCTGTTTATTTTATTTTATTTTTATTTTATTGCCAGTGAACAATACTGGGTCAAAATCTGAAATGCAGATTCCACAAACTTTTTTTTAAAAATGCATTGTGTCCTTACTTTTCTGATATAGAAAGGTGGATTTTGGTGGAAAACAAATACCAGTAGTTATTATAATGCATTTGTTTACATGCTAGAAAAGAAACTGTCAATATAATTCAATACATTCTGACTAGAAGCCTGAAACCAGTGAATTGGGCAGTCTCTACGTGAAGATCAGCCTCATCACGTAGGAATGGGCAAATCAGTCAGTTTTGGCTTCTTTCAGTTTCTCATTTTCCCCAACCTTAGGTCAGTACACCCCATTTCTGCATCAATTTGTGATTCTCTTTATTTAAAAACACTGCACAGAAACATGTGTGCATCTTCCTGTACATTTCTCTTAATATATGGACATGCAGCAACAAAGCTCCACTGAGCAGCCTCTGACTGGCAGCCACCACTGCCTCTTTCTAGAGTTCTCCCTGAAAATTGTATGTCTGGAGCATTTTGGGAGCAGAACTGGCAGCTGCCCCACAAATGTTTTTCTTCCAAGTAAAATAAAGAGCTGCCATCGCATCAGGACTGCAGCCAATGGCAAGCCTTGCCTATCTCCAGGCTCCACCCACCCAAACATCCCCTCCACTTGGGGGGAAATTTACAACCCTCCATTTTGTATTTTGCCCAGTCTTTAACTGAACACCTTCCCATATTTCACAGATGAGAATAAGGCATGCTTATAATGCCATTGTACTAAGGAAAGCAGCCAGAGTCTTCTCTACACAGCCACTGCTATTAGGCTATGGGTAGGCAAACTAAGGCCCGGGGGCCAGATCCGGCCCAATCACCTTCTAAATCCGGCCCATGGACAGTTCAGGAATGAGCATGTTTTTACATGAGTAGAATGTGTCCTTATTTAAAATGCATATCTGGGTTATTTGTGGAGCATAGGAATTCATTCATTTATTTTTTCAAAATATAGTCCGTCCGTCCCCATAAGGTCTGAGGGACAGTGGACTGGCCCCCTGCTGAAAAAAGTTTGCTGACCCCTGGCATAGGCTCTGCTTGCTCTGCTGAGTGCTGCATTCATTTCCTCAGCAATGAGTCTGAACCAAAAGGAGGTCTGTGCACACAGAGCCTAGGGCTTGCCGATCAGAAGGTTGGCAGTTCGAATCCCCATGACGGGGTGAGGTCCCAGCTCCTGCCCACCTAGCAATTCAAAAGCATGTCCAAGTGCAAGTAGATAAATAGGTACTGCTCCTTCGGGAAGGTAAACAGTGTTTTCATGTGCTGCTCTGGTTTGCCAGAAGTGACTTAATCATGCTGGCCACATGACCCAGAAGCTGTCTGCGGACAAACGCTGGCTCCCTTAGCCTATAGAGTGAGATGAGCATACAACTCCAGAGTCGTCCGTGACTGGACCTAACGGTCAGAGGTACCTTTACCTTTACCCTACTTTTAGTGATATAATCATCATCATCTCAAAAGAGCTGCAAGTGTACTTGGAATTTGCAATCCCTGATTGGCTAAGATTGTCCATGTGACCTGCAGAAGACGCATTGCCTTCATTCTGAAAGCATTTTTTATTTAAATAGTCTGATTGACTACACATTGTCAACACATCTGTTTGGTGATCTCCCAAATAGCTGATACCGTTTGAGTTGGAGTGCATCAAGAAAAATAAAAATGACTGTCAAAACAGCAAAACAGATGTGGCGAATTTACAAACAGCAGAAGTGTAGCAAAGAAAGAAAGAAAGAAAGAAAGAAAGAAAGAAAGAAAGAAAGAAAGAAAGAAAGTCGGCCGGGATCAGGGAGGGGATTTCCCTCCTCTTTTGAAAATCACTTATTTCCCTTAACTGTTTGCAAAGTGAAGGCAGTGCCAGCATTGTGACATTGGCATCGGCTTTTCCCACGGGGAGCATAAGCGTGAAATTGCAACCCCCATAATCCCCAGTGGAAATTGAAAGCATCAGTCAAATGGAATGCCTAAGGGCCCAATTCATTTTCAGGGCTGTTATGTACTAAGCTTGGATCCTAGAACAATAGGCAAGTAGGATCCTAGAATGCAACAACTGATTGGCCTGCAGGAAAAGACCAATCAGGCTCCAGGAGGGAAGCAGAATCAGCCAATCAGACGGGACTCATTGTGTAAATAATGTATATAAAAGCCTGAGGTTTGGGGGGGCAATTCAATCCCTGTTTTACAAGCTGCAATAAAGAGCTGCAATAAATCACTGCAGGACTCTGAGCATATTTCAAGGGCAAGCACAAGGCTGAAGAACACTGCGGAATGACATCTCAAGCAAGGGCTTGCCCATACTTCTGCTTGCCCCATACCCAGAAAATGCAGGT
Organism: Podarcis pityusensis; assembly: GCF_964106645.2. NCBI lineage: Eukaryota > Metazoa > Chordata > Lepidosauria > Squamata > Lacertidae > Podarcis > Podarcis pityusensis. Next base: position 6,622,551 of record NC_138038.1, on the reverse strand, counting down.
CCCATGCTTTCTAGGCACAGGTCTGCCTTTGCCCCGCTGCTTTCCCCTGGAAAAACCCACCCTTAGCACTAAATCAGAACAAATGGTGATCCCCAAAAAGCTCTATATGTTCCCATTCAGTGCTAAACTGAGGGTTTTCCTAGGGAAAAGCCCAGGGCAAGCCTTAAGCCACACTAACAAAATAAATTAGCGAGACAGCTGCAGAAAGGAAAGAAAAAGCAATTGGTGCTAGTTAATTGGAAGTGGGGCAGGGAGTGTGGTGCACCCAGAAATCCAATCCGATACTCCTGCCACCCTATAATACACCCTCCAAGTGTCTTGATTTTCCAGGGACAGTCCCAGAATTCTGAAAGCCATCCCAGCTTCTGATTTGATCCCAGAATGCATCTATTTCCAGTGCCCCCACTGCTGAGCTCAGGGAGGAGGGTGAGCGGACGCTTGTCCCGAGTGATGGTGGTAGTGGCAGCTGTGAGGAAGCTTCCTATTGCTTCTCCATTGCCTCTGCTGCTGGCCTCCTCCCTTAGCTGCTCCCTTAGGCAGCTTGTAGAAGCTGAAGAAGAAGAAGAGTTTGGATTTGATATCCCGCCTTTCACTCCCTTTAAGGAGTCTCAAAGCGGCTAACATTCTCCTTTCCCTTCCTCCCCCACAACAAACACTCTGGGAGGTGAGTGGGGCTGAGAGACTTCAAAGAAGTGTGACTAGCCCAAGGTCACCCAGCAGCTGCATGTGGAGGAGCGGAGACGCGAACCCGGTTCCCCAGATTACGAGACTATCGCTCTTAACCACTACACCACACTGGCTCTCAAGCTACTGGAGAGCAGGCAAGAAGGAAGAGATGTTGCCACCAACAAGGACCAGCGCTGTGTGATGTTCCATCTCTGAGGAGCAGGCAGAGGACAGGGCTGACTTGGGCAGGAAGAAAGGGGGAGCAAAGCGCAAGGAGTCTTGATTTTTTAAAACAAAAGATGCTTTGTGCGTCCACATGTAACCTTGCCCCTTTCTAAAATTTATTTATTGGTATGTTTCTTTTTCTTTCTGTAAATCTACCAAGGTATAAAATAAAATCAGGATTAAGGGTTTTTCTCAGGATGATGGAGGGTGATATAATGGTGGTGGCACTCGCCCTTCTTCTGACAGGAAATAAAATAATAGTAATAATAATAATAATAATAATAATAATAATAATAATACTTATACCTTGCCCATCTGGCTGAGTTTCCCCAGCCACTCTAGGAGGCTAACCAACAGAATATTAAAAACACTATAAAACATCAAACATTAAAAACTTCCCTATATAGGGCTGCCTTCAGATGTCTTCTGAAAGTCAGATAGTTGTTTATCTCCTTGACATCTGGTTGGAGGGCATTCCACAGGGCGGGTGCCACTACCGAGAAGGCCCTCTGCCTGGTTCCCTGTAACCTCAAATCTCGCAGTGAGGGAACTGCCAGAAGCCAAACCTCAGTGTCTGGGCTGAACAATGGGGGTGGAGACGCTCCTTCAGGTATACTGGGCCGAGGCTGTTTAGGGCTTTCAAGGTCAGCACCAACACTTTGAATTGTGCTCAGAAACATACTGGGAGCCAATGTAGGTCTTTCAGGACTGGTGTTATATGGTCTTGGCAGCCACTCCCAGTCACCAGTCTAGCTGCTGAATTCTCGATTAGTTGTAGTTTCCGGGTCACCTTCAAAGGTAGCCCCACGCAGAGTGCATTGCAGTAGTCCAAGCACTGGTGTACGAGGGGAGGACGGGGTAGTGCACCGCCCCGGGCACCATTTGGGGAAAGGGTGGCATCGCTGCCACCCCTCAGGATGCATGGCGCATGCTGAGCCCACCTGGGCTGCGTGCCACGCAACCCTGGACGAGCGCCATGCCCCCGCGCTGATGTGCCACACCGATGCACCAAACCCCGTGGTGATGCACCACACCCCAGCGCCACTAGCCACACCTCCGTGGGTGGTGCGCTACACCCCTGGGACACGCGCCAGCCATGCTCCCACCTGTTCTCTGCTCTGGGGGTTGCAACACTGTGTCCAAGTGAGAGATAACTAGAGCATGCACCACTCTGTTCTGTGAAGGAAAGAGACATAAAAATGGGGTGTTGTGGAGGGTCAGGGGAACTGAAAAATGTCCCTCTTTTCACCTGAGGAATGTTGGAGGGAGGCGCCTCACCAAAATGTTTTGGTGGATAGTACAAAAAATGCTTTCTGCCACTCCCAGCATAAGGAATGGATTGTAGCATCTGGAATGGATTTACTTCACTCTGAATGGGCATAGAGAGCTTTCTTAGGTTCCCTCCGAGGCTTTGAGTGAGCAAGCTGGCATTAATGGGATTCATAAAGCCAGATGCCACAAGACAAGGGCTTCACGAGCCGAGGAATGTTTATGGACTGCACTGGGCTAAGCCTTTTCTCAAGAACTTGTTCCCTGCGCCAGAGGCTTCAGGATGCTAATGTGGCCCTGGGACTTCTGAGCGAGGCTGCCCCAGCTTCTTCTCCCTTAATTTGAGTCAGGGTGAAAAATTCGTCCTGTCCCTAAACTCTTCACCTTTTAACAAACACAGCTCTTGGCTGTCTCTCTATGTAGGTTGTGCATAATTAACACAGGGATTTTTCTTCTAAGCGGCGGAACAGAAATAGTATGTGGTGAAAGATTTATATTCCTATAGAAGTACAAGCTAGCAAGAGAAACCAGCCAGCGCTTTGAATACAAGCACATAAATGATTAAAAACATAGGAGATATAACAACATGATATTTACAGTGCACAAATCCCTTTTAGCCTTTCAAGATCGTGACATAATAAATTATTATTGCTAAAAACTGGCTGGCAGAGGCAAGCTGGCAAGGCTGTTGCATCAGTTTATATTAGCACAGGCCTTTAGGGAGCTTCTTGCATTTCTGAGAAAAAGATGCAAGCTCTGCTCTAAATTGTAAAACTCCAGACCTGACAGGGAAGAGAGCCGCTCCTAAGGGCTTTTCCATACTGGACTTTGAGGCTGTTTGAGTCCAATATTTCTGGGCATCATTCATACAATATTGCCCTTATTCAGAAACCACCAGCCCTTTTTTCGTACAGTGAATTCAGATTTTTCCAATCCCGGGAAAACTGAAAAAGAAAAGCAGACTCCAAACCCAATCGACTGACTGCTACGTGGGCTTTTGTTTGCATTTTCTTCAGTTATGATGGCACCAGAAAAATCATTGCCATTTGATGGGGAGAGGGATCCAGAGTTTGTGTTTGTTTGCTTGCTTGCTTGCTTGTAGAGTGGAAAGCGGACCTCCTTTCTGTTTCCCCATTTCCACTGGAGAAGAGATAGACATAAGACACAGGGAGGGGTAGAGCGAGGCTTTGCTTCTGATAGAGGAGGGTGGTTTGTTTGTGGGGCCACCATAAATCTTACCAGAGCAAGAGTTTGGACCTTCAGGAGAAACCTTGAATTTACTGTTTGGAGCCAAGTGGTTTGAGAAACTGTGGAAGCAACTCAGACTAAGCTTCAGGTCCTGCCAAAAGTCACTTTTGCTTAAAATATTGTTGTACGCCACTCTAGTCTCCAAGCGCTGTGAGATTCTAGGAGTTCTAGGTACTTACTCAGGGTCCATGTTGCCTTTCTGAAATGATGCTCTGCAGAGACTGTGGTGTCTTTAGGATATAAGGTTTATTTACACATATATAGAAGCTGGGCCTATGATGGAGGGGTTCACAGCAACAACACACTGAAAGGGTCTCCTTCTCTCATAGCTGCAGCCTTGAATTCAAGCAAAGATCTGTCATGGCTTGCTCACTCTCTGCTTTTTCCAGTCTGCCACTTTTCCCTCGAAGTCACCTCACACACCCTTTCAACTCTAAACGCTGACTTTTGTCCTCGCTATTTAAGAGCTGGAGGAGGGGCTCCACCCATTTGCCATCTGACACAGAGCCCCCTTTTATTTGCTTTCTTATTGGCCCATCACCTTCTCTTCCCCCCCCCCCCCATAATAGTCCATCACGCAAGCAATCACCTCAACACCGGAAACTAGCCTGGCTTATTTAGCTTTGAACAGTTGCTGGAACCAGGGATTAGAATGGTCTGGCCCCCATTTTAACACCCCAAGCCTTGATTAAGTTTTGACACTTACTGGGTCCAGGGATTAAAGGGGTTTGGCACTCACAAACTCATAACAATATAATTACACTCCAGCTTCTAACCAGCTGGAGGGCACTATCCATCGCTAAACAGAAATGCAGGCATGTTCATTTTGATAAAAAAAAGCCATGCTAGAAGATCAGCCTCAAACTGAGTCTGATTGTTTTGGTTTAGTTTAGTGGCGGGCAGTTGGATTGTCTTTCTGTGGTTGACAGCGGTCACAGACAAATGACATTTACTTCTAGAATCAATGCAAACTCAGCACTTTTCCTCTCTACATAGTCCACACACAATCTAAAATAGTATCTAGTAATCTAGTACTGGCTTCCTCAACCACGGCCCTCCAGATGTTTTGAGACTACAATACCCATCATCCCTGACCACTGGTCCTGCTAGCTAGGGATCATGGGAGTTGTAGGCCAAAACATCTGGAGGGCCAAGGTTGAGGAAGCCTGATCTAGTATATCTTTTTGCCCCTGTAAAGCACTTCTTGAGAAGCGGGTTTCATTTCTGAAATAGAAGCTCATTGCAGATTGATTCTGCCTTGCCCCACAGTGTGTCCTTTTAAAAACAGGTGCAGGCAGTGCTGGTAATAGGTGAGGTATTCACATTTGCCCAAGGATGCTGTGGGTAAGCGCATACCAAGATTGCAAATACCACTTCCCCCTTTGTACACACACACACACACACACACACACACACACACTGTATTTTCCAACAATGTCTAATGAAGAGAAAATGGTCAATTTCCCCCCAAAAAACTGGAGTTCGGACATGTGATACTTTAATTATTATTACTGTATTTTTCGCTCTATAACACGCACCCGACCATAACACGCACGTAGTTTTTAGAGGAGGAAAACAAGAAAAAAAAATATTCTAAACGAAACAGTGGATGTATGATTTTTGTGGTTCATGCTGTGGCCACAGACATGTGATCTGACAGTGAGTTTGGAGTAGCCCAATGCAAAAATCCTGAGGATCCATGTGGATCCGTGCTTTGTAACCACGTTTTAAGTGGGGAGGGAAGGAAAAGCACTCAAGGGACAAGGAGCACGCATGGGGTGGGTGGAGAAGGATGCTGCTAATAATGAAGAAGAGGGGTATAAGGGGAGAAGGAGCATGCCTGGGGTGGGTGGAGAAGGATGCTGCTAATAACGAAGAAGAGGGGTTTAAGGGGAGAAGAAGCACGTGTGGGGTGGGTGGAGAAGGATGCTGCTAATAATGAAGAAGAGGGGTATAAGGGGAGAAGGCTCCTCTCCTCTCCCACTTTGCTCCTGTAAGCAAGCAGGCTCTGCTTTTCTTCCTCCTCCTTGCTCATCCCCGGCTTAGCGAGCTGAAAAACTTTGCTGCTATGTAGCGAGCTGAGTGGGGAGGAGAGAGGGACAGAGAGCCTGCTTGCTTTAAAGGAACCAACCGGACAGGAGCCGCTTACACTTTGCTCCTTTAAAGAAGCAGGCTCTCTGTCCCTCTCTCCTCCCCACTCAGCGGCTCTTCTCCCGCTTTGCTGTTTCATAGCGAGCCACGGAGGAGGGAAGGAAGGGGAACCATGGATCCTCTGCTCACGACTGCAGCAGATCCCCCCCGGCACCCGTAGGCATTCCCTCCATAACACACACAGACATTTCCCCTTACTTTCTAGGAGGAAAAAAGTGAGTGTTATGGTGCAAAAAATACGGTATTTTTAAATGATGCACCAAAGAGTTAAGAACTCGCTCCAATAAAAAGCTCATTATTTAAATGCTTTTAGGCATGTCTTTATCTTATTTTAAATGGCATTCAGCTAAGTTTTAGAGTAGACCGATTGAAGCTAATGAGCACAACGAAGCCATGTCCATTAATTTCTGTGGGTCTGCTCAACTTAGCTGAATACTACCCAGTGTTACATTCTGAGGCTTACCACTCTTAACTCCTTTGGGAGGAAGGGCATGAGGCAAACTGACTAAATAAAATATAATGTCTGTAAAGAATTAAAAAAAAAAAACAATAAACATATAAGCCTGCCAAGGCTGAGCTTTAAACCTTTGCGCTATTTATAATTCAGCAACTATGTTTCTCCACTAACTATAGCCTCTCGTGAAATGTACAAAGTCAGTCTATGCACAAAAGAAGTGCAGAGTTTCCAGCGCCCTAGTTTAATTTCAGATCCAGGGTTTTACCAGCAGTTCAATTTTCACCTCCTTGATCTCCTGTTCTCACCTCAAAAGCATGCCTTCATCAATACTCTCATTTCCCTCTCCTAGCTCTCTGTGGACCAGTTTATCCAATCAAGTGGTAAAGCTAACTTTGGACTATACCAGGCATAGACAAACTCAGCCCTCCAGATGTTTTGGGACTACAACTCCCATGATCCCTAGCTAACAGGACCAGTGGTCAGGGATGATGGGAGCTGTAGTCCCAAAACATCTGGAGGCCCGAGTTTGCCTATGCCTGGCCTATACCATTCAGGCTGTACATGGAGACTGCAGAATCTTTACTTTCCTTTTAAAAACAAACAAACAAACAAACAAACCATGCCGTGCTGATACTAGTATCTTAGGGAGATAGGTTCTGCCTAACCTTCCTCCTCACCAGATGTTTATCTATTTGGAGGGATTCCCAACCCCATGTGGGAGTATTCAAACATGAGAAAAACCATACCTGTGACCTGAAATGATTCACTCCAAAGGAAGTTTTATAAAATGATTCTGTTCTTGTATAACCTGGGCTTTTGCTTCCATAGAAGACTGCTTCTCTGTCTTCATTATATCTGCTATTACAAACAGCAAACATTCTTGGGATAGCTCAGTCGGTAGGGCATGAGACTCTTAATCTCAGAGTCATGGGTTTGAACCCCACGTTGGGCAAAAAGACTCCTGCATTGCATTGGGTTGGACTAGATGAGCCTCGTGGTCCCTTCCAACTCTACAATTCTATGATTCTCTGTCACAGGAGAATCATCTCCGAAAGAGCCATTTCTGTACAGATAATACAATCACACCTCAGGTTAAAGTCACTTCAGGTTGAACATTTTCAGGTTACGCTCCGCGGTGACCCGGAAGTAACAGAACGTGTTACTTCCAGGTTTCACCACTTGCGCATGCGCAGACACTCAAAATGACGTTGTGCGCATGCACAGAAGCGGTGAATCATGAGCCGCGCACGCGCAGACGCAGGTTGCGTTCTGCTCAGGATGCGAACGGGGCTCCAGAACGGATCCTGTTCGCATCCAGAGGTACCACTGTACTTCTCTCCGCAGAAGAGAGAGGCGGCACTTGTTAAGTTGTGGGTGAACATATCAGACGACACAGTGATTCTTCAAACAGCTCTTGTTTATTCACAGGCCAGAACAGAACTGAACTGAACTGAAGGGTTCAGTCAGCCTGCTTATATAGAGCTCCAGTACAACATAACTGTAACAATTTTCTAAAACTAACCAATCACTGAACGTCACTTTCGATCCCTTATTTGCATAACTATCTACAGTATCCATCCAATCACTGAACGCCACTTTCGATCCTTCATTTGCATAACTATCTACAGTATCCCCCTGCTGGCCCAGGGTGAGAACTTCAGTACATAACAGCATTAGAGAAGATAGCAAAAGTTCCCAGAAATATTAATGTTCTCATTGAGAAAATGGTTCTCACTAAGTACTCCACAAAATATTATGTGGCAACATGTTGAAATGATCCAGTCTGCAAGTATATTCTCTCTCTCTCTCTCTCTCTCTCTCTCTCTCTCTCTGCCTGAAGCTGCTTTGCTGCAGATTGATAGTATTTCCAGGCAGTGCAAGCAACACTGGCAGAGTTACACTCCCTGGGTATTTTATGACAAGCAAACTAAGGGGCGGGGGGGGGGGAGAATGTTTATAGGTTCCGTGGGGATGTTTGTGGATAAGCAACCTGTAACCAGATCATTCTGAACCTTGCTTTGCTGTTGGCAGGAGTCGTAGCCATGCTCCCAGCCCACGCTTACTCCAAAACATGTCTGATTGAAACCCATCTGCATGCTAAAAGATTCATGTTTTGCTTCTCCTCAATGCCACATCAGGAGCTGATTAGCATATGGAGGGCTAGAATAAATTAATCTGGTGTGTATAAAGGATAAAAGCATGGCAGACCTTATGAGAAAGCAAAGGCTGCTCCGTTATTACTTGGAGCAGTCAAAACCCAAGAGTTAAACCAGTACATGTTTTTAAAGAGGTAAAAGTTGAAGGGACCCCTGACTGTTGGGTCCAGTTGCGGACAACTCTGGGGTTGTGGCGCTCATCTCGCTTTACTGGCCGAGGGAGCCAGTGTACAGCTTCCGGGTCATGTGGCAAGCACAACTAAGCCACTTCTGGTGAACCAGAGCAGCACACGGAAACACCATTTACCTTCCCGCTGGAGCGGTATCTATTTATCTACTTTGACATGCTTTTGAGCTGCTAGGTTGGCAGGAGCAGGGACTGAGCAATGAGAGCTCACGCTGTCACGGGGATTCGAACCACCAACCTTCTGATCGGCAAGCCCTAGGCTCTGTGGTTTAGACCACAGTGCCGCCCGCGTCCCTTTTTAAATAGAATCTCACATAAAAAGGACTCCCTACCAACCCATGGAGGTATAGCCATGATGCAAGAGAGAGAACAGCTATTCATCGAGGGCTAGAGTTTCTTCTGTCAAAAGCAGAGGAGTTATGTGCCTCTGCTGAGTCTGGTTTTTTCCATCACAATGTCCATTAGAAATGGATGGAACCACCATGTTTTGCTCCATGGACCTTTGTGTGTGTTTTTTTTGGGGGGGCACATGTTTAGAAACCATCAGAGTCTGTTATTTTTATGCAATGCAATGGTTTCCCTTCTAGAGAAATAACCAGACTCAATAAGATATGCAAAAAAAATACTGTAGCTTTGCTAAGAAAAGTGGCAGTTTATATATATGCCTTTCATAATTGCCAAGAGGCACACAGATTTTGCAAAAGTTTTGTGAGAAGTAACTCGTTGTTAACACAAGGTGAAATCTATCTTGAACATTTTGCTCAACAGAAGGCCCAAGATCAAAAGAAAAAAAAGTCTGTCAGTTTTATTGCCCCATTTTAAATGTTCTGTAAATGATTTACAGAGAGGGTTTGTAACCTCCCTTCCTTCATCTGCCGTTCCTTTCAGCTCACCATAAAATTTCTTTTTACATTCAGTTTTGTGTGTGCAAGGTTCCTATGGCAACTCCCACGAAATACTTCTTGCTAACCTTCAGGAGAAAGACAACATGTTTTAACTGATAAAATAACCCCATCGTCTATGAAAATCATCTGTTTTGCCATTATGTGTCTGATTTGAAGAAGACCTGGAGCACTGGAAAGTAATATTTTTTGCCGCAGTCAATGCTGCCTCAGTGAATCCCAAGCATTGCACCTAAGAGTCTCCTTCTTTCTGACAGCACCCAGTGCAGCAGTGGCAAGTATCCCTCTACAGGGAAGCAGCACCCATGCCACTGGGTAGGTAGGAGCAAAGGACCACTGGTGGGGCCTGTCATGTGGATATTTTGAACCTGATGGTGACTGAATAGCCATCGACTTTGTTGCAGACACATGGGACTGTTGTTGTTGCCCACGGACTGTCTCGCCAGAGTGGTGCATGGTCTAGTTATCTCCCGCTTAGACTACTGCAATGCGCTCTACGTGGGGCTACCTTTGAAGGTGACCCGGAAACTACAATTAATCCAGAATGCGGCAGCTACACTGGTGACTGGGAGTGGCCGCCAAGACCATATAACACCGGTCTTGAAAGACCTACATTGGCTCCCGGTATGTTTTTGAGCACAATTCAAAGTGTTGGTGCTGGCCTTTAAATCCCTAAACAGCCTTGGCCCAGTATACCTGAAAGAGCATCTCCACCCCCATCAGGTCCAGCGCCAAGGGCCTTCTGGTGGTTCCCTCGCTGCAAGAAGTGAGGTTACAGGGAACCAGGCAGAGGGCCTTCTCGGTAGTGGTGCCTGCTCTGTGGAACGCCCTCCCGGCAGATGTCAAGGCAATAAACAACTATTTTACTTTTAAAAGACAACTGAAGGCAGCCCTCTTTAGGGAAGTTTTTAGTGTCTGAGGCTGTATAGTTTTTAATATTTGGCTGGAAGCCACCCAGAGTGGCTGGGAAACCCAGCCAGATGGGTGGGGTATAAATAATAAATTGTTGTTGTTATTATCTGTCTATCTCAAGAGACAATGGAGTGCACCTCTAGGGACAAAATCAAACCACTGTGTTAGCGTCACCAAAGTGACCTCCCTGGGGCGCCGGCCTGTGCAGTGTGTATGGAGGTTCTGGGCTGCCCAAATGACAAGACCTCCTTCTTGGCTTCTCTGATGTGATCCAAAGGTAAGCAGAGCAATACATTTGGCACCAGCTTGGCTGCAGGAGTTGCCAAAAGGAGGAGTACAAGGTGCCATCCAACCACTTTAGGGACTCCATTCTGGATTTGTGTAGGGTTTACTGTTGAGCCTTTTCTTCTCCCAAAGATGTCCTGCAAGGCAGTGGAGGTTTAGGATCAGAGTTTTCCTTCTCCTAGATGGGCTCCCTTCCCAGGTAGATGAGCCTCACCTGCCCCTCACTTCCCTCTACAGCAAGTGCAGAATCTTGCTTCTTTCTTATTGGACCCACAACTGGTCTTGTTTGCTCGACCCACCAGAGCATGTCTTCGCATGCATGGGAAGTCCCTAGCTCACGTGTCTTGAATGTGTGACATCATGCGCTTGACATGTGTCATGATGCCACTTCTTATGGAGAAGGCCGAGCACTCTGGAGGAGCCGGCCACTGAAACTGGACTGTGCACCACGTATGGCATCATGTTCGCGCATCATGTGCCACCAGGCCCCCTAGAGTTGGCACACATGTCTGGGTGCTGGATGCAGGATGCAGACCAAAGGTAGGCAAGCCACCTGAGAAGAAGCATGTTTAGCCACCAGAGGTACTACAGCGGTACGTTGGTTCTCAAACTTAATCAGTTCCAGAAGTCCGTTCCAAAACCAAAGCGTTCCAAAACCAAGGCGCACTTTCCCATAGAAAGTAATGGAAAATGGATTGATCTGTTCCAGACTTTTAAAAAAACACCTAAGACAGCAGTTTAACATGGGGGGGCCGCTAGGGGCGCCTTGGAAGATGGCGGATAATACCATCTATCCAGCCCGCACGAGGTAATTTGAGGCTGATTATGGGGAGTAAATCAGTCTCCTTTGTCTCTCCAGGGAATGGAAAGATGCAGTTTTCACCTGTGGTTGCCATAAATCACCCCCAAGTTCGGAAGAAGGAGGGGGTGCGAGGCACTGGGTGCACAACCCTTGGCGGGTTTCGGTACTCCTCCGAAGCTGCTTCCAGGAGCGAAACTAGTTGCGTTACTTAAAAGGAAAAATTTGGAGAAAGCTAACGCACATGCTTCGAGAAAGGCAAGAGGTTTTATCTGCTAATAATTTGGCCACTGAAAGGAAGAAAATTGAGATGGAAGATTACATCAAAGTACTACAGACATGCTGGTATGTGGAAGGCAACGGAACGGAAAGGAGGGGGCAATGACTTTTTATTTCTTGTTTCATGTGATTACCTAATAACGCTCCCCCTCAGAAGATCCGTCACAATAACTAATTGGCAAATGGGGTTAAAAATGAGCTGTGTGGGGAAAAATAATATGAATTTAAAGGTTTTATTCTGTGAAGGACTTGGAAAAACAAAGGCTCTCTTTGTGAGGCAGCAAGAATTGAGATTTGATACAGAAGGACAGACACCTGTTGCAGGGAGTTTGGTCTTAGGGAGGGCGAGCCGAAGATTTGTTATCTGATGGAATTGTGAACCGGAAGAGGCAGCCCTCCTGGAAAAGACTAATTTACGATGCAACAGGTCTGGAAAGTTAACGAGCGGGCTTTTAGACTGTATTTCATCGGAATGGCAAGATGGCGATTGCCCGCTCGAGTGGAAACGCCTGGACTATTGGATGAGAGTGATTCACGAGAGAGCAATACAGAATCCACACAGAAATATAAATATCTGTTTTTTTAACCCACTTGCGGAGATAATTCGGAGGTGAATGAAAAGGAAAATGAGTAACGACAAGGACTGAGAAGAGGGACTGAAAATATCATTGTAAATATGAAAGCAGCAGAAATATTCGAGGATTGGACTCCTGCCGATCAAGAAGCATGGGTACCCCCCACAAAAAATTTACAATTGGGAAATAATTGGATTATATGATGTGTATTGTTATAATTTGGATTAATTGGTTTGATATGTTTAATTTGGTAAATGGAAACTTAATAAAAATTCTTTTTTAAAAAAAAGACAGCAGTTTAACATGAATTTTACTATATAACAAGGCCATTGATCCATAAAATGAAAGCAATAAACAATGTACTGCAGTTACACAATCAATCGATCAGTAGCTGAACTGGGTACCACACTGTCACAAAAACAAAACAAAAAAGAGCAGCAAAAACAAAAACTCACAGAAATAGCAAAAACAGACAGACCACAGCGTAACACTCAAAACGGAAGTGTAATACTCAAAATGGAGCACTTTCGACTTCTGAAAAAAGTTCTCAAACCAGAACATTTACTTCTGGGTTTGCAGTGTTTGGGTTCCAAGTTGTTTGAGTACCAAGGTATTTGAAAACCAAGGTACCACTGTACTCCTGTCCCAACACCCCATACACGCGCTTGGGATTATGCCAGAGGGAAGTGATTGGCACACTGGAAGAGAGAGTTCTCAGCAGTTGATTCTGACAAATAAGAGCCCGTGTGGTGTGCGTGTGCAATACATGCCATGCTGAAGTAGAGACTCAGTGCAAGCCTCTTTTAGTTATGATGTTCAGCTACCCATCATTTCTTGGCCTGACTCACCTCACAGGTGGGAATATGGTATATCTGAGATGCCATATTCCCTCATACAAACCTGCCTGGGAACTTCAGAAGAGGGCCTTCCCTCAGCCCCACACCTTCACAAGTCCATTGGGCTGGGAAACAGGAGAGGGCCTTCTTGGTGGTGGCTGCTCCCAGACAACTTTGGGACCCCCTCCCTAGAGAAGCCAGACTGGCTCCTTCCTTGTTTTCCTTTCATTGGCAGATGAAGCCTTCTGTCCAACAGGCTTCTGGGAACTGACTGTTTTTAATGAAAGGGCTGATTCTGTACTATTTGTTACTTGTAATTATCTGTCTCTTTTTAATAGATTGTGTGTGTGTGTTTTAATTATATATATGTTTTTAAATTATTGTGCTTTTTCTCTCAATGTTTTTGGCTGTTCTTATTTTTACCTGTAAGCCATCTTGAATCCTTGTCAGGGGAAAAAAGAGGGGTATAAATATAAATATTATAATAATACCAATACTTATGCTACTAATAATATTTCTATCCATCTGCCAAAATTAAGTTGAATTAGATGTAAGCTCCTTGAAACTCCTTTCTGGGAGTTTTGCTTTTGCTTGTATTACAACTTCATGTACATTTGGAAACTGTAATATAATACAGTAAAGCAACCCATCCTTTTCTCCCACTCCTCTTTATGATACTCCGTGCAGGAGTTCCCTACTGCTGGCCCTCCTACGAGAGGAAAAATGCTGCAATTATATGCATCACCATTATTAATAGCATTGTTAATAATAACATACACTAGCACGATGGCTGAACCTAGGTGCCTAATGGCAAAAACCTCATCACATCCAAAGCTGTGTATATATACAAAAGTCAAAATCTTTTATTCTTCCTTCTTTGGCTAATATACCCACACTTGAAGAGCTCTGCTGTGAATTTGGATGATATCTGTATAAAGCTAGGCTTCCAATTGATTTCAAGTCACTTTAGAATGTTTAACTATAGCGCTGCAGTATCTGCTATGGTTGGATGATGTACAATTCATAAGACCGGCTGACAAAGCTCTTGAGGGTGGGGGAATAGCCATCACTAAGTACTGCCAAGAAGATGTGAGATTTGGTGTCTCTGAAATGCAATCTAAATTGATCACTGTGCTGATCTTCATAGCAAAAAGCAAGGCTTCTCCAGTGCCATTCTGCATTTAAGCATTAATTATCTCAGAATATGGCCTCTCTCCTTTTGATCATGCTGAAGTTAAGAAAATACTATTTTTTCTTAAAGCTATTTGAGAACCACTCTTGGGGTAGATTTCCCCCCCCCTTGCCTTACACAGAAGCTATTCTATCAAAAATATGATGGTTTTTACATGGCCCATTGACCATGCTCTCAATAGTTCCTTATTATGTCTAAGATAAATGCGTGGTAGATAAAGTTTATTAAAATTAAATACTTACATTATATAAAGAAGGTTGCTTAATAGAGGAACAGATGGTTAATGGGCTGTGACTAGCCGCAAATGAGTTTGCGACTATTACCGCATGAATCTATCAACAGATAGGAAAATGATTCTGGACAAGGACCAATTGCCCAGAGTCTGTACACAATCTAATTTTAGATTCTCTCCCCCCAGCCCACCCTCCCTCCACCAGATAACATGAACAATATGATCGAGTCACTTTGCTGGAAACAATTGAACAGAACTGACAAATTCATAAAGCTTCAGACCATGAAATCCCAATTGGTCCAATCACAGATCCATTTATCATGCCAGTAGAGATGCTATTAAAGTACAAGTTATCGTCTTTCCTACTGTGATAACTGCTGCTTGGAAGTGGGCCAGTTCTGTGGCAAAAAAAAAAAAAGAAAAAAGAAAAAAAAAGAACCAACTTCAATGCATTTCTTTAGAAAATTTTGCACATTTTAAAAAGATGTCCCTTTTCTAAAACATTTTGTTTTCTGTTTTATTTTCTTTTTACAATGAATGCAGTTGAAAGATTTCAAGAGCAACAATTTAATGACAGAGGGTTGTAGTCAAGGACTGTCGAGAAACGGTGATTCAATAATAAAAAAAGCAATCATGAGAACGACCTAGTAATTCAAGGGGAAACAGTCGCCAACTTTGCTTCACCAAATCACGTTGCTGATTCGTCAGCACATTTACTTAGGAGTAAGTTGCAGTTGGGATACTCAGTTGGTAGAAAATGAGATTCTTTGGGTCTGCTATAAGACATCATTGTTTATTTATTTTTCTTTTTAAAGAAAAGTGTTTTAGTGCTTCTGGTTTAAAAATACTTTGAAAGGTACACTGTGACTTTATATACAGTATTTAACAACTCTACATCAATTGCTGTCTTTTCTTTGGAGGGGCATTCAACACTGCAGGTTTCAAGTCAAATGAGAAGAAATGACCCACCCAGTGTGTTTCTCTAATATATACTCCACTCCTGCCTGGCAACCCCCCAGTGAGCAGTAAAGGAGGCAGCCAATCTGTAAGTCATTCTGAATTTCCCAAAATTTAAACACACCTCAGGACAGGACCTTTGTTGGGGCGGTAGATGCTCTGATTCTCTTCCTCTCAAATAATCTGCCTTACCTCCAGAGTTGTACCTGAAGCAAAACAGCTTCTTCTTTTTTAAATTAATATTTTATTAAAAGAATTTCAGTTATAGAAAATGAAGCGATGGAAGAATATATTAATGCACAAAATTTACATTAAGAAAGAAACAGTATAGTAAATATATAACCCGTTGCATTTGCATACATTATTATATGGCTATATAAATAATATTATTGTCCTAATGCATATATGATTATTAATAACCAATGATATTATTAACATACTGTACAACTGTCTCTCCACCTTTTGTCTAAGATCAAGTGTTGAAGCAAAACAGCTTCACGATGAGAGAGGTGCTAGACCTTATTCATTTAGCCCAGCGACTTGCCCGTCCCTTCTATAACGACTCTGAAGAGTCCCTAATGTCAGTATTTACCTCAAAAGTGACAGAATTCATGCCACTGGACAAATTCACCCCAATAACAAAATTTCACCTCATGAAACATTGTAGTTCTGTCCTTTTCTCTGTTGCTTCTTTTCAGTGTCATGTAAAGACTCTCCTCCTGCAAAAGAGGGGAGTGGTTGTGGGCGGGAGCCGGTCTCCGCCTCAAGCAGGGGGCTAACCTGCCTACCACTCACCTGGCTGGCGCACCACGCCCACGGGCAGGCACCCAACCAGGTGCCTTCGAGGGGGCGTGGATGGCAGCGTAAATCGCTGCTGCGCCAGCCACGCGGCCTCACTCTCCGTCGTCCCGTCGCGAGTCACCCACCCTCCACTCCCTTAGAGATCAGGGTCTCAGTTTTCTTCTGGCCTTGCTATGGACCTTAGGTTGGTCGCCCTGGTTGTCCGGGGGGCCTGGTAGGAATTTTTCCATTTGACATTAGGCTTTGTGGTTTTTTCACCTACCTCGTAGCAATCGTCACAACTTTCGTGGTCTTGGTGGGTAGGTTAGGCATTGGAATAATGTGTTGTGGTCTGTGGAAGGGCTAGGTGTGGCCATCGCCAACGCCTTCAATTTTTGGGTATTCCGTTAAAGGAATCCGGCGGTCGTGTATTCTGTCCGATGCCTGCGTGGCAGGAGGTCATGGCACGACCCTCGGTGACATCAGGGGAGAGCTTATAGTTGGATTAGCATCAACAGGCTCCACCTACTGGTGAATAAACCCCCCTGTTTTAGACTCACCCCTCTCTGAGGGGGTGGAGTCAACTGACGTAATGCAATGCCTAAGCCAATACCTTTTCACTTGCTGTAATCAATAAAATTGTGGCCTTTCCATGCCCATTAACCTTATATCACGTGTCCGTGTGTTTCATTCCACTATGCGGGGATCGGGTCCTCGAACCACAAGCCTCCGTTGCACTGTACTTTTAACACAGCATCCTACCATTTAAAACATGTCTTCCCACTAATAACCCTGGAAACTGTGGTTTGTTAAAGGTTGTTAAGGGTTGTTGTTAGGAGCCCCCTATTCGTCTCACAGGTTTACAATTCCCAGAGTTGCCTGGGAAGAAGGATTGATCGTTTAAGCGCTATGGGGACTGTAGCTCTGGGAAAGGAAGTGGTCTCCTAACAAGTCTCAATGCCCTTTAAAAAAACCACAGTTTCCAGGATTCTTGCAGGGAGAGCCATGACAGTTTAAAGTAGTATGATGGTACTTTAAACAAACAGTGCAGATGGGGCTTTAATGGTGGCAAACCACATAACTTTGGTTCATAAACATAGAATCCTAATAAAGCTGGGAGTGACCACAAAGGTATGTGGTCCGACCCCCTGCCAATGCAGCAAATTTCAACAATTAAGTGGTTTACAAATTCTAAAAATAAATGTAGCATCCTTCATAGGTGGCCACTCAGTCTCCACTTAATAATCAGTGACAGTTTACCACTTTCTCAGGCAATTTGTTCCACTGTAGGAAGTTTTTCCTAAAGTTCAGTCTAAACTCGGTTCCGCTATTTGAAAGCCTATCCTCCTCCAGGAGGGGAGGGGTTGTGAGTGGGAGACGATTCCCGTGTCATGCAGGGGGGGCTCCGCCCCCTGCTTCAACTCCAGGGCTGGCGCATTATACCCCTCCCTGGTTGGGCACCCAATAGGGAAGCTCAGCGGGGGTGTGGCTTGCCGCTCAAACGCGGCCGTGCCAGCCATCCCACCCATTGCACACACATTTTCTTCAAGTCACCCACCCTCCACTCCCTTTAGATTAGCTTTCCTGAGACTTTGCTATGGACCTCTGGTTGGTCACCCTGTTTAACCAGGGGGTCTGGTAGGAGTTTTTTTCCAATTGGCTAAATTGGCCCGGCCTCTTGGTTTTTTCCGCCTACCTCGTAGCAACCGTCACAACTTTCGTGGTATTTGGCGGTTAGGCATTGGAATGTGTTGTTGTTTCGGGGGGCAAGGTGTGGCCATCACCTTCCCCGACAATTTTGGGTATTCTGCTAAAGGAATCCGGCGGTCGTGGATCCTGTCCGATGCCCGTGTGGCGGGGGGCCATGGCACGACCCTCGGTGACATCAGGAGAGAGCCTATAGTTGTATTAGCATCAACAGGCTTCCCCTACTGGTGGTTAACCCCTCCTCCGTGGTCCAATGCCTAAGCCAATACCTTCTCACATGCTAGAATCAATAAAGTTGTGGCCTTTTCCTTACCCATTAACCTTACATAATGTGCCCACGTGTCTTTATTCCCCAAGCAGGGATTGGGTCCTCGAATCACAACCTATTGATTTGCATCCTACTTCTGGAACAGCAGAAACAGAAAGGAAACAGCTGTTCAAATACATGAAGATGCCTATCATATATTCTTTCTCCTCCAGGCCAAACATACCTGAGTCCGTCAACATTTCCCCATGGGATCTGGTCTCCTCTAGGCCCCTCAACAACTTCATCATCCCCTCTGGACATGTTTACGTTTATTGATACCCTCTTAAACTGTGGTACCCAGCACTAGACAGAGTGCTCCAGGTCAAGGAATAATACCACTCAAGGAAACAGAGTGGTATTATTATTTCTTGTGATCTGACCTATACTTCTGTTGAGGCAAGCAAGAATTGCAATAGTCTTTTATGCCACTGCATTGCACTGCTGACTCATGTTTAGTCGACTGAAACGGCTAGATCAGTGGTTCTCAAAAAAATTATCCCACAGACTATTTGAAAATTGCTGTGTGTCTTGGCAGATTACTTAATGATCCCCCACCCCCCAGCAACTTGTAGCAATGATGGCTTTTAATTGGTTTTTTTTATCTTATTTCTTATATTGTAGCCCATAGAATGCAGTTTGAAAACTGCTGATCAATTTCCTTTTGCTCAAGTCATGAATGAAGCTGCTGAACAACACCAGGCTCAGGACCGAACCCTGAGGCACCACGTTTGTCATTTCAGGTTGATCCTTAACATCATCCTGTCAGACAGTCATTTGTGATGTAATTGACAAAATCATGTTGGACACAACAGCAATCCGATTAAACAGCAGGAAAGTGACACTGAAACCAGCCAGATTAAAAAAAAAAAAAAAGAAGGATAAACACGTTGCCAACATTAGCTGAGAACAGGAAGCAGCTTTCAACACTCTTGAAAAGAAGCATGAAATGAGGTAAGTTTGGGGTTAGTGGGAATTTCTTCACTAGTCTTGGTCTCTCAATAAGCTACCTGATGGTTCTCGAAGCAGTTGACTAGCACAAACCATCTAAATGAGTTCCTGAGAACAAGGATCTTGAGACTGCACTTGATCAAAACCTGAAGATGAGTCAGAAGCACTTCTATTTATTCTTCTATTTATACTTCTATTTATTCCACAGTAGTCAGAGCTTATCTAGAGTGCTGCGCACCACATTTAAGAATGATGCATGGGAATGGGTTCAGAGAACAGCAACAAAGATGGTCAATGTTTAAGGATATGTTTAAGGAACTGGGTATTTTTAGTCTCTATGTGTAGGGGGTACTCTTAAAATACTTGAATTATTGTCATGTTGAAGACTTGTCTGCTGCTTCAGAGAGCAGAGCTATTCCTTCCTTCCTTCCTTCCTTCCTTCCATTTTATTTTATTTATAAACAAAATAAACCAAAGATGAAGAGCATAGAGAAATACTGTTACAGCAGGTTGAAAGCAGAATAAGGTTTTACATTATCATTGAACTTGTACCAAAAGAATTTTTAAACCCACCATTTCCCCCATAAACTTGTTAGGCTGGTTTATATGTGTTCTTTTATAATGTCAGCTTAAACCATAGTTACTATAGACCAAATTCAAAGATAGTAAAATATATGCCTTCTTCCCAATGTTTAGCAATTATAATATTAGCAGCAGTTATAAGGTTGAACACTATGTCTTGATAATTTTCAGGAACAACATCTTTTAGATGACCAAGTAGAACTATTTTAGGCTCCAATGGTATATGATATCCTAACATATCAGAAATATTAGTCTGAATTGATTTTCAGAATATTTCTATTTGAGAACAATTCCAAAAGATATGTATGTCATTTGCTTTCTTTAATCCACATCTCTAACATTTACCCAATCCTAGCATATATATTAAATGCATTTTATAAGACATTAAGTACCATCAATAGAGTTTTAAAATGGTTCTCCTTTAGGTCTGTTGCAATTATATTAGAATGGAAGTTATCCTAAATCCAGTTCCATTGTGTCCTGGTCCAAATCTCTCACCCATTTTCTCATATTTGTATCCAGGTTACGGTCCAAGTTTAACCAAAGGTCATAGAATCTTGTAATTATGCCTTTATCAAAATGAGAGATGAATAGAATTTCTCATTTTTCTCTTTCCTGACTTCCCCATATTTTCATTTCAGAAAATAGGATACAATAAGAGGGCAGAGTTACTTCTAACACATTTAAGTTCCAGGAGGAAAGCTTGCAGTGGAACGTTCAGAGAAACCTTTTGATGGCAAGAGCAGCTTAACTATGAAACCAAGTGGTGTCTTCCTTGCAGGAGGTCTTCAGGCAAAGGGTGGACAGATATCTCATGAGATATCTAGCTCTGGATTTCCTACACTAAGAAAGGATTTGGGGTAGAATCCTCCAGCTCTATGGTCCAATGACTTCCTGTGGACAGGAATGTGACATAACTGCCTGAAAACCTTAACTAGTTCCATAAATATTTTTTGCTTAGTTATTTGTTTATTTGTTTATTTACAGTTTTGCATAATGTTTTGTGCAGGCAATTCTGCTGAAGATCCTCAAAGGAATTGTTGCTGGTTTCTCCCCATCCACCATGCTCCCCACGCAACTAAACACTAATGAATGCAATGGGCATGGATAGGTTAAGTTTCCATTTCTAGCAAACACATTAAAAAAAAAAAAACATTTTGCAGCCTAATAATCTAATTAACAAAGCAATGAACCAGAGATGTTATGGCTTCATCTTAATTTATGTTCATTAAGAGTTTTTTTCCTCTCTCCCCCATTCTGATGATTCATTATCTCATAGGAAAACATTAGATCATCTGCTTTTTCCATGGTTGTCAGCAGCTAAACAAAAGGCTGAGAGCACAGTCAACATATAAATCAATTTCCAATATACAATAAATCATACAGGGCAGGCCAATTAAATGATGGATGTTGTTTTTAAATAGGAATGGCGTGTATTGTTTGGGGATGTGTGTGGTAGTCACAATTTGGGGGACAGCGCAGAAGGGAAAATGGCAGGAAAGGGACAGTGGCTGGGAATAGCTTCCAGGGTGTCTCTTTTAGGAGCCATCAGGAATTAATGATGCACGAGTCTCTCCCTTCTCCCTCTTTAAAAGTGGGACATGACTTGTTTTGTTTCTAAGCCAAACTGAATTTGATGCCCCAAACTCTTTCTCCTATGAGTCCTGTAACCCCCTTTCCCATCTACTCAGACCCCTTCAGTTCGCACTGTTGGCATCTGTCTGCCTCGGGAGACAATGGAGGAGTCAGCCTTTGGAGGTGAAGTCACACTGTTGGAAGGTTGTTGTTGTTGTTTAGTCGTGTCCGACTCTTGGTGACCCCATGGACCAGAGCACACCAGGCACTCCTGTCTTCCACTGCCTCCTGCAGTTTGGTCAAACTCATGCTGGTAGTTTCGAGAACACTGTCCAGCCATCTCGTCCTCTGTCGTCCCCTTCTCCTTGTGCCCTCCATCTTTCCCAACACCAGAGTCTTTTCCAGGGAGTCTTCTCTTCTCATGAGGTGGCCAAAGTATTGGAGCCTCAGTTTCAGGATCTGTCCTTCCAGTGAGCACTCAGGGCTGATTTCCTTAAGAATGGATAGGTTGGATCTTCTTGCAGTCCATGGGACTCTCAAGAGTCTCCTCCAGCACTATAATTCAAAAGCATCAATTCTTCAGCGATCAGCCTTCTTTATGGCCCAGCTCTCACTTCCATACATCACTACTGGGAAAACCATAGCTTGGAAGGTTACAAGCTTGGAAAATAATGTGTAGGTGGTATCTGACTCCTACTAAATTAGCAAAAATGTATAAGACATTTACAAATATTTGTTAGAGATGAGCACTCACACTTTACATTGTGGGTGCCCTTTGTGGGATTGCACATGGTGCTACAGTTCCCAGAGAGCTTACTGGCAAACAGGGGCTGGCTTGCCTTTCAGTGTTATTATTTGGAGGTTCACGCCCAGCCTCAGTAATCAAGTTTCTTGCTGGGAGGTGGGGCCAGCCCCATTTATAAATAGGGGGCGGAGCCGATGATAGCCAGGCAGTCGGCTCTGGAGATTCACCCTCCCTACCCTCCCTTAGTTTAATGTTTTCTTGTTTGCAGGTTAACTTTTCCTTCCTGTTTAGTGGGCACTGCTACGGTCTTTGACTAGTTGCTGTTTAAAGACAGGGAAGAAATTTCCTTGCATTGGCAGGTTTTGTCTTCCCTGTAGCAATTTGTCACAACTTTGGCAGTTATGGCCTTGGGTGGAATTCTTTAGTCTTTTCTTCCCTATAATGGGGGGGGGGGGGTTGAAGTGGTGATTCACCCCCCTGCGGCGGTGATTCCAGGGACCCCTCTTAAAGGAATTGTATATATGGGTGTCACTGGCCATACACTGAAAGGTTGTCAGTGAACGACCCTGCATTCAGGTATATGGGCTGGGCTGCCTGCTACACTTATGTCTCGCAGAGCACCCCCATATCCCATTTACCCTGATGTGCCCCAGTCCCCCCCCCCGGCTGGGGGGCTGCGGGGGATACATGCCCAAGGCCTAAGCCAAGGTCTTCCTACATTCGGAAGTTTAATAAAGTTGTGGCCTAATTTTTAATTCCATAATGTTGTCCGAATCTTTATTCCTTTCTTATGATCCCTGGGAGCTGGGACTGTCACGCCTGGTCACACAATGTAAAGAACGAGAAGGTACCTTTTATCATATGTGGTGGACGTGTACGGTAACAAAAGCATTCTGGGAAATGATATATAATGAAATGAAAAAAAAAGTATAAAAATTGCCTTTATAAAAAGTTTTTTTATTAGGAATTGTAGGTACAGAGATTCCAAAGGAGAAGAAAAGATTTTTTATGTATGCAATGATGGCTGCACGGATGCTACTAGCCCAGCGATGGAAAGAAGATAAAGTCCCGACCAAAGAAGAATGGCATACTAAGCTGTTGGACTATGCTGAAATGGCAAAACTGACCAGAAGGCTCAGGAACCAAGAAGAGAAAAGTTTTAAGAAAGAATGGGAAAGATTTATAATGTATTTAAGAGACCACTGTAAGCAAATGAAAACATTAGCAGGATTTTAATAACACTTGTAATGTCACAAATACATTGGACAATAGGGAGAGACTTAAAATATGGATGATGAAATAATATGCAGTTGAAAATGCATATTACATTTGTAAAATCAAATTAAAATTATTTACAAAAAAACAACAACAGAGGTTTGAAGGCTGCCTGTGGGAGAGCACTGTTGTTGTTCTAAAGGTAAAAGCTTATATACTAAAAAATTTAAAAAATTAAAATTCCCCCATGCTCTCCAATACTCTTCAAGCAGCCATACAGGATTACATCCTCTCAGAGTCATTTCAGGGAGTGCAGAAGGTAGAGGACCGGAGTGCAGTACAAATATAATATACAAAGGTAAAGCAAGAACACAAATCACTCAGCTAACCTCGTAAAGTTTTCAAAAGATAAAGCGTGTTCTCCAATAAATGAGAGCACGTGTTGCGGTGTGGGCCACCGGGCCAGCCTTCTTGTTGCCAGGCAGGTTAATAGTTGTTGCCTGGCATTGTGATTGGATAACTGGGTTGCTGGGGCAAATTGTATGTTGCAAATTGGGTGGGTGGGACCATAGTCTTTAAATATTGGTGCACTCTGGTTTCTCTTTCTCTTTGCAGAGTGCATCGGATCAGGAGCCATCTTCTCATTGTCTGGTTACATTTCTTTATTTCCCCCTTCTTTTTAATCCTCTCTAGTCCCTTAATTAATTTAATTTCCCTTTTTTCCTGTTTGATTTCTCACCCCACCCCTTTCCCTGCCCTGTGGGAAGATTCTCCCTGTACCTGTGAGCGCTGCCTGTGCATAATCCTCCTGGGCTTGCCTTTCCCAATAGGGAGAGAGCCCCCATTAGGGGCTTTCTTTTGCAAAAAGGTTTCCCCCATTTTTTGCCTGTTTACTTGTGGGGCTAGTCAGGGCTGTTCCCAGCTTAGCTGGAATCACTTTCGTTTATAGTATCCCCAAAGGTTGGCTTTATTTTGGGTGCATGCAGTGCTGTTGGCCGAGTTTTAATCTAGCCTTGGACGGGAGCACTATATTGAGTTCCTTTAATATTGCAATGAGACAATAAAAGGTAGAGAGCAGAAGCAGGGAGGCCTTCATGGCCTGCACATATCATTTAAGCCTAAGCCAACTACAGTTAGCAGTACAGTAAATTGTTAAGTCTCTGTGACATGTGTCTCATTCTCTCTATAAGAATTTATCTGTTTGTTTGCAGGCTCACTTGTTGCTAATGTATATCTTAGGTAGACAGAGTGGAGCCAGAGGCTCTCTGTGCCTCCAATGAGCACTCTGTGTATGCTCTTTAACTATGCTGTTTCTGAACAAGTTTATTTTCTTCAAGTTTGTTTTGCCCTGATAGTGGAAACTGCCGTTTTAGAGACGAGCCATTGTGGCTTAGTGGCTAGAGTACAGGACTAGGACCTGGGAGACAGGGTTCATATCCCTCACTTAGCCATTGTTATCACAAAACATAACAAGCTGCTCCTTTGGGACTATTCTGTTGCTGGGTAGTTCGGCCCACTTGTGATATTGCTCCCCAAAAGAACTTTGGGTTTCTTGAGGGCGTGCTTCCCTCTAAAGGGCAAACAGGGGTACCTGGACAGGCAGTGGGCTGCCTCGAGTTTGCTATTTCATTGGAATTATTTATGTCAGGCCTAGCAGGTGATCCTAAGGCTTTGCTCGCTTTGCCCTAGAATTCGATGGCCTCTGGCAGCGTTTCCGGCCTGAATAGCATCCCCAAGTGGTGCACGAAGCATTGGTTTCACCAGTTCCTCACATTGTTTAGTTTTTGTTTTTTTTTGCAGACTATGACAGGGCCTTTGCAGATGCCTCCAGAGCTTGCCTCTCCTGCAGAGGTTGACTTGCTGATGCCCTAGGTGCCTTCTTCCAGATGGAAGCATCTTCAGAGGCGGCGATCCAGGAGCAGGGAAAAGGGGAGCAGGGATGATGCTTACACCTCCCTGCAGGTACGTCATCCCTGGGTCTTTAGGGATCATCCTGGATAGCTCAGTGTATGGTGCCGGTAATGCCTAGGTTGCAGGATTGGTCCCTGTATGGGACAGCTGCATGCTCCCCATCACTCTACCCGGACACTGAGGTCCAGCGCCTAGGGCCTTCTGGTGGTTCCCTCTCTGTGAGAGGCCAAGTTACAGGGCACCATGTGGAGGACCTTCTCGGTAGTGGCACCCGCCATGTGGTACGCCCTCCCATCAGTTGTCTACTACAAAACTTTTAGAAGACATCTAAGGCAGCCCTGTTTAGGGAAGCCTTTAATGTTTGCTGCATTACTGTATTTTAATATTTTGTTGGAAGCTGCCCAGAGTGGCTGGGGAAGCCCAGCCAGATGGGCGGGGTACAAATAGATGATGATGATGATGATGATGATGATTAGATTGTGGGAGAGTGGACTAGATTATCCTCGGGGTCCCTTCCAACCCCACTATTCCTTAAGTTGCAATTCACTATGGGAATGTCAGCTTGCTAGGATCGCAGGGACGGGGACATGTGGACCACTTGCGCAACTCCACATCTCACATGGAAATTCCCTGAGCAATAGAACCTTAAGCTGGTATGCAGGAAGCTGGCCCGGCAGCAGCTTTGTTGGGACTTTTTAGGGTTTCTGGCCAGTGTTGGCCCTGTAAATTTACACATCATGGTGGCAACACAAGGCAGGGCATTTTGCCCAAGTGGGGGCTGGGGGCTAGCAAGCAATAACTCAATACCTCTTGCCCATATTTCCATAAAAATATCTTCCTTGAAAGCCTGGCTAAAAGGTTATCTAGATGGGTCAGTGGTTTTATGCTTGTGGGAAGGGTTTTCCCAAGGTTTGGGATTCCTCTGGCTTTTCAGCCAGTGGTTCAGAATACAGCAACTCAAAAGCCATTCAGAGAGCTACCTGTGGTAGCAAGTAAGTAGGTTAGGAAGTAGCTTTCATTGGGACGTATGGTGGGATCCCCTTGATTCTCCTTCTATTCCTGATTTTCATTGATCCCCTTTGGGGATCGTCCCTAAGAAAGCCCCTTATAATCCATATTTATTGCATCCCAAAGGCACCTCAGTGAATGACTCTCCGGAATTGTTCCGTGAAATATGCATCTTTGGATCAGGCAGTTGAGCTTACCAGCCCCATATAATTCCATCTGATCCATATTTATCGCATCCCAAAGGCACCTCAGGGAATGACGCTCCGGAATTGTTCGTGAAATATGCATCTTTGGATCAGGCAGTTGAGCTTACCAACAAATTGGAAGAGGTGCCTTGTTGGCATTATGCAATATTGTATTGGCTGTTAGGCTGCTGCCGGTTCACCCTCAAGATTTTAAGTAGTTGGGCTTTAATTGGATGGTCCTTACATTGATAAAGCGATGCTAATGGGTTGCGCTATAGGCTCCTACTGCCCCTTTTAACGTATTTGGAGGCTAGCTGGATACCGTTGCTCATACCTCTGCTTGCCTGTGGAAAATGAAGGACGTTATTCTTGTAATACTTCCTCTGATAGCAAATGTTGCTTTGTCAGATTCTATCATTGCTAGGTCAGTTAAAAATTGGCATGAAGGGTGGTTGTTGCAGGCTGCCCCTTCCATTCCTGCTTGGCCAGGTGGTCTCATGGCCCGGGGTCCCTTCATCATCCTGTACAGTGGCCTTGAGCCTGGCAGGACAAGGCAATCACATGTGACCTAACTTTTCTTGAGTTTTCCCCATTGTAGTGTTAGCACACATCCGGACTGAGGAGTATAGGGACCGGTGGGTCTGTCTTGGTCTGATAACCAGGCAGTGTGAGGGTCCTGACAAAATGGTCCTCATGCTCTGGCAGAATCTTCACACTGCTTAAGGTTTAATATTGCGTTTCTGCTCGCTTTATTACGGGATCATCTAATGTTTTCGCTGTCACTCTATCCCGTTTTCAGTTGGAGAGCTTCAGATCCTGGGCTCTGGACGCCCAGCTATAGCCGGATTTTCTGGAGCTCCTGTGGCGCTTTGGCAACAATTGATAATTATGAGGAGTAGTAGTTTACATTTCCCCTTCTGCTTTCAGGTCTTATGAGAAGGCCTGGACTGATTTCTTAGCGTTTAGCTGGCAGTCCTCGGCCATTCAGAGGAACTTGCCTCCATCCTCTGAGCAGGACCTGCGGTAATTGGCCTACCTGCTGCAGATCGGATGCATTGTTAAAACTATCAGAATTCAGTCCGCTGCAATGTCTGCTAGAGTAAAGCTTTAATTTTTTAGAGACCCTTCTAAAAGTGTGTCGTGCGCAGGGTCTCGGAAGGTTGGAAAAGGCTCCAGCCTTCACAGGACTGCAGGCAGGAAGCCGGTCAATCTTGACCTATGCAGTATCCGCAACAAGTTAAGACTTGTCTCCTGGTTCAAGATCAAGACAAGACTTCTTTCAGTATTCCATTGAAATTTTGGTGTACTGAGGGTTGGGGAAATTATGTTGGAGCCAGCACAGGGCTGAGAGTTTGGAGGCTTATTGCCTCCGGATTTTTCCTTATCTGCTTTGGAGCTTGTCATAAGTGTCTGGAGCTCTAAGTCAGACCTAGTGAGCAGGGTTGCCATCATCAGGCTTCCAGTCACAGGTAAGGTGGGCCCTTGCCCTGTTATTGGATACCAGAAATATTTGGCTTTTCGTTCCCCTGGGGGCTGGCTTGATCCTAGAAGTTGCTGGTTCTCGTGGGTTGCTCCTTCAGGATATATGTGTTCCCCTTTTGGAGTTGAGACTTGTAGTGCGCAACTCCAAAACTGACCAGCTGGGTCGGGGGGAGGTTGTCCGCCTCCCAGCGACTGGGGAGGTGGGCCCGTGCCTGGTGAAGGATGTAAGGAAGTACTTGGCCTTGAGACCTCCTGGGGACGGCCCCCTACTCATGCATGAAAATGGTCACCCTTTGGCGCGACACCAGTTCACAAAAGTCATGCGTAAGGCCATCTCTGCTTGTGGGATCTCGGCCTCTGGTTTCGCCCCTCATTCCTTTCGCATAGGTGCAGCGACTATGGCGGCCCATTGGGGCTTCTCAGCCACCAGGATCAAGGATTTGGGGAGATGGAAATTGGATGCTTTCAAGGGTTATGCAGTAAAGTTAGTGTTTGCTTAGAAGCTGTTCCTTGGTCAAGCAACGAGAGTGAGGCCTTGTGGGATACCAACAAGCCACAAGGACCATGGGAAATAAGTTTTGTCCCTTTAACCCCAGACCAGCATGCTCCCGGGGTGTGAAATGTTTATTATGGGAAAGGAAACCCTTGATTTAATGGAAGGTTTGACACCTGGGTCCGAAGTTATGTGCATTCCCTCAGTGATGTTATCTGCCCTTGATTGCCTGGGAATGTGCATCTGCATAGGCTCCACGGAAAGGGAGGAAACCCCTTTGATTTAGGCTCTGGGTTCTTAATTGGTCCAGC
Source organism: Podarcis pityusensis (assembly GCF_964106645.2). Lineage (NCBI taxonomy): Eukaryota > Metazoa > Chordata > Lepidosauria > Squamata > Lacertidae > Podarcis > Podarcis pityusensis. Next base: position 6,593,974 of record NC_138038.1, on the reverse strand, counting down.
TGCCAGAAGTTAGATTGATTAGCCCGAAAGCCGGTCATTGGAGAATTTAAAAATAATCAAGAGCTATGATTGGTTTTGGGGGTTCCGACGCCACGTGCAAATTGGGGATAAAAGATCTTGGGAATGGCTGGGAAAGTGTGCTCTGCAATCCGCAAATCGCCCGGCTGCTGATGCTCCACCTAAGTAGCCGTCCTTTCGTCCTTTGTGATGGAGAATTGCGAAAACCTCTGAATGAGGATCATTGAAAGGACTCTAACTATTCTATCTGTGTCTTAGTCGTGAGTATGTAAGTCAGTTAGATTTCACAATGTTCTTGTTTTCTTGCTTGTAACTTACTAAAGATGTGCCTGCTTTTTTAGCATGTTTCCTTATGTTCTTTTAAAATAAATTTTAAGAAAGAAACTGTTTTAGTTTGTGTGCCTTTCTGGGGGAAAAGCTAATTCCTAGCCTTACGCTTGGTTGTGTTCTACCGTAGAATTTCTGTCTGCAAGTCTGTGGATACAACTTGTGGAGTGGGGGGTAACCAGCAACAACGGGGCACAGCCTTCTCCCTGGGTTGTGGCTCTGGGTTCCCTGGGACAAAGGGAGTGGTGGCAGCCTTACCGGTGTTATTTTGTCCTGTTTCTGAAAAAGTAAACGTGTCTGCCAGCCCTGCCCTAGAGGACCTGGTCTGGCCGGAGAGCAAAGACAGCTGAGGGAGGGGCGAGTGGCTGGAGGGCAGTTTACCATAGGTTATGTGCGAAACAAATGCTGAGTTTGGTACTAATGCTTGTTTGTTTCAACCCTTGTAGATCCCACACTGGTCCGCGTCTGGATAGTGGGACACAGCATCGTTCATTGGGCTGGCAGCAGAGCGAGGCAGTCTGCAAGGGGAGCGTGTCTCGGCCTCCCACAGCACATGCAAGTGTCATGGTTTTCCAGACGCGGAATGTCATGGGGAGAGTTTATGCCGCTGATTGGTCGCCGGCTGCTCTCGGACCCCCCCACCCTATGGCCATAGTGGTGCAGCTGGGGGGAAATGATGTGGCAACTATTGATTGCCTTGCTTTGCGCTCCCACCTCAATCCAAAAGGGATTTGGAGCATTTGGAGCCTTGCTACCTTCAGTGAGAATAATTTGGTCTCACCTGTTGCAGAGGCACACCTGGCGCGGTGTTTCCCGCCCGGAGGCCGCTGAGAAGGCCAGGAAGCGCATTACTCTGTGGCTGTCACCGATGGAAGTGAAAGCTCTGAAAAAGCTCAATATGGAGGCCAAATGGCCGAAATATTGGGAAATTTTGGAACAAGATGGAGATAGACTGAAATTGCAGAGTTTTGAGAAATTAAAAAACAAAGTGCGAGACTGGCTTCATTATTATCAGATAATGGAGGCATATAATTTGGACAAGAAAATTGGTTTCCAGGTGGAAAAATCAAAATTAGAAACAGAACTGTTAGAACCCAAAACTAAGATTTTGTCAAAGATGTATAACTTGCTGTTGAAATGGAATACTCAGGATGAAATGGTGAAATCTGCTATGATTAAATGGGCACAAGATGTTGGGCATAACATAATGATGGCTGACTGGGAACAGTTATGGACCACAGGTATGAAGTTTACGGCATGCAATGCCTTAAGAGAGAATATTATGAAAATGATATACAGGTGGTACATGACCCCAGTCAAGCTTGCAAAAATTTATCATTTGCCCGATAACAAATGTTGGAAATGTAAAGAAACTGAAGGTACATTCTTTCACCTTTGGTGGACGTGCCCAAGGATTAAGGCTTTCTGGGAGATGATATATAATGAATTGAAAAAGGTATTTAAATATACCTTCTTGAAGAAACCAGAGGCCTTTCTCCTAGGCATAGTCGGCCAATTGGTGCCAAAGAAGGACAGAACTTTTTTTATGTATGCCACAACAGCAGCAAGAATACTCACTGTGAAGTATTGGAAGACACAAGATCTACCTACTCTGGAAGAATGGCAGATGAAGGTGATGGACTATATGGAACTGGCGGAAATGACTGGCAGAATCCGAGACCAGGGAGAAGAGTTGGTGGAAGAAGATTGGAAGAAATTTAAGGACTATCTACAGAAATATGGTAAAATTAATGAATGTTAGAATGATGTTGGATAGAAATTAAGTGGTTTTCAGCTGTAATACTATAAGGGAATATGAAAAATGGATTATTAATAGGTAAAAATTTAACGTTACAATATTTTAAGATTAAAGACTAGGATAAACAAAGAGGGTAAGGATTTGCTGAACCAACAAACTGAACTGGAATACAAAAAAGGGAGGCGTGAGGAGGTCCGGGAAACAAGCAAATGAAAAATAAGTAATGGAAAGATTGAGTTGTTTTTAGCCATTTTTATTTTGTACTTTTTTCTTTTTTTGTTTTTGTTTTGTATCATTTTGAAAATCTTAATAAATATCTTATTAAAAAAAAAAAAAGGAAGCGCATTACTCTGCAGTGTGCAAGAAGGTTTTGGAGCTGAGTGGTTTGGTGATTCCCACCCTAGCATTTATTTTAAGGCAAAAGCCCTTTACCGGGCGGATGGAGTGCACCTTTCTGATTTGGGGAATGATATTTGGTTGGATGCTGTGGCTGAAAAATTAGGTTCCTGGTTGGGTTTGTGAGTGGTTGGCGGCGAGCATTAAAGCTCGTGTGGCGGTTAGGCATTGGTTATAATATGCTGGTGGTGGAGGGGTCAGGATAGGCTGTGCCTGCCCCTCCTATTGCGCTGAAGGGAATTCCGTTAAAGGAATCCTGGGGCTTGCCACGATTTCGTCCTATCCCTGGCATGGGACCAGGGCTGGCAAGCCTTCGGGGAGCTGCTGGGGTGAGCGGCGTGGGTCCGACGCTTAGCTCAAATGACCCCCAAGTTTGACTTTCCCTTCTACTGGCTAACGATCGGACCTCGGGATGTCAGTTCTGTCCCAGGCGGGGGGACAGATAGTCATAACCAATGTCTAAACAACCACTCACTGATTTTGTATTTTAATAAAGTTGTGGCCAAAATAGTGCCCAAAAACCAAAATTACGTGTTATGTGTGAAGTTATTTGAGGGGTGGCCTGGGGACCTACACACGCAAAAGCAAGAATAGTTAAGCCCCTGTGGATATTTCACAGACTCTCCCCACTGCCCTGCTTTCTGGCGAAAGTGCCGGAAAAGAGTTTTGTGAAATGTGGGCAAGGTGTTCGGTGCAGCGCAAACCCAATTTGACACTCGCCTGACCGGTCATGGCCTCGAGAACATGAAAGCACAGAAATGCTGCCAGCGGGCACACAGGCATGGGTCTCTACTGTGACTAAGGAGGGAATTGCATACCAAGCTAAATTCCAGCCTAGGAGACTCACAGCCCTGACCTTGCTATGGGGTAAGTTGGCCTTGCTCCAGGACGGCTGCATTTGGTGTTGCTGTTGTGAGCCCTTCACATCACAGAACAAGGCTAGCCCGTCCATGAGGCAAGGTGAGGCAATCCCCTTGGGTGGCAGGAATCTCTGGGGCATCAGATCTGGGCTTCAAGGATCTTGAAGATCTTCCCTTGTTCCTGATGTAAATCTTCACTCACCCCTTCTTCCCTACCATGGCGGGGCCCACCATTTTGTGGTTCACCTCAAGTGCAAAAATGTATTGGGCTAGCCCTGCCACAGAGGTAGTGGAAAAGGATAAAAACAGGCTGGTGTTGTTCCCAGGTTGAACCCACCTCCACCCCCATTACTGTGCCATCAGTCTTCAGCCTGGAGCAGATATACCCCTTATGTGCATCTACTTTCTTTTAGATGTTTAATCAAATCATTATTATTAATTTTCCAAATTATCACAAATCAAGCCAAATTACTTTAATTCAACACAATTTCTTAAAACCAGATGTTTAAAGGAATTTCAAAACTGTGTTTTTAAAGTGCCACAAAGCAATGTTAGTGCGCTGGGTGGCCCCATGCATAATTCTGAAGGAGGGTCCTTTTCTTTTCTTTCTTCTTTTCTTTTTTCCTTTTTGTAAGGTTTAAAAGTAATAAATATTATTTTTTTAAAAAAAATAATTCTGAAGGAGGGCTCCTTTTCCCAGATCAATGCTGGGAGTGTGCACACTGCAAGAGTCACTGCAAGTGGGGAGGGAGAAAGGAGCTGTAGGAGCAGTTGGCAGAGGTAGGAGGTTGTTCTGGGTGCAAAATAATTCTGGGTGCAAAATTTCAACAGCCAGTGCAGCCTCAATACAGCTGCACATCTCTGTCACCAGGCTCCATTGAAAACAGCTTCTCCATGCAAAGCAGAAAGGGACCTTTCTACACAATGGAACAGCTCTTCTTTTCTTATATCTGCAGTTGTGTTCCGGGTGACACAGATGCCATTAGGCAGTTGAATGTGCCAATGTACTCCACCCATTTCTCTCCTTCCCTCGGCAGAGCCCCGGGTGTTTGCATTTGTGGCAATCACACAGGGTCCCCGGACATTTAACGGTCTATTGATCCCTGTGCCACCACTGTGCTCGCTTCCCCGCTGCCACCAACCCGTTACTCTCGGGTAAAACACTGAGTCCAGACAGTTGTTAAAATTGAACCAAATAAACAAGTTTATTTAAAAGCATTAACAAGTTTATGGTTTCTCAGATAATATTCCTAAAGGTTTCTTAACTTTAGTTTCTTTACCAGCCTATACCTTCCTTATACCTTCTGACTGATTATATCAACTATTTGACTGACTCCTCTTCACAGATTCTCTCACTCTTTCACATCAGACTAGCCCAACCCACAGACTTATCCTCTCTGTCTCTTCTTTAACTCCAGACTGACTACTCAACCATACTAACTCTAACTCCTCCCCTTGGGTTCCCATTGGTTAGTCATTTTACAATTAGTTAACCCTTTCCTTATGACCCAGTATGATGTCACACACCTAGGAGGGCAAAAAGCCACAGCAACCCATTCTATGCCACTTTGTCATATTCCACTTCATATGGGAACCTTATGTCTTCTGTTCTCATCCTGACATGTCTGATTCCTGGGCTGGATCTACACTGATCTGTTTAACATTGCATGACCAGGCAGAGACCGCCCCAGCCCTCAGGGATCACCAGAAATGAATAATGACTCATGACAACGTGTTATGGAATTAAAATTTGGCCACAACTTTAGTAAACTTCCTAATGTAGGAAGACCTTGGCTTAGGCCAGGGGTCAGCAACCCGCGGCTCCGGAGCCGCATGTGGCTCTTTTACACCTTTGCCGCAGCTCCGGGGCGGATACTAGCGAGGGGAGGAGGTGCATTGTGCGCCCCGACACTCCCCCCTGTGGCGGGCACTGTACTGGCTGTGACGTCGCATGGGGGCGGTGCGTGCGTTAGTCACGCACCGTCCCGATGTCACCTTCCCACCCGCCCGCTCGCTACATTGTAAGGGGCATGTATGCTGGTCACTGCATTGAAAGGGGGCATGGACGCTGGTCACTGTTTTGAAGGGGAGTGAAGAACACACACACAAAAAAAATGGTAACTTGTTAATTTAATGTTTATTTCTATGAGGAGGAGTAATTCTGAGGGGTCAAACAAAGAAATAATAAAAAAGTGACAAAAAAGTTATTTTTATAATGAGGAGTTTTGCGGCTCCCAGTTTTTTTTTCTTCGGAAACGGGTCCAAGTGGCTCTTTTTGTCTTAAAGGTTGCAGACCCCTGGCTTAGGCATTGGGTGTGTATCCCTCCCAGCCAGGGGAACTGGGGCTCATCAGGGTAAATGAGATATAGGGGTGCTCTGCGAGACATAAGGGTAGCAGGCAGCCCAGCCCATATTCCTGCACGCAGGGTAGTTCACTGATGACCTTTCAGTGTATGGCCAATGACACCCAAAATATAACCCTTTTAAGAGGGGACCCTGGAATCGCCACTGAAGGGGGGTGAATCACCACTTCACTCCCCCCCCCCATTTTAGGGAAGAAAAGACTAAAGGATTCAACCCAAGACCTTAAACCACCAAAGTTGTGATGAATTGCTACGAGGAAGTTCTTCCCGGCTCTTCAAGAACAACCAGTCAAAAGACTGCAGCAGCGCCCACTAAACAGGAAGAAAAAGGTTAACCTGAAAACAAGAAACATTATACAAAGGGAGGGTTGAGTGGGTGAAGCTCCTGAGCCGACTGCCTGGCTACTGCCGGCTGCTCCACCTAGTTATGCGACTGGCCCCACCTCCCAGCAGTGTAACTTGACTAACTGAGGTTGGGTGTGAACCTCCAAAGAATAACACTGAGAGGCAGGCCAGCCCATACAACCGGTAAGTTCCCTGGGGTCCAAAGCGCCGCGTGCGATCCCGCAAAGTGCACCCACAGTGTAAAGTGTAAATGTTCATTATCGGAACAACATTAGATATATCATTCTAAAACATCACAGGCCATACTTGTAATTTAAAGCATTTTTCTTACAGTGGTGCCCCGCAAGACGAATGCCTCGCAAGACGGAAAACCCGCTAGACGAAAGGGTTTTCCGTTTTTGAGTTGCTTCGCAGGACGAATTTCCCTATGGGCTTGCTTCGCAAGACGAAAATGTCTTGCGAGTCTTGAGATTTTTTTCCGCTCCCCCCCCTTTTTCTAAGCCGCTAATAGCCTTTTAGCAGCTAAGCCGCTAAGCCGCCAAGCCTTTAATAGCCGCTAAACCGCTAATAGCGCTAATCCGCTAAGCCGCTAATAGGGTTGCTTCGCAAGACGAAAAAACCGCTAGACGAAGACACTCGCGGAATGGATTAATTTCGTCTTGCGAGGCACCTCTGTACCTTGTTGTTGGTTTATTTCCATCCAGACACTGCTGGTTGCTCTGCCACACCCTCTGGTGTCACATTTTAGTAACGCATTATGAGCACTAAAGGCAGTGAGTCATATGTCCATCTATGTTACTATAACTCTTCCTTAACCACTTTCTTAATGTTAAGAACATGAGTGTAGATCTGCTCCTGGAATCAAGAACTCAGAGCTTTACACATACTGTAACCCCTTGGGGCTACAAAGTTGAAGCATTTCCCTAAGCACTAAAGGTTTTCTGAATGCTGGGGTGTCTTTGTCCACCTAGGCTCTCAGCGCCAAGAAGAACTATAAAACCTCTGGTTCAGATTGAGATTCTGACAGGGGTGGGTGGGTAGGCAATAGTTCTCATTGGCAATTGGCTTACTGGGAGGTGAGCCTTGGCTTGACCCCCTGGTTCTGACCTCCAGCATAACTCCTGGCTTCCAACTGTTGGCTCGTGCTTGATAGCTACTGCATATAATTCAGTACCAAGAGGACTAAAAGTGAGTTCTAGGTCTCAAGAGAGGCATAGGCAAACTCGGGCCCTCCAGATGTTTGGGACTACAATTCCCATCATTCATGACCACTGGCCCTGTTAGCTAGGGATGATGGGAATTGTAGTCCCAAACATCTGGAGGGCCCGAGTTTGCCTATGCCTGTCTCAAGAGGTTGAAGGTGACTGGCATATACAATGCATATGGACCACACAGGCAATATGGGTTGGGGGTTATTTTTTACAGGAAAGTAGAGATGGGACGTGGGTGGCACTGTGGGTTAAACCACAGAGCCTAGGACTTGCTGATCAGAAGGTCGGCGGTTCAAATCCCTGCGACGGGGTGAGCTCCTGTTGCTCGTTCCCTGCTCCTGCCAATCTATCAGTTCAAAAGCACATCAAAGTCAAGTAGATAAATAGGTACTGCTCCGGTGGGAAGGTAAATGGCGTTTCCGTGCGCTGCTCTGGTTCGCTAGAAGAGGCTTAGTCATGCTGGCCACATGACCCGGAAGCTGTATGCCGGCTCCCTCAGCCAATAAAGCGAGATGAGTGCCGCAACCCCAGAGTCGGCCACAACTGGACCTAACGGTCAGGGGTCCCTTTACCTTTTAGAAATGGGCAACTTCTCCAGCCAACAACACATATTGGCAACCAGCATATCAGGCTTGCAACGAAACTGAACTACTTTCTAAAAATCAAGAAATAAGTTCATTTGTAAGCCAGTTTGGCTTTGGGAATAAGATAACTTCTCAGAATGTCCCACTTCTTCCACTCATCAGCTTTCCTCTGTCCCATTTCCCAAATGCATTTACTAGCACTGGCAGCAACCCTTTTCTAAGACGAGTATTACAAGTCTAATGACACTCATATTTCCAGGCCTGGACTTGGCAGTGTTTTTACTGGAAAGTGTCCATGCTCATTTTATGTTTGCTGTGAAAGGAGCAAATACGATATTGCGCTGACATAAATTTCCTGTTTGTTTTCTTATAATTTAGCTGTAGCTTTGGGATCTCACCGAGATGTTAATTCTCCAAGGTGCCAGAATTTAATTTTCACATTGAAACTTCACAGTTTAGTTCCCAAAGCACCACCATTACTGAATGTGTGATGTAAACTTAATGGGAGCAATGATGATTTGAAGTTAATTTCTGTTTATCTGAAAGGAAACAGAACAAGAGATGTTTTGCCAAAAGACGAGTGATGGTGTCATCCACATGGTGTCATTTTTTTTCACCGACAACTACCATTTTGTATTAGCATATTTCCAAAATATAACCTCAGACATGGAGTATTTAAACAAATAGCCAAACCAAAACTTACCATTGTTGGTTAATAATATATCGTAACAGAATTTCCCCAGAGTAACTGCTAACAATAGAGGAAAATAATTATTATCACCAAGATTTTAAAAACTCCATCAGAATGCATGAAACTTCATATTGTAAGATAAGGAGAAGGACCCAGCTTAGTGCACTGAGAGAAGTTTTAACACACAACTCCTTTTATACATAAACAATGCATTGAAGGCAACTAGTCGAAATAGAAAAATTCCTTCCTGTAGCACCTTAAAGACCAACTAAGTTAGTTCTTGGTATAAGCTTTCGTGTGCAAGCACACTTCTTCAGATACACACACGAAAGCTTGCACACGAAAGCTTATACCAAGAACTAACTTAGTTGGTCTTTAAGGTGCTACAGGAAGGAATTTTTCTATTTCGACTATGGCAGACCAACACGGCTACCCATCTGTAACTTGAAGGCAACTAAACCCTCTTCTGCAAATTTGGTGAATGCAAATTCTCAACATATTTGCCAGTTGTCAAAATATTGGTTCACATTAAACTTCTGATGATATTTGTGTGACCTCACTTCCTCTAGCAACAGCAGGCCTGAGGTAACCTCCAGAGCCAGATCTAGGGCAGTGTGAGCAGTTGCCCGGGGCGTCAACATTGAGAAGCTCCATAATTGAGAAGATCCATTTGCGCTTCAAGGCCTCCAAGATCCCTCCTGAAATAACTTCACACGGACACTTATTTTAGTTTAAGTTATTGGGCAAATTTTTAGGTCACAGCTTTATTGAAATACAGAAAATAATAATAATAATAATAATAATAATAATAATAATTTATTATTTGTACCCCGCCCATCTGGCTGCGTTTCCCCAGCCACTCTGGGCGGCTTCCATAGAAACCAAAAATACAGTAAAATATCACAGATTAAAAACTTCCCTGAACAGGGCTGCCTTAAGATGTCTTCTAAATGTCAGGTACTTAACTTATTTATCTCTTTGACATCTGATGGGAGGGCGTTCCACAGGGCGGTCTGTTGCCAATGCCTAAGCGTATTGGCTTAGGCATTGGCAACAGACTATAACTGACTGGTAGTCTGGCTGGTAGTCTGAAAGGGTAAGCACCAAACGAGGGAGCAACATCGATGAAGACCAACCGAAGCTCATCCTGGGGTTCCTGTGGTCCTGGCATGGCCATAGCTGTCAACTTTTCCCTTTTCTTGCGAGAAATCCTATTTGGAATAAGGGAATTTCCCTTTTAAAAAGGGAAATATTGACAGCTATGGGCATGGCCCTAGCCCCTCAAGCGGGCTTCAGACAAGATAAAGGACCCCCAGATTCCTTTATCGGAATACCCTGTTCCTGGAGGGGGAGGTGATGGCTGCACCTCCCCTCCCCCACATTTCAATAAGCCAGTGCCTAACCGCCAAACCTTACAAATTGTGTCACACTGCCGTATTTATCGACCCCAGGATCACGCCACCTCATGCGATTGGCCCAAACAGCCTGGCATGGTCCGGAGGCCAAAGCTAGGGCTTGGGCTACACCCTTAACAAATTTAAGCCTGTGGGGACTCCTAGGGGCCCACACACAATTAGGACCCTCAATAAGGAGAATCCCATTTGTGGGGGAACCAAATTTTGGCCTTGCACAGGGTTATCTTTTACAAAATATTACCAAAGTCCACCCTCTGAGGTTACAAGGAAATGTCAGTAGGCCCAGATGTGTGGTGTAGTATCTCCAGACCTCTAGCTCTCACATCTTGACCTACTCAGTCCTACGCATATTACCTCAGAAGTAAGTCCCATCACATTTAATGGGATTTAATCTCAGGTAGATGTGCCCAGCCTTGTGACCTAAGGCTGGGAGGTCCTTGAGAGTAAGCCTTGGCATGGTCACGAATATACTGGGGTGCCAAACGAGAACTGAGGAAATTCATATTTAAAACCCCAGTCATGAGGCTCACTGGACGGCCTTGGACCAGTCACAATTTCTTGTATGTAACGTCACCAGGTTGCTATGAGGATAAAAATGGAAAGCTGGGAGTCAGGTATTCTTCTTTGTGCGCCTTTGAGGAAAAACAGGATATAAATAATTAAAAGTTTTGTTTGCTATTATGCTATATATTTTTGTGCTTTTATTTTGTAAACCGCCCTGTGATCTTTGGATGAAGGGTGGTATAACAATTTTAATAATAATAATAATAATAATAATAATAATAATAATAATGCTGAGTAAAGGTGCATAGGATTATGCTGTCAATCAGGGAGTGAAGGAAGTCAATAGGCAAATATACATTATTTTTGGTGTTTTATACTAAAACACCAAAAAAGCTACATGCAACCAGAACCCCAACTCAGCGACTTTCTAATTTAAATTCTTCACATGAATTTTACAGGACTGAAGCAATTAAATGTATTTAACCAAGAGGACACTTTTGAAACTGAGCTCCCTACCTTGCCTTAAGAAAATGCATAATACAGTGGTGCCTCGCAAGACAAAATTAATTTGTTCCGCGAGTTTTGTTGTCTTGTGATTTTTTTCGTCTTGCGAAGCACGGTGTCGGGAAAGTTTTGGGAAAGCTTCAAAGCTCCTCGAAGTCAAGACGCAACTGTATTAACGGTGTTAAGAAAAAGGAAACAAACTTGCAAGACGTTTCCGTCTTGCGAAGCAAGCCCATAGGGAAAATCGTCTTGCGAAGCAGCTCAAAAAACGAAAAACCCTTTCATCTAGTGAGTTTTTCGTCTTGCGAGGCATTCGTCTTGCGGGGCACCACTGTATTATGTATATGTTTCTATATGTATATTTATCTATAGGCTGGCATACACTTCCGGGTCACGTGGCCAGCGTGACGAAGCTGCATCTGGCGAGCCAGCACCAGCGCAGCACACGGAAACGCCGTTTACCTTCCCGCTATAAAGCAGTCCCTATTTATCTACTTGCACTTAGGGGTGCTTTCGAACTGCTAGGTTGGCAGGAGCTGGGACCGAACGATGGGAGCTCACCCGCCGCGGGGATTCGAACCGCCGACCTTACGATCAGCAAGTCCTAGGCACTGAAGTTTTACCCACAGCGCCACCCGCGCCCCATATGTTTTTATATCTATATTTATCTATAGGCTGGCATACACAGTTGTTGTGTTTTAAAATGATTGAGTTTAAAAGATGGCCAGGTCCTTCTCTTTTACTGAATAACCACAAGAACCATGCCTACATGTCAATTGATTAGTTTGTGAGGAGGGCTGAGATGAGGCAAGTTGGATCAATGCCAAAGAGGAAGCTTCAACTTTTCCTTAAGCCGACTCATCTTGAGGCACCTGGAGGTTAATTTAATGGTTCTGAATAAACAGCTGGAGGCTTTAAAGATAGCAACAGAGGAAGAGAGTTACTCAGCAGGAAACATTCACCTTAATTTTTGCTCTCATCTCCAACTAGGGTATTAATAAATAGAAATCCCCTTTCCAACAATAATAATGGGGGTATTAACTATAATGCAGCCAGGATTATACTTTACTGTTGTTCTTCCCCAGCTTCTGGAAACTGCTAGTGATGTCTCCAACATTTGCCCTGCAGGAGGCAGTCTCTTCTTTCTCCCCCAACAACCGGAACAGTGTTGCATCATAATATAGGGCTTCACCCTTGGACCATATGTGTGGGACAGGAAGCCAGTGAAGTGCTTAGTTGCAGCTCTCCTACAGCTTGAAATAGCAGCAGAACTTGAGTAGGGCGTACAAAAAGATACCCTCCCACACCTGGAATCCTAAATGTAACCTGCATATCACAATTACAGTAGCTAGGAAGCATTCAACTGGTAGTGGGTGGCCATGCAGGTGGGGAGATCTTTTAGATGTTTTCTTTAAAATATTATGCAGTATAGAAATGAAATGAATAACTGGAGAACTGGGTGCAAGCTAACAAAATGAATTTCAGTAGGGACAAATGTAAAGTTCTGCACTTAGGCAGGAAGAACCTGATGCACAAATATAGGATGTCTTAGTAGCAGTACATGCGAAAAGGATCTAGAGGTCTTGTTGGACCACAAGCTTGACATGAGTCAACAGTGTGATGCAGCAGCAAAAAAGTGAATGCTGTTCTAGGCTGCATCAACAGAAGTACAGTGTCCAGATCAAGGGAAATAATAGTACCACTCTATTATGCCTTAGTCAGACCACACTTGGAATACTGTATCCAGTTCTGGGCACCACAGTTTAAGAAGGATGTTGACCAGCTAGAAAGTGTGCAAAGGAGGGCAACCAAGATGATCAAGGGTCTGGAAACCAAGCCTTATGAGGAGCGCTTGAAGGAGCGGAGTATGTTTAGCCTGGAAAAGAGGAGACTGCGAGGAGATATGATAGCCACCTTCAAATATCTTAAGGACTGTCACATGGAGGAGGGAACATGCTTGTTTTCTCCTGCTCTGGAGAGTAGGATTCAAAACAATGGCTTCAAGTTGCAAAAAAAGAGATTTTGACTAAACATTCGGAAAAAACTTTCTGACAGTAAGAGCTGTTCAGCAGCGGAACAGACACCCACCAGAGGTGGTGGACTCTCCTTCCTTGGATGTTTTTAAACAGAGGTTGGATACCATCTGTCATGGATGCTTTAGCTGAGATTCCTGCATTGCAGGGGGTTGGACTAGATGACCCTTGGGTTCCTTCCAACTCTAAGATTCTATAATTCTAATAATAGTAATAATGACACTTAGACATTCCATTGTTGCGAACGTAACCTAAGTTTAAAGTGCCACTGGTCAATTAGCTTATATATCCGAGTTTTTAATACTGGGAGGCACCAGAATCCTCTTCCTCCTTCTGTTAGTAGTTTCAGGTATTGCAGATATTAATATTGCACAATTTGAAGTGAGTGGGTGCATTAAAAGAACTGTTCCTTCTGGAATGAAGCTTTGTCCAGCCTCATAAGTTATTATTCAAAATTTTACTTGCAGAACTTTCTTTAAAACACCACAAAAACATCAAAGATACATAAAAAATATCCATACAATATTTTGTGCTCTCCAGCACAGGCTCAGCATCTTAGAAAATATGAAATAATCCAAACAGACCAAGAGCAAAGGTCTCTCTCCTTTAGCATCCATTTTGCCTGGAGCTGTTTTCCTAGAGAGCTTTGTGTACATCTTAACTCCACAGAGTCTTGAGACCAAAGAACTCCAGCCACCACCCTTTCAAGATGGTGAATTTGCAACTCAATGCCTTTGTCACCTGATCTAAGGTTACAACACTCATGTGTTTGCTAGCAGGAAACAATAGTTATCAACTAGTTAAAGCTCAGAGACAGCTCAGTTTGCTTTTAATATATTCCCATGGAAAATCCCTGTGTTAAAACCTTTTCACCAGTAGACAATTAGCCAGTTAGTGTCAATTCAACCAATTATACTTAACATCAGGAAAGTTTAGATAGGGAAACAGCAGGCAGAAAAAGTTAAACCTTCTCCACCACACAACATTTCTCCAGTGAAGAGATGGCTTTCCCACCCTATCTGCATATCCTTAGTTTTTAAAGGCAAGTTCCTAAATATATTGAATTACTACAATTCTCCCATGTCATATCTGTTTGGTACTCACAGCAGAAGTCTAGCTTTTTACATTTAAGAAGTAACAAAAGACAAACAGCTTTGTCAGAAACAGAATAAATCAAGCCACACCTGCCCATTTTTCTTGTTTGCAGTCTGTGTTCATGCCAGACAGATTTCTAAAAAGTCATTGTTTGTTAAGACTGAAATGAATTCAGCTTATCCATTCGTTTCCTTAACATCAAGGATCTTTAAAATGACATTTTTTTATTATTTTTGGCTGCATCTTAGATCAATGAAGTGTTTCGGTTCAGCTCAGCCACCCTAAAATGCATAAGCAAAGTTCCTTTGAACCTTTTAGGAGTTCTTTGATATGATTTTCTGAAGGCTGCCTAAAGTTATTTAGGAGGTGTGTGTGTGTGTGTGTGTGTGTGTGTGTGTGTGTGTGTGTGTGAAGTGTCTTGGAAGTGGAGCCACAGGAGTGCTCTCTTTAATGAAAGCACATTCTTTCCTAGCATACATTACCTGAGTGCTTATGTCTTGCATTTTGCATGAGTTATGATAATATTTCCCAATGATCAAAAGGAGTCCTATCTTGTTCTCCAGACTTATTTAGTCTAAAATATGTACCATTAAAAGGAGCAATGGGCACGAGTATATTCTGCAGATCCTTTTTATCAGCCATCCGTCACATTTTCCAAAGATTTCCTTTATCTAGAAACACCCTGCTACCTGCATTTTGAAAGTATGCTAATTTGAGGGCAGAAGCATGTCGCTGATTAGCAGCTATTTCCATTTCCTTTTAAGAATCTAGGTTTTCCTTTGATCATCTTTATAGCATATTTCTCTCTCTTGATGAGTTTGTAATATATTTTAAAAATAAAGTAAAATACGTCTGCTTTGCTTGTTGTGAAAGTTCAGTGAACTTGTTCAGCTGCAAAAAGGAGGCCTAATTGCATAATAGTAGTATATTAGTTTAAGATCACACTAGCACCACTAAAGTGTATACACTTTTTTTCCAGGTACCGCACCTTCAGAGGGTGAGGTGGATAATGACCAAGGGGCCTTCTGAGATGAGATATCCCTACTCAAAGATGACCTGACTGGGGAGCTTTATCTGGAATGAGTTCAATGTCCTTTCAGTGTCAGATGAAAAGTATCATTCATTTATGCATTGTGTGTTTCTTAATCATATTCTTTAAAAAATGCTTTTCATTTCTGCCAGTCTAATCTAATTAGTGTCTGTAAGGCTTACTGGCTGAGGTAAAAAGGAAAAGGTAAAGAACCCCTGACAGTTAAGTCCAGTTGCAAACGACTCTGGGGTTGCGGCGCTCATCTCGCTTTATTGGCTAAGGGAGCCGACATTTGTCCGCAGTTAGTTTTTCCAGGTCATGTGGACACCATGACTAAGCCGCTTCTGGTGCAACGGAACACTGAAACTAGAGCAGCGCACAGAAACGCCGTTTACCTTCCTGCTGGAGCGGTACCTATTTATCTACTTGCACTTTGGGGCGTGCTTTCAAACTGCTAGATTGGCAGGAGCAGGGACCGAGCAACGGGAGCTCACCCCATCATGGGGATTCAAACCGCTGATCTTATGGTCAGCAAGCCCAAGAAGCTCAGTGGTTTAGACCACAACGCCACCTGCGTCCCTGGCCACCACAAGTACTACAGGCCTAATCCCTGCATTATATGGACCTCCTTATAAGGTGGCATTTGCAGGAGGCCCTCACCTGCAAAGTGCAGTGATTGATTGGGTATATAAGGGATGAGGTTCTTTCAAGGTATCCTGGTCCCAAGCTGTATATGGCTTTATATACCAAAATCTGCACCTTGAACTTATATAAGTCACCACTACTTCTGGGACAGAGCTCTGCTCCCACCCAGCCTTTCTTTTTTTCTTTTCTTTTTTTAAATAATATTTATTAAAGTTTCAAAGGAAAAAACAAAAAATCACATTAATAAAAAAAAATTAACAATAAAAAGGAAAAATACAAAGTAGAAAAAAAAGAAAAAACAGTTAAAAACATTTCCATCTTTTCCTCACTTCTTTTACGTTTACTTGTTTCCCGGACCTCCTCATACCTCCCTCTTTTGTATTCCAATTAAATTTGTTAATCCAACAATTCCTTTCCCTCCTTTTTAATCCTAATCCTTAATCCTGATATATTGTAACGTTAGATTTTTACATATTAAAAACCAATTTTTCCATATTCTTTTGTACCTATATAGCTAGAAACCACTTAACTTCAATCCGTCATCATTCTAACATTCATTAATTTTACAATATTTCTGTAAGTAGTCTTTAAATTTCTTCCAATCTTCTTCCACCGACTCTTCTCCCTGGTCTCGGATTCTGCCAGTCATTTCCGCCAATTCCATATAGTCCATCATTTTCATCTGCCATTCCTCCAGTGTGGGTAAATCTTGTGTCTTCCAATGCTTTGCAATGAGTATTCTTGCTGCTGTTGTAGCATACATAAAGAAAGTTCTGTCCTTTTTTAACACCGATTGGCCGACTATGCCCAGGAGAAAGGCCTCTGGTTTCTTCAAGAAGGTATATTTAAATACCTTTTTTAGTTCATTATATATCATCTCCCAGAAAGCCTTAATCTTTGGGCACGTCCACCAAAGGTGAAAAAATGTACCTTCAGTTTCTTTACATTTCCAACATTTATTATCAGGCACATGATAGATTTTTGCAAGCTTGACTGGGGTTATGTACCACCTGTATATCATTTTCATAATATTTCTCTTAAGGCATTACACCACCCAGCCTTTCTAATGCTGTGCCAACATGGGATAAGGCAGAAGCATTCCGGGACATCTCTGCTTTGTGCAAATTCTCTTCCTACCTGAGCTTCAGTGGTTGGAAGAAGGCCAGGGGGAAGGTGTACTAGGGGAAGCAACATCCCTCTGATCTTAAAAACCAATTATCCGTTACAATCAATATCAGAATCCAGCTGCACAGTCCTTATCAGCTGCATCAGAGATGACATTTTCTTAATAGCATGCCAAAAATAGCCTTATGGCAAGACTATATCCCAGCAAGTACGTTGTTATCAATGAGATAGAAATGTTAGAAATTCGGAGTTGGGGACATTACCATCAAGCTGATTTCCAGCCGAAAGGTGCTCAAGTTTATGTACAAAAATGGAAAATAAATATGAATTCTTTAAAATGTCCCCCCCCCCAAGTGAATTCCATGTACCTTGCAAAAAAAACCACAACTATTAAAGAAAAACACCACACAATAATGATAGATCCAGTTCAAAACATCCACTTCCCAAAAGTAAGGTAAAAGTAAAGGGACCGCTGACCATTAGGTCCAGTTGTGACCGACTCTGGGGTTGCAGCACTCATCTCGCTTTATTGGCCGAGGGAGCCGGCGTACAGCTTCCGGGTCATGTGGCCAGCATGACTAAGCCGCTTCTGGCGAACCAGAGCAGTGCACGGAAACGCCGTTTACCTTCCTGCCTGAGCGGTACCTATTTATCTACTTTCACTTGGACGTGCTTTCGAACTGCTAGGTTGGCAGGAGCAGGGACCGAGCAACGGGAGCTCACCCCGTCACAGGGATTAGAACCGCGACCTTCTGATTGGCAAGCCCTAGGCTCTGTGGTTTAACCCATAGCGCCAATTACAAAAAGAGGAAAATGAAGATAAAATAAGTATCAGTTATGGATATAGTTTCTGTAAAATAGCAAAGCCAAGATAACAGTCAGTTAAAGCCTTCTGGAACAGCCTAATCCTTCTCTGATGTCTCAAAGAATAAGGTGCCAGGGCCTGATGTAGCTCCCTCAGGAGGGCATCTGCAAAGTGATTTCTGCTACTGAAAAGGTACTTTTTCCAGGCCCATCTCATTTCACCAAGGTATCTAGAGCAGTGGCGTAGCGTGGGTTTTCAGCATCCGGGGCAAGGCAAGTAATTTGCGCCCCCTAACCCGTGGATTTGCGCCCCCTAACCCTAACCCCCAGATGTTGCGCCCAGTGCGGCCGGCCCCCCCTGCACCCCCACGCTACGCCATTGATCTAGAGCAAGACCTCAGGTGCTGAGCAGAATGTGCAGGGAGGAAGATATGAAGAGAGGTGGCCCTGAAGTTACCCAATCCATTTAGGGCTTTAAAGGTCGAAAGCAACACTTTGCATTAAAGCCAGAAAATAACCAGCAACTACTGCAGATCTAACAAGACAAGTGTGATATTGAATGCCTGACCCCAGCCACTAACCTGACAGCAACATTTTACAGCGGTTGAAATTTCTGAATGTTTTTCAAGAGCAGCTTCATGTAGAGCACATTACAATAGTCTAACCAGGAGATCATTTGGGGTATAAACAATGCTTTTCTTCCCTGGGGGCATTTTCTTTTTCTTCAAACGTTAAAAGCGTGGCACTTATTTCAACAACTTCATGGTGAGTACTGGTACCTTTTTCTCCTAAAAAAGGGAGAGAGAAAGCACTGAGAATAAATAAAAAGCATAAAGTGAAGCAGGCATTTCAGATATTTGGGAGGAGGGAATTTTGCGAACAGGAATACACTCACCAACACTGAGTGTATCAGGTCATATTGGCCTTGACCCATGCCTGCCCTGTATATATAACTGGCTAAAGTTCAGTGTCAAATCTAATCAGACAATGTACCAGGTCAAACTCTAGGTATGTTTTACTGATTTTGGAAGGATGTCCCAAATTCACACCAGATCTTCAAGATTATCCTGACATTTCTGATGTTTGGGCCCATACTCAGCAGGGGCAAAACTAATTAGGCAGCCTTTTAATTTTACAATGCACTCAGGAGCTAGGGTACAAAATTGCACAGACCAAGTTAATTAAAAGCCACAGCATCCTGTTCATTTGTCCTTTAATTAACTTCTCAATAAAGATAAATGACTGGATTGTTTGATACTTGTATTATATGTTGCATGTTCTTCACTCCTTTGTGTGGTTCTGTTTAACAGACAGATGTTTTATATGTACAGTGGTACTTCTAGTTACAAACTTAATTCATTCCAGAGGTCCGTTCTTAACCTGAAACTGTTCTTAACTAGAGGCGTGCTTTCGCTAATAAGGCTTCTTGCTGCGGCTCCGCCGCTGGCACACGATTTCCGTTCTCATCCTGAGGCAAAGTTCTCAACTCGAGGTAACTCTTCCAGGTTAGCGGAGTTTGTAACCTGAAGTGTTTGTAACCTGTGGCATTTGTAACTCGAGGTACCACTGTATGCTTTTAGCTGCTTTTCATCATCTTACAGTGGTACTTCTGGTTACGAAGGTAATGGGGCCCTTTATATGTCCAGCTGTCCTTTGTCAACAACAAATTGTTGTTTTATGTGTTGAATATACGCTATATGGTAATTTATGGACCTAATACAGTGGTACCTCTGATTACGAACTTATTTTGTTCCGGAGGTCCGTTCTTAAGCTGAAACCGTTCTTATCCTGAGGTGCACTTTTGCTAATGGGGCCTCCCACTGCATGCACGCCTCTGGCACCTGATTTCCACTCGCATCTTGGGGCAACGTTTGCAACCAAGAGCAGCTACTTCTGGGTTGGCGGAGTTCATAACCCGAAGCGTCCGTAACCAGAGGTACCACTGTATGTGTAAGCGGCCTTGAGATATGTGTTCACAAGACAATCAATAAAGCAATGGTGATAATAGCAATGCTGATACATTTCGAAGATCATTTTATGTGCTGGTCCTGTGGGTTAACCGTGAGGCAAGGTCTGAGTCCAGACCAAGGTCAAAGGTGCAAGATGGAGGCAGTCCGTCAAAGCTGAGTGCAGGGCAGGGAGTCAGGTGAGGTCAGGAGTGCCGGCAGGAAAGCAGGACAGGGTTCAGGGAGGAACTGGCTCCCGCAACTTGGGACTGGGGCTGACTGGCTTTTATCTGCCCCGAGGCATAGGGCAGCCCCGGTCCCCAAGTGACTCGCCTCTCCTGGCCTGGAGGCGAGAACTCCTCCTGTGGGAACTTAGTTCCCTCCGCCTCTCTGCCCTGAGCCTCTGCAGCTCAGGAGAGGCTGGAGGGTTACCGGACCCAGAGGCAACCTCAGCTTCCCCTGACGGGGCTGAGAGCTGAGCACCTGCAGGCAATGGGTCCTCCATCACCTCAGGAGCCCGAGCAGACTCAGCTGGTGCCTGCACCTGAGGATCCAGCACAGGTGAGGACCCTTCAGGCTCAAGCCCCAGCCCCGGCTCAGCTGGTTCTGGAGGCGGGGAATCCTGTGCAGGCTGGGATTCCTCAGGTTCAGCATCCGAGTCCGAATCCCAGGCCATCACATTTTAACAGTATCTTCTGTGCCATTTTATACCCCAATAGCCAAGTCTGGTGTAGATTTTTTGTTGTTGTTGTGTTCATGGGTATTTTCCTGAAAGGTTTCCCCTCCTTTAGTATACTTTAAAATATACACATATTGTATGTTTGGGACAGAGTGTGGTTGAGATAGTGGTGGAGGAACCCTCTCTGGCACCCGGGGTGGGGCAGCCTGTACGGACGCTGTGCAAGCGTCAGCCTGTACGGAGTGTGCATGTGCAGGATCCCGAATGGTCGCTGTGTGAGAGGCAGTCGGTATGGACTGCATGCGCCCTCGGCTGCTCTACAGCTGGGGGGAGGCAGGGGCCATCTTGTCACACACACCCCAGAGTGGCACCCAGGGTGGCCCACCCCCTTCGCTCCCCACTTCATATGCCCCTGGAGATAGAGAACCAATTGATCAACAGTGGTATTGCATAAGCAAAGAGCATGTCATAAGGATTGGCGAGGTACCGTATTTTTCGCCCTATAGGACGCACTTTTTCCCCTCCAAAAATGAAGGGGAAATCTGGGTGCGTCCTATGGGGCGAATGCAGGCTTTCGCTGAAGCTTGGAGAGCGAGAGGGGTCGGTGCGCACCGATCCCTCTCGCTCTCCAGGCTTCAGGAAGACACCCCTTTATTTCCCCCCCAAAAAAACTAGGTGCGTCCTATGGGACAGAGCGTCCTATGGGACGAAAAATACGGTACACAGTCCATTGAGTGAAGACACTCCATTTGTAAGTGTCATGGTACCCCAGCTACAACCTGGCCCATAGGAGGAAGGGGCTCCAGGCTAAATGGAGTTTTCCCCTCTGCTCTGCTTTCCTTTCCTTTCCCATGGAAGTCTCACTGCCACCAGGTGAATGCCTTTGTTTTGTCACCAAATGGTCTAAACTCCCTTGGGTTTCCTTGAGGTAGTGTGGCTCTTAAGTGTGGGGCAGGTAAAATAATAGAGACCACGTGGTTTTATGAACCAAGATTCAAAATTTGCTTAAACAGATTTAAAAAAGGAAAAGAATTTGTTAACAAATGAATGGTTACATCTGGCCTTTGGCTTAGAATCAGTTTGATTCCCTCCCCCTTTCTTTTTCCTTTCTCCTCCTATGAAGAGATTGCACCCTAATGTTTTAATGTTGTATCTTAATCTTTTAAATTGTATTTTAATCAACTTGTTTTTATTATTGGTTGTTAGCTGCCCTGAGCCCTGTCTTGGCTGGGGAGGGCAGGGTATAAATAAAAATTTATTATTATTATTACATGCACACAAACCAATCCCCAAAGGTGCAACAGAGTACAGATGATAAAGTAGGATAAATGTATTCATTTTAGTTCTAACTAAATGGTTCCTAACAGTAAAATTCAAGGATCTTACTTCAGATTTGCAGCGCTCCCTTCAGCTGCCAACATGGTGTATGATCTTTCCCCCCAAGATCCTCCCTGATCTGAATGCCATTACAAGAAGCTAGCTAGTTATTAGGCTTCTTATCTTCCAATCCACAAATGTTCCAAACATCAAAGAGGTACAATTTTCTTAATCCCACACATAGAACTGGTCTGCTGGCATCAATCATTTCTCATTAATTTGTAACCCCTTTCTAAACAGTTTATAAGACAGCAAAGGATAGCAGCAGGACGCAAATTTTCCTCCTAATTTCCAACTATAAACAATATTTTTTATTTCTTTTAAACAGCCCAGTTCCTTCATAAGCAGCAAACAGAAGAGAGTGTCTGCTCATAAGTCCCTATAACTTGATTTTGTATCATTTGAGAACATGTGTGTGTGTGTCTTTGTGTCTATTTTCAAGAGTTCTTTATGCCCGGTTTTCCTGGACCATAAGACCTGTTTTATGTGTTTGAATCCCCTGAATTCTTGTTTTAGATACTTTTATACTGCTGCTCTATTGGTTTTAAGTTGTACTTCTGTTTTCATGATTTCATTTGTTTTTGATATTGTAAACTGCGTAGAGAGTTTAACAATACTAGGAGGCAAAGGAATATTCAGGGGGTCCCAGCTCACTTGCCTCACCACCAGCCATGACTGCTGCACAGCCACATGGCAAACCTCCTGCCACAATGTTGGGCTCTCTGGGGCACCTGCCCATCCCATGCCTCACTATGAGGAAGAGAGTCCTTCCTCAGAGCAAGCTATTCTGGGAAATGTAATAACAATAACAATAACACGGAAATGACTGGCAGAATCCGAGACCAGGGAAGAAGATTGGAAGAAATTTAAAGACTATTTACAGAAATACTGCAAAATTAATGAATGTTAGAATGATGTCAGAATGAAGTTAAGTGGTTTTAGCAGCAATGTTATAAAGGTGTATGTAAAAATGGATTGTTAACAGGTGAGAATCCAAAGTTATAATATATTAAGTTAAAGGATTAAGACAAAAACAAAGAGGGAAAGGAATTGCTGAATTAACTAATAGAACTGGAATACAAAAAAGGGAGGTGTGAGGAAGTCAGGGAAGTAAGGAAATGAAATGTAAGGTATGGAAAGATTGATGTGTTTTTTTAAGTGTTTTTTATCTTTTTTCTGTATTTTGTATTTTTTCTTTTTTATTTCTTTTTCTTTCCTTTTTATCTATGTAATTCTTTCTTGGAAACTTTAATAAATATCATTAAAAAAACAACACAATAACAATAACAATTTATACCACGCGGCTTCCAACAAAATATTAAAATACATTAAAATATTAAAATATTAAAATGTCTGTTAAACATTAAAAGTTTCCCTAAACAGGGCTGCCTTCAGATGTCTTCTAAAAATTTGGTAGTTGTTCTTCTCTTTGACATCTGGTGGTAGGGCGTTTCACAGGGCGGGCGCCACTACCGAGAAGGCCCTCTGCCTGGTTCCCTGTAACTTGGCTTCTCGCAGCGAGGGAACTGCCAGAAGGCCCTCAGCGCTGGACCTCAGTGTCCGGGCAGAACGATAGGGGTGGAGATGCTCCTTCAGATATACTGGACTGAGGCCGTTTAGGGCTTTAAAGGTCAGCACCAACACTTTGAATTGTGCTCAGAAACGTACTTGTGGAGAGGATACTTGTGCTGCTGCTTCAATCTCGCAACTAGAAATGATATATAATGTTAGGAAAGTTGTGTGACACCCCCAATCTCTGGTGTGTGGTAGCAAGATTCCAGGGGGTTCCAGGTGCTCACCCAGGACTGTTGGGGAAATTGAGGCACAGCGGTGAAGGGAGAGGGAAGGGTTAACCCCACCATGTACTAGGGCCCCAGCTAACAGTTGCTCCAGTTATGGCTGCACAATTGCTTCAGCTATGTAGGCCAGCTATGTAGGCCAGCAGTGGTTTCCTGCCTGGCTTCCTGCTTCAGTTATGCTAGGTATGCAAACATATAGAATGCAAACAACATATAGAGGGGGGGAGGGGCTTAGCTAGCCTAATAAGGTAATGAATTGTATCTCTGCCAGCTGATTGGGGAGACAATTGAGGAAACAAGTGTGCAACTGGGTATAAGAATGCTTGTAAGACACAATAAAGGGGCCGCCAGTATTTGGAAGCTATTCCGCTGGCTGCCTCTGCGCAGACTTTGCAATAAACCTTTTTCTCTGTGAAACCACACCCTGGTGTTGCTTGACTCCTTCACGCTCCCGGCGAGGGTACGAGGTGACTGGATCCGGACCCTGGGATCAGATAAGCCAACAGCGGAAGTGTGTGTCTTTAAGAAATATGGTTTATTTTGCACATATTTGCAATCCTGATACCACAGGATTGTCTCTTATTGCCCCTCTCATAGCTTCAGCAAGCGTGGGTCCGAGCAGTAGTCCGTCATGGCTCCTGGCCTCTTTATGCAACCTCCTCCATCGAGTGCCAAAATGGTTCTTCCTACTTTCTCCTTCTCATTCCCATAACACTTTTTGACCACACAGGATACATTTTCCTGGAACATAACTCCCTGTCCTCATTGCAGCAACCTGTTCCTGTCTCTGTCCACTCCTCAGAGCTGCGGCAGGACAGGACAATTCTTTTGCATTGCCAATGGCCCTTAATGGCTCAGTACAGTGGAACCTCGGTTGCGTGTCGAGGTCCCCAGGGCCACCCCAATAACTCATGCATCACACAGAATTTTGGCATAATTTTGGACACAACTTTATTAAAATACAAAAATGAGAGTGATTGCTTAGGCATTGGTTGCGACTATATGCCCCTCCATGGGGGACAGACTGACATTCCGCATGTCTGCGAAAGTCAGAAAAGGGGAATACACTTGGGGGTAGCGATGGAGCAGGGAAGTTGCCCTCAGCCCTCCCCAAATGCAACCAGGAGCTCATTGCTATGGCCCAAGCCCCCTTGACAGAGTGGACAAGCAATAGTTAGCCCCTGATTCCTTTAACGGAATCCCTTGCAGCAGCAGCATTAGAGGGGCAGGCACAGCCAATCCATGCCCCTCAACCAACCAAACCATAAACCAATGCCTAACCGCAACCTTACAAGTTGTGACGATTTGCTTCGCAGTA
This sequence comes from Podarcis pityusensis, assembly GCF_964106645.2. NCBI lineage: Eukaryota > Metazoa > Chordata > Lepidosauria > Squamata > Lacertidae > Podarcis > Podarcis pityusensis. The sequence goes on along the minus strand of NC_138038.1, from coordinate 6,569,146 downwards.
GGCAAAAAACAAATGGCCCCAGCCAATCAGCCAGATGGACAAAATTCCTACCAGGCCCCTGCCCCAAGAGCAGACGACCCCATGACAGGCATAGTAAGGTCAAAGCGAACAACCCTAATTCTACAGGGGGGGGGGCAATCCGATGCACGGGCAAAAAGGGGAAGCCCTAGCCTCGTGCAAGGCATTTTAGCATTTCTGGCTGTCAATCAACAAATGGCAACATTAACTTCTTCCCAACAACAAGGGAAGCCCCAATCGCATCAGTTAGCCCACCCCCAACTTTGGAGTGTCCTGGCGGCCCCCACCGCAACACGTGCTCCCCATGAAGGAGAACACACTTTGTTGAATGCTTCGGAAGTCAAACATTTCAGCTTTCGAACGCCGACAACACGGAAGTGAATGCTTCTGTTTTCGAGCATGCCTTGGAAGTTGAATGGCTTCTGAGGCATGTTTCTCCATTTTTTCCAATGGATTTTGCTGACTGGCAATTGCGCCTCAGTTGTTGAACGTTTCAGAAGGTGAACAGTCTTCCAGAATGGATTACGTTCGACGACTGAGGTTCCACTGTACTTGGTTCCCCATTATTCCTTAATGGCTCAGCACTTAGCTGACCTTGTCAGGCTCAGTGCCGGATTTACGTATAAGATAAACAAGCTATAGCATAGGGCCCCACTCTCCTGGGGGCCCCAAAAAAATTTAAAGGGGAAAAAATGTATGTACATTTCCAAAATATAAGATAAAAAAACAAATAAAATAAAACCAATGTGATAAAATACATATGTGCAAATGGCTTTAGATACCTACAGTGGTACCTCTGGTTAAAAATACTTTGGGTTACAAACGCTTTAGGTTACAAATTCCGCTAACCCAGAAGTAGCTGCTCCTGGTTGCAAACTTTGCCCCAGGATGTGAACGGAAATCGCGCGCTGGAGGCGTGTGTGCAGCAGGAGACCCCATTAGCAAAAGTGCACCTCAGGATAAGAATGGTTTCAGCTTAAGATTGGACCTCCGGAACAAAATAAGCTTGTAACCAGAAGTAACACTGTATTAGGTCCATAAATTACCATACAGCATATATTCAACACAAAAAACAACAACAATTTGTTGTTGACAAAGGACAGCTGGACATATAAAGGGCCCCATTACCTTCAGTAGCTTAGGGCCTCATCAAACCTAAATTCAGCACTGGTTAGGCTGGGTTGCATAAACTAACCCAGGAAATTATTCTCTGGCCCAGTTCCACAGCTTGCATTTTCCCTACATATCCCAAATATCTAAATACTACCTTTTATTAATTTCTACCATTCACTAACATTCACTGGTACCCCAGATCTATGGCAATAACCTTTAACTGATTTGTAAAGAGAATTTCCAGTCACCGTGGCAAAGTGGCAGTGGTGCAGACACCCTTCCAGTCACCTCGCTCGGAATACCACACCCTGGGAAGGAATTGGGCAGAGAGATCACCTGGACAGCTGCACTGTTCCTCAGCAAGCAGAGACAGCCTGCACATAAGGTGGGATGAGGTGGCAGCCCTGAATGGCACCCCCCAAAAAAGCTTTGTGACCAGTCTCCCCAGCCCCTGGCGGAGAGAAGAACCAGCAACAAAGCTCTGCTGCTGGGTGGCAAAAGGGATTATCACAGATGATCCCAGCTGGAGAGATTTCACGAGGGTTTCTGAAGCCCTTGACACCCCCTATATCACAGGGGCGGCAGCAAAGCGTTTCGCCTCAGGTGCCAAAATGTCTTGGACCACCCCCTCTCAACAAGGCATTCTATTCTCTATGCTCCTCTGTGCTTAATTTTATTTAATAATGCTTTCCACCAGTTTACCCTGGACAGATGCTACACTAACAAGCCTGTCATTCTGCGGCTCCCACCTGGAACACTACTTTCTAAATTGACAGGATGTTGCCTACTTTCTAATCACTGAGTAAGGAGGCCCACCTTAGTGACAAGTTGAATATTTTTGTCAGGTGATTAGTATGTTCATATTTGAATTCTTAAAATTAAAAACAATAAACTACCCAGAAGTGTTTAAGCCATATTTGGTTATTCATTCAATCTCTTTTAACCTTTCTTTGACTCAGGTAGGGCAGGCACTCTGCCTTTTAAAAAGTGGTTCAGGCATGCAGAAAAGTCCAACACAAATAATTCTGGTTCCCTGACAAGGAAATACTTTAGAAGTATTGCTTCTATTGATGATGATTCATTTTAGAATTTACAGGTATACGCAACTACTTCAGCCAAGGGACGCGGGTGGCGCTGTGGTGTAAACCATTGAGCTTTGGGCTTGCTGATTGGAAGGTCAGCAGTTCGAATCCCCGAGATGGGGTGAGCTCCCGTTTTTCAGTCCCTGCTCCTGCCAACCTAGCAGTTTGAAAGCACATCAAAGTGCAAGTAGATAAATAGGTACCACTCCGGCTGGAAGGTAAACGGCATTTCCGTGCACTGCTCTGGTTTCGCCATACGCGGCTTGGTCATGCTGGCCACATGACCTGGAAAAACTGTCTGCGGACAAACGTCAGCTCCCTTGGCCAATAAAGCGAGATGAGCACCGCAACCCCAGAGTTGTTTGCGACTGGACTTAACTGTCAGGGGTCCTTTACGTTTAGCTTTTTACTTCAGCCAATAAGCCTTACAGATGCTAATTAGATTAGACGGGCAGAAATGAAAAGCATTTTTTAAAGAATATGTTTAAGAAACACACAATACATAAATGAATAACACTATTCATCTGACACTGAAAGGACATCGAAGTCATGCCAGGTGAAGCTCCCTAGTAAGATCATTTTTGAGTAGGGATATCTCATCTCAGAAGGCCCCTTGGCCATTATCCACCTCACCCCCCCTCGCCCTGTAAAGTGAGATGAGCGTCGCAACCCCAGAGTTGTCTGCAACTGGACTTGACTGTCAGGGGTCCTTTACCTTTACCTTTTTAACCTTCCAGGGGTCCTTTACCTTTACCTTTACTTGTGGTGGCCACACTTTGGAATTCCCTCCCCCTTGTATATTAGACAGCTGCCTTCTCTGTTGTCTTTTTGGTGCCTACCGAAGTCCTTCCCCTTTCAACAAGCCTTTTAAGTTGAGATCTTTCCCATTCTGCATCTGTTCTGGAATTGTTTTAAAGATTTATATAAATGTTTTAGCACTTGGGCTCCTGTAGGAGGTAGGGTGGGGTATACAGTTAATAAACAAATTGTAAATATTTTTTGGGTGCCTTTCTGGATGGCGTATTGGGGTTCTTCCCCGGAAGTAGGTAGAGATTCACTCATAAGTCCTGGAATGCACCAGCAGCAGACCAAACCACTAGTTGCTTTTGCTGGAAGGTTCTGCAGGGTGGATTTCATCCAGATTTGATTCTATCCTCCCACCATTCTAGTGTAGAGTAGCTTTGGCTCTGCAAGCCAAGCTCCTTGAAGTGTGAGATTAGCTGTGATGGGGTACCATTCTACTCTATTAAAACAGATGTGATGTTCATTAGAACTTCTAAATCAAACTTAGACTTGTGGCAAAGAGCATGAGGTTCTGTTGATTGCATGTGGGAAATCCCATGTTTTCAACACGCTCTTCCATTCTCAGGCTGGCAAGGTAATTTTCTTTTTTCTCTCAGCTGCTGGCAGAGTAAATGGTTGCATGCTCTCTAGACAAAACAAGTGCGGGGAGATGAATCTCTGAAATGCACATTAAGGTTTATTTATTTTTTTTAAGAAGAAGAGGAATCAGATATTTCCCAATTAATGAATAAGTGAAGCTCTGTCAACTGTTTTTTTGTACCAGGCACATTAGAAAAAGCCCTTAATCATTTATTTCATTGGAAAGGACTATTCCAAAGCAATTACAACCTATCAGGTAAACAAACACGTACATCAGAATTGTCTATATATAGTTATACTATAGACAATTGAAGTTAGAGTGTTGCTCTGGTTTGGTTTGCCATTCTCTCACAGCTTTCTGACAGGTTCCTTTGTATTCATGCAAAATACAAAGAAAAGCCACCTGCATTTTCTGTCCTTTAGGTAGGATGAATTTGCCCCATCCCCATTCTAGAGGGAGCCTCAAGAGAACCTACTGGATCTTTTAAAGGGTGCCATCACCCATAGCACACATTCTCCTGCAGTGTTATACCCACCTGCTCATTGAGCGATATGGAATTAGCTGGTCACCCATTGTGGGACTGAACAATACTTTTTTAAAGTTCTTTCACTGCAACACACTCAACCTGAATTTGTGACTGTTGAGTTGGATAGTATTGATTGATCTGATTGGTGTCTCCTTGCCACAACAAGCAGTGTAACGAGGACAGGGATATTTTTGTCGTAGGATAGAAATTAATAAATTCTAGGATTGTGATTATTTGGGGTGGGAAGGGAGAAATATAAGTTGAAAAGAAATTCCTGGGTAGCCTGGCCAATAAGGGAACAATAGAGAGCCATTGAGGGCCCATTGAGGGTCATTAACAAGACAAGGGCCCTCTTCTTGTTGTTTAGTCATTTAGCCGTGTCCGACTCTTCGTGACCCCATGGACCAAAGCACGCCAGGCACCCCAGTCTTCCACTGTTTGGTTAAACTCATGCTGGTAGCTTCGAGAACGCTGTCCAACCATCTCGTCCTCTGTCGTCCCCTTCTTCTTGTGCCCTCAATCTTTCCCAACATCAGGGTCTTTTCCAGGGAGTCTTCTCTTCTCATGAGGTGGCCAAAGTATTGGAGCCTCAGCTTCACGATCTGTCCTTCCAGTGAGCACTCAGGGCTGATTTCCGTCAGAATGGATACGTTTGATCTTCTTGCAGTCCATGGGACTCTCAAGAGTCTCCTCCAGCACCATAATTCAAAAGCATCAATTCTTTGGCGATCAGCCTTCATTATGGTCCAGCTCTCACTTCCATACATCACTATTGGGCCCTAGGTATGACCAGAAACTGGGGATTTGGAAGGTTGGCAGGGTAACTGCTCTGGGGGAGGGCAAGGGGCTACTGGGAGGAAGCAGTGGGGGGACTGGGATCTATCTTTTTGAGGGAAGCAGCCTGAAGGTTACTTGTGCTGCTGCCTCTGGAAATGTGCATGCTGTAAGATCTGGACCCCCTCCATGTAAGACTGAAGGTGTAAATAGGTGGATAATCCCTATTTCTTAAAGCACGACAGTCCCCACCGTGTCTTCTATTCTCCAAAGAGACACAGGCCTTGTGTGTGTGGCTCATGCGGTCTTGCCACTGCTTGGCAGAGAGAGGGGTGGGTACCAGGCTTTTGTAACATTATAATTAGAACAATCATGAGACTGTAGGCTGAGTGGCATTTTAACAACCATCTCCTTTTAGAGAAGGCTTGCTTGGTTTGATGTTCTCAGGGCCAGGGGAGCTTTTCACACAAAGCTCAATTCAAGGCGAATGCCCCGGCTCCTCTCCAGGCAAAACACCAGAGGAGTTCCACAGGAAGATAAAGCTATTTTGAAAAAATCAGTGACATTTCCTAGAGGAACTCTGCATCACCCCCTCCCCCCTCCATTTTATTATTATTAGTAGTAGTAGTAGTAGTAGTAGTAGTAGTATTTATTAAATTTATGTACCATCCTATACCCACTATACCCAGAGGTCTCGGGGCGGTTCACAGAACAAAATCAAAATATAAAACCATTTGATGCCACAAAAGACAGACATCCCATTTAACTAGCATGAGTAATGGGCCCTGATAGACACACAATCCATACAGTTCTCTAAACCTCTCAGGGGGACTATATTGTTATCTGAAGACTGCCTTTCTAGTTTTAAAAAACTGTTCACTGTCTTTTGGAATCATACCATAGACTATTTTTGCTATCCTTGAGAGGCATTTCCCAGGTTCTTATTAGTTCTCCCTATTCAAGACTTACAGCTTTGTTACCTTCTCTCCCTTGAGTCTTTCCTGGCATGTGACTATGTGTTTCTCATATCTTCTTGCACCACCTCATCCTATTCTTCTCCTTATCGCTATGGTCCCTCATCATCTTCAAGCAAACAGAGATGGGATTAGATGAGAAATCTAATCAAAGGGAGGTGACCTGGCCAGTGTGAGAGGATGACTGTCTGAAGGCCAGCATCAGGGAAGTGGCAGAATGACAAATAGAAATGCAAGCTGTGTGGTAATAGATAAATAGTGTGTTTTCAGTGGTGCACAGAGAAGCTGTAGTACTTCTGCCTGAATCTAATAGTCTGGCCATAGAAGAAGAAGAAGAAGAAGAAGAAGAGTTTGGATTTGATATCCCGCCTTTCACTCCCTTTAAGGAGTTTCAAAGCAGCTAACATTCTCCTTTCCCTTCCTCCCCCACAACAAACACTCTGTGAGGTGAGTGAGGCTGAGAGACTTCAGAGAAGTGTGACTAGCCCAAGGTCACCCAGCAGCTGCATGTGGAGGAGTGGGGAAGTGAACCCGGTTCACCAGATTACGAGTCTACCGCTCTTAACCACTACACCACACTGGCTCTCCAACACCTCCCTCTCCAACAGTCCCCGCCTATGCATTGCCTTGTTCATCCAGCCAAGTTCTGAAGAAGATTCACCTCATCCAGTGATATGGTGCAAAAGCATGAGCTCAGAGAAAGGGCATATTGTTCATATGCAGGGGATTCTAAGCTCCACTCCTGATATCTTCTGTTAAAAAGGATCTCAGTAGCAGCACTGGTATGGGACGCGGGTGGCGCTGTGGTCTAAACCATTGAGCCTAGGGCTTGCCGATCCCCACGACTGGGTGAGCTCCCATTGCTCGGTCCCTGCTCCTGCCAACCTAGCAGTTCGAAAGCACGTCAAAGTGCAAGTAGATAAATAGGTACCGCTCCAGCAGGAAGGTAAACGGTGTTTCTGCACACTGCTCTGGTTTCACCAGAAGCGGCTTAGTCATGCTGGCCACATGACCCGGAAAAACTCTCTGTGGACAAACGTCGGCTCCCTCGGCTAGTAAAGCGAGATGAGCACCGCACAGTGGCGTAGCGTGGGGGGTGCCAGGGGGGCCGGCCGCACCGGGCGCAACATCTGGGGGGGCGCGCTCGCTGCCTCCGGAGTCGCCGAAGAGCCTCGGGCGCAGGCTGTAGCAGAGCCCCATGTCTCGTGGAACCGACGAGCTGTGCGCGCGCCCGGACTGAAGGCGTCCGGCAGGCAGCGGCTCTCAGCCCCGCGCGTCAGGGCCGCGGAGGACGTGCCAGGCAGCCCCTCCTCACAGCCCCGCCTCCGCTGCTGCTGCTGCAGCTGCTGGGCCATGTTGCATTTTCCTCGCCTCTCTGCCCCCCTCCTCCTCCGGGCAAGCGGCGTGGTTTGGGCGGCAGCGCCAGCAGCAACTCGACTCAGATCGGCAGGTTAGGGGTTGGGGGGGGCGCAAATTACTTGCCTTGCCCCGGGTTAGGGGGCGCAAATTACTTGCCTTGCCCCGGGTGCTGACAACTCACGCTACGCTGCTGGCACCGCAACCTCAGAGTCTTTCGCAACTGGACTTAACTGTCAGGGGTCCTTTACCTTTACCTATTTAGCAGCACTGGTAATGACCTCCTCCACCCAAGACCCTGCAGAATTTCCCCAGTGAGATTCAACAGCACTGGGACTAACTTCATTTAGAGCCGCACCAAATATCTATATACTCTTCCTTCAAATCCCACCTTTTCTATGTAGCCTCTAGTTGACTTCCTTCATACAATACCTCATCCCCCCCCCCCCCCGAAACCAAGTTTATTGATGTGCAACTTAATTTTGTGCATATTCTTCCCCATTGCCTTTTTCTCTTTTTCCTTCTCCTTTCCCTTCCTTGACATTTCTATTGTAAACTCCACCGGGCATACCTCAGTCTTTTTCACTTGCCCTAGGAGCAGCCAGCAAGAAGCAGCAGTGCCATTAGATGTGGCATCTCACCAGCACTGTCACATAGGTAAAGGTAAAGATACCCCTGACCATTAGGTCCAGTTGCGGACGACTCTGTGGTTGCAGCGCTCATTTCGCTTTATTGGCTGAGGGAGCTGGCATACAGCTTCCGGGTCATGTGGCCAGCATGACTAAGCTGCTTCTGGCGAACCAGAGCAGCGCACGGAAACGCCGTTTACCTTCCCGCCGGAGCAGTACCTATTTATCTACTTGCACTTTGACGTGCTTTCGAACTGCTAGGTTGGCAGGAGCAGGGACCAAGCAATGGGAGCTCACCCTGTCACAGGGATTCGAACCGCCGACCTTCTGATCGGCAAGTCCTAGGCTCTGTGGTTTAACTCACAGTGCCACTCACATCCCAAATGCCACTGCCACATACTGAGATGGTGAAAGAGGTGGGGCAGGGTGGTAGCAAGGTCAAGGCAGTTTGGGGGCTCCCAACCCACCCTGACCTTACCACTTCTCTGCTCCGCCCCCTCACTATCCTGGTACATGGCAGCACTTAACTTTCCTGTTGAGTATTTCTGTTCCCATGGAAAGTTGAACCACTCTGCCCCACATGATAATAGCCACGGTATAGTGTTAGGTGAGATGGTTTCTACATCGTAGCTATGATGCCTGTGATGGTCCACAAACACAGGTTTGATATATCCCTCCCATTTCCTACTGACAACTGAGTGTACGTATTAAAACTTCATTACCCTTTTACCTTTAATTTCATCTCCTTTGTCACTTTGAAAGTCTCCAAAATTATAAAGCACTACAATAGCGTCTTTATCATTGAAGGAAAGGTTTACTTCATGGTTGTCACCTGAGTTTTCTAGAACTGACTGTCCTTCATACTTTTCCTGACATCAAAAGGACAGGAAAACCATAAGCAATCAGCAATGGTTTTCTCTTTATCACCAGTAAATGTTGCCAAAAAAAACAGATAAAGAAATGGTTTTAAATAACATTAAACGGGGAGGGGGGGACGACCTCACCAACAACAAAATGACCAAAAATAAATAAGCCTTAATTCTTAAAGACCACCACAACAGCTAAAGATCATCCAGTTAGTTCCTATTCTGAGCTTTATATAATTCAGCTCAGCAAATGCTAGCAGGAGGCTCACCCACATTAATTGAAACTTGCTATGCCCTGTGGCAACACCTAAAAGCAAGAGGTGTTAAAAACATCATAAACCCATCACCTCCTACACACTGGGGTATTTTTTACTCCAGAAGGTCAGAGTTGTAAGAAGAATTTGCACTGCTTAAGCCAAATCAAGATGAGTGGCACTGCAAGCTGAAAAGAATTTCATTAAATAGCTTTCTCTCGTGAAGCATTTCTAAATATTCCCGGCTCAGATATATCTCTGTTTGTGGCACCCCAAGACACAGAAATGGAGAAAGCCCCTAAATGTTTGGCCATTTACAACTCAATGCAGCAGATGATTTGGTGGTGGTGAAGCTTCTGGCTGTGGTTGGCTGAGCTGCCCTAATGCCACAAAACAAAACACAAAACAAAACAAAACAATATTTATACCCCACCCATTTGGCTGGGTTTCCCAGGGGTCGCCCTAGATAAGGTCAGGCAGAAGGTTTTTTGGAGAGGGAGGGAAGAAGATGGGTGGGAGTAAGGACGGAGGAGGAAGGCATGTAAAAACTAAGATGAGCAAGATTTCCCCCACTTGCATCAGATTACAGTTATACCTCATGTTACATTTGCTTCAGGTTACATGTTTTTGGATTGCGGACCACGGGAAACTCGGAAGTACCGGAATGGGATATTTCCAGGTTTCACCGCTGGCGCATGTGCAGTAGTGCTAAATTGTGCTTAACGCGTGTGCAGAAACACCAAATCACGCCGGTGCCAGCACCGACACGTTGCTTCAGCTTGCAAACGCTGCGGTTTGTGGACGTGCCTCTGTCACAGATTACGTCCACAACCCGAGGTTCCACTGTATTCAATGTCTTCTTAAAATAAACCTGATGGTTTCCTGAGCCAATTGGAGACCTGGAGGAAAGGACAAACTATGTCAAAAAGGACTCCCTCCAAGAGCCCGTTCGTAGCCTCATGGGCTGCTTTGAAAAGCTGCCACCAGGAAACTGCCCCATAGATTCTGAGGAGGAGGCAGCAAAGCTGGAGGTGAGACACATCAGAAGTTGCAGGACCCCAGATACACTAAAGAGAACTAGTTGCTCCAACCAAGCTTTTCTAAGCCTCTGTCTCCAGGCTACTTTTTCAGGCTCCACCCCCTTCAAGGTTTTAAAGGGACAACCCTCACCTTCAGCAGGGGGCCAGTTCACTGTCCCTTAGACCTTGGGGGAACTATATTTTGAAAAAGTAAAAAAAAAATAATGAATTCCTATGCCCCACAAATAACCCAGAGATGCATTTTAAATAAAGGGACACATTCTACTCATGTCAAAACACACTGATTCCCAGACTGTCCACGGGCCGGATTTAGAAGGCAATTGGGCAGGATCCGGCCCCCGGGCCTTAGTTTGCCTACCTATGCATAATTAAACTATTTTCCTGTTTGCAGCTCTGAACATATCTAATTGCTTTATAATCAGAATAAAATGTATCTCAATTATTTCACTATTCTTCAAATACTGTATGCGATTAGCATTTGCTAGGCTTCTATCACAATTAGAGACCTGTTAATTATTTTTAAGTGATATTTAAAATGTACAAGATGTTATTGGAATGGGAGACAAAAGATGAACAAGGGAATTGTTCAGTGATACACTGGGCAAATAGATATTGGTCATAATATAAAAATGGAAGCATGGGAACAATTATGGAATACGCATATAAAATTTGCAGCATGTTATGGTTTAATAGGAAATTATATGAAAGTGTTATATAGATGGTACCTAAGACCTAGTAGATTGGCAAAAATGTATAAATCAAAGTCGAATAAGTGCTGGAAATGTGAAGAGAAAGAATGAACCCTTTCATATGTGGTGGTCTTCTAATAAGGTTAAAGCTTACTGGGAAATGATGTGTAATGAATTGAAAAAGATGTTTAAGATAACATTTGTAAAAAACAACAACAACCCAGAAGCTTTTACCTTGGGAATTATGGGATTAGAACTAAACAGTATAGAAATTTATTTACGTATGCAACTACAGCTGCAAGAATGTTATTTGCCCAAAAGTGGAAGGATGAAGATGTCCCAACGAAAGAAGAATGGATACAGAATCTAATGGAGTATGCAGAAATGGCAAAACTTACCGGAAGAATAAGAAATCAAGACAACAAACTTTTTAGAAAGGAATGGAAATGATTTATTGAGTATTTACAAACAAATTGTAAAAAGATCAAGGCATTGGCAGGATTATTGTAACAACCTGCAGTTCATATATATATATATGAAATAGATGAGTAAAAGAATAAGTTAAGGCAATTTGAAGTATGCAGGAAAGGACAAAAATAAATATAAGGAACCGCAGAAAGAGGGGAAAGGGAGTTGAAAATGTTAAAATTATGGGTAAATAATTGTTGTAATAAATATAAATCAAGAGTATAAATATATATATTTAAGCATTTGCTAGGCTTCTGGGTTTACTGTGGTGATATGGGGCTCAGACAGACCGTCTTTTGTGAGAATGAAGAAAATGAAGAGAATCAGAAGGGTGGTGTGAGTGATGAGGGCTGAGAAATTGAAGAAGCAGTGATTCCATGAGGCAAAAGCAGGTAGAAAGGAAGGCTAGAGTGGTGGAAGGAAAGAGACCATATAGAAATCACACTTTAATATCCCATGCGCAGATTAGTATGAGGTGCATGGAAATGTCATTTATCACATGCCTGTGCAGTTTGTCAGAGCACTTCAGGTTGTATTACATGGAGAGCCCTCCCTACCAATGATGTTGTGATGATAACCATGTTATAAATTGCAGGGCCATGGGATAAAATACATTTATCATGAATCTCTGGTTCAGCCAGCACTGACCGCACATCCGTCTCTCTCAGGAACACAGACAGCATTGTAAACAACCATAAAGAAAATCACTTCTTGTTCTTTTTTCACTTCTTTCTTTTTCAGTCCTGAGCAAAAATGGCCAGTTCTCTGGCCTATTTGTGGGTGGAAAAAGGAGAAGCTCATTTTGCCAAAGTTTATCCAGGGAACATATTTTCTCCAATTTTCCTATGAGAAATTTCAGCTCAGTTAATTAACTCTATTTTTATAGCCCCCAACAGAAAATTCTCAGAAAAGATGGGCTCCACCTCTGAGCCAGAGGTTCTGATGTGGCAGTGTCAATCACAAAGAACCACCGAGGAGAAGGGACAACCAACTGGAACTCTGACTCTGCAAGTAGAAAGTGTGTCCTCCCTAAAAGAGTGTTGCAGTGAGACCTGGAGACTCACCTTCTGGTTGTGGGTGGGTATACTGGACAGCCACAACACCCGATTGGTAGGTCCCTCGTTGCTGGGTTTAATCTGGCCATGGGACTCTCAAGAGTCTCCTCCAGCACCATAATTCAGAAGCATCAGTTCTTTGGTGATCAGACTTCTTTAGGGTCCAGCTTTCACTATAGGGTGTATATATGTGTAAATAAAACATATATCATAATGACACCACAATCTCTGCTGTGCCTCATTTTCCAAAATGAGTAAGAACCCCCGGAACCCAAGGGATCTTGCCCTGCTCAGAGACTTGGATTGCATACAACAATATTGTTATACGAGTCAGTCATTGAAGAGCCACTTCACACATAATTTTGTCTTCTATATGCTTTCCTAATAGGATCTAAGTGTGTACTTAAAAATAGAACATGTTTTGCAAACATTTATTTATTATGTGAATTTGCAGGCCTCGTCAAAATTGCTCACTAGCTTGTTGATGGTAATGGGCCCTCTGGTGAACGAACTGAAGTGATAATGAGGTGTTGAAATTTTACTATTATTCATGGCAGGTTAGCTCAAATTTAAAAGGTGTGTTGATGGGAAGCAGAGGAGCCAGCCACTCCGTAGAATTTTCATTCATCTATCCTATCAGTCAAAGTTTGGAGTTTACAACCGATGGTCATCACAATCTAAATCACAGAAGATGATATAAAAAATTAGCTGAAAGGAGATTAAAAATACAGATAATCCAATGAATGTTGTAAGATTTGTCTTTGAAAATGTCTTTTGCAACCAAACCTCTTTTGAGTCAGAAAATGACTCATAGCTTTCCTGCAGATCGCACATATAATGAACCCTATCAGCACCTGCCTTCCCAACACTGCACATCTCTGACAATTCCTGAGTTGGGAAAAGCTCTGCTGCCAGGCTTTCACCACACTGAACTCCCCATACCTCCCGAGGGAGTCTGCTCCACTGTTGAACAGATTTTACTGTCAGAAAGAACTTTATTTAGCCAGAATTTTCCTTCTGGTAACTTGAAGCCTATGGTTCAGGTCCTATCCTCCAGAACATGAGAAAACCAGCTTGCTCCATCTTCCCTATGACAGCTCTTTAGTTCCTTGAAGATGGCTATCCTATCTCCTCCCAGTCTATTCTTTTCCAGGCTAATCAGACCAATTCCCTCAACGATTCTTCATAAAGTTTGATTTCCAGACCCTTGATCAACTTTGTTGCCCTCCTCTGCACATATTCCAACTTGTCAATATCTTTCTTAAATTGTGGTGCTCAGAACTGGACACAGAACTCCAGGTGTGGTGGAGAGTTCTGGCACCTCTTTTTCTAGAAAAAAATAGCACTGGTCAAAAGCCTTATTGAAATCAAGATACACTATGTCTACAGCATTCCCCTGATCCGCCAAGCTTGTATCTCTCTCTCTCTCTCTCTCTCTCTCTCTCTCTCTCTCTCGACTTGTTTTTGAGAAACTCATGTTGAATCTTAGTAATCACTGCATCCTTTTCTTAAATGTTCACAGACCGTCTGTTTATCTGTTCTAGGACCTCTTTCCTGGTATCAGTGTCAAGCTCACTGGTCGGTAGTTACCTGGATCTTTAAAGATGCGGACAATATTTGCCCACCTCCAGTCTGCAGGGACCTCACCTGTTTTCCAAGAATTCTCATAGATTATAGACGGAGGCCCTGAGATTACACCCACAACCTCCTTTAGTACCACATCTTTTCCTATCTTGGATTGATCATTAATGAAACATGGACACATATGTAAAACTTAAAAACAGGGTGCACACACTCATACACTCATACTTCCTCTCTTTCACACACATATGCATACAGTTTTTTAAAATTTGAAGGTGCAACACTGACCAAAAAACTGTGACATAAAGCACATTTTAAAAAAATAACGACATTCCATGTGTCCCTTGATTGAATAAAGCCTGAGCTCTTTGCAAAGTGTTTGTCTGTGTTGATGAATGCATTTAATGTTATTAGGTTATCATGGCAGGACTAGACTTCACAGCAGGTGTGTAGAAATCTGACTACCAAGCCTAGCCATAATTTGTAGACTGCTGCAAGTATCCCTGTCAGGGAGCCAGGACGGTCTGTATCTCCCACTTGATGGAAAGCATGGACTTGGTGCCTTGTGATGCCCAAAACGCTGCTAGTTGTCCATAAGACTTTATTTATAGCATTCCACAAGGGTAAGCAAATATTTCCACCTAAAGGAAAACTAAAGCAACCATCTATACAGTTTAAGATCAGTTGCTGTTCTCATAAACATTAAAATGTACTTGATTAGAGGTGTGCTTTTTTGTTTTAAAAAATCACCATTTGTTGGGTGAATGAGGGCAAAATGACTCAAAAGACTGTGTGTGAGAGAAAATTTTCTACATTTTTTTTTGGGGGGGGGGGAGGATTGCAAATTATGTAACAGAATTTGGTCAAGGGTTCTACTTTTACTTCTTTTACGTTTTCTTTTTTAAAAATTAGGCTAACAACAATTAACAACAAAAAATTACACAACAGACTGGTACAATAAAAATAGGCTAAGTAAACTTTCAAACATAGAATAGAATAAAACCTGTTACCATCATGGCTGGGATGAATGTTAAAGAGGAATAATATCATATATTATTGAATCAATCAAATCCATTGATAAGCAGAAGGAGGTGATGGACCGTATTCTTCCTTATTGACATATGTAATAAAATCAAACTAAACCTCTGCAAATATGCCCTTTGTACATTGCCCCACAGAAATGTGTAGTTTGTTGATCAACTTTTTAAATAAAGCAAGTTCCCAAACTTTGGAATACAAAAAAAGAATTCAGGGGTCTCCAAAAATGAGCCATTGTTGCTCTAGCAGCCATCCAAAAATGAACAATTAGCTCTTTATTATGTATATTAAGATGAGCTTCCTCAAAAACAGATAACAGTGGAAGCTGTGGAGAAGGGATGATATAAGGTTTTCAAAAATTGTATGAATTCCTTCAAAAACTGCAGACCAAAAGCTTTGCGCCTTTTCACATTCCCACCATAAATGAATATATGATACAGTAACTGGGTACCCCTTCCAGCATCGGTGGAAAGAGAAAGTTGATGTACAACATAAGGATTATAAATGAGGAAAGGAAGGAAGGAAGGAATGTATGTTGCATTGTTGCAGGAATGTGGAGAATGGAATTTAAGACTGGAAGAATGAGAAGCTGAGAAGACCAAAAGTGGCTGATCTTTCGATCCCTAGTGTGGCTACATTAATGGGTCTTTGTGAAGCTTTGTGGACACTGGCCTTCCCAGTCTAGCTGGCCCACATGGGAATAAACCAGGTCAATCCAAAAGGACAGAGATATTGTGGCTGTAGCTAGTGAGTTTAGTCTCCTTCAATCATTCCTATTTACAGCAGCAGAATCTGCAGCAGGAATAGCTCAAGCCACCATGACAGCAAAGGCTTCTGCTAGGGGGAACCCGCAGCAGAAAGAAGGCCAGCTGTGGCCAGCATATGTCTCCTCCACCCTCAAGCCTTTTGTGGTTAGATGGAATGGTAGTATATCTCTTAGTGTGCACATAGCAGCCTCACTCACCTCACAGAGTGTTTGTTCTTGGGGAGGAAGGGAAAGGAGATTGTTAGCTGCTTTGAGACTCCTTAAGGAGAGTGATAAAGTGGGATATCAAATCCAAACTCTTCTTCTCCTTCTCCTCCTCCTCCTTCTTCTCAGTAGGGCAAGTGTTTCTGGCACTTGGAATCAGGAGCTGGACCACAGGCAGGTGGCTCCACAACCTTAACTTGGAACCAATAGAGTTTTTACATGAAGCGTTAATGATTATTTCAACACAAAGAAAAGACACACCCATATTTTGCAGATTATGTTGTGCTTGTTGATTCAGTGACAGAAGGATATTATGAAGAGGTGTTAAGGTTAAAAAAAATGGCAAGACCTATTTGGGTGCTTTGGGTGCTTTTGAACTGTACTCATGAAGCAAGCATGGAGGCCTTCCCAAGTTGAGTGAGAAGGTCTGAACAGTGGTTGTAAAATAGATTGGCTAAATGCGCTTATAATGTTCCCCACCTCCAGTGACCAGGAAATCCTGTGCGTTTAGAGCCAATAGACACAGCCACTTGCCCCTTACACAAATCCTATTTAAGAATGCCTGAGTTCTTGTTCGGAGTTCTTGTTATTTTTTGCAAGTGGGAATGGAAAGAAATGTTGGTTCAATAACTGCAAGCACTAGGCTGTCTGGGGAGAACGTCTAATGAGGTTCTTCCCAGAGTAGCTTATTTAATAGGAGTTAAATTGGATGCTGCTATGAGCAGAACCTTTTTTAGTTACAGCAGCACTTGGGATCAGCTGCTGGACTGAATAATCTTCCTAGAAATATCCACACAGCTCCATCCTTGATGGTTTTTACTCAATATATTCATTTTTATTTTGTTTAGATCCTTCCTTGATGGTTTATACTCAATATATTCACTTTTATTTTGTTTTGATCAAAATATTTTCATCCTGAACTCATGGGGACTCAAAACAGCATCAAACACACCTAAACAACATTTTACTAAAGCAGTGCGGGGGGCGAGGGATCATAACAGATTCTAAAAGCAAAAGGAGGTGCCAATATTGCATTTTGCAAGGACTTTATGGGGAGATGAAATATGTTTAAAGGCCCTCTTTTATTCCACACAAGTGAATGGTTATATGGAGTTGTTTTTATTGGGCTGCATGCATGCAATACGGGCACAGCAGCCACAGATGGAGGAATTATAGCAGACCATAATGATGACGGATTCTGCATGCACTAGTACCATTGTAGGGAATGGGTTGCCAAAGGGCCTTTTCTATATCTCCGTCCATTCCTTGAAGACGGCATTCCTTGACTGTGTGGGTGGTTTGGGGGTATGGAAGTCACACACTGAGCCTCCTCATGCTGAGGAAGATAAGAGGTGAATGAGCATGAATTTTACTATCTAACAAGACCATTGATCCATAAAATGAAAGCAATAATCCATGTACTGTACTATGAAAGAAATAAGACAGTACTGTAGATAATAAAAATTATAGGGGGGAAAAACTCACCTGCACTGAGGACAGTCATTGTTTGAATAAAGGTAAAGGTAAAGGTACCCCTGCCCGTATGGGCCAGTCGTGTCTGACTCTGGGGTTGCATGCTCATCTCGCTCTAGAGGCCATGAGCCGGCACCGTCCGAAGACACTTCCGGGTCACGTGGCCAGCGTGACAAAGCTGCAGCTAGCGAGCCAGCACCAGCGCAGCACACGGAAACGCCGTTTACCTTCCCACTATAAAGCGGTCCCTATTTATCTACTTGCACTTAAGAGTGCTTTTGAACTGCTAGGTGGGCAGGAGCTGGGACCGAACGACAGGAGCTCACCCCGCCGCGGGGATTCGAACCATACGATCGGCAAGTCCTAGGCACTGAGGTTTTACCCACAGCGCCACCCGCGTCCCCATATTGTTTGATAGGGGGCTTTTATCTATTTCCACAGTCACCCAAATGATCAATCAATCAATCAGTGTCTGAACTAGGTTCCACAGAGTCACAAAAACAAATTAACTTAAAAGCCTTAAAAACAAAAATGCAAAATAAATAGCAAAAACAAAAGCGCCAAACTAAATAAGTTCTGGAAGTCTGTTTGACATCTGAAATATTCAAAACCAAGGCACGGCTTCTGATTGGTGCAGGTGCCCCGGAAACAATAGTCAACAACCGCATGAGACATTCGGCTTCTGAAAAAAGTTCAAAAACCAGAACACTTACTTCCATGTTTTTGGCGTTTGGGAACCAAGTTGTTTGAGTACCAAGGCATTTGAGAACCAAGGTACCACTGTACAGAAAAGCAGAATATATATGAGTTGGCCGGCCCACTTCTCTGCTTCTCTGTTCTTGCCAAAAAGCAGAATGGGACAAAGCTAGGCTGTCAATGGATCTGCCACCACAAGCTTTGTGCACTTTTGTAAAAAGGCAGGGTACAACTTTGTTGATTCCTCCTCCTTATAAGTAGGACAAAGTACACTGTGACTCCGGAACCAGAAGCTGAAACATGACTGTCAGTCACACTGACAAAGCCTGCCAGAAAAAAAATCCCCCAGTTTTGGCATGGGATAGTGTTCTGGACTATGTTTCTGCAGCTAAATTGGCAAATGCTGCCCCAGAAAAGAACCAAAGAACATCAGTTGCTTCAGAAAAAAGATCAGGAATGCAATAACATGGAATTGTTGGCACCAGAATTTCACCAAAAGCAAAACGTTTAGGTTTGGGGGGGGGGGGGGGATTGGAGGACGGAGACCAAAACAATGTCAGTAAAGCTAGCCAGAAGTGATCTGCTTCGCATTCTTTCAAGGATTTCCATTCCAAAACCGATTTAAAGTTAAAGATGAATAAGAGCTGGGGCCAGAAGTAGCATGTCAATATTTAACGCCTAGAAATCAGTCTGAGAAATTGCACAGGTTACTTGGTCATAGTCTTCCTCACTATGGTGAGATCTTCTGCATTTCTGTTTAAACTATTTTGCAATTTGCATCTATACATGTCGATAAGAAAATATACAATTTGTGCAAATCTGTATCTCCTTTCTGGTGATACAGCTTTTCCTTTTTTGAAATGTATGTGGCCAGTCTACACTTTCCTTATTATTTAGTATATAATTGATATCTCCTCCATATGAAATCAGAAGAACACAAGCATTTTGACTACAAGAGCCAGGATGCAGCAGAACATCTCCAAGTCTTTGCTTTGGATCTTCCCCAGTCACAGTGCAAGATGCTGATAATATATACCAATGAGATCCCATGATCAAGAAGGCATGTATCCAAAGACATCACCCCCCCCCCCCCCCAAAAAAAAAGCCTTCGAAAGGCAGGAGGCCTAGAGAACAAAGGGTTCTGTCCAGTGCATGTGGAAGAAGGCAATGCTATGGTTGGTTTTATATGGCGATAACATCAGCCTTTAAATATGTTTCTTTCTCTTTTTTTGTAATAGCCTAGA